>NC_081861.1:92408727-93610619 GCF_963259705.1 Myotis daubentonii | reverse complement strand
TGATATAAAAATACATAGAGAACTCATACAACTTAATAACAAATGAAACCAAAAATCCAATTAAATAATGGACAAAGGAACTGAAAATACACTTTTTAAAAATTCCTTATTGTTCAAAGTATTACATATGTCTCCTTATTCCCCATTGATTTCTCTCTGGCCATTCTCACCCCCCCAGCACATACCCTCACCCTGCTACTGTCTGTGTCCATTGTTTATGCATATATGCATGCATACAAGTCCTTTGGTTAACCTCTTATCCTCCCTACCCTGCCTTCCCTCTGAGGTTTGAAAGTATGTTCAATGCTTCACTGTCTCTGGATCTATTTTTGTTCATCAGTTTATGTTGTTTATTATATTCCACAACTGAGTGAGATCACGTGATATTTATCTTTCTCCAACTAGCTCATTTTGCTTAGCATAATGCTTTTCAGATCCATCCATGCTGTTGCGAATGGTAAGAGTTCATTTTTTTTTTTTTTACAGCAGCATAGCATTCCATTGTGTAGATGCACCAGTTTTTTAAACCACTCATCTGCAGAAGGGCACTTAGACTGTTTCCAAATCTTAGTTTTGTAATTGTGCTGCTATGAATAGAGGGGTGAATATGTCCTTTCTGATTAGTTTTTCTTATTTCTTGGGATAATAGAAGTGAGATGACTGGGTCAAATGGGAGTTCCATTTTTAATTTTTTCAGGAAACTCCATACCATTTTCCAAAGTGGCTGCATGCACCAGCAGTTCACGAGGGTTCCTTTTTCTCCACATTCTAGGTAGCATTTGTTCATTGTTAATTTGTTGATGAGAGCCATTCTGACAGGTGTGAGATGGTACCGCATAGTTGTTTTGATTTGCATCTCTTAGATGATTAGTGACTTTGAACATGTTTTCATATGTCTTTCGGCCTTTCTTCTTTCTTCTTTCAAAAAGTATCTATTTAAGTCCATTGCCCATTTTTAGATTGGGTTGCTTATCGTCCGTTTGTTAAGTTGTATGAGCTCCCTGTAAATGTTGGAGATTTATTGGTGATAACATTTGCAAATATGATCACCCATGCAGTGGACCTTCTTGTTTTGTTGATGGTTTTCTTTGCTGTGCAGAAGCTTTTTATTTTGATGTAGTCCCATTTGTTCATTTTCTCTTTAGTTTCAAGTGCCCTAGGAGCTGTATCAGTGGCTAAATTTCTTCGGCATATGTCTGAGATTTTGTTGTCTTTGGATTCTTCTAGAATTTTTATGGTTTCCCGTCGTACAGTTCAGTCCTTTATTCATTTTGAGTTTATTTTTGTGTATGGTGTAAGTTGGTGGTCTAGTTTCATTTTCTTGCATGTATCTGTCCAATTTCCCCAACACCATTTATTGAAGAGACTATCTTGGCTCCATTGTATGTTCTTGCATCCTTTGTCAAATATTAATTGAGCATATTGGTTTTCACAAATTTCTGTGCTCTCTATTCTATTCCATTGATCTATATGTCTGTTCTTGTGCCAGTACCAGACAGTTTTGAGAACAGTGGCTTTGTAATACAGCTTGATATCTGGTATTGAGATCCCACCTACTTTGTTCTTTCTCAGGATTGCTGCAGCTATTCGGGGTCTTTTTTTATTCCAGATAAATTTTTGGAGAGTTCGTTGTAGATCTGTGAAGTATGCCATTTGTATTTTGATGGGAAGTGCGTTGAATTTATAGATTGCTTTGGGTAGTATGGACATTTTCATGATGTTTATTCTACAAATCCATGAACACGGTATGTTCTTCCATCTGTTTATGTCTTCCTCTATATCTTTTTTCAACGTCCTGTAGTTTTCTGAGTAGAGGTCTTTTACCTCTTTAGTTAAGTGTATTCCTAGGCAGCTTAATTTTTTTGGTGGGATGGTAAATGATATTGTTATATAATCGGACAAAATAGACCTCAAAGTGAAGGCCTTAACAAGAGATAAGGAAGGCCACTTCATAATACTAAAGGGATCAATACAACAAGAAGATATAACCCTGGTAAACATATATGCACCCAATGAAGGAGCACCCAAATTCAAAAAAAAAAAACCAAAAAACTCCTGGAAGATATCAAAGGAGAGATCGACAACAATACAATCATAGTAGGGGAATTTAATACACCATTGACAGCACTGGATAAGTCCTATATACAAACAATCAGCAAAGATACAGCAATCCTAAATGACTCACTAGATCAGATGGACTTAATAGACATCTTCAGAACACTTCACCCCAAAGCCAGGGAATATACGTTCTTCTCAGGTGCTCATGGAACATCTTCAAAAATAGACCACATATTGGGTCACAAGCAAAGTATCCCCAAATTCAAGAAGATTGAAATCATAAAAAGCATCTTCGCAGACCACGATGGCATAATACTAGAAATAAACTACAATAAAAACAACCCCAAATACTCAAACACCTGGAAGCTGAATAGCATGTTATTAAATATTGACTGGGTTACCAATGAGATCAAAGAAGAAATTAAAAACATCCTGGAAACTAATGACAATGAAAACACAACAATCTAAAACCTATGGGACACAATGAAAGCAGTCCTGAGAGGGAAGTTTATAGCGCTACAGGCCTATCTCAAAAAAAACAAGAAAAAATGGTAGTAAATCATCTAACTCTACAACTCAAAGATTTAGAAAGAGAGCAACAAGAAAACCCCAGAGTGAGCAGAAGGAAGGAGATAATAAAGATTAGAGCAGAAATAAATGACATAGAGACCAAAAAAACAATACAGAAAATCAATGAAACCAAGAGATGGTTCTTTGAAAGGATAAACAAGATTGACAAACCTCTAGCCAGACTCACCAAGAAGCAAAGAGAGAGGACCCAAATAAACAAAATCAGAACTGATAGAGGCGAAATAACAACAGACCCCACAGAAATACAAATGATTGTTAAAAAATACTATGGACAGCTCTACTCCAACAAACTAGACAACCTGGAGGAAATGTACAAATTCCTAGAAAAATACAACAATCCAAAACTCAATCAAGAAGAATCTAAAAATCTCAACAGGCCAATAACTATGGAAGAAATTGAAGCAGTCATCAAAAAGCTTCCATCAAACAAAAGCCCCGGACCAGACGGCTTCACAGGGGAGTTTTACCAAACATTCAAGGAAGAACTAAAACCTATCCTCCTCAGACTAATACAAAAAATTCAAGAGGAAGGAACACTTCCAAGCTCATTCTATGAAGCCAGGATCACCCTAATACCAAAACCAGGTAAAGACAACACAATGAAAGAGAATTACAGGCCAATATCCCTCATGAACATAGATGCCAAAATCCTCAACAAAATCTTAGCAAATCAGATCCAGAAGTACATCAGAAAGATCATACACCACGACCAAGTAGGATTTATCCCAGGGATGCTAAGATGGTACAATATCCCCAAATCAATAAACGTGATACATCACATAAACACACTGAAAGAAAAAAACCACATGGTCATATCAATAGTTGCAGAGAAAGCATTTGACAAAATTCAACACCTATTTTTGATAAAAATTCTCAGTAAGGTGGGAGTAGAAGGATCATACCTCAACATAATAAAAGCCATACATGACAGGCCCACAGCCAGCATCATACTCCACAGACAAAAACTAACACCATTTCCCCTAAGAACAGGAACAAGACAGGGATGCCCACTCTCACCACTCCTGTTCAACATAGTACTGGAAGTGTTAGCCACTGCAATTCGGCAAGAAGAAGAAATAAAAGGCATCCAAATTGGAAAAGAGGAAGTAAATCTGTCTTTCTTTGCAGAAGACATGATATTATACATAGAAAACCCTAGAGACTTCATCAAAAAGCTA
The DNA here is from genome assembly GCF_963259705.1 of Myotis daubentonii. Lineage (NCBI taxonomy): Eukaryota > Metazoa > Chordata > Mammalia > Chiroptera > Vespertilionidae > Myotis > Myotis daubentonii. The sequence continues at coordinate 93,606,792 of NC_081861.1, read as the reverse complement.
CTAGACTTAATACATGAATTTGGCAATGTAGCAGGATACAAAATTAACCCCAAGAAATCTGAGGCATTTCTATACACCAATAGTGAGCTTTCAGAAAGAGAGATTATGAAAACAATCCCGTTTACCATCGCACCAAAAAAATTTAGCTACCTAGGAATAAACTTAACTAAAGAGGTAAAAGACCTCTACTCAGAAAACTACAGGATGTTGAAAAAAGATATAGAGGAAGACTTAAACAGATGGAAGAACATACCGTGTTCATGGATTGGTAGAATAAACATCATTAAAATGTCCATACTACCCAAAGCAATGTATAAATTCAACGCACTTCCCATTAAAATACCAATGGCATACTTCAGAGATCTAGAACGAACTCTCCAAAAATTCATCCGGAATAAAAAAAGACCCCGAATAGCTGCAGCAATCCTGAAAAAGAACAAAGTAGGTGGGATCTCAATACCAGATATCAAGATGTATTACAAAGCCACTGTTCTCAAAACTGCCTGGTACTGGCACAAGAATAGGCATATAGATCAATGGAATAGAATAGAGAGCACAGAAATTGGTGAAAACCAATATGCTCAATTAATATTTGACAAAGGATGCAAGAACATACAATGGAGCCAAGATAGTCTCTTCAATAAATGGTGTTGGGAAAATTGGACAGATATATGCAAGACAATGAAACTAGACCACCAACTTACACCATACACAAAAATAAACTCAAAATGGATAAAGGACTTAAATGTACGACAGGAAACCATAAAAATTCTAGAAGAATCCAAAGGCAACAAAATCTCAGACATATGCTGAAGCAATTTCTTCACTGATACAGCTCCTAGGGCACTTGAAACTAAAGAGAAAATGAACAAATGGGACTACATCAAAATAAAAAGCTTCTGCACAGCAAAAGAAACCATCAACAAAACAACGAGAAAACCCACTGTGTGGGAAAACATATTTGCCAATGACATATCTGATAAGGGCCTAATCTCCAAAATTTATAGGGAACTCATACAACTTAACAAAAGGAAGATAAACAGTCCAATCAAAAAATGGGCAAAGGACCTAAATAGACACCTTTCAAAAGAGGACATTCAGAAAGCCAAGAGACATATGAAAACATGCTCAAAGTCACTAATCATCTGAGAGATGCAAATCAAAACAACAATGAGGTACCATCTCACACCTGTCAGACTTGCTATCATCAACAAATCAACAAACGACAAGTGCTGGAGAGGATGTGGAGAAAAAGGAACACTTGTGCACTGGTGGTGGGAATGCAGACTGGTGCAGCCACTATGGAAGATAGTATGGAGTTTCCTCAAAAAACTGAAAATGGAACTCCCATTTGACCCTGTGATCCCACTTCTAGGAATATATCCCAAGAAACCAGAAACACCAATCAGAAAGGATATATGCACCCCTATGTTCATAGCAGCACAATTCACCATAGCTAAGATCTGGAAACAGCCTAAGTGCCCATCAGCAGATGAATGGATTAGAAAACTGTGGTACATCTACACGATGGAATACTATGCTGCTCTAAAAAGGAAGGAACTCTTACCATTTGCAACGGCATGGATGGAACTGGAGAGCATTATGCTAAGTGAAATAAGCCAGTCAATAAAGGAAAAATACCACATGATCTCACTCATTCATGGACAATAGAGACCATTATAAACTTTTGAACAATAATAGATACAGAGGCAGAGCTGCCTCAAACAGATTGTCAAACTGCAGTGGGAAGGCCGGGGAGGGTGGGTGCAGGAGGTAGGGTGGTAAGAGATCAACCAAAGGACTTGTATGCATGCATATAAACATAACCAATGGACATAAGACACCGGGGGGTAGGGGAGGCTAGGGCACTGTCTAGGGCGGGGGGAAAAAATGGACACATATGTAATACCCTTTGTAATACTTTAAGCAATAAAAAAAAAAAAGAATTGTCAAGGGGATGTAAAGTAGAGCATAGGGAATACAGTGGGGCCTTGACTTATGAGTGTCCTGACTAACGAGTTTTTCAAGATATGAGCCGTCTCTCGGCTGATATTTGCTTTGAGTTGTGAGCTAAAATTCGGGTTATGAGCCTGATTCAGATACCCCACCTCTAATTGGCACAGCGAACATCACTGTGAACGCCACCCCCATCAGCCCAGCATCACGTGTCTCACTCATTCACTTTTTGATTTGACATACGAGTAATTTGAGTTATGAGCTCCGTCACGGAATAAATTAAACTCGTAAGTCAAGGCCCCACTGTTTTATAATACTATGTGTGGTGTTAGGTGGGTACTATATTTACCAGAGTGATCACTTTGTAAGTTATACTAATGTCTAATCACTAGGTTGCACACCTGAAACTAATATAATATTGTATGTCAACTGTAATTGAAAAATTAAAAAAACTATTTTAAAAAACCAACATCATGAGGAGAAAGCAGGTCCATCTCCAAAGAAAATTGTAAATTGGGTGGGAATTTATGACTTCACTGTGGGTTACTTTTGCACACCATCTAGGTCTAACTTTTACTGTGTCTCCACAGAGCTATCTTGGATATGCCCTCTGATTTGGAATTTATTAAAAAACGCCTCCAGCATTCCATAAGTGCTCACCTCATCATTATTTCGGGGCACACCTGAAGCTGACATTTTTAGTTGTGCTGATATGCAAAGGGCTTAAGAGACCATTATATTATACACTCAAAAGTAACATGTTGGTATTTTAACCTAGAAATAATGCTTTAGCTCAAAACAGTAAATTGTACAGTGGGGCCTTGACTTATGAGTTTAATTCGTTCCATGATGGAGCTCGTAACTCAAATTACTCGTATGTCAAATCAAAAAGTGAACGAGTGAGACACATGATGCTGGGCTGATGTTGTGGCGTTCACTGTGACGTTCGCTGTGCCAACTAGCGGTGGGGTATCTGAAGCTGGCTCGTAACCCGAATTTTAGCTCGCAACTCAAAGCAAAAAATCGGCCGAGAGAAGGCTCGTATCTTGAAAAACTCGTTAGTCGGGACACTCGTAAGTCAAGGCCCCATTGTATTGTAAAACATTAGGAACTGGATAAGGCCAGTGAGCATGATGCTTATGTGTATGATTTTGTTATGATTTGTTTTTTGTTGTTGTTCAATGATTTTCCAGTGTCTTTCAAATTTCTTAAGAAATGAAATATAGGGAGATACTTGGGTAGAAAGCTCCAACCTTGGAATCTGGCTCTGAATACCTTCCAATGGGCCACAATGAATTTGGCATCTACCACCCAAACTTTTCTCAGATTCAGAGATCCATAACTCAAATTTGTTGAACACCTTATATGTGCCAGAATATCCTTATGCATAGAAAAATGTTCAAATACACCATTATGGCAGACTCTGCAAGTCGCCTATCCTGCTATACATTCTCCCCTTCCTTCTTACAGAATCATGGTTTTTCATCAACAATGTACCCACTTAAAATGGTTTCCTACCAAGACTCCCTGCAGCCAATGTGAGGTGTGGCCTATGATATAGAGGGTGGGGCAAAAGTAGGTTGGGAATACATGAACACAACGTTTATTCTTGTATTATTATTTATTAATTATAATATTATTATTTTCCATACAAAAAACTATAAACATACATTTGCCCAACTCTGTAAAAGCAAAAATTCCCTGGTTGCTAAATTCAAGGAAAGATTTTTTTATGAAAATTGATAGAATCCATTGGCATACAGCCTTTGCCTTTTTCCCTTCTTTTTATGCTCAGAATGTGATGTCAACTTGAGAGCACAAGAAAGAAATATATGTGCTTAGGATGATTGAAGTAAAATGTACAAGAATCTCATCCTTAATTACTTTGTAGAACCACTATTCCACTTGTGCTATATTTGCAGGCTTTTGGTTAGGGATGTAAAAAATTCCCAAATTATTTAAGTCACTTAATATTTTTTTTTTGTAACTGTCAATGTCAGTGTGTGTTGTTGTTTTTTATATTTGAAAAGTTTTATATCTTAATTATTATTGTGATAAAATACAAAAACAAAACAAAACAAAACTTACCATTAGTGTCATTTAGTATATTCACAATGTTGTGGAACCATCACCACTATCTAGTTCCTGAATATTTTCATCACTCCAAGAGGAAATCCTGCCATTAAACAGTTGCTTCTCATTCTTCCCTCCACCTAGCCATAGTGTACCACAAAGCTGGTTTCTGTCTTTAAGGATCTGGAAACTCTGGTTATTTTAATAAACAGAATCATATAATATGTGGTCTTTTGTGTCTGGAATCTTTTACTCAGCATAATGTTTACAAGGGTCATCTATGTTGTAATATGTACCACTCTTTTTCATGGCTGGATTATATTCCACCATATTCATATACCACCTTTTATTTATCTATTTATCTGTTGATGGACTATTTGGGTTATATATACCTTTTGGCTATTGTCAATAGTGATGCTATGAATATCTGTGAGCAAATTTTTGTTTGAACATTTGTTTTCAATTCCAGGAGTGGAACTGCCAAGTCAAATGGAAACTATATGTCTAACACTTTGGAAAGCTGCCAATCTGTTTTTGCAAAGTCACTGTAATAATTTACATTCCAACCAACAGTATATAAATGTTCTGATTTCTTAACATCCTCACCAAAATTTGTTATTATCTATCTTTTTAATTATAGCCATCTTAGTGGTCTGAATATCACATTGTAATTTTGATCTTCATTTCCCTAATGACTGTTAATGACATACAGGTTTTTTTAAAAAAAACTTTATTAAATTGGTTGGGGTAACATTGGTCAACATGAACATATAGGTTTCGTGTGTTGATTTCTGTTACAAAATCTGTATATTTCATCATGTGCCCACCACCTAAAGTCAAATAATCTCCTGTCACTTCATATTAAAACCCCCTTATTCCCCCAGCCATCTTCCCTCTGGCAACCACAACACTGATGTTTGTGTTCATAAGTTTCAGTTTTATATTCCACATATGGGTGAAATTATATGGTTCTTAGCTTTTTCTGACTGACTTATTTCACTTAGCATAATGTTCTCAAAGTCCATCCATGTTGTTGCAAATGGCGCTATTTCATCCTTTCTATGGCTGAGTAGTATTCCTTTGTGTATATGTACCACATCTTCTTTATGCAGTCCTCTATCGCAGGACACTTTGGTTGTTTACATGTCTTGGCCATAGTGAATAATGCTGCAATGAATATAGCAGTGTACATATCTTTGCAAATAAATGACTTCGAGTTTTTCAGGAGTGGGGTTTCTGGGTCATATGTTAGCTCTATTATTAATTTTTTGAAGAATTGCCAGACTGCTTTCCATAGTGGTTGTACCAGTTTACATTCACACCAACAGTGAATGAGGGTTCCCTTTTTCCCACAACTTCTCCAACACTTGTTGATAATGGCCACTCTAACAGATGTAAGGTGGTGTCTCATTGTAGTTTTGATTTGCATTTCCCTGATTGCCAGTGAGGTTAAACATCTTTGCTTATATCTTTTTGCTATTTGTATGTCTTCTTGGGAGAGTTGAATTTTTAGATCCTCTGCCCACTTTTTGATTAGATTGTTTGTTGTTGAGTTTTATGAGTTTTTTTTAATATATATTTTGGAAATTAAACCTTTGTCAGAACTACTTTTTGCAAGTATCATCCCTCATCTGATTGGCTGTCTCTTTATTTTGTTGTCAGTTTCTCTTGCTATGCAGAAGCTCTTCAATTTGATATAGTCCTATTCATTTATTTTTGACTTTACCTCCCTTGCCTATGGAGTCAAGTCCATAAAATATTCTCTATAACACAGATCTATAAGTTTGGTACCTATATTTTCTTCTATATAAATTATAGTTTTAGGTCTTATGTTTAGGTCTTTGATCCATTTTGAATTAATTTTTGTACATGGGGACAAACTGTAATCCAGTTTCATTTGTTTGCATGTGGCTTTCCAGTTTTCCCAGCACCATTTATTGAAGAGACTATCTTTACTCCAATGTGCATTTTTGGCTCCTTTGTCAAATGTTATCTATCTATATACATGTGGTTTTACAGATGGGCTCACTATTCTGTTCCATTATCTGTGTGTCTGTTTCTCTGCCAATACCATGCTGTTTTGATTATTGTAGTTCTGTAGTACAATCTGAAGTCAGGTATCATGATACCTCCATCTTTGTTCTTTTTTTTTCACTATTGCTTTGGCTATTCAGGGTTTTTGTAGTTCCATACAAATCTGATGATTTCTCATTCTATTTCTTTAAAAATTATTTGGATTTCAATGAGGGTTGAATTTAATCTGTATATTGCTTTGGGTAATATAACCATTTTAACTATGTTTATTCTTCTAATCCATAAACACAGAATATTTTTCCGTTTTGTTGTGTGTTTTTTTCCAATATCTTTTAATAATGCTTTGTAATTTTCAGTATATAGGTCTTTCACATTCTTTGTTAAGTTTATTCCTAGGCATTTTATTCTTTTGGTTGCTATTGCAAAAGGAATTCTTTTTTCCATTTCTTTTTCTGAAGCTTTGTTGTTGGTATACAGGAAGGCAATGGATTTTTTCACATTAATTTTGTATCCTGCAACTTGACTGTATTTATTGTTTCTCATAGTTTCATAGTTTTTTATGTTTTTTTTGGTAGAGTCTTTATGGCTTTCTATATACAGCATCATGTTGTCCACAAAAAGTGACAGTTTGACTTATTCCTTCCCTATTTAGATGCCTTTTATTTCTTTCTCTCGCCTTATTGCTTTGGCTAAGACTTCCAGTACTATGTTGAGTAAGAGTGGTGAGAGTGTACATATTTGTCTTATTCCTGATCTTAGGGGAAAAGCTTTCAATTTTTCACCATTGAGAATGATATTAGCTAAAGGTTTATCATATATGCCCTATATTAATCCTCAAAGCATCCAGGGAAAATAAAGAAATGACCTGAAAGGAAAACCCATCAGAATTTCATCTGACTTCTCAGAAGAAACTCTACAAGTCAGAAGTGAATGGAACCAAATATTCAAACATCTGAAAGAGAGAAATTACCAGTCACACAAGATATCCAGCAAAATTATCCTTTAAATATGAAGGAGAAATAAGAACATTCCCAGACATACATAAGCTGAGTGATTTTATCACCAGAAAATCTTCATTGCAGAAAATACTCAATGGAGTTATTCTACCTGAAACAAAGAACATAAGGTCATGACACTTTGAGTAAGATAATAAAAAAAACTTGCAGCATAAATAGGAATAATTTGTGACAACAAAAAACATACAAGGGGAAGGGGGAAAGGTATGAACTGGCAAAGATGAAGATTACATTCACTCAAAGGAGGGGAAAAAAACTATGGTATATATGCAACTTCACTTTTTATAAATGTAATGGCAACCACACACAAAAATTCCCAAAATGGGACATATAGTTTTAAAAAAGAAACAGAGGAAAGATGTATGGAATACAACCAAACAAAAACAGCAGACAGAATATAAAGGAAAAGAACCAATGGAGGCACAGTTATCAGAAAACAAAAGATAAAATTACTATAGGAAATCCTCATACATCAATAATTACCCTAAATGTAAATTGTCTAAATTCACCAATAAAGAAGCACAGAGTAGCTGACACACAGTTTTATATGTGCTTATTGGTCATTTATGTATCTTTTTTTGAGAAAAGCTCCATTCAATCGTTTGCTCATTTTAATTAGATATTCTGTCTTTTATTATTGAGTAGGTAGAGTACTTTATATATTCTACATACAAACCCCTTATCAAATATAATTTGCAAATATTTTCCCCCATTCTGTGGATTATCTTTCCACTTCGTTGATAGTATCATTTGAGGCTAAAACATTTTAAATTTTGAAAAAGCACAACTTATTACATTTCTTTTTTTGTTGTTGCTTGTTTTTGTGTCACATCAATGATTCAATTATCAAATTTGAGGTCAAGATTTGCCTCTATTTTTTTTCTAAGTGTTTTAGAATTTAATAAATTTTGATCTATGGTCCATTTTGAGTTAATTTTTGTATATCGTATAAGTTAAGGATCCAACTTCATTCTTTTGCATGTAGCTATCTAGTTGTCCCACCACCATTTGTTGAAAAGACTGTTCTTTCCCCATTGAATAGACTTGACACTCTTGTGGAAAATCAGTTAACATAGATACATGGGTTATTTCTATTTATATAATTACTAGAGGCCTGGTGCACAAAAATGTGTGCACTCGAGGGGGGGTGGTCCCTCAGTCCGACGTGTACCCTCTCTCAGTCTGGGACCCCTCGGGAGATAATGACCTGCTGGCTTAGGCCTGCTCCCGGTTGGCAGAGGGCAGGCCCAATCCCTAGGTGCAGCCCCTGGTTGGGCTCAGAGCAGGGCCGATTGGGGGGTTGGGGCACCGCCCCCTGTCACACTCAAGACAGGGTCAATGGGGAGGTTGTGGCACCACCCCCTGTCACGCACAGAGCAGGGCCAATCAGGGGCGCTGGGGCTCCGTACCCTGTCACAGACAGAGCAGGGTCGATCAGGGGGTTGGGGAGCTCCTCCCTGTCATGCACAGAGCAGGGCCGATCAGGGGGTTGAGGAGCTAGCCCCTGTCACTCACAGAGTAGGGCCGATAGGGGAGTTGGGGCACTGCCCCCTGTCACACTCAGGGAAGGGCTGATGGGGAGGTTATGGCTCTACCCTGTCACACACAGAGCAGGGCCCGTGGGGGGGGGGGTTGGGGTGCCACACCCTGTCACACACAGAGCAGGGCCAATCAGGGGGTTGGGGCACTGCACCCTGTCACACATAGAGCAGGGCCGATCAGGGGGTTGGGGAGCTCCCCCCTATCAGGCACAGAGCAGGGCTGTTCAGGGGGTTGGGGCACCTTCCCCTGTCACGAACAGAGCAGGGTGGATAGGGAGGTTGTGGCCCCGCCCCCTGTCACACACAGAGCCACAGGGCAATCAGGGGGTTTGGGCACTGCCCCCTGTCACACTGGTCCCTGTGCCAGGAGGCCTCGCAGCTCCGCTGATCCCGGTGCTGGGAGGCATATTACCCTTTTACTATATAGGATAGAGGCCTGGTGCACAGGTGGGGGCCGGCTGGTTTGCCCTGAAGGGTGTCCTGGATCAGGGTGGGGGTCCCCGCTGGGGTGCCTGGCCAGCCTGGATGAGGGGATGATGGCTGTTTGCAGCTGGTCATACACCCTTCAGGGTGGGGGTGCCCACTGGGGTGCCTGGCCAGTCTGGGTGAGGGGCCGAGGGCTGTTTTCAGGCTGGCGGGTGACTGAAGCTCCCAACAGCTTGTTTTTTCTTTTTTTTTTTTAATTCTGGGCCAGCTTTAGCTCTGAGGCTTGGCTCCAGCTCTTAGGCCTCCACTGCTGAAAGCAGGTATCTGGTTTGTTTGGGTTCTATAATCGAAACACTGTTTCAACTCCAGCTCTGAGATCCCGGCTGGCTGAAAGCAGGTTTCTGGGGTTTTGTTTAGCTTATATATTAGTAACAACGTTTCAAACTGGAAGCTCAGAGGCCTGTAGCGGCAGGCAGGGAATGTTGGAGTCCTCCGTCACTGAAGCAAGCAAGCCTCTTGTTCGCTTCAAGCTGCCTGGCTGCCGGCCGCCATCTTGGCTGGCAGTTAATTTATATATCGCCCTTATTAGCCAATGGGAAGGGTAGCAGATGTACGGCTACTTACCATGTTTCTCTTTTATCAGATAGGATTTTGTACTTCCTTTATTAAATTCATCCCTAGGTATTTTATTCTTTTTGATGCTATTGTACATGGAATTGTGTCTTTGCTTTCCTTTTATTTTTTAATCATTTTTAAATTTTATAAATACAGTTGACATATAATGTTATATTAGTTTCAGGGGTATATACCAATTATTAGAAACTATATAACTTACTAAGTGATCATCCTAATAAATTTTGCACCTATCTGTCTTCATGCATAGATTTTATAATATTTTTAAAAATATATTTTTATTGATTTTAGAGAGGAAGGGTGAGGGAGAGAGTGATAGAAACATCAATGATGAGAGAGAATCATTGAGCTGCTGCCTCCTGTACACTCCCCACTGGGGATAGATTCCCTCAACCCAGGCATGTGCCTTTGATCAGAATCGAACCTGGAACCCTTCATTCTGCAGGCAGACATTCTATCTACTGAACCAAACCAGCTAGGGCAGCTTTTAGAATATTATTGACAAATGCTGTACTTTACATCACCGTGACTATTCTGTAACAACTGATTTTCACTTCGTAAACTTTACGCTTTTTCAATACATCCCCACACCCCATCCCATCTGGAAACCATCTGTGCCTGAGAATCTGTTTCTTTTATGCTTTTTAATTTTTTTTATTCAGTTGTTGATAGATATGTATTTATTGCCATTTTATTGTTCATATTTTTATCCTTCTCCTCCTTCCCCTCTTTCTCATCCTCCTCCTCCTCCTTCTCCTCTCCCTTCTCCCTTCTCCCTTCTCCTTCTCCTTCTCCTCCTCCTCCTCCTCCTCCTCCTCCTCCTCCTCCTCCTCCTCTTTCTTCTTCTTCTTCTTCTTCTTCTTCTTCTTCTTCTTCTTCTTCTTCTTCTTCTTCTTCTTCTTCTTTTCTTCTTCTCCTCCTCCTCCTCCTCCTCCTCCTCCTCCTCCTCCTCCTCCTCCTCCTTCTTCTTCTTCTTCTTCTTCTTCTTCTTCTTCTTCTTCTTCTTCTTCTTCTTCTTCTTCTTCTTCTTCTTCTTCGATTCTTGAACATTTTATGCAATATTGATTTGGTGATGAACTCCTTTAGCTTTTTCTTATCTGGTAAGCTCTTTATCTGTCCTTTGATTCTAAATTATAGCTTTGCTTGGTAGAGTAATCTTTGTTGTAGATCCTTGCTTTTGATCACTTTGAATATGTGTTGCCACTCCCTTCTGGCCTGCAAAGTTTCTGTTGATAAATCAGCTGACAGTCATATGGGTACTCCCTTGTAGGTAATTAACTGCTTTACTCTTGTTGCTTTTGAGATTCTCTCTTTGTCTTTAACCTTTGCAATTTTAATTATGATATGTCTTGGTGTGGACTCTTTGAGTTCTTCTTGTTTGGGACTCTCTGTGCTTCCTGGACTTGTGTGTCTATTTCCTTTACCAGTTTAGGGGAATTTTCTGTCATTGTTATTATTATTTTTAAATATGTTTTTCAATTTATTTTATAGAGAAAGGAAGAGAGAGAGAGAAAAAGAAAGTCAATGTGAGAGAAACATTGATCAGCTGACTCCCTCATGCACCCTGTCCAAGAATCAAGCCCACAACCTGGGCATGTGCCTGGTCCAGGAATTGAACTGATGACCTTTCAGTGAATGGACTGAAGCTCAACAAACTGAGCTACATAGTCCAAGGCTGTCATTATTTTTTCCAAAAGGTTTACAATTTCTTACTCTTTCTTTTCTCCTTCTGGCAACCCCATGATGTGAATGTTGGTATGCTTGAAGTTGTCTCTTTACACAATCCTCAATTTTTTTCATTCTTTTTTCTTTTTGCTGTTCTGATTAGGTATTTTTTGCTTCCTCATACAGTAGTATAAATTCCTGATTTGATTTTTGACTTCATCTATTCTCCTCTTTATTCTCTGTAAATTATTCTTTATTTCAATAGTGTGTCCTTCATATCTGACTGTTTTTTTTCTATTTCCTTTTTCCTGCTGTTGAAGTTCTCACTAAATTCCTTGAGCATCCTTATAATCATTTACTTGAACTCTGTATCTGGTAGTTTACTTGCCTCCATTTCATTTAGTTCTTTTTCTGGAAATTTTCTCTGTTCTTTCATTTGGGACCTATTTCTTTCTTTTCACATTTTGGTTACTTCCTTATGACTGTTTATTTGTATTAGGCAGAGCTGTTTCTCTGTAGCTCCCAGAATTGTTAGAGTTGCCTCATGTACTAGGTGTCCTGTAGGGCACAGTGGTGTAGCCTTCCCAGTCACTGGACCTGGGCAATCCAGGTGCATCCCTGAGTGTGTTATGTACACCCTACTGCTATAATAATAGCTGATATTTTTTGTTGTTGGTATACAGAAAGGAATTGACCCCTAGGCCAATTGGCTGTGAGAATCAGCAACAACTCCAGCAGAGAAGGTGCCATGCAAGAGATGACCCTACAAAACAGGACTTCTTCAGTGGAGCTTTGATACTCACCAAATATTCCCCTTTAGTGTGTCACTTGTGGAGATGGTAGAGTTGTAATCCAGTGTATCAGAAGCTGTCTACCACGTGCACTGGCTCTAGAGCCTTTCAGGTGGTGCAGGTCAGCCATTGCCTGTGTCTGCCTGGGGCCACCCAGAACAAACTATAGAGCAATCTGAAGATGGCTTCCATTGTGCTTGGCTTAGAGGTGCCCAAGAGAGGCCAAGCTGTGAACCAATGCTGGATGCAGTTAGTGCCAGGCCTGGGGACCCTTAGAAAGAGGTATGGGACATGCTGAGGTCAGCTGCTGCTGGTTTGAGAGATTTTAGAAAATTCCAATGTATGAAGAGAGGTCATTTGTATGGGGAAGGCACTGGAAACAACTTGTGTATGCCCAAAAGTTGGATTAGGTGGGGTCTCAGGAAATCACCAGGGCATGTCAAACACTCTGAGCCAGGTTGATGCAAACTCAGATATAGTACCCATGTGTTGGATTTGTGTGTGGGGGAAGGCAGTCTCAGAAATGAATCAAGGGCCTCTGCTAGCACTTTTGTCTGGCAGAAAGTTGCCCCACCTTCCCACTCTGGCCCTGATGCCAGAACACCTGAATTCCTCCCCTGATTTATTTCAAGCTGCTGTCCCAGTTCTGGAGCTCAGAGGGAGTGAGTCTAAATATGTCCCTGCATGGTCTCTAAAGGAACTGCCTGGGACTCCAGCATCCCTCCATCTCACTCTGCCACAATCACCTCTGCCTTTTTACATCTAGAAGTTATAAGGACTTCTCTTCCTGGCTCTGGAATCCTGGCCTGAGAGGCCTGGTGTCAGATTGGGACCCCATCACTCCTCAAAGGATACTCCACAGCTGAGTTATCCCTTCTGATTTTAAATTTCCACACATGGGTGTGGGACCAGACCATTCTGAGTTTATGCCCCTCCTACCAGTCACGATGTGGCTTCTTTCAATCCCTAGTTGTAACACTTTCATTAGGAAGATTTCAGGTGGTTCTGAATAATGGTTGTTTTGTAGTTTAGTTGTAATTTTGATATCATTGTGGGAGGATTTGAGTACAGCATTTACTTCTGCCACCATCTTGACAGGAAGTCTATTTAAGTATTATTTCAGTTGAATTTCTGTTTACCATAACGTTTTGAAGCAAGGATTCAGAATCTGGAGAAGGGGCCACACACAAATGGATATACTAGATAAGAAATATAAATTTGGAAGACACTGGGGATTAGCTCCCTGAATCTCCAGACCCATAGCTTTTTATTTACTAAAATATTTGCCCTTTAACAAAGCAAACAGACATCAGTGGTAAGGTTTGGTAAACAATAAAGGATTATCAGGTTAGGGGATTTCCCTCAGCCATTCAGCCAGCAGCAGGTAATAATATACAGATTTTCGGCCCTTGCTGAATATCAAAGTCCATCAGCCTTCTGATGGACTTCTTGCATTTATATATCAATTACTGTTGGTCTTTGCCTCCAGCACTGTTACCAATATTCAACGTAATCCTAGCTGATAAAATTCATCTCATTTAATCTCCACAACAACACTGTGGGAAAGGTTTTATTATTCTATTGGAAAGATGAGGAAATAGAGGCTCAGAGAAACTGAGAGATTTGTCTGTCACACAGCTTGTAAGAGGCAAATCTTGGATCAAAACCTAGATTTGTCTGATTCAATTTCTTGTGCTTTTTCTTCTATTCCATTATGTGCCAGCATCCTATACTTACATAATATCCTGTTTCCTGGGAAAAAAAGGATTTTGTGTGCGTGTATGTGTGTGTGTGTGTGTGTGTGTGTGTGTGAGAGAGAGAGAGAGAGAGAGAGAGAGAGAGAGAGAGAGACTCGTTAGAAAGGAAAAAAACACATTATCTTCATTATGCATTTTCTAGGTTCCTGATGATACGTGGGTTACATTAAAAAAAGATAGATATAGCCCAGCTGGTATTGTTCAGCAGTTGAGCATCAACCCAGAAAGCAAGAGGTCACTAGTTAAATTCCTGGTCATGGCACATTCCCCGGTTGGTGGTTTGATCCGAAGTAGGGGGGGGTGTGGAAGGGAGTCAATTGATGATATTTCTCTATAATCTATGTTTCTATCTCTCTACCCTTCTCCTTTAAAAAATAATTTTTTAAAGATAGGTATATAGGAAGAAACCAGAAAACCTTGTTTTTACCATTCAGGAACTTTCAGTCTGAGATCAATAACCCTTCTGTAAGCATTGCTCTCATTTCCACAGCTCTGTTAGAACCACTTGTTTCCATTTATGTGTAGCATTAATCCGTTTATCTATTTATGTCATCTGGGATAGGGAATTGGACTAAGAGAATTGGAAAGAGACTTGGACTAAGAGTCTAAAGACCTGAGTCATAGTCCTAGGTAATTAGTAACACCACTAACTTACTGTATGCTTTCTAGGCCTCAGCATCCCCATCAATATAAGGACTACATTAAACTAAATACTCTCTCAGGGAATTTATAGACATGACAGGCCAGGATCCTTTAGTTGAAAGGTATTTTAAGGCCAGGTCTAATACAACTTGAATGTATTTTGTAATGTGTGAATTTTCCAAATAGATAATAAGAAACTGGGTACATTTTAGGATGTTTTGGAGTTATGCTTCTGAGTTAAAACTGAAGCTTTCTAGTTTCTTAGTTGTCTAATCTTCAGCATGTTCTTAAACCTCTCTATGTGTCAGTTTCTACAAAGTGTAAGCAACAATTTTACCTATGGAGAAGTATTCTTAGTAGGATTAATGATAAATGAACATACAATTTACAGAACAGTAGCTATGAAATAGAAAATGGTTAATCTATGGCAACCATGATTGGTATAATTGTGCTTTTTGCCTTCTATATATTTTCTGTATTTTCTGATCAGGTTATTGAACCTTCCATTCTCCTTTTCTTGCATTTACACAAAGGAAATATTCTCCCTTATAAAAATGTGAATGTTCTCACAACCCACGTGGTTCAGGGTTTGGGATCTGGAAAAAGGGCTGCACGCAAATGAAAGAGATGAGACAAGAAATGATAATTTGAAAATATTGGGGGCCAGGCAGGCAGGTCCAACGCAAGAGAAAGGACTTACACTGGTGTCCAAACCTCACCAACCTTTTATTCGATTTTGGATACACATCTAGCTCTTAGTCAGGCAGGTAATTGCGGCAACAGACAAACTACCTTAAAGGTCAGTAAATATTAGAAAGATTTACACTGAGACTATTTGGTCAGGGAACAGCTTGAGCCCCCATTGTCTGGACTAAACAATTGGTGCATAGCTCTGGCCCTTGCCATGGGTTCAAGGTTCACCAGCATCTGGGATCTTTGTTTACACTTCTCTGATAGTGAAGACAATGGGTGGCTTCCTGCATCTCCCCGTTTCTTTTCCTTAGTAATTCTTGAAAAGTGAACGCTGACTGAATGGTTCGAGTCTTTTTTTTTTTTTCTGTTCCTTTATTTTTTTTTTTATTGCTTAAAGTATTACAAAGGGTATTACATATGTATCCATTTTATCCCCCCGCCCTAGACAGTCCCCTAGGCTCCCCTATCACCCAGTGTCTTATGTCCATTGGTTATGCTTATATGCATGCATACAAGTCCTTTAGTTGATCTCTTACCCCCCTACCTCCTGCCCCCGAACCCTCCCCAGCCTTCCCGCTGCAGTTTGACAATCTGTTTGAGGCAGCTCTGCCTCTGTATCTATTATTGTTCAAAAGTTTATAATGGTCTCTATTGTCCATGAATGAGTGAGATCATGTGGTATTTTTCCTTCATTGACTGGCTTATTTCACTTAGCATAATGCTCTCCAGTTCCATCCATGACGTTGCAAATGGTAAGAGTTCCTTCCTTTTTACAGCAGCATAGTATTCCATCGTGTAGATGTACCACAGTTTTCTAATCCATTCATCTACTGATGGACACTTAGGCTGTTTCCAGATCTTAGCTATGGTGAATTGTGCTGCTATGAACATAGGGGTGCATATATCCTTTCTGATTGGTGTTTCTGGTTTCTTGGGATATATTCCTAGAAGTGGGATCACAGGGTCAAATGGGAGTTCCATTTTCAGTTTTTTAAGGAAACTCCATACTGTCTTCCATAGTGGCTGCACCAGTCTGCATTCCCACCAGCAGTGCACAAGTGTTCCTTTTTCTCCACATCCTCTCCAGCACTTGTCGTTTGTTGATTTGTTGATGATAGCAAGTCTGACAGGTGTGAGATGGTACCTCATTGTTGTTTTGATTTGCATCTCTCGGATGATTAGTGACTTTGAGCATGTTTTCATATGTCTCTTGGCTTTCTGAATGTCCTCTTTTGAAAGGTGTCTATTTAGGTCCTTTGCCCATTTTTTGATTGGATTGTTTATCTTCCTTTTGTTAAGTTGTATGAGTTCCCTATAAATTTTGGAGATTAGGCCCTTATCAGATATGTCATTGGCAAATATGTTTTCCCACACAGTGGGTTTTCTCCTTGTTTTGTTGATGGTTTCTTTTGCTGTGCAGAAGCTTTTTATTTTGATGTAGTCCCATTTGTTCATTTTTTCTTTAGTTTCAAGTGCCCTAGGAGCTGTATCAGTGAAGAAATTGCTTCGGCATATGTCTGAGATTTTCTTGCCTTTGGATTCTTCTAGAATTTTTATGGTATCCCGTCGTACATTTAAGTCCTTTATCCATTTTGAGTTTATTTTTGTGTATGGTGTAAGTTGGTGGTCTAGTTTCATTTTCTTGCATATATCTGTCCAATTTTCCCAACACCATTTATTGAAGAGACTATCTTGGCTCCATTGTATGTTCTTGCCTCCTTTGTCAAATATTAATTGAGCATATTGGTTCGGGCCGATTTCTGGGCTCTCTATTCTATTCCATTGATCTATATGCCTATTCTTGTGCCAGTACCAGGCAGTTTTGAGAACAGTGGCTTTGTAATACAACTTGATATCTAGTATTGAGATCCCACCTACTTTGTTCTTTTTCAGGATTGCTGCAGCTATTCGGGGTCTTTTTTTATTCCAGATGAATTTTTGGAAAGTTCGTTCTAGATCTCTGAAGTATGCTGTTGGTACTTTAATGGGAAGTGCGTTGAATTTATAGATTGCTTTGGGGAGCATGGACATTTTAATGATGTTGATTCTACCAATCCATGAACACGGTATGTTCTTCCATCTGTTTATGTCTTCCTCTATGTCTTTTTTCAACGTCCTGTAGTTTTCTGAGTAGAGGTCTTTTACCTCTTTAGTTAAGTTTATTCCTAGGTAGCTTAGTTTTTTCGGTGCAATGGTAAACGGGATTGTTTTTATAATCTCTCTTTCTGAAAGTTCACTATTGGTGTATAGAAATGCCTCAGATTTCTTGGGGTTAATTTGTATCCTGCTACATTGCCAAATTCATGTATTAAGTCTAGTAGCTTTTTGATGGAATCTCTAGGGTTTTTTATGTATAATATCATGTCGTCTGCAAATAAGGACAGTTTTACTTCCTCTTTTCCAATTTGGATGCCTTTTATTTCTTCTTCTTGCCGAATTGCAATGGCTAACACTTCCAGTACTATGTTGAACAGGAGTGGTGAGAGGGGGCATCCCTGTCTTGTTCCTGTTCTTAGGGGAAATGGTGTTAGTTTTTGTCCGTTGAGTATGATGTTGGCTGTGGGCCTGTCATATATGGCTTTTATTATGTTGAGGTATGATCCTTCTACTCCCACCTTGCTGAGAGTTTTTATCAAAAATGGGTGTTGAATTTTGTCAAATGCTTTTTCTGCATCAATTGATATGACCATGTGGTTTTTTTCTTTCAATTTGTTTATGTGATGTATCACGTTTATTGATTTGCGGATATTGTACCATCCTTGCATCCCTGGGATAAATCCTACTTGGTCATGGTGTATGATCTTTCTGATGTACTGCTGGATCCGATTTTCGAAGATTTTGTTGAGGATTTTGGCATCTATGTTCATGAGGGATATTGGCCTGTAATTCTCTTTCATTGTGTTGTCTTTACCTGGTTTTGGTATTAGGGTTATCCTGGCTTCATAGTATGAGCTTGGAAGTGTTCCTTCCTCTTGAATTTTTTGTAGTAGTCAGAGGAGGATAGGTTTTAGTTCTTCCTTGAATGTTTGGTAAAACTCCCCTGTGAAGCCGTCTGGTCCTGGGCTTTTGTTTGATGGAAGCTTTTTGATGACTGCTTCAATTTCTTCCATAGTTATTGGCCTGTTGAGATTTTTAGATTCTTCCTGATTGAGTTTTGGAATGCTGTATTTTTCTAGGAATTTGTCCATTTCCTCCAGGTTGTCTAGTTTGTTGGAGTAAAGCTGTCCATAGTATTTTTTAACAATCATTTGTATTTCTGTGGGGTCTGTTGTTATTTCGCCTCTATCGTTTCTGATTTTATTTATTTGGGTCCTCTCTCTCTGCTTCTTGGTGAGTCTGGCTAGAGGTTTATCAATCTTGTTTATCCTTTCAAAGAACCAGCTCTTGGTTTCATTGATTTTCTGTATTGTTTTTTTGGTCTCTATGTCATTTATTTCTGCTCTAATCTTTATTATCTCCTTCCTTCTGCTCACTCTGGGGTTTTCTTGTTGCTCTCTTTCTAATTCTTTGAGTTGTAGAGTTAGATGATTTACTACCATTTTTCCTTGTTTTTTGAGATAGGCCTGTAGAGCTATAAACTTCCCTCTCAGGACTGCTTTCAATGTGTCCCATAGGTTTTCGATTGTTGTGTTTTCATTGTCATTAGTTTCCAGGATGTTTTAATTTCTTCTTTGATCTCATTGGTAACCCAATCAATATTTAATAGCATGCTATTCAGCTTCCAGGTGTTTGAGTATTTTGGGTTGTTTTTATTGTAGTTTATTTCTAATATTATGCCATCGTGGTCTGCGAAGACGCTTTTTATGATTTCAATCTTCTTGAATTTAGGGACACTTTGCTTGTGACCCAATATGTGGTCTATTTTTGAATATGTCTCATGAGCACCTGAGAAGAACGTATATTCTCTGGCTTTGGGGTGAAGTGTTCTGAAGATGTCTATTAAGTCCATCTGATCTAGTGAGTCATTTAGGATTGCTCTTTCTTTGTTGATTGTTTGTCTAGAGGATTTATCCAGTGATGTCAGTGGTGTATTAAAGTCCCCTACTATGATTGTATTGTTGTCAATCTCTCCCCTGATATCTTCCAGGAGTTTTCTTATGTATGTGGGTGCTCCTGCATTGGGTGCATATATGTTTATCAGGGTTATATCCTCTTGTTGTATTGATCCCTTTAGTATTATGAAGTGGCCCTCCTTATCTCTTGTTAAGGCCTTCACTTTGAGGTCTATTTTGTCCGATATAAGTATTGCTACCCCAGCTTTCTTTTCCTTTCCATTTGCCTGAAAGATATTTTTCCATCCTTTCACTTTCAGTCTGTGTGAGTCCCTTCTAATGAGGTGGGTTTCTTGTAGACAGCAGATGTATGGGTCATGTTTTTTTATCCATTCAGCCACTCGATGTCTTTTGGTTGGAGCATTTAGTCCGTTTACGTTTAAAGTTATTATTGAAAGGTACTTGTTTGTAGCCATTTCTTTTTTTGTGTGGCTGTTTTCTTTCTGAGCTTTTTATTTCTTATTTTTATACCAGTCCCTTTAGCATTCCTTGCATTGCTGGCTTGGTGGTGACAAACTCCCTTAGTCTTTTTTCGTCTGTGAAGCTTCTTATTTCCCCTTCAAGTTTGAATGATAGCCTTGCTGGATAGAGTATTCTTGGATTCAGTCCTTTGCTTTGCATCACTTTGTAAATTTCCCTCCATTCTTTTCTGGCCTGATGTGTTTCTGTTGAGAAGTCATTTGACAATCTAATGGGAGATCCCTTGTATGTAACTTTCCGTCTCTCTCTTGCAGCCTGTAAGATTCTCTCTTTGTCCTGAACATTTGCCATGGTGATTATGATGTGTCTTGGTGTGGGTCTTTTCGGGTTCACCTTGTTTGGGACTCTCTGGGCTTGTGTGACTTTTTTCTTCCCCACCTCAGGAAAGTTTTCTGATATTATTTCTTCGAGTAGGTTTTCTAATCCTTGTTCATCCTTCTGTTGTTCTGGTACTCCTATTATTCGTATGTTGTTTCGTTTCATGTTGTCCCAAAGCTCCCTTAGGCTCTCCTCCTGTCTTTTAATTTTTTTCTCCAATTGCAGTACATTTTGGGTGTGTTTTGCTTTCTCGTCTTCTAATTCGCTAATTCGGTCCTCCGCTTCTCCTAGTCTACTGTTGATACTTTCAATGGAGTTTTTCATTGCAGCTATATCACTCTTCATTTCTTCTTGGGTCTTACTTAGGTTGTTGATTTTTTCATCTGTTTCTTCTAGCTTCTTCCATATGTTATCGATTTTTCCATCTGTTTCTTCTAGCTTCTTCCATATGTTATCGATTTTTTCATCTGTTTCTTCTTGCTTCTTGCAGAGGTTGTCGATTTTTTCCTCCATCCGGTTTATGCACTCTAGGATCCTTATTCTGAATTCTTTATCTGTCATGTTGCATGCCTCTGTATTACTTAGCTGCTTTTCTGGAGAGTCCTCCTTCTCTTTCCTTTGGGGGTTTCTTTGTCTACCCATGTTTGATCTCACTGACATATCTAGACCTTGAGTTGTTCAGTGGTTGCTCCCTTGGTGGCAGTGACTCCTTGGTCTGTGGTTGCTCTTCGGGCGGTTGTGGTAGCAGCTGCTCTTCAGTTGTCAGCAGCTCCTCTGGTGGGTGCTGTTCACCGCTGTGGTGGCTCTTCCGGCTGGTGGGGCAAGGTTTCATGTACAGCTGCTGTTCCTCAGCAGAGGATGAGGTGCTCAGGAGGTTGCTGTTGCTTGGATCTGCTGCTTTGATTTAAAGGCACAAAATACAACACAACAAGGCACCACGTACCAGGCACTATACACAAATATATTCATGATATTAATAACCCCAATTAAAGGTGACCACCTGAATTAAGAGAATTAGGGGATAAGGAAGAAGGAAGAGAAAAAGATAAAAGAGAAAAAGGAAAAGAAAAGTAGGGACCAAAAAAAGGGAGTGCAAAAATGAAATTGGGAAAAAGGAAGGGGGAAAATAAAAGCGAGAAAAGAAAAGAAAAGAAAAAAGAGCGAAAAGAGAGAATGAAGTGGAAGAGGGAAGAGACTTTTTATATGAGGAGAATACTCCTATAGAACAGCCATTAATCCCAACAAATTCCAGCAACAGCTCCCTGGATATGAATGCAAACTAGAAACAACCAATAATATAACGATGAAAATAGAATGGTGAACACTAATCCCAAAATAAAATAAAGAAAAAATAAAATGGCACTTTAAAAAATGGTAAAATGGTAGCAGTAATAATACTGGTTAAAAATAAGAAGGTAGTAATTAAAAGGGTAAAATCAGGTGATGGAAAAAGAAGAAAAGAAAGAAAAAAAAAGAACAGAAAAAAAAGAATGAAAAAAAATTGGTTTCTTAGTTAAAAAGTGAAAAAAGAAAAAAAATTGCAATAGTGGAGGTCCTTCGTTTCTTCTATTCTTCAGTGTGGCTCGCCTTAGACCTTCCAGGTATTCAGGAGAGTGTTGAGTTTCCCTGCGATATACTGTTCCTCTGTGTTGTAAACCACAGTCCTTATTTTAAAGCATGCCTCATTTATTTCCCAGACTGCCTTATTTTGTGTTTAGCAAAGAGTCAGTTTGTGGGTCAGCCTCTGGGTGGCAGTGTTCTGGGGTTGGCCTCTGAGGCTATAGGGCCTCTCTGTCCAGTGGAAGTTCACTGCCCAGAGCTGACTGCGTAATAGTTAGTTACCGGCGCTATGTTGTTGCTGGGATTGAAAATCCCCCTATAGGCCAGACCCTGTTAACTCCCAGGGACTGATCAGGTTATCTTAATCCTTGATCTCGTACAGGGTGGAATCTGGGTGTGGCTGTGCTCCTTGCCTGGGGGCTGGGGGGAGGAGACTCACTCTCAGGAGAGGGTGGCTGCCCCAGTCCTGGGCTCAGGGGTGTCTCAGCACTCAATTCACTACCACCTCTCCCGGCTCCCCCTCTTTCCCCAGTCTCTCCCCAGATTCCACTCCTCAGCACACTCTCCCTCTCTTCAGCACAGGTGAGTGTCTGTATCCGAAATGTCCCATGAACAGGATTCAGTGAAAACAAACAAACAAATGCCGGCCGAGGAAACAGGGAAGGCTTGGTTTCTGTAAGCTTCTTCTCTTACCGGGACTGCATGGTCAGGTCAGCTCTTCAGGCTGCCCCCTTTAGGCTCAGTCCTCCGTGATCACAGAACCCAGCTCTCAATTTCCCTGGCGGCGCCAGGAATCCCGAGGTTCTCCTTTCCCCGTCTGGGGCTGTGCCTGTCCCAAGGGACACGGCTGTCTGCCACGCGGTCTCCCTCCGACTCTCTGGGCTCAGAGGTCTGGCAAACTTTCCTGCCCAAATCCCTGTTTTTTTTTACCTTTCCAGGGGAGTTCTGCTCTTCCCGGCTGCAAACCCTCTCACCAGCTGAGCAATTTCGCCAATTCGGTGTGAGTGTTACTAGCTTCAGCTGCTCGCTCCATTTGCTCCGGGACACGACCTGGGACACGTCTGCCTATATCGCCGCCATCTTGGTTCTCCGGTTCGAGTCTTTTTAAGACTCTTCATTCCACATCTGCAAACTAGAAATAAACATATGAGAACAAAAATGAGACAAGCGCCCTAGACGGTCTGGCTCAGTGGATAGAGCGTTGGCCTGCGGACTGAAGGGTTCTGGGTTCGATTCCGGTCAAGGGCATGTACCTTGGTTGTGGGCACATCCCCGGTGGGAGGTGTGCAGGAGGCAGGTGATTGATGTTTCTGTCTCATCGATGTTTCTAACTCTCTATCCCTCTCCCTTCCTCTCTGTAAAAAATCAATAAAATTTATTTTTTAAAAAAATGAGACAAGCAATAGTGGTTATGTTGAGAGGCAAATGTCATGTCCTTTAGAAATTGCTGCCAGGCATCCAAGGAATCAGCCTGCAGTAAGTTTCTTTCTGGGCCAACTGTTTTTTGAGTCCTCTTTCCAATGTCCAACAGTTTTTTAATGTGTACATGCCAGCAATTATATGCTAGCTTTGGGTGGTGGACAAACAATGGCAATGCAGGTCTGACCTTCTCTGGTTTGGTCCTGGGCAACCTGCAGCGAAGCACAGCTGCTGACTGTAAGTATGGCAAGGCATCTTCACCATCTCCATTTCTGGACTGTTTCTCCTGTTGTATTCGTGGCTGGAGCAATCTGGTCAGTTCCTCTCTGGGATCCATTTTTGCAGGAATCCACAGGGGCTTGGAGGTGTTTTCCGGAAATATACAAACATGTTGTCAACCAAAGGTTAATAAAGGAATCTTTTATACAAATTAGACTTGGGATCCTTCTATTTTTGCCCAAACAAATTTCCTTCGGCTTATTTTGACACCATGTGTATTCTCATGGGTAGCTTGTCTTCAACATTATAAGTAAAAAATAATTTTTAAAGTAAAAAAAAATTCTTGATGTAATTTACTCACAGGGGATTATTTCACTATCCCCTTTCTTTTTTTGATTTAAATAATATTAATGGCTTTTGGAAATTTTGCAATGCAGCCTTAATAACTTTTTAATTTTATGCACAGAAATATGACTGCTTTGGATTCATTGAATGTTAAGCAGTTTTTGAACTATGAGATAAACCATTAGTAAAATAATTAGTTAATGCTTCAGGAACAGTTACTTGCCCAGTACAAGGAAGTTTTTATGAATACTCATTTATTTTAATTAGCCAATTTAAACCAATCTGAAATGATATTTATTTTTTAACTTTACTTGTCCTCGGTTATGGACAGTAAATTAAAATTTGGCTGTATTTAATAAATATACTGTTACTTTATTTTGCCCTTCTTATAGGCCAAAACCCTCATAACATATAAATTATATGTATATTATTAAAACATAACTATCAATTTTCATTTGATAAAGCTTTCCATGCAATTTCAAGTATATTAGATGGGTTTAGTTTCAAAAATTTTTCCTTTAAGAAGAGAGAACAAACTTTTTTGGATCACTCTGGGCCCTTGGAGTTTTCCAAAAATCATCCCTCAGTTATAGCCTTGAAATTTAACTTGGAAAGACCATAAAATATATATTTAAAGATTATATACTTTTTATAATTATTAAAATATATTAATTAAATTTAAACTGGTTTTTGTATTAAAAATTCAGTTGGGATCACAGAATTAATCTTTTTTAATTAAACCAATGAGCAACATATTTTGAATTCCTAATTATTTCAGAGAAAACACAAAAATTATTTTCTCAAAAATAAATTTCTATACTTTAGGGATTTTGTTATTACAACTATATAATTTTATCCAAATTAATTTAAAATCTTATAAGCTTTAAATTTTAGGTAGCAAGTTAGATACTTAGCATTTCTCAAATTCATAATGGTTTTACATTTTAAGAGTAATATTTAAAATAAAATAAAAGGCATATTTAATTAATAGATTCAATTCTATCCCCTACAGTTTTTTATGAGGTAAACTCAGGTTAATATTTCAATATTTTTGTCATTTTAAAATACCTAGATATTTAATAATTTTTATTATTTATTTTAGCAATGTTCTAAAGTCTTAAGTTACCAGAGGCTTTGGAAAACTATGTTTCTGGCAAAAAGGCAGGGGAAGGGGATTTAAAACTGCCACATTTTTCTTTAAATATAAGGCTTCTGTTGCTGCCAACAGCTTCTCCGCTTTTACAGGGAGAAGAGCATCTGGCCCTTCATCATTAATATATTATTACTGAAAAGCTTGACCACAAATTCTTTATTTTAGTTATTTTTGTTATTTATGTTCTAAAAACTTTAAGATTACTTTTGTAATTTAAATTTATTTTATTTATTAATAAAAATTATTTGCTTTCAACAAAATTATTATTAATGACCTTTTAGTAAGAACAATGTTATTGAATATAAAATCCACTAAGATAATTCCGTTTTCTCTTAGCAAAAGCTTTTATTTTAGTTATAGAGGTGTCTTTTCTGACATTTTTGGTTATTCATATGTGCTAGAGTGATGTGTTACTTCACTTTTTATTTTTTATATATTTTTTTATTGCTTAAAGTATTACAAAGGGTATTACATATGTCACCATTTCCCCCCCCCACCTTTGACAATCCCCTGGCCTCCCCTACACGCCAGTATCTTATGTCCATTGGTTATGCTTATATGCATGCATATAAGTCCTTCAGTTGATCTCTTACCCCCTTGTTCTGCCCCCCTATCCTCCCCGGCCTTCCCGTTGCAGTTTGACAGTCTGTTTGAGGCAGCTCTGCCTGTGTATCTATTTTTGTTCATAAGTTTATAATGGCCTTTATTATCCATGAATGAGTGAGATCATGTGTTATTTTTCCTTGATTGACTGGCTTATTTCACTTAGCATAATGCGCTCCAGTTCCATCCATGCCATTGCAAATGGTAAGAGTTCCTTCTTTTTTACAGCAGCATAGTATTCCATTCTGCAGATGTAACACAGTTTACTAATCCATTCATCTACAGATGGGCACTTAGGCTGTTTCCAGATCTTAGATATGGTGAATTGTGCTGCTATGAACATATGGGTGCATATATCCGTTCTGATTGGTGTTTCTGGTTTCTTGGGATATATTCCTAGAAGTGGGATCACAGGGTCAAATGGCAGTTCCATTTTTAGTTTTTTGAGGGAACTCCATACTGTCTTCCATAGTGGCTGCACCAGTCTGCATTCCCACCAGCAGTTCACGAGTGTTCGTTTTTCTCCACATCCTCTCCAGCACTTGTCGTTTGTTGATTTGGTGATGATAGCCATTCTGACAGGTGGGAGATGGTATCTCATTGTTGTTTTGATTTGCATCTCTCAGATGATTAGCGACTTTGAGCATGTTTTCATATGTCTCTTGGCTTTCTGAATGTCCTCTTTTGAAAGGTGTCTATTTAGATCCTTTGCCCATTTTGGATTGGATTGTTTATCATCTTTTTGTTAAGTTGTATGAGTTACCTATAAATGTTGGAGATTAGGACCTTATCAGATATGACATTGGCAAATATGTTTTCCCAGGCAGTGGGCTTTCTTGTTGTTTTGTTGATGGTTTCTTTTGCTGTGCAGAAGCTTTTTATTTTGATGTAGTCCCATTTGTTCATTTTGTCTTTAGTTTCAAGTGCCCTAGGAGCTGTATCAGTGAAGAAATTGCTTCGGCATATGTCTGAGATTTTGTTG
The DNA here is from genome assembly GCF_963259705.1 of Myotis daubentonii. Taxonomy (NCBI): domain Eukaryota; kingdom Metazoa; phylum Chordata; class Mammalia; order Chiroptera; family Vespertilionidae; genus Myotis; species Myotis daubentonii. The sequence goes on along the minus strand of NC_081861.1, from coordinate 93,580,434 downwards.
CCTTTGGATTCTTCTAGAATTTTTATGGTTTCTCGACGTACATTTAAGCCCTTTATCCATTTTGAGTTTATTTTTGTATATGGTGTAAGTTGGTGGTCTAGTTTCATTTTCTTGCATGTATCTGTCCAATTTTTCCAACACCATTTATTGAGGAAACTGTCTTGACTCCATTGTATGTTCTTGCCTCCTTTGTCAAATATTAACTGAGAATATTGGTTTGGGCCGATTTCTGGGCTCTCTATTCTATTCCATTCATCTATATGTCTGTTCTTGTGCCAGTACCATGCAGTTTTGAGAACAGTGGCTTTGTAATACAGCTTGATATCCGGTATTGAGATCCCACTTAATTTGCTCTTTCTCAAGTTCGCTGCAGCAATTTGGGGTGTTTTTTTATTCTAGATGGATTTTTGAGAGTTCATTCTAGATATGTGAAATATGCTGTTGGTATTTTAATAGGAAGTGTGTTGAATTTATAGATTGCTTTGGGTAGTATGGACATTTTAATGATGTTGATGCTACCAATCCATGAACAAGGTATGTTCTTCCATCTGTTTATGTCTTCCTCTATCTCTTTTTCCAATGTCGTGTAGTTTTCTGAGTGGAGGTCTTTTACCTCTTTAGTTAAGTTTATTCCTAGGTAGCTTAATTTTTTGGTGCGATGGTAAATGGGATTGTTTTTTAATCTCTCTTTCTAAAAGTTCACTATTGGTGTATAGGAATGCCATAGATTTCTTGGGGTTAATTTTGTATCCTGCTACATTGCCAAATTCATGTATTAAGTCTAGTAGTTTTTTGATGGAGTCTCTAGGGTTTTCTATGTATAATATCATGTCTTCTGCAAAGAAAGACAGTTTTACTTCCTCTTTTCCAATTTGGATGCCTTTATTCCTTCTTCTATCTAATTGCAATGGCTAATACTTCTAGTACTATGTTGTACAGAAGTGGTGAGAGTGGGCATCCCTGTCTTGTTCCTGTTCTTAGGGGAAATGTTGTTAGTTTTTGTCCATTGAGTATGATGTTGGCTGTGGGCCTGTCATATGTGGCTTTTATTATGTTGAGGTATGATCCTTCTACTCCCACCTTGCTGAGAGTTTTTTTTGAAAAATGGGTGTTGGATTTTGTCAAATGCTTTTTCTGCATCAACTGATATGACTATGTGGTTTCTTTCTTTCAACTTGTTTATTTAATGAATCACGTTTATTTATTTTCGGATATTGTACCATCCTTGCATCCCTGGGATAAATCCTACTTGGTCGTGGTGTATGATCTTTCTGATGCACTGATGGATCCGACTTGCCAAGATTTTGTTGAGGATTTTGGCATCTTTGTTCATGAGGGATATTGACCTGTAATTCTCTTTCATTGTGTTGTCTTTACCTGGTTTTGGTATTAGGGTGATGCTGGCTTCATAGAATGAGCTTGGAAGTGGTCCTTCCTCTTGGATTTTTTGTAGTAGTCTGAGGAGGATAGGTTTAATTCTTCCTTGAATGTTTGGTACAACTCCCCTGTGAAGCCGTCTGGTCCTGGGTTTTTGTTTGCTAGAAGCTTTTTGATGACTGCTTCAATTTCTTCCATAGTTATTGGCCTATTGAGATTTTTAGATTATTCCTGATTGAGTTTTGGAATGTTGTATTTTTCTAGGAATTTATCTATTTCCTCCAGGTTGTCTAATTGGTTGGAGTAGACTTCTTTGTATCTCTGTGGGGTCTGTTGTTATTTCGCCTCTATCATTTCTGATTTTCTTTATTTGGGTTCTCTCTCTTTGCTTCTTGATGAGCCTGGCTAGACGTTTGTCAATCTAGTTTATCCTTTCAAAGAACCAGCTCTTGGTTTCATTGATTTTGTGTATTGTTTTTTTGGTCTCTACGTCATTTATTTCTGCTCTAATCTTTATTACCTCCTTCCTTCTGCTCACTCTGGGCTTTTCTAGTTGCTCTCTTTCTAATTCTTGGAGTTGTAGATTTAGATGTTTTACTACAATTTTTTCTTATTTTTTGAGATAGGCCTGTAGAGCTATAAACTTCCCTCTCAGGACTGCTTTCATTGTGTCCCATAGGTTTTGGATTGTTGTGTTTTTATTGTCATTATTTTCCAGGATGTTTTTAATGATAGCCTTGCTGGATAGAGTATTCTTGGATTCAGTCCTTTACTTTGCATCACTTTGTAAATTTCAGTCCATTCTTTTCTGGCCTGATGTGTTTCTGTTGAGAATTCATTTGACAGTCTAATGGGAGATCCCTTGTATGTAACTTTCCGTCTCTCTCTTGCAGCCTGTAAGATTCTCTCTTTGTCCTGAACATTTGCCATGGTGATTATGATGTGTCTTGGTGTGGGTCTTTTCGGGTTCACCTTGTTTGGGACTCTCTGGGCTTGTGTGACTTTTTTCTTCCCCACCTCAGGAAAGTTTTCTGATATTATTTCTTCGAGTAGGTTTTCTAATCCTTGTTCATCCTTCTGTTGTTCTGGTACTCCTATTATTCGTATGTTGTTTCGTTTCATGTTGTCCCAAAGCTCCCTTAGGCTCTCCTCCTGTCTTTTAATTTTTTTCTCCAATTGCAGTACATTTTGGGTGTGTTTTGCTTTCTCGTCTTCTAATTCGCTAATTCGGTCCTCCGCTTCTCCTAGTCTACTGTTGATACTTTCAATGGAGTTTTTCATTGCAGCTATATCACTCTTCATTTCTTCTTGGGTCTTACTTAGGTTGTTGATTTTTTCATCTGTTTCTTCTAGCTTCTTCCATATGTTATCGATTTTTTCATCTGTTTCTTCTTGCTTCTTGCAGAGGTTGTCGATTTTTTCCTCCATCCGGTTTATGCACTCTAGGACCCTTATTCTGAATTCTTTATCTGTCATGTTGCATGCCTCTGTATTACTTAGCTGCTTTTCTGGAGAGTCCTCCTTCTCTTTCCTTTGGGGGTTTCTTTGTCTACCCATGTTTGATCTCACTGACATATCTAGACGTTGAGTCGTTCAGTGGTTGCTCCCTTGGTGGCAGTGACTCCTTGGTCTGTCGTTGCTCTTCGGGCGGTTGCGGTAGCAGCTGCTCTTCATTTGGCAGCAGCTCCTCTGGTGGGTGCTGTTCACAGCTGTGGTGGCTCTTCTGGCTGGTGGGGCGAGGTTTCACGTACAGCTGCTGTTCCTCAGCAGAGAATGTGGTGCTCAGGAGGTTGCTGTTGCTTGGATCTGCTGCGTTGATTTAAAGGCACTTTCCAGGGGAGTTCTGCTCTTCCCGGCTGCAAACCCTATCACCAGCTGAGCAATTTCGCCAATTCGGTGTGAGTGTTACTATTTCAGCTGCTCACTCCATTTGCTCCGGGACACGACCTGGGACGCGTCTGCCTATATCGCCGCCATCTTCCGTCTCTCCTAAAATATTTTTCTGTGGATGTTGACAGTTAATGCAGGTTAGGATAAGCCCCTTTGCAAGTCTAGCTCCTTCATTTAGAATGCTTTGTTCTCCAATTTCAGGCCTCTTGGAGATATTGAATGCTTAGTTCCAGACCAATATGCAAAGATTCTTCTCTCAGGTAAAGATGTGGAGGTGAGTGGCATTCTACAAAATCATCAGGGAGCCAGATTCTTCTCTCCAGGATGTTTTTAATTTCTTCTTTGATCTCATTGGTAACCCAATCAATATTTAATAACATGCTATTCAGCTTCCAAGTGTTTGAGTATTTTGGGTTGTTTTTATTGTAGTTTATTTCTAATATTATGCCATTGTGGTCTGAGAGGTTGCTTGGTATGATTTCAATCTTCTTGAATTTGGGGAGACTTTGTTTGTGACCCAATTTGTGGTCTATTTTTGAATCTGTCCTATGAGCTCTTGAGTAGAATGTATATTCCGTGCCTGTGGGGTGAAGTGTTCTGAAGATGTCAATTATGTCCATCTGATCTAGTGAGTCATTTAGGAGTGCTGTTTTCTTTCTGATTATTTGTCTAGAGGATTTATTCAGTGATGTCAGTGGTGTATTAAAATCCCCTACTATGATTGTATTGTTGTCAATCTCTCCTTTGATATCTTCCAGGAGTTTTTTTTTTATGAATTTGTGTGCTCCTGCATTGGTTGCATATATGTTTATCAGTGTTATATCCTCTTGTTGTATTGATTCCTTTATTATTATGAAGCAGCCTTCCTTGTCTCTTGTTATGGCCTTCACTTTGAGGTCTATTTTGTCTGATATAAGTATTGCTACCCCAGCTTTCTTTTCATTTCCATATGCCTGAAAGATATTTTCCCATCCCTTCATTTTCAGTCTGTGTGAGTCCCTTCTTCTGAGGTGAGTCTCTTGTAGACCGAAAATGTATGGGTCATGTTTTTTTTATCCATGCAGCCACTCAGTGTCTTTTGGTTGGAACATTTAGTCTGTTTACGTTTAAAGTTATTATTTAAAGGTACTTGTTTGTAGCCATTTCTTTTTGTGTGTGTGTGGCTGTTTTCTTTCTGAGCTTTTTATTTCTTATTTTTATACCAGTCCCTTTAGAATTTCTTGTATTTCAGGCTTGGTGGTGATAAACTCCCTTAACCTTTTTTGTCTGTGAAGCTTCTTATTTCCCCTTCAATTTTGAATGATAGCCTTGCTGGATAGAGTATTCTTGGAGTCAGTCCATTGCTTTGCATCACTTTGTAAATTTCCCTCCATTCTTTTCTGGCCTGATGTGTTTCTGTTGTGAAATCATTTGATAATCTATTGGTAGATCCCTTGTATGTAACTTTCCGTCTCTCTCTTGTAGCCTGTTAGATTTTCTCTTTGTCCTGAACATTTGCCATGGTAATTATGATGTGTGTTGTTGTGGGTCTTTTCACGTTCACCTTGTTTGGGACTCTCTGTTCTTGTGTGACTTTTTTCTTCCCCACCTCAGGGAAGTTTTCTGATATTATTTCTTCAAATAGGTTTTCTAATCCTTGTTTCTCTTTCTGTTGTTCTGGCACCCCTATTATTCATATGTTGTTTTGTTTCATGTTTTCCCAAAGCTTCCTTAGGCTCTCCTCCTGTCTTTTAATTTTTTTCTCCAATTGCAGTACAGTTTGGGTGTGTTTTGCTTCCTTGTCTTCTAATTCACAAATTCGGTCCTCTGCTTCTCCTAGTGTACTGTTGATTCTTTAAATGGTGTTTTTTATTCCAGGTATATTGCTCTTCATTTCTTCTTGGGTTTTACATAAGTTATTGATTTTTTCATCTGTTTCTTCTTGCTTCTTGCATAAGTTGTTGATTATTTCCTCCATCTGGTTTATGCACGCTAAGACCCTTATTCTGAATTATTTCTCTGTCATTTTGCATGCCTCTGTATCATGTAGCTGCTTTTCTGGCGAGCCCTCCTTTTCTTTCCTTTGAGGGTTTCTTTCTCTACCCACGTTTGATATCACTGACATATCTAGATGTTGAGTCGTTTAGGGGCTGCTCCCTTGGTGGCAGTCACTCCTCGAGCTGTGGTTGCTCCTCAGGCATAACCTCCTCTGGTGGGTGTTTTTCACAGTTGTGGTGGCTCTTCTGGCTAGTTGGGGGAGGCTTCACATACAGCTGCTCTTCCTCAGACAGAGGGTGTGGTGATCAGGACGCTGCTGTTGCTTGGATCTGCTGTGTTGATTTAAAGGCACAAAATACAACACAACAAGGCACAACGTACCAGGCACTGAACACAAATGTAGTCACGATATTAATAACCCCCAATAAAAGTGAACACCCAAATTAAAAGAATTAGGGGATATGGAAGAAAGAAGAGAAAATGTAAAAGAGAAAAAAGAAAAGAAAAAAATAAGAAAAAGGAGTGCAAAAATGAAATTGGAAAAAGGTGGGGGGAAAAAAGAAAAAGAAAAAAAAGAGCGAAAAGAGAGAATGAAGTAGAAGAAGGGAAGAGAGTATTTTTATGAGGAGAAAAATCCGATAGAACTGCCACTAATCCCAACAAATTCCAGCAACAGATCCCTGGAGATGAATTCAGACTACAAACCACCAATAATATCAAGTGAGGCAAGGGAAAACAGAAGCACAAAAATAACCGGGTGGGGAGGGGGAAGGGAGGGTAAAAACCAGCAGAAAAAGCAAAACAACCTTATAACCAATCCTCAAAACAAAACAAAACAAAAAACAGTATACTCAACAATAAAGCAAACAGCAACAAAACAATAGAAAGATAAAAGAAGAAGAAAAAATTGGATAGTGAAGAAAGATAAGGGAGAGGTGTATAAGGATTTAGAGCAGTGGATTGGAAATAGGATATATAAGTAGTGTGAAATTTTGACAGGGGGTAAAAAGAAGGAATAGGGAAAATCTAAAGCAGGAATAGGGTAAGAGAAGTAGGACAACAAAAGGGGAAAATGAGGAAGAGGATTTTAGCATAGTGGTAACTTTAAGATTTCAAAGCCAATTACCATCCAAGGCATTTTCTTTTGACAAATTTTGTAACAGAGGTAATTTTTTGATTTTTAGTGGCTTCAATACTAAAGTATTATATTATTTTATTTTATGTTTATTTTGTGTAAAAAACAGGAGTGCCCCCAATATTTGGGAGGCAACTTTGGAATATGGTACATTATTATTTTAAAATTACCTATTATTATGGAAACATTAATCCTATTGTCCAAATGTAGCCTGCATATTTTCTTTGTGTCATTTTTTTTGCCATCTGTTTAAAGAAAAAACAAACAAACAAAAAAACAGTGTGGGTTATTCTGTAGCATCCGTGAAGACATTGGGGCTGAAAAAGTCACCTAAATTCAGGTGGAGCGCGCACATTTTCTTAAGCTTGCTTTTCTATTCATGGTTATAGAAATCCCAGATGCATCCCCAAATTCTGGGAAATGTTTCATTTGTCTAATTTTCAAATGATAGACTGGGAAATAAAAACATGGCAAAAATGAGACAACACTCTTGAGAGTGGGTGCCCCTTTTACAGCATTGCCAAAAGACCTAGTAATTTTTTTAATTATTTCCCTTTTTCTAGGGAATTTTCTATAACCTGTATTATTGGCTACGTGTACTGCTCATAATCTTTCTCTCCCCACTCCCACATTCTTTTTTTGTTCTGGGGAAACTCAGCAATGGTCTAGTCATCTATCATTTCTTTCTTATTAAATTAAAGTCATGCTTAATAAACTAACAATAAATAACAAAGAAAAACAATAATTAATAGATAAGTACCCAATAATTTCCTTTTTAATATCTAGGTTCTAGGACATAAAAGAAGTTGAATCTGCATTGATTGAATCAGGAGGTGGGATGCTCGCACCTTTCCTGGAGAGCCACCTTGTGTCCTTCTTGGTTGCCTACATTCTTTTTTGAAATGTCCTGTTTTTCCACAAAGTCTAATTTGCTTACGTTTTCTGCACATAATTTAGCTGATTTTGCACGTCATTATACTGTCCCAGCCCTGCTAACATTTTATAAGTTATTTGAGCATTCAGCCTACGGTTTGTGTGGGCTTGCTCCTGACATTTCTCCAAAAATTTCCCTTCCATAGTAAATAATTTCCTCCATCCAGAGTTGCACAAGCCAGAGAAATGTTTCAGGATTAGGACATCGAGGTGGAGGGGGCCATGAAGGCCATGCCTCCAATTTTTCTTTTCTTTTTGCTCCTCTTTAGGAGCGGAGGGTGCAAGGACAGGAGATTTATCCTCCTTAGCCTCTTTCTAAAAGGCTCTAGCAAATGAAATACCGTGTTCCACAAGGAGAAACAGTTTGGAGGCAAGTTTTTCCCCTGCTGCTGAGTTTTTTTGTGTGTGTGTGTGTGTTTTTTTTTTTAACAAATTTTGACCTACTCTTTGCCAAACATTCAAGATCTAATGTACCTTCTTCAGGAAACCAAGGGTTATGTTCTATAACATCAAGCAAAAATTGTGAGAGAATACCTTCTGAAACTTTAATCCTTAAGCATACAAACCAAAAGTCTACAATAAAGTTTCTTATTTTTTAACCAAATTCTGCCCCATTTGCCTGACTAAAAAAACATGTTCCCACTCTACTTACAGATTGCAATTTCTGCAGCTGACTATGGGCTTTGTGTGTGGTGAATATCCCCCAACTATCTGGTGTTCCAACCTATCTGGTGAATTCTTCGTTTTTTCACTCTAGGCGAAGTCTTATCTTCCAGATTGCCTGTTGAGGTACCAGATGTGAAAGTTCCCCCCACATCCCGCATGGTTCAGGGTTCGGGATCTGGAGAAGGGGCTGCACGCAAATGAAAAAGATGAGACAAGAAATAATAATTTGGAAATATCGGGGGCCAGGTGGACAAGCCCAATGCAAGAGAAAGGACTTCCACAGGTGCCCAGGCCTCACCAACCTTTTATTCAATTTTGGATACACATCTATCTCTTAGGCAGGTAATTGCAGTAACAGAATACAGTGGGGCCTTGACTTATGAGTTTAATTCGTTCCATGATGGAGCTCGTAACTCAAATTACTCGTATGTCAAATCAAAAAGTGAACGAGTGAGACACGTGATGCTAGGCTGATGTTGTGGCGTTCACTGTGACGTTTGCTGCGCCAACTAGCGGTGGGGTATCTGAAGCTGGCTCGTAAGCCAAATTTTAGCTCGCAACTCAAAGCAAAAAATCTGCCAAGAGACAGCTCGTATCTCAAAAAACTAGTTAGTCGGGACACTCGTAAGTCAAGGCCCCACTTTATCTTAAAGGTCAGTAAATATTAGAAAATTTACTGTGAGACTGGTCAGGAAATAGCTTGAGCCCCCATTGTCTGGACTAAACAATCGGTGTATAGCTCTGGCACTTGCCATGGGTTCAAGATTCACCAGCGTTCCGGAATCCTTGTTTACACTTCTCTGATAGTGAAGACAATGGGTGGCTTCCTGCATAAAAAGAGAACTGGCTGAGAGGAAGATAAGGGACGTGTTGGCTAGGACGATTTGATTAATACTAAAAACCCCTTCCATTCCTCCAGAATAATACTGACAGCTGATTGTGCACCTTCCTCAAGTTACCTCCCAGAGGCACATAGAGCATGGGGTAAAAGGAGTAGTGGGTGGGCTTGGAAGCCAGCTTGAACTGACAGCAAGAGCTTCTCTCTGGCTAGGCTCATTGCCCATGGACAGTAGCTTCTGCAGCTAATTTTAAGATGGCCACTTCTGCAGCTAATTTTAAGATTGGCACACATTCATTTTTTGTTAAATTACTTTTAACATTCATTATCTCTCCCACCTTTAATTTTCTTTCACCAGCTGCTTTTTACAGATCCCGTTTAAAGCAAAATTAAATCAAATAACCAGACTCAAAATCACTGAGCTAAATTCCCACTTAATATGTGTGCTTTATGTAAGGTACTTCAGTGATGTCACACTGTAAGAGAATGTTTACATTCCCTTTGTAAAATGTATATTGTGTATTACCTATACTAGCAAATATTGTTCCATCTGTGATGTCCAAGATTACAAAACTATTCTACTCCTGAATATAAGGTCAGACAAAACTATCCAATATACTATATACAAATTAGTTTTAGATGTTTTCAAAAATGAAATTAAAAAGAGTTTTTATTGAGCTCATCCAACAACTCTAATAAAAATAAAGAGGATGCATGTGAAGATAAGAAAATTATAGCTGATCAGACAATAAAATTATCTATTTAATTTTTAACCAGAACATGTTAAACCAGGAAGTAAACAAAGTCAAATGGAAGTATAAGGAGGAGGCCAATGATAAATGATTTTTATAATATACAGCAACAATAACTATAATGCATTTAATAAAGTTTCTCCAAAACAAAATATGCATACCTAATACTTTCCAGATTGATGTCGTGTATGAAGAAGTATACACTAATAGATGTTGTATACATTGTTTTCTGGAAAAGGAGTGAACCTCTTTTTTTTAATATGAAGTTTGGCAATTCCAAAAATTGAAGAGGAGGGAAGATTCCCAAGCTCATTTTATGAGACCAGCATTGTACTAATTCCAAAAACAGATAATGACACTACAAAGAAAGGAAATCATAATGCAGTGTCCCTGATAAGCACAGATGAAGAAATCAGCAACAAAAATTTTTGCAAACCAAATTCAACAATGTATTAAAAAGATTAGGAGGGATAAAAAAAAATGGCTGCAGTCTAAGAAGCTTTTGTCCGCTTGTTCCCAACACTGGACTGGACTTGTGGCTAATATACAGGACATTCCACTTGAAAAAAAAAAAACAGCTTAAAAAAGCTGGTAGGAAATACTACGATCCTGGAGCTTGGAAAGAGGGCAGAAGATGCGGAGTGGGTGAGCCAACACAGGCAGCTGCACATCTTGCCTGGAAAGCTGGAGGGAATGTGTGGCAGTGCAGTTCCTGCCCCCTGGGAGCAAGGGGTCTCAGCTGCATGCAGGGATCTCCAAAAAAAAGCAACAGTGAAAGGAAGTGGAGCCCTCATAGAATCAGACATTGGTGGAACTCAGTCCACTGGGGGAACTCAGACCACCTTATCCTAGGCAAAAAGCAATGCTGGGTTACAATACCAACCTGAGAAGCTCACCTGGATTAGTGTCTGCAGGAGAGGCTACTCAGCAGAACTCCAGACTGGCAGAGGGGTCTGAGCAGACCACCCAACTTTGAATGTGATGAGTCAATTATTCTCTGAAAGAACTTTCCCAAAGAGCAGGAAGTGGGCCAGTTAGAGTGTCCTGGGAAAGAGGCATGATCTTCCCAAACTTGAGGAAGAGGAGCCACCCATTCCTCCACCTTTGGAACAGCACTGGGCTGGAAATCTGTACCTGAGCAGCTGAGCCTGGCAGCATGGGGTACTCAGACATCTGGCTGGGTGGGAAGCTGAGCAGAAGCCCCGACCAGTGAGAATGGGCAGTGCTGAAAGATTAGAGAGCCAAGCTGGGAGGGATTTCTGTTGTTGCTTTATTTTTTGTGTGTATTTTGTTTAAATCCCTGACTGCTTAGAGATGGCATCAAGGGGGTGTCAGTGACCTAAAGGGAGTTGAGGCATTGGAAGCACCTGTCCACCCATACTACAAGCTATGCACCACCCACAATGCAAATCTGTTGAAACCATCCTCACCAGGACCAGATACCCCACAGATCCCAGTTCTGTGGGGGAAGAGAAAGCAGCCCAGAACAAGTAAGTGCATGCAAGAGGCAAGCTTGAAGCAGAACCACCAGAATACTTAGGGGACCCACCCTGCAGGGTTTCAGCCAGGCTTCCAAGGGCCAGGCAGAGGCAGTGACTCACATTGATCTGTACCAGATAACTGCTCAGGAAGCCCAGGAACCACAGACCAAGGGGCCAGATACAGCAGCATCAAAGCAAAATCCAGTGTGCTTTTCAAAAGCAGACCCAAAGATTTTTAATTTATTTATTTTTGTGTTGATTTGTTTTCATTCCGTATAGATTTTCTTCCTCTTGTCTCTTTTTTGTCTCATATTCGCTAATTGCTATCTTTTATTTTAGTCTATTTTTTTCTTTCTCATTCTCTCTACCCTTTGATAATACTTATTTTTTTTATTTTTTTAGATTACCTTTAAAATTATATTATATTTTATTTTATCTTTATTGTTGAGATTATTACAGATTCCCCTCTTTTTTTCCACCCATTGCCCCCCTCCACCCAGTTCCTGCCCTGCTGCAGGCCTCTGCTACCCTATTGCCTGTGTCCATAGGTAATGCATATATGCATATAAGATCTTGGTTTAATCTCTTCCCACTCCCCATCCCCTTGCCTCTGAGTATCATCAATGTATTCCATCTCCATCCCTCTGATTCTATTTTATTCACCAGTTTATTCTGTTCCTTAGATTCCTTATTCATTTATTTTGATTTTTAGATTCAACTGTTGATAGGTATGTATTTGTTGCCATTTTGTTGTTCAAATTTTGATCTTTTTCTTTTTCTTCTTCTTCCTCTCCTTAAAGAATACCCTTCCTCTTGTTTGGGACTCTCTGTGCTTCCTGGACTTGTGAGTGTATGTCTTCACCAAGTAGGGGAAGTTTTATGTCATTATTTCTTCAAATAGGTTTTCAATATGTTGCTCTCTCTTCCCCTTCTGGCACTCCCATAATGCAAATGTTGGTATGCTTGAAGTTGTACCAGAGGCTCCTTACACTATCTTCATATTTTTGGATTCGTTTTTCTTTTTGCTCTTCTGGTTGGATGTTTTTCGTGTCCTCATATTTCAAATCCTTGATTTGATTCTCAGAATCCTCTAGCCTACTATTGAATCCCTGTATATTATTCTTTATTTAAGTCAGTGTATGCTTAATTTCTGACTGGTCCTTTTCCATTTTGGGGAGGTTTCTAGAAGATTCTTGAGTAACCTTATAACCATGGTTTTGAACTCTATATCTAGTACAGTGGGGCCTTGACTTACGAGTTTAATTCGTTCTGTGATGGAGCTCGTTAAGAAGCTCGTTAACACAAATTACTCTGTCAACTCAAAGCAAAAAATCGGCCGAGAGAAGGCTCGTATCTCGGAAAAACTCGTTAGTCGGGACACTAGTAAGTCAAGGCCCCACTGTAGTTTGCTTTATTCAATTTCTTTAATTTGTGACGTTTCTTTGACTCCACATTTTGGCAGCTTCCCTGTGTATGTTTCTATGTATTTGGCAGAGCTGCTATTCTCCTTGACTTGGTAGAGTGTCCTTGTGTAGTAGGTGTTCTTTAGGGCCCAGTGGTTCAGCTGCCCAAGTTACCTTAGCTGGGCACTCTAGGTGAACCCCTTTGTGGGCTATGAGCACAGTCTTGTTGTAGTTGAGACTTGATTGCTGTTGGTGTTACTAAGAGGAATTGACCTTCAGGCCAATTGGCTGTGAGGACCAGCTGCGACTACAGTGGGAGAGCTGCTGTGCAGGACACATACCTATGGAGCAGGCCTTGCTTTCCTGGAGCTTTTGTGCTCACTGAGTCTTCCCCTTGAGTCTGTTACTTATGGATGTTTAGAGTTGTACTCTGGTATGGTCTGACACTGACCACTGAGTACATTGGCTCTTGGATCTCCAGGGAGGTGCAAAGCCAGCCACTGCCTGGGGCCATCCTGCAGGAGCTACAGTGAGATCTGAAGATTCCTCCCCTATGTATTGGATTTGGGAGTGCCCAGATGAGGTCCAGCTATGAAGCAAGGCAGGCTGGTGCTGGTGCCAAGTCTTGGGCCTTTTATTGATAGGTTTGGGGATCCCTGATCCAGTTGCAGCTTGATTGAGTGATTATAACCTGAGCAAGGACAGGTGATTCATATGCAAAAGTTGCTGCACACAGCTTGGGTGGGGTTGTAAATTGGATGAGGTGGGGTCTTAGGGACTCACCAGGGCAGAGCAACCAGAAATGGCTGCTAGTCAGCCCTGGACCGGGGAGGTCTCAGCATAGGAACAATGATCCCTGAGAGCACCTCCATCTGGAGAAAACTGTCCCAGAGTTCCTGCCTGATGACAGACAATCCAATTCCTCTTCGTATGTGTCTCTGTCCCTCAGAGCCTTGTCCTGGTGCTGGAGCTCAGAGGAAGTGGGACCTTATAAGTTCAGTGTGTGGTGCCAGCTTTTTAAGAGAACAGCTGAGTCTCCAGAAGCCTGCGTATCACTGAACCTCAATCTGCACTAGTTTTTACAGCCTGTAGTTCTTACTGCCTGTAGGGACTTCTTTTCCCAGCTCTGGGACCCTAGGCTGGGGGTCTGGTGAGGGAATGGGACTGTTGCTCCTCCGGCAGCCTCTGCAGAGACAATCTCCTTGCCATTTAACAAAGCTGTACACATGGGTGCCAGACCAGACTGTTCCACACCTCCAAACCTCCTACTAGTCTCAGTGTACTTTCTTCTTTACTTCTCTAAGTGTAGGACCTCTATTCATCCAGCTTTCCAGTGGTTCTGGATAATTGTTGTTCTTTCTGTATTTTATTTTTTCTTTATTGATTAAGGTATTACACATGTGGTTTTTCTGCCCCATTGCCCCCCTCCACCCCCCACTCATGCCCTCACCCCCCTGTTGTCTGTGTCCATTGATTAGGCTTACATGCATGCATACAAGTCCTTTGGTTGATCTCTCCCACGTACTCCCACCTTCCCCTACCTTCCTCTGAGGTTTGACAGTCTGATCTATGCTTCTCTGTCTCTGGATCTCCTTTGGTTAATCAGCTTATGTTGTTCATTATTTTCCATAAATGAGTGAGATCATGTGATATTTATCTTTCTCTCTCTGGCTTATTTTGCTTAGCATAATGTTCTCCAGTTCCATCTATGCTGTTGCAAATGGTAAGAATTCCTTTCTTTTTACTGCAGTGTAGTAATCCATTGAGTAGATGTACCACAGATTTTTAATCCACTCATCTCCTGATGAGCATTTGGGCTGTTTCCAAATCTTAGCTATGGTGAATTGTGCTGCTATGAACATAGGGGTGCATATATCCTTTCTGATTGGTGTTTCTAGTTTTTTCTGTATTTTTGTTCTAATTTGATGTGGTTGTGGGAAGTGTTGAGTACAGGCATGTACCTATGCCACCATATTCCCTTTCTCTGGTAATACTTATTTTCAATTCATTTTTTTCCTCTTTTCCCAGTATTATTTTCCCTTACCATATTGTATTTTATTTATTATTATTACTTTTTTAAATTATTATTTTATTTGTTATTTTCTTTTTTAATTTTTTTATCAATTAGGTTATTACATATGTGTCCTTATCCCCAAGTTACCCCCTATCCCACCCACTCATGCCCTCACACCCCTGTAGTCTGTGTCCATTGGTTAGGCCTATATGCTTGCATCTAAGTCCTTTGGTTGATCTCTCCCCTTCACCCCCACCCTCCCCTACCTTCCCTCTGAGGCCTGACAGTCTGATAGATGCCCCTCTGTCTCTGGATCTCTCCTAGTTCATCAGTTTATGTTGTTCATTATATTCCACAAATGAGTGAGATAATGTGGTATTTATCCTTCTCTGACTGGCTTATTTCACTTAGCATAATGCTCTCAAGTTCCATCCATGCTGTTGCAAATAGTAAGAAATCCTTCTTTTTTACTGCAGTGTAATATTCCATTGTGTAATTGTGTAAGTGTACAACAGTTTTTTAATCCACTCATCTACTGATGGGCACTTAGGCTGTTTCAAAATCTTAGTGATGGTGAATTGTGCTGCTATGAACATAGGGGTGCATATATCCTTTCTAATTGGTATTTCTAGTTTCTAGGGTTATACTCCTAAAAGTGGGATCACTGGGTCAAATGGGAGTTCCATTTTCACTATTTGAGGAAACTCCATACTGTTCTCCACAGTGGTTGCGCCATTCTGCATTCCCACCAGCAGTGCACAAGTGTTTCTCTTTCTCCACATCCTCGCCACCGCTTGTTGTTTGTTGATTTGTTGATGATAGCCATTTGGGCAGGTGTGAGATGATACTGCATGGTTGTTTTGATTTGCATCTTTCAGTTGATTAGTGACTTGGAGCATGTTTTCATGTCTTTTGGCCTTCCTTCTGTCTTCTTTTGAAAAGTTTCTATTTTGGTCCATTGCCCAATTTTTGATTAGGGTGTTTATCTTCCATTTTTTTTAGTTGTAGGAGTTCCCTGTAAATGTTGGAGATTAAACCCTTATCTGTGATAACATTGGCAAATATGTTCTCCCATATAGTGGGCATTCTTATTGTTTTGTTGATGGTTTCTTTTGCTGTGCAGAAGCTTTTTATTTTTATGTAGTCCTATTTGTTTATTTTCTCTTTAGTTTCTATTGCCCTAGGAGCAGTATCAGTGAAGAAATTGCTTCGGCAGATGTCTGCTATTTTTCTGCCTGTGGATTCCTCTTGTATTTTTATGGTTTCTTGTCTTATGTGTAAGTCCATTATCCATTTTGAGTTTCTTTTTGTGAATGGTGTAATTTGGTGGTCTAGTTTCATTTTTTTGCATGTATCTGTCCAATTTTCCCAACACCATTCATTGAATAAACTGTCTTGACTCCATTGTATGTTCATGCCTCATTTGTGGAATATTAATTGAGCATAGTGATTTAGGTCGATTTCTGGCTTCTCTACTCTGTTCCATTGATGTATATGTCTGTTCTTGTGCCAGTACCAAGAAGTTTTGAGAACCGTGGCTTTGTAATACAGCTAGATATCTGGTATTGAGATCCCACCTACTTTGTTCTTCTGTCTCAGGATTTCTGCAGCTATTTGGCACTTTTTTTAAAATTCCAGATGAATTTTTGGAAAGTTTGTTCTAGGTCTGTGAAATATGCCATTGGTAAATTAATGAGGATGGCATTGAATTTACAGATTGCTTTGGGTAGTATGGACATTTTGATGATGTTGATTCTACCAATTCATGAACCTGGTATGTTCTTCAATCTGTTTGTCTTACTCTATTTCTTTTTTTCAGTGTCCTGTAGTTTTTCCACATATAGGTCTTTTACCTCCTTAGTTAAGTTTATTCTAGATAACTTAATTTTTTTGTTGCGATGGTAAATACTACACTTGATCTTAGCCAAAAGGCCGAGAAGCGATGTGATGGTAAATGAGATTGCTTTTTAAATCTCTCTAACTATAAGTTCATTTTTGGTGTATAGAAATGACATAGATTTCTTGGCATTAATTTTGTATCCTGCTACATTGCCGAATTAATTTATTAATCTAATATTTTTTGGATGGAGTCTTTAGGGTTTTCAACATACAGTATCATGTCATCTGCAAATAAGGACAGTTTTACTTCTTCTTTTCCAATTTGGATGCCTTTTATTTCTTCTTCTTGTCTGATTGCAATGGCTAGTACTTCCAGTACTATGTCAAACAGGAGTGGTGAGAGTGGGCATCCCTTTCTTATTCCTATTCTTAGGAGAAATTGTTTTAGATTATGCCCATTGAGTATGATGCTGGCTGTGGGCTTGTCATATATGGCTTTTATTATGTTGAGGAATGATCCTTCTATTCCCACCTTGCTGAAAGTTTTTTAACACGAAAGAGTGTTGTATTTTGTCAAATGCTTTTTCTGCATCAATTGATATGACTATGTGATTTTTGTCTTTCAGTTTGTTTATGTGATATATCACGTTTATTGATTTGGGGATATTGTACCATCTTAGCATCCCTGGGATAAATCCTACTTGGTTATGGTGTATGATCTTTCTGATGTACTGTTGGATCCGATTTGCTAGATATTTGTTGAGGATTTTGGTATCTATATTCATAAGGGATATTGGCCTATAATTTTCTTTCATTGTGTTGTCTTTATCTGGTTTTGGTATTAGTGTGATACTAGCTTCATAGAATGAGCTTGGACGTATTCCTTCCTCTTGAATTTTTTGGAATAGTCTGAAAAGAATAGGTTTTTGTTCTTCCTTGAAAGTTGTGTAAAACTCCCCTGTGAAACTGATTGGCCCTGGGCATGTGTTTCCTGGAAGCTTTTTGATGATGGCTTCAATTTCTTCCATAGTTATCAGCCTATTAAGATTTCTAGAATCTTCCTGATTGAGTTT
Organism: Myotis daubentonii; assembly: GCF_963259705.1. Lineage (NCBI taxonomy): Eukaryota > Metazoa > Chordata > Mammalia > Chiroptera > Vespertilionidae > Myotis > Myotis daubentonii. The sequence continues at coordinate 93,563,056 of NC_081861.1, read as the reverse complement.
TGGAAGTTTGGATTTTTCTAGGAATATGATCATTTCCTCCAGGTTGTCTAGTTTGTTGGAATAGAGTTGTTCATAGTATTTTTTAATAATCCTTTGTATTTCTGTGGGGTCTGTGGTTATTTCGCCTCTTTCTTTTCTGATTTTGTTGATTTGGGTCCTCTCTATTTGCTTCTTGGTGAGCCTGGCTAGAGGCTCATCAATTTTGTTTATCCTTTCAAAGTACCAGCTCTTGGTTTCATTGATCTTTTGTATTTTTTTTTTCTTTTTTTGTTTGTTTTTTTTTGTGATTTTTTTTGTAGTTTTTGTGGGGTTTTTTTGGTCTCTATGTTATTTATTTCTGCTCTGACCTTTATGATCTCCTTCCTTGTGCTCACTCTGGGTTTTTCCTGTTGCTCTCTTTCTAATTTTTTGAGTTGTAGATTTACTACCTTTTTTTGTTGTTGTTAGGCCTGTAGAGCTATTAAATTCCCTCTCAGGACTGTTTTCTTGGTGTCTCATAGATTTTGGATTGTAGTGTTTTTATTTTCATTAGATTCCCGAATGTTTTTAATTTCTTCTTTGATCTCATTGGTGACCCAATCATTGTTTAATATCGTGATATTTAGCTTCCAAGTATTTGAATTTATTGGATTGTTTTTTATTGGAGGTTATTTCTAATATTATGCCATTGTGGTCTGAGAAGATGCTTGATATGATTTCAATCTTCTTGAATTTGGGGAGACATTGCTTGTGACCCAGTATGTGGTCTATTTATGAAAATGTCTCATGTGCATTTGAGAAGAACGTATATTCAGTGGCTTTGGGGTGAAATGTTCTGAAGATGTCAATTAAGTCCATCTGATCTAGTGAGTCATTTAGGAGTGATGTTTCTTTGCTGATTTTTTGTCTAGAGGATTTATCCAGTGATGTCAGTGTTGTATTTAATTTCCCTACTATTATTGTATTGTTGTCAATTTCTCCTTTGATATCTTCCAGGAGTTTTTTTTTTTTTTAATGTATTTGGGTGCTCCTGCATTGGGTGCATATATGTTTATTAGTGTTATATCCTCTTGTTGTATTGATCCCTTTAGTATTATGAAATAGCCTTCCTTATCTCTTGTTATGTCCTTCACTTTGAGGTCTATTTTGTCCGATATAAGTATTGCTACCCCAGCTTTTTTTTCATTTCCATTTGCCTGAAATATATTTTGCCATCCCTTCACTTTTTGTTCTGAGTTGGGATTCTTGTAGACAGCATATATTTGTGTCATGTTTTTTATCCATTCAGCCACTGGTTTTCTTTTGATTGGAGCATTTAGTCCATTTACTTTTAAAGTTATTATTGAAAGGTTCTTGTTTGTAGCCATTTTATATTTTGTGCCGGTGTTCTTTCTTACCTTTTTATTTCTACTTCTTCTTCTTTTTTTTCACCAGTCCCTTTAGCATTTCTTTCATTGCTGGCTTGGTGGTGATAAACTCCTTTAGCCTTTTTTGTCTGTGAAGCTTCTTATTTCCCCTTCAATTTTGAATGATAGCCTTGCTGCATAGAGTATTCTTGGATTCAGTCCCTTGCTTTGCATCACTTTGTAAATTTCCTTCCATTATTTCCTGGCCTGATGTGTTTCTGTTGAGAAATCATTTGATAATCTAATGGGAGATCCCTTGTATGTAACTTTCTGTCTCTCTGTTGAAGCCTTTAAGATTCTATCTTTGTCCTGAACATTTGCCATCATAATTATGATGTGTCTTGGTGTGAGTGTTTTGGGGTTCATCTTGTCTGGGACTCTCTATGCTTGTGTGACTGTTCTTCCCCACATCAGGGAAGTTTTCAGAGAATATTTCTTCTATAAGTTTTGTAACCCTTGTTCCTCTTCCTGGCATTCTGACATTCCTTTTATTCGTATGTTATTTTGTTTCATGTTGTCCCATAGCTTCGTTAGGTTCTCCTCCTGTCTTTTAATTTGTTTCTCCAAGTGCAATTTAGTTTGGGTGTGTTTTCCTTCCCTGCCTTCTAATTTGCTAATTTGGTCCTCTGCTTCTCCTATGCTACTGTTGAAACTTTCCACGGTGTTTTTTTTTTCTTTTTTTACTGCTTAAAGTATTACAAAGGGTATTACATATGTGGTGTCCAATTTTCCCCCCGCCCTAGACAGTCCCCTAGCCTCCCCTATCCCCTGGTGTCTTATGTCCATTGGTTATGCTTATATGCATGCATACAAGTCCTTTGGTTGATCTCTTACCCCCCTACCTCCTGCACCCACCCTCCCCGGCCTTCCCGCTGCAGTTTGACAATCTGTTTGAGGCAGCTCTGCCTCTGTATCTATTATTGTTCAAAAGTTTATAATGGTCTCTATTATCCATGAATGAGTGATATCATGTGGTATTTTTCCTTCATTGACTGGCTTATTTCACTTAGCGTAATGCTCTCCAGTTCCATCCATGCCGTTGCAAATGGTAAGAGTTCCTTCATTTTTAGAGCAGTATAGTATTCCATCGTGAAGATGTACCACAGTTTTCTAATCCATTCATCTACTGATGGGCACTAAGGCTGTTTCCAGATCTTAGCTATGGTGAATTGTGCTGCTATGAACATAGGGGTGTATATATCCTTTCGGATTGGTGTTTCTGGTTTCCTGGGATATATTCCTAGAAGTGGGATCACAGGGTCAAATGGGAGTTCCATTTTCAGTTTTTTGAGGAAACTCTATACTGTCTTCCATAGTGGCTGCACCAGTCTGCATTCCCACCAGCAGTGCACAAGTGTTCCTTTTTCTCCCCATCCTCTCCAGCACTTGTCGTTTGTTGATTTGTTGATGATAGCCAGTCTGACAGGTGTGAGATGGTACCTCATTGCTGTTTTGATTTGCATCTCTCAGATGATTAGTGACTTTGAGCATGTTTTCATATGTCTCTTGGCTTTCTGAATGTCCTCTTTTGAAAGGTGTCTACCTAGGTCCTTTGCCCATTTTTTGATTGGATTGTTTATCTTCCTTTTGTTAACTTGTATGAGTTCCCTATAAATTTTGGAGATTAGGCCTTTATCAGATATGACATTGGCAAATATGTTTTCCCACACAGTGGGTTTTCTCGTTGTTTTGTTGATGGTTTCTTTTGCTGTGCAGAAGCTTTTTATTTTGATATAGTCCCATTTGTTTATTTTGTCTTTAGTTTCTAATGCCCTAGGAGCTGTATCAGTGAAGAAATTGCTTCAGCATATGTCTGAGATGTTGTTGCCTTTGGATTCTTCTAGAATTTTTATGGTTTCCTGTCGTACATTTAAGTCCTTTATCCATTTTGAGTTTATTTTTGTGTATGGTGTAAGTTGGTGGTCTAGTTTCATTTTCTTGCATATATCTGTCCAATTTTCCCAACACCATTTATTGAAGAGACTATCTTGGCTCCACTGTATTTTCTTGCCTCGTTTGTCAAATATTAATTGAGCATATTGGTTCGGGCCGATTCCTGGGCTCTCTATTCTATTCCATTGATCTATATGCCTATTCTTGTGCCAGTACCAGGCAGTTTTGAGAACAGTGGCTTTGTAATACATCTTGATATCTGGTACTGAGATCCCACCTACTTTGTTCTTTCTCAGGATTGCTGCAGCTATTTGGGGTCTTTTTTTATTCCAGATGAATTTTTGGAGAGTTCGTTGTAGATCTGTGAAGTATGCCGTTGGTATTTGAATGGGAAGTGCGTTGAATTTATACATTGCTTTGGGTAGTATGGACATTTTCATGATGTTGATTCTACCAATCCATGAACACGGTATGTTCTTCCATCTGTTTATGTCTTCCTCTATATCTTTTTTCAACGTCCTGTAGTTTTCTGAGTAGAGGTCTTTTACTTCTTTAGTTAAGTTTAATCCTAGGTAGCTTAATTTTTTTGGTGCGATGGTAAACGGGATTGTTTTCATAATCTCTCTTTCTGAAAGCTCACTGTTGGTGTATAGAAATGCCTCAGATTTCTTGGGGTTAATTTTGTATCCTGCTACATTGCCAAATTCATGTATTAAGTCTAGTAGCTTTTTGATGGAGTCTCTAGGGTTTTGTATGTATAATATCACGTTGTCTGCAAATAAGGACAGTTTTACTTCCTCTTTTCCAATTTGAATATCTTTTATTTCTTCTTCTTGCCTAATTGCAATGGCTAACACTTCCAGTACTATGTTGAACAGGAGTGGTGAGAGGGGGCATCCCTGTCTTGCTCCTGTTCTTAGGGGAAATGGTGTTAGTTTTTGTCCATTGAGTATGATGCTGGCTGTGGGCCTGTCATGTATGGCTTTTATTATGTTGAGGTATGATCCTTCTACTCCCACCTTACTGAGAGTTTTTATCAAAAATGGGTGTTGAATTTTGTCAAATGCTTTCTCTGCAACTATTGATATGACCATGTGGTTTTTTTCTTTCAATTTGTTTATGTGATGTATCATGTTTATTTATTTGCGGATATTGTACCATCCTTGCATCCCTGGGATAAATCCTACTTGGTCATGGTGTATGATCTTTCTGATGTACTGCTGGATCCGATTTGCTAAGATTTTGTTGAGGATTTTGGCATCTATGTTCATGAGGGATATTGGCCTGTAATTCTCCTTCATTGTGTTGTCTTTACCTGGTTTTGGTATTAGGGTGATGCTGGCTTCATAGAATGAGCTTGGAAGTGTTCCTTCCTCTTGAAATTTTGTAGTAGTCAGAGGAGGATAGGTTTTAGTTCTTCCTTGAATGTTTGGTAAAACTCCCCCGTGAAGCCATCTGGTCCGGGGCTTTTGTTTGCTGGAAGCTTTTTGATGACTGCTTCATTTTCTTCCATAGTTATTGGCCTATTGAGATTTTTAGAGTCTTCCTGATTGAGTTTTGGAATGTTGTATTTTTCTAGGAATTTGTCCATTTCCTCCAGGTTGTCTAGTTTGTTGAAGTAGAGCTGTCCATAGTATTTTTTAACAATCATTTGTATTTCTGTGGGGTCTGTTGTTATTTCGCCTCTATCATTTCTGTTTTTGTTTATTTGGGTCCTCTCTCTTTGCTTCTTGGTGAGTCTGGCTAGAGGTTTGTCAATCTTGTTTATCCTTTCAAAGAACCAGCTCTTGGTTTCATTGATTTTCTGTATTGTTTTTTTGGTCTCTATGTCATTTATTTCTGCTCTAATCTTTATTATCTCCTTCCTTCTGCTCACTCTGGGGTTTTCTTGTTGCTCTCTTTCTAATTCTTTGAGTTGTAGAGTTAGATGATTTACTACCATTGTTTCTTGTGTTTTGAGATAGGCCTGTAGCGCTATAAACTTCCCTCTCAGGATTGCTTTCGTTGTGTCCCATAGGTTTTGGATTGTTGTGTTTTCATTGTCATTAGTTTCCAGGATGTTTTTCATTTCTTCTTTGATCTCATTGGTAACCCAGTCAATATTTAATAGCATGCTATTCAGCTTCCAGGTGTTTGAGTATTTTGGTTGTTTTTATTGTAGTTTATTTCTAGTATTATGCCATCGTGGTCTGCGAAGATGCTTTTTATGATTTCAATCTTCTTGAATTTGGGGATACTTTGCTTGTGACCAAATATGTGGTCTATTTTTGAAGATGTCCCATGAGCACCTGAGAAGAACGTATATTCCCTGGCTTTGGGGTGAAGTGTCCTGAAGATGTCTATTAAGTCCATCTGATCTAGTGAGTCATTTAGGATTGCTCTATCTTTGCTGATTGTTTGTCTATAGGACTTATCCAGTGCTGTCAATGGTGTATTAAAGTCCCCTACTATGATTGTATTGTTGTCGATCTCTCCTTCGATATCTTCCAGGAGTTTTTTTTTTTTTTTTTTTGAATTTGGGTGCTCCTGCATTGGGTGCATATATGTTTACCAGGGTTATATCTTCTTGTTGTATTGATCCCTTTAGTATTATGAAGTGGCCTTCCTTATCTCTTGTTAAGGCCTTCACTTTGAGGTCTATTTTGTCCGATATAAGTATTGCTACCCCAGCTTTCTTTACCTTTCCATTTGCCTGAAAGATATTTTTCCATCCTTTCACTTTCAGTCTGTGTGAGTCCCTTCTAATGAGGTGGGTTTCTTGTAGACAGCAGATGTATGGGTCATGTTTTTTATCCATTCAGCCACTTGATGTCTTTTGGTTGGAGCATTTAGTCCATTTACATTAAAAGTTATTATTGAAAGGTACTTGTTTGTAGCCATTTCTTTTTTTGTGTGTGTGGCTGTTTTCTTTCTGAGCCTTTTATTTCTTCTTTTTATACCAGTCCCTTTAGCATTGCTTGCATTGCTGGCTTGGTGGTGATAAACTCCCTTAGCCTTTTTTTGTCTGTGAAGCTTCTTATTTCCCCTTCAAGTTTGAATGGTATTCTTGGATTCAGTCATTTGCTTTACATCACTTTGTAAATTTCCCTCCATTCTTTTCTGGCCTGATGTGTTTCTGTTGAGAAATCTTTTGATAATCTAATGGGAGATCCCTTGTATATGACTTTCCTTCTCTCTCTTGAAGCCTGTAAGATTTTCTCTTTGTCCTGAACATTTGCCATGGTAATTATGATGTGTCTTGGTGTGGGTCTTTTTATGTTCACCTTGTATGGGACTGTCTGGGCTTGTGTGACTTTTTTCTTCCCCACCTCAGGGAAGTTTTCTGATATTATTTCTTCGAATAGGTTTTCTAATCCTTGTTCATCTTTCTGTTGTTCTCGTACCCCTATTATTCATATGTTGTTTCGTTTCATGTTGTCCCAAAGCTCCCTTAGGCTCTCCTCCTGTCTTTAAATTTTTTTCTCCAATTGCGGTACATTTTGGGTGTGTTTTGCTTTTTTCTCTTCTAAATCACTAATTCGGTCCTCCGCTTCTCCTAGCCTACTGTTGATACTTTCAATGGTGTTTTTTATTGCAGCTATATCACTCTTCATTTCTTCTTGGGTCTTACTTAAGTTGTTGATTTTTTCATCTGTTTCTTCTTGCTTCTTGCAGAGGTTGTCGATTTTTTCCTCCATCCGGTTTATGCACTCTAGGACTCTTATTCTGAATTCGTTTTCTGTCATGTTGCATGCCCCTGTATTACTTAGCTGCTTTTCTGGAGAGTCCTCCTTCTCTTTCCTTTGGGGGTTTCCTTGTCTACCCATGTTTGATTTCACTGACATATCTAGACGTTGAGTCGTTCAGTGGCTGCTCCCTGGGTGGCAATGACTCCTTAGTCTGTGGTTGCTCTTCGGGCGGTTGCGGTAGCAGCTGCTCTTCAGTTGGCAGCAGCTCCTCTGGTGGGTGCCGTTCACAGCTGTGGTGGCTCTTCTGGCTGGTGGGGGGCAGTTTCACGTACAGCTGCTGTTCCTTAGCAGAGGGTGTGGTGCTCAGTAGGCTGCTATTGCTCGGATCTGCTGCGTTGATTCAAGGGCACAAAACACAACACAACAAGGCACCACGTACCAGGCACTAAACACAAATATATTCACAATATTAATAACCCCAAATAAAGGTGACCACCTGAATAAAGCAAATTAGGGGATAAGGAAGAAGGAAGAGATAAAGATAAAAGAGAAAAAAGAAAAGAAAAGTAGGGATCAAAAAAGGGAGTGCAAAAATGAAATTGGGAAAAAGAAGGGGGGAAAATAAAAGCGAGAAAAGAAAAGAAAAAAAAGAGCGAAAAAAGAGAATGAAGTGGAAGAGGGGAAGAGACTTTTTATATGAGGAGTATACTCCTATAGAACTGCCACTAATCCCAGCAAATTCCAGCAACAGCTCCCTGTAGATGGATGCAAACTAGAAACAACAAATAATATAACGATGAAAATAGAATGGAGAACACTAATCCCAAAATAAAATAAAGAGAAAATAAAATGGCACTTTAAAAGATGGTAAAATGGTAGCAGTAATAATGCTGGTTAAAAATAAGAAGGTAGTAATTAAAAGGGTAAAATCAGGAAAAAGAAGATGGAAAAAGAAGAAAAAAAGAGAAGAAAAAAAGGAGAAAAAGAAAAAAAAAGAAAAAAATTGGTTTCTTAGTTAAAAGGTGAAAAAAGAAAAAAAAATTTATAGTAGTGAAGGTCCTTCGGTTCTTCTATTCTTCAGTCTGGCTCGCCTTTAGTCCTGCCAGGTATTCAGGAGAGTGTTGAGTTTCCCTGTGATACACTGTTCCTCTGTGTTGTAAACCACAGTCCTTATTTCAAAGCAGGCCTTATTTGTTTCTCAGACTGCCTTATTTTGTGTTTAGCAAAGAGTCAGTTTGTGGCTCAGCCTCTGGGTGGCAGTGTTCTGGGGTTGGCCTCTGAGGCTATATGGCATTGAAAATCCTTCTATATGCCAGACCCTGTTAACTCCCAGGGACTGATCAGATTATTTTAATCCTTGATCTTGTTCAGGGTGGAATCTGGGTGTGGCTGTGCTCCTTGCCTGGGGGCTGGGGGGAGGAGTCTCACTCTCCAGAGAGAATGGCTGCCCCAGTCCTGGGCTAAGGGGTGTCTCAGCACTCAACACTCAATTCGCTGCCACCTCTCCTGGCCCCCCTTATCTCCTCAGTTTCTCCCCAGATTCCACTCCTCCGCACCCTCTCCCTCTCTTCAGCACAGGTGTCTGTATCCGAAATGTCCCATGAACATGATTCGGTGAGAACAAACAAACAGACGCCGGCCGCGGAAACGGGGAAGGCTTAGGTTCTGTAAGCTCTTCTCTTACTGGCACTGCATGGTCAGGTCAGCTCTGCAGGCTGCCCCCTTTAGGCTCAGTCCTCCGTGGTCACAGAACCCAGTTCTCAAATCCCCTGTCAGCACCAGGAATCCCGCAGATCTCCTTTCCCCCCGTCAGGGGCTGTGCCTGTCCCAAGGGACACGGCTGTCTGCCATTTGGTCTCCCTCCAACCCTCTGGGCTTAGAGGTCTGGCAAACTTTCCTGCCCAAATCCCTAGTTTTTTTACCTTTCCAGGGGAGTTCTGCCCTTCCCGGCTGCAAACCGTCTCACCAGCTGAGCAATTTCGCCAATTCAGGGTGGGTGTTACTAGTTTCAGCTGCTCACTCCATTTGCTCTGGGACACAACCTGGGATGCATCTGCCTATATCGCCGCCATCTTATTTCTCCCCCATGACTATTCTTTAATTACAAATTTGTTCTCCTTAATCCCTTCACCCATTTCTCCCATCCTCTGAACCCCCCCACCCACTTGGCAACCATCAAAATGTTTTCTTATCAATGTGTCTGTTTCTGGTCTGCTTGTTCATTTGTTTTATTTTCTAGATTTCACATATAAGTGAAATCATATGGCATTTGTCTTTCTCTGTCTGACTTATTTCACGCCACCAGATACCCTCTAGGCCCATCCATGTTGTTACAGATGACAAAATTTATTTTTTATGGATGAGCCATATTCCATTGTATATAAGCACTACACCTTTTATGAATTCATTTACTGATGGACACTTAGGTTGCTTCTATATCTTGCCTGTTGTAAATAATTGTTTAACAAACATATAAGTTCATATGTCTTTTTTATTTAGTGTTATGGGTTTCTTCAAATACATACCCAGAAGTGGAAATTCTGGGTCCTTGATTGTCTCTTGTTATAGCCTTTGTTTTAAACCCTTTTTTTGTCTAGTATAAGTATTACTACCCCATTTTTTTGTTGTTGTTGCTTCAATTTTCATGATATATCTGTTTGCATTCCTTTACTTTCAGTCTGTGTGTCTCTTTTGATCTGCAATGAGCCTCTTGTGGACAGCATATATAAGGGTCTTGTTTTGTTATCTATTCAGCCACCATATGTCTTTTTTTTTGTAAAGTCAAAGTCTTCATTTATTCTTTCCCTGCAGAAGCGTGTGTGTGTGTGTGTGTGTGTGTGTGTGTGTGTGTGTGTGTGTGTTTAACCTTTATTGTTGAGATTATTACAGATGTCCCTCTTTTACCCTCCATAGCTACCCTCCATCCAGTTTCCAACCCACCCCAGGGCCTTGCCACCCTATTTTCTGTGTCCATAGGTACTGCATACATGCATATAAGATCTTTGTCTAATCTCTTCCTGCACCCTTCCCACACCCCCTTACCTCTGAGAATTGTCAGTCTGTTCCATTCCTATGTCCCTGATTCTATTACATTCACCAGTTATCCTGGACATCAGATTTTTTATTCATTTCATTTTTATTTTATTTTTTAAGTCACTAGGAATTTAGAATGTATTATCCAAAGAGAATGCAGCCTGTATTGACTATACAGTTATGTATAATGAATATCCTATATAATAAGAGAGGAATATACTAATTAGCCGTTACGCTCTGAGGTGTAACGACCAAGCCTGTCACAACCAGATCACAGATCAGCAGGAGGATGGGCCAATGAGGTACAAGTGGTCTGCGGAGAGCTACAGGAGGGGGCAGTGCAGCAATTTTGAGGGGGAGGTGGGAAGAACAGGGCAGGGGGAGCTACAGGAGGGTGGGACAGTGGGCAGAGAGCTACAGGAGGGGGCAGGGCAACAAGCAATGAGAAGGAGGCAGGGGGAGCTAAAGAACGGCGGGGCAGTGGATGGAGAGCTGCAGGAGGTCAGCAGCAGCCTATTGGTTCACGGATTCGTGTGCAGGGCTACTAGTTATAAAAGTTCTTAGAAGCCCTGTAGTAAAGCCCAGAATCTATTCCCAGTTTCTAGATCTGGTGTTATATGGAGTACAGTTTGTGAAACACTGTCCTTAAATGCTTATTCACCTGACCTATATTTTTAACATTTATTTATTTATTTATTTATTTATTTATTTATTTATTTATTTTTATTGTCTTATTGCTTAAACTTTACATCCTTCAGATGGTGTTTCTCGGAAGTTTGCTCAACTCTATATTTTTGATACAGCAGAAGCTACCAGTAAAAGATTAGTAATGCCAGAAAACCAGGGCTGCTCAGAAAGACTCATGATCAGCATCAACAATCTCATGTATGAAATAAATTAACAAAATCGTACAAGATGGGAAGGAGAAAAAATATCAGGGATATAGACGGATATGTGATGTGCCTTGTCCCAGAGCAGATAGGGTGAGCAGCTTAAACTGGTGACATCCAGCCTGAATTGGCAAAGGAGATTCAGCTGGGAGACAGTTTGCAGCCAGGAAAGGCAGAGGATCCCTGAAGAAAGGTAAAATCAAAGCTCTGGGAAGGATAATCTGCCAGAATTCTGAGCCCGAGGGCTCAGAGGTAATCCACATGGCATCGGCTTAAGCCATGTCCCTTGGGACAGGCACAGAGTCTGACTGTGGAAAGAACGTACGCAGAACTGGTGGTTGGCAGGGGATTCTGCATCTGGGTCCGCAGGCAGGAAAGGCTTAAGAGTGCTGGCAGGAGAAGAGCACGCAGAGGCACAGCTTTCTCCCTCCTTGCGGGGGATTCTAGATCTGGGTCCACAGTCAGTAAAGGCTGAAGAGTACTGGCAGGAGAGGAGCACATAGAGTTTCAGCCTCTCTGGCCTCTGTGGCTTTTGCTTTCTTCTTTGAGCCTAGTTCATAGGACCTTTCAGATACAGACACTTACCCATGGCTGCAGTGTGGGAGAAGTTGTGGACTTGTGTAATCTGGGGAGAGAGGGGGGTCCAGGAGAAGTGGCAGTGAGTTTGGTGCTGAGTCATGCCTGAGCCTGGGACCTGGGAAGCCATTTTGTCCTGAAGAGATAGCCCCATCAGTATCCAGGCAACTAATACAGCCACACCAAGATTCCACCCTGAATGGTACAAAGGATTAAAAAAACACACAAAAATATAAATAGACCCTGAGAGTCCAAAGGGACTGGCCTAAAGAGAGACTTTCAGTCCCAGAAACTGGAACCTGAGAAACAGTACAGTACAGAAGACTGGGATCTTAAGCCAACCAAAGGAAAACTTCACTTTATCATTTTACTTTTATTTTTACTTTTTTATTATTTTGTTATCTCTTTTTTCCCTTTTTTTGTTTTCCTGTTTTTGTTTATTGCTTTATTTTCCATTTCTTTTTACATTATTTGTCCATCACTCTATTTTATTTTATTTTTATTTGCTATTTTTATACCATTTCTGAAATCAAATTTTTTGTAAATTTATTATTATTATTTTTTCTCATTCTCTTTCTTCTTATCCACCCATCCCCTTTCTATTTCCTCTATACTGAACTGAGATCCTCCCCATATTCATTCAATTCTTAACCTTATCTTCTATATATAAGCTCAGCATCTACATATACTGCCCCCACCCTCTTTGCTAGGGGTTTGGTGTTTGTATTTTGTTTGTTTGTTTGTTTATCTATTGGTTCTGTGGTGTTTTCATATATATATATATATATATATATATATATATATATATATATATATATTCTACTTTTTCTTTTCTCTCTTTTGCTCTCTCTTCAATATCATTTATGCTCTCTTTTCTACCCCCTATTTCTCTTTTCTCAGGTGGTCACTTATAGTGGGGTTATTATTATCGTGAGTACATTCATGCTTTGTTCCCTTTATGTCATTTCTTATTGAGGTGAATTTTATCCTGTCAGGCCAGGTGCTAGAGAACAAGCCTCATAACCTGAAACCTGGAGAGGAAACTCCATCCATAAATTGGTCAATAACACCCCAGACCCAACTACAGAGGCAGGAAGAAGGTGGCAGTGAGGGAGAGAGCATGAGTTAGTGAGGGACCAAAAGAGGAGTGTGTGGTCATGTGGGATGTGTGTGTGTGTGTGTGTGTGTGTGTGTGTGTGTGTGTGTATGTGAGTGAAGCACAGTTAAACCCCACAGAACCTTCGGGGTCAAGCTAAACAGACTCGCCAAACTAGGCAGCCTCTACTACCATTGTAAACAGTTCTGGGAGGCAGGCTCATCCTCAGAGGTCTAGCGTTTTTAAGGGGAGAGCTGCTGTAACTGGGAGCCAGGCCTCACCTCCACTCAGGGTGCCCTCAGATAGCACCTGGGACTCTCCAGACACCCCTGTCAGGGACCTGCTACCTCGGCTGTGGTCCCATGGTCAATGAGTCACCAGCCACCCTGGGCGCAGGCTTCTGTGATTTCTGAAGTGTGCTCCCCTCTGACTGGCCCAAAACCTTAGCCCAGGAACTACAACCACACAACAAGCAGACATGTGAGCAATCCACTCCTGTTCAAGGAGCAGCAGCCCTGTGAGCAGCATGCCCCAGGCCTAAGAGCAGAAGCCTCATGTGGCCTGCCCTCTCCAAGGAGCAGCAGCTGTGTGAGCAGCCTGATCCCCTATCTGAGGAGCAACAACCACGTGAGCAGCCTGCCCCGTCTGAGGAACAGCCTGCACATGATTGAGGAGTGGCAGCCCCATGCAGCCCACCCCCATCCGAGGAGCAGCAGCTGTGCAGCTCACACCCTGCATCTGTCTGAGGAGCAGTAGATGTGTGAGAAGCCTGCCTTCATCCAAGGAGCAGCAACTGCATGAGCAGCCTGCCCGAATATGAGGAACAGCAGCAGTGTGAGCAGCCCATAACCATACAAGGAACAGCAGTGCCGTGAGCAGTCCGCCCCCATTCAAGAAGCAGTAGCTGCCCAAGCAGCCTGCCCCAGTCCTAGCAGAAGCAGCCAAATGAGCAGACCACCCACGTCCGAGGAGCAGCAGCCCTACGCTTTCCACTCTGGTCCATGGAGCAACAGACACAAGCCGTCTGCACCTGTTTGAGAAACAACAGCTGGGTGAGTGGCCTGCCCCGATCCTAGGAGCAGCAGCCACGCAAGGAACCAATCCCCCTTCCAAGGAGCAGCAGCTACACAAGCAGACCACCCCCATATGAGGAGCAGCAACCGCTCATGAAGCTCTCTCCTGCTGAGGAGCAGCAGCCACCCAAGCAGCTTACCCCTGTCTGAGGAGCAGCAACAACACCCAGTCTTCACCTGTTCAATGAGCAGCAGTTGCACGAGAAGCCTGCACCCGTATGAGGAGCAGTAGCCCTGTAAGCAACGTGCCCCTGTCTAAAGAGCAGCAGACTCACAAGAAGCCTGCCCCATCTGAGGAACAGCAGCTGCATACAGCCAGCCCCGATGCAAGGAGCAGAAACCACATGAGCAATCCGCGGCCATCTGAAGAGCAGAAGCCAGGTGAACAGCCCACCCCTGTCCAAGGAGCAACAGCTTCACTCATCCCGGTCCCATCTGAGGAGCAGCAGCCTCATGATCAGACCACCCATGTCCAAGGAACAGCATCTGGGTGAGCAGCCTCCCCTACATGCCAGAGGAGAAACCACTGCTGTGAACAGCACCCACCAGAGGAGCCGCTACCAAATGAGGACTGGCCACTTCTGTGACCACCTAAGGAGGAACTGCAGCCAGAGGACCAACTGCCACCCAAGGAGCAGCACCTGCATGATTTGACATGTAGATCAGTCGGTGAAACCAAAAATGGGTAGACAAAGAAACCCCAAAGAAAAGAAAAGGCAAAATCGCCAGAAAAGCAGGTAAGTGAAACAGAGGCATACAATATGTCAGAAAAAGAATTCAGAATAAGGGTCCAGCAGTTCATAAACCGACTGGAGGAAAAAAAAAATCAACAACTTATATAACAATCAAGAAGAAATGAAGAGTGATATAGCTGCAATAAAAAACTCCATGGAAATTTTCAATAGTAGACTAGAAGAAACAGAGGACTTAATTAGCGAAATAGAACACAGGGAAGCAAAACACACCGAAACTGAATTGCAATTAGAGGGAAAAAAAATTAAAATACAGCAGGAGAGCCTAGGGGAACTATGGGACAACATGAAACTAAACAAAATAATAGGGTTCCAGAATAACAAGAAGAGAAACAAGGGTTAGAAAACCTATTTGAAGAAATAATGTCAGAAAACTTCCCAGAGGTGGGGAAGAAAAAAGTCACACAAGCACAGAGATTCCCAAACAGGATGAACCTGAAAAGAACCACACCAAGACACATCATGATTACCAATGCAAATGTTCAGGACAAAAAGAGAATCATGAAGGCTTCAAAAGAGAGACAAAAAGTTAGATAAAAGGGATCTCCCATTAGATTATCAAATGATTTCTCAACAGAAATACATTAGGCAAGAAAATAATGGATGGAAATTTGCAAAGTGGTGCAAAGCAAGGGACTGAATCCAGGAATACTCTATCCAGCAAGGCTATCATTCAAAATTGAAGGGGAAATAAGTAGCTGCACAGACAAAAAAAGGCTAAGGTGTTTTATCACCACCAAACCAACAATGCAAGAAATGCTAAAGGGACTGGTGCAAAAAGAAGAAATGAAAAGATAAGAATTAAAACAGGCACAAAAAATAAAATGACTAAAAACAAATACTTTTCAATAATAACTTTAAACATAAATGGACTAAATGCTCCATTCGAAAGACATCGAGTGGCTGAATGGATAAAAAAAAAAAAATGACCCTTATATTTGCTGTCTACAAGAGACTCACCTCAGAATAAGGGACTCACACATTCTAAAAGGGAAGGTATTGAAAAATATCTTTCAGGCAAATGGAAATGAAAAAAAAAGCTGGGGTAGCAATACTTATATTGGACAAAAAAAGACCTCAAAGTAAAGGCCATAACAAGAGATAAGGAAGGCCACTTCATAATACTAAAGGGATCGATACAACAAGAGGATATAACCCTGATAAACATATATGCACCCAATGCAGGAGCAACCAAAAACATAAAAAAAAACTCCTGGAAGATATCAAGGGAGAGATAGACAATAATACAATCATAGTAGGGGACTTAAATATACCACTGACATCACTGGATAAATCTTCTAGACAAAAAATCAGCAAAGAAATAGCAAGCCTAAATGGCTCACTAGATCAAATGGACTTAATTGACATCTTCAAAACATTTCACCCAAAGCCACATGGGACATTCTCAAAAATTGACCACATATTGGGTCACAACCAAAGTCATCCCATACTCAAGAAGACTGAGATAATATCAAGCATTTTCTCAGACCACAATGGCATAATATTAACAATCAATTACAATAAAAACAATTCAAAAAATTCAAACACTTGGAAGCTAAAAAGCATGCTATTAAAAAATGATAGGGTTACCAAAGAGATGAAAGAAAAAATTAAAAATTTCCTGGAAACTAATGACAATAAAAACACATCAACCAAAATCTATGGGACACAATGAAAGCAGTCCTGAGAGGAAAGTTTATAGCTCCACAGGCCTACCTCAAAAAATAAGAAAAAAATGGTAATGAATCATCTAACTCTAAAATTCAAAGAATGTGAAAGAAAACAACAAGAATATCCTACAGTATCCAGAAGAAAGGAGATAATAAAGATCAGAGCAGAAATGAATGACATAGAGGCCAAAAAACCAGTACAGCAGATCAATGAAATGAAGAGCTGGTTCTTTGAAAGATAAACAAAATTGATGAACCTCTAGCTAGGCTCCCCAAGAAGCACAGAGAGTACCCAAATAAACAAACTCAGAAATGAAAGAGGCAAAATAACAACAGTACCCACAGAAATACAGAGGATTCTTAAAAAATTCTATGGACAACTCTATTCTAAAAAACTAGACAACCTGGAGGAAATGGACATATTCCTAGTAAAATACAACCTTCCAAAACTCAATCAGGAAGATTCTAATAACTGCAATAGACCAGAAACTATGCAAGAAATTGAAGCAGTCATCAAAAACTTTCAACAAACAAAAGCCCAGGGCCAAGAGGTTTAACAGGGGAGTTTTACCAAACATTCAAGGAAGAGCTAAAACCTATTCTCCTCAGACTATTCCAAAAAATTCAAGAGGAAGGAACACTTCCAAGTTCATTCTATGAAGGTAGCATCACCCTGGTTTTTTACCAAAACCAGCTAAAGACAACCCAATGATAGAGAATTACAGGCCAATATCCCTCATGAACATAGATGCCAAAATCCTCAACAAAATCTTAGCAAATCGGATCCAGCAGTACATCAGAAAGATCATACATCATGACCAAGTAGGATTTATCCTGGGGATGCAACAATGGTACAATATCCGCAAATCAATAAACATGATATACCACATAAACAAATTAGAGATAAAAATCACATAGTCATATCAATTGAGGCAGAAAAAGCATGTGACAAAATCCAACACCCTCTCTTGATAAGAAAAAAAAATGCTCAGCAAGGTAGGAATAGAAGGGTCATACCTAAACATAATAAAAGCCATATATGACAAACCCACAGCCAACATCATAGTCAATGGGCAAAAACTAAAACCATTTCCCCTAAGAACAGGAACAAGACAGGGATACCCACTCTCACCACTCTTGACTGATATAGTACTGGAAGTACTAGCCATTGCAATCAGACAAGAAGAAGAAATAAAAGGCATCCAAATTGGAAAAGAAGAAGTAAAACTCTCCTTATTTGCAGATGACATGATACTGTACATAGAAAACCCTAAACACTCCATCAAAAAATTATTAGACTTAATAAATGAATTCGGCAATGTAACAGGATACAGAATTAATGCAAAGAAATCTATGGCATTTCTATACATCAATAATGAACTTACACAAAGAGAAACTAAAAAAGCTATCCCATTTACCATCACACCAAAAAAAGTAAGATACCTAGGAATAAACTTGACTAAGGAGGTAAAAGACCTATACGCAGAAAACGACAGGACACTGAAAAAGGAGATAGAGGAAGACATAAACAGATGGAGGAACATACCATGTTCATGGATTGGTAGAATCAACATCATCAAGATGTCCATACTACCCAAAGCAATCTATCGATTCAATGCACTCCCCATTAAAATACCAACCGTATATTTCACAGACCTAGAAAAAACTTTGCAAAAATTCATCTGGAATAAAAAAGACCCCAAATAGCTGCAGCAATCCTGAGAAAGAAGAACAAAGTAGGTGGGATCTCAATACCAGATATCAAGCTGTGTTAAAAAGCCACTGTTCTCAAAATTGCCTGGTACTGGCACAAGAACAGACATATAGATCAATGGAATAGAATAGAGAACTCAGAAATTGACCCAAACCACTATGCTCAATTAATATTCCACAACGGAGCCAGGAACATACAATGGAGTCAAGAAAGCCTCTTAAATGGTGTTGGGAAAATTGGACAGATACATGTAAGAAAATAAAACTAGACCACCAACTTACACCATACACAAAAATAAACTCAAAATGGATAAATTCTGAAACATAAGATGGGAGGCCATAAAAATACTAGAGGAATCCACAGGCAGCAAAATCTCAGACATATACCAAAGCAATTTCTTCACTGATACTGCTCCTAGGGCAATTTAAACTAAAGATAAAATAAACAAATGGGACTATATCAAAATAAAAAGATTTTGCACAGCAAAGAAAACCATCAACAAAACAGCAAGGAAGCCCACTGCATGGGAGAACATATTTGCAAATGTTATCACCAATAAGGGTTTAATCTCCAACATTTACAGGGAACTCGTATAACTTAAGAAAAGGATCATAAACAACCCAATCAAAAAATGGGCAACAGACCTAAATAGATACTCTTCAAAAGAAGACAGAAGGCCAAAAAGCATATGAAAACATGTTCAAAGTCACTAATCATCCAAGAGATGCAAATCAAAATGACCATCCAGTACCATCTCACACCTGTCAGAATGTCTATCATCAACAAATCAACAAACAACAAGTGCTGGCAAGGATGTGGAGAAAAAGGAATCCTCGTGCACTGCTTGTGGGAATGCAGACTGGTTCTGCCACTGTGGAGAACAGTATGGAGTTTCCTCAAAATACTAAAAATGAAACTCCCATTTGACCCAGTGATTCCACTTCAAGGAATACATCCCAAGAAACTAGAAACACCAATTAGAAATGATATATGCACCCCTATATTAATAGCAGCACAATTCACCATAGCTAAGATTTGGAAACAGCCTAAGTACCCATCAATGGATGAATGTATTAGAAAACTGTGGTACATCTACACAATGGAATACTATGCCACAGTAAAAAAGGAGTTCTTATCATTTGCAACAGCATGAATGGAACTGGAGAGCATTAAACTAAGTGAAATAAGCCAGTCAGAGAAAGATAAATATCACATGATCTCACTCATTTGTGGAATATAAGGAACAATATAAACAGATGAACAAAAACAGATCCAGAGATAGGGAAGCATCAATAACACTGTCAAACCTCAGAAGGAAGGTAGGGGAGGGTTGGCGTAAGGGGGAGAGATCAACCAAAGGACTTATATGCTAGCATATAAGCCTAACCAATGGACACAGACAACAAGGAGGTGAGGGCATGAGTGGGGAATGGGGTTTAATGTGGGGACAAGGTCACATATGTAATAACTTAATCAATAATAATAAAAAAAATGTACAGGATGCTACATGAGGTAGAAAAGTTAGCCCAATCTGAAGCAGCAGCAAAAGGTTTTGCTCTCATAGAAGTAACAATGGCAATTAAATATGATCGTAACAGTGACCCAGGTAGATTTAATTCTCTCCATGTAATTGAGGTTGCTGTCATATTTAGAAAGGAAGATGAAGAACCTCCTTTTGAAAGGGACTTGCTCATTCATTGTAAACCAGATACCAAAAATCCAAATGACACTAAAATGAAACAAAGCAATATCCTGTTTCCTACATTAGATTAAATGACATATCCTTTTCTTTTCCCACATGGTGAAAAAGGCTGGGGAACAGATATTGCATTAAGACTCAGAGACAACAGTATAATTGACAATAATACTAGACAAAATGTAAGGACACGAGTCACACAAATGCAGTATTATGGATTTCGTCTCTCTGTGCGGCACATTCAATCCTATTTTAAATGCAGGAAAGTTAACTCAACAGTTTATCATGGATTCATTTTCAAAAAGGGAGGCCAATTGGATAAATTTCATCAAAGCAAACCAATCTAAGTTGAAGGTTGAAAAATATAGTGGTTTCATGGATTATCTCAAATCTAGATCTGAAAAGGACAATGATAATACTTCCATAATCTTCTGAGGGTAGTCCCAGAAATATGCAGCAGTGATATCAGGATGCTATGACAATTGTAACGAAGTACGGAAGCCCGATTTATTCCTATCCATGACATGCAACCCCAAATGGGCAGATATTTCAAACAATTTACAACGCTGGCAAAATGTTGAAAACAGACCTGACTTGGTAGCCAGTGTTTTAATATTAAGCTGAATGCTCTTTTAAATGATATCTGTAAATTCCATTTATTTGGCAAAGTAATAGCTAAAATTCATGTCATTGAATTTCAGATACACTGACTGCCTCACACTCACATATTATTGATATTAGATAGTGAGTCCAAATTAAGTTCCTCTAATTAATTCCCTTTCAATGTGCACGAATTTTATGCACTGGGCTACTAGTACAACTTAATAAAAGAAAGAAAAACAATCCAAGTAAAAAATGGGCAGAGGACCAAAATGGGACACAAAGTAGACATACTGGTACAGATTACAAGAGTCATATGAAAAAATGTTCAAAGTCACTAATCATGAGAGAGATGCAAATTAAAATGACAATGAGGTATCATCTCACACCTATCAGAATGCTTACCATCAAAAAATCAACAAATGATAAGTGTTGACAAGAATGTGAAGAAAAAGGAACCCTAGTACTCTGCTGTGGAAATGCAGACTGGTGCTGCCATTATGGAAAACAGTATGGATTTTACTCAAAATTTGAATATGGAACTGCCATTTGACCCAATGACCCCAATTCTAGGAATATATCCTAAGAAACCCAAAACACCCATCAGAAAGAATGTATGCGCCCCTTTGTTCATAGCAGTGCAAATTGCAGTGAGTAAGATTTGGAAACAGCCCAAGTGTCCATCAATAGATGAGTGGATTAAAAAGCTGTGGTATATTTACACCATGGAATACTATGAAGCAGTAAAAATGAAGGATCTGTTACCATTTGAGACAGCATGGAGGGACCTGGAGGGTATTATACAACATGAAATAAGCCAGTCAGATAAAGACTAGTATCACATCCTCTCACTCATCTGTGAAACCTATACAACAAAATCAACTAATGAACAAAATCAATAGAGACATAGAATCATGGAACAGACTGATGAATCTCAGAGGGAAGGCAGGCAGGGATGGGTGGATGTGAAGAGATTAACCAAATAAGTTATATGCATATACACATAACCTCTGGACCAGACAATAGTGAAGTGAAGGCCTGGGGTGGAGGATGGGTAGGGGCTAGAAGAGGTTAATGGCGGAAAAAGGGGATATCTGTATTACTTTCAACAATAAAGAATTTTTTGAAAAGCACACAGTCGCAGGATACCTTTTATTTAAAAAAACCCAGTTATATGCTGCCTACAGGAGATGCATTTAAGATCTAAAGACATACATTGGCTCAAAGTGAGCAGATGGAAGAAGATATCACAAGGAAAGGAATTCAAAAGTGGGAATAGCAGTCATTATATAAGAAAATGTAGACTTTAAAGCAAAAATAGAATCAAAAATGGAAACTTCTTAGATATTATCCTATCTAATAAAAGAGAAGCATGGTAATTAGCCGTACATCCGCTACCCTTCCCATTGGCTAATCAGGGTGATATGCAAATTAACTGCCAGCCAAGATGGTGGCCAGTAGCCAGGCAGCTTGAAGCAAACATGAGGCTTGCTTGCTTCAGTGATGGAGGACTCCAACGTTCCCTGCCTGGCGCTGCCAGCCTCTGAGCTTGCAGTTTGAAACATTGTTACAAATATAGAAGCTAAACAAAACCCCAGAAACCTGCTTTCAGCCAGCCGGGATCTCAGAGCTGGAGTTGAAACAGTGTTTCGATTATAGAACCCAAACAAACCAGATACCTGCTTTTAGCAGCGGAGGCCTAAGAGCTGGAGCCAAGCCTCAGAGCTAAAGCTGGCCCAGAATTAAAAAGAAAAAGAGAAAAAGAAGCGGTTGGGAGCTTCAGTCACCCTCCAGCCTGAAATCAGCCCTCAGCCCCTCACCCAGACTGGCCAGGCACCCCAGTGGGGACCCCCAACCTGAGGGTGTGTGGCCAGCTTCAAACAGCCATCATCCCCTCATCCAGGATGGCCAGACACCCCAGTGGGGACCCCCACCCTGATCCAGGACACCCTTCAGGGCAAACCAGCCGGCCCCCACCCATGCACCAGGCCTCTATCCTATATAGTCAAAGGGTAATATGCCTTCCCAGCACTGAGATCAGTGGAGCCGCGAGGCCTTCCAGCACCAGCATCAGTGTGACAGGGGGCAGTGCCCAAACCCCCTGATCGCCCTGCGGCTCTGTGTGTGACAGGGGGCGGGGCCACAACCTCCCTATCCAACCTGCTCTGTTCGTGACAAGGGAAGGTGCCCCAACCCCCTGATCAGCCCTGCTCTGTGCCTGATCGGGGGGAGCTCCCCAACGCCCTGATTGCCCTGCAGCTCTGTGTGTGACAGGCTGCAGTGCCCCAATCCCCTGATCGGCCCTGCTCTGTGTGTGACAGGGTGCGGTGCCCACCCCCCCCCACTGGCCCTGCTCTGTGTGTGACAGGGTAGAGCCATAACCTCCCCATCAGCCCTGCCCTGAGTTAGACAGTGGCGGCACCCCAACCCCCTGATCGGCCCTGCTCTGTGGGTGATAGAGGGCGACACCCCAACCGCCCCCCACGAGCCCTGCTCTGTGTGTGACAGGGTAGAGCAATAACCTCCCCATCGGCCCTGCCCTGAGTGTGACAGGGTGTGGCGCCCCAACCCCCTGATCCGCCCTGCTCTGTGTGTGTCAGGGGCCGGTGCCCTAACTCTCCTAACGGCCCTACTCTGTGAGTGACAGGGGGGAGCTGCTCAACCCCCTGATGGTCCCTGCTCTGTGCGTGACAGGGGGGAGCTGCCCAACTCCCTGATGGGCCCTGCTCTGTGCATGACGGGGGGAGCCCCCCAACCCCCTGATCGACCCTGCTCTGTGCGTGACAGAGTACGGAGCCCCAACCCCCCGATGGGCCCTGCTCTGTGAGTAATGGGGGCAGCGCCCCAAACCCCTGATGGGCCCTGCTCTGTGCATGAAAGGGGATGGCGCCGCAACCTGCCTTGAGTGTGACAGGGGGCGGTGCCCCAACCCCCCAATCAGCCCTACCCTGAGCCTGACTGAGGGTGGCATCGCAACCTCCCGATCCGCCCTGCTCTGTGCATGACCGGGAGTGGCACCTCAACTCCCCAATCAGCCCTGCTCTGAGCCCGACCAGGGGCTGCACTTAGGAATTGGGCCTGCCCTCTGCCACCCGGGAGCAGGCCTAAACCAGCAGGTCATTATCTCCCAAGGGGTCCCAGACTGCAAGAGGGCACAGGCTTGAGAACACTAATCTCCCCTCCCGCCCTGAGTGCACAAATTTTTGTGCACCAGGCCTCTAGTAATATATAAGAAGTACAGATATATAAACAGCTAACATCAGAGCACTTAAATATATTAAGCAAAAACTGACAGATCTAAAGGAAGAAATAGACAATTATACAATAATAGTAGGAAAATCCAGTACCTTAGTTTCTGCAATGGATGTCTCATTCAGACAGAAAATCAAGAGTGAAATGTTACAAAGAATCATACTCCACTCAAGGCAGGGTCGATGGGGAGGTTGCGGCGCCACCCCCTGACATGCACAGAGCAGGGCCAATCAGGGGGTTGGGGCGCTGCCCCCATTACTCACAGACCGGTTAGGGCATACATGTGGCACTTTTTAAATCAAGAGGGATATCTCAGGTGCAGAAACCTCCCATGAGAAAAAAGGGGTCCGAACACCAAACCATCCCCCAGCCCAGGGTTTTAGATCTTGGAAGAGAAGTCTGCATAACTTCAGGCTATAAAAACAGCAGGGTGCCCTAACTGGTTTGGCTCAGTGGATAGAGCATCGGCCTGCAGACTGAAGGGTCCCAAGTTCAATTCTGGTCAAGGGCATGTACCTTGGTTACGGGCACATCCCCAGTAGAGGGTGTGCAGGAGGCAGCTGGTCGATGTTTCTCCGTCATCGATGTTTCTAACTCTCTATCCCTCTCCCTCTCTGTAAAAAAATCAACAATATATATACAAACCCAGGACCTGAGAGAGGACAAAGGTGTCGTGAAAACCACCACTATTTCAAACCCAAGATGGGAAAGGAAAAGACTCACATCAACATCGTCATCATAGGACACGTAGATTCCAGCAAGTCTACCACTACTGGCCATCTGATCTACAAATGGGGGGGATCGACAAAAGAACCATTGAGAAATTTGAGAAGGAGGCTACTGAGATGGGGAAGGGCTCCTTCAAGTATGCCTGGGTCTTGGGTAAACTAAAAGCTGAACGCGAGCGAGGTATCACTATTGATATCTCCCTGTGGAAATTCGAGACCTGCAAGTATTATGTAACCATTGTTGATGCCCCAGGGCTCAGAGACTTCATAAAAAAACTTGATTACAGGCACATCTCAGGCTGACTGTGCTT
The DNA here is from genome assembly GCF_963259705.1 of Myotis daubentonii. Lineage (NCBI taxonomy): Eukaryota > Metazoa > Chordata > Mammalia > Chiroptera > Vespertilionidae > Myotis > Myotis daubentonii. The sequence goes on along the minus strand of NC_081861.1, from coordinate 93,538,719 downwards.
TCCTGATTGTTGCTGCTGGTGTTGGTGAATTTGAAGCAGGTAGCTCCAAGAATGGACAGCCCGTGAGCATGCCCTTCTGGCCTACACACTGGATGTGAAACAGCTGATTGTTGGTGCTAACAAAATGGAGTCCACTGAGCCACCCTACATCCAGAAAAGCACAAGGAAGTTGTTAAAGAAGTCAGCACCTACATTAAGAAAATTGGCTACAACCCTGACACAGTAGCATTTGTGCCAATTTCTGGTTGGAATAGTGACAACATGCTGGAGCCAAGTGCTAATATGCCTTGGTTCAAGGGATGGAAGGTCACCCATAAAGATGGCAATGCCAGTGGAATCACACTGCTTGAAGCTATGGATTGCATCTTGCCACCAACTTGTCCAACTGACAAGCCCCTGCGTCTTCCCCTCCAGGATGTCTACAAAATTGGTGGTATTGGTACTGTCCCTGTGGGCTGAGTGGAGATTAGTGTTCTCAAGCCTGGCATGGTGGTCACCTTTGCTCAAGTCAATGTTACAACTGAAGTAAAGTCTGTTGAAATGCACCATGAAGCTTTGAGTGAAGCTCTTCCTGGGGACAATGTGGGCTTCAACGTCAAGAACGTGTCTGTCAAAGATGTTCGCCATGGCAATGTGGCTGGTGACAGCAAAAATGATCCACCAATGAAAGCAGCTGGCTTCACAGCTCAGAGGATTATCCTGAACCACCCAGGCCAGATCAGTGCTGGATATGCACCTGTGCTGAATTGTCACACAGTTCACATTGCTTGCAAATTTGCTGAGCTGAAGGAGAAGATTGATTGTCGTTCTGGGAAAAAGCTAGAAGAGGGCCCAAGTTTTGGAAATCTGGTGATACTGCCATTGTTGATATGATTCCTGGTAAGCCCATGTGTGTTGAGAGCTTCTCTGACTACCCTCCTCTGGGCCATTTCGCTGTTCATGACATGAGACAGACAATTGCTGTGGGTATCATCAAAGCAGTGGATAAGAAGGCAGCTGGAACTGGCAAAGTCACCAGGTCTGTCCAGAAAGCTCAGAAGGCTAAATGAATATTATTACCAACACCTGCCAACCCAGTCTTAATCAGTGGTGGAAGAACGGTCTCAGAACTGTTGTCTCAATTGACCATTTAAGTTTAATAGTAAAAGACTGGTTAATGATTACAATGCATTAATGCATCGTAAAACCTTCAGAAGGAAAGGAGAATGTTTTGTGGACCATTTGGTTCTTTTGTGTGTGTGGAAGTTAAGTTATTAGTTTTTAAAATCTGTACTTTTTAATGGAAACAACATGACCAAAAATCTGTCACAGAATTTTGAGACCCATTAAAATAACAAAGTTTAATGAGAAACCTGTGTGTTCTTTTGGTCAACACTGTAACTTTCTGTTATACTACTCAGGTAAAAGACTTCAGAGTTGCCCATGACCTATTTCCAGTGTTATATCTGCTGATACTTTACAATTAGAGAGCTCTGTTAATATTTTTCTGGGTAGGAACTTTGGGGTTTTTCGTGGGATTTTTTTCCCCCACTGAGTCACCTGTCTTCATGGTAAAAGCTATGGGAAAGAGGGTCTGTTGGTGTAATACTAAATAGGTTAGGACAAGTAAGCAAAGTAACTTTGTGTTTGTGAGCTAGTTTCTAAAGGCCAAATTCTGTAAAGGCCACGTGTTAACATAAAATTTTGTAGTTACATCAATATTGAGTAAATTTGTTCGTATGTCAAATTTTAGTTTTCCAGTTTTACTGGAATGTGAATTCACATTTACAAATTCTGAGGTAGTTTAACAGCCTTAAGTGAGATTTGAATAGTATTGAGCACTGTCTTGCTGCAGTTATTGTATCAAAATTCTAGGAAAAATAAATTGATTCTGGGGAAAAAAAAAAAAAAAAACAACAGCAGTGATTGTAACTGAGTGACATGGAGGCTGGTGGAGACTCAGGCAGTTCCTCCTAAAGACCCAGTACATGAAATTACATGGTCCTTCTTCCTCTGAGCTTCAGTGCTGGGCGACAACTTTGGGGGATCCAGGGACATAAGGGAAGAACTGGATTGTCTGGCATCAGGGCAGGCGCTCAGGGGTGGTTTTCTCCCAGGGGTCATTGTTCCTGTTCTGGGACCTTCCTCATCACAAAGCTAACTGGCATCCAAATCTAGTTTCCATCAGCATGGTACATGCTGTTCACTCCACCCTGGTGATTCCCTGAGAGCCCACCCCATCTGATTTGCAGCCCCAGCCAAGGTGTTTACAGCTGCTTTTCCATTTGAATGGACTATCATGGCTCAGGCTTTAGAGTCCTCTAAAATCTCCCAAAAAGGCAGCAACTGGTGCCAGCGTTCCCCAAACCTATCAATAAGAGGCCCAAGACCCAGCACTAGTACCAGCCTGCATTGCTTCACAGTTAGGCAATAACTGGGCACTTCCAAGACAAATATAAGTAGTAGCCATCTGTAGATCTCTCTGTAGCTCCTGCCAAGTGGTCCTGGGCAGTGGCTGACTTTACACATTCAGGCAGGCTCCAGAACCAGTGTATCTGATGGAGAGCTTCAGACCATACCAGATTCCAACTCTTCACATCCACAACTGACACAGTCAAGGGTCAGACTCAGTGAGCATAAAAGCTCAACAGAAGCAAGTTCAGCTCCATATGCAAGTCTTGTGCACAGCAGCTCTTCCACTATAGTACAGCTGGTCCTTAAAGTCAATTGGCATGGAAGTCAATTCCTCCCAGTGACACCAAGAGCAATCAAGGCTCAACTACAACAAGACTGTACACACAGCCCACACATGGGAATACCTAGAAGATAGTACAGGTGATTGGGAAGTTTGAGCCACTGGGTGCTATAGGACACCTATTACACAAGGCCACGCTACCAACTCCAGGAGACCTAACAGCTCTACCTAATATATGGAAACAAACTCAGGAAAGCAGCCAAAATGCGGAGACATAGAAACATGTCGCAAATGAAAGAAATGGAAGCAAGCAAACTACTGCATACAGAGTTCAATACAGTGGTAACAAGGGTTGGTCAAAGATCTTGATGATTGCTTCAAGGGACTTAATGAGATCTTCAAGGGACATAGTGAGACTTTGGAGGCTCTTGGTGATAATTTCAAAGACATGAAAAACGACCAGTCAGAAATTAAGCATACACTAACTGAATTAAAGATTAATTTACAGGGATTCAACAGTAGAGTAGAGGATACCAAGAATCAAATCAGCAATTTGGAATATGAGGAATTAAAAAAACACCCAAGCAGAAGAGCAAAAAGAAAAGAGAATCCAAAAACATGAATATAGTGTAAGGAGCCTCTGGGACAACTTCAAGTATACCAACATTCACATCATGGGGGTGCCAAAAGGAAAAGAGAGAGAGTAAGATATGGAAAAAAAACTATTTGAAGAAATAATGACAAAAATCTTCCCCTACCTAGTGAAAGGAATAGACTTATAACTCCAGGAAGCATAAAGACTGTCAAACAAGAGAAACCCAAAGAGGCCCACACCAAGAAACATCATAATTAAAATACCAAAGGTTAAAGACAAAGAGAAAATCTTTTTTTAAATTTAATTTTATTTTATTTTTTAAATTTTTTATTGCTTAAAGTATTACAAAGAGTATTATATATGTCTCCCTTTTTTTCTCCCCTTGACCTTCCTTCAGCCTCCAATACCCCCCAGTGTCTTGTGTCCATTGGTTATGCTTATATGCATGCATGCAAGTCCTTCAGTTGATAAAGAGAAAATCTTAAAAGCACCAAGAGAAAAGCAATTAGTTATATACAAAGGAGTGCCTATGTTACTGTCAGCTAATTTCTCAACAGAAACTTTTCAGGCCATAAGGGTATGGCAAGAAATATTCAGTGATGAATAGCAAGGACCTATGACCTAGATTACTCTACCCAACAAAGCTGTCATTTAGAATTAAATGTCAGATAGTTTCACAGACAAGAAAAAACTAGAGGAATTCACCACCACCAAACCAGTATTACATGACATGTTGAAGGGTATTCTTTAAGAAGAGGGAGAAGGAGGAGGAGGAGGAGGAGGAGGGGGAGGAGGAGGAGAAGGAGAGGGAGAAGAAGAAGAAGAAGAAGAAGAGGAAGAAGAAGAAGAAGAAGAAGAAGAAGAAGAAGAAGAAGAAGAAGAAGAAGAAGAAGAACAACAACAACAACAACAACAACAAGAACAACAACAACAAGAACAAGAACAAGAACAATAAGAACAACAAGAACAAAAAAAGATAAAAAGTATGAACAACAAAATGGAAACAAATACATATCTATCAACAATTGCATCTAAACATCAAAATAAATGAACAAGAAATTTAATGAACAAAATAAACTGATGAATACAATAGAATCAGAGGCATGGAAACAAGGAACAGACTGATGAATCTCAGAGGGAAGGGGGGCAAGAAGAGATTAACCAAAGATCTTATATCCATATATGTATTACCTATGGACAAAGGCAATAGGGTGGTGAAGTCCTGGGGCAGGCGGGAACCAGATGGAGGGGGCAATGTGGGGGAAACAGGAGGAACATCTATAATACTCTCAACAATAAAGATTTTTTTAAAAATTAACAAGACATTCCTGCTTCAAGCATGACAGGAAGCCCAGGCCAGACTAAGAATTAACCAACAGAGTGCTGCAGTGTGTGCTCACAGGTTTCCTCAGCCCATACTGAGCTCTGGCAGCAGTAAATCAAAACAACATAAACTGATGAACAAAAATAGAAACAGAGAAGCATCAAACAGGGGTAAGAGATCAAACAAAGGACTTGTATGCATGCATATAAGCATAACCAATAGACATTAAGCAAGTGAAGGCATGTGCTGGGGGGTGGGGGTGGACGAGGGAAGTCAATGGGTGGAAAAGGAGACGTATGTAATACTATAGGTAATACTTTAAACAATTAAAAATGCCATTTGTATTAAAAACAAACAAACAAACAAACCAAAAACAACAACAGCATGTGCCTTGTGCATGCATACCAGAGAGGCCCACTGAGATAGAGCTGAATCATAGGTTTCTTCAGTGAGGCACCACATGACAGCCTCATCCAGACCAGCAGGGAAGGGAAGTATGCACACACACACACACACACACACACACACACACACACACACACCATGCTGTCCCACACTAAGCTCTGGTCTAGCCATAGATAGTTGGAATGGAGAGCTACTGCGTAATCATGATCACCAATGGCCGTCCCAACTCAAACCCACTCCTTTTGGCCAGCTGGCACCCCAGGCACCATACAAACACACCCAAACTCCAACCAGCCTGCCAAAACCACCCTGCACACACAGTACATTGGGAGATATAGCTATTTCATCTAACTCATAGGAATAAACATAGAAAGTTAAACTGCATGAGACAAAGGAATTTTTTCCAAATGAAGCAAAAAAAAACACCAAACCCAAAAAACCAGAAAATAGCTAATGGAGCAGAAATAAATAATTTAACTAATTAATTCAAAGAAATAGTCATAAGGACACTCAACAAATTTGAGAACAGAATGGAGGAACTCAGAACAGAGAGTGAGAAAATAAAATAAAGAACCAATCAGGAATTAAGAATATAATAAATGAAATGAAAATAATTATAAAGAGCCCTAGCCAGCTTGGCTCAGTGGATAAAGCATCAGCCTGCGGACTCAAGGGTCCCAGGTTCCATTCCGGCCTAGGGCACATGCCTGAGTTACTGGCTTGATCCCCAGTAGTGGGTGTGCAGGAGGCAGCCGATCAATGATTCTCTCTCATCATTGATGTTTCTATCTCTCTCTCCTTCTCCCTTCCATTCTGAAATCAATAAAGAAATATATTTTTTAAAAAAGAAAATAATTAGAAAGAATCTGCAGCAGATTGGTTAACACAGAAGAACAGATTATTTTCCTGGAAGACAGAATAGTGGAAATTACTAATTCAGAACAGCAAAAAAAGAAAATTTTAAAAATTGTGGATAGTATAAGGGACTTATGAAACCATATAAGGTGCACTATCATTCACATTAAAAGGATTCCAGAATATAAAGGGAGAGAAAAAACAACAACAACAAAAATAACCCAGAAAGTATATTTAGAAAAAAATGGCTGAAAACTTTCCTAATTTTGGAAGAACCAGAAATCTAGGTGAAAGAAGAACAATAAGTTCCAAACGAGAGGAAACCAGAGACACAGAAAACAACAAATATTGTAATTAAAATGGAAAAATTTAAGGTTAAAGAGATCATCTTTAAGATAGAAAGAGGAAGCAGCAACTCACATACAAGGAAAACCCCATAAAGCTATCAGCTGACTTCTCAGAAATATCTACAGGCAAGAAGGGAGTGGTGGGATATATTTAAAGGGCTGAAAGAAAAAAATCTACACAAACTGTCAGTTATAAAAACAGTCATGGGGATGTACATAGAAAATATAGTCAATAATGCAGTAACTATGTATGGTGTCATATAAGTACTCAAATTATCAGAGTGATTACTTCATAGGTTATATAAATGGCTAATCACTATATCATGCAACTGAAATTAATGTAATATTGGATAACAACTATAATTGGACATTTTTATTTAAATAAATAAACCTGACGCTCCAGGGCTCAGCAGAGAGAAGGGATGTCGTGTCCCGGAGCAAATGGAATAAGCAGCTGAAACTAATAACACCCACACGGAATTGACGAAATTACTCAGCTGGTGAGATGGTTTGCAGCTGGGAAGAGCAGAACTCCCCTGGAAAGGTAAAAAAAAAACCAGGGATCTGGGCAGGAAAGTTTGCCATCACCTCTGAGCCCAGAGGGTTAAAGGGAGACGGCGTGGCAGACAGCCGAGTCCCTTTGGACAGGCACAGCCCCTGACTGGGGAAAGGAGATACACAGGATTCCTGGCGCAGCTTGGGGATTTGAGAGCTGGGTTCTGTGATCACGGAGGACTGAGCCTAAAGGGGGCAACCTGAAGACCTGACCACAGCATGCAGTGCCAGTAATAGAAGAGCTTACAGAAACTCAGCCTTCCCCGTTTCCTCAGCCAGCGTTTGTTTGTTCGTTTTCACTGAATCCTGTTCATAAGACATTTTGGATACAGACACTCACCTGTGCAGAAGAGAGGGAGAAGGTGTGGACGAGTGGAATCTGGGGAGAGGCTGAGGAGAGAGGGGGTGCCAGGAGAAGTGGCAGTGAATTGAGTGCTGAGACACCCCTGGGCCCAGGATCTGGGCAGCCATTCTCTCCAGAGGGTGGGACTCCTCCACCTAGCCCCCAGGCAAGGAGCACAGCCACACCCAGATTCCACCCTGAACGAGATCAAGGATTAAAATAACCTGATCAATCCCTGGGAGTTAACAGGGTCTGGCCTATAGAGGGATTTTCAATACCAGCAACATCACAGAGCAGGGTAACGATTGAAGAACCTGCTCTGGACAGTTGACCTCCCCAAACCAGTTTTAAGTGCAATAGAGAAAAAAAAAAAAACCTTGCTACTGGATAGAGAAGCCATATAGCACCAGAGGCCAACCCCAAAACACTGCCACCCACAGGCTGAGACACAAATTGACTCTTAGCTAACCACAAATTAAGGCAGTCTGGGACACAAACACAGCCTGTTTAAAATCAGGACTGTGGTTTACAACACGGAGGAACAGTGTATCACAGGGAAATTCAACACTCTCCTGAATACCTGGCAGGACAAAGGTGAGCCAGACTGACGAGTAGAAGAAGCAAAGGACCTTAACTACTGCAAATATTTTTTTTCTTTTTTCACCTTTTAACTAAGAAACCAATTTTTTTTCTTCTTCTTTTTCCATCACCTGATTTTACCCTTTTAATTACTTCATTTTTATTTTTTTAATTGAATCTTTATTGTTCAGATTATTACATTTGTTCCTCTTCCCCCCCATCCTCCCAGCTCCCACCCCACCCTCTGCCCTCAGTCTCCACCCACTGTCCTCATCCATAGGTGCACGATTATTGTCCAGTCTCTTTTCAAATCTGCCACACCCCTTTCCCCCCCAAGAATAGTCAGTCCATTCCCTTTCTATGTCCCTGATTCTATTATGATCACCAGATTATTTATTCACTTGATTCTTAGATTCACTTGTTGATAGATGCATATTTGTTGTTCATAATTTTTATCTTTACCTTTTTCTTCTTCCTCTTCTTAAAGGATACCTTTCAGCATTTCATATAATGCTGGTTTGGTGGTGATGAACTCCTTTAGCTTTTCCTTATCTGTGAAGCTCTTTATCTGACCTTCACTTCTGAATGATAGCTTTGCTGGATAAAGTAATCTTGGTTGTAGGTTCTTGGTATTCATCACTTTGAATATTTCTGGCCATTCCCTTCTGGCCTGCAAAGTTTCTGTTGAGAAATCAGCTGAGAGTCGTATGGGTATTCCCTTGTAGGTAACTGGGTTTCTTTCTCTTGCTGCTTTTAAGATTCTCTCTTTGTCTTTTGCTCTTGGCATTTTAATTATGATGTGTCTTGGTGTGGTCCTCTTTGGATTCCTTTTGTTTGGGGTTCTCTGCACTTCCTGGACCTGTAAGTCTATTTCTTTCACCAGGTGGGGGAAGTTTTCTGTCATTATTTCTTCAAATAGGTTTTCAATATCTTGCTCTCTCTCATCTTCTGCCACCCCTATAATTCTGATGTTGGTGCGCTTGAAGCTGTCCCAGAGGCTCCTTACACTATCTTCGTATTTTCGGATTCTTTTTTCATTTTGCTTTTCCGGTTGGGTGTTTTTTGCTTCTTCGCATTTCGAATCTTTGACTTGATTCTTGTGCTCTTCTGGTCTGCTGTTGGGTGTCTGTATAATATTCTTTATTTCAGTCAGTGTATGCTTAATTTCTAGTTGGTTCTTTATCACAACATCGAGGGTATCATTAGATTTCTTGAGGATCTCACTACATTTATCAGCGGCTTCTAGACAGTTCTTAAGAGACCTTAAAAGTGTGGTTCTGAACTCAATATCCTCCATTGACAGTTTTATCCTGTTTCTTTGTCTCGGTATTTTTTATGCTTTCTTGCTACACCCCCAAGTGGTCTTTGTGCACAGTCTTGTTGCCTTTAAGCCTTGATTGATGTCGGCAATACCGGGGGTGATTTGACCTCTGGGCTAACTGGCTATGAGAGTCAGCTGTGTCTGCAGTGGGAGAGCTTCTGTGCTGGATCTCTAGGGCTGTGCTAATCTAGCCTTTGCCTGAGGCTATCCGGCAAATGGTTCTGTGGCGGACTTGGGCGGGGCGGGTCCCCGGGGATCTACAGGGAGGGCGGAGCGAGCAGTTATGGCTGCTCTCAGTTCCTTCCCCAGGGGCTCTGCCTCACAGAGTCCCAGAAATGGCTGCAAACCTCGGAGAGAAAGCTGCTTTCGAGTTCCAACCAAAGCCAGACAGTCCCGCTTCTCCCGTTTGAGTCTGGGTCCTCAGAGACTCGCCCGGATCTGGAGCTCAGAGTCTGAAACTCCCTCCCGATTGAAAACAACAACCGCGCCCTCCGCCGCCAGCCCGCTCCGCGCACGCACTCCACACCTCAGTATTTCACTTCAGCACTGCGCCTCCTCTGAGTCTGGGTATGATATTCTCTTTCCTCCTAGTTGTAGAATTTCCACTCAGCCAGCCTTCCTGTGGTTCTGGATGCTGTCTGTTCTGTCCTTTAGTTATATCTCTGAAGTGGTTGTTCGAGGGCAGCAATCTCCGGCGTTAACCTATGCCGCCATCTTGGTTTCTCAACAAATAATTTTTCCCATTTTTATTTTTAACCAGTATTATTACAGCTACCATTTTACCATTTTTTAAAGTGCCATTTTATTTTCTCTTTATTTTATTTTGGGATTAGAGTTCTCCATTCTATTTTCATCGTTCCTTCAGCATCAATATTCCCTACCTCAATTTTACCTCTAAGCTAATACCCTCTCCCTCACTTTTCCCCTTTTGCTGTCCTGTTTCTCTTACCCTATTCCTGCTTTATATTTTCCCTATTCCTTCTCTTTACCCCCTGTCAAAATTTCACACAACTTATATATCCTATTTCCAATCCCCTGCTCTAATTCCTTATACAACCCTCCCTTATCTTTCTTCACTATCCAAAATATTTTTCTTCTTTTATCTTTCTATTGTTTTCTTGCTGTTTGCTTTATTGTTCAGTATACTGCTTTTTGTTTGTTTGTTTGTTTGTTTGTTTTGTGTGTGTGTGTGTGTGTGTGTGTGTGTGTGTGTTTTAGGACTGGTTGTGAGGCTGTTATTCTTTTTCTTTTTATTTTTTTCTGCTTGTTTTTCCCCTCCCTTCACCCCCCCACCACCCCGGTTATTTTTGTGCTTCTGTTTTCCCTTGCCTCTCTTGATATTATTGGTTGTTTCTAGTTTGCATTCATCTCCAGGGAACTGTTGCTAGAATTTGTTGGGATTAATGGCGGTTCTATTGGACTTTTCTCCTCATATAAATAGTCTCTTCAAATCTTCTACTTCATTCTCTCTTTTCGCTCTTTTTTTTCCTCTTCCCCCCCCTCCTTATTCGCAATTTCATTTTTGCACTCCTTTTTTCCCCTAATTGTTTTTTCTTTCCTTTTTTCTCTTTTATTTTTTCTCTTCTTTCTTTCTTTCTTATCCCCTAATTCTCTTAATTTGGGTGGTCACCTTTATTTGGGGTTCTTAATACCGTGAATATATTTGTGCTTAGTGACTGGTATGTGGTGCCTTGTTGTGTTGTATTTTGTGCCCTTAAATCAACGCAGCATATTCAAGCAACAGCAGCCTCCGGAGCAACACACCCTATGTCTGAGGAACAGCAGCTGAACGTGAAGCCTCCCCCAACCAGCCAGAAGAGCCACCACAGCTGTGAACAGCACCCACCAGAGGAGCTGCTGCCACCTGAGGAGCAGCTGCTACTGCAACCAACCGAAGAGCCACCACAGCCCAAGGAGCCACTGCCAACCAGGGAGCAGCCACGGAATGACTCAACGTCTAGATATGTCAGTGAGATCAAACATGGGTAGACAAAGAAACCCCCGAAGGAAAGAAAAGAAGGACTCGCTAGAAAAGCAGCTAAGTGATACAGAGGCATGCAACATGACAGAAAAAGGTCCTAGAGTGCATAAACCGGATGGAGGAAAGAATCAACAACTTATGCAAGAAGCAAGAAGAAACAAATAAAGAAATCAACTAACTATGCAAGAAGCTAGAAGAAACAGATGAACAAATCAACAACTTAAGTAATACCCAAGAAGAAATGAAGAGCAATATAGCTGCAATAAAAAACATCATTGAAAGTATCAAGAGTAGATTAGGAGAAGCGGAGGACCGAATTAGTGAATTAAAAGACAAGGAAGCAAAACACACCCAAACTGTACTGCAATTGGAGAAAAAAATTAAAAGACAGGAGGAGAGCCTAAGGGAGCTATGGGACAACATGAAACGAAACAACTAACGAATAATAGGGGTGCCAGAACAACAGAAAGATGAACACGGATTAAAAAACCTATTAGAAGAAATGATATCAGAAAACTTCCCTGAGGTGGGGAAGAAAAAAGTCACACAAGCACAGAGAGTACCAAAAAAGGTGAAGCCGAAAAGACCCACACCAAGACACGTCATAATTACCATGGCAAATGTTCAGGAAAAAGAGAGAATGTTAAAGGCAGCAAGAGAGAGATGGAAAGTTACATACAAAGGATCTCCCATTAGATTGTCAAATGATTTCTCAACAGAAACACATCAGGCCAGAAAAGAATGGACAGAAATTTACAAAGTGATGCAAAGCAAAGGGCTGAATCCAAGAATACTTTATCCAGCAAGGCTATCATTCAAAATTGAAGGGGAAATAAGAAGCTTCACAGACAAAAAAAGGCTAAGGGAGCTTATCACCACCAAGCCAGCAGTGCAAGAAATTCTAAAAGGACTGGTGTAAAAAGAGGAACTAAAAAGCCCAGAAAGAAAAGAGCAACACACAAAAAAGAAATGGCTACAAACAAGTACCTTTCAATAATAACTTTAAACATAAACGGACTAAATGCTCCAACCAAAAGACATCGAGTGGCTGAATGGATAAAAATACATGACCCATACATCTGCTGTCTACAAGAGAACCATCTCGTTAGAAGAGACTCACACAGACTGAAAGTGAAAGGATGGAAATATATCTTCCAGGCAAATGGAAATGAAAAAAAAAAAAGCTGGGGTAGCAATACTTATATCAGACAAAATAGACCAAAAGTGAAGGCCATAACAAGAGATAAGGAAGGCCACTTCATAATAAAGGGATCAATACAACAAGAAGATATAACCCTGATAAATATTTATATGCACCCAATGTAGGAGCACCCAAATTCATAAAAAAAAAACTGCTAGAAGATATCAAAGGAGAGATCGACAACAATACAATGGTAGTAGGGGACTCTAATACACCATTGACATAACTTGATAAGTCCTCTAGACAAACAATCAGCAAAGAAACAGCAATCCTAAATGACTCACTAGATCGATGTACTTAATAGACATCTTCAGAAAACTTCACCCCAAAGCCACGGAATATACATTCTACTCAATTGTTCATGGTACAAATTCAAAAACAGACCACATATTGGGTCACAAGCAAAGTCTCCCCAAATTCAAGAAGATTAAAATCATAAAAAGAATCTTCTCAAACTATGATGGCATAATATTAGAAATAAACTACAATAAAAACAACCCAAAATACTCAAACACCTGAAAGCTGAATAGCATGCTATTAAATATTGATTGGGTTACAAATGAGATCAAAGAAAAAATTAAAAACATCCTGGAAACTAATGACAATTAAAACACAACAATCCAAAACCTATGGGACACAATGAAAGCAGTCCTGAGAGGGAAGTTTATAGCTCTACAGGCCTAACTCAAAAAACAAGAAACAATGGTAGTAAATCATCTAACTCTACAACACAAACAATTAGAAATAGAGCAACAAGAAAAGCCCAGAGTGAGCAGAAGGAAGGAGATAATAAAGATTAGAGCAGAAATAAATGATATAGAGATAAAAAAAAAGACATAAAATCAATGAAACCAAGAGCTGGTTCTTTGAAAGGATAAACAAGATTGACAAACCTCTAGCCAGGCTCACCAAGAACCAAAGAGAGAGGATGCAAATAAACAAAATCAGAAAGGATAGAGGTGAAATAACAAGAGACCCCACAGAAATAAAAATGATTGTTAAAAAATACTACGGACAGCTCTACTCCAACAAACTAGACAACCTGGAGGAAATGGACAAATTCCTAGAAAAATACAACATTTCAAATCTCAATAAGGAAGAATCTAAAAATCTCAATAGGCCAATAACTATGGAAGAAATTGAAGCATTCATCAAAAAGCTTCCATCAAACAAAAGCCCAGGACCAGACGGCTTCACAGGGGTGTTTTACCAAACATTCAAGGAAGAACTAAAACCTATCCTCCTCAGACTACTACAAAACATTGAAGAGGAAGGAACACTTCTAAGCTCATTCTATGAAGCCAGCATCACCCTAATACCAAAACCAGGTAAAGACAACACAATGAAAGAGAATTACAGGCCAATATCCCTCATGAACATAGATGCCAAAATCCTCAACAAAATGTTAGCAAGTTGGATCCAGCAGTACATCAGAAAGATCATACACCATGACCAAGTAGGATTTATCCCAGGGATGCAAGGATGGTACAATATCCGCAAATCAATAAACGTGATTCATCAGATAAACAAGTTGAAAGAAAGAAACCACATAGACATATCAGTTGATGCAGAAAAAGCATTTGACAAAATCCAACACCCATTTTTGATAAAAACTCTCAGCAAGGTGGGAGTAGAAGGATCATACCTCAACATAATAAAAGCAATATATGACAGGCCAACAGCCAACATCATGCTCAATGGGCAAAAACTAAAAACATTTCCCCTAAGAATAGGAACAAGACAGGGATGCCCACTTTCACCACTCCTGTTCAACATAGTACTGGAAGTATTAGCCATTGCAATTAGACAAGAAGAAGATATAAAAGGCATCCAAATTGGAAAAGAGGAAGTAAAACTGCCCTTATTTGCATACGCCATGATATTATACATACAAAACCCTAGAGACTCCATCAAAAAGCTATTCGACTTAATACATGAATTTGGCAATGTAGCAGGATACGAAATTAACCCCAAGAAATCTGAGGCATTTCTATACACCAATAGTGAACTTTCAGAAAGAGAGATTATAAAAACAATCCCATTTACCATCACACCAAAAAAATTAAGCTACCTCAGAATAAACTAAACTAAAGCGGTGTAAAAGTCCTCTACTCAGAAAACTACAGAACGTTGTAAAAAGAGATAGAGGAAGACATAAACAGATGGAAGAACATACCGTGTTCATGGATTGGTAGAATCAACATCATGAAAATGTCCATAGTACCCAAAGCAATCTATAAATTCAACGCACTTCCAATTGAAATTCCAACAGCATACTTCACAGGTCTAGAATGAACTCTCCAAAAATTCATCTGGAATAAAAAAAGACCCAGAATAGCTGCAGCAATCCTGAGACAGAAGAACAAAGTAGGTGGGATCTCAATACCAGATAACAAGATGTATTACAAAGCCACTGTTCTAGAGCAAAAACCAAGATGGCGGCATAGGTTAACTCCAGCGTTTGCTGCCTCGATCAACCCCTTCAAAAATACAACTAAAAGAACCAACATCACCCAGAACCACAGGAAGGCTGGCTGAATTGAAGTTCTACAACTAGGAGAAAAGATAATAGGATACCCAGACTCAGAGGGGGCGCAATGCTGAAGTAAAATACTAAGGTGCGGAGTGCATGCGGACTGGCAGCTGATGGCATGGTTGTCTGTTTCAATCGGGAGGGTGTCTCAGACTCTGAGCTCCAGATCTGGGGGAGTCTCTAGGGACCTAGACTCAAATGGGAGAAGCTGGACTGTGTGAATTTGGTTGGAACTCAAAGACAGCTTTCTCTCCGAGGTTTGCAGCGGTTGCTGGGACTCTGAGAGGCAGAGCCTCTGGGAACGGGACTGAGAGCAGCCATAACTGCTCACACCTCATGCCCATAGATACCCTGGGATCCGCCCTGCCCAAGCCCTGCACAGAGGCATTGCTGGATAGCCTCAGGCAAAGGCTAGCTTAGCACCACCCTAGAGATCCAGCACAGAAGTTCCCCCACTGCAGACACAGCTGATTCTCATAGCCAGTTGGTCTGGAGGTCAAATCCCCGCCAGTATTACCTACAACAATCAAGGCTTAACTACAACAAGACTTCGCACAAAGACCAAAAGGGGGTGCACCAAGAAAGCATAAAAAAATGCGGAGACAAAGAAACATGACAGAAATGGAGGATATAGAGCTCAAAACCACACTTTTAAGGTCTTTCAATAAGTTTCTAGAAACTGCTGATAAACTTAATGAGATCTACAACAAATCTAATGAGACCCTCAATGTTGTGATAAAGAACCAACTAGAAATTAAGCATACACTGACTGAAATAAAGAATATTATACAGACACACAACAGCAGACCAGAGGAGCGCAAGAATCAAGTCAAAGATTTGAAATGCGAAGAAGCAAAAAACACCCAAGCAGAAAAGCAAAATGAAAAAAGAATCCGAAAATACAAAGATAGTGTAAGGAGCCTCTGGGACAGCTTCAAGTGTACCAACATCAGAATTATAGGGGTGACAGAAGATGAGAGAGAGCAAGATATTGAAAACCTATTTGAAGAAATAATGACAGAAAACTTCCCCCACCTGGTGAAAGAAATAGACTTACAGGTCCAGGAAGTGCAGAGAACCCCAAACAAAAGGAATCCAAAGAGGACCACACCAAGACACATCATAATTAAAATGCCAAGAGCAAAAGACAAAGAGAGAATCTTAAAAGCAGCAAGAGAAAGAAACCCAGTTACCTACAAGGGAATACCCATACGACTCTCAGCTGATTTCTCAACAGAAACTTTGCAGGCCAGAAGGGAGTGGAAGAAAAATTCAAAGTGATGAATACCAAGAACCTACAACCAAGATTACTTTATCCAGCAAAGCTATCATTCAGAAGTGAAGGTCAGATAAAGAGCTTCACAGATAAGGAAAAGCTAAAGGAGTTCATCACCACCAAACCGGTATTATAGGAAATGCTGAAAGGTATCCTTTAAGAAGAGGAAGAAGAAGAAAAAGGTAAAGATACAAATTATGAACAACACATATGCATCTATCAACAAGTGAATCTAAGAATCAAGTGAATAAATAATCTGATGTACAGAATAAACTGGTGATTATAATAGAATCAGGGACATAGAAAGGAAATAGACTGACTATTCTTGGGAAGGAAAGGGGTATGAGAGATGCGGGAAGAGACTGGACAAAAATTGTGCACCTATGGATGAGGACAGTGCGTGGGGAGTGAGGGCAGAGGGTGGGGTGGGAACTGGGAGGAGGGAAGTTATGGGGGAAAAAAGAGGAACAAATGTAATAATCTGAACAATAAAGATTTAATTTTAAAAAAACAAAAAAACAAAGCCACTGTTCTCAAAACTGCCTGGAACTGGCACAAGAACAGGCATATCGATCAGTGGAATAGAATAGAGAGCCCAGAAATCGGTCCAAACCAATATGCTCAATTAATATTTGACAAAGGAGGCAAGAACATACAATGGAGCCAAGATAGTCTCTTCAATAAATGGTGTTGGGAAAATTGGACAGATATATGCAAGAAAATGAAACTAGACCACCAACTTACACCATACACAAGAATAAACTCAAAATGGATAATGGACTTAAGTGTATGACAAGAAACCATAAAAATTCTAGAAGTATCCAAAGGCAACAAAATCTCAGACATATGCCGAAGCAATTTCTTCACTGATACAGCTCCTTGGGCACTTGAAACTAAAGAGAAAATGAACAAATGGGACTACATCAAAATAAAAAGCTTCTGCACAGCAAAAGAAACCATCAACAAAACAAGGAGAAAACTCACTGCGTGGGAAAACATATTTGCCAATGTCATATCTGATAAGGTCCTAATCTCCAAAATTTATAGGGAACTCATACAACTTAACAAAAGGAAGATAAACAATCCAATCAAAAGATAGGCAAAGGACCTAAATAGACACCTTTCAAAAGAGGACATTCAGAAAGCCAAGAGACATATGAAAACATGCTCAAAGTCACTAATCATCTGAGAGATGCAAATCAAAACAGCAATGAGGTACCATCTCACACCTGTCAGACTGGCTATCATCAACAAATCAACAAACGACAAGTGCTGGAGAGGATGTGGAGAAAAAGGAACACTCGTGCACTGCTGATGGGAATGCAGACTGGTGCAGCCACTATGGAAGACAGTATGGAGTTTCCTCAAAAAACTAAAAATGGAACTCTTAATTGACACTGTGATCCCACTTCTAGGAATATATCCCAAGAAACCAGAAACACCAATCAGAAAGGATATATGCACCCATATGTTCATAGCAGCACAATTCACCATAGCTAAGATCTGAAAACAGCCTAAGAGCCCATCAGTACATAGATGGATTAGAAAACTGTGGTGCATCTTCACGATGGAATACTATGCTGCTGTAAAAAAGATGGAACTCTTACCATTTGCAATGGCATGGATGGAACTGGAGCGCATTATGCTAAGTGAAATAAGCCAGTCAATGAAGGAAAAATAACACATTGTCTCACTCATTCATTAATAATAGAGACCATTATAAACTTTTGAACAATAATAGATACAGAGGCAGAGCTGCCTCAAACAGATTGTCAAACTGCAGCGGGAAGGCCAGGGCGGGTTGGGGGGCAGGAGAGAAGGGGGTAAGATATCAACCGAAGGACTTGTATGCATGCATATAAGCATAACCAATGGACATAAAACACTGGGGGGTAGGGGAGGCCAGGGCATTGTCAAGGGCAGGGAAAAGGAAAGGACACATATGTAATACCCTTTGTAATACTTTTAGCAATAAAAAAAATAAAAATCAAACAAAAAAAATAACACACTTACATGCCAATAAAAAAAAATACTGTGACTTTAACAAGCAAATGGTACAAAATTAGAAAATAAATACTGCAAGTAAATAGAAGAAATAAAAGAAATAAATATATAAATAAATAAATAAATAAATAAATAAATAAATAAATAAACCTAAAACCTGGAATACTACACCCAGCAAAGTTATAATGCAGAATTGAAGGGAAAGTGAGTTTTATATCTTCTTTGTCTACAGAAGGGCACTTTGGTTGTTTTCAGATTTTGGCCATCATGAATAATGGTACAATGTACATAGGAATGCATATAGCTTTAGAAATATTTTTTTTCAAAAATTTCAGTTCGATACTCAAAAGAGGGGTTGCTGGGTAACTCTATTCTTGATTTCCCGAGGAACCTCCATAACTGGTTTCTATAATTGCTGTACCAGTATACATTCCCACCAGCAGTGAATGAGGTTCCATTTTCTCCAAAACCTCTTTAACAGTCATTTCTTGTCTTGTTGATAATAGCCGTCATAACATGTTGAATCCCAACCCCACTGTAGTTTCATTATAATTTCTCTAACATCTAGTGAATCTAAGAATCTTTTCATATATCTTTGGCCATTTGTATGTTCTTGGGAGAAATTTCTGTTCAGGCCTCTGCCCATTTTTTAATAAGTTTGTTTGTTTCTTTATTTGTTGTTGAGTTGTCTGAATTCTTTATATATTTTGGATATTAACTCCATATTAAAAGTCTTGTTTATAAATATCTTCTCCCTTAAATTGGTAACAATTTTGTTTTGTTTACAGTTTCTTTTCATGTGCAGAACTTTTTTAGTCTGATATAGCTCAATTCATTTATTTTTGCTTTCACTTCCTTAGCCTTTGGGGTCAAATTAATAAAATCCTCTCTAAAACCAAACTCCACAAGTTTAATGCTTATGTTTTCTTCTGTATAATTTATTGTTTCAGGTTTTATATTTAGGACTTGAATCCATTTTAAGTTAATTTTTGTGTATGGTTACAAATAGCAGGCCAGATTCATTCTTTTCTAGGTGGCTTTCCAATTTTCCCAGCATCATTTATTGAATAGACTTTTCTCCATTGTATGCTTTTGAGTTTATGTTTGAGCTCTCAGTTTTTTCCATTGGTCTGCATGTCTCTTTATCTGCCAGTACCATACTATTTTTATTATTGTTGCTTTGTATTATAAATTGAAGTCAAGGAGTGTGATACCTTCAGCTTTATTTTTATCCTCTCAGGATTGCTTTGGTTATTCTGGGTATTTTTGTTCTGTTTCTTTTTAAAATGCCATTGGAAATTTGATAGTGAGTGCACTAAATCTGTATATTGTTTTGGGTAATATAGCCAATTTAACTTGAAAAGTTGATTCATTCTATATATGAAAACAGATTATCTTTCCATTTTTCTGTATTTTCCTATTTCTTTTAACAATGTCTTGCAATTTTAATATATATATTAATATATATTTATATATATATATATATACATATATATATATATATATATCACACACATGCACACACTTGAATGTTACTCAGCCATGAGATAAAATGAAATACTACCATTTGTGATAATATGTTTGGATCTTGAGAACATCATGCTAAGCAAAATAAGTTAGACTCTGTTATGTCAAGAATCATATGATCCAGCCTTCTCCGTCTGAGGAGCAGCAGCCATTCGCATCCCACCCCCGTCCAAGGAGCAGCAGCCGCACAAACAGCTCACCACCACCAGCCTGAGGAGCAGCAGCCATGCGCAGCCCATCCCCATACAAGGAGCAGCAACCTCACAAACAACCCATCCATATCTGAGGAGCAGCACCCAGATGAACAACCCACCCACATAAGAGGAACAACAACAATGTGAGAAGTGTGCCCCTGCCAGCTAAAGGAGCTGCAAATGCTGCAAGCAGCTGATTAAGCAGCACCCACCAGAGGAGTCACCACCAACTGAGGAGGAGCTTTTGCCACTACTGCGTGAGCAACAGCCACCACCTGAGGAGCAGCTGCTGCCTGAGGAGCAGCCCCAGCACAACTCGACACCTTGATCATTCAGTGAGAGCAAAAAATGGGGAGACAAAGAAACCCACAAAAAAAGGAGAAATCGACAGAAAAGGAGCTAAGTGAAATAGAGGCATGAAACATGTCAGAAAAAGAATTCAGAAAAAGGTTCATAAAGTTAATAAACCAGTTGGATGAAAAATTCAACAATTTATGTAAGAATCAAGGGGAAATAAAGAGTAATATAGCAACAATAAAAAACACTGTGGAACATTTCAACAGTAGACTAGGGGAAGTGGACAACTGACTTAGCAAATTAGAAGACAGGGAAGCAAAACATACCCAAACTGAACTTTAAATGGAGGAAAAAATTAAAAGATAAGAGGAAAGCCTAAGGGAGCTTTGTGACAACATAATATGAAACAGCATATGAATAATAGGGGTTCCAGAGTGACAGAAAGAAGAACAAGGTTTAGAAAATCTATTTGAAGAAATAATGTCAGAAAACTTCCTGGATGTGGGGAAGAAAAAATCACACAAGCACAGAGGGTCACAAACAAGATGAACCCAAAAAGACACACACCAAGATACATCATAATTACAATAGCAAACATTTAGGACAAAGAGAGAATATTAAAGGCTGCAAGAGAGAGACAGAAAGTTACATATAAGGGATCTCCCATTAGATTATCAAATAATTTCTCAACAGAAAAACATCAGGATGGAAAGGAATGGAAGGAAGTTTACAAAGTGATGCAAAGCAAGAAAACTCTAACTCACAAGGCTATTATTCAAAATTGAAAGGGAAATAAGGAGGTTCACAGACAAAAAATAAATAAAATAAAATAAAAAGGCTAAGAGCATTTATCACTACCAAGCCAGCAATGCAAGAAATGCTAAAGGGACTGGTGTAAAAAGAAGAAATAAAAAGGGAATAAGGAACAGAGGCACAAAAAAATAAAAATGTCTACAAACAAGTACCTATCAATAAGAACTTTAAATGTAAATGGACTAAGCCGTCCAATAAAAAGACATCGAGTAGCTGAATGCATAAGAAAACATGACCCATATATATGCTGTTAAAAGAGACCCACCTAACAATAAGGGACACACAAAGAATGAAAGTGAAGGGATAGAAAAATATCTTTCAGGCAAATGGAAATGAAAAAAAAAGCGGGGGTAACAATACTAATATCTGACAAAATAGGCCACAAAGTGAAGGCCATAATAAGAGATAAGGAAGTCCACTTCATAATACAAAAGTGATAAGTACAACAAGAGGCTATAACCCTAGTAAATTATATGCAGCCAATGCTGGAGCACCCAAATACATAAAAGAAAACCCCCTGGAAGATATCAAGGGAGAGTTCAACAACAATACAATCATAATAAGGGGCATTAACACCCCACTGACATTACTGGATAAATCCTCTAGAGAAAATATCAGCAAATAAACAGCAATCATAAATGACTAACTAAATCAGATGGACATAATTGACATCTTCAGAACATTTCATCCCAAAGCCATGGAATATACATTCTTCTCAAGTGCATATGGGACATTTACAAAGATAAACAACATATTGGGTCACAGGCAAAGTTTGTCCAAATTCAAGAAGACTGAAATCATAGGAAGCATCTTCTCAAACCACAATGTCAATTTATTAGAAATAAACTACCATAAAAACAATCAAAAAATTCAAACACATGGAGACTGAATATGAAGCTATTAAACAATGACTGTGTTACCAAATATATCAAAGAAGAAGTTAAAATCATCCTAGAAATGAACGACAATGAAAACAAAACTATCCAAAATTTATGGGACACAGTGAAAGCAGTACCTGAGAGGGAAGATTATAACTCTAAAGGCCTAACACAAAACACACACACACACACACACACACACACACGAAAAAATGGTAATAAATTAACTCTACAACAATGAATTAAAAAGATAACAACAAGTAAAACCCAAAGTGAGCAGAAAGAAGGAGATAATAAAGATCAGAGCAGAAATAAATGACAAAGAGACAAAAAAAACACACAATAAAAAAGATCAATGAAACCAAGAGCTTGTTCTTTGATAGGATAAACAAGATTGATGAACCTCTAGCCATGCTCACCAAGAAGAAAAGAGAGAGGACCCAAATAAACAATATCAGAAATGAGCTTCTCAAAAAAGATGGCAGCTGGCAGGATGGAGGTGAGGGATAGGAAGTGGGTGAGTGAGGGGATGAAAGGAGAGTGTGTGGATGTGTCTGTTGTGTGTGTGAGTGAGTGAGGGACAATTAAATCTGGTAGGAGCAGCAGAGGCTGGCAGACCAGGCTCTCTGGGACAGGGAGAGATTACCACTGCTGCGGACACTTTCCGGACTGCCAGACTAGGGCATGGAGCCCAGGCCATCTTAAAGGGGAGAGCAGCCTCTTTTAAGAACTCATCAGCACCACCACCCAGACAGGTCTTGGACACTGCCCGGGAACGAGCAGCCACTTCAGCCAAAATCCTGCAGCCACACCCACAGACTCCCAGACCCTGGGATCTCCACCTCCAAAGGAACACCGCGCCTGCAGCAGTAAGTGCAGCCTCTCCCTCCCCAGCGGCAGACCTCCAACATTGCATTCGCGTGTCTCTAGCACGCAGGGCTCCAAGTCACACCACTCCATAGACTTCTCTTGGGAGTCACTGTGAGCCCCAGCTCGATGTGATTTTGTACAGACACAGGCACACTGCTCCCCAGTAGAAATTCTGAATTCCCTCTGCCTGAATAACTGTCCCACACACCCAGCTTCAACTTCAGCGCCAGGGCCCTTCAGCTTCAGGGCCCCTAAGAGTGCATCAGACTCAGAGCCCTGAAAATGCACTGCCACAGTTGCTCACTCCCCCTGAGCCCATCTATCCACAGGGCACTTTGGGAAGCCACAGTGAGCCTCCAATGGGTCCGATCTTGGACAAATAGGGATGCACTCCCATGGGCAGTAGAAATTCTGAATTCACTCATCCTGGATACTGGCCCAAAGACGCCTCGATTAAGCGTGCCAGGGACCTTCAGAGTGCTTCAGTGTGCCTGCACTAGCAGACTCACTGTGGGTGCTCATGTGTGCCACCACTGAGAACACGCGCCTATCCACCACAGGTGCAAAAACTGAGTTTCCCCACCCCACAGCTGCAGAACTCTGGACACTACAGTTGCATGCTTTTACAGCATGCTGGTTTCCCAAGACCACCGCTCCACAGGCAGCCCTGGGGCCCCGCTGTAAGCCCCGCTGGACACGCACTTACAAAAACAGGGGTGCACTGATGGGCTGTAGAAATGCTGAATTCCCTCTTCTGGGATACCTGCTCACAGACACTGAAATCCAGTGGCTTCAGTGCCAGGGCCCTTCAGGGTGTGTCAGTACATCCTGTTGGCAAACACACCACAGGTGCCCCTGTGAACTGCCGCTTGGATCGCGTGTATCCAACCACAAAGGCAGCAGCAAAAGCTGAGTCTGCCCACCCCACAACTACAGAACTCTGGACACCACAGTCACGCCTTTACAGAACGCAGGCCTCCTGAGCCCTACCATCCCAACAGATGGTTCCAGGGTGCCACTGTGAGTTCCCGCTAGGCACCCTTGATTTCAACAAAGGGCGCAAGACAGCAAAAATTGGGACACCCCCTCCATGGCTGCTGACTTCTAGACACCTCAGTTGTGCTTTTCCAGCTTGCAGGCCTACATCAAGAGAACTCAAATAGCTCAGTAGGGAGCTACACTAGACTGCAAGCACAGGAGACCCGAGAGGTCACACCAGTAGCACCATACCCAAAAGAAACTGGGTAGCAAAGCAATCGGAGCTACAATTAAAACATTACAGAAAAACATGGGAAGACAAAAAAGCAATCCACAAAGGAAAGAAAAATAAGAATCACCAGAAAGGGAGTTAAATGAAATTGAGGCTACTAACTTATCAGAGGAAGAATTCACAGTAATGGTTATAAGGATGCTCAAACGGCTGGATGACAAATACACACAATTCAGTGAGAATTATGAGGAGCTGAATGAGAATGTCACCAACATGCAAGGGAACCAAGAGGAAATGAAGAATGACATAGCTGAATAAAGAACACAATGGAAGGCTTAAACAGCAGACTAGAAGAGGCTGAGGACCACATCAGTGAATTAGAAGACAAGGTAGGAAAAACACACAAATACAGGAGAAACTAGAAAAAAAAAACTTAAAAAGCAAGAGGAGAGCCTAAGGGAGTGTTGGGACCATGCAAAACGAAACAACATTCGCTTAATAGGGGTACTAGAAGGAGAGGAGGAGAAGCAAGGAATAGAAAACCTATTTGTTTGAAGAAATAATGACAGAAAACTTCCCTGATACTGGCAAGAAAAAAACTACACAGGTCCAAGAAGCACATAGAGTGCCAAACAAGATGAAATCCAAAAGATCAACACCAGGACACATCATAATTAAATGGGCAAACACCAACAACAAAATAAGAATCTTAAAGGCTGCCAGAAAGTTACCTACAAGGGATCTCCTATTAGAATATCAGCTAACTTTTCAACAGAAACACACCAGGCAAGAAGGGAATAGAATGAAATATACAAAGTGATGCAAAGCAAGGGAATGAATCCAAGAATACAATACCCAGCAAAGCTATCATTCAAAATTGAAGGTGGAATTAGGAGCTTCACAGACAAAAAAGGAATAAGATATTTTATTACCACCAAGCCATCAATGCATGAAATGCTAAAGGGACTGCTGTAAAAAGAAGAAACAGGAAGACAAGAAGAAACACAAACATTAAGAATAAAAATGACACATAAACAAGTACTTTTCAATAAAAACATTAAATGTAAATGGATTAAATGCTCCAATCAAAAGACACATGGTAGCTGAATGGATAAGAAACATGACCCAAATATTTGCTATCTGCAAGAGACCCACCTCAGAGCTAAGGATTCACACAGACTGAGAGTGAAGGGATGGAAAAAAATTCAGGCAAATGGAAATGAGAAAAATAGACCTCAAAGTAAAGGCCATAACAAGAGATAAGGAAGGCCACTACATAATACTAAAGGGAGCAAAAGCAATTCAACAAGAAGATATAACTCTGGTAAACATATATGCAACCAATACAGGAGCATCCAAATACAAAAAACAACTTCTGGAAGATATCAAGGGAGAGATGGATAGCAATACAGTCATAGTAGGGGACTTTAATACCCCACTGACACCACTGGATAAATCCTCTAAACAAAAAATCAGCAAAGAAACAGCAATCCTAAATGACTCACTAGATCAGATGGACGTAATTGACATCTTCAAAATATTTCACCCCAAAGCTACAGAATATATATATTCTTCTCCAGTTCACATGGGACATTTTCAAAGATAGACCATATCTGAGGACACAGGCAAAGTCTCTTCAAATTCAAAATAATAGAAATCATAACAAGCATCTTCTCAGATCATAATAGTATAAAACTAGAAATCAACTACAATAAAAACATTGAAAAAAAGCAAACACTTGGAGGCTAAATAGCATGCTATTAAACAATGACTGGGTTACCAGAGAGATCAGAAAAGAAATAAAAAGCATCCTGGAAACAAATGACAATGAAAACACAACAACCCAAAATCTATGGGACACAATGAAAGCAGTCCTGAGAGGGAAGTTCATAGCTCTCCAGGTCTACCTCAAAAAACAAGAAGAACTGGTAATAAATTATCTCATCCTACAACTCAAAGAGTTATAAAGAGAGCAACAAGAAAAGCCCACAGTATCGAGAAAGAAGGAAATAATAAAGATCAGAATAGAAATAAAGACATAGAGACAAAAAAAAAGAAAAATCAGTGAAACCAAGATCTGGTTCTTTGAAAGAATTAACAAGATTGATGAACCTCTTGCCAGGCTCACCAAGAAACAAAGAGAAAGGACCCAAATAGACAAAATCAGAAATGAAAGAGGTGAAGTAACAACTGACCCTATTGATATACAAAGGATTGTCAAAAAATACTACAAACAACTCTACTCCAACAAACTAGACAACCTCGATGAAATGGATACATTACTAGACAAATAAAATCTTCCAAAACTCAATCAGGAAGAATAAAAAAACCTGAATAAGCCAATAACTACTGATGAAATTGAAACAGTAATCAAAAAACTTCCAGAAAAAAAAAAAAAGCCCTGGACCAGATGGCTTCACAGGGGAGTTTTACCGAACATTAAAAGAACTAAAGCCAATCCTTCTCAGACTATTCCAAAAAATTCAAGAGGAAGGCACACTTCCAAGCTCTTTCTCTTAAGCCAGCATTACCCTAATCCCAAAACCACAAAGAAAAAGAATTACAGGTCAATATCTCTAATGAACATAGATGCTATAATTCTTCAACAAAATTCCAGCAAACTGGATCCAGCATTACATTAGAAAGGTCATACACCATGACCAAGTGGGATTCATTCCAGGAATGCAAGGTTGGTATAGTATCCACAAATCAATAAACATGATACACCACATAAACAAATTGAGAGACAAAAATCACATACACATATCAATTGATGCAGAAAAAGCATTTGACAAAGTCCAACACCCTATTCTGATAAAAATTCTCAGCAAAGTGGGAATAGAGGGATCATACCTCAACATAGTAAAAGCCATATATGACAAACCCACAGCCAACATGATACTCAATGGACAAAAACTAAAACCATTTCCCTTAAGAACAGGAACAAGATAGGGATGCCCACTTTCACCACTCCTGTTCGACATAGAACTGGAAGTGCTAGCCAAAGCAATCAAGAAAAAGAAGAAAGAAAAGGCATCCATATTGGAAAAGAAGAAGTAAAATTGTCATTATTCGCAGATGACATGATCCTGTACTTAGAAAACCCTAAAGACACCATCAAAAAATTATTAGACCTGATGGAGAAACCAAGATGGCGGCATACGTTAACACCGAAGATTGCTGCCTCGAACAACCAATTCAAAAATACACCTAAAGATGAACGGACATCATCCAGAACCACAAGAAGGCTGGCTGAGTGGAAATTCTACAACTAGGAGGAAAGAGAATATCATACCCAGACTCAGAGGAGGCGCAGTGTTGAAGTGAAATACTCAGATGCAGAGTGCGCGCGCGGAGCAGGCTGGCGGCAGAGGGTGCGGTTGTTGTTTTCTATCGGAAGGGAGTTTCAGACTCTGAGCTCCAGATCCGGGCGAGTCTCTAGGGACCCAGACTCAAATGGGAGAAGCGGGACTGTCTGGCTTTGGTCAGAACTTGAAGGCAGCTTTCTCTCTGAGGTTTGCAGCGGTTGCTGGGACTCTGTGAGGCAGAGCCCTTAGGGACGGAACTGAGAGCAGCCATAACTGCTCGCTCCGCCCGCCCTGTAGATCCCCGGGGACTCGCCCAGCCCAAGCCCTGCACGGAGCCATTTTCCGAATAGCCTCAGGCAAACGCTAGATTAGCACTGCCCTAGAGATCCAGCACAGAAGCTCTCCCACTGCAGACACAGCTGACTCTCATAGCCAGTTAGCCCGGAGGTCAAATCACCCCCGGTATTGCCAACAACAATCAAGGCTTATCTACAACAAGACTGCGCACAAAGACCACTAGGCATTGCACCAAGAAAAGATAAAAAAATGTGGAGACAAAGAAACTGGACGCAAATGTCAGAAATGGAAGATATAGAGCTCAAAACCACACTTTTAAGGTCTCTCAAGAACTGTCTAGAAGCTGCCGATAAACTTAGTAAGGCCCTCGAAAAGACTGGTGAGACCGCCGATAAATGTAGTGAGATCCTCAAGAAATTTAATGAGACCTTCGATGTTGTGATAAAGAACCAACTAGAAATTAAGCATACACTGACTGAAATAAAGAATATTATACAGACACCCAACGGCAGATCAGAGGAGCGCAAGAATCAAGTCAAAGATTCGAAATGCGAAGAAGCAAAAAACACCCAAGCAGAAAAGCAAGATGTAAAAAGAATCCAAAAATACGAAGATAGTGTAAGGACCCTCTGGGACAGCTTCAAGCGTACCAAATTATAGGGGTGTATCAGAATTATAGGGGTGCCAGAAGATGAGAGAGAGCAAGATATTGAAAACCTATTTGAAGAAATAATGACAGAAAACTTCCCCCACCTGGTGAAAGAAATAGACTTACAGGTCCAGGAAGCGCAGAGAACCCCAAACAAAAGGAATCCAAAGAGGACCACACCAAGACACATCATAATTAAAATGCCAAGAGCAAAAGACAAAGAGAGAATCTTAAAAGCAGCAAGAGAAAGAAACCCAGTTACCTACAAGGGAATACCCATACGACTCTCAGCTGATTTCTCAACAGAAACTTTGCAGGCCAGAAGGGAATGGCAAGAAATATTCAAAGTGATGAATACCAAGAACCTACAACCAAGATTACTTTATCCAGCAAAGCTATCATTCAGAACGGAAGGTCAGATAAAGAGCTTCACAGATAAGGAAAAGCTAAAGGAGTTCATCACCACCAAACCAGTATTATATGAAATGCTGAAAGGTATCCTTTAAGAAGAGGAAGAAGAAAAAGGTAAAGATACAAATTATGAACAACAAACATGCATCTATCAACAAGTGAATCTAAGAATCAAGTGAATAAATAATCTGGTGATCATAATAGAATCCGGGACATATAAAGGGCATGGACTGACTATTCTTGTGGGGGAAAGGGGTGTGGGGGATGCAGGAAGAGACTGGACAAAAATCGTGCACCTATGAATGAGGACAGTGGGTGGGGAGTGAGGGCGGAGGGTGGGGCGGGAACTGGGAGTAGGGGAGTTATGGGGGGGGAAAGAGGAACAAATGTAATAATCTGAACAATAAATATTTAATTAAAAAAATTTAAAAAAAATTATTAGACCTAATAAATGAATTTGGCAATGTAGCAGGATACAAAATTAACACCAAGAAATCTATGACATTTTTACACGCCAATAGTGATCTTAGAGAAAGAGAAATTAAAAAAAAATCCTATTTACCATTGAAACAAAAAATTAAGATACCTAGGGATAAACTTAACTAAGGAGGTAAAGGACTTTTACCCAGAAAACTACAGGACAATGAAAAAAAGAGATAGGGGAAGACATAAACAGATGGAAGAACATACCATGTTCTTGCATTGGTAGAATCAATATCATCAAAATGTCCATACTACCCAAAGCAATCTATAGAGTCAATGCACTCCCCATTAAAATACCAACAACACATTTCACAGATCTAGAAAGAAGTCTCCAAAACTTCATCTGGAGAAAACAAAACAAACCTGAATAGCTGCTGCGATCCTGAGAAAGAAGAACAAAGTAGGAAGGATCTCAATACCAGATATCAAGCTGTATTACAAAGCCACTATTTTCAAAAATGCCTCGTACTCACACAAGAACAGACATATAGACCAATGGAATAGAACACAGAACCCAGAAATTGACGCAAACCACTATGCTCAATTAATATTTGACAAAAGAGGCAAGAACATACAATGGAGTCAACACAGTCTATTAAATAAATGGTGCTGGGAAATTTGGTCAAACACATGCAAAAAAATGAAACTAGACCACCAACTTACACCACACACAAAAATAATCTCAAAATGGATAAAGGACTTAAACGTAAGATGGGAAACCATAAAAGTATTAGAGGGATCCACAGGTAGCAAAGTCTCAAATATATGCCAAAGGAATTTCTTCACTGACACAGCTTCTAGGGCAATGGAAACTAATGAGAAAATAAACAAATGGGACTATCCTATCTAATAAAAGAGAAAAATGGTAATTGGCGTACAACGATACCCTTTTCATTGGCTAATCAGGGCTATATGCAAATTAACTGCCAACTATGATTGGCAGTTAACTGCCAACATAGGCGCAATGCTGGGAGGGAAAGGGGAAGGAGGGAAGAAGCTGCCTGCCACTGACTGCAATCGGAAACCCAGGCGGCAGCCAAGAGCCAGAGAACCGAGCTGCCTTTGCTCGGAGAAGCCAGGCCTCCTTTGCCGGCTTCTGTGATAAGAGAACCTGGCCGCCTTTGCCGGCCCTGGGCCAGTAATGGGAGAAGCTGGGTGGGGCAGGGAAGAGGCAGATGTCTGCCTGGCTTCTCAGATCACTGATCACCAGTGATGGGAGAACACCCAGAGGCAGGGCCAGAGGCCAGGCTGCATAGCTGCCTGGGGACACCATCTGGACCCCAGGGGCGATGCAGCCAGGCCCCAGAAGGAGACCCAGGGCCCGGGGCTGAGTTGCAGCTGTGGTACGCAATCCAGTGCCTGGGCTGAGGAGACCCAGAAGGAGACCCAGGCACCGGGGCTGTTTTTGCCGCTGGGGCACGCAATCCGGTGCCCAGGCTGAGGAG
The DNA here is from genome assembly GCF_963259705.1 of Myotis daubentonii. NCBI lineage: Eukaryota > Metazoa > Chordata > Mammalia > Chiroptera > Vespertilionidae > Myotis > Myotis daubentonii. The sequence continues at coordinate 93,508,344 of NC_081861.1, read as the reverse complement.
ACCCAGGGCCCGGGGCTGTGTCGCAGCTGGGGCACGCCATCCGGTCCGGGGGCGATACAGCCAGGCCCCAGAAGGAGACCCAGGCACCAGGGCTGTATCGCTGCTGGGGCACGTGATCCAGTGCCTGGGCTGAGGAGACCCAGAAGGAGACCCAGGGGCCTCGCAAGAGGAGAGTCTCCATGGTCAGATGGCGTGGTGTCGGGACAGGAATAAAGACCCGAGGTGACTCAGATGCCTGGCCACAGGGTTAGACCAGCCAGCAGGGCCTTTCAGTTGGGACTGGGGTGGGGGTGGGGCGAGGGAGGCAAGCCGGAAATAGAGAACTACAACTCCCAGGAGGCTTAGCGGCCAGGACCTGGGTGCCTGGCTGTGAAATCGGATTGGCTGTAGTTTCGCAAGCCACTTTAAACTAGAGGCTTGCAAGGTTGGAAGTTCTGCGTCGGGAGCCAGGGAGAAATGGAGCTGGAGCAGAGAGAGGGGTCCATGGCAGCCGTGGGCTTTGAGGAGTTCTCAGCACCTCCCGGCTTGGAGCAGGCGCTGCCTCCGCTGAAGGTGGTCACATCCTGGAGAGCGAGCTTGAGACCGAAGTGGAGTTCCTGTCTGGGGGTCTGGGCAGCTCCAGCCTCCAGGAGCGAGATGAAGAGGAGGAGGAAGCCTGAGGCCAGCAAGGGCGGCGCCAACAGGAACTCAATCGCAGGAAGTACCAGGCGCTGGATCAGTGCTGCAGGGAGATTGAGCAGGCGAAGGAGCGGGTCCTGAACAGGCTCCATCAGGTATAGAGAATAACACGGAGACTCCAGCAGGAGCGGAGGTTCCTCATGAAGGTGCTGGACTCCTACGGTGACAACTACCGGGCCAGCCAGTTCACCATCTTACTGGAGGACAAGGGCAGCCAGGGCAGAGACGCCCCCAACCCAGGCAACGCTGGGAACGAGCCTCCAGAGAAAGAGGGGCTGTCCCCGCCCAGGAGAACACCAGCGCCCACAGAAGCCAGCAGCCCGGCCCCTGGCGAGGGGCCCAGCAGTTGGAAGAGGCGGCGAGTGCCATAGGAAGGGCACTGGGCAGGAGTCCCGCTGACTCCGGAGCTGGCCCCCATGCAGATAAAGGTGGAGGAAGACTTTGGCTTCTAAGCCCTCGAGGCTCTGGACTTAAGTTGGGTTTCTTGGGGGCCAGACAAGCTGCTGCCCTACCCCACCCTAGCCAGCTCCCCCTTTGACTGACCCCCCAATAAACGGACCCGATGCAAAAAAAAAAAAAGCTTATAGAGGCATATTTATAGGATCAAATAGTATAAATATAGATGTAACAGGACAATAAAAAGAGAACCTGGCTATGATGATAACCTGAATGCTGCCTCTGTGTCATTCCTTCTTTGGGAATCCCTGGACCTGCTGGGGCTGGACCCCAACATTCCTCTTCTTATAAGGACTTCAGTGAGATGGGCTAAGGGTCCCACTGGAACTGCCACAATTTAATGTAATCCCCTCTTTAAAGATCTTATCTCCATATACAGGTACATTCTGAGGTTCTGGGGATTAGGATTTTAACATACATTTTGTTGATTACCCAAATCAGCCCTTAACAACCAGCATGTTTCAGAAAGTAGATTCCTACAGGGTTATTTACCAAACATTCAGAAGTATTTTTAAAAGAGCTAAGCCCCTCGCCCACCGTGTGGGCCCCTCCCAGCGAAGAGCGAAGGCCTGGGTTCCGGGCACCAGAGGAAAACTGGTGCCAGCAGCCAGGGGAAGGGGCCCCCAAGGGGCCCCAGATTGCGAGAGGGCACAGGGTGGGCTGAGGGACCCACCCGAGTGCACAAATTTTTGTGCACCGGGCCTCTAGTATCAAAATAAAAAGCTTCTGCACAGCAAAAGAGACCATCAACAAAACAACAAGAAAGCCCACTGCATGGGAGAACATATTTGCCAATGATATCTCTGATAAAGTTTTAATCTACAACATTTAAAGGGAACTCATACAACTTAACAAAAGGAAGATATACAACCCAATCAAAAAATGGGCAACGGACCTAAATACACACTTTATGAAAGAGGACTGAGGACATGCTCAAAGTCCCTAATAATCTGAAAGATGCAAATCAAAACGACAATGAGGTACCATCTCACACCTGTCAGAATGGCTATCATCAACAAATCAACAAATGACAAATGCTGGAGAGGATGCGGAGAAAAAGGAACCCTCATTCACTGCTGGTAGGAATGCAAACTGGTGCAGCCACTGTGGAGAACAGTATGGACTTTCCTAAGAAAACTAAAAATGGAACTTCCATTTGACCCAGTGATCCCACTTCTAGGAATACATCCCAAGAAACCGGAAACACCAATCAGAAAGGGTATATGCACCCCTATGTTCATAGCAACACAATTTACAATAGCCAAGATTTGGAATCAGCCTAAGTGCTCATCAGCAGATGAATGGATTTAAAAACTTTGGCACATCTACACAATGGAATACTATGCTGCTATAAAAAGGAAGGAACTCCTACCATTTGCAAAATCATGGATGGATTTGGAGAGCATTATGCTAAGTGAAATAAGTTAGTCAGAGAAAGATAAATATATGCTCTCACTCATTTGTGGATTATAATGAACAACATGAACTGATGAACAAAAACAGATGTAGAGAGAGAGGCATTGATTAGATGCTCAAAACTCAGAAGGAAGGTAGGGTAGGGTGTGGGTGAGGGGGAGAGATCAATCAAAGGACTTGTATGCGTGCATATAAGCATAAGCGATGGATGTGGACAACAGGGGGTGAGGGCAGGATTGGGGGGGATGAGGGGACATTGGGGGGATAAGGACATATTTGTTATATCTTAATCAATAAAGGGCAAAAATAAAATAAAAAATGAATAGGAAAAAGAAAAAGAAATGGAAGAGATGGAATAACGACAGACCCCGCAGAAATACAAAGGATTGTAAAAAACATACTACGAATAATTCGATTCCAACAAATTAGACAACCAAGAGAAAATGGACATGTGTCTAGAAAAATACAACCTTCCAACACTCAATCAGGAAGAATATAAAGATCTCAATAGTCCGATTACTATGGAGAAATTAAAGCAGTCATCAAAAAGCTTCCATCAAACAAAAGTCTGGCACCAGAAGCCTTCACAGGAGAGTTTTAACAAACAAAGAAGAAATAAAACCTATCTTCCTAAGACTATTCCAAAAAATTCAAGAGGAAGGAACACTTCCAAGCTCATTGTATAAAGCCAGCATTACCTTAATACCAAAACCAGATAAAGACAACACAAAGAAAGTAATTACAGGCCAATATCCCCCATGAACATTGATGCTAAAATCCTCAATAAAATTCTAGCAAATCGGATCCAGCATTACATCAGAAATATTATATATCATGACCAAGTAGAATATATCCCTGGGATGCAAGGATGGTACAATATCCATAAATCAATAAATGTGATACATCACATAAACAAATTGAAAGATAAAAATCACATAGTCATATCAATTGATGCAGAAAAAGAATTCTACAAAATCCAATATCCTTTCTTGATAAAAACCCTAAGCAAAGTGGGAATAGAGGCATCATACCTCAACAGAATAAAAACATTATATGACAAACCTACAGCCAACATTACACTCAATGGGCAAAAAATAAAACAATTTTAGCTAATAACATGAACATTCGAGGATGCCCACTTTCATCACTCCTATTTGTTACAGTACTGGAAATGCTAGCCATAGCAATTAGATAAGAAGAAGAAATAAAATATATCCAAATTGGGAAAGAAGACATAAAACTGTCATTTTTCAAAGATGACAAGATACTGTACATAGAAAACCCTAAAGACTCCATCAAAAAACTATTAGATATAATTAATAAATTTGGCAATATACCAGGATACAAAATTAATGCCCAGAAATCTATCACATTATTACACACCAGTAGTGAACTTACAAAAAGAGAGATTAAAAAAGCAATCCCATTTACCATTGCAACAAAAAATTAACATACCTAGGAATAAACTTAACTATGGAGGCAAACAACTTGTACTAAAAAAACTATAGGACACTGAAAAAAAGAGATAGAGGAAAAATAAACAGATGGAAGAACATGCCCTGTTCATGGATTGGTAAAATCAACATCACTAAAATGTTCATACTACTCAAAGCAATCTATAGATTCCATGCACTCCCCATAACAATGCCAATGGATATTTCACAGATCTGGATGAACTCTCCAAAAATTCATCTGGAAAAAAAAAGACCCTGAGTAGCTGCAGCAATCCTGACAAAGTAGAAGAAAGTAGGAGGGATCTCAATACCAGATATCAAGCTGTATTACAAAGCCACTTTTCTCAAAACTGTCTGGTACTGGCACAAGATCAAACGTATAGACCAATAGAATAGAATAAAGAACCCAGAAATTGACCCAAAAAAACTATGCTCAATTAATATTTGACAAAGGGGGCAAGAGCATACACTGGAGTCAAGAGAGTCTCTTCTATAAATGCTGTTGGGAAAATTGGACAGGAAAAAAATGAAACTAGACCTCCAACTTACACCATAAACAAAAATAAACTAAAAAAATGGATAAAGGACTTAAATGAAAGATGGGAAACCATAAAAATCTTAGAGGAATCTACAAGCAGCAAAACTCAGACATATGCTGAAGTAATATCTTCAACAGTACAACTCCTAGGACAATGGAAACTAAAAAGCAAACAAACAAATGGGACTGTATCAAAATAAAAAGCTTCTGCACAGCAAAAGAAACCATCAACAAAACAACAAGAAAACCCACTGCATGGGAGAAAACATTTGCAAATGTTATCTCCCATAAGAGTTTAATCTCCAACATATACAGGGAACTCATACAACTTAACAAAAGGAAGATCAACAAACCAATCAAAAAATAGGCAACAGACCTCAAAAGAGGACATAAAGAAGGCCAAGAAATATATGACAACATGCTCAAAGTTACCAATAGTCCAAGAGATGCAAATCAAAACGACAATGATGTACACCTCCCACCTCTCAGAATGGCTATCATCAACAAATCAACCAATGACAAGTGCTGGTGAGGATGTGGAGAAAAAAGGAACCCTTGTGCACTGTTGGTGGAAATGCAGACTGGTGCAGCCACTGTGGAGAACAGTATGGAGTTTCCTCAAAAAAAAAAAATGGAACTCCCATTTGACACAGTGATCCCACTTCTGGGAATATATCCCAAGAAACTAGAAACACCAATCAGAAAGGATATGTTCATAGCAGCACAATTTACAATAGCTAAGAATTGGAAATAGCCTAAGTGCCCATCAGATAAGTGGATTAAAAGACTGTGGTACAACACTAGCTGGCTAGGCTCAGTGGCTAGAGCGTCAGTCTGCAGACTCAAGGGTTCCAGGTTCGATTCTGGCCAAGGGCACATACATGAGTTGCAAGCTCACTCCCCTATAGGAGGTGTGCAGGAGGCAGCCGATCAATGATTCTCTCTCATCATTGATGTTTCTATCTCTTTCTCCTTCTCCCTTCTTCTCTGAAATCAATAAAAATATATTTTAAAATAACTGTGGTACACCTACACATTATAATACTACACCACTGTGAAAAGGAAGGAACTCCAGCCATTTACAGCAGCATGGATGGACCTGGAGAGCATTATGCTAAGCAAAAGAAATCAGTTTGAGAAAGATAAATATCACATGATCTCATTAGTGGAATATAAAGAATAACATAAACTGATGAACAAAAATAGATCTAGAGACAGAGAAGCATCGATCAGACCATCAAACCTCAGATGGAAGGCAGGGGAGGGTGGGGGTAACAGGGATAGATCAACCAAAGGACTTATATGCAAGCATATAGGCCTAACCAATGGACACAGACACCAGGGGGTGAGAGTATGAGTGGGGGGGATAGAGGGATAATATGAGGATAAGGACACATATGTAATACCTTTATCAATAAAGATAACAAATAAATAATTAAATAAACAATCAAACAAACAAATTTATTAATTAAAGGACACATCAAGGGAGATAAACAACCTTATGCTCTTACTCATATCCTATATAATCAAACCTTAATATGCAAATAAACCCAATGGAGGAACACCTGGCAGAATGACTTGTCTTGTATCAATGATGAGCCTCTCTACTAGGGGGCAAATGCTCAATGCAGGAACTGCCCCCTGGTGGTCAATGTTCTCGCACAGGTGGAGCGCCACTCAGCCAGAAGCCTGGATGGTGGCTGTTGAGTGCAACGGCAGTGGTGGGAGTCCCTCTTGTCTCTGCTGCAGGAGGGTGGTAAGGAGTGAGGGGCCCCAGACAGAGTGAGCGCCAGACTGCAACAGGGATGTCTGATGGCCAGCTTAAGCCTGATCCCTGAGAGGATCGGGCCTAAGCTGGCAGTTGGACATCTTCCAAGGTGTCCCCGGACTGGGAGATGCATATGTGGATAGATAAAGAAACAGGACAAAATTGTCAATGGAAGAAATAGAGTTCAGAACCACACTTTTAAGGTCTCTCAAGAACTGTTTAGAAGCTGCCGATAAACTTAATGAGATCTACACGAAAACTAATAAGACCCTCGATCTTATATTGGGGAACCAACTAGAAATTAAGCACACACGGACTGAAATAACGAATATTATACAGACGCCCGACAGCAGACCAGAGGAGCGCAAGAATCAAGTCAATGATTTGAAATGCGAGGAAGCAAAAAACATCCAACCGGAAAAGCAAAATGAAAAAAGAATCCAAAAATGCGAGGATAGTGTAAGGAGCCTCTGGGACAGCTTCAAGCGTACCAACATCAGAATTATAGGGGTGCCAGAAGATGAGAGAGAGCAAGATATTGAAAACCTATTTGAAGAAATAATGACAGAAAACTTCCCCCACCTGGTGAAAGAAATGGACTTACAGGTCCAAGAAGCGCGGAGAACCCCAAACAAAAGGAATCCAAAGAGGACCACACCAAGACACATCATCATTAAAATGCCAAGAGCAAAAGATAAAGAGAGAATCTTAAAAACAGCAAGAGAAAGAAACTCAGTTACCTACAAGGGAATACCCATACGACTGTCAGCTGATTTCTCAACAGAAACTTTGCAGGCCAGAAGGGAGTGGCAAGAAATATTCAAAGTGATGAATGCCAAGAACCTACAACCAAGATTACTTTATCCAGCAAAGCTATCATTCAGAATTGAAGGTCAGATAAAGAGCTTCACAGATAAGGAAAAGCTAAAGGAGTTCATCACCACCAAACCAGGATTATATGAAATGCTGAAAGGTATCCTTTAAGAAGAGGAAGAGGAAGAAAAAGGTAAAGATACAAATTATGAACAACAAATATGCATCTATCAACAAGTGAATCTAAGAATCAAGTGAATAAATAATCTGATGAACAGAATGAACTGTTGATTATAATAGAATCAGGGACATAGAAAGGGAATGGACTGACTATTCTTGGGGGGGAAAGGGGTGTGGGAGATGTGGGAAGAGACTGGACAAAAATCGTGCACCTATGGATGAGGACAGTGGGTGGGGAGTGAGGGCGGAGGGTGGGGCGGGAACTGGGAGGAGGGGAGTTATGGGGGGGGGGGGAAAGGAACAAATGTAATAATCTGAACAATAAAGATTTAATTAAAAAAATAAATAAAAAAAAATAAAAAAACTTTCAAGAGGCATCTAGCTAAAATTTAAAAAAAAAAATGTTTTACCTTTTTATTTTTTTATTATTTTCTTTTTAATTTTTCTTCTTATCCACTCATTCTCTTTTTACCTCTTCTATACTGAACCATGGTCCTTCCCCTATTCATTCAATTCCTTAAACCTACTTTCTATATATAAGCTCCACCTCTACAGATGCTGTCCCCTCCCCTTTTCCTGCATGATTATTGCTTGCATTTTTTCATTTATTTGTTTGTTTATTTTTCCCATCTTCTTTCTTCTTTTTCTTTTCTCTTACCTTTTTTCCTTTTCTCAACACCATTTTCGCTCTTTTGTATCTCCTCATTCTCTTCTCTCTGGTGGTCACTTTTATTGGGGTTATCAGTGTCATTGAATATATTCCTGTTGGTTCCCTTTCAGTTGTGTCTTGTCAATTTTTCTTTTGTGCTATACAGTCAACATGTTAGAGTGCCAGCCACATAATCAGACACCCTGAGAGGAGACAACATTCACGAATGCAACAATAACACCCAAGAACTAACTATACCAAGAAGACCCAAATATCCCAAGTAGGGGGCATGCTTAGAAAGCCCAGGAGACCTGAGAGATTACACCACTGGGTCCCACAAAATATCTATTATATACGACAAACTAAAAAAAAAAATCTGGATGCCATAGAAGTTTCATCTACTACATGGAAACAACCACAAAGGAAAAGCGAAAATTGGGAGACAAAGAAATACCCCCTCATTAAAGAAAAGGAGGAATCACCAGAAAAGGAAGTAAATGAAATTGAGGCAAGCAATTCATCAGAGAAAGAATTCAGGTCAGTGGTTATATGGATGCTGAAAAAGATAGAAAAAAAATTCAAAAACATGTGTAAAAGTCAAAAGGAAATGAAGAACCAAGAGGAAATTGAGAATGACATAGCTGTAATAATAATAATAATAAAACCAACACAATGGAAAGTATCAACAGTAGAGTAGAAGAAGCTTAGGACCACATCAGTGAACTAGGTGACAAGGTAAATAAAACACCCAAGCAGAGCAGCAAATCAAAAAAAACTAAAATGCAGGAGAAGAGAACAAGGGAGCTTTGGGACAACGTGAAATGAAAGAACATCCACATAATAGGGATGACAGAAGGAGATGAAACAGAGCAAAGAATAGAAAACCAGCTTAAAGAAGTAATGACAGAAAACTATCCAGATTTTGGGAAGAAAAATTCACACAAATCCAAGAAGCTCACAGAGTCTCAAACAAGATGAACCCAGAAAGACCGACACCAAGACAAATCATAATAAAACTGGCAAACATCAATGACAAAGTATGAATCTTATAGGCTGCAAGATGGAGACAGAAAGTTACGTACAAGGGATCTCCCATTAGACTATCAACTGTTTTCTCAACAGAAACATTTCAGGCCAGAAGGGAATGGAATGAAATATACAAAGTCATGGAAAGCAGTGGACTGAATCCAAGAATAAAATACCCAACAAGGCTGTCATTCAAAATTGAAGGTGAACTCAGGAGTTTCACAGAAAAAAAATCACTAAGAAAGTTTATTACCACCAAGCCAGCAATGCAATAAATACTAAAAGGGACTGCTGTAAATGATGAAGTATAAAAGGAAGAAGGAACACAGGCATAAGGAATAAACATGGCAACAAACAAGTATCTATCAATAATAATCTTAAAAGTAAATGGATTAAATGTTCTAATCAAAAGACATAGGGTAGCTGAATGGATAAGAAAACATAACCCATATATCTTCTGTCTACATAAAGGACTCACACTGATTGAAAGTGGCGGGATGGAAAAAAAATTTCAGGCAAATGGAAATTAAAAAAAAAAAAAGAATGGGTAGAAATACTTATATCTGACAAAATAAACCTCAAAGTGAAGGCCATAACAAGAGAAAAGGAAGGCCACTATATAATATGAATGGGAGCAATTCAACAAGAGGATATAACTCTGGCAAACATATGCACCCAATACAGGAGCACCAAAACATATAAAATCTACTGGAAGATATCAATGGAGAGATCAACAGCAATAAAAACATAGTCAGGAAATTAACACCCCATTGGCACCATTGGATAAATTCTCTAAATCAATAATAAACAAAAAAACCCAGCAATTCAAAATCACTCACTATATCAGATGGAATTAATTGATATTTTCAGAACATTTCACCAAAAAGCAACAGAATATACATTCTTCTCAAGTGCACAAAAGACATCTTCAAAAATATACCACATATTGGGAGACAGCAAAGCCATTTCAAACTCAAGATGATAGAAATCATATCAAGCCATTCTCAGAGTACAATGGCCTAAATTTATGAATCAACTACAATAAAAACAATGAAAAAAAGCAAACACATAGAGGCAAAATAGCATGTGATTACTAGTAAACAATATTGTGTTACCAAAGAGATCAAAGAAGAAGTTAAAATCATCCTGGAAATGAATGACAATGATAACAAAACAATACAAAATCTAAGGGACACAGTGAAAGCAGCACTGAGAGAGAAGTTTATACCTATAGAGGCCTACCTCAAAAAACAAGAAAAAATGGTAGTAAGATTCCTAACCCTACAACTTTGAAGTAATTAGAAAGAGAGCAACAAGAAAAGCCCAGCGTAAGCAGAAGGAAGGAAATAATAAAGATCAGAGCAGAAATAAATGACATAGAAACAAAAAAAATCATAATAAAAATGATCAATAAACCTGAGATCTGATTCTTTGAAAGGATAAACAAGATTGATGAACCTCTAGCCAGGCTCACCAAGAAGCAAAGAGAGAGGACCCAAATAAACAAAATTAGAAATGAAAGAGGTAAAGTAACAACAGTCCCCACAGTAATACAAGGGATTGTGAAAAAATACTATGTACAACTCTAAAAAAATGGACAAGATAGATAAAATGAACATATTCTTAGAAAAATAAAAGCTTCCAAAACTCATACAGGAAAAAATAAAAAACAACAACTGAATAGGCAAATGACTACTGATGAAATTGAAACAGTATTCAAAATTCTTCCAGCAAACAGAAGCCCTGGTCTGGATGGCTTCACAGGGGAGTTTTAAAAAACGTACAAAGAAATAAAACCTATCCTACTCAGACTATTCCAAAAAAAATCAAGAAGAAAGCACACTTCCAAGCTCTTTCAAAGAAGCCAGCATTACCACAATCCCAAAACCAGATAAAGACAATACAAATAAATAACATTACAGGCCAATATCCCTGATGAACATAGATGCTAAAATCCTCAACAAAATTCTAGAAATTTCGGTCCAGTATTACATTAGAAAGATCATACACCATGACCAAGTGGGATCTTTCTGGGGATGCAAGGCGGGTACAATATCTGCAAGTCAATAATTGTCATATATCACATAAACAAATTGAGAGACAAAAATCACATAATCATATCAATTGATGCAGAAAAGCATTTGATAAAATCTAAGTCCCTTTCTTGATAAAAACTCTCTGCAAAGTGGGAATAGAAGGATCACAACTCAACATAATAAAAACCTTATATGAAAAAAGCTATAGCCAACATCATAATTAATGGGTAAAAACTAAAACTATTTTCCTAAGAACAGGAACAATACAGGATGCTCATTTTCAACACTACTGTTCGTGACAATACTGGAAGTGCTAGCCATAACAATCAGACAAGAAAAAAAAAGGCATCCAAACTGGGAAAGAAGTAAAACTGTTAGTATTCACTGATGATATGATATTTTACATAGATATTCCTAAAGACTCCATCAAAAACTACTAGACCTAAAAAAATGAATTTGGTAATGCAGTAGAATACAAAAACAAACAAACAAACAAACAAAAAACAGAAATCTATGGCTTTTTTATACACCAATAATGAACTCACAGAAAGAGAAACTAAATAAACAATCCCATTTACCATTGAAACAAAAAAATTAAGATACCTAGGAATAAACTTAACTAAAGACATAAAAGACCTCTACTTGGAAAACTTCAGAACATTGAAAAATGAGATAGAGGAAGACATAAACAAATGGAAGATTATACCATGTCCATGGATTGATAGAATCAACATCATTAAAATATTCATACTACCCAAATCAATTTATAAATTCGATGGAATCCCCATTAAAATACAAATGGCATATTTCACAGTTCTGGAATAAATTCTCCAAAATTCCTATGGAATATAAAAGATCCTGAATAGACACAGCAATCTTGAGGAAGAAGGACAAAATTGGAGGGATCACAATACTAGATAGTAAGCTATAATACAAAACCACTGTTCTCAAACCTGCCTGGTACTGGCACAAGAACAGATATATAGACCAATGAAACAGAAAAGAGAACCAAGAAATCGACCCAAGCCATTATGCTCAATTAATATTTGACAAAGGAAGCAAGAGCATACAATGGAGTCAAGACAGTCTCTTCAATAAATGGTGTTGGGAAAATTGGTCAGACACATGCAAAAAATGAAACTAGACCACCAACTTGCACAATACACACACATACACACATACACACACTCCCCCCCCACACATACACACAAACACACACAAAAACAACTCAAAATGGATAAAGGACTTAAATATAACATGGAAAACTATGAAAATCTTAGAAGAATCCACAGGCAGCAAAATATCAGACATATGTCAAAGTAATATCTTTACCAATAGAGCACTTAGGGCAATGGAGACTAAGGAGAAAATAAACAAATGGGACTACATCAAAATAAAAAGCTTCTGCACAGCAAAAGAAACCATCAACAAAACAACAAGAAAGCCCACTGCATGGGAGAACATATTTGCCAATGTTCAAGTGTTTAATCTCCAAAATTTATAGGGAACTCATACAACTTAACAAAAGGAAGCTAAACAACCCAATTAAAAAATAGGCAAAGTTTTTGAAAGAGGACATACAGAAGGCCTAGAGACATATGAAAACATTCTCAAAGTCACAAATCATCTGAGAGATTCAAATCAAGACAACAATGAGTTACCACCTCACAGCTATCAGAATGGCTATCATTAACAAATCAACAAAGACAAGTGCTGGCGAGGATGTGGATTAAAAGGAACCCTAGTCCACTGCTGGTGGGAATGCAGACTGGTGTAGCCACTGTGGAAAACACTATGGAGTTTCCTCAAAAAGTTAAAAATGTAACACCCATTTGACCCAGTAATACCACTTCTAGGAATATAGCCCAAGAAATCAGAAACACCAATCAGAACACATGTATGCACCCCTATGTCATAACAGCACATTTTACAATAGCTAAGATTTGGAAACAGCCTAAGTGCCCATCAGCAGATGAGTGGATTAAAAAACTTTGGTACATCTACACAATGGAATACTAAGCTGCTATACAAAAGAAAGAACTCTTACCATTCGAAACAGCATGGATGGACCTGGAGAGTATTAGGCTAGGGTAAATAAACCTGTCGAAGACAGATAAATATCACATGATCTCATTCATTTGTGGCATATAATTAACAACATAAACTGATTAACAAAAATGGATCTAGAGACAGAAGTATTGAACAGACCTTCAAACCTCAGAAGGAAGGCAGGGGAGGGGGGGGTAAGAGATCAACCAAAGGACTTGTATTTATGCATATAAGCATAACTAATGTATATGGACACTTGTGTCTGGGGCATGTCCTGGGGGTAGGAGTGGTCAGGGAGGGTCCTATGAGGGGAAACGGAGACATATGTAATACTTTAAACAATAAAGAATAAAAACAAACAAAACAACAACAAAACACAAAAATAAAAGAGCTTTTTAGTAAAAATAAAAGGCTAATTGAGTTTATTATCAACAAACCAGCACTGCAAAAATGTTAAAGGGACTTCCTTAAAGAGAAAAAGAGAGAGAAAAATAGGTATAAAGAATACAATGGCAATAAATAAGTAACTAACAATAATAATCATAACTTAAAAAAATTTAAATGCTTCCAAAAAATGACATATGGAAGCTGAATGGATAAGGAAACATGACCAATATGTATGTTATATACAAGAGACCTATCTCAGAACAAAAGATGCACACATTATAAAGTGAATGGATGAAAAAAAAATATTCCAGGCAAATGGAAACAAACAAACAAACAAAACGCTGGGGTAGCAACACTAATATCTGCCAAAATAGTCTCCAAAACAAAGATAATATGAAAAGGCATAAAAGGTCACTACAAAATAGAAAAGGGACCAATACAACAACAGGATATAACCCTTGCAAATATATATGCATCCCATAAGGAGCACCTAATTACACTAAAAAATCTTGGAGGACTTGGAGGGAGAGGTTGATAGCAATACTGTAATAGTAGGGAACTTTAACACCCCATTGACATCACTGGATATATTTTCCAGAAAGAAATCAAGAAAACAGTGTCCTTAAATGACATACTAGATCAGATCAATATAATTGGTATTTACAGAACATTAAATATCAAAGCTGTAGAATATACATTCTTCTCAAGTGCAAATGGAACATTCTCAACGATTGTCCACATGTTAGAACACAGCATAAGTATTAAAAATTTCAAGAAAACTGAAATTATATCAAGCATCCTCTCAGATCACAATGACCTGAAACTAGAAATCAACTACAGTTTTTTAAAAAATCAAAAAAACATAGGGGAGTCCAAAATGGCAGCCAAATAGGCAGACATGTCTTGCGCCTTCTAACAAAGCAGAGAGAAGGAACAACTAAGTCACATAACATCCACCCAGAATTGGCGAATTAAAAACAGCTAGTGAGATAATCCATGGCTGGGAAGGACAGAGGACTCCTGAAGAAGGGTAGGATTGGGGATCTAGGAGAGAGATGTGTGCAACCAAAGTGACTAGAGTGTCAGAAGGAACCTGTGCTGCACCAATTTCCGAGTTCCTTGGGGACACACATAACATTCGACTGAGGAAGGGGGTCCACAGGGATGTTGGCAGCCAGGGAATGTAGATCTAAGTCTGCAGCCATGAGAGGCTGTGCCCAGGAAGGCAGCTTGAAGAACTGCTGGAGTGTGCATTACCCAGGGGGAATGGGGGAAAGGAGGAGAGGGAGAGAAACTCGCAGTGGCATGGTTCTTTTGCCTTTATATTTTCCCTGCTTTTGTTTACTAAACCCTGTTCATGGGACCTCTCAATTACAAATACTCACCAAAGCAACAGTGCAGGTGAAGGTGCAGTTTTGTGATGGTTGTGGAGAGGCTGTGGAGGGGAATAGAACAGGGAGAGGTGACCAGCAATCTGGCACTGGGACATTCTGGAGCCTCCAACCATAAGCAGCCATTTCTCTCCTGAAGAGCTAGCCCCTCCCAACAGCACCCACAGGATAACTAGTGCAGCTACACACAGCGTAGAGGTTTGCAGAAAAAAATGAGGAAACTGCATAACCCCAAAGATTCCTGGGGGACTGGGTTGAGGGGCTATTTGGTCCTGGAAACACCCCCACCTAAAGTCCAGGTAAAAAATTGATGCTTGTGTAAATAAGGCTGAAAGCAGGCAGACAACTAAAGCAGGCAGATTGGTCCCACCTGCCTGTGACCAAGGCTGAGGAGACAGAAACTGAGGAACAGTGGATCACTGAGAACTTCAGCACAGTGCTGACTATCTAACAGGAAACTGATTAGTGGCAGACAGAACAGTAGAGAGGGGTCTTAAACCAGCCACAATGGGACATTAAAACTCAGCTGAAGCAGACAACACTACACTTTTTTGTTTCTATCTTTTACCTAAGGGAGAAAAAAATTAAATATTTTATTTTTTGTATTATTTTTCTTCATTCTATTTTTATATCATTATTTTATTTTATCTTATTTTTTTTATTTTTTTCCACCCTTTTCTTCCTCACTTCTCCCTTTTCAGTGTTTCTCTTCTCCTGTCCCTGCTTTAGTTTTTCTCTCTCCTTTCTTTTTACCCCTTGTTAAAAATTGATCTTCTTTATCTGTGTTAATGATGTGTTATTATTGTCATCTTTGTTGGCTTACACATATATCTAATTTCCTTTCCCTTGCTCCATGTCCATGCACCCTTCTCTTTTCTCTTTGTTAGCCAATTTTTCATGTTTTGTTTTACCTCTCATCTCTTGTTCTTTTTTTCTCCTAATTCTTAGTTTCACTCACTAAACTGAAGCCTACCTGCTCTCTCTTCAATTCTCCTTTTCCAAAAGTAGATGAATATATGGATCGATAAATTAAAAAAATTTTAAATCATTTTATATTTTTAATTTATTGATTTTTTAAATTCTTTTCCACTCATTCTTTTTCTACCTCCACTATACTGAACTGTGGCCATTCCCATATTCATTCATTTTTTAAAATTTTACTTTCTGGATATAAGCTCTGCCTCCACAGATTCTGACCCCTCCCCCATTTTTTGAGGAGATTGTTGTTTGCATTTTTGGTTTATTTGTTTGCTTTGGGGAGTTTTCGCCCCATATATGTATATCTTTGTCCCCTACTTTTTATTTTTCTTTTCTCTCTTACCTTCTTTTCTTTTCCCAATATTATTTTTGCTCTCTCTTCTCTCTCTTATTCTCTTTTCTCTGGTGACCAATTTTATTGGGGTTATCAGTGTCATGAGTACATTCATATTTTGTCCCTTTGTGTCATGTCTTCTGATTTGTATTTTGTACTATTTTGTCAATGTGGAAGAGAGTAAGCCACATAACCAGATTCCCTGAGAGGAGAATCCACCCACAAATGGGACAATAACACTCAAGACCCAGCTATACCAAAAAAACACAAATATTACAAGTAGAGGCCATCCCTAGATTACCCAGCCCAGAAGACCTGAGAGACTGCACCACTGATTCCCACAAAACATCTACTATATAAGACAAAGTCAAAAAAATCTGGGGGGGAAATAGAAGCTTCATTGAATACAGTGGTTGCCAACCTTTTGGACCTCATGGACCACCAGTGGTCCACGGACCACCTGTTGGTGACCGGTTATCTAATACATGGAAACAACCACAAAGTAACAGCAAAAATGTGAAGACAAAGAAACAACACCCAAATGAAAGGAAAGGAGGAATCATCAGGAAAGGAAGTAAACGAAATGAAGGTAAGCAATTTGTCAGAGAAAGAATTCAGAACAAAGGTCAAAAGGGAGCTGAAAAGGATGGAAGACAAATTCAACAACATGTGTAAGAATCAAGAAGAAAAGAAGTACAAGAAGAAATGCAGAATGACAAAGATGCAATAAAGAACAAAATGGAAATATCAACAGTAGACTAAAAGAAGCTGAAGACCGCATCAGGGAGATTGAATACAAAGTAGAAGAAAACACCCAAGCAGAGCAGCAACTAGAAAAAAAAAACTTAAAAAGCAGGAGGAGAGCCTAAGGGAGCTTTGGGATAACACGAAACAACATCTTCATAGTAGGGGTGTCATAAGGAGAGGAAACAGAGCAAGGAATAGAAACCTGTTTGAAGAAATAATGACAGAAAACTTCCCTGGTACTGGGAAGAAAAACTCACACCAGGCCAAGAAACACACAGAGTCCCAAAATGTTGAACCCAAAAAGACTGAAACCAAGACTCATCATAATTAAATTGGCAAAAATTTACAAAGTAAGAATTTTAAAGGCTGCCAGAGAGAAACATATGTTATCTATAAAAGGTATCCCATTAAACTATCAACTGATTTCTCAACAGAAATTCATCAGGTTAAAGGGAAAGGAATGACATATACAAAATGATGCAAAGCAAGGGACTGAATCCAAGAATACTATACTGGGCAAGGCTGTTATTCAAAACTGAAGGTGAAATCAGGAGCTTGACAGACAAAAAAAATGGCTAAGGGAGTTTATTACCACCAGGCAGCAATGCAAGAACTGCTAAAGTGACTGCTGTAAAAAGAAGAAATAGGAAGGGTAGAAGGAACACAGGCATAAAAAATAAACATTGTGACAAACAAGTACCTATCAATAATAACCTTAAAGGTAAATGGATTAAATGTTCCAATCAAAAGACATACGGTAGCTGAATGGATAAGAAAACATGGTCCATATATCTGCTGCCTACAAGACACCCACCTCAGACAAAGGGCTAACACAGAATTATAGTGAAGGAATGGAAAAAATATTTTCAGGCAAATGAAAATTAAAAAAGCATGGGTAGCAATACTTATATCAGACAAAATAGACTTCAAAGTGTAGGCCATAACAAGAGATAAGGAGAGCCACTTCATAATACTAAAGGGAGCAATTGAACAAGAGGTTATAACTCTGGTAAACATATATGCAGCCAATACAGGAGCACCCAAACACATAAAAAACATAGAAGATATAAAGGGTGATATAGACAGCAATACAATTATAGTAGAAGACTTTAATACTCAATTGAAACCACTGGATAAATCCTCTAAACAAAAAATCAGCAAAGAAACATCAATCCTAAATGATTCACTAGATCAGATAGAATTAATTGCCATCTTCGGAAAATTTCACTCCAAAGCTTCAGAATATACATTCTTCTTAAGTACACACAGGACATTTTTCAAAGATAGACCACATATTGGGACACAGGCAAAGTCTCTTCAAATTTATGAAGATAGAAATGATATCAAGCATCATCTCAGACCACTATGGCATAATATTAGAATTCAACTATAATAAAAGCAATGACAAAAAAAATCAAACACATGGAGGCTAAATAGCATGCTATTAAACAAAGACATCAAAGAAGAAATAAAAAGCATCCTGGCAACAAATGACAATGAAAACAAAACAACCGAAAACCTATGGGACACAGTGAAGGCAGTCATGAGAGGGAAGTTCATAGGTCTACAGTCCTAACTCAAAAAAAAAAAAATGTAATAAAATATCTAACCCTAAAACTTAAAGAATTAGAAAGAGAGCAACAAGAAAAGCTCAGCTTAAGCAGAAGGAATTAAATAATAAAGATAAGAGTGGAAATAAGACATAGAGACCAAAATAACAATACAAAAGATGAACGATATCATGAGCTGGTTCTTTGAATGTATAACCAAGATTGATGAACTTCTAGCCAGGCTCACCAAGAAACAAAGAGAGAGACCCAAATACATAAAATCAGAAATGAAAGAGGTGAAGTAGCAACAGACCCCAGAGAAATACAAAGGATTATAAAAAAATACTATGAACTATTCTACTCCAACAAACTGGACAATCTAGATGAAATAGAAATATTCTTAGAACAATACAAGCTTCCAAAACTCAATCAGGAAGAATCAATAAACCTGAATAGGCCAATAACTATTGATGAAATTGAAACAGTAATCAAAAATCTTCCAGCAAACAAAAGCCCTGGTACAGATGACTGTACAGGGAAGTTGTACCAAACATTCAAAGAAGAACTAAAACCTAACCTCCTCAAACGATTCCAAAAAATTCAAGAGGAAGGAACACTTCCAAGCTTTTTCTATGAAGCCAGCATTACCCTAATTCCAACATCAGATAAAGACACCACAAAGAAAGAGATCTATAGGCCAATATCACTGATAAACATAGATGCCAAAATCCTCAACAAAATTCTACCAAATCTGACCCAGCATTACATTAGAAAGATCATACACCATGACCAAGTGGGATTTATTTCAGGGATGTAAGGTTAGTAATATATCCACAAATCAATAAACGTGATACATCACATAAACAAATTGAGAGATAAAGATCACATAAGCATATCAATTGATGCAGAAAAAGCATTTGACCAAGTCCAATGTCCTTTCTTGATAAAAATCCTCAGGAAAGTGGGAATAGAGTGACCTTATCGCACATAATAAGAGCCTTATATGATAAACGTACAGCCAACACCATACTCAATGGGCAAATACTAAAAAAATTTCCCCTAAGAAAAGGAAAAAGACAGGGATTTACAGTTTTACCACTCCTGTTTGACATAGTACTGGAGGTGCTAGGCATAGTGATCAGTCAAGAAAAAAAAATGAAAGGCATCCAAATTGGGAAAGAAGTAAAACTGTTATTATTTAAAGATGACATGATATTGTACATAGAAAACCCTAAAGATGCCATCAAAAAACTAACTAAAAGACTTAATAAATGAATTCGGCAATGTAGCAAGATACAAAATCAACACACAGAAATCTATGGCTTTTTTATACACCAACTAGAGGCCCAGTGTGTGAAATTTGTGTGCCTGGGGGGGGGGGGGGTCTCTCAGCCCAGCCTGCACACTCTCACAGTCCAGGAGCCCTCAGGGGATGTCCGACTGACCGCTTAGCCATCAGTCAGAAATCCTTAGCATTGCCGCAGAGACAGGAGTGGCTCCCACTACTGCCACTGTGCTCAACAGCCATGAGCCCAGCTTCTGGCTGAACAGTGCTCCCCTTGTGGTAACGCACTGACCACCAGGGGGCAGCTCCTGCATTGAGCGTCTGCCCCCTGGTGGTCAGTGCATGTCATAGTGACCGGTTTTTCCGCTGTCATGCCAAAACCGGCTCTCCAACATCCCCCGAGGAGTTCCGGATTGCGAGAGGGTGCAGGCCAGGCCAAGAGGCCCCACCGGTGCACAATCAGGGCTAGGAGGGATTCAGGAGATTGTTCAGCTGGGAATGGACCATGGGAAGGCTGCAGGGTTTGTCCAGCCCATCTCGCTCAGTCCTGATCAACCAGACCCCAGCAGCAAGCTAACCTACTGGTCAGAGAGTCTGCCCCCTGGTGGCCAGTGCATGTCATAGTAAGCAGTTGAGCAGCCTTAGCATATCATTAGCATATTATGCTTTGATTGGTTGAATGGCTGACCGGACGACCGGACACTTAGCATATTAGGCATTTATTATATAGGATGATGTAAATATATCATAACAGAACCTGCATGATAAAGAAATCAGTGACCATATTGTCATGCACTAATTCGGCAAACATCTCCAGCACTTTCTCTAGCCCTGAGCAGTCTTTCTGTGGGTTCCCAGGTGATGGAATTTCTACCAATGGCCCCGATGGCCCTTCCGAGGAGATGCTGCCAACAGACACCGCACTGGCTTATCTGACTCACAGATTTGTTTTGTTTTGTTCATTTGTACATTTCTTACAGTGGAATCTGTGTCTGACATGCTAGACTTGGACCATTTCACATTGACAAATAGATCTGAGTCTCTAGGCCCCCAAGCAAGATGGCCTCTGCAAGGCCTCCTGGGAGATCTGACAACTGCCCATGGGGACCATGGAGAATGGACCCATCATCTCCTCGGACAAACAGTTGGCAGGAGTCACACGTTTCCCAGAATTTAGGATCCAGGCAACACTGTGACAGCGTCCATGGTGGGCAGACTTCAGTGGCCCCAGTGTCCTGCCTCATGTGAACCTTTCCTCTCGAGTGTGGGAGAGGCCGTGGCTGCTCCTGACATCCCAGCCAGGGAGCTGGGATGTGGTTCCTGGCTCCCTGGGGCCTGTCCTGCTCGGTCGTGGAAGCTGCGGGAAGAGTCCCCCTTTGGGACTGGAGAAGCCGTGGCAAGGAGCTGGGGTGGCCTCTAGGACCGCAGGGGGTCTCTGTCCACAGCTAGCACAGAGCAGGGCCTCTAGTCAGACAGTCCCCTGGATGGGTTCTGCCAGTGTCTCCATGAGCATGGGCCAGAAGGCTCCTAGCTCACCGCAGCCTTGCACAGTGTGTGAGAGCTGGAGCAGAGGGTCCGCTAAGCTGCCCCACTCTGACCACAGGAACTGTGAGACCCAGGCCTGCTGTTGGCTGAGGCCACGGGGGTTCTACTGTGCCCCACTGCCCTCTGCCACCACCTCCCCTCTTGTGCAGCACCGCTGTCTGCCTGCCCAGCTTTTGTGTTCTTGCACCACTCAGTGCCCCCCCCCCACCTCCTGTGTATTCCTGAGTGCATCTTGCTTTCTGAAGTACTGGCCTCACCCTCCCTGCCACTTACTCTCTACTTGCTCTCTCATTGGCCACAGAGCCTCTGACCCCATACCTCTGGGGACAAGTTTACATCCTCCTATAACGAAGGACCATACACATGGGCTGACAGCAGCACACACTGATGGACTTGCAGTTCTGTCAGTGGGGACACAGCAGCGGCACTGGTTGTGGTAGGCACATCTTTGCCCAGGGGCTCAGGAGAACCACTGGTTCTGCATCCAGCCTCTTCCTTCAGCAATAACAGCGGAGCCCCTCACACTTCCTCAGGTCCTCCTTCTGCCTCCTTCACCCCCATGTGAGGATGCCCTCGATCACAGAGGCTCAGGTATTCAGGGCACTCTCCCACCTCAGTCAGCTGGGGCGCCATCTCAATTCCACCCATTTAGCTTTGCCTGTCGCCCTGTAACACCTGGGGATGGGATGCAGATTTCATGGCCAGTTTTCCTGCCTTCACACATTGTGAGAGCTATAAATTCAAACAATCATCTGAGGCCTCCCTGAAGCCTGAGGTTCACCCTTCAGGGGACATATACCCTCAGGAGACCCTGAAATGCACAGAATGCTCACTTCTAAAGGCTCCACTCCCTGTGGGCTCCCTGGCACTGGGCACGCCCTGAACACATATTTTAAGGGGGAGGGGGCATTTAATGGTTCACAAACCACATCATAAAAATGACAGCTGGGTCCGCCTTCTTGTGAAAACATCTCCCAGTTTGGCCTTCATGGTTCACACCCTCTTATTCTCCTCTCACAACCTGAAGGGATTGGAGATGCAGCTGTGATGATGAGTTAAGCAGTGACAGTGCTAGAGCCCCTCAGAGCCAGTGCCAGGCCTGCAGGGCAGGGGGCAAGAAGGCAGCCACTGTATCACAGCTCCCAGCAGCAGTCGTTTCAGGGGCTCCACAGGGTGACTCCCTGGCGTGCATCAATGGTCTCAATGGGAGTCCCAAATTTCCCAATAAATCTCCAAACAAAATTAATTTTAATGACTTTAATTAACCTTAGTGGACTATTCCTATTAATATCTGCTACTTTTGTGAGGTTGTTCAGGAAATACTTAGAGAGGACCAAACCAACAGGCCAATGAGGGAAACGATTGGTCCAAAATCTTTTGCAATTAATTGCCTGTGTGCTATCTATTCACATCTCTTTCCATGTGCAGTGCATACACTTCATCTGGAGTGGGGCGGGCAACCTGGAGGAAGCACAGGGAGAGCAGTAACCACTGGCACTATAAAGCAGTAATGATGCTAGATGGCGCTGCTGGTGGTATCCTTTCTTCCTTTTCGGGTGTCTAGGAAGGAGAAGCCACTACAGTGCCCGAGACCAAGTTCCAGGAGGCCAGCAATGCTGTCAGGATCGTGCCGGCAGCCCTGGTCCATTGGTGCCTGGCCTGTCCTCTTCAGATTGACCCTGCAGGACTACTAAGGGAGCCAGTCCCCAGTTCTGCCCCGCCTCTGCCACCGATTGTTTGGAGTCTAAGGGATAGGAGGAGGGACCAAGAGGCCTGCCTTCCAGCTGCTGGCCAGTTTCCACACCACTTACTCCAGTACCCTGTTAACCATCCCCTGATCAATGGGAGCCTGCAGGCCGGGGGTGGGACCAAGCAGTCTGCCTTCCTCCCTCTCACCAGTCTCTGCTGCCATTGATTCATTGAAACCGGAGGGACTCCAGTTCCCCCATTAGCCATCCCCTGATCAATGGAGCTTGAGGGCTGGGGATGGACCTGTTGTCTGTTCAGTCATTACAGACCCTGGGTTTTTATATATTAGGATAATGAATTCACAAAAAGAGAAACTAAAAAAATTTCATTTACCATTGCACCAAAAAATTAAGATACATAGGAATAAACTTAACTAAGGAGGCAAAAGACTGGTATTCAGAAAACTACAAGACATTGAAAAAAGAGATAGAGGAAGACATAAACAGATGGAACAATATACTGTGCTCATGGATTGGTAGAATCAAGATCATCAAAATGTCCATACTACCTAAAGCAATTTATAGGTTCAATCCAATCCCCAATAAAATACCAATGGTATATTTCACAGACCTAGAACAAGCTCTTCAAAAATTCATCAAGAGTAGAAAAAGACCCTGAGTAGCCACATCAATCCTGAGAAAAAAGAACAAACTTGGAGAAAACACAGTACCAGATATCAACCTATATTACAAAGCCATTGATCTCATAACTGCCTGGTACTGGGCACAAGAACAGACATGTAGGCCAATGGAACAGAACAGAGAACCCAGAAATAGACCAAATCCATTATGCTCAATTCATATTTGGCAAAGGAGGCAAGAGCATACAATGGAGTCAAGACAGTCTCTTCAATAAATGGTGCTGGGAAAATTGGACAGATACATGCAGAAAAAAATGAAACTAGATTACCAACTTACACCATCCACAATAATAAACTCAAAATCGTTAAAGGACTTAAATGTAAGAAGGGAAACCAAAAAAATCTTAGAGGACTCCATAGGCAGCAAAAGATCAGACATATGTCACAGCAATATCTTTACTGATACAGCTCCTAGGGCAATGGAAACTAAGGAGAAAATAAACAAATGGGATTACATAAAAATAAAAAGCTTCTGCACAGCAAAAAAAAAAAAAAACCAAAACAAACAAACAAACAAACAAAAAACAAAAAAACAAAAACAAACAAAAAAACAAACACACACAAACACACACACACAAAATACACACATCATCAGAACAACAAGAAAGCACACTGCATGTTAGAACATATTTGA
The DNA here is from genome assembly GCF_963259705.1 of Myotis daubentonii. Lineage (NCBI taxonomy): Eukaryota > Metazoa > Chordata > Mammalia > Chiroptera > Vespertilionidae > Myotis > Myotis daubentonii. Next base: position 93,484,041 of record NC_081861.1, on the reverse strand, counting down.
CGATATTTCTGATAAGGGCTTAATCTCCAAAATTTACAGAGAACTCATAAAACTTAACAAAAGGAAGATAAATGATCCAATCAAAAAATAGTCAAAGGATGTAAATAGACACTTTTTGAAAGAGGACATACAGAAGGCTGAGAGACATATGAAAACATGCTCAAAGTCACTAATCATCCGAGATATGCAAATCAAAACAACAATGAGGTATCATCTCACACCTGTCAGACTGGCTATCATCAACAAATCAACAAAGGACAAGTGCTGGCGAGGATATGGAGAAAAAGGAACCCTAGTCCACTGCTGGTGGGAATGCACACTGGTGCAGCCACTGTGGAAAACACTATGGATTTTCCTCAAAAAGTTAAAAATGGAACTCTCATTTGTCCCAGTAATACCACTTCTAGGACTATATTCCAAGAAACCAGAAACACCAATCAGAAAGAATATATGCACCCTATGTTCATAGCAGCACAATTTACAATAGCTCAGATTTGGAAACAGCCTAAGTGCCCATCAGCAGATGAGTGGATTAAAAAACTGTGGCACATCTACACAATGGAATACTACACTGCTATAAAAAAAATAAGGAACTTTCACCATTTGCAATAGTCTGGATGGAACTGGAGAGCATTGTGTTGAGTGAAATAAGCAAGTTTGAGACAGATAAATATCACATGATCTCACTCATTTGTGGCATATACTGAACAACATGACCTGATGAACAAAAATAGTTCCAGAGTCAAGGTAACACTGAACAGACCATCCAACCTCAGAAAGAAGGCAGGGGTGGGGGAGTTTAGAGATCAACTAAAAAACTTGTATGCATGTATATTAGCATAACCAATGGACAAAGACACTGCGTTGTGGGGGGGGGGTGTTAGGGCTTGTCTTTGGAGGTGGAAGTGGCCAGTGGGTGGTTAATTAGGGATATAGGAGTCATATGTAATATTTTAAACAATAAAAAAATACAAAAAATAAGTGATCTTGGGAAATCTAAAATATTTTTTTTAATTTATCTATCTATATATGCATCTATTTTTGTAAAAGGAAAGTAGTGGAAAGAGCATATAGGTTTGAGTTTACCAAGTGAAACTAATTCAGCAATTAGGAGAAGAATGTTATACCCAGATTTCAAGATCCTCCAAAGGACATCACCAGGGTGCACCGAGTCTGATGCAAAAGCATAGAGTCTTTATTCAAGCCCGGGGCTGGGTCCCTCTGCCTCCCCTACCAATGCAGGGATAGGGTGCAAGAGAGCCCGGAGTCCCATGAGAACAAAGAATTTATAGGGCTTGGGGTTAGGGGGTGGGGGTGCACTCTGACCACTGATTTGGCTGATTCCAGTTGGTTGAGTGAGGGCCGGGGGCTAGTGACACAAGGGCAGGGTGCAGCTAGGGTCTAGTTACACAAAGACAGGGGGGTGGCTAGCATACTTTTGGCCTTGGGCTAGTTTCCCCCGCTTTCCCATTGGCCGAGATAAGGGCAGGCTGAGTAACTGATACATTCTGCGGCTTTTTCTGGGAAGAGGGGTTAGGGACACAGCTATCAGTCCTGATCTGTCCTTTCAAAGAAGAGAGCAAGAGAGGAAAAACAAAAGCATTAAAAAATTGTCTAGCAAAGAGACAGAATAGAGAAGGGTGCCTGCACTTGGAACAAGGGAGTGGAAATTAGATATATGAGTAAGCCAATAAAGACTGCAATATTAATCACACATCACTAAATCAGTTAAAGAGGACCAATTTTTAACAAGAGGTATAACAAAAGGAGAGAGATAAACTAAAGCCAGGACAGGAGAAGAGAAACAGACTGAAAAAGGGAGGAGTGAGGAAGAAAAGTGTGAAATAAAAAGATAAAATAAAATAATGATATAAAAATAGAATGAAGAAAAATATTACAAAAAATAAAAGGTTAAAACTGTTTTTCTCCCTTAAGTAAAAGATAGAAACAAAAAAGTGTAGTGTTTTTCCATCAGCCGAGTTTTAATGTCCCATTGTGGCTGGTTTAAGACCCCTCTTAACTGTTCTGTCTGCCACTAGTCAGTTTCCTGTTAGAAAGTCAGCACCACGTTGAAGTTCCCAGCAATCCACAGCTCCTCTGGTCTGTCTCCTCAGCCTTGGTCACAGGCAGGTGGGACCAATCTGCCTGCTTTAGTTGTCTGCCTGCTTTCAGCCTTATTTACTCAAGCATCAATTTCTTACCTGGACTTTAGGTGGGGGTGTTTCCAGGACCAAACAGTCCCTCAACCCAGTCCTCCAGGGATCCCTGGGGTTATTCAGTTTCCTCATTTTTTCTTCAAAGCTCTAGCCTGGGTGTGGCTGCACTAGTTGTCCTGCGGGTGCTGCTGGGAGGGACTAGCTCTTCAGGAGAGAAATGGCTGCTTATGGTTGGAGGGTCCAGAATGCCCCAGTGCCGGATTGCTGGTCACCTCTCCCTGTCCTACTCCCTTCCACAGCCTCTCCACAGCCTCCACAAAACTGCTCCTCCACCTGCACCCGAGCCTTAGCGAATATTTATAATTGAAATGTCCAATGAACTGGGTTTAGTGAACAAAAGCAGGGAAAATGTAAAGGCAAAAAAACCACGCCACTGCACAGCTGTGGCAGTTCCTCAGGCCACCTTTCTGGGCGCAGGCTCTCATGGCTGTGGACTTAGGTCTAGATTCCCTGGCTGCCAGCAGCCCTATGGACTTCCTTCCTCAGTTGAGTGTTACACGTGTCCCCAAGGGACTCAGACTTGGTGGAGCGCAGGTTCCTTATGACCCTCTAGTCCCGGTGGTCACGGGTTCCTCTCTCTCCCGCCCAGATCCCCGATCCTACCTTTCTACAAGCATCCTCTGTTGTTTCTGGCCCTGTGTTATCTCACCAGCTATGTTTAATTCTCCAATCCCGGGTGAATGTTGTCACTTTAGTTGTTCCCTAGTCTATCTGCTTCATTAGAAGGCACAGGACACGCCTGCCTATTCAACTGCCATTTTGAACTCTTCCATTTATTGCCATTCTTATTCTTTATGCCTGTTTTCTATTTCTCTTTAGTTCTTCTTCTTACAACAGTCCTTTCTGTATTTCTTGTAGTGTTTATTTGGTGGTAATAAAATCTTTTGGCCTTTTTTTTTTTTTTTTTGTCTGCAAAGCTCTTTATTTCATCTACAATTTTGAGTGATAGCCTTTCTGGATAGAGTAGTCTTGAGTACATTCCCTTGGTTTTCATTATTTTGTATAATTCATGCCATTCCCTATTGAGAAATTAGCCAATGGTCTAATGTGAGCGCCCATGTAGTTAACTTTCTGTCTCTCTCTTGCATCCTTTAAGATTTTTTCTTTGTCTTTAATGTTTGCCATTTTAATTATTATGTGCCAAGGTGTGGGTTCTTTGGGGTTCATTTTGGGTGTGACTCTCTGTGTTTCCTGATCTTAAGTGACTTTTTCCTTCACCAGGATAGGAAATGTTTCTACCATCATTTCTTCAAACAGGTTCTCTATTCCTTGCCCAGATTCTACTCCTTCCGCTATCCCTAAAATGCAAATGTTACATTTCATGTTTTTCCAAATCTCCCTTAAACTCTCTTCCTGCTTTTTATCTTTTTCCCATTTGCTACTCAATATGTGTGTTTTTTTCTTCTTTGTCTTCTAATTTGCTGCTTCAGGCCTAAGATTCTTCCAGTTGAATCCTTCTAGGGAGTTCTTCATATCAGCTATGCCATTCTTCACTTCCATTTGATTCTTATGCATTGTTTCAAACTCTCTTTTCATGTTGATTTAGTTCTCAATAAGTCCCTTAAAATTCTCATTAAGTTCCTTATAATTTTCATTAAGTTGCTTGTAGTTCTCTCAGAGTTCTTTGAGTACCTTTATTACCATTTGAATTCTTTATCTGAAAAATTGGTTGCCTCCATTTCATTGAGTTCCTTTTCTGGTGATTTCTCCTTTTCTTCATTTGAGGGTTGTTTCTTTGTCTCCTCATTTTTCCGCCCCTTTGTATTTGTTTCTATGTATTTTATCAAAGTGCTATGACTCCAAGAATTAGTGGGGTGGTCTTATTTAGTAAGTGCTTTGTGGGATTCAATGGTTCAATCTCTTAGATTGTCTGAGCTGGATGCTCTAGTAAAGCCCCTAACTTGAGTTATTTAGTATGTTCTCCTGTTGTAGTTCAGCCTTAAATGTTATTATCCCATTTGTGGATGCTGACTGTGTGGCTCACCCTCAATCATGTCATGTAAGCTGTTGTGTGGGTGCAGGTGCTGACCAAACAGAACAAAATACAACACAACAAAAAATAAACAAAACAAAAATATACACAAGGCTCCTACAGCACCAACAAAAGCCATCACCAGAGAAGAGACAATTAAGAAAGAGAGAAGAGGAGGAACCAAGATGGTGGCATAGGTAAATGCCTGTACTTTCTGCCTCCCACAACAACATCAAAATTAAAACTAAAATACAGAGCTACCATCATCCAGAACCTCAGGAAAGCTGGCTAAATGGAAGTGTTAAAACTAGAGAAGTAAAGAAGAAAGCACATTGAGACTGGAAGAAAGTGCAGAGGTGCAAATAGGCTGGTCCAACACCCCCGTGTGCCACTTTTTTTAATCGGGATGGAGTTTGTCTCTGCAGATGCCACATGTGAGGAGAAAGGGGTCACAGCCCCACAACAGAAGCCCAGCCCAGGGTCCCAGAGCTGGGAAGAGAAGTCCTCATAACTACATAACTATGAGTTGTAAAAACCAGTGTGGCTTGGGGCTCAGGGACACAGAGGCTTCTGGAGACCCAGCTGTTCCTCTTAAAAGGTCAGCACCACAAACTGAACTTACAAGGTTCCACTTCCTCTGAGCTCCAGCACCAGGGCCAGGCTCTGGGGGACACAGACACATATGAGGAGAAACTGGATTGTCTGGCATCAGGGTAGGAACTCAGTTGTGGCTTTCTCCAAGAAAGGATCATTGTTCCAATGCTGGCACTTCCCAGGTTGCAGGGCTTACTGGAAGCCATTTCTGTTTGTTCTGCCCTGGTAATTCCCTAGATCCTACCTCATCCAATTTACAACCCACCCAAGCTGTGTGCAGTGGCTTTTGCATATAAATAGCTTGTCCTTGCTCAGGTTAAAATCTCTCAAATAAGCTGCAAGTCACAGAACCCCAAAACTATCAATAAAAGGCCAAAGACCCAGCACCACCACCAGCACCAGCCTGCCTTGCTTCCTAGCTGGGCCTCATCTGGGCACTTCCAAAACTGATACAAAGAGAAAGTGTCTGCAGATCTCTATGTAACTCCTACTCAGTGCCCCAGACAATGGCTGCCTTTGCACCTACCTGGAGACCGAAGAGCCAGTGTACCCAGTGGTCAGTGTCAGACCATACCATATTACAACTCTACACATCCATAAGTGACACACTCAAGAGGCAGACTAAGTGAGCACCAAAGCCCTACTGAAGCAAGTCTTGCTCCATATGGGTGTCTCCTGCTCAGCAGCCCTGACATTGTAGTATCAGCTGGTCCCTACAGCCAATTGGCCTAGAGGCCAATTCCTCCAAGTGACACCAACAGCAATCACGCCTCAACTATAACAAGACTATGCTCACAGGCCACAAAGGGGTGCACCTAGAGTTCCCAGCTCAGGTAATGGGGGAGGCTGAGCCACTGGGCCCTATAAAACACCTACTACACAAGGCCACTCTACCAACTCAAGGAGACATAGTAACTCTACCCAATACATGGAAACAAACACAGGGAAGCTGCCAAAATGTGAAGACAAAGAAACATGTCACAAATGAAATAAATGGAAGAAAGCAAACTACTGGATATAGAGTTAAAAACCACGATTGTGAGGTTACTCAAGAATCTTCTAGAAACCTCCAACAGACTTAGTGAGACTTTCAAGGATCTTAGTGAGAATGCCAAGAGAATGGAAAAGGACCAGTCAAATATTATATATGAAGATAGTGTAAGGAGCCTCTGGGTCAATTTCAAGTGTACCATCATTTGCATTATGGGGTGCTAGAAGAAGAGTGAGAGCAAGATATTGAAAACCTACTTGAGAATATATGAAGGAACCAACATGGCAGCATAGGTAAACACAGGAAATTGCTGCCTCCCACAACCACTTCAAAACTACAACTAAAAGACAAAACAGACATCATTCAGAACCACTGGAAGGCTGGCTGAGTGGAAATTCTACAACTAGAAGGAAAGAGGAAAGCACACTGAGACTCAGAGGAGGTGCGGAAGTAAAGTGCAGAGGTACGGAGGCACACGCGGCAAGGGCTGGCAATGGAGGACGCTGGTGTCTTTTTCAATCCGGAGGGAGTCACAAGCTTCCAATGGCTCTGAACTCCAGTTCACATGAGTCTCTGGGGACCCAGACTCATACGGGGAGAAACTGGACTGTCTGGCAGCAGGCAGAACTCAAGGGCGGCTTTCTCTCAGAGGTACTTGCAGCCATTACCACAAGACACTGAGACCCTGGGCCACTTAGGGAAGGACTGAGGATCAGCCATAGCTGTTTGCTCCACCCTGTTGATTCCCTGAGACCCCACCCACCCAAGCTGCTAGCAGAGGTTTTTGCATATGAATGGGCTGGCCCTTTGAGATCTAAAATTACCTAACAAACTGCAGCTAGGTGAGAGAGCCAGAACATCCAAAAAAGGCCCAAGGCCTCACAGCACCTTGCATTGCTTCACAGCTGGGCCTCATCTGGGAACCACAAAACCCCAAAAAAGGAAGAGGAATCTGCAGGTCTCTCCATAGCTCCTGCTGGGTAGCCTCAGGAAGAGGCTAAATTAGCACCTCCTTAGAGATCCAAGAGCCCGTGTACCCAGTGGTCAGATTGGGACCATCCAGATTACAACTCCTCAGATCCATAATGGACACACTCAGGGGGAAGACTCAGTGAGCACCAAAGCCACACTGAAGCAAGTCTTGTCCCATAAGGGTGTCTTCCGCAAAGAAGTTCTCCCATTGTAGACACAGCTGATTCTCACAGTCAATTGGCCTGGAGGTCAATTCCTCCCAGTGATACCTACAACAATAAAGGCTTAAATACAACAAGACTATGCACACAGCCCACAAAGGGGTGCACCAAGAGTGTGCACCTCAGGTAACTGGGGAGGCTGAGCCACTGGGCCCTATGGGACACCTAGCACACAAAGCCACTCTATCAACACAGGGAAGCATAAAAATGTGGATACAAAGACACAGGTCACATATGCCAGAAATGGAGGAAAGCAAACGACTGCATATAGAGTTCAAAACCACGGTTATAATGTTTTTCAAGAATTTTCTAGAAACTGCCGATAAATTTAGTGAGACCCTCGAGGATATGAAAAAAGACCAACTAGAAATTAAGCATACACTGACTGAAATAAAGAATAATATACAGAGATCCAACAGCAGACAAGAGGATCCCAAGAATCAAGTCAAAGATTTGAAATACGAAGAAGCAAAAAATACCCAACCAGAAAAGCAAAAAGAAAAAAGAATCCAAAAATATCAAGATAGTGTAAGGAGCCTCTGGGACATCTTCAACCCTTCCAACATCCAAATTATAGGGGTGCCAGAAGAAGAGAGAGAGCAAGATATTGAAAACCTATTTTGAAGAAATAATGACAGAAAACTTCCCCTACTTGGTGAAAGAAATAGACTTACAAGTCCATGAAGCTCAGAGAACCCCAAACAGAAGGAATCCAAAGAGGACCACACCGAGACACATCATTATTAAAATGCCAAGAGCAAAAGACAAAGAGAGAATCTTAAAAGCAGCAAGAGAAAGAAACCCAGTTACCTACAAGGGAATACCCATACGACTCTCAGCTGACTTCTCAACAGAAACTTTGCAGGCCAGAAGGGAGTGGCAAGAAATATTCAAAGTGATGAATAGCAAGAACCTACAACCAAGATTACTCTACCCAGCAAAGCTACCATTTAGAATTGAAGGTCAGATAAAGAGCTTCACAGACAAGAAAAAGCTAGAGTAGTTCATCACCATCAAACTTGCATCATATGAAACGTTGAAGGGTATTCTTTTAGAAGAGGAAGAATAAGAAAAAATATGAACAACAGAATGGAAACAAATAGATACCAATCAATAATTGAATCTGAAAATCAAAATAAATAAGAAATCTAATAAACAGAATAAACTGGTGAATAAATAGAATCAGAGGAATGGAAATGGAACCGACTGATGTTTCTCAGAGGAAAAGGGCTGGGGGGTGGTATGAGAATAAACAAATCATCTTTTCTGTCAAAGAACAGTTTAGACAGCTGACATTTTGTACTGCGTGACTTGGCAGGAGCCATGTTAGCTGCATGGCTTGCAGCTCCGCTGGGGGCCACCATCTTGAAACAGCAAAGGCCAACCACTCCTTTTGAATTAGCCAATCACAAAAGACTGTGTGCCTGAGCTCCAATCAAGAGCAAGTGACAGGTCATGTGCATCTGGGATTATAAATCCCAAGGAGACTGCCTGCTTGGTGTGTGCATGTTTCCAGACAATGGGTGTGCACCCTTATACATAGAAGTAAAGATGTTTGCCTTGCTGCCTGGCTCCTGAGAATGTTTTGTGTTCTACCAGGACCCCTGATTTGGAGGGCTTGCCTTATGTTTAACAGTGGGAAGAGATTAAAAAAAAATCATATATGCATGCATGCACTACCTATGGACACAAGAAATAGGGTGTTAAAGGCCTGGGGTGGGGTGGGATGAGGTGGGAACAGGGTAGAGGGGGGCAATAGGGGGGGAAAAGAGGGACATCTGTAATAATCCCAACAATAAACATTAAAAGATAAATAATTTTTTAAAGAAAAAAGAGCAAGAATGAGAGATGAAAAGAAAGAAATGATAGGAGGAGAAAACAAAACAAAATGAACAAAGTACAAACCAAAAGGGGAGGAAGGAATATGTAGATGCAGAGCTGAAATAAAGAAAATAAGAATAAAGAATTAGGGGAATAGTGGAAAAATGGTTTAAAATAACAGTGGAAGAAAAGAAAGAAATTTTGAAAATAAAAATAGAGAAAAAAGCAGATCAATCTAAAATAAGAAAAGGAGAAATGATGAAAAAGTAGAAGAAAAAGAAAAGATAAAAAGAAGAAAGGAAAAATGCCGGTGATGTGAAGGACAGCCTTACCTTCAATTGGGGACCTCAGATAAGGAACTTACAACCACAACCCTCAGGGACAAGCTGCCTTAGCTGTAAACACAGGAACACCAGGACTCCAGCTTCTCTGACTATGGGCACCTAGAAAGTTTGTCCAGAAGGAGACAAAGCAGCGCAAATACAGACAAGCCCTGCGCCTTCTCACAGAGTAGAGAGGAGCAGCTAAATTGATTAATATTCACATGGAATTGTCGAATTAAACAGAGATCATATATCGCCTAGGGGAAAGTCAACGCAGGAGAGCGAGAGCTACATAACCAGACATCAAGAGAGGAGTGATCATGGGGAGACAAAAAACCAGCTCACATAAGAAAGAAAAGGATTTACCAGAAAAGGGAGTAAATGAAATGGAGGCAAGCAATATGTCAGACAAAGAATTCAGAGCCATGGTCATGAGGTCGCTGAAAAGGATGGAAGACAAATTCAACAACATGTGTAAGAACCAAGGGGAAATCAAGAACATCCAAGAAGAAATGAAAAAATGAAAAAATAGAAAGCATCAACTGTAGACTAGAAGTGGATGACCACATCAGTGAGCCAGAAGACGAGGTAGGAAAAAATACTCAAGCAGAGCAGAAAAAAACACACACTCAAACAAACAAAAAAAACAAGAGAGAGCTTAAGGGAACTTTGGGACAACACAAAATGAAACAACATCCACATAAGAGGAATGCCAGGAGGAGAGGAAACTGAGCAAGGAATAGAAAACCTGTTTGAAGCAATGACAGAAAACTTCCCTGATAAAGGGAAGAAAAAAATCACACAAAACTAAGAAGCTCACAGAGTCCCAAACAAGATGAACACCAAAAGACCAACATCATATAATTAAATAGGCAAACACCAACCACAAAGTAAGGATTTAAAGGCTACCAGAGAGAGACAGAAAGTTACCTACAAAGGATCCCCCATAAGAGTAGTGATTGATTTCTCAACAGAAACACATCAGGGAAGAAGGGAATGAAATCATATATACAAAGTCATACAAAGGAAGGGTCTGAATCCAAGAATATTGTACCAGCAAGGCTATCAATCAAAATTGAAGGTGAAAGCAGGAGCTTCACAGACAAAAAAAGGACTAAGGGAGTTTATTACCACCAAAACCAGCAATGCAAAAAATTCTAAAGGGTCTGATATAAAAAGAAGAAATAGAAAGGAAAGAAGGAACACAGGCATAAAGAATAAAATGGTGACAAACAAGTACCTATCAATAATAACTTTTAATGTAGATGAAATAAATGCCCCATTCAAAAGACATAGGATAGCTGAGTGGATAAGAAAACATGACCCATATATCTGGTGTCTACAAGACACCCACCTCAGAACAAAGGACTCACACAAACTGATGGTGAAAGAATGGAAAAAGGGTTTTCAGGCGAATGGAAATGAAAAAAAAAAAGCAGAGGTAGCAATACTTATACCTGACAAATAAGACCTCAAAGTGAAGGCCATAATAAGAGATAAGGAAGGCCACCCCATAATACTAAAGGGAGCAATTCAACAAGGAGATATAACTCTGGTAAACATATATGAACTCAATGCAGGAGCACCCAAATACATAAAAAAAAAACTTCTGGAGCATATCAAGGGAGAGATTGACAGCAGTACAATCATAGTAGGGGACTTTAATACCCCACTAACACCACTTGACAAATACTCTAAACAAAAATCAACAACGAAACATCAAACCTAAATGACTCAATAGATCAGATGGAATTAATTGACATCTACAGCACATTTCACACTACAACCACAGAATATACATTCTTCTCAAGTGCACATGGGTGTTTTTCAAAGATTGACCACATATTGGGACACAGGCAGAGTCTCTTCAAATACAAGAAGATAGAAATCATATTAAGCATCTTCTCAGATCACAATGGCATAAAACTAGAAATCATCAACAATAAAACAATTTAAAAAATCTAACACCTGGAGGCTAAATAGCATGCTATGAAACAATGACTGGGTTACCAAAGAGATCAAAGAAGAAATAAAAAGCCTCAAGGGAAAAATGACAATGAAAACACAAGAATCCTAAATCTGAGGGACACAGTGAAAGCAGTCTTGAGAGGAAAGTTCAGAGCTCTGCAGGCCTATTTCAAAAAAAAAAGAGAAACAATGGAAATAAATTATCTAACCCTACAGCTCAAAGAGTTAGAAAGAGAGCAGCAAGAAAAGCCAAGCATAAGCAGAAGGAAGGAAATAATAAAGATCAGAGCGGAGACCAAAAAAATAATACAAAAGATCAATAAAACCATGAGCTGGTTCTTTGAAAGGATAAACAATATTGATGAAACTATAGCCAGGCTGGAAAGAGAGAGGACCCAAATAAATAAAATCAGAAATGAAAGTGGTGAAGTAACATCCGATCCTACAGAAATACAAACAATTCTGAAAAAAATAGTATGCACAACTCTATTCCAACAAAATGGACAACCTATATGAAATGGACATATTCTTAGAAAAATAAAAAGTCATAAAATTCAATCAATAGGAATGAAAAAAATCTGAATAGGCCAATAACTACTGAAGAAATTGAAACAGTGATAACAAATCTTCCGGCAAACAAAATCCCTGGTCCGGACGGCTTTACAGGGGAGTTCTACCAAGCATTCAAAGAAGAGCTGAAACCTATCCTCCTCAGACTATTCCAAAAAATCCAAAAGGAAGACACACTTCCAAGCTCCTTCTATGAAGCCAGCATTACCCTAATCCCAAAACCAGATAAAGACACCACAAAAGAAGAGAACTACAGGCCAATATCCTTGATTAACATAGATGCTAAAATCCTCAACAAAATTCTAGCAAATCGGATTCAGCATTACATTAGAAAGATCATACACCATGACCAAGTGGGAAGGGAATTATTCCGGGGATGCAAGAATGGTACAATATTCGCAAATCAATAAATGTGATACATCACATAAACAAACTGAGAGTCAAAAATCACATAATCATATCAATTGATGCAAAAAAGGCATTTGAAAAAATCCAACACACTTTCTTGATTAAAACAAACAAACAAAAAAAAACTCTCAACAAAGTGGGAATAGAGGGATCCTACCTGAACATAATAAAAACCTTATATGACAAACCTACAGCCAACATCATACTCAATGGGAAAAAACTAAACTCATTTCCCCTAAGAACAGGAAAAAGACAGGGATGCCCACTATCACCACTCCAGTTTGATATAGTATTGGAAGTACTAGGCATAGCAATCACACAAGAAGCAGAAATAAAAGGCATCCAAATTGAAAAAGAAGAAGTAAACCTCTCCTTGTTCACAGGTGACATGATACTATACATAAAAAAAAAAACCCAAAGACTCCATCAAAAAACTTCTAGCCCTAATAAATGAACTTGGTAATGTAGCAAGATACAAAATTAACATCCAGAAATCTATGGAATTATTATACACCAATAATGAGCTCAGAGAAAGAGAAATGAAAAAAATCGCATTTATTATTGCACCAAAAAAATTAAGATACCTAGGAATGAACTTAACTAAGGAGGTAAAAGACTTGTACTCAGAAAACTTCGGGACATTGAAAAAAGAGATACAAGAAGACATAAACAAACGGAAGAACATACCATGTTCAAGGATTGGTAGAATCAACATCATTAAAATGTCCATACTACCCAAAGCAATATACAGATTCAATGCAATCCCCAATAAGATACAAAGGGCATATTTCAAAGATCTAGAACAAACTCTCCAAAAATTCATCTGGAATAAAAAAAAGAACCTGAATAGCCACAGCAATCCTGAAAAAGAAGAACAAAGTCGGAGGGATCACAATACCAGATATCAAGCTATATTACAAAGCCACGGTTCTCAAAACTGCACAATACTGGCACAAGAACACACATAAAGACCAATGGAACAGAACAGAGAACCCAGAAATTGACCCAAACCGCTATGCTCAATTAATATTTGACAAAGGAGGCAAGAGCATACAATGGAGTCAAAACAGTCTCTTTAAAAAATGGTGCTGGGAAATTTGAATAGATACATGCAAAGAAATGAAACTAGATCACCAACTTACACCATATGCAAAAACAAACTCTAAATGGCTAAAAGACTTGAATGTAAGATGGGAACCATAAAAATCCTAAGACTCCATAGGCAGCAAAATAGCAGACATATGTTGCAGCAATATCTTTACAGATATATCTCCTAGGGCAAGAGAGACAGAGGAGAAAATAACCAAGTGGGACTACATCAAAGTAAAAAGCTTCTACACAGCAAAAGAAACCATCAAGAAAACAACAAGAGGATGTGAGGGCGATCTGGCTGCGACATCTGTCACCCCATTGATCGCCAGGGTTGATTCGGCTGATCTGGCTGGCTAGGCGGGTGTCCCCCTCCTCCCTCACCGATCCATGTGCGTCCCTCCCGAAGCTGCGTGCTCGGTCGAAGAGGACGACCTTCCCCCCTGAGGAGAGGACCGGTCTTCGGTCAAGGGTATACGAGTAGCTGCGCTCCCCTGCTAGAACCTCCAAACAAGCTCTCAAGAAAACAACAAGAAAGCCCACTGCATGGGAGAACATATTTGCCAATGCTCTTTCAGAAAAGGGTTTAATCTCCAATTTACAGAGAACTCATACAACTTAACAAAAGGAAGATAAATTATCCAATAAAAATATAGTCTAAGTATGTAAATACTCACTTTTTGAAAGAGGACATACAGAAGGCCAAGCAACATATGAAAACATGCTCAAAGTCACTAATTATCTGAGAGATGCAAATCAAAACAAAGAGATACCATTTCCCTCCTCTCAGAACGGCTATCATCAACAAATCAACCAAGGACAAGTGCTGGCGAGGATGTGGAGAAAAAGGAACCCTTGTGCACTGTTGGTGGGAATGCACACTGGTGCAGCCACTATGGAAAACACTATGGAGTTTCCTCAAAAAGTTAAAAATGGAACTCCCATTTGACCTAGTAATCCCACTCCTAGGACTATATCCCAAGAAACAAGAAACACCAATCAGAAAGTATATATGCACCCCTATGTTCATAGCAGCACAATTAATCATAGCTAAGATTTGGAAGCAGCCTTAGTGCCCATTAGCAGATGAGTGGATTAAAAAAACTATGGAGATACGCTCCTTAGATCACTCCTTTCTGCTGGTGAACGCCGCGGAGTAAGCATCGTTGGAATTTTCCCTGTAGCAGTCATCATGTCTAAGTCTGAGTCCCCAAGGAGCCGGAGCAGCTGCGGAAGCTCTTTATTGGAGGTTTGAGCTTTGAAACAACCGATGAGAGTCTGAGGAGCCATTTTGAGCAATGGGGAACGCTCACGGACTGTGTGGTGATGAGAGATCCAAACACCAAGCGCTCCAGAGGCTTTGGGTTTGTCACCTATGCCACCGTGGAGGAGGTGGACGCAGCCATGAACGCGAGGCCACACAAGGTGGACGGAAGAGTGGTGGAACCAAAGAGGGCTGTCTCGAGAGAAGATTCTCAAAGACCTGGTGCCCACTTAACTGTGAAAAAGATTTTTGTCGGTGGTATTAAAGAAGACACTGAAGAACATCACCTAAGAGATTATTTTGAACAGTATGGGAAAATAGAAGTGATTGAAATCATGACTGACCGAGGCAGTGGCAAAAAGAGAGGCTTTGCTTTTGTAACCTTTGACGACCATGACTCTGTAGACAAGATTGTCATTCAGAAATACCATACTGTGAATGGCCACAACTGTGAAGTAAGGAAAGCTCTATCTAAGCAAGAGATGGCTAGTGCTTCATCCAGCCAAAGAGGTCAAAGTGGTTCTGGAAACTTCGGAGGTGGTCGTGGAGGTGGTTTTGGTGGAAACGACAACTTTGGACGTGGAGGAAACTTCAGTGGACAAGGTGGCTTTGGTGGCAGCCGTGGTGGCGGTGGATATGGTGGCAGTGGAGATGGCTATAATGGATTTGGTAATGATGGAAGCAATTTTGGAGGTGGTGGAAGCTACAATGATTTTGGCAATTACAACAATCAATCTTCAAATTTTGGGCCTATGAAAGGAGGAAACTTTGGAGGCAGAAGCTCTGGCCCTTATGGTGGTGGAGGTCAATATTTTGCCAAACCACGAAACCAAGGTGGCTATGGCGGTTCCAGCAGCAGCAGTAGCTACGGCAGTGGCAGAAGGTTTTAATTACTGCCAGGAAACAAAGCTTAGCAGGAGAGGAGAGCCAGAGAAGTGACAGGGAAGCTACAGGTTACAACAGATTTGTGAACTCAGCCAAGCACAGTGGTGGCAGGGCCTAGCTGCTACAAAGAAGACATGTGTTAGACAATACTCATGTGAATGGGCAAAAAAAACTCGAGGACTGTATTTGTGACTAATTGTATAACAGGTTATTTTAGTTTCTGTTCTGTGGAAAGTGTAAAGCATTCCAACCAAGGGTTTTAATGTAGCTTTTTTTTTTTTGCACCCATGCTGTTGATTGCTAAATGTAATAGTCTGATCATGACGCTGAATAAATGTGTCTTTTAAAAAAAAACAAAAAAAAAAACTATGGTACATGTACACAATGGAATACTACACTGCTATAAGAAAGAAGGAACTTTTACCCTTTGCAACAACATGGATGCAACTGGAGAATATTATGCTAAGCGAAATAAGCCAGTTGGGGAAAGATAAATATCACATGATCTCACTCATATGTGGGATATAATGATCAACATAATTTGATGAACAAGAATAGATCGATCTAGAGACAAATGGTAGGGGAGAGGGTGTTAGAGAACAACCAAAGAACTTGAATGCATGCATACTAGCATAACCAGTGGACACAGACACTGGGGTGCTCGGGGCTTGCCCAGGGTGGGAATGGCTGGGGGGGGGGGTTGTCAATTGGGGAAAAAGGAGACATAGGTAAAACTTTAGACAATAAAAAAAAGTTTTAAAAAAAGAACTTAAAAAATAAAATAAATAAAAAAGACAAAGAAATGGAGAAAAATGAATAGTGACAAATTGAATATAAAAAGGTAAGAGGAAAATTAGATATATGAATGAAGCAACAGAGACTGGAATAATAACAAATCAATAAAGCAGATAGATAAAGAATAGTAATTTAAAAAGGAAAGAAAAGAGAAAAAATAAAAATAGAAATTTTAAAGAAAATAGATAAAATGGGAAAAAAGGAAAAAAAATGTGAAGTGGCATTTCAGCAGAGTTTGGTGCCATGGGAGCTTTTCAGCAGAGTTTGGTGCCCATGGGAGCTCTCTTTGGATCCTACTCTTTTCATGGCTGTGGCTGACTCTCTTGTCTGCCAATTCCTGGCTTCCTGTGAGGTACTGTACTGTGTTAACACTGTCAGGAATTGTCGTCCTTTGGCTTTCAGCAACCTGTTTGAAACTCCAAGTGACCCACCATTTGTGTCTCTCTCCACAGAACTTGGCTACAAGGAGGAGGGGGTCAATCTTCCCACTAAAGTAGTTTTGTTAGCAGCTTGGGGTCCAGGGCTGGGTCTGCAAATGTTCCCTGATTCCCTGGATTCTGCTTCTACCCACCTTTGCCTGCTAGCCAGCTGTCAATCTTAATCACTCAAATGTCTGTTTCTGATAGGGCTTTGGGTGGGGGAAGTGCTGTCTAGCTTTCAGATAATGTGGGTGGTAGGTTTCCCTGTTCCAGAGCTACCCTTCCACGAGTGACCCAAAATATTACTCTCTCCTCAGCTGGGCAGAGATCCTTGTATGGTGACCAGTGGTATCGGCTAGATACCTGGAGTTTCGTTCAACTCTCCCATGGGGGGGAAAAGTTCCCAGGATAGTGGTGAGGACAGCCCCTTTCCCAATCCAGCCACTGATGCTCCCTAAGACTGTTGAAACCTTTAGACTTGGCCTCTGCTTTTGTTTCCTCTGAAAAGTTCAAAATGCAGGGTATGACAGGCAGGGCTCCTCAGGTTGGAGCAGGCGGTATCACCTAGGGAAGGGTATTTTTCTTTTCCTGTCCTGGGGCAACTGGTGGTGGCTAGCTCCTCTCAGGAAAAATGGCCATTTCCCTTTACCTCCAAATGCAGGACTCTGGCTACTGCTTTTCAAAGTTTCCCTGCAATGCTTCCCAACTCAGCCTCTAACTTAGGTACCTCAAGTACATACCTCCCTCCCTGCACCAAATCCTCAGGTGAGTAGCTGCAGATGAAAACTCCTTTGCTCTGAGTTTAAAAAGAAAAAGAACAAAAAACTGCAACTTTCTCTCCAACTGGCTCTGGTCTACCTGCTCCAGATTCTGCCAGCCCAGCAGTCTTACCATCTTTCATGGCTGGGTGTTATATGGGCTGCTGGTCTTAGCTCTGGTGCTCTGAGCTGTGGAGTCCAGCTTATGTTCCTTGCCTACATCTTCTGGGGGAACAGACCCTCCCATAGCCAGTAGCTCCGTCCTCACTCTTGGCCTGCAGGTCTGCAGTCCCTGGGAGCTGGATCAGTTCCTCTGGCTACCCTGCCCTTTCTACCTGTCTCCAGATGTTTTCTGTCCTTCCTTGATATAAGTGTCCTCCTCAGGTAGACCTCAGTTGGTAATTCCATGTGAATGTTCTCCATTTTAGTTATATTTCCAGTCTGGTCCTGGGAGGAGGTGCATGACAGGTATGCTTATTCTGCTGCCATAACCTACATTTTTATTCCTTATGAGCATATTTTCCTTTAACTTATCAAGCATCTGTTCTAAAGTCCTTGTCTCATCATTCTAACATTGGGTGATATTGGAATTGCCACCTTTATAGTTGAGAGTGGCTTATACTTTTCTGGCTGTTTATTTATAGAATAATATTGGATTGTTTCTTGGACATGTTAAATGTTATATGGAGAGCTCTGGATTGTCTTGTATGCCTTCTAAGAGTGTTGATTTTTTTAGCTACCAATCAGCTTGGCTAGACTAAAATTATTGCTATTAAGTATCAAAGGAGTACTCAAATTTGGTTAAACTCAAATGTCAAGTTCTGTCATGCCTGCTATGGGAAGCAGCTCATATCTCAGAAAGATTACTTTCAAATACCTCCATACATTCATGGTGTAGCCAGTGACTGACCGGTTTTTACACAGAATGTGGGATTCCCCTTCTTTGGATTTCTCCCTTTGATGATCCCATCAGTCTCTGGAAAGTCTGGTTACACTTAGCTCCTTTCTTTAGTCCTTCCAGGCAGAAAGACAATAGAATTTCTATCAGAATTTTCTTTACTCCAAGCTAGTCCACAATTGTAAATTCCCTCAGGAGAAAGCAATGAAATTGGAAACACACCCCATTTGGTCACTTCCTCCAAGTTTAGATTTTCCAATAAAATATAACTGCTTTTATTTTTTCCCTAGAGAACAAGGACAGTTGTTTTATTATATTCATCTCAGAGTTTATTTTTGTTACTTCAAAAGTTAATTTTTCAAGAATTTATTCCTCCACACAGGAAACAGTACTGTATATTTAAATTTAAAATAAATATTTATGGAGAAACTAAGATGGCGGCATAGGTAAACACCGGGAAATTGCTGCCTCCCACAACAACTTCAAAAATACAATGAAAAGACAAAACGGACATCATCCAGAACTACAGGAAGGCTGGCTGAGGGGAAATTCTACAACTAGAAGGAAATAGAAAAGCACACAGACCCAGAGGAGCTGCAGAAGTAAAGTGCAGAGGTACGGAGGCCCACGCGCATGGAAAGGGGCTAGCACCTGAGGACGCAGCTGTCTTTTTGAATCAGGAGGGAGTCACAAGCTCCCGACTGCTCTGAACTCTGGTTCTGGCAAGTCTCTGGGGACCCAGGACTCATACGGGGAGAAACTGGAATGTCTGGCAGCAGGCAGAACTCTGAACTTGAGGGCGGCTTTCCATCAGAGGTGCTTGCAGCAATTATCAGGACACTGAGACGCACAGCCCCTTAGGGCAGGGCTGAGGACCAGCCACAGCTGCTTGCTCCGCCCTTTGATTCCCTGAGACCCCGCCTCACCCAGACTGCAGCAGAGGCTTTTGCATATGAATGCCCTGGCCCTTTGCAACCTGAAAATTACCTAACAAATTGCAGCTAGGCCAGACAGACCCAGAACTTCCAAGAGAAGGCCCAAGGCCCCACAGCAGCTTGCATTGCTTCACAGCTGGGCCTCATCAGGGCACCTCCAAACTCCAAAAAAGGAAAGGGAATCTGCAGTTCTCTTCGTAGCTCCTGCTGGGTAACCTCAGGCAGAGGCTAAATTAGCACCTCCTTAGATCCAAGAGCCAGTGTACCCAGTTGTCAGACCATCAGGATTACAACTCCTCAGATCCATAAGGGACACACTCAGGGCGCAGACTCAGTGAGCACCAAAGCCCCACTGAAGCAAGTCTTGCCCAGAAGGGTGTCTTCAGCACAGAAGTTCTCCCACTGCAGACACAGCTGATTCTCACTGCCAATTGGCCTGGAGGTCAATTCCTCCCAGTGATCCTACAACAATCAAGGCATAACTACAAAAAGACTGTGCACAAGCCCACAAAGGGGTGCACCAAGAGTGTGCACCTCAGGTAACTGGGGAGGCTGAGCCACTGGGCCCTACAGGACACCTAGCACACAAAACCACTCTACCAACACAGGGAAGCATAAAAAATGCGGAGACAAAGAAACAGGTCACAAATGACAGAAATGGAGGAAAGCAAACGACTGGATATAGAGTTCAAGGCCACGTTTATAAGGTTTTTCAAGAATTTTATGGAAACCGCCAATAAATTTAGTGAGACTCTGGAGGATATGAAAAAAGACCAACTAGAAATTAAGCATACACTGACTGAAATAAAGAATAATATACAGATATCCAACAGCAGACAAGAGGATCCCAAGAATCAAGTCAAAGATTTGAAATATGAAGAAGCAAAAAATACCCAACCAAAAAAGAAAAAAGGAAAAAGATTCCAAAAATATGAAGATAGTGTAGGGAGCCTCTGGGACAACTTCAAGCATACCAACATCAGAATTATAGGGGTACCAGAAGAAGAGAGAGGGCAAGATATTGAAAACCTGTTTGAAGAAATAATGACAGAAAACTTCCCATACCTGGTGAAAGAAATAGACTTACAAGTCCAGGAAGTGCAGAGAACCCCAAACAAAAGGAACCCAAAGAGGACCACACCAAGACACATCATCATTACAATGCCAAGAGCAAAAGACAAAGAGAGAATCTTAAAAGCAGCAAGAGAAAGACAGTCAATTACCTACAAGGGAGTACCCATACAACTGTCAGCTGATTTCTCAACAGAAACCATGCAAGCCAGAAGAGAGTGGCAAGAAATATTCAAAGTGATGAATAGCAAGAACCTACAATCAAGATTACTTTATCCAGCAAAGCTATCATTCAGAATAGAAGGTCAGATAAAGAGCTTCACAGATGCCCAAACCGGTTTGGCTCTGTGGATAGAGCGTAGGCCTGAGGACTGAGGGGTCCCAGGTTCGATTCCAGTCTAGGGCATGTACCTGGGTTGCGGGCACATCCCCAGTGGGAGATGTGCAGGAGGCGGCTGATCGATGTTTCTCTCCCATCGATGTTTCTGGCTCTCTATCTCTCTCCCTTCCTCTCTGTAAAAAATCAATAAAATATATTTTAAAAAAAGAGCTTCACAGATAAGAAAAAGCTAAAGGAGTTCATCACCACCAAACCAGCATTATATGAAATACTGAAAGGTATTCTTTAAGAAGAGGAAGAAGAAAAAGGAACTCTTACCATTTGCCACAGCATGGATGGAACTGGAGAGCGGATAAATACCACATGATCTCACTCATTTGTGGAATATAATGAACAACATAAACTGATGAACAAGGACTGATCCAGAGATGGAGAGGCATTGATTGGATTGTCGGGCCTTGGAGGGAAGGTAGGGGAGGGTGGGGGTAAGGGGGAAAGATCAACCAAAGGACTTATATGCAAGCATATAGGCCTAACCAATGGACAAGGACAATGGCGGGGTGAGGGCATGAGCGGGGGGGGGGGCAGGGATAGGGGGTAACGTGGGGATAAGGACACATATGTAATATCTTAATCAATAAAAAATATATTATAATAAATATTTACAGTTGTAAAAAAGGTTACCCAACGTTATACAATTATTACATGTAGAATCTGTCCTCCAAACCAGTTATTTTTCTACTGTACAATGATTTTCAAACAACACTCACACTTAGAAATATACACCATTGATGCTAAAATGCGTTTTACACTGAATTTTCGTGCTGCTTCTAGCCTGATATAATTCCTCAGGTGCTTCTGAGACAATGTCTATCAATGAGAACAGTATGGTGGTTCAACTGACCCTTAATTACTTCACTTTTAAATATGCAATTCTATACTGGAAACTCATTTTTAATACTTGCATGTTCATAAATAGCATCACACAAGATTCCTTGGTGATAAATTGGACTCTAAGGAATTAAATTTATATTCACCAAGCCACCAGAGAAGAATTGGTTAACCAGGGTTTATTTATTAATTTTCAATTAGTAATATCACATCTTAGAAAGCTTTAAAGCTCATGTCAGCTACTTCTCTCAGTAGGGAAACACACATAGGAAAGCAAATAAACATCAAAAGTCTCTGGGTGGATGCAGTAAGGGCATACTAAGTAAATGCTTTGAAGGAGACCATCAAATCCTAATAGTTGTGTGTGTCTGCCTCTTCTAGCTGAAGTCATGAATTCCTTCTGCCTACCTTACACAATTCTGGAACTGGAGAGCAAAATTCAATAAAGCAGGTTGGTATGTGGGATTAGTTTTCCTTTCTGCTTTGGTTTTGACAGGTTTTAATCCAATTACTTGTTGAATCTGAGACTTTCCTCTGACAATTTCCATTCTATCTAGTAAGGCCCTCTTCTAGGGTTGCTCCATACTGTTCTTTTCCCATTCCAGCCAGATAGAGACTTGATGATATGACCTGTCTGCAATCGGGGCTCTCACTGCTGCCAATTATCCCCCTCACCAACTGATCCTACACAAAGTATGCTAAAGATCTGTTGAGTCATCTTTTTTCCACTGTCATACTCATGGTTGTCATCATCATCATCATCAACAACATCATTACATTCTAGCAATTCCAGCAAAGTGACTTTTATTTACATGTTCTAATGCTATATTTCTAGTATCTCTGAGAAGAAAGGCAGGTATAATAAATTTCACTTTATATGTGAGAAATCTAAAGCCCAGAAAAGTTATTTACTCAAATATGTGCATCTAGCTAGCAATGAAACCAGAACTGAGATCCATGTATTTTACTTTCTACTCTCAAACACTTTTCCCTAAAATAGTGTTTCACTGAAGATGCCTATTATAATGCAGACTAGAAGCCCAGTGGACAAAAATTTGTGCACTCGGGGGTGGGGTCCTTAGGCCTGGCCTGTGCCCTCTTGCAGTCTGGGACCCCTCAGGGGTGACCACCTGCTGGCTTAGGCCCTCAGACATCCCCCTGGCAGCCCAGGAGCCCTCAGGGGATGTCCACTTGTCAGCAGGGAGGAGGCCTAAGCTGCAGTCGGACATCCTTAGCACTGCTGAGGAGGAGGAAGAGGCTCCCGCCACCACCACTGTGCTGGCAGCTATCAGCCAGTCTTGTGGCTGAGCAGAGCTCCCCCTGTGGAAGGACACTGACCACCAGGGGGCAGCTCCTGCATTGAGTTTCTGCCCCCTGGTGGTCAGTGTGTGCCATAGTGACCAGTCACTCCCAGTCATTCTGCTGTTAGGTCAATTTGCATATTACCCTTTTATTATGTTGGATAGAGGCCTGGTACATGGGTGGGGACAAGCTGGTTTGCCCTGAGGGATATCCCAGATCAGGCTGGGGATCCTTGCTGGGGTGCCTGGCAAGCCTGGGTGACAGGCTGATGGCTGTTTGCAGGCTGGCCACAGAACCTTCAGGGTAGGGGTCCCCGCTGGGGTGTCTGGCCAGCCTGGGTGAGGGGCTGATGGCTGTTTTCAGGTTGGCCACACTCCCTTCAGGGTGTGGATCCCTGGCCAGCCTCGGTGAGGGGCTGATGACTTTTTGCAGGCTGGCCAAGCCCCCCAGTGACCCAAGCTCCCAGGCTCTCCTTTTTTTCTTTTTTTTTTCCAACACATCTATGAGCAGAGGCCAGGCTGGCTGGAAGCAGGTATCTGGGATTTATTTGTCTTCTATAATTGAAACTTTGTAGCCTTGAGCAGAGGCGACTGCTGGCCAGGGCCGGAGGAAAGCTTGGATTCCTCCATCACCAGGGCAACCCAAGCCTCCTGCTTGCTCCAGCTCTGTGGCCGCCGGCCACCACCTTGGTTGGCTTAATTTGTATAGTTACTCTGATTTGCTGGTGAGCATGGCTTGTGGGTGTACTGGATGCATGTTCAATTTTCATGTTTCTCTTTTATTAGATAGGATTCCTAAGCTTCATGCTCATTTATTAGAAAATTAGGGAGGAAATCTTCAAAGGGTCTTTAAAGGGCCCCCAAAGTCTTTCTTATGAGAAGGCAAAATGGCCAACACTACATAATATTCTGTCTACCAGTCAGGATTAGACATTAGTGTCTCTTGTCCCACAAACAGTGCTGGAAATATCATGTAAACATATACTTGTGGTTCCAGGTCTTTGAATTATCATTTTTAAAAGTTCATGTTCTTTAATTATAGGCCACTTCATCTAGGGAATTATGACAGGCCAAATGATAATCTCAGAGATGTTCTGCTATTGTCCTCACACACTTTTATTTCTGGGATTTCACTTATAGGAACCTCCAACATTTATGCTTATTTTCAACTCTCCTTTAGCATGAGTCCCAGGTAACTCATATTATTGTGTCTCTTTTTCACCTAATGTGAATTTGATTTTCTCTCTAAATGTCATAGGTATTGCATCCAACTAGTGTTCAATCATCCAACGCGTTAATTTATCCATTAATATAGGAAAATTTCCATTGTATCCAATGGATCTAAAAAATGCTGCAGAGTTAGAACACCTGCCATAATTTTAAGGAGACTCTGTAGCTCAATTGTTGATAAATATTGTTCAAAGTGCCCTTCAAGCTTGGCTGTTCTAACTTTATAGCTTCCTCTTCTAGGAAACATATACTCATCTACTTAAGGTACTCATTGTTCCGTCTATCCTTTAAGAAAGCCAAGTGGTAAATAGAAGGAGGGCTATAAGAACGGAGGCCATTTAGACCTGCTTAGTCTAGGAAAAACAAAGCCCTCCTGGTTATGTAAAGTCTAGTCTACCTCACCAAGACTAAAGTTCAACAGTAAGAGTTGGTCATTAAGTCTTCCTTTTCCTTACATTATTTCTTCTGCTTATATTTTCTTCTGGGACCTCACAGGCTGACCGAGGATAGGGTTTTAGTATCTTTTTACCATATCATCTCTTTTCCTCTCCTCTCCTCTCCTCTCCTCTCCTCTCCTCTCCTCTCCTCTCCTCTCCTCTCCTCTCCTCTCCTCTCCTCTTTCCCCTCCACTACCCACCCTTATTATTCTCTCTCTCTCTCTCTCTCTCTCTCTCTTTCTCTCTCTCTCTCTCTCTCATTTATTCTAATCACAACAGACATGTTCACACAACTCTGTCTTGAATAGATGTTCCTGTCTTTCTGGGACCATCCACATGTGTTACAACATGATAAGATCATATCTCTCTCCTCCTACTCAGGGCCCTAGTCTCAATATCTTTCCCATCCGCTAAGAATAAATTTCCCAGTGGCAGATACCTGCTCTTTGTGACTCAAAGAAGTAGCTAGCTAAACTGAGGGTCAAGCTGATCTTTAGATTAAGAAGAATGTCCATCCGGTAAAGGAGAAAATTAGCAGAATTGACTATATCAGTTTCTAGATCAATGACAGCTAAGTCACTTAACTTTTGTGGAATTTACTTTCCTTGCATGATAAAAAGGGAAGGTGGATTTAGCAACAACTTCTAAATAAGTAGTTTTCTAACTGTGATCTATAGTACTTTGGGCCCATCATACTTCATTTTAACTAGAGCAGCTATTATTTTATCTGTTGTATAATGAGGCTCCAAGTAAAACTATGGTAGACAAAGGATTAAACCACTAAAATATTAAAAAATACTCACCTATAGAGTACTTGAGGTTCAGTCAATCTTAACATGTTTTTATCTGGAAGTAAAATCTCTTTATAACCATTTCATTAAAATGGGAATATTTGCCGAAAATATTTGCCGAAACCGGTTTGGCTCAGTGGACAGAGCATCGGCCTGCGGACTGAAAGGTCCCAGGTTCGATTCCGGTCAAGGGCATGTACCTGGGTTGCGGGCACATCCCCAATAGGAGATGTGCAGGAGGCAGCTGATCGATGTGTCTCTCTCATCAGTGTTTCTAACTCTCTATCTCTCTCCCTTCCTCTCTGTAAAAAATCAATAAAATATAAAAAAAAAGTTTTTTAAAAAATAAAATAAAATGGGAATATTTGTGGTTGTCTTAGCAAAGAATAAACTTAACAGGTGGGGATTCCAGTCTGGGTGCCCAGTCAAGCAATGCCATGAAAGATTGGTGAAGGAAATATAAGAGTGCAAGTTTATGGTCATTAAAAAATCATCCCTATGCATGACCCCCTTGTGACATGCACCCAATGGATACTGAGCTCACCTTAAGTTGTGTTAAAACACAAAAATTCAACTGAGTAAATTTCAAAATTCAAATGGTTAAGGAGAGGTTCTCATTTGTATTTACTCCTAACCAGTTCCACAGACAGATAGACACCTGATAAAGGTAGTGAATATTGAATCATAAATAACCTTCTGGTAGGTCCTTTCCAACCAGCAATGTAAATTTATGGGAATTGATCAATGAGGTGTCTCGGTTTGTTTGTGAATAGTTAGGGACACAGTTAGATAACCTAAAAAGTATTGCCTGATTTTGTACCAACGACCTAGGCGTTCATAGCCCAAGGAGAATGATAACCACCATAGAAAAAGATAAAATCTGTAGGGTATCAGTACTTCCACTAAGGTGACACAGATAATGGACAAACCTGAGTTATTAATGAGAAAACCCATGCCTGAAAGGTTACTCCCCCCAACACACACACCCTTAGCAATGAACTGGGATATAGGAATGGTGGTGTTATCTTCCCAGGCCCATGCCAGAGTAAAAGAAATAAAGTAAACAAGAAGGGCTTCATGTTTAGTTAAAGTATAAAGTCTTCTTCTGGTGTCTTGGGTGGAAGCAGTCTACATTGATGTTAGCTACTTCTCTTTCTTGTCAATTTGATTTATAGGAGTCTAGCATCTATACAGGACCAAATTTCAGATCTTCTTTACCTGTGAGATGTATAACTAAGGTTCAATACCTTTAGTTTTGCAGCAATGTCAGTACTTAGGAGTACTTGGTAAGTTCCTTTCCAATGGGGCTTGAGGACTGTCTTTGTCTAATGATGCTTCCAGAATACCTAGTCACCACGCTCTAGGCTGGGACTAACAGAATCCTTTGAATTGAGATCTGGAAAAGCTTCTTTAACTTGTTCATAATAGGCATGAGTATAAGACATTGAAGATTTACAGTAGTTGATCATATTAGCATGAGACAATAGGGATATACTGAAAGTTCTACACTAATAGACATTGGCCTACCAATAACTATCTCATTAGGAGTAATTGCATGTTTCCCAGAAAGTATTCTGAAAACAGCAAAATCAAAGGCAATATCTTAGGCCAAGGGACTCAGCAAGTTTAGATATTTTAAGTTTGTGGATCCCATTAGATCTCTCTACCTTGAGAGTGATAGGAACAGTTGATAATATTTTTTCTTTTTTTAAGTTTTATTCTCTCCCTTACAATATTTTATTGAGTTAAACTTATACATACAATAGGATGCACAGATTTTATATGTATAGTAGTTGAGTCCTTTTTACTGCTGAGTAGTATTCCATTTCATGCATATAACCAAATATTGTTTATTCATTTTTTGTTGATAGACATTTGGATAGTCTTCAGTTTTTGGCTATTATGAATAATGCTGCTTTAGATACTTGTACATGTGCTCATAAGAGTTCCATTTTCTTTATATCTTTATCAACATCTACACTAATTAAAGATAAAGATGCAAATTGACCATACCTTCATGACAACCTACCAGCCAATCAGGAGTGAGTATGCAAATTAGCCTAATAAAGATGGTGGGTTAATTTGAATACACAGTCACTGAGCAGCTGGGGGCGGGATGCCTGCATCTATGCCATGGTGACAATGCAGGCGTTCTGCATCGCTCTAGCCGCTCCAGGCCTCTGGGCAGCGTGGGAAGGCGGAAAGGTGGCTCTGTACCAGAGCTAAGGTGGTGCCGGCAACCAGAGGAAGGAAGGCCAATCTTGCACAAATCTTCATGCATCGGGCCTCTAGTAGTGGTTGAAAATGGTTATCTTCTTATGGTTTTAATTTGGGTTTCCTGGATGTTGAGCCTCCTTTACCTGCACATTAGATACTGCTTTATCTTTTTTTGGGAAGTGTCTGTTCAAGTCTTATAACTCATTTTAATTATTGGCTAATTTTTCTTAAAATTGAATTGCAAGAGTTTTAATATATTTTGGCTACGAGTGTCAGATATACGTATTGGGAATATTTCTTCTAGTCTATAGGTTTTGATGCGATAAAGTTTTAAATTTTCATGAAATTCAGTTTATCAAAAACATTTTTTTAATGCTTAGTGCTTTTTGTGTTTTCTAAAAATTCTTTGCCTGTCTACCCCATGGTTTTAATGATAGTCTCAGGTACTTTTCTCTCAAAGCTTTATTGTTCTGGCTTTTACACCTTTAATTATATTTTAATTTTTTATTGATTAATTTATTACATACTTGTCCTTATCCCCACGTTACCCATTATCACCCCCACTCATACCCTCACTCCCCTGTTGTCTCTGTCCATTGGTAAGGTGTATATGCTTGCATATAAGTCCTTTGGTTGATCTCTCCTCCTAACCCTGAACCTCCCCTACATTCCTTCTGAGGTTTGATAATCTGATCGATGATTCTCTGTCTCGGGATCTGTTTTTGTTCATCAGTTAATGTTGTTTATTATATTCCATCAATGAGTGAGATCATGTGGTATTTATCCGCTCTCCAGTTCCATCCATGCTGTGGCAAATGGTAAGAACTTCTTTTTTACCACAGCGTAGTATTCCATTGCATAGATGTACCACTGTTTTTTAATCCACTCATCTACTGATGGGCACTTAGGCTGTTTCCAAATCTTAGCTATGGTGAATTGTGCTGCTATGAACATAGGAGTGCATATATCTTTTATAGTTGGTTTTTCTAGTTTCTTGAGATATATTTCTAGAAGTGGAATCACTGGGTGAAATGGGAGTTCCGTTTTTAGTTTTTTGAGGAGACTCCATACTGTTCTCCACAGTGGCTGAGCCAGTCTGCATTCCCACCAGCAGTGCACGAGGGTTCCTTTTTCTCCACATCCTCGCCAGAACTTGTCATTTGTTGATGTTAGCCATTCTGACAGGGGTGAGATGGTACTGAGTTGTCATTTTGATTTGTATCTTTTGGATGATTAGTGACTTTGAACATGTTTTCATATGTCTTTTGGCCTTTCTTCTATCTTCTTTCAAAAAGTATTTAGGTCTGTTGCCTAGTTTTTGATTGGGCTGTTTATATTCTTTTGTTAAGTTGTTTGAGTTCCCTGTAAATGTTGGATATTAAACTCTTATCGGTGATAACATTTGCAAATATGTTCTCCCATTCAGTGGGCTTTCTTGTTGTTTTGTTGATGGTTTCCTTTGCTGTGCAAAATCTTTTTATTTTGATGTAGTCACATTTGTTTATTTTATGTTTAGTTTAAATTGCCCTAGGAGCAGTATCAGTGAAGAAATTGCTTTGGTATATGTCTGGGATTTTGCTGCCTGTGGATTCCTCTAGTGTTTTTATGGTATCCCATCCAATGTTTAAGTCCTTTATCCATTTTGAGTTTATTTTTGTGTATGGTGTACGTTGGTGGACTAGTTTCATTTTTTTTGCATGTATCTGTCCAATTTTCCCAACATCATTTATTGAAGAAGCTGTCTTGACTCCATTTTATGTTCATGACTCCTTTGTGGAATATTAATTAAGCAAAGTGGTTTAGGTCAATTACTGGATTCTCTATCCTATTCCATTGATCTATATGTTTGTTCTTGTGCCAGTACCAGGTAGTTTTGAGAACAGTAGCTTTGTAATACAGCTTGATATCTGGTATTGAGATCCCACCTACTTTGTTCTTCTTTCTAAAGATCTCTGCAGCTATTTGGGGTCTTTTTTTATTCCAGATGAATTTTTGGAAAGTTTGTTCTAGGTCTGTGAAATATGCTGTTGGTATTTTAATGGGGAGTGCATTGAATCTATAGATTGCTCTGGATAGTATAGAGATCTTGATGATGTTGATTCTACCAATCCATGAACACGGTATGTTCTTCCATCTGTTTATGTCTTCGTTTATCTCCTTTTTCAGTGTCCTGTAGTTTTCTGCGTATAGGTCTTTTACCTCCTTAGTCAAGTTTATTACTAGGTATCTTAATTTTTTTGGTGTAATGGTAAATGTGATTGTTTTTTTAGTCTCTCTTTCTGTAAGTTCATTATTGGTGTATAGAAATGCCATAGATTTCTCGGCATTAATTTTGTATCCTGTTACATTGCCAAATTCATTTATTGAGTCTAATAATTTTTTGACTGAGTTTTTAGGGTTTTCCATGTACAGTATCATATCATCTGCGAATAAGGTCAGTTTTACTTCTTTTTTAATTTGGATGCCTATTATTTCTTCATTTTGTCTGATCAAAATGGTTAGTACTTCCAGTACTATGTCGAACAGGAGTGTTGAGAGTGAGCATCCCTGTCTTGTCCCTGTTCTTAGGGAAAATGGTTTTAGTTTTTGCCCATTGAGTATGAGGTTGGCTGTGGATTTGTCATATATGGCTTTTATTATGTTGAGGTATGATCCTTCTATTCCCACCTTCCTGAGCGTTTCTATCAAGAAAGGGTGTTGGATTATGTCAAATACTTTTTCTGCATCAATTGATTTGACTATGTGATTTTTATCTTTCAACTTGTTTATGTGATGTATCACGTTTATTTATTTGCAGATATTGTACCATCCTTGCATCCCCAGGATAAATCCTACTTGGTCATGGTGTGTGATCTTTCTGATGTACTGCAGAATCTGATTTGCTAGAATTTTGTTGAATATTTTGGCATCTATGTTCATGAGCAATATTGGGCTGTAACTCTTTCATTGTGTTGTCTTTATCTGGTTTTGGTGATAGGGTGATGCTGGCTTCATAGAATGTACTTGGAAGTGTTCCTTCCTCTTGAATTTTTTGGGATAGTCTGAGGATAGGTTTTTTTTCTTCCTTGAATGTTTGGTAAAATTCCCCTGTGAAGTCGTCTGGCCCTGGGCTTTTGTTAGCTGGAAGCTTTGTGATGACTGCTTCAATTTCTTCCATAGTTATCGGCCTACTAAAGGCCCGGTGCACAAAAATATGTGCAGTCTGGGGGTTCCCTAGTCCAGCGGGTGCCCTCTCACAGTTTGGGACCCCTCGGGGGATGTCCAGATTCTGGCTTAGGCTGTTCCATGGGCGATAGGGCCTAAGCTGGCAGTCAGACAACCCTTTGGCAGTCCAGCAGCCCTGTGGGGTGTCCATTTGCCAGTGAGGAGCAGGCCTGAGCTGCAGTCAGACATCCTTAGCACAGCTGGGGAGGCAAGAGAGGTTTTCCGCCACCACCACTGTGCTGGCAGCCAACAGCCTGGCTTGTGGCTGAGCAGAACTCCCTCTGTAGGAGTGCACTGACCACCAGCGGTCTGCTCCTGCATTGAGCATCTGCCCCCTGGTGGTCAATGTGTGTCATAGTGACCAGTCATTCCCAGTCATTCTGCTGTCAGGTCAATTTGCATACTACCCTTTTATTACATAGGATAGAGGCCTGGTACACGGGTGGGGGCCCACTGGTTTGCCCTGAAGTATGTCCCAGATTAGCCTGGGGGTCCCCACTGGGGTGCCTGGCCAGCCTGGGTGAGTGGCTGATGGCTGTTTGCAGGCTGGCCACCTCCCCCCCCCAGCAGGGCCCCTCACCCCATGGGGGTGTGAACAGCCTTGGTGAGGGCCTGATGGCTATTTTCAGGCTGGGCACACCCCTTTCCCTGAGGAGGTCCCTGCTGAGGTGCCTGGCCAACCTGGGTGAAGGGCTGATGGCTATTTACAGGATGTCCACAGCCCCTTCAGGATGGGAGGTCCTTCAGGGGTGCCTGACCAGGCTGGATGAGGGGCTGAGGGCTGTTTTCAAGCTGTCCACACCTACTTCAGTGTGGGCATCTCCACTGGGGTGTCTGGCCCCCCTGGATGAGAAGCTGATGGCTGTTTGCAGGCTGGCCACAGCCCCTTCAGGGTGGTGGGGATCCTGCTGGTGTGCCTTGCTAACCTGGGTAAGGGGCTGAGGGCCGTTTTCAGGCTCCCCACAGCCCCTTCTGTGTGGGGGAATCCCACTTGGGTGCTTGGTTAGCCTGGGTGAGGGGCTGATGTCCATTTTCAGGCTGGCCACGGCCCCCGGTGACCCAAGATTCCAGCCCCTCCCTTTTTTTCTTTTTTTTTTTCTTTCTGGGATTTATTTATCTTCTATAATTGAAATTTTTAGTCTTGTGCATAGACCAGGTCTGGCCAGGGCAGGTGGGAAGCTTGGCTTCCTCCATCTCCAAGGGTAACCCAAGCCTCCTGCTTGCTCCAGGTCCATGGCCACGACCATCTTACTTGGGTTAATTTGAATACTCGCTCCTGATTGGCTGGTTGGCATGGCTGGTGGGCATGGCTTGAGTGTAGCAGAGGGATGGTTAATTTGTCTGTTTCTCTTTTATGATGTAGGATTGAGACTTTTAGAATCTTCCTGATTGAGTTTTGGAAGGTTGTATTTTTCTAGCAATATGTTCATTTCCTCCAGGTTGCCTAGTTTAATAAAATAGAGTTGTCCGTAGTATTTTTTTAACAATCCTTTGTATATCTGTGGGGTCTGTTTTTATTTCACCTTTTTCATTTCTGATTTTCTTTATTTGGGTCCTCTCTGCTTCTTGGTGAGCCTGTTTATCAATCTTGTTTATCCTTTCAGAGAACCAGCTCTTGGTTTCATTGATCTTCTGTATTGTTTTTTAGGTCTCTATGTCATTCATTTCTGCTCCTATCTTTATTATGTACTTCTGTCTGGATACCGTGGGCTTTTCTTGTTGCTCTCTTTCTAAATCTTTGAGTTGTAGAGTTAGATGATTTACTACCATTTTTTCTTCTTCTTTGAGATAGGCCTGTAGAGCTATAAACTTCCCTCTCAGGACTGCTATCATTGTGTCCACTAGATTTTGGACTGTTGTGTTTTCATTTTCATTAGTTTCCAGGATGTTTTTAATTTCTTCTTTGATCTCTTTGGTAACCTTTCATTGTTTAATAGCATGCTGTTCAGCCTTCAAGTGTTTGAATTATTTGGATTGTTTTTATTGTAGTTTATTTCCAATATTATGTCATTGTGGTCTGAGGAAATGCTTGATGATTTCAATCTTCTTGAATTTGGGAAGACTTTGCTTGTGACCCAATATGTGGTCTATTTTTAAAAATGTCCCATGTTCGACAGACCCAAAGCCTGAGAAACAGCGATCAGGCTATCAATCCCCAGAAGGAAAGCAGGGAAGGGCTGGGGTAAGGGGAAGAGATCAACTGAAGGACTTGTATACATGTATATAAGCCAAACCAATGGACATGGACAACAGGGGGATGGGAGCTTGAGTGTGCGGGGCGGCGGGGGGAGGGAGGTTGGGGGTTAATGGGGGGGGGATGAGGACACATTTGTAATACCTTAACTAATAATAAAATAAATAAATAAATAAATAAATAAATATGTCCCATGTTCATTTGAGAAGAATGTATATTCCATGACTGTGGGGTGAAATGTTCTGAAGATGTCAATTAAGTCCATTTGATCTAGTGAGTCATTTAGGATTGTTGTTTCTTTGCTGATTTTTTGTCTAGAGGGTTTATCCATTGATGTCAGTGGTGTATTAAGTCCAATACTATGATTGTATTGTTGTTGATCTCTCCCTTGATATCTTCCAGGAGGTTTTTTTTAATGTATTTGGGTGCTCCTGCATTGGGTGCCTATATGTTTATCAGGGTTTTATCCTCTTGTTGTATTGAACCCTTTAGTATTATGAAGTGGCCTTCCTTATCTCTTGTTATGACCTCATTTTGAAGTCTATTTTGTCAGATATAAGTATTCCTACTCGAGCTTTTTTTTCCCATTCGCCTGAAAGATATTTTTCCATCCCTTCACTTTCAGTCTGTGTGAGTCCCTTATTTTGAGGTGGGTATCTTGTAGACAGCATATATATGGGTTGTGTTTTTTTATCCATTCAGCCACTCAATGTCTTTTGATGGAGCATTTAGTCCGTTTATGTTTAAAGTTTTTATTGATAGGTACTTGTTTGTAGCCATTTCTATTTTTCTGTTCCTGTTTTCTTTCTTAGCTTTTTATTTATTCTTTTTACACCAGTCCCTTTAGCATTTCTTGCATTGCTGGCTTGGTGGTGATAAACTCCCCTAGCCTTTCTTTTTTTTCTTTTTTTTTTTTTTTTTTTTGTCTTGTCTGTGGAACCTCTTATTTCCCCTTCAATTTTGAATGATAGCATTGCTAGTTAGAGTATTGTTGGATTCAGTCCCTTGCTTTGCATCACTTTGTAAATTTCCTTCCATTCTTTTCTGGCCTGATGTGTTTCTGTTGAGAAATCATTTGATAATCTAATGGTAGATCTTTGTATGTAACTTTCTGTCTCTCTTGCAGCCTTTAAGATTCTCTCTTTGTCCTGAACATTTGCCATTGTAATTATGACGTGTTTTGTTGTGGGTCTTTTCAGGTTCTTCTTTTTTGGGATTCTCTCTGCTTGTGTGACTTTTTTCTTCCCCATCTCAGGGAAGTTTTCTGACATTATTTCTTCAAATAGGTTTTCTAACCCTTGTTCCTCTTCTTGTTGCTCTGGCACCTCTATTATTCGTATGTTGCTTCATTTCATGTTGTCCCAAAGCTCCCTTGTCTTTTAATCTCCTCCTGTCTTTTAAATTTTTGCTCCAATTGCAGTTAACTTTGAGTCTTTTTTGCTTCCCTGTCTTCTAATTCACTAATTCAGTCCTCAGCTTCTCCTATTTTACTGTTGAAACTTTCCATGATTATTTTTATTGCAGCCATATCAGTCATCATTTTTTCTTGATTCTTACATACATCATTGATTTTTTTATCCATTTCTTCTTGATTCTTACAGAGTTCTTGATTTTTCCCTCCATCAGGTTTATGAATTGTATTACCCTTAGTCTGAATTCTTTTTCTGACATATTGCATGCCTCTGTTTCACTTAGCTGCTTTTCTAGTGGTTCCTCCTTTGCTTTCCCTTAGGGGTTTCTTTCTCTACCCATTTTGGGTCTCACCAACTGATCTAGATGTTGAGTCATGCAGGGGCTGCTTCTTGGGTGTCAGTGGCTCCTTGGGTGCAGTTGCTCCTCGGGTGGTCATGAAAGTGGCTGCTCCTCAGTTTGTAGCAGCTCCTCTGGTGGGTGCTGTTCACAGCAGTGGTGTCTCCTCTGGCTGGTAGGCGAGGCTGCTCGCACAGCTGCTGTTCCTTGGACAGGGGTGGGCTGATTATGAGGCTGCTGCTCCTCAGATGGGAGCAGGCTGAGCATGGCCGCTGCTCCTTGGACAGGGGCAGGCTCTTCACATGTGCCATCTGCTCCTCTGATGGGGGCGGACTGCTCACTTGGCTGCTGCTCCTTAGATCGGGGTTGGCTGCACGCTACTGCTGTTCCTCAGATGGGACAGGCTGCTTATGAGGCTGCCGCTTCTTGGACAGGGGCAGGTTGCTTACAGGGCTACTGCTCCTCATATGGGTGTGGGTTGCTCACGCAGTTGCTGCTTTTTGGATGGGGGACGGGCTGCTTGTGTGGCTGCTGCTTCTTGGGCTGGGGCAGGCCGCTCACCCATCTGCTGCTCTTTGGACAGGTGCAGGCTACGTGTGGCTGCTGCCCCTCAGACCAGAGTGTGCTGTACAGGGCTGCCGCTCCTCGGATGTGGGCAGTCTGCTCATGTGGCTGCTGCTCCTCAGACTGGGGTGGGCTGCCTGGGCGGCTACTGCTCCTTGAGTGGGGGTAGGCTGCTCGCAATGCTGCTGTTCCTCGTATGAGTGTTGGCTGCTCACACACCTGCTGCTCCTCAGACAGGTTCAGGGAATGGGCTGTGCAGCTGCTGCTCCTCGGACAGGTGTGGACTGGTGGGGCTGCTGCTCCTCAATTGTGAGCAGGCTGCTTATGAAGCTGCTGCTCCTCCTACGGGGCAGGCTGTTCATGTGGTTGCTGCTCCTCAGACAGGGGAGTGGGCTGGTCACACAGTTGCTGCTCCTTGGACAGGGGCAGGCCATGTGAGCCTTCTGTTCTTAGGCCAGGGCAGGCTGCTTGCAGGGCTGCTGCTCGTGTGTTTTCAGTGCTCCGGGCTAAGGTTTTGTGCCAGTAAGAGGGGAGCACGCTTCAGAGCTCACAGGAGCCTGAACCCAGGGTGGCTGGAGACCCATTTACCATGGGACCACAGTCAAGGTAGCAGGACCCTGGCAGGGGTGGCTATAGAGTCCCAGGTGTCATCTGAGGGCACTCTGGGTGGAGGTGAGGCTGGGTTCCCAGTTACAGCAGCTCTCCCCTTCAAAAGGCTAGACCTTTGAGGACAAGCCAGCCTCCCACTACTGTTTACTATGGTAGCCGAGGCTGCCTAGTTAGGTGAGCCCAGTTAGCCTGCCCTCGAAGGTCTTGCGGGATCTAATTGTGCCTCACTCATATACACACACACACATCCCACATGACCACAGACTCCTCTTTTGCTCCCTCACCCACTCACACTCTCTCCCTCACTGCTGCCTTCTTTCTGCCTCTGTAGTTGGGTCTGGGGTGTTACTGACCCATTCGTGGATGGAGTTTCCTCTGTAGGTGTCTGGTTATGAGGCTCGCTCTCTAGCCCCTGGCCAGACAGGATAAAATTCACCTTGACAAGACACAACACAAAGGGAACAAAGCATGAATGTACTCACGACAACAATAACCCCACTATAAGTGACCACCTGAGAAAAGATAATTAGGGTTGAGAAAAGAGAGCATAAATGATATCAAAGAGAAAGAAAAAGATAAGAGAGAAAAGAAAAAGAAGAATATAGATAGATAGATAGATAGATAGATAGATAGATAGATAGATATAGGTATATAGATATATAGATATATAGATAGATATATAGATATATAGATATATAGATATATAGATATATAGATACATAGATACATAGATACATAGATACATAGATACATAGATACATAGATACATAGATACATAGATATATAGATATATAGATATATAGATATATAGATATATAGATATATAGATATATAGATATATAGATATATAGATATATAGATATATAGATATATAGATATATAGATATATAGATATATAGATATATGGGGGGAAAACACCACAAAACCAATAGATAAACAAAGAAACATAAAAACAAACAAACAAAGAAACAAAAAATACAAACACCAAACCCCCAGCAAAGAGGGTGGGGGCAGAATCTGTA
The DNA here is from genome assembly GCF_963259705.1 of Myotis daubentonii. Lineage (NCBI taxonomy): Eukaryota > Metazoa > Chordata > Mammalia > Chiroptera > Vespertilionidae > Myotis > Myotis daubentonii. The sequence continues at coordinate 93,447,322 of NC_081861.1, read as the reverse complement.
GAGGCTGAGCTTATATACAGAAAATAAGGTTAAGAATTGGATGAATATGGGAAGGATCTCAGTTCAGTATAGAGGAAGTAGAAAGGGGATGGGTGGATAAGAGGAAAGAGAACAAGAAGAAAATAATAATAATAATAATAATAATCTATTCTAATAAAAGACACACATGCAAATTGACTGCACCTCTGCGACACCCCAAGCCATGCCCACCAGCCAATAAGAGTGAGTATATGCAAATTAACCCAACTAAGATGGCAGCTTGCAGCCACAGAGCTGGAGCAAGCAGGAGGCTTATTTGCCCTGGTGATGGAGGAAGCGAAGCTTCCCTCCTGCCCTGGCCAGCTGTGGCCTCCCTCAAGGCAACAAATTTTCAATTATAGAAGATAAATAAATTCCAAATACCTGCTTCCAGCCAGCCTCCACTGGGAACTTGGGTGGCTGGGGGCCGTTGCCAGCCTGCAAACAGCCATCAGCCCCTCACCCAGGATGGCCACAACCTCATAGGGTGAGGGTCCTCGCTTGGAGCTTTGGCCAGCCTGCAAACAGCCATCAGCCCCTCACCCACAATGGCCAGGCACCCCAGCAGGACCCCCCACCCTGAAGGGGTTTTGGCCAGCCTGAATACAGCTGTCAGCCCCTCACCCAGGCTGGCCAGGGACCCACACCCTGAAGGGGGTGTGGCCAGCCTGCAAACAGCCATTGGCCCCTCACCCAGGATGGCCACACCCTCATAGGGTGAGGGTCCCCTCTGGGGGGCTTGGCCAGCCTGCAAACAGCCATCAGCCTCTCACCCAGGATGGTCAGGCACCCCAGCGCGGACCCTCACCCTGAAGGGGCCGTGGCCAGCCTGCAAACAACCATCAGCCACTCACCCAGGCTGGCCTGGCACTCCAGTGGGGACCCCCACCCTGAATGGGGTGTGGCCAGTCTGAAAAAGGTCCTCAGCCCCTCACCCAGTCTGGCCAGGCACCTCATTGAGGACCCCCACCCTGATCTGGGACACCCTTCAGGGCAAACCAGCTGACCCCCACCTGTGCACCAGACCTCTATCCTATATAACAAAAGGGTAACATGCAAATTGACCCTAACAGCAGAATGACTGGGAATGACTGGTCACTATGACACATACTGACCACCAGGGGGCAGACGCTCAATGCAGGAGCTTCCCCCTGGTGGTCAGTGTCCTTCCACAGGGGGAGCTCTGCTCAGCCACAAGCTAGGCTTATGGCTGCCAGTACAGCGGTGGTGGTGGGAGTCTCTCCAGCCTCCTCAGCAGCACTAAGGATGTCCGACTACAGCTTAGTCTTGCTCCCCACTGGCAAGTGGACATCCTGCAAGGGTTCCCAGACTGCCAGAGGGATATCTGACTGCCAGTTTAGGCCTGAGCCCCCAGGGAGGGGCCTAAGCCAGCAGGTGGTCATCCTCTGAGGGGTCCCAGACTGTTAGAGGGCACAGGCTGGGTTGAGGGACCCTCCCTAGTGCACAAATTTTTGTGCACTGGGCCTCTAGTAATAATAATAATAATAATAATAATAATAATAATAATAATAATAAATTTATAAAAAATTGATTTCAAAAATGGTATAAAAATAACAAATAAATATAAAATAGAGTGATGGAAGAATAATGCAAAAATAAAAAGGAAGTAAAGCAACAAACAAAAACAGGAAAACAAAAAAAAAAGAAGAAAAAATAGATAATGAAATAATAGTAAAAAATAAACATGAAAATGAAAAAGTGGAGTGTTGTTCTCTTGGCTGGCTTAAGATCCCAGTCTTCTGTACTGTACTGTTTCTCAGATTCCCGTTCCTGGGACTGAAGGTCTCTCCTTAGGCCAGTCCCTTTGGACTCTCAGGGAATTAGATTTTTTTAAAAAAAAAATCCTTTGTACCATTCAGGGTGTTATCTGGGTGTGGCTGAATTGGTTGGCTGAATACTGGAGGGATGGGGCTATCTCTTCAGGACAAAATGGCTGCCCAGGTCCCAGGCTCAGGCATGACTCAGTGCCAAAGTTGCTGCCACTTCTCCTGGACCCCCCCTCTCCCCAGATTCCACAACTTCGCGCCTTCTCCCACACTGCAGCCACGGGTAAGTGTCTGTATCTGAAAGGTCCCATGCACTAGGCTCAATGAAGAAAGGCACAGGCCACAGAGGGAGGAGAGTCTGCACCTCTGTGCCCTCCTCTCCTGCCAGCACTCCTCTTCAGCCTTTCCTGACTGTGGACTCAGATCTAGAGTCCTCTGCAGTTCAACAGTTCTGCGGATCTTCTTTCCACAGTCAGACACTGTGCCTATCCCAAGGAATGCGGCTCGGTGCTGGTGCCGTGTGGGTTCCCTCTGACCCTCAGGGCTCAGAGGTCTGGTAGATTATCCTTTCCAGAACCTTGATTTTACCTTTCTCCAGGGATCCTCTGCCCTTCCCTGCTGCAAACCGGCTCCGAGCTGAGTCTCCTTTGCCAATTTGGGCTGGAAGTTACTTGTTTCAGCTGCTTACCTATCTGCTCTGGGACAAGGCTTGGGACACGTCCATCTATACTGCCGCCATTTTGTCTCTCTTTTTTTTTCTTTTTTAAATTTTATTTTTCATATGCAGTTTACATTCAATATTATTTTGTATTAGTTTCAGGTGTACAGCATAGTAGATAGACAATCATATACTTTACAAAGTGTTTCCCCTGATATGTCAAGTACACACCTGGCACCATATATAGTTATTACAATATTATTAACTATATTCTCTATGAACAGTGATAATTCTAAGAAGCATTTTATTAAGATTTGTATGATTTGCTCAATGAATTGGGTACATCAGTTACAGGGATTACAAGAATTACACCCCAAGTGGGAAACACATTTTTCTAACAGTTTCTTTGCCACTGTGAAGGCATTAGCCTTGTGGACAATGAAGGCTTCAACCTATCCTGAAAACAGGCATACAATAACAAAACCATTGATATATTAAGTGCAGTAACATAAAGTCCAGTTGCACGTGTTCAAAAGATTCAGAGAGAGGAGGTCTGAGGCCTCTGGGGACAAAATTAGTTTTTCCAGATTTATGGACCTGGCAGGTCAGACATTGCTGGCAGACTGTTTTCAAAATTTATAGAAGTCTCTTCACCAATGCCTTATTGTAATTTGAGTCATTTTAAATCCACTGCTATGGGCAAAGGAATAAAAAAAATAAACGTTGCCAGGGAACCATGAAAACCAAGTGGCTCTAGGGTTCCTTTTTTTCCTTATCCTCACCAACACTTCTTTGTTAATTTATTGAAGATAGCCACTCTTACAGATTTGAGGTAATATCTCATTGTGGTTTTGATTTGCATTTCTTTTGTTTTTTATTTACCCTCATATTTTTTTTATTTTTTTATTGCTTAAAGTATTACAAAGGGTATTACATATGTGTACTTTCTTTTCTCCAGCCCTTGAGAGTCCCCTGGCTTCCCCTACCCCCCAGTCTCTTATGTCCATTGGTTATGCTTACATGCAAGCATAAAAGTCCTTCGGTTGATCTCTTACACCCCTCCCTCCTGCCCCCCAACCCTCCCTGGCCTTCCTGCTGCAGTTTGACAATATGTTTGAGGCAGCTCTGCCTCTGTATCTATTATTGTTCAAAAGTTTATAATGGTCTCTATTATCCATGAATGAGTGAAATCATGAGGTAATTTTCCTTCATTGACTGGCTTATTTCACTTAGCATAATGCGATCCAGTTCCATCCATGCTGTTGCAAATGGTAAGAGTCCCTTCTTTTTCACAGAAGCGTAGTAGTCCATCGAGTAGATGTACCACAGTTTTCTAATCCATTCATCTACTGATGGGCACTTAGGCTGCTTCCAGACCTTAGCTATGGTGAATTGTGCTGCTATGAACGTACGGGTGCATATATCCTTTCTGATTGGTGTTTCTGGTTTCCTGGGATATATTCCTAGAAGTGGGATGACAGGGTCAAATGGGAGTTTCATTTTTAGTTTTTTGAGGGAACTCCATACTGTCTTCCATAGTGGCTGCACCAGTCTGCATTCCCACCAGCAGTGCACAAGTGTTCCTTTTTCTCCACATCTTCTCCAGCACTTGTCGTTTGGTGATTTGTTGATGATAGCCAGTCTGGCAGGTGTGAGATGATACCTCACTGTTGTTTTGATTTGCATCTCCCAGATGATTAGGGACTTTGAGCATGTTTTCATATGTCTCTTGGCTTTCTGAATGTCCTCTTTTGAAAGGTGTCTATTTAGGTCCTTTGCCCATTTTTTGATTGGATTGTTGATCTTCCTTTTGTTAAGTTGTATGAGTTTCTTTCCTATAAATTTTGGAGATTAGGCCCTTATCAGATATGACATTGGCAAATAAGTTTTCCCACGCAGTGGGTTTTCTCATTGTTTTGTTGATGGTTTCTTTTGCTGTGCAGAAGCTTTTTATTTTAAAGTACTCCCATTTGTTCATTTTGTCTTTAGTTTCAAGTGCCCTAGGAGCTGTATCAGTGAAGAAATTGCTTCAGCATATGTCTGAGAATTTGTTGCCTTTGGATTCTTCTAGAATTTTTATGATTTCCCGTGGTACATTTAAGTCCTTTATCCATTTTGAGTTTATTTTTGTGTATGGTGTAAGTTGGTGGTCTAGTTTCATTTTCTTGCATATATCTGTCCAATTTTCCCAACACCATTTATTGAAGAGACTATCTTGGCTCCATTGTATGTGTTTGCCTCCTTTGTCAAATATTAATTGAGCATATTGGTTCGGGCCGATTTCTGGGCTCTCTATTCTATTCCATTGATCTATATGTCTGTTCTTGTGCCAGTACCAGGCAGTTTTGAGAACAGTGGCTTTGTAATACACCTTGATATCTGGTAATGAGATCCCACCTACTTTGTTCTTTCTCAGGATTGCTGGAGCTATTCGGGGACTTTTTTTTATTCCAGATGAAATTTTGGAGAGTTCATTCTAGATCTGTGAAGTATGCCGTTGGTGTTTTAATAGGAAGTGCGTTGAATTTATAGATTGCTTTGGGTAGTATGGACATTTTAATGATATTGATTCTACCAATCCATGAACAAGGTATGTTCTTCCATCTGTTTATGTCTTCCTCTATCTCTTTTTTCAATGTCCTGTAGTTTTCTGAGTAGAGGTCTTTTACCTCTTTAGTTAAGTTTATTCCTAGGTAGCTTTATTTTTTTGGTGCAATGGTAAATGGGATTGTTTTTTTAGTCTCTCTTTCTGTAGGTTCACTATTGGTGTATAGAAATGCCTCAGATTTCTTGGGGTTAATTTTGTATCCTGCTACATTGCCAAATTCATGTATTAAGTGTAGTAGTTTTTTTGATGGAGTCTCTACGGTTTTGTATGTATAATATCATGTCGTCTGCAAATAAGGACAGTTTTACTTCCTCTTTTCCAATTTGGGTGCCTTTTATTTCTTATTCTTGTCTAATTGCAATGGCTAATACTTCCAGTACTATGTTGAACAGGAGTGGTGAGAGCGGGCATCCTTGTCTTGTTCCTGTTCTTAGGGAAAATGGTGTTAGTTTTTGTCCATTGAGTATGATGTTGGCTGTGGGTTTGTCATATATGGCTTTTATTATGTTGAGGTATGCTCCTTCTATTCCCACCTTGTTGAGAGTTTTATCAAAAATGGATGTTGGAATTTTTCCTTCATTGACTGGCTTATTTCACTTAGCATAATGCTCTCCAGTTTCATCCATGACGTTGCAAATGGTAAGAGTTCCTTCCTTTTTAGAGCAGCATAGTATTCCATCGTGTAGATGTACCACAGTTTTCTAATCCATTCATCTACTGATTTTGTCAAATGCTTTTTCGGCATCAATTGATATGACCATGTGGTTTTTTTTCCTTTCAATTTGTTTATGTGATATATAATGTTATTGATTTTCAGATATTGTACCATCCTTGCATCCCTGGGATAAATCCTACTTGGTCATGGTGTACGATCTTTCTGATGTACTGCTGGATCCGACTTGCTAAGATTTTGTTGAGGATTTTGTCATCTATTTTCATGAGGGATATTGGCCTGTAATTCTCTTTCATTGTGTTGTCTTTACCTGGTTTTGGTATTAGGGTGATGCAGGCTTCATAGAATGAGCTTGGAAGTGTTCCTTCCTCTTGAATTTTTTGTTGTAGTCTGAGGAGGATAGGTTTTAGGTCTTCCTTGAATGTTTGGTAAAACTCCCCTGTGAAGCCGTCTGGTCCTGGGCTTTTGTTTGATGGAAGCTTTTTGATGACTGCTTCAATTTCTTCCATAGTTATAGGCCTGTTGAGATTTTGAGATTCTTCCTGACTGAGTTTTGGAATGTTGTATTTTTCTAGGAATTTGTCCATTTCCTCCAGGTTGTCTAGTTTGTTGGAGTAGAGCTGTCCATAGTATTTTTTTAACAATCATTTGTAGTTCTGTGGAGTCTGTTGTTATTTCGCCTCTATCATTTCTAATTTTGTTTATTTGGTTCCTCCCTTTTTGATTCTTGGTGAGTCTGGCTAGAGGTTTGTCAATCTTGTTTATCCTTTCGAAGAACCAGCTCTTGGTTTCATTGATTTTCTTTATTGTTTTTTTTGGTCTCTGTGTCATTTATTTATGCTCTAATCTTTATTATCTCCTTCCTTCTGCTCACTCTGGGCTTTTCTTGTTTCTCTCTTTCTAATTCTTTGAGTTGTAGAGTTAGATGATTTACTACCATTGTTTCTTGTTTTTTGAGATAGGCTAGTAAATCTATAAACTTCCCTCTCAGGACTGCTTTCATTGTGTCCCATAGGTTTTGGATTGTTATGTTTTCATTGTCATTAGTTTCCAGGATGTTTTTAATTTCTTCTTTGATCTCATTTGTAACCCAATCAATATTTAATAACATGCTATTCAGCTTCCAAGTGTTTGAGTATTTTGGGTTGTTTTTATTGTAGTTTATTTCTAATATTGTGCCTTTGTTGTCTGAGAAGATGCTTGGTATGATTTCAATCTTCTTGAATTTGGGGATATTTTGCTTGTAGCCCAATATGTGGTCGATTTTCGAATCTGTCCTATGAGCATGTGAGTGGAATGTATATTCCATGGCTTTTGGGTGAAGTGTTCTGAAGATGTCAATTAAGTCCGTCTGATCTAGTGAGTCATTTAGGATTGCTGTTTCTTTGATGATTGTTTGTTTAGAGGATTTATCCAGTTATGTCAATGGTGAATTAAAGTCCCCTACTATGATTGTATTGTTGTCGATCTCTCCTTTGATATCTTCCAGGAGTTTTTTAATGTATTTGGGTGCTCCTGCATTGGGTACATATATGTTTACCAAGGTTATATCTTCTTGTTCTATTTATCCCTTTAATGTTATGAAGTGGCCTTCCTTATCTGTTGTTATGTCTTTAACTTTGAGGTCTATTTTGTCCGATATAAGTATTGCTACCCCAGCTTTCTTTTCATTTCCACTTACCTGAAAACTATTTTTCCATCCCTTCACTTTCAGTCTGTGTAAGTCCCTTCTAATGAGGTCTTTCTTTTGTAGACAGCAGATGTTTGGGTCATGTTTTTTTATCCATTCAGCCAATCGATGTCTTTTGGGAGGAGCATTTAGTCCGTTTACATTTAAAGTTATTATTGAAAGGTACTTGTTTGTAGCCTTTTCTTTTTTTGTGTGGCTGTTTTCTTTCTGAGCTTTTTATTTCTTCTTTAACACCAGTCCCTTTAGCATTTCTTGCATTGCTGGCTTGGTGGTGATAAACTCCCTTAGCCTTTTTTTGTCTGTGAAGCTTCTTATTTCCCCTTCAAGTTTGAATGATAGCCTTGCTGGATAGAGTATTCTTGGATTCAGTCCTTTGCTTTGCATCAGTTTGTAAATTTCTGTCCATTCTTTTATGGCCTGATGTGTTTCTGTTGAGAAATCATTTGATAATCTAATGGGAGATCCCTTGTATATAACTTTCCATCTGTCTATTGCAGCCTTTAAGATTCTCTCTTTGTCCTGAACATTTGCTATGGTAATTAGGATGTGTCTTGGTGTGGGTCTTTTTGGCTTCACCTTGTTTGGGACTCTCTGTGCTTGTGTGACTTTTTTATTCCTCACCTCAGGGAAGTTTTCTGATATTATTTCTTGGAATATGTTTTCTAATCCTTGTTCCTCTTTCTGTTTTTCTGGCACCCCTATTTTTCGTATGTTGTTTCGTTTCATGTTGTCGCAAAGCTCCTTTAGACTCTCCTCCTGTCTTTTAATTTTTTTTCTCCAATTGCAGTACAGTTTGGGTGTGTTTTGCTTCCTTGTCTTCTAATTCACTATTTTGGTCCTCCACTTCTCCTAGTCTACTCTTAATACTTTCAATGGTGTTTTTTATTGCAGCTATATCGCTCTTCATTTCTTCTTGGGTCTTACTTAAGTTGTTGATTTTTTCATCTGTTTCTTCTTGCTTCTTGTATATGCAGAAGCAATTTCTTCACTGATACGGCTCCTAGGGCACTTGAAACTAAAGAGAAAATGAACAAATGGGACTACATCAAAATAATAAGCTTCTGCACAGCAAAAGAAAACATCAACAAAACAACAAGAAAGCCCACTGCGTGGGAAAACATATTTGCCAACGTCATATCTGATAACGGCCTAATCTCCAAAATTTATAGGAAACTCATACAACTTAACAAAAGGAAGATAAACAATCCAATCAAAAAATGGGAAAGGATCTAAATAGTCACCTCTCAAAAGAGGACTTTCAGAAATCCAAGAGACATATGAAAACATGCTCAAAGTCAGTAATCATCGGAGAGATGCAAATCAAAACAACAATGAGGTACCATCTCACACCTGTCAGACTGGCTATCATCAACAAATCAACAAACGAGAAGTGCTGGAGAGGTTGTGGAGAAAGAGGAACACTTGTGCCCTGCTGGTGGAAATGCAGACTGGTGCAGCCACTATGGAATACAGTATGGAGTTTCCTCAAAAAACTAAAAATGGAACTCCCATTTGACCCTGTGATCCCACTTCTAGGAATATATCCGAAGAAACCAGAAACACCAATCCGAACCAATATGTGCACCCATATGTTCATAGCAGCACTATTCACCATAGCTAAGATCTGGAAACAGCCTAAGTGCCCATCAGTAGATGAATGGATCAGAAAACTGTGGTACATCTACACGATGGAATACTATGCTGCTGTAAAAAAGACGAACTCTTACCATTTTCAATGGCATGGATGGAACTGGAGAGCATTATGCTAAGTGAAATAAGCCAGTCAATGAAGGAAAAATACCACATGATCTCACTCATTCAGGGATAATAAAGACCATTATAAACTTATGAACAATAATAGATACAGAGGCAGAGCTGCCTCAAACAGATTGTCAAACTGCAGCAGGAAGGCCAGGGAGGGTTGGGGGGCAGGAGGGAGGGGTGTAAGAGATCCACCGAAAGACTTCTATGCATGCATATAAGCATAACCAATGGACATAAGACACTAGGGGTTTGGGGCGGCCAGGGGATTGTCAAGGGTGTGTGTGGGGGGAAATGTATTGCTTAAATACTTTAAGCAATAAAACAATAAAAAAAATGAAACACATCAGGCCAGAAGGGAATGGAATGAAATATACAAAGTCATGCAAAGAAAGCGTCTGAATCCAAGAATACTGTACCCAGCAATGCTATGAATAAAAATTGAGAGTGAAATCAGGAGCGTGACAGACAACAAAAGACCAAGGCAGTTTATTACCACCAAACTTACAATGAAAGAAATGGTAAAGGGTCTGTTGTAAAAAGAAGAAGTAGGAAGCAAAAAGTAACACAGGTGTAAAGAATAAAAGTGGTGACAAACAAGAACCTATTAAAAAGAACTTTGAGTGTAAATGAATTTAATGTCCAATCAAAAGACATAGGGTAGTTGAGTGGATAAGAAAACATCACCCATATATATATATTGTCAACAGGAAACCCACCGCATAGAATAGGACTCACACAGACTTGTGGTGAAGGGATGGAAAAAGATTTCTCATGCGAATGGAAATGAAAAAAAACCTGGGATAGCAACACTTTTATCTGACAAATTAAATCTCCTAGTAAAGGACATAACAAGAGATAAGGAAGGCCCCATATAATACTAAATGGAGCAATACAACCAGAAGATACAACTATGGTAAACATAGATGTACCCAATACAGGCGCATCAAAATACATTAAAAAAAAAAAAAACTTCTGGAGGACAAATCCTCCAAAAAAATAAGCAAAGAAACACCAATCCTAAATGACTCACTAGATCAGGTCGAATTAATTGACATTTTCAGAACATTTCACACCAAAGGTACAGAATATACATTCTTCCAAGTGCACATGGTTAATATTCAAAGATAGAACATATATTGGGTCACACGCAAAATCTTTTCAAATTCAAGAAGATAGAAATCATATCAAGCATCTTCTCAGATAACAATGACACAAAACCAGAAATCAACTACAATGAAAAAATTTAAAAATCTAACACCTGGAGGCTAACTAGCATGATATCAAACAATGAATGGGTTACCAGGGAGATAAAATAATAAATAAAAAGCATCATGGTATTTTGACAATCAGTTTGAGGCAGCTCTGCCTCTGTATCTATTATTGTTCATAAGTTTATAATGGTCTTTATTATCCATTAATGAGTGAAATCATGTGGTATTTTTCCTTCATTGACTGGCTTATTTCACTTAGCATAATGGTCTCCAGTTCCAAACTGCAGCGGGAAGGCCAGGTAGGGTTGGGGGACAGGAGGGAGGGGGGTAAGGGATCAACTGAAAGACTTGTATGCATGCATATAAGCATAACCATTGGACATAAGACACTGGGGTGTAGGGGAGGCCAGGGGATTGTCAAGAGTGGGGGGGGGGGGAAGGACACATATGTAATACCATTTGTAATACTTTAAGCAATAAAACAATAAAAAAAGCACCATGGTAACAAATGACAATGTAAACACAACAATCCAAAATCTATGGGACACAGTGAAAGAAGTCTTGAGAGGGAAGTTCATAGCTCTACAAGCCTACCTCAAAAAACAAGAACAATGGTAATATATTATCTAACCCTACAACTTAAATAGTTAGAAAGAGAGCAACAAGAAAAGCCCAGCATAAGCAGGAGGAAGGAAACAATAAAAATCAGAGTGGAGATAAATGACATAGAGATCAAAAAAACAAAAACAAACAAACAAACAAAAAGATCAACAAAACCAAAAGCTGGCTGTTTGAAAGCCTAAACAAGATTGATTAATCTCGAGAACCAAGATGGCGGCGATATAGGCAGACGTGTCCCAGGTCGTGTCCCGGAGCAAATGGAACGAGCAGCTGAAGCTAGTAACACTCACACCGAATTGGCGAAATTGCTCAGCTGGTGAGAGGGTTTACAGCCGGGAAGAGCAGAACTTCCCTGGTAAGGTAAAAAAAAAAACAGGGATTTGGGCAGGAAAGTTTGCCAGACCTCTGAGCCCAGAGAGTCGGAGGGAGACCGCGTGGCAGACAGCCGCGTCCCTTGGGACAGGCACAGCCCCTGACGGGGGAAAGGAGAACCGCGGGATTCCTGGTGCTGCCAGGGAAATTGAGAGCTGGGTTCTGTGATCACCGAGGACTGAGCCTAAAGGGGGCAGCCTGAAGAGCTGACCTGACCATGCAGTCCCGGTAAGAGAAGAAGCTTACAGAAACCAAGCCTTCCCCGTTTCCGCGGCCGGCATTTGTTTGTTTGTTTTCACTGAATCCTGTTCATGGGACATTTCGGATACAGACACTCACCTGTGCTGAAGAGAGGGAGAGTGTGCTGGGGAGTGGAATCTGGGGAGAGACTGGGGAAAGAGGGGGAGCCGGGAGAGGTGGTAGTGAATTGAGTGCTGAGACACCCCAGAGCCCGGGACTGGGGCATCCACCCGCTCCTGAGAGGGAGTCTCCTCCCCCCAGCCCTCAGGCAAGGAGCACAGCCACACCCAGATTCCACCCTGTACGAGATCAAGGATTAAGATAACCTGATCAGTCCCTGGGAGTTAACAGGGTCTGGCCTATAGGGGGATTTTCAATCCCAGCAACAACATAGCGCCGGTAACTAACTATTACGCAGTCAGCTCTGGGCAGTGAACTTCCACTGGACAGAGAGGCCCTATAGCCTCAGAGGCCAACCCCAGAACACTGCCACCCAGAGGCTGACCCACAAACTGACTCTTTGCTAAACACAAAATAAGGCAGTCTGGGAAATAAATGCGGCATGCTTTAAAATAAGGACTGTGGTTTACAACACAGAGGAACAGTATATCGCAGGGAAACTCAACACTCTCCTGAATACCTGGAAGGTCTAAGGCGAGCCACACTGAAGAATAGAAGAAACGAAGGACCTTCACTACTGCAATTTTTTTTCTTTTTTCACTTTTTAACTAAGAAACCAATTTTTTTTTCATTCTTTTTTTTTCTGTTCCTTTTTTTTTTCTTCTTTTTTTTTCTTTCTTTTCTTCTTTTTCCATCACCTGATTTTACCCTTTTAATTACTACCTTCTTATTTTTAACCAGTATTATTACTGCTACCATTTTACCATTTTTTAAAGTGCCATTTTATTTTTTCTTTATTTTATTTTGGGATTAGTGTTCACCATTCTATTTTCATCGTTATATTATTGGTTGTTTCTAGTTTGCATTCATATCCAGGGAGCTGTTGCTGGAATTTGTTGGGATTAATGGCTGTTCTATAGGAGTATTCTCCTCATATAAAAAGTCTCTTCCCTCTTCCACTTCATTCTCTCTTTTCGCTCTTTTTTTTTTTTTCTTTTCTTTTCTTGCTTTTATTTTCCCCCTTCCTTTTTCCCAATTTCATTTTTGCACTCCCTTTTTTTGGTCCCTACTTTTCTTTTCCTTTTTCTCTTTTATCTTTTTCTCTTCCTTCTTCCTTATCCCCTAATTCTCTTAATTCAGGTGGTCACCTTTAATTGGGGTTATTAATATCGTGAATATATTTGTGTATAGTGCCTGGTACGTGGTGCCTTGTTGTGTTGTATTTTGTGCCTTTAAATCAACGCAGCAGATCCAAGCAACAGCAACCTCCTGAGCACCTCATCCTCTGCTGAGGAACAGCAGCTGTACGTGAAACCTCGCCCCACCAGCCGGAAGAGCCACCACAGCTGTGAACAGCACCCACCAGAGGAGCTGCTGCCAACTGAAGAGCAGCTGCTACTGCAACTGCCCGAAGAGCAACCACAGACCAAGGAGTCACTGCCACCAAGGGAGCAACCACTGAACAACTCAACGTCTAGATATGTCAGTGAGATCAAACATGGGTAGACAAAGAAACCCCCAAAGGAAAGAGAAGGAGGACTCTCCAGAAAAGCAGCTAAGTAATACAGAGGCATGCAACATGACAGATAAAGAATTCAGAATAAGGATCCTAGAGTGCATAAACCGGATGGAGGAAAAAATCGACAACCTCTGCAAGAAGCAAGAAGAAACAGATGAAAAAATCGATAACATATGGAAGAAGCTAGAAGAAACAGATGAAAAAATCGACAACATATGGAAGAAGCTAGAAGAAACAGATGAAAAAATCAACAACCTAAGTAAGACCCAAGAAGAAATGAAGAGTGATATAGCTGCAATGAAAAACTCCATTGAAAGTATCAACAGTAGACTAGGAGAAGCGGAGGACCGAATAAGTGAATTAGAAGACAAGGAAGCAAAACACACCCAAAATGTACTGCAATTGGAGAAAAAAATTAAAAGACAGGAGGAGAGCCTAAGGGAGCTTTGGGACAACATGAAACGAAACAACATACGAATAATAGGAGTACCAGAACAACAGAAAGATGAACAAGGATTAGAAAACCTACTCGAAGAAATAATATCAGAAAACTTTCCTGAGGTGGGGAAGAAAAAAGTCACACAAGCCCAGAGAGTCCCAAACAAGGTGAACCCGAAAAGACCCACACCAAGACACATCATAATCACCATGGCAAATGTTCAGGACAAAGAGAGAATCTTACAGGCTGCAAGAGAGAGACGGAAAGTTACATACAAGGGATCTCCCATTAGATTGTCAAATGACTTCTCAACAGAAACACATCAGGCCAGAAAAGAATGGACTGAAATTTACAAAGTGATGCAAAGCAAAGGACTGAATCCAAGAATACTCTATCCAGCAAGGCTATCATTCAAACTTGAAGGGGAAATAAGAAGCTTCACAGACAAAAAAAGACTAAGGGAGTTTGTCACCACCAAGCCAGCAATGCAAGGAATGCTAAAGGGACTGGTATAAAAAGAAGAAATAAAAAGCTCAGAAAGAAAACAGCCACACACACACACAAAAAGAAATGGCTACAAACAAGTACCTTTCAATAATAACTTTAAACGTAAACGGACTAAATGCTCCAACCAAAAGACATCGAGTGGCTGAATGGATAAAAAAAACATGACCCATACATCTGCTGTCTACAAGAAACCCACCTCATTAGAAGGGACTCACACAGACTGAAAGTGAAAGGATGGAAAAATATCTTTCAGGCAAATGGAAAGGAAAAGAAAGCTGGGGTAGCAATACTTATATCGGACAAAATAGACCTCAAAGTGAAGGCCTTAACAAGAGATAAGGAAGGCCACTTCATAATACTAAAGGGATCAATACAACAAGAAGATATAACCCTGGTAAACATATATGCACCCAATGTAGGAGCACCCAAATTCATAAAAAAACTCCTGGAAAATATCAAAGGAGAGATCGACAACAATACAATCATACTAGGGGACTTTAATACACCATTGACAGCACTGGATAAGTCCTACAGACAAACAATCAGCAAAGATACAGCAATCCTAAATGACTCACTAGATCAGATGGACTTAATAGACATCTTCAGAACACTTCACCCCAAAACCAGAGAATATACGTTCTTCTCAGGTGCTCATGGGACATATTCAAAAATAGACCACATATTGGGTCACAAGCAAAGTATCCCCAAATTCAAGAAGATTGAAATCATAAAAAGCGTCTTCGCAGACCACGATGGCATAATATTAGAAATAAACTACAATAAAAACAACCCAAAATACTCAAACACCTGGAAGCTGAATAGCATGCTATTAAATATTGATTGGGTTACAAATGAGATCAAAGAAGAAATTAAAAACATCCTGGAAACTAATGACAATGAAAACACAACAATCCAAAACGTATGGGACACATTGAAAGCAGTCCTGAGAGGGAAGTTTATAGCTCTACAGGCCTATCTCAAAAAACAAGAAAAAATGGTAGTAAATCATCGAACTCTACAACTCAAAGAATTAGAAAGAGAGCAACAAGAAAACCCCAGAGTGAGCAGAAGGAAGGAGATAATAAAGATTAGAGCAGAAATAAATGACATAGAGACCAAAAAAACAATACAGAAAATCAATGAAACCAAGAGCTGGTTCTTTGAAAGGATAAACAAGATTGATAAACCTCTAGCCAGACTCACCAAGAAGCAGAGAGAGAGGACCCAAATAAATAAAATCAGAAACGATAGAGGCGAAATAACAACAGACCCCACAGAAATACAAATGATTGTTAAAAAATACTATGGACAGCTTTACTCCAACAAACTAGACAACCTGGAGGAAATGGACAAATTCCTAGAAAAATACAGCATTCCAAAACTCAATCAGGAAGAATCTAAAAATCTCAACAGGCCAATTACTATGGAAGAAATTGAAGCAGTCATCAAAAAGCTTCCATCAAACAAAAGCCCAGGACCAGACGGCTTCACAGGGGAGTTTTACCAAACATTCAAGGAAGAACTAAAACCTATCCTCCTCAGACTACTACAAAAAATTCAAGAGGAAGGAACACTTCCAAGCTCATTCTATGAAGCCAGCATCACCCTAATACCAAAACCAGGTAAAGACAACACAATGAAAGAGAATTACAGGCCAATATCCCTCATGAACATAGATGCCAAAATCCTCAACAAAATCTTAGCAAATCGGATCCAGCAGTACATCCGAAAGATCATACACCATGACCAAGTAGGATTTATCCCAGGTATGCAAGGATGGTACAATATCCGCAAATCAATAAACGTGATACATCACATAAACAAATTGAAAGAAAAAAACCACATGGTCATATCAATTGATGCAGAAAAAGCATTTGACAAAATTCAACACCCATTTTTGATAAAAACTCTCAGCAAGGTGGGAGTAGAAGGATCATACCTCAACATAATAAAAGCCATATATGACAGGCCCACAGCCAACATCATACTCAACGGACAAAAACTAACACCATTTCCCCTAAGAACAGGAACAAGACAGGGATGCCCCCTCTCACCACTCCTGTTCAACATAGTACTGGAAGTGTTAGCCATTGCAATTCGGCAAGAAGAAGAAATAAAAGGCATCCAAATTGGAAAAGAGGAAGTAAAACTGTCCTTATTTGCAGACGACATGATATTATACATACAAAACCCTAGAGATTCCATCAAAAAGCTACTAGACTTAATACATGAATTTGGCAATGTAGCAGGATACAAAATTAACCCCAAGAAATCTGAGGCATTTCTATACACCAATAGTGAACTTTCAGAAAGAGAGATTATAAAAACAATCCCGTTTACCATTGCACCAAAAAAACTAAGCTACCTAGGAATAAACTTAACTAAAGAGGTAAAAGACCTATACTCAGAAAACTACAGGACGTTGAAAAAAGACATAGAGGAAGACATAAACAGATGGAAGAACATACCGTGTTCATGGATTGGTAGAATCAACATCATCAAAATGTCCATACTACCCAAAGCAATCTATAAATTCAACGCACTTCCCATTAAAGTACCAACAGCATACTTCAGAGATCTAGAACGAACTTTCCAAAAATTCATCTGGAATAAAAAAAGACCCCGAATAGCTGCAGCAATCCTGAAAAAGAACAAAGTAGGTGGGATCTCAATACCAGATATCAAGTTGTATTACAAAGCCACTGTTCTCAAAACTGCCTGGTACTGGCACAAGAATAGGCACATAGATCAATGGAATAGAATAGAGAGCCCAGAAATCGGCCCGAACCAATATGCTCAATTAATATTTGACAAAGGAGGCAAGAACATACAATGGAGCCAAGATAGTCTCTTCAATAAATGGTGTTGGGAAAATTGGACAGATATATGCAAGAAAATGAAACTAGACCACCAACTTACACCATACACAAAAATAAACTCAAAATGGATACAGGACTTAAATGTACGACAGGATACCATAAAAATTCTAGAAGAATCCAAAGGCAAGAAAATCTCAGACATATGCCGAAGCAATTTCTTCACTGATACAGCTCCTAGGGCACTTGAAACTAAAGAAAAAATGAACAAATGGGACTACATCAAAATAAAAAGCTTCTGCACAGCAAAAGAAACCATCAACAAAACAATGAGAAAACCCACTGCGTGGGAAAACATATTTGCCAATGACATATCTGATAAGGGCCTAATCTCCAAAATTTATAGGGAACTCATACAACTTAACAAAAGAAAGATAAACAATCCAATCAAAAAATGGGCAAAGGACCTAAATAGACACCTTTCAAAAGAGGACATTCAGAAAGCCAAGAGACATATGAAAACATGCTCAAAGTCACTAATCATCCGAGAGATGCAAATCAAAACAGCAATGAGGTACCATCTCACACCTGTCAGACTGGCTATCATCAACAAATCAACAAACGACAAGTGCTGGAGAGGATGTGGAGAAAAAGGAACACTTGTGCACTGCTGGTGGGAATGCAGACTGGTGCAGCCACTATGGAAGACAGTATGGAGTTTCCTTAAAAAACTGAAAATGGAACTCCCATTTGACCCTGTGATCCCACTTCTAGGAATATATCCCAAGAAACCAGAAACACCAATCAGAAAGGATATATGCACCCCTATGTTCATAGCAGCACAATTCACCATAGCTAAGATCTGGAAACAGCCTAAGTGCCCATCAGTAGATGAATGGATTAGAAAACTGTGGTACATCTACACGATGGAATACTATGCTGCTGTAAAAAGGAAGGAACTCTTACCATTTGCAACGTCATGGATGGAACTGGAGAGCATTATGCTAAGTGAAATAAGCCAGTCAATAAAGGAAAAATACCACATGATCTCACTCATTCGTGGACAATAGAGACCATTATAAACTTTTGAACAATAATAGATACAGAGGCAGAGCTGCCTCAAACAGATTGTCGAGCTGCAGCGGGAAGGCCGGGGAGGGTTGGGGGGCAGGAGGTAGGGGGGTAAGAGATCAACTAAAGGACTTGTATGCATGCATATAAGCATAACCAATGGACATAAGACACTGGGTGATAGGGGAGGCTAGGGGACTGTCTAGGGCGGGGGGATAAAATGGATACATATGTAATATCCTTTGTAATACTTTAAGCAATAAAAAAAAAAAAGATTGATTAATCTCTAGTCAGACTCATCAAGAAGGAAAGAGAGAGAACCCAAATAAATAAATTCAGAAATGAAAGAGGTGAAGTAACAACTGATCCGACAGAAATACAAGCGATTATGAAAAAAAAACCAGTATGAACATCTTTTTCCAACAAAATGGACAACCTAGATGAAATGGACACATTCTTAGAAAAATACAAGCTCCCAAAACTCAACCAAGAAGAATAAAAAAAACTGAAAAGGCCCATAACTATGGAATAAATTGAAGCAGTGATCAAAAATCTTCCAGCAAACAAAAGCCCTGGTTCTGACACCTTTACAGGAAAGTTCTACCAAGCATTCAAAGAAGAACTAAAACCTATCCTCCTCAGACTATTGTAAAAAATTCAAGAGGAAGGCACACTTCCAACCTCTTTCTATGAAGCCAGCATTACCCTAATCCTAAAACCAGATAAAGACACCACAATAGAAGAGAACTACAGGCCAATATCCTTGATGAACACGGATGCTAAAATTTTGAACAAAAATCTTTCTAATCAGATTCAGCAATACATTAGAAAGATCATACACCATGACCAAGTGGGATTTATTCCAGGGATGCAAGGATGGTACATTCTCCAGAAATATGTAAATGTGACACATCACTTAAACAAACTGAGAGACAAAAATCACATAATCATATCAATTGATGCAGAAAAAGCATTTGAGAAAATTCAAGACCTTTTCTTGACAAAACCTCTCAACAATGTAGGAATAGAGTGATCAAAACTCAACATAATAAAAATCCTATATGACAAACCTACAGCCATTATCATATTCAATGGGCAAAAACTAAACACATTTCTCCTAAGAACAGGAACAAGACAGTGATGCTCACCTTCACCACTCCTGTTTGACATAGTACTAGAAGTACTAACCATAGTGATCAGAAAAGAATAATAAAAAAAGGCATCTAAATTGGAAAAGAAGTAAAACTGTCCTTATTCAGAGATGACATCATACTATACATAGAAAACACCTAAGACTCAATCAAAAAACTACTAGACCTAATAAATTAATTTGGCAATGTAACAAGGTACAAAATTAACATCCAGAAATCTATGGCCTTTTTATACACCAATAATAAACTCACAGAAAGAGAAATGAAAAAAAAATCCCATTTACCATTGCACCAAAAAATTAAGATACCTAGAAATAACCTTAACTAAGGATGCAAAAGACTTGTACTCAGAAAACTACAGGACATTGAAAAACGAGATAGGGGAAGACATAAACAAATGGATGAACATACATGTTCATGGATTGGTAGAATCAACATCATTAAAATGTCCAAACTACTTAAAGCAATTTATAGATTGAATGCAACACCTATTAAAATACCAATAACATATTTCAAAGATCTAGAATAAGCTCTCCAGAAATTCATCTGAAATAAAAAAGACCCTGAATAGCCACAGCTATCCTGAGAAAAAAAGAACAACTTTGGAGGGATCATAGTATCAGATATCAAGCTATATTACCAAGCCATTGTTCTCAAAACTGCCCGGTACTGGCACAAGAACAAACATATGGAGCAATGGAAAAGAATACAGGACCCAGAAATTGACCCAAGTCATTATACTTAATTAATATTTGACAAAGGAGGCAAGAGCATGCAGTGGAGCCAAAACAGCCTCTTTATTAAATGGTGCTGGGAAATTTGGTCAGATACATGCAAAGAAATTAAACTAGAATACCAATTTAAACCATACACCAAAAACCAAACTCAAAATGGCTATAGGACTTGAATGTAAGACAGGAAACCATAAAAATCCTACAAGATTCCATAGGCAGCAAAATTGCAGACATATTTCATAGCAATATCTTTACAGACACAGATCCTAAGGCAAGAGAGACAGAGGAGAAAATAAAACAAATTGGACCACATCAAAATAAAAGCTTCTGCACAGCCAAAGAAACCGTAAACAAAACAACAAGAAAGCCCACTACATGGGAGAACATATTTGCCAATGTTATCACCGATAAGGTTTTAATGGCCAACATTTACAGGAAACTCATAAATCTTAACAAAAGGAAGATAAACAATCTAATCAAAAAATGGGCAAAGGACTTAAATAGACACTTTTCGAAAGAGGACATTCAGAAAGCCAAGAGGTATATGAAAACATGCACAAAGTCGCTAATCATCTGAGAGATGCAAATCAAAACAACAATGAGATACCACTTCACACCTGTCAGAATGGCTATCATTAACAAATAAACAAATGACATGTGCTGGAGAGGTTGCAGAGAAACAGGAACCCTCCTTCACTGCTGGTGGGAATGCAGACTGGTGCAGTCATTGTAGAAAACAGTATGGCTTTTTCTCAAAAATTTGAAAATGGAACTCCCATTTGACCCAGTAATACCACTTCTAGGACTATATCCCAAGAAAACAGAAACACCAATCAGAAAGGGTATATGCACCCCTATATTCATAGCAGCACAATTTACAATAGCAAAGATTTGGATACAGCCTAAATGCCCATCTGCAGATGAGTGGATTAGAGAACTATGGTATATCTACACAATAGAATAGTATGCTGCATCAAAAAAGAAGGAATTCTTACCATTTTCAGCAGCATGTATGGAACTGGAGAGCAGTATGCTAGGTGAAATAAGCCAGGTAGTGAAAGAAAAATACCACATGATCTCACTCATCCTATCTAATAATAGAGAAACATGGTAATTAACTGTAACTTCGCTACCGTTCCTGGCTAACCAGCGAGATATGCAAATTAACTGCCAACCAAGATGGTGGCCGGCAGCCAGGCAGCTGAAACGAACAGGAGGCTTGCTTGCTCCAGTGAAGGAGGAAGCCAAGGTTCCCCGCCTACAGCTGGTGGGCTCTAAGGTTGCACTCTAAGAAACAATGTTGCAATTATAGAAGCTAAACAAACCCCAGAAACCTGCTTTCAGCTGTCAGAGCTGGATCTGCAGCAGTGTTTCAATTATAGAAGCCAAACAAACCCAGATACCTGCTTTCAGCAGTAGAGGTCTCAGAGCTGGAGCCGAGTCTTAAAACTAAAGCTGGCTCTCAGCTCCAGTGACAGCCATAGAAGGCAAATAAATCCCAGATTTTTAAAAAAAAAAAAAAAGAAAAGAAAAAAAGGAGAGGTTGGGAGCTTCAATCACCCACCAGCCTGAAAACGGCCCTCAGCTCCTCACCCAGACTGGCCAGGCACCCCAGTGGGGACCCCCACCCTGAAGGGGGTGTGACCAGCTGCAAACAGCCATCATCTCCTCATCCAGGCTGGCCAGGCACCCAAGCGGGACCACCACCCTGATCCGGGACACCCTTCAGGGCAAACCAGCCAGCCCCCACCCATGCACCAGGTGTCTATCCTGTATAGTAAAAGGGTAATATGCAAACTGACCATAACAGCAGAAGGACTGGGAATGACTGGTCACTATGACACACCCTGACCACCAGGGGGCAGATGCTCAATGCAGGCACTGCCCCCTGGTGGTCAGGGTGCTCTCACATGGGAGGAGCTCTGTTCAGCCACAAGCCAGGCTGATGGCTGCCAGTACAGCGGTGGTGGTGGGAGCCTCTCCTGCCTCCTCAGCAGCACTAAGGATGTCCGACTGCAGTTTAAGCCTGCTCCCCGCTGGCAAGTGGACATCCCCCTAGGGCTTCCGGGCTGCCAGAGGGATGTCTGATTGCCATCTTAGGCCCAATACCCCTGGGAGCAGGCCTAAGCCAGCAGGTGGTCATCCCCTGAGGGGTCCCAGACTGTGAGAGCGCACAGGCCGGGCTGAGGGACCCCCCCTCCCACCTGAGTGCACAACTTTTTGTGCACCGGGCCTCTAGTTTATGGATAATAAAGAACATTATAATCTGATTAACAGAAAGATAGATACAGAGGCAGAGAAGCATCAAACAGACTGTCAAATTATTGCAGGAAGGCTGGGGAGTGTTTGGGGGATCAGGTAAGAGATCAACCGAAGGACTTGTATTCATGCATATAAGCATAACCAATGGACACAAGACACTGGAGTGGGGTGGGGGTGAGGGCATGTGCCAGGAGGTAGGGGAGGCCTGGCTAAGGTCAATGGGGAAAAGAAGGAGACTTATGTACTACTATTTGTAATACTTTAAACAATAATAATAAAAATAATAGATCTATCCTTATGCCCATTGCAGTATCCTAATGATAAAAACCCAGGGATTGTAACATCCAAAATGACAGAAGGCTCAACCTACCGGAAGTCAGTGCTGAGTTGCTGTGGCAACCCAGCACTGACTGCCACCGCTGTGGACGCCCTAACCCAACACTCACTGCCAAGGGGGCTGCAAATCAGGCCCAAAGAGTGGCCTGGAAAAAGGAGCAGGGTCTGATCCGTAGCCTGGGTGGCAGCTGTTGATCAGCAATTGCCTCTCTCTTTCCTTCTGGGCCTGGCCAGTAGGCACACCTCTCTTTCTCTCAGGCCTCCACTGGGCCTGCAGATCAACCCTCACTCTCTGATCAGGCCCATTGATAGGCACAGAGATGCTGACTGGTGTAGCAACTAACCAATCCAAACATAATCTGGGTGAACTGCCAGGAGCCAATGGCTGCCTAAGAGGCCGAGCTTTTGACACTGACTGGCATAGAAACCAACCAATCAGAACCAAATCTAAGTGAAGTGCAAGGAGCCAATGGCTGCCTAGGTGGCAGAGCTTTTGATGCTGACTGGCATAGAAACTAACTAATCAGAACCTATTCTGGTTGAATTGCGAAGGCAGAACCTAAGGTGGGACTGAGGAGGAGTTTTAAGAGCAACAGTTGTTTGGTGTAAGTTGTAAGAAAGTGGTTCAATTTTTTTAATCACCAGTTTGGCAGTATAGTACATATGGCTGGCTATCAGTCCAGATATAGGGATTATGTATTTTTGTCTGCCAAGAGCATCTCTTCCTGATTAAAAAGGCTGCCCCCATTTAAGCAATCCTATGCTATATATCTAAAACAAAAACGAACTCATAGAAACAGAGATCAAGTTGATGGTGGCCAAAGAGGAGGAGTTGATGGATGAAATGGTGAAGGTAAATATAATAAAAAAAAAACCTGTGATTACCTTGCACAGTGACAGATGGTTACTATACTTAGTGTGGTGATCATATTGTAAGGTATATAAATGTCAAATAGCTATATGTACACTTGAAACCAATATAATATTATATGCCATAATATAAATAAATAGGTGGTTCTACATGGAACACATGAGCTACCTAAGACTCTATTTGTGTGTTTGTTTTGTAAGGAATCTGATTATTCAAATTTATTACTATCAAGTATTATGCAATGATGCTCTATTTTTCTTATCAAATAGGAAACAATATCCTCAACTACTCTATTGTTATCCATCCTCTTTGTTTGCTTTTTGTTTATGCAAAGCAGTATCACAACTTGACATTGTTTATTTTACATACATCTTTGGAGGCATGGCTGTGCTTGGAATTTGTATGAAATGGGGTAAATACACCAATAATCACAAAGCAGTGATCACTGTGGCAACATGGAATAGCCTGCATTTTTTATTTGCAGGAATATAAAATGATGCAAGCGGCTTATGACATCTATTTCAAAAAAGTACACATTTTGTCAGAGACACGGGCTGTTCCCCAGTGGATTTGATGGCCAGCTGTTAAAGAATTAGGGAAGTATCTTTTTAAAAGACAAATTTAGAGAAGACTTAAATGAAGTTCACATTTTTTTAGATTACTATCTAATTCTGTGAAAATGAGTTGGGTAAATTCCCATTCATTTTTATGATTGTTTTCTACACAAAATGGTATCAAAATAAACTTTCCATTCCTTGTGGTGTATCCTCTCAAATTGAATTCTTAGTCCCCATCTGGGATCTCGCATGCACATGCGCTCGCAAACTAAGCACACAAAACAGACCTCTATTTCACCACTCTTGTTCAACATAGTACTGGAAGTCCTAACCACAGTGATCAGACAAGAAAATAAAAAGACATCCAAACAGGAATGGAGAAAGTAAAACTGTCATTATTAGAAAATGACATGATATTCTACATGGAAAACCATAAAGACTCCACCAAAAAACTACTAGATTGAAAAAAATGAATTCAGAAATGTAGCAGGATACAAAATGAACTTCCAGAAATGGATGGTATGTTTATACACTAATGATGAACTCTCAGAAAGAGAAACCAAAAAAAAAAAACTAAACAAAACAAACAAACAAAACAAAACGAACAAAAAACCCCCAACAATCCCATTTACCATTGCAACAAAAAAAATTAAGATACTTAGAAATAAACTTAAGCAAGGAGGTAAGAGACTTGTACTTGGAAAACTAAAGGATGTTGAAAAAAATACATGGAGGAGGTTATAAACAACTGAAAGAATATATTGTGTTCATGGATTGGTAGAATCAACATAATTAAAATATCCATACAACCCAAAGCAATCTATAGATGCAATGTAATCCCTATTAAAATATGAACAGCATATTTCACAGATCTGGAACAAACACTACAAAAATTTATATAGAACCAGAAAGACCTCAGAAAGCCACAGCAATCATGAGAAAGAAGAACAAAGTTGGAGCCATCCAAAGACCAGATATCAAGTTATACTACAAAGTCACTGTACTCAAAATAGCCTTGTATTGGCACAAGAACAGGCATATAGAATAATGGAACAGAGCAGAAATCAATCCAAGTCATTATGCTCAATTAATATTTGACAAAGGAGGCAAGAGCATACATTAGAGCCAAGACAGTCTCTTCAATAAATGGTGTTGGGAAAATTGGACAGATACGTGCAAGAAAATGAAACTAGACCACCAAATGACACCATACACAAGATTAAACTCAAAATGGATAAAAGACCTAAAAATAAGTTGTGAAACCATAATAATCTTAGAATAAACCATAGTAAACAAAATCTCAGACATCTCTTGTATAAATTTGTTTACCCATACATCTTCTAGGGCGGTGGTTCTCAACCTTCCTAATGCCACAATCCTTTAATACAGTTCCTCATGTTGTGGTGACCCCCCAACCATAAAATTATTTTCATTGCTACTTCATAACTTTAATTTTGCTACTGTTATGAATCGTAATGTAAATATCTGATATGCAGGATGTATTTTCATTGTTACAAATTGAACATAATTAAAGCATAATGATTAATCACAAAAACAATATGTAATTATATATGTGTTTTCTGATGGTCTTAGGCGACCCCTGTGAAAGGGTCATTAGACAGCCAAAAGGGTTGCGACCCACAGGTTGAGAACCGCTGTCCTAGGGGAAAGGAAACTAAGGAGAAAATAAACAAATGGGACTATGTCAAAATAAAAAGCTTCTGCACAGCAAAAGAAACCATAAAAAAAAGAAAAGGGAGCCTACTGGATGGGAGAATATATTTCTCAATGATACATCCAATAAGGGGTTAATTTCCAAAATATGTAAGGAAGTCATACAACTTAACAAAAGGAAGAGAAGCAATCTAATTTAAAAATGGGCAAAGGGAGATTTGGAAAATGGCTGCCAACAGGAAGGCAGGCTGCTAGATAGTGTGTGAGTGAAAGAACAAAAGGAGAGAGTGTGGACATGTGGGGAGTGTCTATTTGTGAGTGAGGGACAGCTATATTGCAAGGGAATGTTGGAGACTACCGGACTGGGCTCCCCTGACCTGGCAGCCTCTACTGCTTCTGAAATCTCTCCCAGAGCAGCTGGCTCTTCCAGAGAGACCAAACCATCTTGAAGGGGAGAGTGGCTGGGATTGGAAGCCTAGCCCTACCTTCAACTGGGAAGAACTCGGATACCTCCTGGGAACCTACAACCACAGCACCCAGGAACCAGCTGGGAACCCATGAACATCAGGTCTCAAGCAGCATTAATACACGGATGCAGACGAACCCTGCATCTTCTCACAGAGGGGTCAGATATCGCCTAGAGAAAGGTGAGGTCTGCAATCAAGTCTGGAGGGAGAAACGCAAGCAGTGAGATCTAGAGTTTCAAAGGAAGCCTGTGCCCCACAAAATCTGCAGCCATTGGGGTCAGTGTGGTCCATGAATGTGGAAGGGGGTCCACGGGGCTTCTGGCAGAAGGGAACTCTAGAAATCAACCCATAGCTGGACTGGGCACAGAAAGGCAGCCTAAAGTTCTAACAGAATACTGGCTGCACAACGCCAAGGGAAAAAGACATGCGCAGAGACGTGCTCAGTGCAGGGTGAAATATTTGTAAGTCAGAGCGCTTTGACTTTTTTTCTCTTTAAATCCTTGCTTTTGATTACTAAGCCCAGTACATAGCATCTCCCAATTAAAGACACTCTCAGAGACTGCAGGGGAAGTTGTTTCTGTGGAACCTTGGGATCAGAGTGGGGAGAAACGAACAGAGGACCAGCTCTGGGGCAATCCATTCCCCCAACCCAGTATTAAGTGCAGCAGGGAAAACAAAATCTAAATACTACATAGAGAGGACTTATAGACCTGGATGTCAATACAGAAACACTGCCACCCAGGGGTTGAATCAAAAATTGACTCTTATGTAAATACAACTAAAGGCAGGCTAAGAAACAAAGAAATACTGCCTGCTTGAAAACAGGATTGTGGCTTATGACACAGAGGAGCAGTGGAATGCAGGGAACTTCAATACTGTCCTGACTACCTGACAGGAAACAGGCATGCCAAACAGAAGAGTAGAGGATGTGAATGACCTTCACTACTGCATAATTTTATTTTTTATCTTTTACTTAAGAAACTAAGTTTTTTCTTTTTTTCTCAGTTGATTTTATCTTTTTAATTATATTTTATTTTTGATTAGTAATATTACTACTATTATTTTACCTTTTTTAAAGTTTCATTTTATATTTACTATTTTATTTTATTTTATTTTATTTTATTTTATTTTAGGGTTAGTGTCCTACATTCTATTTTCATTTTTCCTTTAGCATCATTTTACTCTATATCAACTTTACCTTTGTGTCAACACTCTCTTCCTCACTTTTTCCCATTCGTTGTCCTGTTTCTCTTACCCTATTCCTGCTTTAGATCTTCCCTATTCTTTTTTTACCCCCTGTTAAAAATTCATCCTACTTATATATCTAATTTCTGCTCCAAGTCCATACACACTTCTCTCTTCTCTTTATTCACTATCCAATTTTCCCTCTTCCCTTTTTGTTCTCTTTTTTGTTTTCTTTTGTTTTTATTTTATTTTGTTTTGTTTTACCCTTCTTTCTCTCTTTCCTATAGTTGTTGTTTGTTTGATGGTTGATTAGTTTGTTGTTGTTTTTTTGTTTGTGTGATTGTTTCTCTTTATTTCTTCTGTTTTTGCTCTCCTCACTTGTTATTAGTTGTTGTTTGTATTTTTCATTCATCTCTAGGTGTTTGTTGTTTGCATTTTTTTGGATTAGTTGTTGTTCTGTTGGAATTTACTCCCCATATAAATAGTTTTTTTCCCGTTTCATTTTTTATTCTCTTTTTTTTCCTCTCTTACTTTTTTTTCCTTTTCTCAATATAATTTTTGCACTCTTTTTTTTAATCCCCTAATTCTCTTTTCTCTAGTGGTCACCTTTATCTGGGGTTATTAGTATCGTGAATACATTTGTGTTCAGCGCCTTGTGCATTGTGCCTTGTTGTGTTGTATTTTGTGCCTTTAAGTCAAAGCAGGAGAGAGAGAGCTACATAACCATACACTCAGAGAGGAGCAATCATGGGGAAACAAAGAAACAGCCCACATACAAAAGAAAGGAGTCATCAAAAGAAAAGGAAGTAAACGAAATGGAGGCGAGCAACATGTCAGAGAAGGAATTCAGAAAAATGGTCATAAGGTCGCTTAAAATGTGAAAAGAGAAATTCAACAATATGTGTAAGAACCAAGATGAAATGAAGAAGAAACAAGAAGAAATAACAAATGACATCACTGCAATAAAGAATTCAATAGAAAGTATCAAAAGTAGACGAGAAGAAGTGGAGGACCACATAAGTGAACTAGAAGACAAGCTAGGAAAATATACCCAAGTAGAGCAGCATCTAGAAAAAAAAAAACTTAAAAAACAGGAGGAGGGCTAAAGGAACTTTGGGACAACATGAAATGAAACAACATCTGCATAATAGGGGTGCCAGAAGGAGAGGAAACTGAACAAGGAATAGAAAACTGAAGAAATAATGACAGAAAACTTCCCTGATATAAGGAAGAAAAAACAGACACAAGTCCAAAAAGCTCACAGAGTCCCAATCAAAATGAATCCCAAATGACCGACACCAAGACATCATTATAATTAAATTGGCAAACACCAACAACAAAGTAAGAATCTTAAAAGCAGGCAGAGAGAAACAGAAAGTTACCTACAAAGGATCCCCCATCATACTAGTGACTAAATTCTCAACAGAAACACATCAGGACAGAAGAGAATGGAATGAAATATGTAAATTCATGCAAAGGAAGGGGCTGAATCCAAGAATACTGTACCTAGCAAGACTAACAATCAAAATTGAAGGTGAAATCAGGAGCTTCACAGACAAAAAAGCATTAAGGGAGTTTATTACCACCAAACTAGCAATGCAAGAAATTCTAAAGGGTCTTCTATAAAAAGAAGAAATAGGAAGAGAGGAGGGAACACAGGCATAAAGAATAAAAATGGCAACAAACAAGTACCTATCAATAATAACTTTAAATGTAAATGGATTAAATGCCCCAATCAAAAGACATAGGGTAACTGAGTGGATAAGAAAACATGACCCATATATCTGCTGTCTACAGGAAGCCCACCTCAGAAAAAAGGAGTCACAAACACTTATGGTGAAGGGATGGAAAAGGGGTTTTCAGGCGAATGGAAAGGAAAAAAAAAAAGCTGGGGTAGCAATACTTATATCTGACAAATTAGACCTCAAAGTCAAGGTCATAACAGTAGATAAGGAAGGCCACTTCATAATACTAAAGGGAGCGATTCAACAAGAAGATGTAACTCTGGTAAACATATATTCACCCAATACAGGATCACCCCAATACATTAACAAACTTCTGGAGGATATCAAGGGAGAGATTGACAGAAATACAGTCGTAGTAGGGTACCTTAACATCCCACTAACACCACTAGAAAAATTCTCTAAATAAAAAATCAGAAAAGAAACATCAATCCTAAATGACTCACAAGATAAGATGGAATTAATTTACATCTTCATAACATTTCACCCCAAAGCTACAGAATATACATTCTTCTCAAGTGCACATAGGTCATTTTCAAAGATATACCATATACTGGGACACAGGCAAAGTCTCTTCAAATTCTAGAAGATAGAAATCATATCAAACATTTTCTCATATCACAATGGCATAAAACTAGAAATCAACTACAATAAAAACAATAAAATATCAAACACCTGGAGTCTAAATAGCATGCTTTTAAACAATGACTGGGTTACCAAAGAGATCAAAGAAGAAATAAAAAGCATCATGGCAACAAACGACAATGAATAAACAACAATCCAAAATCTATGAGACACAGTGAAAACAGTCTTGAGAGGGAAGTTGATAGCTATACAAGCCTACCTCAAAAAACAAGAAACAATGGTAATAAATTATCCAACCCTAAAACTCAAAAATTTAGAAAGAGAGCAACAAGAAAAACCCAGCATAAGCAGAAGAAAATAATAAAGATCAGAGTGGAGATAAAGGACATAGAGACCAAAAACAAAACAAACAAACAAAAAACCAAACCAAACCAAAACAAAACAAACAACAACAAAAAAAAACAATACAAAAGTTCAACAAAATCAAGAGACCAAGAGCTGGTTGTTTGAAAAAATAAACAAGATTGATGAACTTCTAGCCAGGCTAACCAAGAAACAAAGAGTGGACCCAAATAAACAAAATCAGAAATGAAAGAGGGGAAGTAACAACCGATCCCACAGAAATACAAGCGATTATGAAAAAGTAGTATGAGCAACTCTGTTCTAACAAAAATGGACAACCTAGATAAAATGGACATATTCTTAGAAAAATACAAGCTCCCAAAACTCAACCAAGAAGAATAAAAAAATCTGAACAGGCTGATAACTACCAAAGAAATTGAAACAGCGATCAAAAAGCTTCCAGCAAACAAAAGCTCTGGTCTGGATGGCTTTATAGAAAAATTCTACCAAGCATTCAAAGAAGAACTAAAACCTATCCTCCTCAGACTATTCCAAAAAGTTCAAGAGGAAGGCACACTTCCAACCTCTTTCTATGAAGCCAGCTTTACCCTAATTTCAAAACCAGATAAGGACACCACAAAAAAGGAGAACTACAGGCCAATATCCTTGATGAACACAGATACTAAAATCCTCAACAAAATTCTAGCACATCAGATTCAGCAATACATTAGAAAGATCATACACCATGACCAAGTGGGAATTATTTTGAGGATCCAAGGATGGTACAATATCCACAAATCAATAAATGTGATGCATCACATAAACAAACTGAGAGACAAAAATCACATAATCATATCAATTGATGCAGAAAAAGCATTTGAAAAAATCCAATATCCTTTCTTGATAAAAACTCTCAGAAAAGTAGGAATAGAGGGATCATACCTCAACATAATAAAAATCCTATATGACAAACCTACAGCCATTATCATACTCAATGGGCAAAAACTAAACTCATTTCTCCTAAGAATGAGAACAACACTAGGATGCCCACTTTCACCACTCCTGTTCAACATGGTACTAGAAGTTCTAGCCATAGTGATCAGACAAGAAAAAAATAAAAGGCATTTAAATTGGAAAAGAAGAAATAAAACTATCCTTATTCGCAGATGACATGATACTATACATAGAAAACCCCAAAGACTCAATCAAAAAACTGCTATACCTACTAAATGAATTTGGCAATGTGGCAGGATACAAAATTAACACTCAGAAATCATTTTTATGACAATAATGAACTCACAGAAAGAAAAATGAAAAAAACAATTCCATTTACCATTACACCAAAAAATTAAGATATCTAGTAATAAACAACTAAGGACGTAAAAGACCTGTACTCAGAGAACTACAGGACATTGAAAGAAGAGATAGAGGAACACATAAACAAATGGAAGAACATACCATGTTCATGGATTGGAAGAATCAACATGATTAAAATGTCCATACTACCTAAAGCCATCTATAGATTCAATGCAATAGCTATTAAAATATCAATGGCATGTTTCAAAGATCTAGAACAAACTCTCCAAAAATTCATCTGGAATAAAAAAAAGACCCTGAATAGCCACAGCTATCCTGAGAAAGAAGAACAAAGTTGGAGGGATCACAATACCAGATATCAAGTTATATTACCAAGCCACTGTTCTCAAAACTGCCTGGTACTGGCACAAGAACAGGCATATAGACCAATGGAACAGAATAGAGAACCCAGAAATTGACCCAAGCCATTATACTCAATTAATATTTGACAAAAGAGGCAAGAGCATACAATGGAGTCAAGACAGTCTCTTTAATAAATGGTGCTGGGAAATTTGGACAGATACATGCAAAGAAATTAAACTAGATCACCAAGTTACACCATACACAAAAAAAATAAACCCAATATGGCTAAAGGACTTGAATGTAAGACTGGAAACCATAAAAATCCTACAAGACTTCGTAGGCAGCAAAATTGCAGACATATTTCATAGCAATATCTTTACAGACACAGTTCCTAGGGCAAGAGAGACAGAGGAGAAAATAAACAAATGGGACTACATCAAAATAAAAGCTTCTGCACAGCCAAAGAAACCATAAACAAAACAACAAGAAAGCCCACTGCATGGGACAACATATTTGCCAATGTTATCTCTGATAAGGGTTTAATCGCCAACATTTACAGGGAACTCATAAAACTTAACAGAAGGAAGATAAACAATCCAATCAAAAAATGGGCAAAGGACCTAAATAGACAGTTTTTTAAAGAGGACGTTCAGAAAGCCAAGAGGCATATGAAAATATGCTCGAATCATCTGAGAGATGCAAATCAAAACAACAATGAGATACTACTTCACACCTGTCAGAATGGCTATCATTAACAAATAAACAAATGACATGTGCTGGAGAGGT
Organism: Myotis daubentonii; assembly: GCF_963259705.1. Lineage (NCBI taxonomy): Eukaryota > Metazoa > Chordata > Mammalia > Chiroptera > Vespertilionidae > Myotis > Myotis daubentonii. The sequence goes on along the minus strand of NC_081861.1, from coordinate 93,414,857 downwards.
TGCAGAGAAAAAGGAACCCTCCTTCACTGCTGGTGGGAATGCAGACTGGTGCAGCCATTGTGGAAAACAGTATGGCGTTTCCTCAAATATTTAAAAATGGAACTGCCATTTGACCCAGTAATACCACTTCTAGGACTATATCCCAAGAAAACAGAAACACCAATCAGAAAGGATATATGCACCCCTATGTTAATTGCAGCACAATTTATAATAGCTAAGATTTGGAAACAGCCTAAATGCCTATCAGCAGATGAGTTGATTAGAAAACCATGGTACATCTACACAATGGAATACTATGCTGCTATAAAAAGAAGGAATTCTTACCATTTGCAGCAGCATGGTTGGAACTGGAGAGCATTATGCTATGTGAAATAAGCCAGTGAGGGAAGGAAAAATACCACATGATCTCACTCATTTATGGATAATAAAGAACATTATAACTTGATGAACAAAAAGATAGATACAGAGGCAGAGAAGCATTGAACAGACTGTCAAATTACAGCGGGAAGGCTGGGAAGGGGTGCGGTGGGAGGTAGGAGATCAATCGAAGGACTTTTATGCATGCATATAAGCATAAGCAATGGACGCAAGCCACTGGGAGTGGGGGTGAGGGCATTTGTTCGGGGGTAGGGGAGATTGAGGAAAGGTCAATGGGGAAACAAAAGGAGACATATGTACTACTATTTGTAATACTTTAAAGATTAAAATAAAAATTTTAAAAAATGTGCAAATGGAGAACCAAAAAGGGAAGCCATATAGTCAGACCTGTTGTGCAATTCGTCGCAGGGCCATACTGGAAATACAACTAAAGCATAGAGCATCCAACCAGAATTAACAAATGAGTCATAGCTGAGGAGGTGACTTATAGCAAGAAAGAACAGAAAACACCTGGAGTCTGGTAGTAAGGGCGGTGAGGTTTCGAGAAGGGTGGCAGGCTGGTGGTCTTAGAGGGAATAGAAAGCTGCGTTATGGGAGAATCTGTTCCCTCAGAAACATAGAAGCCCGGCCCAGGCTGAGCACCAGAGCCATTTCCAGTGGTGTCAGGCATAACATCCAACTATGAAAAGGAAAAGCCACTCCCTGCTGGCTGCCAGGGAGTGGTACCTAAGACCACAGCCATGAAAAGCTGTGCCACAAAAGGCGGCCTTCAAGAAAGGGGACAGCAGCGTGGTGTTGGTGAGAGAGGAAACCACAGTTTCATTGTGGCTTTGTTTTTATTCTCTAAACACAGGACTTGTCCGTTGCAACCACTCAGTGGAGGCTTTGGCACAGGGAGGGAGGCTTCATCTTTAGGTTCTTGAGGAAAGGCGGAGGTGGGAAGCAAGGCAGAGAAACATGGAAAAGCAGTAGCCAGGAATCCTGCATTGGATGTTCATAAGCTTCCAAATTTAAGGGCTTCCAAACATAAAGGCTTCCAAACCTAAATGGCCATTTCTCCACAGAGGAGTTAGCCCCTTCCAGGAGCTTCAGGACAGGTGATACAGCCTGCCACACCTTGCATTTTGAGTTTTACAGAGGAAACAAAAGCAGAGGCCAAGCTTAAGGGTATGAAATGTCTCAAGGAGCCCTCAGTAACTGGATTAGAAGAGGGGACATCTGCTCTGCTATTCTGGGAGCCAGCATGATAAAAACTCCAAGGTCCCAACTGATCCCTTTGGTCTCCATACAAGGATCTCTGTCCAACCAAGAGCAGAGTAATATTTGGGGCCACTCTCAGAGAAGGAGGCTAGGACAGGAAAAATCACCCATCATATTTCCTGAAAGCCAAACAGCACCAACCCCACTAAAAGCCCTGTCAGAAACAGACTCTTGGGTGTTTAAGATTGATAGTTTGCAGACAGAAAAAGAGGGCAGATTGCCCCCCCCCCCCTTGCTTGCAGCCAAAGCCTGTGGAGACAGACACATCAATGGATAGGTGATTCCCTTTAAGATTCAAGCAGGTGTTAAAAGCCATAAGACAATGTCTGACAAAGGTTTGCACCTAAGTGCCTAACAGGAAGCCTAGAATTGGCAGACGGAAGAGAAGAGTGGGCTTCTAAGTCAGTTCCCAGTGGCCATTAAAACTCGGCTGAAGTGAAAGAAAACAGCCACACACACACACAAAAAGAAATGGCTACAAACAAATACCTTTCAATAATAACTTTAAACGTAAACGGACTAAATGCTCCAACCAAAAGACATCGAGTGGCTGAATGGATAAAAAAACATGACCCATACATCTGCTGTCTACAAGAAACCCACCTCATTAGAAGGGACTCACACAGACTGAAAGTGAAAGGATGGAAAAATATCTTTCAGGCAAATGGAAAGGAAAGAAAGCTGGGGTAGCAATACTTATATTGGACAAAATAGACCTCAAAGTGAAGGCCTTAACAAGAGATAAGGAAGGCCACTTCATAATACTAAAGGGATCAATACAACAAGAAGATATAACCCTGGTAAACATATATGCACCCAATGTAGGAGCACCCAAATTCATAAAAAAACTCCTGGAAGATATCAAAGGAGAGATCGACAACAATACAATCATAGTAGGGGACTTTAATACACCATTGACAGCACTGGATAAGTCCTATAGACAAACAATCAGCAAAGATACAGCAATCCTAAATGACTCACTAGATCAGATGGACTTAATAGACATCTTCAGAACACTTCACCCCAAAGCCAGGGAATATACGTTCTTCTCAGGTGCTCATGGTACATCTTCAAAAATAGACCACATATTGGGTCACAAGCAAAGTATCCCCAAATTCAAGAAGATTGAAATCATAAAAAGCATCTTCGCAGACCACGATGGCATAATACTAGAAATAAACTACAATAAAAACAACCCAAAATACTCAAAAACCTGGAAGCTGAATAGCATGTTATTAAATATTGATTGGGTTACCAATGAGATCAAAGAAGAAATTAAAAACATCCTGGAAACTAATGACAATGAAAACACAACAATCCAAAACGTATGGGACACAATGAAAGCAGTCCTGAGAGGGAAGTTTATAGCTCTACAGGCCTATCTCAAAAAACAAGAAAAAATGGTAGTAAATCATCTAACTCTACAACTCAAAGAAATAGAAAGAGAGCAACAAGAAAACCCCAGAGTGAGCAGAAGGAAGGAGATAATAAAGACTAGAGCAGAAATAAATGACATAGAGACCAAAAAAAACAATACAGAAAACCAATGAAACCAAGAGCTGGTTCTTTGAAAGGATAAACAAGATTGACAAACCTCTAGCCAGACTCACCAAGAAGCAGAGAGAGAGGACCCAAATAAATAAAATCAGAAACTATAGAGGCGAAAAAACAACAGACCCCACAGAAATACAAATGATTGTTAAAAAATACTATGGACAGCTCTACTCCAACAAACTAGACAACCTGGAGGAAATGGACAAATTCCTAGAAAAATACAACATTCCAAAACTCAATCAGGAAGAATCTAAAAATCTCAACAGGCCAATAACTATGGAAGAAATTGAAGCAGTCATCAAAAAGCTTCCATCAAACAAAAGCCCAGGACCAGACGGCTTCACAGGGGAGTTTTACCAAACATTCAAGGAAGAACTAAAACCTATCCTCCTCAGACTACTACAAAAAATTCAAGAGGAAGGAACACTTCCAAGCTCATTCTATGAAACCAGCATCACCCTAATACCAATACCAGGTACAGACAACACAATGAAAGAGAATTACAGGCCAATATCCCTCATGAACATAGATGCCAAAATCCTCAACAAAATCTTAGCAAATCGGATCCAGCAATACATCAGAAAGATCATACACCATGACCAAGTAGGATTTATCCCAGGGATGCAAGGATGGTACAATATCCGCAAATCAATAAACGTGATACATCACATAAACAAATTGAAAGAAAAAAACCACATGGTCATATCAATTGATGCAGAAAAAGCATTTGACAAAATTCAACACCCATTTTTGATAAAAACTCTCAGCAAGGTGGGAGTAGAAGGATCATACCTCAACATAATAAAAGCCATATATGACAGGCCCACAGCCAACATCATACTCAACGGACAAAAACTAACACCATTTCCCCTAAGAACAGGAACAAGACAGGGATGCCCCCTCTCACCACTCCTGTTCAACATAGTACTGAAAGTGTTAGCCATTGCAATTCGGCAAGAAGAAGAAATAAAAGGCACCCAAATTGGAAAAGAGGAAGTAAAACTGTCCTTATTTGCAGACGACATGATATTATACATACAAAACCCTAGAGATTCCATCAAAAAGCTACTAGACTTAATACATGAATTTGGCAATGTAGCAGGATACAAAATTAACCCCAAGAAATCTGAGGCATTTCTATACACCAATAGTGAACTTTCAGAAAGAGAGATTATAAAAACAATTCCATTCACCATCGCACCAAAAAAATTAAGCTACCTAGGAATAAACTTAACTAAAGAGGTAAAAGACCTCTACTCAGAAAACTACAGGACGTTGAAAAAAGATATAGAGGAAGACATAAACAGATGGAAGAACATACCGTGTTCATGGATTGGTAGAATCAACATCATTAAAATGTCCATACTACCCAAAGCAATCTATAAATTCAACGCACTCCCCATTAAAATACCAACGGCATACTTCACAGATCTAGAACGAACTCTCCAAAAATTCATCTGGAATAAAAAAAGACCCCCCGAATAACTGCAGCAATCCTGAAAAAGAACAAAGTAGGTGGGATCTCAATACCAGATATCAAGTTGTATTACAAAGCCACTGTTCTCAAAACTGCCTGGTACTGGCACAAGAATAGGCACATAGATCAATGGAATAGAATAGAGAGCCCAGAAATCGGCCCGAACCAATATGCTCAATTAATATTTGACAAAGGAGGCAAGAACATACAATGGAGCCAAGGTAGTCTCTTCAATAAATGGTGTTGGGAAAATTGGACAGATATATGCAAGAAAATGAAACTAGACCACCAACTTACACCATACACAAAAATAAACTCAAAATGGATAAAGGACTTAAATGTACGACGGGAAACCATAAAAATTCTAGAAGAATCCAAAGGCAACAAAATCTCAGACATATGCCGAAGCAATTTCTTCACTGATACAGCTCCTAGGGCACTTGAAACTAAAGACAAAATGAACAAATGGGACTACATCAAAATAAAAAGCTTCTGCACAGCAAAAGAAACCATCAACAAAACAACGAGAAAACCCACTGTGTGGGAAAACACATTTGCCAATGACATATCTGATAAGGGCCTAATCTCCAAAATTTATAGGGAACTCATACAACTTAACAAAAGAAAGATAAACAATCCAATCAAAAAATGGGCAAAGGACCTAAATAGACACCTTTCAAAAGAGGACATCCAGAAAGCCAAGAGACATATGAAAACATGCTCAAAGTCACTAATCATCCGAGAGATGGAAATCAAAACAGCAATGAGGTACCATCTCACACCTGTCAGACTGGCTATCATCAACAAATCAACAAACGACAAGTGCTGGAGAGGATGTGGAGAAAAAGGAACACTTGTGCACTGCTGGTGGGTATGCAGACTGGTGCAGCCACTATGGAAGACAGTATGGAGTTTCCTTAAAAAACTGAAAATGGAACTCCCATTTGACCCTGTGATCCCACTTCTAGGAATATATCCCAAGAAACCAGAAACACCAATCAGAAAGGATATATGCACCCCTATGTTCATAGCAGCACAATTCACCATAGCTAAGATCTGGAAACAGCCTAAGTGCTCATCAGTAGATGAATGGATTAGAAAACTGTGGTACATCTACACGATGGAATACTATGCTGCTGTAAAAAGGAAGGAACTCTTACCATTTGCAACGTCATGGATGGAACTGGAGAGCATTATGCTAAGTGAAATAAGCCAGTCAATAAAGGAAAAATACCACATCATCTCACTCATTCATGGACAATAGAGACCATTATAAACTTTTGAACAATAATAGATACAGAGGCAGAGCTGCCTCAAACAGATTGTCAAACTGCAGCGGGAAGGCCGGGGAGGGTTGGGGGGCAGGAGGTAGGGGGGTAAGAGATCAACTAAAGGACTTGTATGCATGCATATAAGCATAACCAATGGACATAAGACACTGGGTGATAGGGGAGCCTAGGGGACTGTCTAGGGCGGGGGGATAAAATGGATACATATGTAATACTCCTTGTAATACTTTAAGCAATAAAAAAAAAAAACTCGGTTGAAGTGAATGACACTTTACTTTTTTATTTTTTAAATTTTATTATTTATTTTATTGCACCATTTTATTCCTCTCTTCCCCTTTTTCCCTCCTGTTTTCCTCCTCTGATCTCCTTTTTAGTTTTTCTCTTTCCTATCCCCCCCCTTTTAAATTGATCTTCTTTATCGATCTGCTTTATTGATTTGTTATTATTCTAGTCTCTGTTTCTTTATTCATATATCTAATTTTCTCTTCCCTGCTCCTACTCAATTTCTCCCTCTTTCTTCGAAATTCTTTATAGTTTAAAGTATTACATATGTCCCCCTTTCCCCCCATTGACCCCCTCCAGCCCACCCCTACCAAACCTTCCGCCCAGATCTTCAGCACCCTATTGTCTGTATCCATGAGTTATGCATATATGCATACAAGGTCTTTGGTTGATTACCTCCCACCCACCCAACCTCCCCCGTGCCAGGGCTGACCAGCAGACCCTGACTGATGGATGAATGATTACTCTGACACACGTTCCTCTTCAGGCTTTTATTTTAACAACAGTTTGAGATAAGGTTTAAAACTTTTAGATACAATCAGTAGGGTAAGTATTCTTGGGAGTACACATGTGTCTGCAGTGTCCTTTAAGCAAGGACTCCTAAAGATTAAGCATAAAGATTTCGGTAAACACCCAAGGGTCCGGATTTACACAGACTTGTTTGGAAAGATCAAGAAACAATGAGGGGCAGCCGCATTCAGCCAACTTCCCTAGGTCGGAATTGCCTCCTTATAAACTTTCCAACCAGGTCTCCGGTGCTACCTCACACCCCCAGATTCCCTCTGAGATTCTGAACTCTGTTCCATGCTTTCATGTCTCTGGATCCACTACATTTATCAGTTTATTTTGCTACTTAGATTCCACATACGAGTGTGATCATGTGATACTTGTCTTTCTCTGAGTGACTTATTTCAATTAGCATGATACTCTCCAGGTCTCTCCATGTTATCTCAAAGCATAAGAGATTCTTCCTCTTTACTGCTGCATAGTATCCCATGCTATAAATGTACCAGAGATTTTTTTATCCACTCATCTACTGATGGGAACTTGGGCTGTTTCCAGATCTTAGCTATTGTAAACTGTGCTGCTAAGAACATAGGGGTGCATATATTATTTCTCATTGGTACGTCCAGGTTCTTAGGATATATTCCTAGAAATGGGATCCCTGGGTCAAATGGCAGATCCATATTTAAGTTCTGGAGGAAACTCCATACTGTTTTCCATATTGGTTGCACCAGTCTGCATTCCCACCAGCAGTGTACTAGGGTTTCCTTTTCTCCACATCCTCACCAGCATTTGTCATTCATTGATTTGTTGATGGTAGCCATTCTGAGAGGTGTGAGATGGTACCTCATTGTTTTGATTTGCATCTCTTGGATGATTAGTGATTTTGAGCATTTTTCATATGTCTCCTGTCCAACTGTATGTCCTCTTTGGAGAAGTGTCTATTTAGGTCTTTTGCCCATTTTTTAAGTGGATTGTTTGTCTAGCTTTTGTTAAGTTGTATGAGTTCCTTATATATTTTGGATATTAAATCTTTATCAGATGTATTATTCCCAAATATGTTCTCCCACACAGTGGGTTTGTTTTCATTTTGTTGATGGTTTCGTTTCCTGTGCAGACAATTTTTATTTTGGTGTAGTCCCATTTGTTTATTTTCTCCTGAGTTTCCTTTGCCTTAGGAGATGTATTTGTAAACATATTGCTAACAGAGATATCTGAGATTTTGCTGCCAATGGTTTCTTCTAGGATTTTTATAGTTTCCCAACTTACATTTAAGTTTTTTATCCATTTTTAGTTTATTCTTGTGTATGGTGTAAGTTTGTGGTCTAGTTTCATTTTTTGCATGTATCTCTACAATTTTCCCAACACCATGTATTAAAGATACTCTATTGCCAAAACCGGATGTAATACTCTTTGTAATACTTTAAGCAATAAAACAAAATTTAAAAAAAAAAAGGAAGGGACAGAGAAGGATGTCAGAAAAAACAGATAACACTGAGGTACAAAGTCCTTCATATATGTTATTTCTAAGTTTTTTGAAAGAGAACAGGTAAGCATTATAGGATAACTTACTCTTATTCTGGTATGCCTAGTACTTAACCTGGTTTTAGCATGGACATTCCTATATTCAGGAAACCCCTCAGGTTCAGGTAAACTGAGACTGTTGGCCACCCTTGTTACCCACTTTACAAATGATGACCGTGAGCCTTATAGAGGTGAATACCTTATCCAAGGCCATGCAACTAGTAAGAAATATAGACAAGACTTCCTGACTCCAATGGTCAAGTCTTTCAGATCCAGCATGTTATATCCAGTATCTCAAGAGCGCTAAGGGGTTGGTCTGGCAGAGTATTGGCCGCTGCAGCTTTGACATCATTTACTTATTTATTTATTTAATTTAATTTAAAAATGTATTTTATTGTTGATAGTATTACAGGTATTTCCCAATCCCCCCCCCCCACACACACACACTTTATCTGTTCCCAGCCTCTACCCACGCCCCCAGGTCTTCACCACCCCATTGCCCATATACATGGGCTATGCATATCTATCGATATAAAACCCTGATATACAAATAGACCGAATGGTGGAACAACTGAACAACCAAACAACCAGTCACTATGATGTGCGCTGACCACCAGGGACGAGTGCAGAACATGGCAGGCTTCGGCCACTGGTGGTTACCGAAAATTCTTTGCTCCTGCGTGCTAGGGTCCTGCCTGGCACACGCACCTGCTGCCAGCACCAGAGTCAATGCTCGCACCCACTGCCGGCGCCCTGCGATGGCCCTGATTGCTAGGCGTCATCAGCGGTTGCAAGGGGCGGCTGCCACCCTGATTGCCCCTGAGGGCTTCTCCACCTGTCCCTGATCCTGAAGAGGATCGGGCTGCAGCCACCTCTCCCACTGGCTGCTGGCGACGCCCTGCTCACACTCGCTGTTGCTGTTCACATGCACTGCCAGCACCAGTCCTGCTTGCACCTGAGCGGGGCAGGCACAATCACTGAATGGGAGTGGCATCAGCAGGAGTGGGGCTGCCAGCAGACAGGGGACTGGGGGCTGCTGTGAAAGAGGCACCACCAGCCCCTGGAACTCTCCCTTTGGACCCTGTGGCTGCACCACACCCCTTACTTATTGCCCTCTGGTATCCGGATGTGGGATCGGGAAAAATCCACAGAGGTGCTTCATGCACATACTGCCTGGGCCGACCCCCATCTTGAGAGTGAGCGCTGGTGAAGTCCAGCCCAATGACCAACACCCACCTATGTCCGTGAGTGAGCCCTTAACAACTTCCACCTACTACCTGGCCCCATCTCTGGGAAAGGTCAGTGTCCTGGTTCCCTGCAGAGTGCTGGTCAGCTCTGGTGGGTGGAGGGGTACCAGCAGGTGTTGGCCTGACCTGTTCAATTCAGGCAGCCCCACATTTGGGCAAAAAGTTGCGTGGAAAAATCACTCCTTATATCCTGCAGGTACAATATACTGTGAACAAATGCAGCGTGGAATGTTCATGTGTGACCCGGACAGCCTTGATACCTATGCCGGCCCCCTGGAACTCCCCCTTGGGCATCAGGGCCACGTTCCACCCCTTAGCTATTGCCGTGTTCTTTTGGATGCAGAACTGAAATACTAAGAACACGCCTTACCCAGGACCGTGATTGGCCTCTCCCTCCTTCCTTCTTACCACCCCCAGCTGCCACTTCCAAGCTGGACTGGTCCCCACCTCTGGAGAGAGTCCTGGAAAAACTGAGTAGATCCCAATCCCATGATCAGGTCTCCCATTCGTGTCCAGGACTGAGCCCATCGTGCTGTTGTAATGTACCCCGCGAATCACACAAGGATGCCTCAAGAAGTCGAATTAAGGAGTCACATTTATTGCAAATCCGGGACTACAAGGGGGCATTTTACTCTCTCAAATATAGTAATTACCTAGCCCCAACACCAGATTTATATAGGAAAAAATCACAAAGGTATTGATTACATCTCAGGGTTTTGAATGAGGAACGTGGTTTGCAAAAAAGCAGTTTACAAAAACAGAATTGAGCAAGTTAGTTAAATTATAGTTTTGGGTCTCCAGACAACTGAGTTGACAGAAACACGTTATCTGGAGCCACTGAGGCAATTTAGGATAATTGTGCTGTCCTGGTTGCCAGGTACAGAAGAATGTGCTTTCTAAAACCAGTGTGACCACAACCAATAGCGTATTCACATTACAATCAATAAGGTATTCAATCAAATGGGATGATTTATATAATTCAGAAAATCAAAATAACTTTTCTATTATTTTAGCAAGAAAATAATGACAGAAGCCAAGTCATCAGGGTTAAAATATTAAACAGCAATTTCCACCCAAGCATGGTTGCCACCATGCTTCAGTACCCTTCCCAGGCCTGGCCGGAATCCAGGCTCCCACGTTCCCTGTGGATCCCCAGATGCTCCCAGAGACTGACCCCTAGTGGTGCTGGTCCCCAACCCTGAGCACGCCCACAGCTCAGCCAGGAGTTGCTGTGAGGCACATACCCCATAAGCCTACAGGTATAATCTCCAGGGAACAGATGAAGCACAGATACTTGGAATAACCAGGATGAGCCTGATATCACCGCTGGTCTCCTGGAACTCTGCCTCAGGCATTAAGATAAAATCTCATCCCTTACTGATTCCTCTGGAGCTACAGAGGAAAGCAGAAATATAAAAGTGGCCATTAGGTGGTGACTGACAACTGAGGTAAAAGTCAGAGAGATGGATATCTGAAGGGTGGTGGCATGGGCAAGAGAGCACCCCCACCCTCTAAGGTCCCCAATTTTGCATTGTTCACCTTGGAGCTTCTCTTATCCAACTCCAAGTGGTGGAAAGCATCCAGCATGCCCCAAGGCATCTACTGGGGATCTCCTGGCAGCAAGGCGTGACCCTCGCCACAGAAGGGACATTTGAAAATATTTTTTGAGGAAGCTTCAAGGAGAAGGACAGACTCCCCATGCAACATCCTGGTGGCTCACTGGGACATGGAGACACCCTGGATATGCGGGCGCAGGCTTCTAATTTCCTTTCATTATGCCATGAATCCATGCACTGGGCCACTAGTATACATATAAATTCCCAATTTAATTTCTCTCACCACCACCCCCACCTTCTCTCTGAAATTCATCAGTCTGTTCATGGTTCTATGTCTCTGCATCTATTTTGTTCATCAGTTTACTTTGTTAATTAGATTCCACATATGAGTGAGATCATGGTATATTTATTTTTCTCTATCTGGATTATTTTGCTTAGCATAATTCTCTCCAAGTCCATTCATGCTGTTGCAAACAGTAAGAGATCCTTTTTTTTTTTACATCTGCATAGTATTCCATTGTGTAAATATATCACAGCTTTTAATCCACTCATCTGCTGATGGACACTTGGGCTGTTTCCTAATCATAAGTATTGTACAGGTGGGTGGCTCCATAGGGAATTTTGTGCATTGGTCCTTTAAGAGGGTGCCTGCATTTTCAGCTGTCACTTCCTGGCAGGCAGCAATCCCGCTGCTTTTCCAGCAAGATGTTATGTGGGTACCCTTCTCAGTTGTGGTGCTCTCTGCTAGGGATTCCAACGTGGGGATTAGATCCCAGATTTCTCAATGACAATCCCCCATACCTGAGCTATTTCTCCAGACTTCAGTTACTGCCTGTGGGCACCCAACCAGCTTTTGTGCCTCTACTCCTCCTACCAGTCTCTATGTGGTCTCCACTTTTGGGCCTTGGGTGTCAGGGTTCTCTCCTGTGAGTCTTCCATTGATTATTCAGGAAATTTTTCTGTATTTTAGTTGTATTTCAAGTTTCTTCCTGGGAGCATGGCAGTGCAGTATCCACTTACTCTACTACCATTTTTATTCTCCTCAATTTCTCTTTCCTTTTTATTCACTACTCAATTTTCTCTCTCTCTTCCGTTTTTATTTTACTAATTTTTTAAATTGTATCACTTCCTAAATTCCTCTGTTCTCCTTTTCAAAAAAAAATTTGTTTGTTGTTTTCTCATTTCTTTCTCCCTCCTCTATTCTAAACCATGGTCCTTCCCCTATTTCTACAATTCCTTAATCTTATTTTCTTTATTTAAGCTTTGAATGTACCTATTCTGACCCCCACCCTCATTTTCTGTGTATTTTTCATTTGTGCTTTTTGGTTTATTTGTTTGGTTTGTTGTGTTGTGTCCCCATATTTTTTCTTTCATTTTCTTCCTATCATTCTTGTTCTCATTTCATTGTCCGAATTCTCTTTTCTCTGGTGGTCACTTTAATTGGGGTTATAAGGGTCTAGTGTACATTCATGTTCTGTTCCTTCTGTGTCATGTTTTGTCTTGTGCCGGGGTCCAACCCCAGCGGGTCCAGGGGTCCCCAAAGGCGTGGACGGAGTCGGCGAAGAAGGAATGACACGGAGACAGTGTTCAGTTGATCAGCAGCCTAGCCAGGATCTCCAGCCAGGATCTCCAGCCAAGTTCTGGTCTGGATCTCCAGAGAGGTTCTGCTTAGGATCTCCAGAGAGGTTCTGTCCAGGTTCTCCAGTCAGGTTCAGTCACCAGGTTCTAGTCAGGCTCTTCTGCCAATCTCCGCAGTCAGGTTCAGTCCAGGATCCCCTGCCATGCTCTCTCCCCAGGCTCCGACTCCAGGCTCCGAGGCCAGTCCCTGTCCAGGATCCTCCGGCATGCTCTCTCCAGCGAAGTTCTTCTGTCTCTAGAGAACGTTCTGTGTAGATTCTGTGCCTAGGCTCTGTCTCTCTTGGTCCTGTCTTCCAAGCCCTGTCTCCTAAGTTCTGTGTCTTGCTGTCTAGTTACATCTGTATTTATACCAGTTGATTCAATCCTATCAATCTCTATTACAAAGGTTAGGGCGTTTCTTATCTCCATTCCAGGGAGTAAAGATTATGTAGCTTAAGCATGATTGTTCGTAGTTAAAGTGATTAATTACCCGCCTGGCACTTAGTTGAGGGGTTTTATTCCCTCCCTAACTTCAGGGGAAAATCCCTACCTGGGGATTCAACCTTTCTCGGAGAGGTGACCTTGGTTAAAACACAGTGCCAAGAAGGTGAGCAAACATATTAAGAACCGTATGCCATATATGCCAGGTCCCTTGAAACAGCAAGGATGGACCAGCTCCCGGCAGTCTTGCTGTATTTTATGCTGTTTAGTCAGCACCTCCACAACAGCTGATGCACCATGGTAGCGAGAAAGCCACATAATCAAACACCCTGAGAGGAGACTCCATCCATGATGAGCCAATAATATTCAAGACCCAACTACATGATGAGAACCCAAATATATGAAGCATGGGGACTACCTAGAACACCCAGTCCCAGAGACGGCATCACTGGTTCCCTCTAATACATAAGACCAACCCAAAAAATCTGGGTGGCAGATCAGTTTGATCTAATACATGGAAACAAATACAAAGGAACAGTAAAAAATGGTGAGACAAAGAAACAACTCCCAAATGATAGAAAAGGAGGAATCTCCATAATAGGAACTAAATAAAATGAAGACAAGTAATTTGTCAGAGAAAAAAATTCAGAGTAATGATTATAAGGATGCTCAAATATCTGGATGACAAATACATGCAACTCAATGAGAATTATAAGGGACTGAATGAGAAATGCAAAATCATGAGTAAAAATCAAGAGGAAATGAAGAATGACATAGCTGGAATAAAAAGCACAGTGGAAGGTTTCATCAGTAGACTAGAAGAAGCTGAGGACCAAATCAGCGAGTTAGAAAACAAGGTAGAAAAATACTCTCAAACAGAGCAGCAACTAGAAAAAAAATAGAAAGCAAGAGGAGACCCTAAAGAAGATTTGTGACAACATGAAAAAAACAACAACAACATCCACATAATATGGGTGCCAGAAGGAGAGAAATTTAAGTAATGGAATACTTGTTTGAAGAAATGATGATTTAAAAACTTCCCTGACTTGGGAAGAGAAAAGTCACAGAAGTCCAGGAAGCACGGAGAGTCACAATCAAGATGAACCCAAAAAGACCTACACCAAGACATGTCATAAGTAAATTGGAAAACATAAAAGACAAAGAAAGAATCTTAAAAGCTCAAGGGAGAGACAGAAAGTAAACTACAAAGAATCTCCCATTAGACTACCAACTGATTTCTCAATAGAAACATTTCAGAACAGAAGAGAATGGAATGAAGTATACAAAGTGATTCAAAGCAAGGGGCTAAATCCAAGAATACTCTATCCAGCAAGGCCATCATTCAAAATTGAAGGTGAAATCAGGAGCTTCACAGCCAAAAATGGTTAAGGGAGTTTATTACCACCAAACCAGCAATGCAAGAAATGCTAAAGAGACTGTTGTATAGAAGAAATAGAAAGGAAGAAACATAGGCATAAAGAATTAAAGTATCAGCAAACTAGTACCTATGAATAATAACCTTAAACGTAAGTGTATTAAATGCTCCATTCAAAAGACTTACAGTAACTGAATGGATAAGAAAACATGACCCATATATATGCTGTATACAAGAGACCTACCTCAGAATAAAGGACTCACACAGACTGAAAGTGAAGGGATGGAAAATATTCTTCAGGAAACTTAAAAAAAAAGTCTGAGGTAGCAATACTTACCTCTGACAAAATAGACCTCAAAGTGAAGGCCATAACAAGACACAAGGAAGGCCACTTCATAATACTAAAGGGATCAATAGAACAAGAGGATATACCTCTTGGCAACATATATGCACCCAATACAGGAGCATCTAAATATATTTAAAAAAAAACTTCTGGAGGATATCAAGGGAGGGATTGACAGCAACATAATCATAGTAGGGGACTATAATACCCAATCACATTACTGGATAACTCTTCTAGACAGAAAATAAACAAGCAAACATAAATCTTAAATGACACTCTCTGACAGATGGAATGAATTGACATCTTCAGAACAGTCCTCCCCAAAGGTACGGGATACACATTCTTCTCAAATACAAATGGGACATTTTAAAAGATAGACCACATGTTAGGACACAAGCTAAGTCTCTACAAATTCTAGAAGATTGAAATCATATCAAGCATATTCTCAGGACACGATGGAATGAAATTAGAAATCAGCTACAGTGAAAACACTCAAAATCAATCAAATACACGGAGGCTAAATAGCATGCTATTAAACAATGAATAGATTACAAAAAAAAATCAAAGAAGAAATAAAAGACACACTGGAAACAAATGACAATGAAAACACAACCAACCAATATCTATGGGACACAGTGAAAGCAATCCTGAGAGGGAAATCCAAAGCACTACCAACCTACCTAAAATAAAAGAAAAACCAGTAATAAGTTATCTAACACTATAACTTAAAGAATTAGAATGAGAATAACAAGAAAGCCCACAACAAGTAGAAGCAAGAAAATGATAAATATCAGAGAGGAAATAAATGAAATAGATACCCAAAAAACAATACAAAAGATTAATAAAACCAAAAGCTGGTTCATCAAAAGGATAAACAAGATTGATGAACCTCTAGCCAGATTAACCAGGAAACAAAGAGAGAGGACCCAAATAAACAAAATCAGGAATGAAAGAGATGAAATAACAACATAATAAATAAATGACTTTATTACAACAAGCAGGACAACCTGGAAGAAATGGATATATTTCTAGAAAAATAAACCTTCCAAAACTCAATCAGGAAGAATCAGAAAACCTGAATAGGCTGGTAACTACTGATGAAATTGAAGCAGCAATAAAAATAAATAAATAAATAAATAAATAAATAAATATAAATAAATAAATAAATAAATAAATAAATAAATAAATAAATAAAAAACTCCCAGAAAACAGAAGCCCTGGTCCAGATGGATGCACAGGGCAGTTATACCAAATATTCAAAGAGAATATTCATCTATTCTTCTCAAACTATCCCAAAAAATTCAAGAGTAAGGGACACTTCCAAACTATTTTTATGAGGCCAGCATTACCCTAATTCCAAAACCAGATAAAGACATGATAAAAAAGGGAATTACAGCCCTAACTAGTTTGGCTCAGTGGATAGAGTGTCGGCCTGCAGACTGAAGGGTCCCAGGTCCGATTCCAATCAAGGGCATGCACCTTGGTTGTGGGCACATCCCCAGTAAGGAGTGTGCAGGAAGCAGCTGATTGATGTGTCTCTCTCATTGATGTTTCTAACTCTCTATTCCTCTCCCTTCCTCTCTGTAAAAAATCAATAACATATATTTTTTAAAAAAGGGAATTACAGGTCAATATCCTTGATGAACATAGATGCTAAAATCATCAACAAAATATTAGCAAATCACATCCAGCAATATATTACAAAGATCATACACCATGACCAAGTGGGATTTCTTCCAGGGATGCAAGGATGGTATAATATTCACAAATCAATAATGTGATACATCACATAAGTAAATTGAAAAGCAAAAATCACATGATCATATAAATAGAGGCAAAAAAAACACATTTGATTAAATCTAACATCCCTTTTTGATTTAAAAAAAAAAAACAACTCAGGAGAGTGGGAATAGAAGGAACATATCTCAATATGATAAAGACCATGTGTGACAAACTTACAGCCAACATCATGCTCAATGGGCCAAAACTAAACACATTTCCCCTAAGAACTGTAATAAGATGGGATGTCTGCTTTCACCACTCTTATTCAACGTACTAGTGGAAGTCCTAGCCACAATGATCAGACAAAAAGAAGAAATAAAAAAATCCAAATTGGAAAGAAGGAAGTAAAACTCTCATTTGCTGGTGACATGCTATTGTACATAGAAAACCCTAAAGACTCCAACAAAAAAGTATGAGATTTAATAAATCAATTTGGCAATGTAGCAGGATACAAAATCAACACCCAAAAATTGATGGCTATTTTACTCACCAATAATGAATTCTCAGAAAGAGAAACTGAACAATCCCATTTACCAATGCAATAAAAAAATTAAGATATGTAGGAATAAACCTAACTAAGCAGGCAAAAGACCTATACTCAGAAACTACAGGACATTGAAAAAAAGAGATAGAATAAGATATAAACAAGTTTAAGAATATACCGTGTTCATCAACTGGTAGAATCAACATCATTAAAATGTCCATACTACCCAAGGCAATCTACATATTCAGTGAAATCCCTATTAAAATACAAATGGCATATTTCACAGAGTTAGAACAAATACTCCAAAAATTTATATGGAATCAGAAAAGATCCTGAATACCTGCAGCAATTTTGAGGGGAAAAACAACAAAAACAAAGTTGGAGGAATCACAATACCAGATTCCAAGTTATACTACAAAGCCACCATAATCAGAACAGCCTGATACTGGCACAAGAACAGGCATATAGATCAATGTAACCTAACAGAAAACACAGAAATCTACTCAAGCCATAATGCTCAATTAATATTTGACGAAAGAGGCAAGAAAGTGCAATGGAGTCAATAGAGTATCTTTTTAAAATATATATATATATATATATATATATATATATATATATATATATATATATATATATATATTTGTATTGATTTTTTACAGAAAGGAAGGGAGAGAGATAGAGAGTTAGAAACATCGATGAGAGAGAAACATCAATCAGCCACCTCCTGCACATCTCCTACTGGGGATGTGCCTGCAACCCAGGTATATGCCCTTGACCGGAATCGAACCTAGGACCTTTCAGTCCGCAGGCCGGTTGCGATGGTCGCTTAGGCTTTTATATAGATAGATGCATTTTCCATAGACAATAGCTACTGCTGTAAATCTAACAGGTCACTGGCCCTGTGTCCCCTGACCTGACTTTCCTGAAAAAAATTTAATAGCTGTTACTATAAACCTTTCAAAAGATAACTTCCCTTTAATAAGCACCCCCATACTTAAGTTTACCTCAGATCATTAATCTCAAACTTCAGTCTCATAAAAATTAAATGCTGACCTCATGCCAACAAAATCCTGAAGTTATTACAATCCTTTAAATAAGGTCTAGACCAGGGGTGGGCAAACTTTTTGACTCGAGGGCCACAATGGGTTCTTAAACTGGACCAGAGGGCCGGAACAAAAGCATGGATGGAGTGTTTGTGTGAACTAATATAAATTCAAAGTAAACATCATTACATAAAAGGGTACGGTCTTTTTTTTTTTTTTTTTTTTTTTTAGTTTTATTCATTTCAAAGGGGCAGGATCCGGCCCACGGGCCGTAGTTTGCCCACGGCTGTTCTAGACAATCAGAAGTAGGGTCACATATTTGGGGCTATTCTGGCTATGATATTAAGTTGGTTCTCTTCAGAAGTACTTCAGCATGCTTTATAGAAATGGTTTAATTCCACTCAAAAGGATCAGTGCACCTCAAGGGACACACAATTCATTCATTCCTATTATAGTAAACTAGTGGCCCAGTGCATGAAATCTGTGCACATTAAAAGGGAATTAATTACAGGAAATATTTTAATATTGCTATTTGCCCTTTCTCTATAACAGAAGACTTGATTTGCCCCCATCTGACACTGGCCTCCCATTTAAAGCCAAGTCCTGGGTGCAGGTATCTGGCTCCCTCCTCCCTTCTGTCAGAGTTTGGGCCAGTGCCTATAGGGATGCAGCGTCAAGTCCCTGCCCGAGCCCGCCGGGACCCAGTGTCAAGTCACGCCAGCACCATGAGACCCAGAGTCAAGTCTTAGGTGTGGGTATCCAACTCCTTCATCCCTCCTGTCAGAGTCTGGGAATGGGAATGCAGCGTCAAGTCCCCACTGCCACCCAGTCAAGTCCTGGGTGGGGTGCGGGTATCTAGCTCCTTCTTCCCTCCTATAAGAGTCTGGGCCGGCACCCGCAGGGACACAGCATCAAGTCCTGTTGGCGCCGTTGGCGCCGCAAGACCCAGAGTCAAATCCCCGCCCACCCATGCACACCTAGAAATCACGCGGGACCCAGATCCGCCGGTGTCCACAGGGAAGCAGCGTCAAGCCCCTGCAGGCACTGCGTGGGACTCCCCTGAGTCCCAGAGTTCTACCCCGTGGGGCTGGTGCCACACAGGATTCCCCGGAGTCCCACCCCGCAACCGCAACCTGTGCTGCAGGACTCCCCCAATGCAACTCCTGGTCAAGTCCCCACTGGCGCCCACAGGGACACAGCGTCAAGTCTCCACCAGCGCCTGTGGAGATGCATAATCAGGTTCCCGCCCACCAATGCGCGCCTGCTGTGCATGCAGCCTCCCGGTGATAGGTCGTTAACGCATGAGGGCATCACAATCACAGGCTTTTTCTAATATAGGATGATATTTTATGTTCTCAGTATAAACTGTGTTCCACTAGGATACTATTTTATACATGGATATCTGAACACTAATTTATTCTGTGTATTAGGAGTAATTGTTAGAGATTTGCCAATATTTAAAACTACCATCTCTCTAGTACAGTGGTTCTCAACCTGTGGGTCGCGACCCCTTTGGGGGTCCAATGACCCTTTCACAGGGGTCGCCTAAATACATTCTGCATATCAGATATTTACACTATGATTCATAACAGTATCAAAATTACAGTTATGAAATAGCAATGAAAATAATTTTATGGTTGGGGGTCACCACAACATGAGGAACTGTATTAAAGGGTCACGGCATTAAGAAGGCTGAGAACCACTGCTATAGTAAGTCATATTTCCTTTAATATATTGGCCAGAAGCTCAAAATAAAACACAGATTATTCTAGAAAATTTTCAGGAAGTATAATTGGTTTCTGTCTCATGTGACATATAATTTCCACAATAGGAATAATATAACTGGAAAAGGTAGCTCAAAACTTGTCTCTAACTTTAGCAGAAGTCATTAAATGATAGTATTTCTGCTCTGGAAATCCAACAAAGTCTGATTCTAAACCCATCAATTAATGTTATCATGGAGAGTGGTACAGCCTTTGATTTCTTCTTAGCTAACTAAGAGAGAGTTTTTGTTATAGCAAATACTTCTTGTTGCAGCTGTATAAATACCAAAGGCAAATAGAACAGTCTGTGAATAGGCTAAAAGAAAAAGGACCTGGCTCTATAAAACAGACCCTGCTGGATTCTGGGACATTTTATTGTCTGGGTTACATATTCTAGATCCTTGGCTTCAAAATCTGTTACAAGTACTAATAACCATTTGTTTCTGACAACTGATTGTATTATATACAGTTGGCTGATATATCCTGTTCAGAGTCTTAAATGTTACTAAACAGACACAGTCATGTCCAATGATTCAAAAATTCATCTTATAACAGAAAGAGAAGAAATATTAACCTTGGGCCAACTACAGAGAACATTCAATGGATACTCTTCTGATACTAATTAATAAAATATAGGTAGTAGTGAAAATTTTGATATTATGTGTCTTTGGCCATAAGTAGGGGACTGAGAAAAAACAATCAGTCCCTGACATCCAGAATTGATCTGGTATTCACAGGTGGACTTCAATTTTATCACAAACTAGTCTGACATTATAGCTAGGCCATTTTGTCCTCTTGTTGCACATAAACAGTACTCTGAGACTTCAATATAACAAAACAATGTCACTTCATAATTTTATTGAATCACAGATTAAAACTTTTCATAAAATTGTCCCTACTTTCTGATATCATCTAATCTAGTGAAAAACCCCAATTCCTTTAACCCTTTCCAAAATCACACAACAAAGCCTAAATCCTGTAATAGGTTCTATCTAGCACCCTCTTACTAAGAGGAAACCCCGCAGTATGTAGCTTCCCTAACTCCAAGGAATAATAAAGACACCTTGTTTGACTACAGATATATTCCTGGTTATCTTTCGGTAAAAGGTCATTAAGATTACCTAGTAGGTGCTCAATGAATATTTGTTAAATGAATTACTCATAAAATATGCTTCCTTTTCCAACCTGTTCTATACAAGATGACCTTAGAATTGCCAGATTCACTGTTTATTTCTCAAATTAAACTTACCAATCAAGTGTGGCTCTTTAAACACTTGACTGCTATTTGTTACCCTCCATACCACCAATATGAGGGTAGCCCCTCCTGGCTCTCTCTTACCTTTCTGATTCCTTCACTGCCTGCTCTTCTCAGTCCATTATTAAATATTGGAGACTCGTAATATTCTACACACACTTCTTGGGAGATTTCATTTACTCAATTACCAACAATATGTGGGTGATTTCAAAATTTTTATTTCATACCAAGTTTCTACTCCTGCCTGCCAATTAACTGCGCCTGGATGTATCAACAACTGTCAACCCATTACTTTAAACACTGTCCTTTAGAATCTTTGCTTGCAAACCGTTGATTAGAAATTCATGCCTCTGTGCTGACATATCTCCATCTCTTACAACCAAGATCAGTGTGATACTATTATTTACCTTCTAAAACATGGTGTGCTAGATTCTGAAAATTATTTTGGCTAAAGATTTTCTTTCTTATCTTAATTCTGAAAAAAATTAGAATGCTGAAAAGGAAACATGACCTGTAGTAGTAGCAGTCTACCTTCTAAACTGCTATATAACATAAGGAAAGTAGACCTTGATACTTAACAGAGAAATGCCCACAAACATTTAAGCACTTCCAAATTATCAATACTAATAGAGATACAATCCTATCTAATAAAAGACAAAAAAGGGTAATTAACCATACCTCTGCTATGCTTCCCATTGGCTAATCAGCGAGATATGCAAATTAACTGCCAACAAAGATGGCAGCCAGCAGCCACGCAGCTGAAGTGAGCAGGAGGTTTGCTTGCTCCAGTGATGGAGGAAGCCAAGGTTCCCCGCCTGCCGTGGCCCGGCTCTAAGCTCCAAAAGCAACAGCTCCAAAAGCAACAAAGTTTCGATTATAGAAGCTAAACAAACCCCAGATACCTGCTTTCACCTAGCCACGGCCTCAGAGCTGGGAGTGCCAGTGACTGCAACAGAGTTTCAATTATAGAAGGTAAATAAATCCCAGAATTAAAAAAAAGATAAAAAGGAGAAGCTAGGAGATTCAGTCACAGGCCAGCCTGAAAACGGCCCTCAGCCCCTCACCCAGTCTGGCCAGGTACCCTAGTAGGGACCCCCACCCTGAAGGGGGTGTGGCCAGCCTGAAAACAGCCATCAGCCCCTCATCCAGGCTGGCCAGGCACCCCAGTGGGGACCCCCACCCTGAAGGGGGTGTGACCAGCTGCAAATAGCCATCAGCCCCTCACCCAGGCTGGCCAGGCACCCAAGCGGGACCCCCACCCTGATCCGGGACACCCTTCAGGGCAAACCAGCCGGCCCCTACCCATGCACCAGGCCTCTATCCTATATAGTAAAAGGGTAATATGCAAACTGACCCTAACATCAGAAAGACTGGGAATGACTGGTCACTATGACACACACTGACCACCAGGGGGCAGACGCTCAATGCAGGAGCTGCCCTCTGGTGGTCAGTGCGCTCTCACATGGGGAAGCTCTGCTCAGCCACAAGCTAGGCTGATGGCTGCCAGTACAGCGGTGGTGGTGGGAGCCTCTCCTGCCTCCTCAGCAGCGCTAAGGATGTCCGACTGCAGCTTAGGTCTGCTCCCTGCTGGCAAGTGGACATCCCCCAAGGGCTGCCGGGCTGCCAGAGGGATGTCTGATTGCCAGCTTAGGCCCAATCCCCCGGGTAGCAGGCCTAAGCCAGCAGGTGGTCATCCCCCGAGGGGTCCCAGACTGTGAGAGGGCACAGGCCGGGCTGAGGGACTCCCCCTTCCCTGAGTGCACAAATTTTTGTGCACCAGGCCTCTAGTATAAAATAAAAAAGAATAAACATTTAGATTACTCGTATGTGCCTTGTGTGGTATTAAACTACTTTATATGCATCATCTTCCTTATTCTTCACAACAACCCTATGAAGCAATATTCTAGTGAAAAATGAAAGGCTAGAGATATTAAGTGACTTTCCCAAAGTCATATTAATAGAAAGTGGTGGAGCCAGTATTCAAACCCTGGCAGTCTCTGAGGAGGCAATAATTTTTTAAGCATTATACACAAATTGTTAAAGACATTTAAAAATAGATAAATTGGAGTATACTAAGATTAATAACTCTAAAGATACCAACTAGGAAGAAAAAAATGCACTCTAGCCAGATTGAAAAAAGAAGTTTGCAATGCATATGTTTGAAAAAGGATATATTTTCAGAATATATATGGAACACTTACAAATCAATGAAAAAAAACAGACTAATAAAAATGAGCAACACTATTGAACAGGCACCTTACAAAAGATTTCCAAATTTCCAATAAACATATAGAAAAGGTGCTCAACTTTATTAGTCATCAGACAAATGAAATGCAAAAGGAAACCATAATAAGATGTCATTCCAGAAAAAATCAGAATGGCTCAAGTGAAAAATACAAAAATCTCAAGTGTTGGTGAGGATTTAGAGAAACTAGAACTCTCACATACTGCACATAGAAATGCAAAATGGTACAACCACTTGGAAAAGCATTTTTTCAGTATCTGATAAAGTTGAATATATGCATACACAATGGCCTAGCTGTCCCATTCCTAGGAATATAGCTAACTGAAATGCACACATGTCTACTACAAGCCATGTAACAAAATGTTCATAGCAGTACTATTCATAATTGCCAATAGTCAGAAACTACTTTATGGTCATTAATAGTCAAATGGACTGGATAAATATATTGTGGAACATTAACACAATTGAATACTATAGAGCAATGGGAGTGAAACAACCACAACTATCTATATATATAAAAGCCAAGCGACTGGAGTGACTGGAGCAACCTGTCGCTATGATGTGCACTGTGACTGGGCAACCAGCCCAATCAGGGGCGGGGTTGGCAGTCAACCTCCCATGGCCCTTCACCCCGGCCAGCCAGCCCCAATCAGGGCAGGCTGACCAGATCCCACCAGTGCACGAATTCATGCACCAAGCCTGTAGTTAGAACAATATGGTTGATACGGCAAGCATAACATTGAGCAAAAGAAGATGGAGAAAAAGCAGTAGATATGGTATGATTCCATTTATATAAATTACAGAAACAGGCAGCATTAGTTTATGGTGTTAGAAGTGAGGATAATATTTTCCACTGGATGGGTGTGGAGTTGGGGGTCGGGGGTAAGTGGAGCAGGGTCCTTTCAGGGTGCTTGTAATGTTCTGTCTTTTGATCTAAGTGCCGTTACATGCATG
This sequence comes from Myotis daubentonii, assembly GCF_963259705.1. Lineage (NCBI taxonomy): Eukaryota > Metazoa > Chordata > Mammalia > Chiroptera > Vespertilionidae > Myotis > Myotis daubentonii. The sequence goes on along the minus strand of NC_081861.1, from coordinate 93,390,484 downwards.
TGTTCATTCTGTGAAATTCAGTGATCTGTACACATATGATATATACATTTTTCTGTATGTATGTTATACTTCAATAAAAAAAAAAAAGCAAGGAAGTGTGCCTCTAGATGCCACACACTTAACCATGACACCATACTGCTAATGAGGAGAAAAATGCAGAGCCAAGATGAGATACAGATTCACATTTTATTTAATTCCTTCCTTGACAATTGACAAATGACTGCTTATCATGGTTTCTTGGGGTCACATGCAAGTATTTGAAGCTCTGATTGCTTAATTTTCAAAATTTGAGAGTCCTGCCCCCAGTCATTTGGTAGTTGAAGTGCTTCTCACAACACTTGGATGAGACAGCTCTTAAATAATCACAACAATAAATGCATGATTATATATTAAATAGGATGATAGATCACAAGGCAAGATTTTCTGAGGAATTAACATTTAATTCTGAGATAAATCTGATCAATAAAAAGTTACCCATGCAAAGAAATGAAAACTGTCTAATTCTAAAGAAAAGTGTGTGCTAAAACCTTGAGACAGAGAGAATGGCATGTTTGAGAAAAGGGAAGTAGGCCAATGTAACCTGAGGAGTGTAAAATGGGGGAAAGAATGCTGTGAGATGAGGCTGGAGAAGTAATCTTGGGAGATATAAAGAGCTTTGTAGGGCATATAAGGATTTTGGATGTCAAGTACAAAAGGAAACTATTTCAAGCAGGGGTGTAGCATGATCTAATTTACATTTATTTATTGTTGACAATACTACAGATGTTCCCCCATCCCCCACTCCCTGCCTTCACCCACCTCCACCCAGCCCCTACCACTCATCTCTGGCCATCACCACAGTGTTGTCTGTGTGCATGGGCTCTTTGGCTAATCTCTTCACCTTCTTTCATCCAGTCTGCCCCATTCCCCTCCCCTCTAACCTCTGTCAGTTTGTTCCATGTATCCATGCCTCAGGTTCTATATTGTTCATTAGTGTATTTTGTTCATCAGATTCCACATGTAAGTATGGCATTTATCTTTCTCTGTCTGGCTTATTTTGCTTAGCATAATAATCTCCAGATCCATTCATTTTGTCACAAATGGTAAGAGTTCCTTCTTTTTTACAGCCACATAGTATTCCATTGTGTAAATGTACCATGGCTTTTTAATCCACACTTCTACTTATGGGTACTTGGGCTATTTCCAGATCTTGGCTATTATAAATAGCGCTGCTATGAAATAGGGGTGCATATATTATTTCTGATTGCTGTTTCAGCATACTTAGGATATATTCCCAGAAGTGGGATCGCTGAGACAAAAGGCAGTTCCATTTTTAACTTTTTGAGAAAACTCCATATTTTTTCCACAGTGGCTGAAACAGTATGCATTCCCACCAACAGTGCACTAAGATTCCCTTTTCTCTGCATCCTCGCCAGAACTTGTTTGTGTTTGTTTGTTTTGTTTTGTTTTCTTTTTTAAATATAATTTTCTTTATTTCACTGTTATTTCTTTTTATTTTTTTTCTTTATTGATTAAGGTATTACATATGTGTCCTTATCCCCTCATTACCCTCCCCCCCAACTCATGCTCTCACCCCCCTGGTGTCTGTGTCCATTGGTTAGGCTTATATGCATGCATACAAGTCCTTTGGTTGATCTCTCCCCTTTACCCCCACCCTCCCCTACCTTCCCTCTGAGGTTTGACAGTCTAATCGATGCAGGACTTGTTATTTGTTCATAGATTTATGGTAGCCATTCTGGCAGGTGTGAGGTGATATCTCATTGTAGTTTTAATTTGTATCTCTGTGATGATTAGTGACCTTAAGCATTTTTTCATACATCTATTGGCCATCTGTATGTCTGCTTTGGAGAAGTGTCTATTTAGGTCCTTTGCCCATTTAAAAAAAAATGTATTTTTCTTGATTTCAAAGAGGAAGAAAGAGGGAGAGAGAGATAGAAGCATCAATGATGAGAGAATCATTGATTGGCTGCCTCCTGCACGCCCCCCACTGGGGATCAAGCCAGCAACCCAGGCATTTGCCCTTTACTGGAATCGAACCTGGGACCCTTCAGTCCACAGGCCAACACTCTATCCACTGAGGCAAACCAGGTAGGGACCTTTGCCCATTTTGTAATTGGATTGTTTGTCTTTCTGGTGTTGAGTTATATAAGTTCTTTATATATTTTGGAAATTAACACCTTATAGGATGTATCATTGGCTATTATGTTCTCCCACACAGTGGGTTCTCCTTTCATTTCATTGATGGTTTCTTTTGCTGTGCAGGAGTTTTTTAGCTTGATGTAGTCCCATTAGTTTATCTTGTCCTGAGATTCCCTTCCCTAGGAGATTTATTGGCAAAAATATTGCTCCAAGAAATATCTGAGATTTTACAGCCTATATTTACTTCTAGGATTTTTATGGTTTCATAACTTACATTCAAGTTTCTTATCCATTTTGAGTTTATTCTTGTGAATGGTGTAAGTTGGTGGCCTAGTTTCTTTACTTTTTTTTTTTTTTTTGCATGTACCTGTCTAGTTTTCCCAGCACCATTTATCGAAGAGACTGTCTTTTCTCCATTGCATTCTCTTACCTCCTTTGTCAAATATTAATTGACCATAGAGACCCGGATTGATTTCTGGGCTCTCTGTTCTGTCCCTTTGTTCTATATGACTGTTCTTATGCCAGTATCAGGCTGTTTTCATTACAATGGCCTTGTTGTATAGTTTGATATCTGTTATTGTGTATTGTGATTTACATTTTTAAATGATCGCTCTGACTGCCATGTGGTGCATTTATTATAGAATGAGGGGAAATGAGGACACCTAGTTAGGAGGCTATTAAAGTATTCCAGGTGAGAGATGGTGATGGCTTATACTTAAGTGATGACTACAGGGAGGAATAGAGTGAAAACTTTTGAGATACATTTTGCATGTAGAATTGTCTGGACTACTGATGTACGAGATGGTAAATGAGAGAAAAGGAGACATGTAGATGATGTCCAGGTCTTTTGATATGAGCAATTGGGTAGGTGAAGCTACTATTTACTAATAAAAGGAAGATGAAAGAAAAGCAGACTTGAACGAAGAGAGAATAATCAATCAAAAACTCAGTTTTGAACATTTTAAGTTTGAAATGACAGGGAGACATTAAGATGGAGATGTTAAGTGGGTAGTTGGATTAGTAAATCTGGAGATCAGAAGATATGTATGGCCTGAAGAGACAGCCTTCACAGTTGCTGGCAAAAAATATAATTTTTAAGTCCATGAGGATCTATGAGGCCACTGGGGAGAATGCTTATAAAATAGATGGATAGGGCCCAGGACTGAGCTCTGAGAAAAGTCCAATAGGAACCAACAGAGGAGACTAAGAAAAGGTAGCCAAGATGCAGGAGAAAAACTAAGATATTGTCTTGGGCAGAATTTAAAAGAGAAAGGAGTGGACACTGGTATCAAATGTAGCAAAGAGGACAAATAAAATCAGCACTGAAAAGTGTTGTTAGATTTAATATCACTGAGGTGCTCGGTGACCTTGGCAAGAGCAATTTTTGTCAATTGGTGGGAAGGAAAGCCAGATTTTAGTGGCTTGAGGTGTGAAAGGAATGTGAGGAATTTGAGACTTTGAGTATAACTAGCTTTCTCAAAAGTCATGGCTAGCCAAAACCGGTTTGGCTCAGTGGATAGAGCGTCGGCCTTCAGACTGAAAGGTCCCGTCCCAGGTTCGATTCCTGTCAAGGGCATGTACCGGAGTTGCGGGCACATCCCCAGTGGGGGATATGCAGGAGGCAGCTGATCGATGTTTCTCTCTCATCGATGTTTCTAACTCTCTTTCTCTCTCCCTTCCTCTCTGTAAAAAATCAATAAAATATATTTTAAAAAAAAAGTCATGGCTATGTACAGAAGAACAATAGGGCAGGAACTAAAGAGGAGTAGAGATGGAGGAGAATGAGAAGGACATAATGGTTGAGGAAGAATTTTTATTTAAGATGGAAGAGATTTGAGTGTGTTTATAAGCCTGCAGAGAAGTGGTCAGTTTAGAGAAAGTTACTGAGAATACAACAGAAAGACCAAGGTGTTATTGATTGAATATTTAAATTTTTTTGAATCAATACCTGCCACAACATTCACATTGTGATGACCTTAGTTTAAGTCTTCATCATTTCTTGCTTGTATTATCTGTGACCATCTTTTAACTCATCTTTTTATTTCTAGTTATCTCTGCCTTCAAACCATCTCTATACCAGCAGTTCTCAAAGAATGGCCTGTGGTCTTCTGGAGATCCCTGAGATACTTTCAGGGTGTCTATGAGGTCAAAACTGTTTTCATAACAATACTAAGATGTTAGTATTTTAGTATTAAAATCATTTACCTTTGCCACTGTGTGAATATTTGCATGGATGGCAACTCAGCATGAATCAAGGTGATGAAACCAAATGGTGCTACTAGTCACTGGATTCCTCACCACCACTAAATCTCATAAAAATAAATGTCAGTTTTCTTTTAAAGTGTCCTTGATTAAGCAGTAAAAATTGTTAATTCTTTTTCAAATCTCAATCCCAGAGTATATATCTTTACAATATTCTATGTGACAAAATTGAAAGTACTCATAAAATGCCTCTGCTGCACAACAAAGTATGATAGTTTTCTCAAGGAAAAGCACTTATGAGTTGTGGGCTAAACTAACTGCTTTTTTCATGGAACACCATCTTAATTGACAGAGCAACTGACAAATAAACTGTGGTTATTCAGACTTGGGTATTTGGCAGATATTTTCTTGAAAATGAATAGTGTGAGCCTGCCACTTCAAGAACAGCAACTGACAATATTTGTTTTCAATTATAAAATTTATAACTTTATAATTTATAAAATTTACTTCTGCCAAGATGAGGTTGACAGTTTCCAATCAATGGTAATATTAACACATGATTTTAAAGTATTGTGTAATAAAATGTACATGCAAAGTTGCATGACTAAGTGCACTAATATTTTCCAAATAACAAATCCATGATGCTACAAAATCATGCTTGAGTAAATGGAGCATTCATAGTGCAAGATAGACCAATGATTTTAATGTAATAGAATATGCAAAGTACATTGATATGGTTTCTGGTTCCACATTGCAGCTAACTTTAAAAAAAAACTACATGTGTTGCATTTTGGTGTAGTCTCAAAGAAGACTATGCATGTACTTGAGTGAGGCCAGATTTTCTGTATTTTCTTCAAACAAAACAACATAATAGATTGTGTGTGGAAATGGCCATAAGAATCTGGCTATCTTCTACTAAACCAGACAATAAAAAATTTTGCAAAATACTAAAATGATATAATTCTTCTCTCTATGTTTTGTTTTTGAAAAATTATATATATTTCATTAAAAGATGTTATTTATTTAAATAAGTAATTAGTTTATTATTGTTATTTTAGATGAATTAATCAAAACTTTAAAAAATCCAAATTTGCAATATGGTAAACATCAATATATATCAACTACAAAAGCAAAGGCTCTCTGAGGTCCTCAATAATTTCTAAGAGTATAAATTGGTCCTGAAACCAAAACATTTGAGAACAGTTTCTCCACTAACCATGCCATCTCCCTGGTTCTTAAGTCTCAATACCTTACAAGCATTGAAGTCTCTTCACAGACATTCCTAAAGCTTCCATTCAAGTGGTCATCTCCTGTCACGCACATCCATGCACCCTACACATCAGCTGCATCTACATCAGGGAGCTTGCTAGTTCTTCAATCTTTCATGCCCTTCTTCATCTCCATGCCTAGCACATCTAACCCAACTCAAATACCACATTGTCTTCCCTCTTGATTGGCAAATTTATTGATCTCTTCTTATTTTCTCCAATGCACTTTAAGAGGTGAATTTCAGAATTGCCAATTTTGAAAATAAAGAAACAAGTCAAGAGATAGAGACTACATTCCACAGCAAGTGAGTGGCAGAGCCAGAGCCTAAATTCTCAGCATTCTTTGACACTTGTCTTCATGGAAGCTGTTTCAGAGACTCAGAAAGTGTTGAAGGCACTGGACAGAAGGGGAATTAAGTTAAATTGAGCTAAAGAAATATTCTGGGTTAAAACATTCAACCTTTGACATTGGCTTGGTCTAAGAGCACTTAATCACTCTTTACTCATATTGACAGCAGATGAAAAGCAGCTCATGGGAAATATCCTTTCCTTTTTTTTTTTTCTTCTTTAATTCTATTCCACACCAGCCAGTCATTATCCTTGAATGGAATGGTTGAGGCCACCTAAAGAGTACTGTCTCCATCTGAAGAAACCTACTTAATCTGATGTTGTTCTGTCAAGACTGCCTGCTGCAACAGTTGCCCTTATTTGGCTCCCTAGTCTGTGATAAGAAATCTAGGTGAAGCAACATTCAGGGATTGATAGAAAATGTAACTATCTGTTTCAGAGCACTTTGCTTTTCCTATAATTTGTCAAATTATGGGTATTGGGAATTTTATCTTTAGAGAAAATTGGTTGTAAAACATTGGTAAATGTAAAGAGATAGTTTCTGTGAGGCCTCCAAATGAAGCTAACCCTAAGGAAAGTTACTTGTTCCACAGAATCTAGTGAGTTAGGAAAGACTGCTCCCAGCGACAGGGGTGACAGGTTGTTAATGAAAATTAACTTGGTATCTGAATTTCTTAAAAACACCCTCCCATAATAAAGCTTTTAGGTTGGAGATGATCAGTTCAGTTTAACCCACATTATTGCAGCACACCTGAGCCAGATCCCATACTAAGAGCTTGGACTGCACAGTTGAATAAAACTAGTTCCCTGATCCTGATAAGTTATTTGACTCTTCAGGAATCCAGGCAAAAATACACATACTTACAACATAGAATTATTAGTGTTTGAGTATGTATGACTGGGGAATGAGTGGCTATAATGAAAGAGAGAAAGCTTTCTTATGGAGGTGATATTTGAGCAAAGTCTTAAGATGAATATGTTCACAGAAGGTCATTACAGTTTTAGAGAACCAAATGTGAAAGGCATGAAGGTAGTAAAGTTGAGCTTGTTCCTTATTGTCTAGTTATCCTCTATACCTCCAGAATAATTATCTGCCCTCCTCTTTCCTCTTCTGTTTCCCATGAGGCTGACCCTGTGGAATGTATCAACTTGTCTGTTAGATTATGGCAGGGTTTGGCTAATTGGAGGCACTGACAGATCAAGAGTGGGAGGAGAAGAAGGTCTTGGAATTTTATCCCTACTTCTTCCTTGCTCTGGGTCTCATTTCTGGCACTGACTGGAGTCTTCCCTGATTATAGCTCTTACTAGGAACTTCTCCACAGATCTAGCTCTCACTAGGCTCTGGTAATACTGTTCCATTGTGTTAGCCCTCCAGACCAAGGGTGTAATGGCTTACTAGACCCTGAGTGCTTTACCATTCTTGTTGGTATCCCTAATCCTGCCCATGCATCTGAAATTTGTGAATGTTATTTCCTATAGGACTTTTTCAAATATAAGAAGAACATCCATGGAATCAGATTTTATAGGATATAAAATGCATGGCTGTGGGTGAGGTGAGAGGAGACAGGAAGAAGATGAGACAAGGTCTAGATGGCAGAATCTTCTATGTCCCTTTTAATAAAGACCTTGTGTGAGTAGGTCATGAAGAACCTTTACAAACCAATTTTGTTGGCAATTGAGAACTCTTTTAAAAAAATGATCTTTTACTAATTTTTCAATTACAATTTATATTCAATATTATTCTATATTAGAGGCCCAGTGCACAAAATTCATGCATGGGTAGAGTCCCTAGTCCTGGCCAGCAATCAGGGCCAATGGGGCCTTCCAGCTGCAGGCCGGGACTTTCCTTCTGGCTGCCAGCTGGGGCCTCCCTTTGTTCTGTGCTGCCTCCTGGTGGTCAGCACACGTCATAGCAAGCGATCGAACTCCAATCTCCCAGTCGAACTCTTTTTTAAAAATGTTTTTGAAGCATTTGTAAGCAGATGGAGAAAATGCACATTTTTTAATATATATACTTTTTATTGATTTCAGAGAAGGTAGAAAGAGAGAAACACCATTGATTGGCTGCCTCCTACACGCCCCCTAATGGGGATCAAGCTCGGGCATGTGCCCTTGACCGGAATCGAACCTGGGACCCTTCAGTCCGCAGGCTGACACTCTATCCACTGAGCCAAACCAGCTAGGGCCCAGTCGAACTCTTGAGGGGACATTTTGCATATTAGCCATATATAGATAGATAGATAGATAGATAGATAGATAGATATAGATATAGATATATAGATATAGATATAGATAGATAGATTTGTTTCAGAGGAACTCTTGAGTTTTGTTGTTTTATTGTGCAGATTATGCCAGAATTAATAGCTTCATTTTATTTAACATTTCTATGTCAGATACTTCACCTTCATTATCTCATTGAATCCTCACAGCAACTATTGAAGCTGAGCACTCATTGATTTCCATTATACAAGTGAAAAAACTAAGACTCAGAGAAGAGAAGCAACTTGTCTTCTTGATTGTTAATGAATTTAAGAGGAAGAATTTGAACCGCTGTCTGAGTCCAGCTTTTGGATGGTTCACTACACTCAGTTGGATGGTGAATTGGTCAACAAGATTTTTAGGTTAAGCAGGCATTTCCAACTAAGCCCACTGGCTCACCCATTAACAAAGGATACTGGTGACAGATTGTGGGGTACATGGAGGGAAGTGAATGAGACTTCTAGTTTAGGAACAATGCCTTCATTTCCTGCAATTATCAATCTCTCCCACTGGCCATGTCATCCTAATGTCTGGGCAGAGACAGAACCATATGACTAATTGCTAGTAGAAGAACTCCATCTTCAGAAATGCTAGCTGCATCCGCTCCTCTTGTGGAAACCTGGCACTCCAGTAGGAGTGAATGCCATCCATAGTGCCAGTCAGTGCTTGCTTAGCACAAGTACAGACCAAGTTGACCTGGCTAGTGAGTCTGGATACAAAATCATAATTTAGTGCTAAGCTTTAGGAAAATGAAAATGGGAACCAACTTTTAACACCTACTCCAGACTAGGCACTTTGCATTGGATTCTTCACTATAACACTGAGATACATGTGCCATCACCTTCATATTATAGATGAGGAGACTAAGGTTTACATAAGGGAAGTTATATGTCAGGGTGTAAGATAGTGGTCAAGTGTAAAAACAGGCATTGAAATCCAGAGTCTTCCTGACTCCCAAAGTCCATATTCTTTGCTACTGCATCATGTGGGCAATATAATATAGTAGTTAAAAACCTCAGAATTGGGAACTTGGTTTTGAATACTGGCTCCACCATTTCATAGCTATATGTCGGTGGGAAAACCACTTAATCTCTCTGTGCCTCAGTTTCTTAATCTCTAAACTGGTAATAATAATATCTACCTCATAGAGTTGTTGTAAGGATTAAATGCATTCATATTTGTAAAGCACTGAGCACGGTGCCTGACACAGTCAATGCCATATATTTCTTTTTTTAATTTCTTTATTGGTTAAGGTATTACAAATGTGTCCTCATCCCCCCATTAACCCCCAACCTCCCCCCACACACACACTCATGCTCTCATCCCCCTGTTGTCCGTGTCCATTGGTTTGGCTTATATGCATGCATACAAGTCCTTTGGTTGATCTGTTCCCCTTACCCCCAACCTCCCCTACTTTCCCTCTGGGGATTGATATGGCAGGCTGAGGAGGAGCAGGAGGGGGGAGGGAAGGGAGCCAAGGGATGGACATCTTGTCAATTTTTTCTTTTTTTCCCCCTTTGAATAAATGTCACTTTTTGAGGCAAAGAAGAAACTGTGAACTATTTAGATACCCTTTTCTTTGGGGTAGGCTCATGCCCCAGGCGCCATCTCTTCTCCCAAAAACACTAATCCACTTCCCTAACCTAGTCAACCTCCAAACCACAGAGACTCCCTGCTCCAGCCAAATATTTCTTAAGTAAATGTAGAGCCCTTTCTATCTCTTCAAAATCTCTTAATTCTTCCATTCTCAGACCTGTAGAAGAAAACAAAGGAACTACCTTAGGAGGAAGACTCTCCTAGAAGGAAATCAGCTTTTTTCATGAAGCTGGAGAAAGGCCAAGGCTATTGACTGACTTTAAGACCCAACCTACAAAGCTTGGGAGGGCTGATAGAGAAAGTATATTGTGTCCATGTGTTGTGGTGAATTCCTGTGTCCACCCACCCTTGCTCCCTCACTGCAGCAAAATGTTGCTTGGTCAGCTCTCTCTGACCTCCCCTTCTACCTTTATATCTGGAGATGGCTGCTGAGATGATAGCAAGAATGGAGGCAGTTATCTGGAGGACTGATATCTTTACCATAGGTTATGGAAGCTGGGCTTAGAACCACAGCACTGTCTGGCTCAGGTACATATGGGTTCCAGATTCTTGCACATTGGTACCAAGTAAGCAAGAGCAAAGAGGTGGCTCCATGGATGCTCCTTCCTAACCCACAACCAAAAATGTATAGATGTGTATATGTCTACAGATGCCTTAGGGTTTTCTGGAAGTCTGAGTTGGAGAGGGAGAAAAATATGTTCTCCAATTCCCACTGAAGACACTAGTATGAATGGGGGAAAGCTGATAATCACCAAGGAGACCCTGGCTACACAAGTCTGCCCTCAATCACCATGGTCTGGGTATTGGCTATTATGCTTTGCCCAGCCAAGGTTCATGGGCCCTTGAGCATGAGTTGTACATCTTTATTCTCAAAGATTGTCACCAGTACTGAACTGATGGATTGGACACATACCCAACTGCCCAACAGTTACACTGTGAAGGGAGAAAACCACTATTTTTGTTGTTAGACACACCTAGCTGCCCCAGAACCACCATTTAATATCTGTGTGATCTGAAGGAAGTCATTCACCCTTGTAGAGCTTCAGGTTCTTCATATCTAAAATGAGGATAACACTATCTCCCCTAAGGCTGTTGTGAGGAATAAATGAGAAATCAAGGTAAAAGTGCCTAGCAAAGGGACTTTCCCTCCTCCATTGCCTAATTCTTTCTCTCAACTACCAGACAGTACTCTAAAGCTTTCAGGGCTTTGAAAATATAAAGTAATATTATTATAATTCAAAGCCTTTCCTTCCCACTAAGCTTTTATAACTCCTCCCTTAGAATCATGCAGGCCTTGTTCTGTAAATGACCTTCTAGGTCTTATATGGATCTGAGGCACACTCATTAATGTCTCAGTTAGTTGAATGATTATTTTACACATCTGGGCCCCTTCCCAGAGTCTTTGACTACAATTGAGATGGTTCTATCCAGGGGTGCCTCTGCCATTTCAATTGGAGATTTGTATACTTATTACAATTTTCTGACAGATGGCCATAAAGTATCTTCAGCAAGGAGTGCTTTTTATAATTCACACAAAGGCTCCATATAAACTAGTGATGGACCTGCACCTTCCCTATCCCCATTTTGCTTCAGGTACTGGCCACACAGATAATTGTTCCTCCATTTCCCCATCTACAACAGCACATTACAGGCAATGAAAAGTTGTTTTATTTTTCTCCAAACACCAGTTCAACACTGGGTTTTGGGGTCTTCCATATTAGACGAGTTTTCAGTAATGAAAATATGCCATCTTTGTACAGGCTCAAAACTCCCACAGGTCTTCATTTCTATCTTAGCTTTCACCACTGACATTCTATGTGACTTTGGGCAGTAATAGTCTTCTGGATATCAATCTCTTTAGCTGTAAAATGGGAATAAAATGAGGTGGTTAAGAGGCTCAAATGAGACAATGTACGGGGCAGGCAAAAGTAGGTTTACAGATGTGAGTACACAAAACAGAGTTTATTCTTGTATTATTATTTAATTATTGTATTATTGATTTTCATTATAACTGCAAACCTACTTTTGCCCACCCCTATATATAAAATGCAGGCAATGTGCCTGCCAGGTGGCCATACCTAACTCATGCCAGATTTCCTGGGAAGGCTCTCCTACTTCATGCTTGGCACCTGACAGATGTTTCTTTCATTCCTTTGCTCCCAGAGGACCCTCAACTACATTGTGAGCCTTGTTTCAATTCTCAAGGCCTTGAATTCTAGAAATATAAATCATACAAATACTCTGGATTGAATTCTCATAACCTGTCCACTTGTGGTCAGAGCTCAGTCTGTTTTTCCCTTTGTCACAGTGGGAACAGCCTGGCTACTTGGCTGCCAATACTTCTTTCTCATAGCTCTTCAAATTTATTTAAAGTATCTTTAGACCCATATCCTTAGGCATTTTGTGATGTCTTATTCACTTCGGGGAAAATAATGTGATTTCTTGCTGGATCTAAATACAACCTGGATAATCAAGAGGCCAGGGTTAATTTCCAATTAAGTGTAAAATCAGCCAGCATCAGGATAATGCTTCTTTCCTATTTCCCAACCAGCATCACCAGTACCTTTGAAGAAACACAATAAGCACAATTATAATGACAGTAGAAGTACAAAATGTAGGAGGAAGAGTAAGGCAATGTAGGGAGTGAATAAGGGGTTCTCATGAGGGTGAAGGTACCCAAACCACATCACCAAGAGTTGAATTGTCATAGGAAGGAGTCCCTGTCATACCTCAAGGACTAGGAATCTTCCAGACATGACTGTTGACAACTGCAAAGGGCAGAGTAGGTGGGCCTGGGATGAAACTCTTGTGTGAGAGAAAAAAAAAATTGGGGGGAAATTGAGCCAGGTTTGGGGCCAGCTTAGATAGGGTGGTGTAGGTCAGGGTGGCTAGTTATAGGGCCAAGAGACATAACAGTTTCTAACCAATCAGGTTACACTGCATTGAAGAATACAATAAATCAGGTGGTAGATAACATTTGGGAAGATCTTGAAGAGCAAACATAATCCACTAGTGACTAGCCTGAATGGATATAGAGAAGATTCCATTCCTTGATTGAAAATGAGGCAGCCACTGACGCTGCTGCTGCTGCTGGTGGTGGTGGTGGTGGTGGTTAATAATAATTGAGCACTTCTTAAGGGCCAATCATGGTTATTTGGGTGAAGTAACTTGTCCATGGTGATTGAGGCATGAGTATGAATAATGGTGGTCAAGTTCCTTCCAGGGTAGTTAGAGGCCAAGTGTCTTATCAGCAATGGCTAGCAAAGAAGAAACAATGAGCAACAAAGGAACTCAGTCTCTATTGAGTCCCTCTAGATCACAGACCCAGAAAGGAGACAATTCTGAGTCATGCAGGATGGTAATAGGGGTGGAGAAGAGGTGAATGAACAAAAGGTTGTTCATACCCCACCTATCTCACATTTTTATGGCTCTGCGGGGGGGACTATAGTAGGATGGCACCTGTCAGCATTATGAGACCTAGATGGAAGTAGCCAAGGAAGTAGAAGCTGGAGGGATAAATCCAAGGCTGACAAAACTAGTAAAAAAAATCAGTTCCCACAGGTTTGCCAAAGGCTAGGAAAGGCCACCACCTATTTCTGTTCACCAGGACCAGAAAAGTCCTCTTTTGCAGTCTTGATTTTAGGCACCTTTTTAGGCATTCAGAGGTCATGGGTTTTCATGAAATTGGATTAATAGAAGCTCAAAGGACGTGACACTTGCGTTCACAACAAAATAGGGAGATCCCCTATCTCATGAGGAGGCTCCCTGATAGAAATATTGCTCTGGAAAGAGCATTCCTGGTGTCTGACCCATAGGGGATCCCAACCATCTGGACTGAAAGTCTCCTTATCCTCCAGCCTCTTAGAAAAGATTGGGCACCTTCACTTTGCACCCCATTGGCCCCATAAAACCCAGCAAGTCTCTAAATTTAACAGAATCCTTCAGAAAACTCAGCTGGATTGACTTGGGTTACCAAAATACCAGTACTCTGTGAGCAACCTTAGAGGATCAAAGGTGCAAAGGACTTTGAAATTAACTTGGCCTCAATCTCTTCTCTGAATTGATTAACTAAACCACAGGGGATTAGTTAAGGGGATGGTCTGGGTTTGAATCCTGAATTCACCATTTCCTGGCTGTGGGAATTTGAGCAAATGATGTTAGCTAGTCTGTGCCTCAGTTTTCTCAGCTGTATAGTAAAATGAAGCTAAGTACTTACATCATAGGAATATTATCAGGAAAAACGGTAAATCCATGCAAAGCATTCAGGTAACACATTTAGCATGCAGTAGTGCAAGTGACCAAGTGATATGGGGAATACACATCTCATCTTGGCCTTTATGGACACTGCTTCTGCCCCCTTCTACTATATAGAATGAGACTAGTTAAGGGATTGGCAACCAGCATCAAGGTGTCATCTAAGAATATATTCAGCTTCCTAAGAGCACTCCCCACCCCTTTTGTTATAGTCATTTGTTACAGCCACCACTTTCTTTGGTGTGTTGTGTATTTCAGATGGGAGAAGTTGGGCAATACCAGGGTTCCTAACTGCCCACATAGAGTCTACTCCAGGATTAAGCATGTGTCTTTATGCTGCGAGGCAGGGCTTCTGTAGGCAACTGCTTCATGCCTTATAAGCAGCATTATGGTCTCCAAGAAGATCCCATACCCTAATCTTCAGTATCGTGATTACATGATAGAGGAGAGGTTGAAGATGTAATTTAGGTTATTACTTATTTTAAAACTAGAGGCCCAGTGCACGAAATTCATGCAAGAGTAGGCCTTCCTTCCCCCAGATGCCGGCACCGGCTTCCCTCTGGCACCTTCCCTCTAGCCGCTGGCAGGCATCTGGGACCCAGGCTTCCCTCACAGCCCAGCTTCATCTGGAAGGTCGTCTGGAAGGATATCAGGTCTAATTAGCATATTACGCTTTTATTATTCTAGGTAGGGAGATTGTCCTGGATTATCTGTATGAGCCCAATAAAATCACTCCAATGAAAGGTGAGCAACTTAACAGAGGCAGAAGAGGGAGTCAGAGGAAGGGGAAGCAAAAGGTTTTGATGTGTCACTCACTGTAATCTTGAATATGGAGGGGCCTCATGTCAAAAAATGGAGACCTCTCCTACTACAACAAGGAATTGAATTCTCCCAACAACCAGAGAACTTAGAAGAGGGTTCTGAGCCCCAGATGACAACCACATCCCAGCTGATACCTTGATTTTAATTCAGTGAGACCCTAAGAAGAGAATCCAGTCACACTATGCAGAATTTCTGACCTATAAAGACTATGAGAAAATAAGTGGATCTTTTTAAGCTGCTAAATTTGTAGTCATTTGTTACAGCAGCAATAGAAAACTAAAACAATGGTCCTGGGCCTTAATTTGTACATCTGTCAAAAGGGGGCAAAATATGTAGTATTACCTATTTTTGGGGGGACTGTTATGAGGACAAAATGATGAACAAAAGAGTGTTCTGCAGTCTCAAGTCATAAAAATATTAGGATATACTCCAACAGGGGAAAAATCAATCTGTTTTGAAACAATTGGGTTGAAGTAATTAAGAGCTTAACACTCCTGAAATTTCCCAGAAGTGCTGAGGTTTTGGAGGACTGATTCTCCTCTCCTACAGAAGCAGTGTAGCATAGGTGAACACAGAAAACCTAGATCCCAATCTACTTCCTAGAACAAGTTATGTCACCTCTCTAAGTCTCAATAAAATGAGAGAAAACTCCTGCTCATCCCACATCTGCCACTTATCTCTCTAGGTGATTCTCATGTCCATTAGCTACAGATAACTGGATATAAAGTAACCCTTTAAAATGGAGAAACAGCCCTGACTGGTTTGGCTCAGTGGATAAAGGGTCGGCCTGCGGACTGAGAGGTCCCAGGTTCGATTCTGGTCAAGAGCATGTACCATGGTTGCGGGCACATTCCCAGTGGCGGGTGTGTAGGAGGCAGCTGATCGATGTTTCTCTCTCATCGATGTTTCTAACTCTCTATCACTCTCCCTTCCTTTCTGTGGAAAATCAATAAAATATATATATGTATATATATATATATATATATATATATATATATATATATATATATATATATATATATATTTTAAATGGAGAAACAGACTCAGAAGGGATTTATCTAAGGCCACACACTAGAGCTCTGCCTAAATGATATGGCTGTGTGAGGCTCATCTGAAGCAATGAGTGTACATATATGATAGAAACAAAATAGTACCCAGATGAGAGGCCTATTCGTCATCCCCAGTGTGTGCTCTAATACTAGAAGAAGATATCTTTATATGGTAAAATAGTCACCTAAAGAAAGTAGAGTTGAAAGACCCTTGGGTTGATACTCTGAGAACCTGTTTTGTGCCATTGGCATCTACATAGTAAAATAAGCAATGACATTGCTCTAGCACCTTCCCTTTAACAAAATGGAATCAGAAATGTCTACTCAGATTTTTCAATAACTGGACCAATTATGTTTTAGTTCCTTTCCAATGATCTAGATGGCAAATGAAAACTAAGAGCTTTTGTCTGGGAGTTTTTCATTTGGTGACAAATATGTGGGGAATTAAGAGAGTAAAAGCCAAACCCCCCAAATAATGACCACTAAATCCACCCATCATAATACCCCTTGCTAGGTAACTGTGGTGTAATGGAAAGAACCTTGAATAGGAGCCCAAGGACTTGGGATCTTCTTTAAGCATGGCTCCTAATGTGTTATGTAAACTAGGCAATTACACTGAATGATTTTGCAAGACCCTACCAATCAAATACTATATGAGTTGTAAAAAGAGTCTATCTGAAGGCTGTGGTTCTTAACCTTTATTGGGTCACAGGCCCATTTGAAATTCAGTGAAATGTTATGAACATCTCTCCAGAAAAAGAAATTATTGAGGAATTCTGAACACCATTTCAGAGGCTTCATGAAGTTCCTGAATCCATGAGCACTGGGTTAAAAACTGCTTCTTTCAGGAGATAAAAGCAATTAACTGCAGAAGACAAATATGATGCAATGTGACAGCTGCCTGGCCTCAATCCATCTTAACATTGTTTCTCAGCATTTGACCCAAAAATTGAACTCCTGCAGGACAAATACCAGCTCCCTTCTTTAAAGAAATGTTTTCAGCTTTTCTTTATTTCTTTCCTGCTTACTTGGAAAGGAAGCTGCCAGGGCAAAACAGGCAGAAGAATAATTCAAACAGACTTAGGCTTTGACCTGAAAAATGTGCTTTGCAGATTTGTCTTAGGTGGTTGTATGTAAGAGCAGGAAGGCTACCTTCCTGAGTTCACATGGACAGTTTGTGGGGGGACATCACCCAAGCTGTCTGGCCCCACAGAAGCAGACAGGTTCTTGGCAATATATTGCAGCATGAGAGCTCCAACCTGGCACCAGGGTCCATATCATCAGTAAGAGACATGTTATGATTCTCTGATGTTTAGCAAACATTCCTACTTCCCTGCTTCCTAGGTAAGGCCCCAACCCAAGTAGTTTTCAGTTCAGGGTAAGATTTTTGAAATCAGTGGTTAGTCCCAAATTATTCAGAGTTCAATGTCCTTTTGAGGAGGCAGGAAGTTCAGGAAGAGTTGAAAACTGAGCTCCCCTCTTCAACTCAGGTCAGTGGAAAGCTTGGTTTCTGCAGAGTCTGGCTTGAGGGAGTTTAGCCATTCACAGTCGTACAGGACCTCAAAATAGAACTTCTAACGGGATAAAGACAGAATAAAAAGGAGAAATAAACCTGTTCTAGGACATGTGCCCCCTATTTATAGCATCCTAGAGCCTAAAGGTGCAGGGCCAGGAAGGAGCTGTTCTTCAGCACAAAATGACTCAGCACACAGGGTTTGAAGATCCTTCCAAAACCTGGAAAGGGTCTTCAGAGGCCAAGGTTTTCAAACCTGAAAGGGAAAGAAGAGAGTAGGAAATTAGCTAAGACTGGTTATACACTTAACAGCCACTGAGTAGTGGGGCCTCCTTGATAGGTAGCTAAGCATGCATTTGGTAGCTAATCTGAATAATAGGGACTGGCTAGGAAAAGGCCCTTATAACTCTGATCCCATGAAACAGGGCCTAAGATGGTCCCTATACTCAGTAATAGAAACTGTGTGCCTTTGGCCTCAACTCTAATCCCCCCAAAGTCTACAGGGGATGCAGAAGCTTGATACCTCTGAGATTATCCCCCACCCTGTAACATGGCCTCTGCCTTTATAGCATTTATAACACTACAATATTTCCACACTTCCTTTTACTGGGACTTCACCTCCATGGGGGCTGATAAGGAAAAAGCTTATCTACCTGTGCATCTCTGAGGACTGCCAGTGATAATTAAAAAAAAGGAAGCCTGGGACAGACACCTGGATCTCATTTCTGTGTATATTGGTTCATGTTATGCCAGAAATCTGATAGTCAAACAATCAGAACTCCTAGATAAAAACATTTCTATGATCTCCATGGCTCCTGTTGACTTTAGCAAGTTACTTATCCCCTATGAACCTCAGTTCCTTATTCATTGAATTAAAATGCATATTATCCTCCCTATATCTAGCATTTGATATGCATCAAATGAGCTAATGAATGTGAAAGTGCTTTACATCAGACAAATATGAAGGACTAAGAAGGAAGTTTCAGAGGGGTAACACTGAAATAGTGATTGGGTCTGAAAGAATGAAGTCCTACTACAGATACTAAGCTGGACTCTTGGTTCCTGCTATAATGCCAAAAGAGAAGTTACTGATCATCTTATAGACCCAAAGAATGCCAGAGTAAGAAAGTTACAACCTTTCCATTTTACAGATTGGGAAATTGAGGCTCAGACTATGAAATGTACTTGCCCCAAATGTCACAGTCTAGGATTCCTAATAAACTTGATTCAAAAGCAATTTGTAAAACTACACTGTAGTTTTGCTGGGGAGAAAGAAAAGAAAGAAGAAAGAAACTGAAAAACACAGAGAATCTCAGAATTAGAAGGCAGTAAGTAATTATAGGGTAATGAACTGAGACATGGAGGTAAGTTTCCAGTCTCTGAACCAACACAGTATTACAATCATCAGAAAATCAGATCCGCCAAAACCGGTTTGACTCAGTGGATAGAGTGTCGGCCTGCGGACTGAAAGGTCCCGGGTTCGATTCTGGTCAAGGGCATGTACCTGGGTTGTGGGCACATACCCAGTAAGAGGTGTGCAGGAGGCGGCTGATTGATGTTTCTCTCCATCGATGTTTCTAACTCTCTATCTCTCTCTCTTCCTCTCTGTAAAAAATCAATAAAATATATTTTTTTAAAAAAAGAAAGAAAATCAGATCCCATAAAGAAGTCTTATGTGTGCCCGACCAGTGTGGCTCAATGGTTGAGCACTGTCCCATGAACAGGAGGTCACAGTTCAATTCCCAGTCAGAGCACAGGCCGGGGTTGAGGGCTCAATCCCCAGTGGGAGGTGTGCAAGAGGCAGCTGATTGATGATTCTCATTAAGGTTTCTCTCTCTCCCTCTCCCTCTCTCTGAAATCAATAAAAACATCCTATATAATAAAAGAGAAACATGCAAATTAACTGTCCCTCCACTACACTCAAGCCACACCCACAAGCCAATATGGAGCGAGTATGCAAATTAACACAACTAAGATGGCGGCAGCCACAGAGCTGGAGCAAGCAGGAGGCTTGGGTTGCCCCTGGAGATGGAGGAAGCCAAGCTTCCCACCTGCCCTGGCTGGCCCTGGGCTACACTCAAGGCTACAAAGTTTCAATTATAGAAGATAAATAAATCCCAGAAAAGAAAAAAAAATAAGGAGAGGCTGGGAGCTTGGGTCGCTGGGGGGCGTGGCCAGGCTGCAAATAGCCATCAGCCCGTTACCCACTCTGGCCAGGCACCCCAACGGGACTCCCCTACCCTGAAGGGGCTGTGGCCAGCCTGAAAACAGCCCTCAGCCCCTCACCCAGGCTGTCCACACCCCCATGGGGTGAGGGTCCCCGCTGGGGGTCTTGGACAACAGCCATCAGCCCCTCACCCAG
Source organism: Myotis daubentonii (assembly GCF_963259705.1). Lineage (NCBI taxonomy): Eukaryota > Metazoa > Chordata > Mammalia > Chiroptera > Vespertilionidae > Myotis > Myotis daubentonii. The sequence continues at coordinate 93,370,672 of NC_081861.1, read as the reverse complement.
GCTGGCCTGGCACCCAAGCGGGACCCCCACCCTGATCTGGGACACCCTTCAGGGCAAACCAGCCGGCCCCTACCCATGCACCAGGCCTCTATCCTATATAATAAAAGGGTAATATGAAAATTGACCCTAACAGCAGAACGACTGGGAATGACTGGTCACTATGACACACACTGACCACCAGGGGCAGATGCTCAATGCAGGAGCTGCCCCCTGGTGGTCAGTGCGCTCCTACAGAGAGAGCTCTGCTCAGCCACAAGCCAGGCTGATGGCAAACAGCACAGCAGTGGTGGCGGGAGCCTCTCCTGCCTCCTCAGCAGTGCTAAGGATGTCCAACTGCAGCCTAAGCCTGCTCCCTGCTGGCAAGTGGACATCCCAGGAGGGCTCCCGGGCTGCCAGAGAGATGTCTGACTGCCAGCTTAGGCCCGATCCCCCGGGGAGCAGCCTAAGCCAGCAGGTGGACATCCCCCTAGGGGTCCCAGACTGCGAGAGGGCACAGACCGGGCTGAGGGACCCCCCTCCCGAGTGTACAAATTTTTGTGCACAGGGCATCTAGTCCTATATAATAAAAGGCTAATATGCAAATCAACCAAATGGTGGAATGACCAGTCACTAATATGCAAATCAACCAAATGGTGGAATGACCAGTCACACCCACCAGGGTCAGATGCTCAAGGCAGGAGCTGCCCTCTCGTGGTCAGTGCACTCCTACAGGGGGAGAGCCTCTCAGCCAGAAGCTAGGCTCATGGCTGGCTAGTGCAGCAGTGGTGGTGGGAGCCTCTTTTGCCTCCATAGCAGTTGGCCATCCCCTGAGGGCTTCTGGATGTGAGAGGGCACAGGCCAGGCTGAGGGACCCCCTGAGTGCACAAATTTCATGCACCAGGCCTCTAATATATACACACAAATAAAAGCATTATATGATAATTAGACCAGGAGACCGTCTGGACGTCCTTCTGGACAAAGCCGTGGTAGCGGGGCTGAGGCAGAGGCGGTAAGGGGCAATCAGGGTGGCAGGGGAGGACAGTTGGAGGTGATCAGGCCAGCAGGGGAAGGCAGTTGGGGGTGAGCAGGCTGGCAGGGGGCGCAGGTGGGGGCAATCAGGCCAGCAGGGAGGCAGTTGGGGGCAAGCAGGCTGGCAGGGGGGGAAGTTGGGGGTGAGCAGGCCAGTGGGGGGACAGTTGGGGGAGGGCAGGCTGGTGGGGGGAAGTAAGTGGTGAGCAGGCCAGAAGAGGGGTCAGTTGGGGGCGATCAGGCTGGCAGGCAGAGTGGTTAGGGGCAATCAGGCTGGCAGGTAGGTAAGCAGTTAGGAGCCAGCAGTCCTGGATTGTGAGGGGGATGTTTGACTGCCGGTGTAGGCCTGATCCCACAGTCGGGCATCCCCCGAGGGGTCCCAGATTGGAGAGGGTGCACCCCCCCCCATGCATGAATTTCATGCACAAGGCCACTATTGTGTGTGTGTGTTTGTGTGTATAAATTTTATTTTACTTTTTTAAAGAAGGTTCATGTTTACAAGGTTCTATAATCATGGGTGGGAGACTACATACCTGAGTCTTCAACTCTCATCTCCAGGAAGTCTGCCTTGAGAACTGTGGGTAAAAGAGGAAAGACATTTCACTAAGACTCTAGAAATCAGAACTGGAAAGGCAAAGCAAGGGTAAGGGTCCTTACATGCCAGTGTCAATTTAAAAATGGGGATGTGATTTCATCTAGATTTTTCAAAGCCTTGAGCTCCATGCTTGTAGATTGAACTACCTCTCTGGCAGATTTTGAGAGCCCAGTCTCCCAGACACAATAACATCTTTCAGGTGACAGACCTTGTGTGCCAGACTGTGGAAGACTAAGGGAGCCCAGAGAAATTGGCCTGAGACCAAACACTACATTCTGTAATTATCTCTAATAGGGAGAAGGGCAAGGATGGAGGGCAAATGCCATGTGAAACATGAATCCTTTTTTGACATGAAGACCAAACCAGCCTTGCCTGGCCTCTTGATGTACTTAGATTAATCCTAAATTAGACTTGTCTAAAGACAGCTGGAGGGAAAAGACAATCCTGAAGAGTCAAACCCCCATATAGTGTGGACAGAATATCCCAGACAACAGCTGGTCTCAGGGCTCTATCTTCAACATTATTTTTTTCTTCTCTCCTATGTCTGTTTACACCTATTCCCTGAGTGATTGTATTCCCATCCATGCTTTCAATCACCACCATATACTGAGGATCCCCCCTCCCAAAAGAACTACTATTCACATTTTTGTATATGTGAATACCCCCATGAAGTGTGATAGATATACTAAAAAGTTCTACCCTAAATATCTGTAGGTCAAACCCCAAATAGTAGTCTAAGTTGCAGTTACCTAGTGAAAATCTTTATCTGGATGTCCCATAGGGCCTTCAAAAACACTGTGTCCAAAACTGAGTAGAGCAAGTTTTTCACAAAACCTGCTCCTCCATGATTAATTATTATTAACATCTATTTAATTACCCAAATTAGATTTTCCTCTCTTAATCCTTCTCCAATGTTCCATATTTGAAAAGTCAACAACGTCTTATTGAATCTATCTAAAATCTCTTGTTCCATTTTATTCCTCCTGGCAATGCCAGAGGTCAGGTCCTCATAAACTCTTGCCAGGATGATTAGCCTCTGGTCTTTACTGGTCTCCCTGCCTCCAGTCTTTACTTCCATGTCTATCTTTCCCATCACCAAAAGAATGATTATTTTTACAACTCAGTCAACTCTGAATATGCATTATCATGCTTAAAAAGGTGACCTGCTGTGGAGAATCATGTCCTGGTGAGGACATGTTTTGACTAGATGATGTCAAACCTACCTCAGTTCACTACTGGTAACTGCACATTTTTCTGTGTTTAACTAACCACCTACAAGAGTTATACTCTTGTCACCCATCCAGAAGCATAATTTCAAACTTTCTCATAAGCAACATGGAGCAAATTCACAAGAGTCCCTGAGGCTAAGCAATCATTTGTCCAGGTGTTCTAGTTAAAACAGTCCCAAATGTCAGGTCTTGGACAGTCTGTATCAGTACTTGAGAAGAAGGAAGAAGGGAAAGGAATGAGGGAGGGAGGGAAGGAGGGAAGGAGGGAGGGAGGGAGGGAGAAAGAGAGAGAGAGAGAGAGAGAGAGAGAGAGAGAGAGAGAGAGAGAGGTGAAATAAAACAAAAAGATTCTCAGGCCCTACTCCTAGAGATTTTAGTTTAGTGTGTCTAGAGTAGAAGGCAGGATTCTGTGTTTGTTTTTTCCTTTAAAATTTTCAAGGTGATTTATATGTGCAGCTAATATGAGAACAATCACCTAAGCAGAATGTTTACCTCTGAAATTAGGACTATGTTTTTCTAAGGCTGTTTATGTTAGAGTGTTGCATTCTATATATTCTTGCTAGCTTCCCCTTAAGAATATAATAGGTGTAAAAAAGTAAACTAACAAAAAATAAGACCTACATTGAGTGCAATGTTTTTATAATACTGCTTGGCATGTGAGTGCTGAGAGAGAGAGAGAGAGAGAGAGAGAGAGAGAGAGAGAGAGAGAGAGAGAAGCAGAAAGAGTAAGGTATGGAAAGGCAGTCAGGGAGGCAAAGATACAACGTACAGAGACAGATAAAGAAAGAAAGACATGAGGAGAGAGAGACAGAAAAATAAAAATAGTGAAACAGTGAGACAGAGGGACAAAGACAGAAACAGACATAAGTAGAAAAAGACAAAGAGAGACTGATAGAGACTGACAGAGACACTGAAAGAAACAGAGTGCATGAGAGACAAATAAAGTGACAAAAGATAGAGGAAAAAAAGATTAAAATACAGGGTGACAGATGGAGACAGAGTTGTGGGAAAGAGAGGGACAAACAGAGACAGAGACAGAAATACAGAGAAAGAAAAAGAGGATATAAAAGAGCAAATGAGATGCTTATGATACATTCATTAAAAAGTTGTTTTGTTTTTCTTCAGTCACCTGTTTCTTACCTTCCTATTTTCCGAGAAGCTGTTTCAAAGAACCTGGTCCTGGAAGCCACCCTGTAAACAGAAGCCAACCAAGTCCCATGAATTGATTTGGAATTTGTATGAGAACTAATGGCCAATGGAAGAACAAGAAAATATGAACCAGATGGGCCATCAATGCCAGGGTATGCCTTACCTTACAAAGAACTTGGGTCTGAAGGAAAAACCCAAGTATGAGAATGTGAAATGGTTCAGGGATAATAGGCACCCTCAGTTCTATGGTTGATATCTCTTGCTACCTGTTGGTTCGGAATGGTCTAAGTATGTTGCCCATTCAGGCTATTCTTGGGAGAAATAAGTGAAACAAGTCCTACATTTCAAAGTATAATGTTTGGCATTGTGTAAATACACTTAGCTAATTAGTCAAAATGGCGAAAGCTTTTAAAAAATTGGTTCCATGCCCTGGCTGGTGTGGCTCAGTTGGTCGTGCTGCAATGAAGGTCACCAGTTCAATTCCTTGTCAGGGCACATGACTGGGTTGCAGGTTCAATCCCCAGTAGGGGGCGTACAGGAGGCAGCCAATTGATGTTTCTCTCTCACATCAATGCTTCTCTCTCTTTTTCTCTCCCTTCTCTTCTCTCTAATATCAATAAAAACATATTAAAAATAAATAAATAAAATAAAAATTGCCTGATTTTACAATTATGGGAAAAAAGAGAGACAAAAAAAGAAACACCAGGAGGAAATATCCTGAGAGGGGTCTCAGGCAATGACTGAGGAGAGGCCAGCCAGTTTGGCTATGGAAGCTTTACCTCTGGCTCCTTGGTTTGCAGCCCAGCTTCAGGTAATGTGTGGGACATCAGCTCAGCTCATACCCTGTAAGAGGTTCTCTGGAGAAGCTGAGTCATTTTGGAAGATTTTTTAAAAGTCATACCTTGTTTTTGTTTTTTAAAAAAAAAAAAAAGCCTTAAGGCATAAGTACAATGAATGAATTTGTTCATTAAATTACTTTTAAAACCAGTAGCAATAATAAGAAAAAAAGAAAAATTCCAGAGCCAAGGGAGCATGAAAACAGAAGGTAATCTTACCACCCATCAGACATCAATATAGCTAGAAACAATGGTTCTCCTATTAGGCACTAAGGTTCAAGCTCGTCAGCTTTGGGGAAATCTCTCAGCTTTCAGTGTAGAGTAGAACATTCTGAACAGAGCTGGTCTGTGCGTTTTCCTAGACTATGAAGTGAATGATGCCTAGGATTGTGCACTGTACACCCTTCAAAACCATAATGGTAATCCTGAAAGCCTTCCTGGTGGCCTAAGTTTGGCCTTAAGTCAAGGATGAAGAATAACCCCACTTACACAGATGATGGGATTTCCCCTGCATTGCCAACTACAATATCTGGCTTTGTTTTCTGGGGAGTAGCTGCCCGGCAGAAAGGATCTGGAGGTCTCACTGGGGGGCGGATGATTGTTGGCTTTTCTCCTGGAGGCCACACTTTGCTGAAACTGTCAGAGTCTCCTGGAAGAAAAAAACAAAATAAAAAACTTTAATGGTTATCCAAACGGAAAACTACACAATATCAAAGCTATCTAGGCCATCTCCTTTGGCACCATTTCTCTTTGGTCACTAACAACTCTGGATTTTTGTTTCTTTATAATTCTTCCAGCAGTTATATATTCATAAAGTCTTTGTTTGAAAATCAGCTCTGAAGTTTGTATTTTTGTGACCTAGGGCCATGGTCGGCAAACTGCGACTGGCGAGCCACATGCGGCTCTTTGGCCTTTGAGTGTGGCTCTTCATAAGCCTTAAGAGTACCCTAATTAAGTTAATAACAATGTACCTACCTATATAGTTTAAGTTTAAAAAATTTGGCTCTCAAAAGAAATTTCAGTCGTTATACTGTTGATATTTGGCTCTGTTGACTAATGAGTTTGCCGACCACTGACCTAGGGTATTCACAACAATTTTCTGATTCTCAGTTTCCTTATATGTATAATTAATACCAATAATATAGTATTTGAAAAAGATATTGAGATATTTTAATTACGTACTAATATGTTTAGTACAGTGCCAGGCACATAGTAGGTGCTTAGTCAATGTTTGATGATAAATTTCAATTTGTTAAATTCATCATCATCAAAACTCAAGCTTTTTTCACTTAGGTCTTGACTATGGTATCAGCCTCCTAACTTGCCTTCCTACCTCTGTCTCCAGTTTCCAGGTCTGTAGAAAATAAATATACATAATTTTTTTAAATGTTCTTATTGATTTCAAAGAGGAAGGGAGAGGGAGAGAGAGATAGAAATATCAATGATGAGAGAGAATCATTGGTTGCCTCCCGCACACACACCCCCCAATGGGGATCAAGCCCACAACCCAGGCACATGCCCTTGACCAGAATTGAACCCAGTACCCTTCAGTACGCAGGCCAACGCTCTATCCACTGAGCCAAACCAGCCAGGGCTAAATATACATAATTTTTATAAGACGTTTCTGGCAAAAGGATGGTGAAATGGATGCACTTACAAATATTTGGTGGCACTGTACACCGGGCTTATTCTATCATGCAGCAGTGTGGATGAAATGCAAAATCATATAGGTGAGACATTTCATACTTAGTGATCCAGTTGATCCCCTTTGGGGATAAGATCCAAAGGAATTTAACCAAAAGAAAAGAAATTAAAACAACAACAATCTTCATGCACTGCTGGTGAGAATACAGACTGTTGTAGCCACTGTGGAAAACAGTACGACATTTTCTCAAAAAATTAAAAATGAAACTCCCATTTGACCCAGTAATCCCACTTCTAGGAATGCATCCCAAGAAAACAGAAACACCAATCAGCAAGTATATATGCACCCTTATGTTCATAGTAGCACAATTTACAATAGCTAAGATTTGGAAACAGCCCATTCCCATCAGCAGATGAGTGGTACATCTACACAATGGAATACTATGCTGCTATAAAAAAGAAAGAACTCTAAACATTCACAACAGCATGGATAGACCTGGAGAGCGTTATGCTAAGCGAAATAAGCCAGATGGAGAAAGGTAAATATCACACGATCTCACTCATTTGTAGAATATAATGAACAAGATAAACTGATGAACAAAAATAGATCCAGAGCTATAGAAGCATCCAACAGACCATCAAACCTCAGAGGGAAGGCAGGGAAGGGTAGGGGGGTTAGAGATCAACCAAAGGACTTGTATGCATGAATATAAGCATAACCAAAGGACACAAACAGTAGGAGGACGGGATATGGGCTGGGCAGCGGAAGTGGCCAGGAGAGGTCAATGGCGGGGGGAGGGGGGTGGGGAGTGGGAAGAGACATATGTAATACTGTAAACAATAAAGAATTTAAATTAAAAAAAATAAAACAATTGGAAGAATACATGTTTCTTAACAGCAAAAAGTCAGACCCAAACAAATGAGTCAATGCTTACAAGCATTTAACCAAAACGTGTTATGTATGAACTGACAAGGACTTGGGCCAGATAAAAAAATATATGCATATCTACACTAATAAAAGAGAAACATGCAAATTGGTGTCACTCCGCTATGCCCACCAGCCAATCAGGATGAGTATGCAAATTAACCCAGCAAAGATGGTGGTTAATTTGCATATGCAGGCACAGGGTGAAGACTGAAGGCTCCGCCCAAGTGAAGACTGAAGACGACTGAAGACTGAAGACTGAAGAGGCTTGGCTTCTCTGTGCTGGTCAGAGCAGAGAAGCCTCCAGGCTTGGCTTTTCCACTGCAGCTGGAGTGAAGGCCAAGGTTCCGGGTGCTGGAGGAAAACTAGTGCTGGCAGCCAGGGGAAGGAAGGCTTATTGCACAAATCTCTTCATGCAATGGGCCTCTAGTAAAATAATATAAGTAAAACATGTCCACAAAAATAATCATGGCCTGATGAACACAATATGGAAATAGACACATGCACAACTATGCAAGGGTGTTAGATCTTAATATTCATTAAGATTTATTCCATAAAAAATTTAAGGTAAATGTAAAAATATTAACTTTAATATTTTAATACTGTTATAAGATTTACCCTAAGTATTTTTACACTGTTTTTCTCCTCCTTAAAGATGTTCCCAGTGACTATGTACAGAATAAAGTTCAAATTCCTTACCATAAATTCAAGGCCCCCTGTGATTTAGTCTCGAATTATCATCCCAGGCACTAATTCTAGACTATAACTACAGAGAATATGGAGTTGAGTAGACATGTCTTTGAGACCATGTTCTGCTACTTCCAAGCTCTGGGACCCTGGGCAGTTATTTCACCTCTTTGAGTATAAATTTCTTCACCTGGTAAGTGGGTATAATAATCCCTCATTACAAGATGATTGTAAGTACTAAATTAGGTAGCCAATAGAGAATGCCTAGCATACATCAGGAGTAAGTAAGTATCAGACTCTGTCCTGTTCCTTGTTTGATACATGCTCCTATTCTCATCTCTTAACTGTATTGTAACCATTCCTCAACACTCAGCTCAAATCTTAGCTCTCTGAACACTCCACCTGACATAGCTAATTCCCATCCATGTAAACACTCATAAAGTGCTATATATTGTCATATGGGTTTTTTAGTCCCTCCAGCTAGCCATTCTAATGAGGAAAACATATATGAAAAGAAACAATAATAATAAAGTGTGATTGATATCCTAGTGGAGGAATGAAACAGGTACTGTTCACATACACACATATAAATTCTGTCTTCCCATCTGGACTGTGTCTTATATTTCTGGACAGGCTATTATCCTTAGCATCAAGCTAGGTACACTGGGAAAAAAATGACCCAAATAATAATAGTAATCTAATTTTTCTAACTTACTTTATACCACTCAAAGCACTCTCCCAGAAAACTATTTGGTGTTCACAATAAGCTTGGAAGAAAAGAACAGACGGATCTTATTTATTCTCTCCATTTTACAAAGAAAGAAACTGAATTCAGCTGATGTGGCTCAGTGGTAGAGCGTCAACCTATGAACCAGGAGATCTCAGTTCGATTCCTGGTCAGGGCACATGCCCCAATTGTGGGCTCCATCCCCACTGTGGGGCATGCAAAAGGCAGCCAATTGATGATTCTCTCTCATCATTGATGCTTCTATCTCTCTCTCCCACTCCCTCTCTGAAATCAATAAAAATATATTTTTTTAAAAAGAAGGAATCTGAGGTTTGGAAAGGTGAACTGACTCACCCACAATCACATATGTAAGCAGTAGAGTGATGATTGAAACCCCTATCTCCTATATCTGCATCCACTGTTCTTCCCAGTGTCTGCTGTTTTATTATTATCTATATACTAGAGGCCTGGTGCATGAAATTTCTGCACTGGGGGGTGGTGTCCCTCAGCCCAGCCTGAACCCTCTCCAATCTGGGACTCCTGTGGGATGGGGCCTAAACCGGCAGTAAGACATGGCTCTCACAATCTGGGACTGCTGACTCCCAATGGCTCTCCTGCCTGCCAGCCTGATCACCCCCTACCCACTCTCCTGCTAGCCTGATCAATGCCCAACTGCCTTCCCCTGCCAGCCTGGTTGCCCCCAACTGCAGTCCCTTGCAGGCCTGGTTGCTCCCAACTGCCCTCTACTGCAGGCCTGGTCCCCCCCCCACTGCCCTCCCCTGCTGGCCTGATGGCCCACAAATGCCCTTCCCTGCTGGCCATCTTGTGGTGGCCATCTTGTGACCATATGGGGGCAGCCATCTTTGACCACATGGGGGCAGCCATCTTGTGCAAGGGCATGATGGCCAATTGGCATATTACCTCTTTATTATATAGGATATAAAACCCTATTATGCAAATAGACCAAATGGTGTAACAACTGAACAATAAGTTGCTATGATGTCTGCTGAACACCAGGGGAATGCACAGAACATTGGCAGCAGGCAGCAGAGCATGAAACATGGCAGGTGTCAGCTGTGGCAGGATGGTGGAGCAGGTGAGCAGGGGTACCAGACCAAGGTGCAACACCAGTCACTGTCATCTGGGCAAGCCTCTGGTGGTTACTGAAAATTCTTTGCTCCCGTGCCCCATGGTCCTGCCCAGCGCTCGCACGTGCTGCTGGCGCGAGCTCAACTCGTACCTGCTGCCAGTGCCAGAGCTTCTGCTCGCACCCGCTGCTGGTGCCCAGCACTGGTCCTGATAACTTGGCAACATCAGCAGGTATGAGTGGTGGCTGCTGGCCCCAATTGCCCCTGAAGGCTTCTCCACCTCCCCCTGCTCCTGAGGGGTAATCAGGGCAGCAGCCTCTGGTCACACCCACTGATGGTACCAGCCCCACTTGCACCTGCTGCTGGTGCCAGCCCCAATCGCTCCACTGTCAGTGGGTGCGAGCAGGGCTGGCGCTTCCAGCGCATGGGTGTGGCAGCAGCAGGATGGGAGTGGGGCTGCAGGCAGAGAGGGGACTGTGGCTGTGGTGGGAGGAGCTGGGCGGGAGCATGGAGGAGGGGCCGAGACCCGCCCCTGTGCCCACCACAACCTTGCGGCCCCCAGTTCCTTTCAAAGTGCACTGATTCGTGCACTGGGCCCCTAGTTAGTAGTAACAATAATAGTGGTAATGACAATAAAATAACTGGTATAACTTTAGTTACTTTTTACTGAACACCTGCTCTGTTCCAGATAGGATTTATCTCTGTATTCACAAAAGGCCCAAGTAAATTGCTTAGCATGCAACTGGTATTTAAAAAGTATTGAGTAAAGAAAAATCTAGTTATTCCCATTAAAGGGACAATGAAAAAAGCTTTCCCTCTTTAAGTCCCCAGTTGTGCCATCTGAGATACATACAAACAATGATATACTCACATTTCAGGGCTATTTTGAAACCTAAATAAAAAGGTGTTCAATATATTGGATTTTGCTTGAGAGCTTTTGTCCCAGCCTTATGCTCTCATAAGATATGCACACAAATGATCTAACATAGACTTCACCTCCAGAGGCTTAAAACTGAGTTAGAGAATGAAGTCACACTCATTGGAAATATGTGAAAACTGTAACTCTGCATCCACATTAGAGGTCCAAACTTGGGTGCCCAAAATAAGTAAGGTAAAGGAGAATTCCCTGGGGCAAGATTGTCAGAAGGCTCCATAGAAGGAATAGGATCTGAGCTGGACCTTGAGTGAGAGCTAAGAATACTTCCTTGCCTCTTCCCCTCAACAATGGTCCTTCTCTTTCTGGGTGTTTTTGGCATGGCCAGAGACAGGTTGATGGTGGAAAGAGTAGATCTGAGCTCTTTTACAGCATCCATATTTGAGGCTTAGGCTTATTTTCATAGGCTCCAAAATATGGAAGGTTATACATCTATCATTTTCCATGCCTGCCATTTCCTGGGAAGATGTCACCCACCCACCCATTATCATTTTTTGAACTTCTATTACCAGATGCCTTGTATATCAAATTTAATGAAACATCACAAAAACCATGTCTGCAATGTAGGCATTGTCCCCACTTACAGTTGAGAAAACTGGCTCAAAGAACTGAAGTTTACCTAAGATTATGTAGTTAGTAATTAGATTCTTATAAAAGCAAAGCAACTGCTGCCATTTTACTGAATACACATTATGTGCCAAGCACATAGATAGTTCATTGTTACAGAAATCCTATGGGCACAATTATCTTCATTTTACAGATGAGAAAACTAAGGCTCACAGAGCTTATGGCTTGTCCAATGTCCCATACCTAGCATGAGGGAGGATTCAAAATAAAATCTGGGAGACTCTGGAGCATAAGTCGTATCCAAGACTTCACTAAGTTTTTGAGCCTATGGTCTTTCTACCAAACTGCAGTTCCTATTAATTTCTTTTCAACCTTAGTCCACAACCTGACTTTTACTATAAATCTGACCTCCCTCTCCAACCCAATTTGTTCTCTCCCTCCCAATTCTCTGTCAAATGACTATAACCAAAAAAATCTTAACATTCATAGATTTCTTAGGCTATCAATCTTCAACCTTAACCAACTTTCTTCTACCTTTCCTTATACCAATCTACACCCAACCTGAGGACACAGAATAAGGGGAGATTGTTTCCTCATGTAGATTCCCCCAGTCTTCTAGAATTATATCTTTCTTTCTATGATACTTCCTATACTTACCTAAAAGCATCTTATCTCTTTTAGCCACTAATTACCCTTTTGGATCAATCTGAAGTTAGGCTTCAGAGAAGGCAGAGAATGAAAACCAAACACAGTAGATAATTAAAGCATAATGAGTCCAAACAAGAAAACCTGGATTAATGGCTAGCACAACCCATTACTGCAAGAGCAAGTCTATTACTAATATTTTAGAGCAGATGCAAATGCCACTCATAAGATTAGTCACTCCAGTGGAGAACCAATGGCCCTGTGGCTGAATAAGGCCTAACAAGCACTATTTCTCCAAGCCCAAGAGCATGCCATCACAATGCAGTCTTTTCTCTCCCATGAGACAGAGGGAAAGAGCTAAGAAGGTCCCCTAAATCCACATGGTATAGGGTCCCAGTGTGGATATATTCCCAATTTTTATCTCAGAACCTCAGATAGAGTGAAGGGCTTGCCCCATGCTCCTACTGGAATTTTTTCTCACCCCCACTAGGAACATGGATCACACTGGACTGCAACTGACTGCTTACATGCCAGCCTCTCCATGAACCTTTGAAAGGCAGGGACCATGGACTTTCATCTTCATCTGTCCCATTGCATAGCACTATGTCTGAATAAATAAACAAATACATGCAAGAATATGTCTTGTCCTTCCATTCCCCAAAGGAAAGCCCAAAGTCCCAATGTAGTAGCTACACAAATACCCTTTCCAAAGCCAGGCCTGGTAACAGGTAGTAACATCAAAGGAAGGGAGGAAATTAGGCTTGTATTATTTTGCTCCCCGCAAATGAATGGTTCTTAGAAAGCAGAAAGAGGAAGGTAGCTATAGCCACTTAAGAAATAAGAATGTGGTACTCCAATGGACACAGACATTAGTGGGGTGAGGGCACAAGTGGGAGGGTGGGGGCAATGGGGGGTAGGGACACATATATAATACCTTAATCAATAAAGAAAAAAATAATGTGGTACTCAAGAAGTCTGGGTTCAAGTCTTATCTCTACATCTTACAAACTGGGTGGCTGGGCAACTTATTTCACTTCTCTGAGCCTTGGTTTCTCTATCTATGAAATGGGGGAGGGGGGGAACAAAGCCTACATCATAGTCTATCACATGATTAGATATAACAGAAGTAGAGAAAGTATCCAGTTCCATGTCAGGAATACAAAAGGACCCTTGGAAAAACTACATCAGCAAACAATATTGATCTTATTGTAAAGTTTGCATGGAACAAAGCAATTTAGCATGCCCCTTGTTTTTGCTATTTTTAATTGCTAAGAAAAAATTTGGAGACTATCAAGTCCATTCAAATATTGGATCAATGCAAGGGGCAAAGGTAAGGGACAGGACAGTGGCATAGTTGGATCACTAAAGCAATGAGGCCTGTGCACTGACACTCAGGATGATAGGCAAAGCTCTGAACAACACAGGCAAAGTAAAGTGACAACTGCAAGGTAGGTCTGCTGAGATGACAGCTCCCTCCCTCAGACACTGCCATTCAAGCTGTTGCCTTATAGCTCAGAGTCAGAAAGCTTTTTGCAGCTTTGGTTTAATTGATATCCGTACTTATGCCTGGAATCTATCACTGGAGTGGGAGCCAAAATGGGAGGAAGGGAGAAAGTAGAAAGTAGGAGTGAGCAAGGTTCAAAGAGGCAACACCAGAGGTTTGATTAATTTTTGATCAAGGCTAGAACTACTGCCTCAGTTATGCTTTCTGTAACCAAAGCTAGAGGCATGAAACTTTGAAAAAAAGCTGCATCACACTAGCCTTAGGCAGCAAGCAAAGCAAGGCAATTCTGTGGCAGAAATTTAAATCGTCTGGCTAACACTGGACAGTCAAGTCAGTACTTTTATTAACTGAAACAATTAGATCAGAGCAGTGACCACCAGCAGCGTGGGGCAGGACTGTGGAGGAAGGGGAAAAGGGGAATGCCCCTGGGATTTAACTTTGCAGCAGAAGATGGTGGAGGCGGAACTGATAGGGAGGGCTAAGTTACTGTGTGTGCTGAGAAGATAGGATCTGGCTGACCTCAAGGGTTGGCGACAGGCAAGAGAAACTTTACTGTGATGAACATAAGCTAAGTTACACAACTCTCTACTAGACTGATGTGAAGGTCAATATATGACTTATAAATTGAAGCAGATGTCTACATCGAAGTCTGGCCTTACTTGGCTGCTTCCCAGAAGAGGCAAGTCCTACAGTGGGAAAGGGCAAAGGGAAGGAAATAATAACATATTGTGAATATTGTTATTCATTTTTAACCCTAGTAATAATTCTGTGGAGTGAGCTGTTTTTCTCATTTATAGGCATGGAAACTTAGGTGCAAAGAGGTTAAATAACTTAACTATAATAATACAGATGCTTCAGTGTGTTGAGCTAGAGAATGCAGAGTCAGTTACTTAGGGATAATCTTATTGGATCCCCCACAGAATATCTTTTACTGAATTGTGCCCTAAGACAATGTCATCAACTCATGCTGAGGCTGTTATATGCAACCATCCATGGGCGAAAATGCTTCTTAGAAACATTTTCTATTCTCAAAAGCAGAAGAGTTGTGCTTTACTTGAACAACTGGCTTGTTGTCACCTTAAGAACTTGGAATTATATAACCATCGAGGGATTTTTTCCCCCATTTTTATTTTCTCAAGAAAGTTTGGAGCCAAATGCTAAAGCAAGTGTATAAGGCTTCACGACAAACATTTTGTGTACTAATTCCATTCTTTCCATCTTCCTACAATTATACCTTTTCACCTTCTTGGCCTTAATGTTTCTTACCTATACTCTAGAATTTTAGGCTTTGCAGGCCACAGAGTCTCCACTACTCAATACTGCTACTGTAGTGCAAAAACAGCTCTAGGCAATATATAAATGAAGGGGCATATGTCCTTGGACAAGGAAATTTGAATTTCATATAATTTTCATGTGTTATGATATATAATTTTTCTATTGAGTTTTTATAATCACTTGAGGCCATAGTTAGCTAAGCCCTGATACCTATATGTCTTATTCACTTTAACATCCTCAATACCTAGAATGGGGACAAGCACACAGTAAGTACTCAATAAACATTTGTTTATTAAATAAATTATTACTATTTTTAAGTGCTTATATTTTTCTATATTGTGAAATGCCTTAAATTGTCTTTGGAATAGGGCAGGATGTAAAACATAAGGCACATTTTTAGAAGGTTATCTAAGTAAAAGAATCAGGGTTTGGATCTAAGCCTGGGTGCTATCAAAGTCCATATTCTTTCCATTATACTATATTGTTTTGATAGATTTATATTCTCCCCAAATTTCCGCTGGATTAGTCCAAAACTCCCTACATGACTCTCCAAATGATGTAGCCAATTAAACATGCAGAATCCAGCCACATCATGAATTTGTAATTTTTCTTTATTTATTTTATTATTTTCCATTACCATTTATCCCCCTATACTCTCTTCCACCTCCACCCCCGCCACATCACACTATTGTCTATGTCCATGAATTCTTCCTCTTTTCTATTTTGTTCAATCCCTGCACTCCCTAACACACCTTGCCCTCTACCAGAGCTGTCTGCCTTCCCTTTATCTATGAATCTGTCTCTATTTTGCTTGTTAGTTCATTTTGTTCATCAAATTCCACATATGAGTGAAATCATATGACACTTGTCTTTTTTCCGACTGGCTTATTTAACTTAGCATGATACTCTCCAGATCCATCATGCTGTTGCAAATGGTAAGAGTTCTTACTTTTTTGCAGCTGTGTAGTATTCTATTGTGTAAATGTACCACAGCTTTTTTACCTACTCATTTACTGATGGGCACTTGGGCTGTTTCCAGATCTTAGCTATTGTAAATAATGCTATAATGAACATAGGGGTGCATATATACTTTTGGATTAGTGTTTTAGGTTTCTTCATATAAATTCCCAGAAGTGCAATTGCTGGGTGTTTTGCAGAAGTTGTGGCTCTTTTGTTCTTATTTCTACAAAATTGGAGAGTAAGGTTCTATAATAATCTACAATAATAAAAGACAAAGAAACTAATTGACCGTACCTTCACTACGCCCTAAGCCATGCCCACCAGCCAATCAGAGCAACTATATGCAAATTAACCCAACCAAGATGGCGGCTGCCAGCCACGGACCTGGAGCAAGCAGGAGGCTTGGTTGCCCCAGCGATGGAGGAAGCCAAGCTTCCCGCCTGCTCTGAGCTGGCTGTGGCCTCCACTCATGGCAACAAAGTTTCAATTATAGAAGACAAATAAATCCCAGATACCTGCTTCCAGCCAGCCTCCACTGGGAGCTTGGGTGGCTGGGGGCTGTGGCCAGCCTGCAAACAGCCATCAGCCCCTCACCCAGGATGGCCACACCCTCATGGGGTGAGGATACCCACTGGGGATGTTAGCCAGCCTGAAAATGACCCTCAGCCCCTCACCCAGACTGGTCAGGCACCCCAGGAGGACCCACAACCCTGAAGGAGCTGTGGCCAGCCTGCAAATGGCCCTCAGCCCCTCACCAAGGATGGCCAGGCACCCCAGCGGGGACCCCCACCCTGAAGGGGCTGTGGCCAGCCTGCAAACAGACATCAGCCCCTCACCCAGGATGGCCAGGCACTCCTATATAATAAAAGGGTAATATGCAAATTGACCATAACAGCAGAATGACTGGGAATGACTGGTCACTATGACACACACTGACCACCAGGGGGCAGACTCTCAATGCAGGTGCTGCCCCCTGGTGGTCAGTGCGCTCCCACAGGGGGAGCTCTGCTCAACCACAAGCCAGGCTTATGGCTGCCGGTACAGCAGTGGTGGTGGGAGCCTCTCCCACCTCCTCAGCAGCACTAAGGATGTCAGACTGCAGCTTAGGCCTGCTCCCCGCTGGCAAGTGGACATCCCAGGAGGGCTCCCAGGCTGCCAGAGGGATGTCTGACTGTGAGCTTAGGCCCAATCCCTAGGGAGCGGGCCTAAGCAAGCAGGTGGTCATCCCCCGAGAGGTCCCAGACTGCGAGAGGGCACAGGATGGGCTGAGGGACCCCCCCTCATAGTGCACAAATTTTTGTGCACTGGGCCTTTAGTAAATGCATAATATGCTAATTGGACTGGACATCCATCCAGACATCTTTCCGGATGACCTCCCAGACAAAGCCAGGACTGCGAGGGAAGCCCGGGTCCCAGATGCCTGCCGGCAGCCACAGGGAGGCCTGGGTCCTGGTGTCAGAGGGAAGCCGATACCAGCAGCTGGGGGAAAGAAGACCTACTCTTGCATGATTTTTGTGCATCGGCCTCTAGTAAGAAAATAATAGTTCACAGATTCAAAGCTTCTTATAAAAAGGTAAAGTGATACCTGTGCTTTATTGAAAAAAACAAAGGATTTGGTGCCTACAAGACTTGGTAGGATTTAGAGCATAGCTCTGCCAGTTAGTAGCCTTTGGCAAGTCACTTACCACTAGGAACCTCATATTTCCAGTAGTAAAGAAAACAATAATAATACATTCTTCACAGTATGGTTGTGAGGATCAAAAAGAGCATGTCAGTGCCCACTGCAGTGCCATGCACATAGCAGATGCCTAATATATGGCAACAGTAGCAATAATAATAATAATAATAATAATAATAATAATAAATAATATAATTATTTTAAATTACTCCACAAATAAAGAGTTCCTACTATGGGACAGTTAGGCATTGTTCACACATGGGATATAGAGGTAAATAAAAGAAGTTAAAATTCCCTGCCCTCATGAAGCTTATATTCTAGCAATTATTGTAAATGATTTTTATGTTCTTGTCTACCATTCCAATATTAGTGGTAGTAAAATGGAACCAATTTCTACTTATATATCTCCAATTTCAGAAAGATCTCAAAATGCAAAGTAGTTGGGTTCAGTTTTGGTTCCCATGGGATTCCCAAGCACTTACCCTCCTTGTGATGAACTAGGGGCCGAGGAGCTGGTCTCTTTATGTGGGAAGAGGAGGCCTTGGTGGGCCCAGAGCCTGACACAGGTCCATTGGTGGCCTTGCTCCCTCCTCCATCCTGCAGCCTAGACACCAATTTTCCCACATCCACCTCGGGGCAGGACTCCAATTTGCCATCTGAAGCAAGTCTGCTTGGGGACTTTCTCCCAGGATCAGATTCCCCACTCTTCTGAATAGGCAGGTTGGGGTATTGTGGTTGTTTGGGGATTTCTATACTGTTGATGACAGTACCATTGGGTGTTTGATGTTGAATTTTATCTAGGAAAAGTTGGTGCAAAGAGTAAGATTAGTGATAATCTTTATCACCTTTTCATTTTGTACTTGTATACATGCATACAACTGAAAAATTGTACACATTTGCAAAGGAGCTATTATTATGGATCAAATCAAAAATATCCTAAAAAATCAGTCTCTACCTGTACCAATTCACATGGAGTCACAAGTCACACCAGATAGGGAATTCAAGTTCTGAGTATGATTTTCACCACTACAATTCACAATAAAACCACAATCTACCAAGATGCTTTATTCAAAACGAACTTAAGAGTCATCAATCAATTATATATTCTATTAAATTTTTAAAAGAAACATCAAGTACTCCTTAACCAATTCTATTGACCTCAAATGTAATTTGTAAAGACCTCTCAAATTTAAAGTTAATAAACTTAACAGAATTTAACTTCTTTCTTCATCTTCATAGAAAATAAAACTCAACTAGCCATTTTATGGTCATCTAGCTTTTGTGGTCTATATAATTCCCTGTGACAGTTGAAAAAATATAGTATTTGGTACATGCTTTTCAGTTGTTCTGAGTCTTACTTACTTAAAGCTTTGAGACTGTAATGAGAACCAGGGATGCTCTCCCTAGAAAAATTAACTTACACAAATACACGCAAAATTTTGAAAATGAATTTTAATAAGTTAATGTAGTCCTCTAAAATCACCTTCCTTAGTAACAGAGAACCTGTATCAGAGTATAGTGGTTAAGAACAGAGCTTCTGGTCAGTTAAATGAGACCCAAGAGACATGTCAACCAATTGTAATACATGTATCGTATTTGGATCCTGATTTTTAAAAACATTAAATATGAGAAAATGACAGTGTGGAAATTAATTACATAGGTAGTAATTTAAAGGAATTTGTGTTTTGTTTTTTCTTTTCTTTTAGGTATGATGATGCGTTGTGATTTTGAGTAAAAGGAATGCTAATCTTTTAAAGAGACATACTGAAACATTTATGGATAAAATGTCATAATGTCATCATGGGGCACTGAGTAGGGGTGTAGATGGAACACAACTGGGTGTGCGGTGGTAAAAGTCAAAGCTGGGTAATAGGTACATGGGGAGTAAGTTATACTATTTTTTCATCTTCTGTTTATGATCAAAATGCACCATAAAGAAAATGCTATAGAGGCATCAAACAGACTGTCAAACTTCAGAAGGAAGGCAGGGGAGGGAAGGGAGGTGGTGTAAGAGATCAGCCAAAGGACTTGCATCCATGTATATGAGCATAACCAATGGACACAGACAATAGGGGGTAGGGGCAAATGCTGGGAGGCAGGAGCAGCCTAGGAGAGGTCAATGAGGAAGCGGGGGGCGGGGGGGAAGACATATGTAAAACTTTCAACAAATAATTAAAAAAAATAAAATAAATTGGCAGGTACAGAGAATTAAAAAAAAAGAAAGTGTTAAAGGAAATGCAGGCTTAGAAATTAATAATAATAATAATAATAAAAGAAATGCAGGCTTTGGCTGTGGCTGGGTGGCTCAATTGGTTAGAACATTAAAAGGTTGTGGGTTCTATTCCCAGTCAGGGCACAAACCTAAGTTGTGAGTTCAATTCCTGGTTGGGGCATGTATAAGAGGCAACTGATTGATCTCTCTCTTTCTCTCTCTCCTTCTCAAAAGCAATAATAATCTACACTAATAAAAGACAAAGATGCTAATTGACCATACCTTCGCTACACCCAAGCCACGCCCACCAACCAATCAGGGCGATTATATGCAAGTTAACCCAACCAAGATGGCAGCTGGCAGCCACAGAGTTAGAGCAAGCAGGAGGCTTGGTTGCCCCAGCAATGGAGGAAGCCAAGCTTCCCGCCTGCTCTGAGCTAGCTGTGGCCTCCGCTCATGGCAACAAAGTTTCAATTATAGAAGACAAATAAATCGCAGATACCTGCTTCCAGCCAGCCTCCACTGGGAGCTTGGGTGGCTGGGGGTTGTGGCCAGCCTGCAAACAGCCATCAGCCCCTCACCCAGACAGACTGGCCAGGCACCCCAGCAGGACCCCCCACCCTGAAGGGGCTGTGGCCAGCCTGAAAACAGCCATCAGCCACTCACCCAGGCTGGCCACACCCTCATGGGTTGAGGGTCCCCATTGGGGGGCTTGGCCAGCCTGCAAACTGCCATCAGCCCCTGACCCAGGCTGGCCAAGCACCCCAGCAGGATCCCCCCCACCCTAAAGGAGGTGTGGCCACCCTGAAAATGGTCCTCAGCCCCTCATCTAGGCTGGCCAGCCACCCCAGTGGGGACCCCCACACTGAAGGTGTTGTGGCCAGCCTGAAAACAGCCATCAGCCCCTCACCCAGGCTGGCCAGGCACTCCTATATAATAAAAAGGTAATATGCAAATTGACCCTAACAGCAGAACAACTGGAAATGACTGGTCAACTATGACACAAACTGACCACCAGGGGGAAGATGCTCAATGTGCTCCCACAGGGGGAGCTCTGCTCAACCACAAGCCAGGCTGATGGCTGCCAGTACAGTGGTGGTGGTGGGAGCCTCTCCCGCCTCCTCAGTAGCGCTAAGGATGTCCGACTGCAGCTTAGGCCTGCTCCCCACTGGCAAGTGGACATCCCCTGAGGGCTCCCGGGCTGCCAGAGGGATGTCTGACTGTGAGCTTAGGCCCAATCCCCCAGGGGGTGGGCTTAAGTCAGCAGGTGGTCATCCCCCGAGGGGTCCCAGACTGCAGGAGGGCACAGGCTGAGGGATCCCCCTGAGTGCACAAATTTTTGTGCACTGGGCCTCTAGTAATAATAAAAACACAACATATCTCAGGTGAGGATTAAAAAAAAAAAAAAAGAAATGCAGGCTCTGGAGCTAGGTGCCCAGGACTGATTCTTAGTCCTGCTTCTTACTAACTGTGGGATCTTAGGTAAGTTCATAATATCTCTCAAACTTTCTCCACAGAGAAATAGGAATAATAACCGTATGTACCTCTCTAGGTTGTGGTGAGGATTATATGAGATGGTAAATTTATTTCAGTGCCTGGTACATAATATATATGCAATAATTGTTAGTTATTATTTATACTATTATGCTTCAGGTAGGCAGTGAGGCAACAGTTTCCTTCTGGAAAGGCAGGGCTAAGTTTTCTGCAAAGACTTTTTCAGCCAGAGAGTTTTGTTCTCCTTGGAACCTGTCACCAATCACTGCCATCACCATAGGGTTCAGGGCCAAGAGGAGTTCATCTATAGTTCCTGTACTCTGGTCCAGGGTAGATACATGATCCTACTTTTCTTAACCCTCATATAATTGCTATCACACTAGAGCAACCAAATAAAAATAATTAGCAAAGGCTCATAAATATCAGTAGGGACATAAACACAGGACTGCCATGTAACTAGATCATGTGCTTCCAGGACATGCTTTGAAGCACAGGCCACCTTTAAACATCCAGCACTTAGGAGTAACTGCAAGCACATTTACCCTCTCAAAACAATGACATAAATAGTGACATGAAATCCTTCTCCCATATGCTTTAGGCCCAATATCTCAGTTACTTGTTTCCATCTGAATACTTTCTTCTTCTGGTGGAGAGACCCTAGAAAATTGCATCCCTGTTCTCCTTTAGGGGACACAACAGGGGTAATCTGTGCCTTACAGGTCATAACAGTATAATCACCATCTCAATACAGTATAAGAGAGTATAGTTTCATTGAGGTGTGCACCTACACAGTGTCACTTCCACATAGGAAGGATCTTTTCTTAGCTCACAAAAATAGGGGATGGAATGATAAAAGTGATGGGTACTTTTGCCCTTCTGCCAGGGTAACCATTTCTAAGTTCTGGGATATGTTGAAAAATAATGACAAAATGGCAATTATTATAATGACAGTAACAACAATGGTAATACTAACAGATGCCATTACTTGAGCACTTTGTCTGTGCCAGTCCCTGTTGTAAATATTTTACATGGATTATCTCATGTAATCTTCAAAACTAGTCTATAAAATAGTAAACTCTTTTTTAAAAATATATTTTTATTGATTTCAGAGAGGAATGGAGAGGGAGAGAGAAATAGAAACATCAACAATGAGAGAGAATCGCTGACCAGCTGCCTCCTGCACACCCCTCACTGGAGATCGAGCCCACAACCAGGGCATGTGCCCTTTACAGGAATTGAACCTGGGACCCTTCAGTCCATAGGCCAACGTTCTATCCACTGAGCCAAACCAGCAGGGCTAAGGTAGTAAACTCTTATTAGTCCCTTTTTACAGATGAGGAATATAAGGCACTAAGAGGCTCATGGTTACAAAACCAGTGTGGCAGAACTAGTTTTCAAAACTTGAAGTCTGTTTCCAAGAGTCCACTCTCTTTCTGAAGAGAGACTTCATTGTTCCTTCAGATAATAAGAATTCAGTATCATCCCCCTAACGAGACATCTATTTTCAAATAAAAACACACAGGCCAGATTCAGAAACTGCAGAGAATTGGGAGTGAATCCTTATCAGACAGGGAGGCCTCTCTTCTATGTGTGGGCAAGTAGTGGGGAGGAGCTTTGAGAGGCTTCACACTAGCCCAGCAAGATAAATACATCAATTATTGAAATATAAGCAGAATCATGAAAATAAGTGCTATGAGGAGGACAGTGCTAATTCTGTCTGGCTGGAGAACACTTTGAAAAATAGGTCACATTTGAGCTGGCACTTGAAGGATTACAGTAAGTGGAATAAAGGAAAGGGGGATTTCAAACAGAACTTGGAGGAGTAAAATATCATGGTTTGTCTAAGAAAATATAAAATTAAACTAAAAAGTTCAGTGTGGTTTGATCATAGAAACCTATTTTAGATGAAAAATGTGAGTAGCTGGATATGAGATTATTAAGGTGGGTTGGGGCTATATCATGAATGCCATAATATAGAACATGAATGCCATGCTCAAGAATATGAACTTTATCATTGGAATGCAGAGGACCATAACTTTTTACAGAGAAATGGCATTATTACATGTATTTTTAGACTATCCCTTTAGATTCATTATGAAAAGTATAACAGATTAGAGAAACTAGAGGAAAAAAGACCAGATAAGGGACTGCTTATGAGAAAGATCTAAACTGGAATAGTAGTAGCAAAACCAGACAGATTAATAGATATTAAGGGGGTGGATGAACAGAGCTTATATATGGGGATGTGAAGGAGCCCATGATGATGGTGGAATGACTCACTAAAGCACTACATATAAGTGTAATAAAAAGTTTGGGTGAAAACAATGAAATTCTACTGGAAAAGAACTGTGGTGAGTATAAGGAGTGGCTCCTTCTTAGAATAGCATTTAGACGGTATAAGAATTACAATAGAGGAGAACCAAGATGGCGGCATAGGGAGTAGACCTGTGCGTGCTGCCTCCCACAACATCATTGAAACTACCAACTATAAGACAAACAAACAACCACCATTCAGAACCATGGGGAAGTTGGCCCAGTGGAAGTTCTACAACTGGAAGGAAAGAAAGAAGCACAGTGAGACTGAGTAGGAGCTACAGAGGTGTCAAAAACAGAGGTACACAGTCGCATGCCAGGCAGGCTGCAACTGGATGCGCAGTTTTTTATTCAATCAGATTGCTCAGGGTGGGTCTCTGAGGCCCTAGACCCTATGGGGAGAGGTGCACAGCCTTGGAGTAGTTGGAAAGCGAGGAAGGCTCTGGCGCACAGCTGCTCGCTGGCACTGGGGGACGCGAAGTCCCGGTGTCCCGAAGAGGCAAGGAGCCATGGAGACACTGCCATTGCTATTTGCTCCGCCCTGGTGACTCCCTGAGACCCCGCCCTACTCAATTTACATTCCCATCCAGGCTGTGCCAGAGGCACAAGAGGAAATGCCTGCACTTTTACAAACTCTCGAATCCACTGAGCTGGTTCGGGTGGGATCATGAGGCACCAGACCCTACGGGGAGAGGTGGCACGGCCTTGCAGCCATCAGAAAGCAAGGGAGGCTCTGTTGCACAGCTGCTCCCCAGCACTGGAGGACGCGAAGTCCCAGAGCCCCAGAGAGGGGAGGAGCCGCAGAGACGGCATTGCTATTTGCTCCACCCTGGCAACTCCCTGAGACCCAGCCCTAATCAATTTACATCCCCATCCAAGCTGTGCCAGGGGCACAAAAAGACCCACCTACGCTTTTGCAGCCTAACCCAACAAATTGCAGACTTCAACTTCTCGCACCCATGGGAGACACACTCAAGAAGCAGACCCAGGAGAACCAAGATGGCAGCGTTAAGTACAGACCTGTGCGTGCTGCCTCCCACAACAACGTCGAAACTACCAACTATAGGACAAACAGATATCATACGTATCCATGGGAAAGCTGGCCCAGTGGAAGCTCTACAACTGGAAGGAAAGAAAGAAGGGCATTGAGACTGAGTAGGATGTGCAGAGACACCAAGTACAGAGCCCAACCCAACAAACTGAAGATATCAACTCCTTGCATAGAAAGAAGAGCATTGAGACTGAGTAGGATGTGCAGAGGCACCAAGTACAGAGCCCAACCCAGCAGGCTGCAGATTTCACCTCCTCGTATCTAGGAGGGACGCACTCAGGGGGCGGAGTTGGGTTCGGGGCAGGCCGGGGCCGGGCCCGGCTGGGCCGGTGATGTGGAACCGCTGTACCAGCAGGTGCACAAGCAAGCCCACCGGTTCTAATCTCACGTAGGACGCTGGGGGACGGCTGACGGGCAGTCTGTGCACTTGGTGGAGGGCAAAGTCCAAGCAGGCGTGCTGGATGTTCAGCCACCAGGAACACCTGGAGATTTTGTCTGGTGGGGAGCCTCTCAGAGGGGACAGAGTGCCAAACTTTGTGTTTCCCCGGTGAGGCTGGGACGGCCCCGGTGAGGTCGAAACGGCCCCGGTGAGGTTGGGATGGCCCCGGTGAGGTTGAAACGGCCCCGGTGAGGTTGGGATGGCCCCAGTGAGGTTGAAACAGCCCCGGTGAGGTCGAGACGGCACCAGTGAGGTCGAGACGGCCCCGGTGAGGTTGGGACAGTGCCAGGGAGGTCAGGGTGGCCCCGGTGAGGTTGAAACGGCCCCAGTGAGGCCGGCACAGCCCCGGTGAGGTCGGGATGCCCCTGAAAAGGTCGAGACGGCCCCGGTGAGGTCGGGATGGCCCCGGTGAGGTCGGAATGGCCCCAGTGAGGTCAAGACGGCCCCGGTGAGTTTGGGACAGCGCCAGGGAGGCTAGGACGGCCCCGATGAGGTCGGGATGGCACCGGTGAGGTCGGGACGGCCCCATGAGGTCCAGACTGCCCCGGTGAAGTCGGGACGGCCCCGGTGAGGTTCGGACGGCCCCGGTGAGGTTGAAACGGCCCTGGTGAGGTCAGGACGGCTCCAGTGAGGTTGAAATGGCCCCGGTGAGGTCGAGACGGCACCGGTGAGGTCAAGACGGCCCCAGTGAGGTTGAGACGGCACTAGTGAGGTCGGGACGGCCCTGGTGAGGTTGAAACGGCCCCAGTGAGGTTTGGACGGCCCCGGTGAGGTTGGAGCGGCCCTGGTGAGGTCGGGACGATTCTGGTGAGGTCCAGACAGCCCTGGTGAGGCCAAAACGGCCCCGGTGAGGTCGGCACAGCCCTGTTGAGGTTGAAATGGCCCCAGTGAGGTTGAAACAGCCCCGGTGAGGGTGAATCAGCCCCGGTGAGGCCGAAACAGCCCCAGTAAAGTCGGAATGGCCCCGGGGAGGTTGAGACAGTCCGGTGAGGTTGAGACAGCCCCGGTGAGGTCATGACAGCCCCAGTGAGGTTAAAACGGCCCCGGTGAGGTAGGGATAGCCCCGGTGAGGTAGGGATGACACCAGTGAGGTCACGGTGGCCCCGTTGAGGTCGGGACGGCCCAGGTGAGGTCTAGATGGCCCTGGTGAGGACAAAACGGCCTCGGTGAGGTTGGCACGGCTCCAGTGAGGGTGGGACAGATAATGGGGACCAGTATAGACTGATGAACAGGGGTATATACAGAGGCAGAGCAGCATTGAACAGACTGTCAAACTACAGTGGGAAGCCTGGGGAGGGTTTTTTGGGGGGGGTTAAGATATCAACTGAAGGACTTATATGCATGCATATAAGAATAACCAATGGACACAAGACACTAGGGGGTAGGGGAGGCCGGAGGAATGTCAAGGGGTGGGGGGGAAGGAGACATATGTAATACTCTTTGTAATACTTCAAGAAATAAAAATTATTAAAAAAAAGAATTACAATATTATAATACACAAATGAGCTCTGGAATAAGATGAAAGCAAATTGCTGCTCTGTTATTTAGTAGCTGTGGGAATCAGGCAAACTATTCACCGTATCTAAACCTCCAATACCTTCACTATTAGATACCTACCTCATACAGTAAGTGATGAGCACTAAATGAGAATGAATTGATGCCCATTTAGCATGTGTATAATTCAAAAGATAATAAGTAATGGACACAACCTAAGTGTCACTCAACAGGTGAATGAATAAAGAAATTTGACATTTAGTTTTAAAAATGATTGATATCTGGCCATTTGCAACACTATGGATGAACCTGGAAGACATTATCCCAAGTGAAATAGACCAGATTAAAAAAAAGACAAAAAAAAAAAAAAAAGACTGCATAACCTCATTGATACGTGGAATCTAAAATGTTGACTACATAGAAACAAAGAGAAGAATGGTAATTACCAGGGGCTGGTAAGGGCTTGGGGAACAGGGAGATGTTGGTCTAAGGGTAACAAGTGGCAGTTATATAGTATGAATAAGTCTGTATAGCTCATGTACAACATAATGACTATCCTTTTTAATAAAAGCCTAATATGCAAATCGACCAAACTGTGGAACAACCAGTCACTGTGACACACACTGACCACCAGGGGGAAGATGCGCAACAGGTCAGCCAAGGTGTGGCACCCCCCCACACACCATCGCTCCCACAGAGGGAGGTGACCAGTGGCAGCAGTGGGGGGTGGGGGCGGCAAGGCCAGTGAGCAGGCAGCACCAGGCAGGCCAAGGCAAGTACCAGCACCCCCCAGACATCACCCCGCCAGGTGCCCCACAGATTGGCCCTGATAGCTGGCCAGGCTTAGGGACCCTACCCATGCATTTTGGGGAATTTCTCCCCAAATTTATTGAAATATAATTGACAAAAATTGACTCATAGGTAGAGAGTAGGCTGCCAGTTATTGGGGGAGGGCGCATGGAGAGATTGAGCAAAAAGGGAAAAAATGTATATATTTAGGTACACAATAGAATGTTTTGATACAGGGATATATATTGTGAAATGAATACAACAATGAAGTTAATTAATATCCATCACCTAACACAGTTACTGATTTTTTTTATGTGATGAGAATTTTTAAGACCTACTCTCTTCAAATATCAAGTACACAACAGTATTATTAACCATAGGCACAATGCTATACCTTACCTATCCAGAACTTATTCATTGTGCATAAATTGACTTTTGTACCTTTTGATCAACACCTTCTCATTCACCATCTCTCCAAGTCCCTGGCAACCATTACTTTATTCTCTGTTTCTATGAGTTTGACTTTCAGATTCCACATCTAAGTGAGACCATCCAGTATTATTGGTCTGCCTGTCCTTGGCTTATTTCATTTATCATAAATTTCTCTAGGTTTATCCCTGTTTTCCTAAATAACAGGATTTCCATCTTTTTTAAATACTGAATAGTATTCCATTGTGTGTCTGTGTGTGTGTGTACCTCCCACATTTTCTTTATCCATTCATCTATCTATGGACACTAGGTTATTTCCTTATTTTCATTATTGTGAATAATGCTGTAATTAACATTAAAGTGCAGATATCTATTTGAGATATTGATTTCATTTCCTTTAGATATATACCCCAGTTCTATTTTCAGTTTTTCAAGAAATATCCATACTGTTTCCATAATGACTGTACCAATTTACATTCCCACCAACAGTGTATAAGAGTTCCCTTTTCTTTATATCCTCATCAACACTTGTATTTTGTCTTTTTGGTACTAGCCACCCTAACAAGTGTGAGGTGATATCTCATTGGGAATTTGATTTGTTTTTCATTGATAATTAGTGAAGTTGAGCATTCTCCATATAACTGTTGGCTATTTACATGTCTTATTTTGTGAAATATCTAATCAGATCCTTTGATCTATTAAAATTTGAGTTATTTTTTATTGAGTTGTGTGAGCTCCTTACATATTTTGGATATTAACCTCTTATCAGATAATATGGTATGCAAATAGCTTCTATTCTGTAGGTTGTCTTTCATTCTGTTGATAGTTTCCTTTGCTATGCAGACCTTTTTAGTTTGACGCAATCACATTTGTCTATTTTCCTTTTGTTGCTGGTGGTTTGGGTATCATATGCAAAAGAAAAAGAAAAATCACTACCCAGACCAATTTCATGAAGCTTTCCCCCTATGTTTTCTTCTAGTAGTTTCATAGTTATGGGTCTTACACTTAAGTCTAATACATTTTGAGTTGATTTTTGTACATGGTGTGAGTTAAAGGTCCAATTTCTCTCTTTTGCATGTGGCTATCCACTGTATTCTTGGCAATTTTGTTAAAGATCAAGGGACCATAAATGTTGTATTTATTTCTGGGCTCATTATTCTGTTTCATTGGTCGAAATATCCGTTTTATGCCAGTACTATACTGTTTTGATTACTATAGCTTTGTACTATATTTTGAAATCAGAAAATGTGATGTCTCCAACTTTGTTTTTCTTCAAGATTGCTTTGGCTATTTGAGGTCTTTTGTGGTACCATATTAATTTTAGAATTTTTTTTCTATTTTTAAGAGAAATGCCATTGGAATTTTTAAAAATCTTTATTGTTGAAAGTATTACATATGTCCCTAATCTCCCCCATTGCCCTCTATAACCCTCCTTCTCCCCCAAGCCCTCACCACCCTACCATCTGTGTCCATGGGTTATACACATACACACATGAGTTCATTGGTTGATCTCCCCCCACTTCCACCCTCCCCTGCATTCCCTCTGAGGTTTAACCATCTGATTGATATCTCCATGTCTCTGGGTATATTTGTGTTCATTAGTTTATGTTGTTCATTAGATTCTACATATGAGTGAGATCATGTGATGTTTATCTTTCTCTGACTGGCTTACTTCGCTTAGCATAATGCTCACTAGTTCCATCCATGCTGTTGCAAATGGTAAAAGTTCTTTTTTTTTTACAGCTGCATAGTATTCCATTGTATAGCTGTACCATAGCATACAATGTAGCCAAGGCAGTCTCTTTAATAAATTGTGTTGGGGAAATTGAACAGATACAAGCAAAAAATAAGATAGACCAAAAATTTACACCATACACAAAAATAAACTCAAAATGGATAAAAGGCTTAAATGTAAGACATGAAACCATAAAAGTCCTAGAAGAAGCCATTGGAAGCAAAATCTCAGACATCTCTCATAGCAATATCTTTATGGATACATCTCCTAGGACAATGGAAACTAAGGAGAAAAAAACAAACAAATGGGACTACATCAAAATAAAAAGCTTCTGCACAGCAAAAGAAACCATCAACAAAATAACAAGAGAGTCTATTACATGGAAGAACATATTTGCCAATGATACATCCAATAAGGGTTTACCCTTGAAAATTTACAGGGAACTCATACAACTTAATGAAGGAAGACAAATAACCCAATAAAAAATTGGCAAAGGACCTAAATAGACACTTCTCCAAAATGGACATACAAAAGGCCAAGAGACATATGAAAAAGTGTTCAGTCAGTAATCATCCAGGAGATGCAAATCAAAATGACAATGAGATACCACCTCACACTTGTTAGAACGGCTATCATTAACAAATCAACAAATGACAAATGTTGGTGAGGATGTGGAGAAAAAAGAACCCTAATGCACTGCTGGTAGAAATGCAGACTGGTGAAGCCTCTGTGGAAAACAGTTTGAAATTTCCTCAAAAAATTAAAAATGGAACCACTATTTGACCCAGTGATTCCACTTCTAGGAATATATCCCAAGAATTCAGAAACACCTATCAGAAAGGATATATGCACCCCTGTGTTCATAGCAGTGCAATTTATAATAGCTAAGATTTGGAAACAGCCTAAGTGTCCATCAGCAGATGCCATTGGGATTTTTTAAAAATACATTTTATTGATTTTAGAGAGGAAGGGAGAGGGAGAGATCGAAACATCAATGATGAGAGAGAATCATTGATTGGCTTCCTCCTGCACGCCCCCTACTGGGGATTGAGCCCACACCCAGGCATGTGCCCTTGGCCAGAATCGAACCTGGGACCCTTCAGTCAGCAGGCCGTCACTCTATCCATTGAGCCAAACCAGCTATGGCGCCATTGGGATTTTTTATAGGGATTGCAATGAATTGGTAGATAGTTCTGGGTAGTGTGGACATTTTAACAATATTAATTATTCTACTACATGAATACAGAATATCTTTCCATTTATTTGTCTTCAATTTCTTTCATCACTGCCTTCTAATTTTCAGTACATAGGACTTCAACTCCTTGGTTAAATTTATTCCTAAGGTGTTTTTTTTTTTTTTCATGCTATTATAAAAGGGATTGTTATCTTAATTTCATTTTGTATAGTTCATTGTTAGTATATAAAAAACAACTAAATTTTATGTTGATTTTGCATCATGCACTTTACTGAATTCACTTATTAGTTCTAACAATTTTTTAGTAGTATTTAGAGTTTTCTACATGTAAGGTTACATCACTTTCAAACATAGACAATTTTACTTTTTCCATTCTGACTTGGATGTCATTTCTTTTTTTCACTTTCCTAATTTCTAAGTACATTCAAGTACTATGTTGAATAGAAGTGGAGATAGTAGACATCCTTGTTCCTGATCTTAGATGACATATTTTCAGTTTTGTTTTGTTTTGACCTTTGAGTATGATGTTAGCTGTGGGTTTATCATATATGGCCTTTATTATATTGAAGTACATTTTTTGTTGCTAATCCTCACCCAAGGATATTTTTTCCATTAATATTTTTTAGAGAGAGTTGGGAGGGGGAAAGACAAAGAGAGAAACATGGATGTGAGAGAGATACATGGATTAGTTGCCTCCTGAAAGTGACCCAACTAGGCTGGGGATTGAGCCTGCAACCCAGGTGCATGCCCTTGACTAGGAATCAAACCACAATCCTTCAGCGCGTGGGTCATGCTTTATACATTGAGCCATGCCAGCCAGAGCATATAATTCCTTACATATCTAATTTTTTGAGAATTGTTATAATGAAAGATTAATAAAATTCATCAACTGTTTTTTCTGGATTTACTGAAGTAATCATATGATTTTTGTCCTTCATTCTATCACTGTTTTATGTTGAACCATTCTTATATCTACCCCAGAGATATATCTCACTTGGTCATGGTATAAGATCATTCTAATCTATTGATAAATTCCAACTCTAGTATTATGTTCAGGGTTTTTTCATCTATGTTCCTCAGGGATCTTGGCTGGCAGTTTTCTTTTCTTATCCTTATCTGGCTTTGATATCAAGTTAATGCTGACCTCATAAAATAAATTCCTCCCCTCTTAATTTTTTAGAAGAGTTTGAGAAAAATTGGTATTCATTCTTCATTAAATGTTTGATGTGAGGTTTTTCTTTGTTGGGAGATTTTTGATTTCTGAT
This sequence comes from Myotis daubentonii, assembly GCF_963259705.1. Classification (NCBI taxonomy): domain Eukaryota; kingdom Metazoa; phylum Chordata; class Mammalia; order Chiroptera; family Vespertilionidae; genus Myotis; species Myotis daubentonii. The sequence continues at coordinate 93,338,805 of NC_081861.1, read as the reverse complement.
CCAATCTCCTTACTTGTTATTGGTCTGGTGAAATTGTCTAATTCTTCATGGTTCAGTCTAGGTAGGTTATATGTTTCTAGGAATTTATCCATTTCTTCTGGATTATCCAAATAGTTCACAATTGTTTATGATTCTTTATATTTCTGTGATGTCAGTTGTAACATCTCTTTCATTTATAATTTTACTTATTTGAGTTTTCCTTTTTTTATTCTTAATAAATGTCAGTTTCATCTTTCTTTTTTTAAAAAAATTCTTAATTTATTTGATATTTCCTATTGTTTTCCTGAACTCTATTTCTTTTATTTGCATTCTGATCATTCTTCCCCCTTCCTTCTCCTAACATTGGCCTTAGTTTGTTCTTGTTGCTAGTTCCTTGAGATTAAAGTTAGGTTATTAATTTGTGATCTTATCTTTTTTAAATAAAGGATTTTGTCACTAAAATTCCCTCGTAGAACAACTTTTTCTGCAACCTATAAGTTTTAATATGTTGTATTTCCATTTTTGTTTCACGATAAGTTTTTTTGATTCTCAATTTTATTTCTTCTTTGACCCACTGTTTTTTTCAGGACTGTGTTAATTTCTACATATTTGTGAATTTTCATGTTTTTATCCAATTACTGATGTCTAAATTCAAACCATTATGGTCAGAAAAGATATTTGATGTAATTTCCATCTTCTTAAGTTTGTTAAGATTTGTTTTGTAGCCTAACATGTGATCTATACTGAAAAATTTTCTCTGTGTGCTTGAAGAAAAGTAGTGTATTCTACTGCTGTTAAATAGAGTGTTATGTATATGTGAATTAGGCTCATTTGGTTTATATTGTTTTTAAAGTCAGCTGCTTCCATATTGATTTTTCTGTGTGGATGATCCATGCATTGCTCAAAGTGGGTGCTTAAAGTCCACTACTATTAATTTATCGCTGTATGCTTCTCCCTTCATTTCTGTTAATGTTTGCTTTACATACTTAGATGCTAATATACATATATATATATATGTGTATATATATATATATATATATATATATATATATATATATATATATATATTAGATGCCGGGTACACAAAAATTTGTGCACTAGGAAGGGTCCCTCAGACCAGCCTGAGAGATTGGGCCCAAGCTGGTAGTCAGACATCCCTCTGGCAGCCTGGCAGCCCTCAAGGGATGTCCACTTGCCAGCGGGGAGCAGACCTAAGCTGCAGTTGGACATCCTTAGCACTGCTGAGGAGGCGGGAGAGACTCCCACCGCCACAGTTGTACTGGCAGCAGTCATCCTGGCTTGTGGCTGAGCAGAGCTCCCCCTGTGGGAGCGCAATGACCACCAGAGGGCAGCGCCTGCATTGAGAGTCTGCCCCCTGATGGTCAGTGTGTGTCATAGTGACCAGTCATTCCCATTCGTTCTGCTGTTAGGCTCAATTTGCATATTACCCTTTTATTATATAGGATAGAGGCCTGGTGCATGGGTGGGGGCCGGCTGGTTTGCTCTGAAGGGTGTCCTGGATCAGGGTGGGGGTCCTGCTCGGGTGCCTGGCCAGCCTGGGTGAGGAGCTGATGGCTGTTTGCAGGTGGTCACATCCCCTTCAGGGTGGGGGTCCCCACTGGGGAACCTGGCCAGCCTGGGTGAGCGGCTGATGGCTGTTTGCAGGCTGGCCACACCCCCTTCAGAGTGGGGATCCCCACTGGGGTGCCTGGCCAGCCTGGGTGAGGGGCTGATGGTTGTTGCAGGCTGATCAAGCCCCCCCCAATGGGGACCCTCACTCCATGGAGGTCTGGCCAGCATGGGTGAGGGGCTGATGGCTGTTTTCAGAGTGGCCACACCCCATTTAGGGTGGGGGGTCCCCATTGGGGTGCCTGGCCAGTCTGGTGAAGGGCTGAGGGCCGTTTTCAGGCTGGCTAAGCCCCCTGGCGAGGGAAGCTCCCAGCCTCTCCTTATTTCCATTTTTTTTTAAATTCTAGGATTTATTTACCTTCTATAATTGAAACTTCATTGCCTTGAGAGGAGCTCAGAGCAAGCCAGGGTGGGCGGGAGGGAAGCCTCCTGCTTGGTCCAGCTCCATGGCCAGGGCTGGCTGAAAGCAGGTATCTGGGGTTTATTTACCTTCTGTAATTGAAACTTTGTTGCTTTGAGTGGAGCTCAGAGCCAGGCCGTGGAAAGCGGGAAGCTTGGCTTCCTCCATCATTGGGGCAACCAAGCCTCCTGCTTGCTCCAGCTCCGTGGCCTCCAGCCACCATGTTAGTTGGGTTAATTTGCATATAGTCGCTCTGATTGTTTGGTGGGCGTGGCTTAAGGCATAGTAAAGGTATGGTCAATTTGCATGTTTGTCTTTTATTAGATTAGATATATATATTACAACAGTTATGTCTTCTTGACAAAATATATAATTATCACTATAAAATAACCCTTTTTGTCTCATGTGCGTTTTTTTCATGAAGTCTATTTTGTCTGATATAAGTATAGGCAATCTTGCTCTCATTTGCAAGGGAACACATTTTCTACTTCTTCACATTCAGAATATATGTATGTATGCTTACAGCTAAAGTGAGTCTCTTGTAAACAGCATATACTTTAATCTTTTTCTTTATCCATTCAGCCATTCTAGGTTTACCGAGTGGAGAATTTAATACATTTTATATTTACAGTAATTATTTTTTAATTTAAGTTCTTTGTTGTCTAATGTATTACATAAGTCTCCTTTTCCCCCATTAACCTCTCCCCAGCCACCCCCAACCCCAGCACATGTCCTCACCATCCCCCGCATCCGTGTCCATTGGTTATGCTCATTTGCATGCATACAAGTCTTTTGGTTTATCTCTTACCCCCTCACCCCATGCTTTCATAGGTTGGACAGTCTTTTTGATGCTTCTATGACTCTGGTTCTGTTTTTGTTTATCAGTTTATGTTATTCATTATATTCCACAAATGAGTGAGATCATGTGATATTTGTCTTTCCCTGACAGGCTTATTTCACTTAGCATATTGCTCTCCAGTTCCATCCACGCTGTTGCAAATGGTAAGAATTCCTTCTGTCTTACAGCAGTGTAGTATTCCATTATTTAGATGTACCACAGTTTTCTAATACACTCATCTGCTGATAGGCACTTAGGCTGTTTCCAAATCTTAGCTATTGTAAATTGTGCTGCTATGAACATAGGGGTGCATATATCCTTTCTGATTGGTGTTTCTGGTTTCTTGGCATACATTCCTAGAAGTGGGATTACTGGGTCCATTTTTAATTTTTTGAGGAAATGCCATACTGTTTTCCACAGTGGCTGCACCAGTCTCCATTCCCACCGGCAGTGCAAGAGGGTTCCTTTTTTAAAAATATATTTTATTGATTTTTTACAGAGAGGAAAGGAGAGGGATAGAGAGAGTTAGAAACATCGATGAGAGAGAAACATCGATCAGCTGCCTCCTGCACACCCTCTACTGGGGATATGCTCGCAACCAAAGTACATGCTCTTGACTGGAATCTAACCTGGAACCCTTCAGTCCACAGGCCAATGATCTATCCACTGAGCCAAACCAGCTAGGGTGAGAGGGTTCCTTTTTCTCCATATCCTCCCCAGCACTTGACGTTTGCTGATTTGTTGATTATAACCATTCTGACAGGTGTGAGATGGTACCTCATTGATGTTTGGATTTGTATCTCTCAGATGATTAGTGACTTTGAGCATGTTTTCATATGCCTCTTCACTTTCTGTATGTCCTTTTTCAAAAAGTGTCTATGTCCTTTGCCAATTTTTTGATTGGATTGTTTATCTTCTTTTTGTTAAGTTGTAGGAGTTCCCTATAAATTTTGGAGATTGAACCCTAATCGGAGATAACATTGGCAAATATGTTCTCCCATCCAGTGGGCTTTCTTGTTGTTTGTTTATGGTTTCTTTTGTTATGCAGAAGCTTTTTATTTTGATGTAGTCCTATTTGTTTATTTTCTCCTTGATCTCCATTGCCCCAGGAGCTGTATCAGTAAAGATATTGCTACGAAAAATGTCTGCTATTTTGCTGCCGATGGCTTCTTCTAAGATTTTTATGGTTTCCCGTCTTAAAGTCCTTTATCCATTTTGAGTTTATTTTTTGGTTTGGTGTAAGTTGGTGTTCTAGTTTCATTTTTATTTTTCATGTATCTGTTCAATTTTACCAACACCATTTACTGAAGAGACTGACTTGACCCCATTGTATGCCCTTGCCTCCTTTGTCAAATATTAATTGAGCATAATGGTTTGGGTCGATTTCTGGGTTCTCTGTTATGTTTCATTTGTCTATCTGTCTGTTCTTGTGCCAGTACAAAGCAGTTCTGAGAACAGTGGCTTTGTAATAGCTTGATATCTGGTATTGTGATCCCTCCAACTTTGTTCTTCTTTCTCAAGGTTGCTGCAGCTGTTTGGAGTATTTTTTTTTTATTCCAGATGAATTTTTGGAGAGGTAGTTCTAGATCTTTGAAGTATGCCATTGTTATTTTAATGGGGATTGCATTGAATCCATAGATTGCTTTGGGTAGGATGGACATTTTAATGATGTTGATTCTACCAATCTATGAACACAAAATATTCTTCCATTTTTTGTCTTCCTCTATCTCTTTTTTCAGTGCTCTGTAGATTTTGGAGTACAGGTCAAATACCTCCTGGGTTAAAGTTATTCCTAGGTACCTTAATTTTTGTGTGGTAATGGTAAATGGGATTGTTTGAGGGGTGTTTTCTTTTCATTTCTCTTTCTGTGAGTTCATTATTGGTGTATAAGAAAACTGTAGATTTCTGGATGTTAATTTTGTATTCTGCTACATTGCCAAATTCATTTATTAAGGCTAGTAGTTTTATGATGGTGTCTTTAGGGTTTTCTAAGTACAATATAATGTCATCTATGAATAATGACAATTTTACTTCTTGTTTTCCAATTTGGATGCCTTTTATTTCTTCTTCTTGTCTGATAGCTATGGCTAGCACTTCCAATACTATGTCAAACAACAGTGGTGAAAGTGGGCATTCCTATCTCATTCCTGTTCTTAGGGGAAATTGTTTTAATTTTTCCCATTGAGTATAATGTTGGCTGTAGGTTTGTCATAAAAGGCTTTTACTACCTTGAGTTATGATCGCTCTATTCCCACTTTTCTGAGAGTTTTTTTTTTATCAAGAAAGGGCGTTTGATTTTTTCAATGCCTTTCTACATCAATTAATATAGTTATGTGATTTTTGTATTTCATTTTGTTTATGTGATGTATCACGTTTATTGATTTGGGGATATTGTAGCAGCCTTGAATCTCTGTGATAAATCCCACTGGTCATGGTGTATGATCATTCAAATGTAATGCTGGATCCGATTTGCTAGGATTTTGTTGAGGATTTTAGCATCTATATTCATGAGGGATATTGGCCTGTAATTCTCTTATGTAGTGTCTTTATCTGGTTTTGGGATTAGGGTAATGCTGGCTTCAAAGAAATAACTATGAAGTGAGACTTCCCCTTAAATTTTTTGGAATAGTCTGAGGATAGGTTTTAGTTTTTCTTTGAATGTTGGGTAAAATTCCCCTGTGAGGAGAGTCAAAATGGTGGTGGAATAGACGGACATTTCCCGAGCCATGTCCCAGAGCAAATAGAATGAGCTCTGAAATATATAACATCCAACCTGAATTGGGGAAGGAGACTCAGCTGGTGAGTCAGTTTGCAACTGGGAAGGGCAGAGGATCCCTGGAGAAAGATAAAATCAAGGATCTGGGCAGGAGAGTCTGCCAGATCTCTGAGCCCAGAGGGTCAGAGGGAATCCACGCAACACCAAACCAAGTCCTGGGGACAGGCAAAGCATCTTACTGTGGAAAGAAGGTCCACAGGACTGCTGGGCTACAGGTGATTCTAGATCGAGGTCCACAGTCATGAAAGACTTAACCCAGAGGGGGCAGCCTCAAGGGCTGACCAGACCACACAGTGCTGGCAGGAGAGGAGCTTACAGAGGCACATTCTTTCCCCTCTCTGTGGTCTGTGCCTTTCTTCACTGAACCTAGTTCATAGGACCTTTTGGATACGGACACTTACCCATGGCTGAGGTGAGGGAGAAGGTGTGGACTTGTGGAGTCTGGGGAGAGGCTGGGGAGAGAAGGGGTCCAGGAGAAGTGGCAGAGAGTCTGGCACTGAGTCATACCTGAGTGTGGGACCCGGGCAGCCATTTTTGTCCTGAAGAGATAGCCTCTCCCTCCAGTCTCCAGGCATCCAATACAGACACACCCAGATTCCACCCTGAATGGTACAAAGGATTAAAAAAAAAATCTAAATAGTCCCTGAGAGTCCAAAGGGACGGGCCTAAAGAGAGACCTTCAGTCCAAGCAACGAGAATCTGAGAAACAGTACAGTACAGACTTGGATCTTAAGCCAGTCAAAGGAACAACAGTTCACTTTTTCCTTTTTTTAATTATTATTTTGTTATCTCTTTTTTTTCTTTGTTTTCCTGTTTTTGTTTGTTGCTTTATTTTCTATTTCTTTTCACATTGTTTTTCCATCACTCTATTTAATTTCATTTTTGTTTGCTATTTTTTATTTTTTATACCATTTTTGAAATAAAATATTTTTGTAAATTTGCTATTATTATTATTTATATTTTCTTCTGGTTCTCTTTCTTCTTATCCACCCATCCCCTTTTTACTTCCTCTATACTGAACATAGGTCCTCCCATATTCATCCAATTATTATCCTTATTTTCTGTATATAAGCTCAGCCTCTACAGATTCTTCCCCCACCTTCTTTGCTGGGTTTTTGGTGTTTGTACTTGTTTGGTGTATCTATTGGTTTGGTGGTGTTTTCCATATATATATATATATATATATATATATATATATATATATATATATATATATATATTCTCCTTTTGCTTGCTTTTTCTTTTCTCGCTTATATTTTTCTCTCTCCTTAATATCATCTGTGCTCTCTTTTCTCTCTCCTAATTCTCATTTCTCAGATGGTTACTTATAGTGGGGTTATTGGTGTCGTGAGTACATTCATGCTTTGTTCCTTTTATATGGTGTCTTGTCGAGGTGAATTTTATCCTGTCTGGTCAGGTGCTAGAGAGTGAGCCACATAACCAGAAACCTAGAGAGGAAACTCCATCCACAAATAGGTCAATAATACCCCAGACCCAACTACAGAGGCAGGAAGAAGGCATCATCAAGGGACAGTGTGAGTGAGTCAGGGAGCAAAAGAGGAGTGTGCGGTCATGTGGGGTGTGTGTGCGTGTGTGTGTGTGTGTGTGTGTGTGTGTGTGTGTGTGTGTATGAGTGAGGCACAGTTCATGCAGGACATTTGGGGCCAAGCTAACCGGGCTCAACTAACTAAGCAGCCTCTGCTACCATTGCAAACAGTAATGGGAGGCTGGCTCATCCTCAGAGGCCTCACCTTTTTGAAGAGGAGAGGTGCTTTACTGGGAGCCCAGCCTAACCTCCAGGTTGCCCTCAGATAACATCTGGGACTCTATAGCCACCCCTGCCAGGGACCTGCTACCTTGACTGTGGTGGTCCACGAATCTCCAGCTACCTCAGGTGCAGACCTCTGTGTGTTCTGAAGCATGCTCCCCTCTGACAGGCCCAATGCTTTAGCCCAGGGCACTGCAACCACATGAGCAGCAGACATGTGAGTGGCCTGCTCCTGTCCAAGGGGCAGCAGCCCCATGAGTAGCCCTCCCCAGGCCTAAGAGCAGCAGCCGCACATGGACTGCCCCTGTCCAAGGAGCAGAAGCTGTGTAAGTGGCCCGCTTCCTTGTCCAAGGAGCAGCAACGATGTGAGCAGCCTGTTCCATCAGAGAGCAGCAGCCACATGAGCAGCCTGTCCATGATTGAGGAGTGGCAACCCTGCACAGCCTGCTCCCATCCGAAGAGCAGCAGCTGCAAGAGCAACCTGCCCCCATCTGAGGAGCAGCAGCTGTGTAAGCAGCCCGCCCCCATATGAGGAACAGCAGCACTTTGAGCAGTCCGCCCCCATTCAAGGAGCAGCAGCTGCATGAGCAACCCTCCCCTGTCCAAGAAGCAGCAGCCTCCCAAGTAGCCCACGCCATTCGAGGACCTTCAGCAGCATGAAGCCAGCCCTAATCTAAGGAACAGCAGCCACGTGAGCAGTCCACTCCCGTCCAAGGAGAAGCAGCCACATGAGCAGCCTGCCCATGTCCAATTAGCAGCAGCCATGCGCAGCACACCACCATCCAAGGAGGAGCAGCCTCATGATCAGCCAACCCTAGTCCAAGGAACAGCAGCTGTGTGAGCAGCCTCCCCCACCAGCCAGAGGAGACACCACTGCTGCGAACAGCACCCACCAGAGGAGCCGCTGCCAACTGAGGAGCAGCCATTATGCAACTGACCGTGGATCAATCGCAGCCCAAGGAGCCACTTCCACCCAAGGAGCAGCTCCCGCACAGCTTGACATCTAGATCAGTCAGTGAGACCAAAAATGTATAGGCAAAGAAACCCCCAAAGGAAAGAAAAGGAGGATCTCAAGAAAAGCAGCAAAGAGAAACAGAGGCATGCAATATGTCAGGAAAAGAATTCAGAAAAAAGGATCATACAGGTCATAAACCAGATGGATGAAAAAAATCAACAACTTATGTAAGAATCAAGAAGAAATGGATGAAAAAATCAATAGTTTATGTAAGAATCAAGAAGAAATGAAGAATAATATAGCTGCAATAGAAAACACCATAGAAAGTTTCAACAGTAGACTACGAGAAGCAGAGGACCGAATTAGCAAATTAGAAGACAGGAAAGCAAAACACACCCAAAACGACCTATAATGGGGAAAAATTAAAAGACAGCAGGAGAGCCTAAGCGAGCTAAGGAACAACATGAAACAAAACAACATACGGATAATAGGGGAGCCAGAACAACGGGAAGAGGAACAAGGGTTAGAAAACCTATTTGAAGAAATAATGTCAGAAAATTTCCCTGAGGTGGGGAAGAACAAAGTCACACAAGCACAGAGAGTCCCAAACAAGATGAACCTGAAAAGACCACAGCAAGACACATCAAAATTACGATGGCAAATGTTCAGAAAAAAGAGAGAATCTTAAAGGCTGCAAGAGAGAGAAAGAAAGTTACATACAAGGGATCTCACATTAGATTATCAAATGATTTCGCAATAAAAACATCAGGCTAGGAAATAAAGGAAGGAAATTTACAAAGTGATGCAAAGCAAGTGACTGAATCCAAGAATACTCTATCCAGCAAGACTATCATTCAAAATTGAAGGGGAAATAAGCAGCTTAACTGACCAAAAAAAAAAAAAAAAAAAAAAAGGCTAAAGGAGTTTATCACTACCAAGGTAGCAATGCAAGAAATGTTAAAGGGACTGGTATAAAAAGAACAAATAAAAAGGAAAGAAAGAACACAGGCACAAAAAATAAAAATGGCTACACACAAGTACCTTTCAATAATAACTTTAAACGTAAACGGACTAAATGCCCCAGTCAAAAGACATCCAGTGAGTGAATGGATGAAAAAACATGATTCATATATATGCTGTCTACAGGAGAACCACCTCAGAACAAGTGACTCACACAGACTGGAAGTGAAGGGATGGAAAAATATCTTTCAAGCAAATGGAAATGAGAAAAAAAAAAAACTTGGGTAGCAATACTTATATCTGACAAAATAGACCTCAAAGAGAAGGCCACAATGAGAGACAAAGAAAGCCACTTCATAATACTAAAGGGATTCATAAAACAAGAGGATATAACCCTGATAAACATGTATGCACCCAATTCAGGAACACCGAAATACCAAAAAAAAAAAAAAAAAAAAAAAAAACTCCTGGAAGATATTAAGGGAGAGAACGACAACAATAAAATCATGGTAGGGGACTTTAATAGACCACTGACATCACTGGATAAATCTTCTAGACAAAAAAATCACCAAAGAAAAAGCAATCCTAAATGACTCACTAAATAAAATGGACTTAATTGATATCTTCAGACAATTTCATCCCAAAGACACGGAGTATACATTATTCTCAAGTACACATGGGACATTTTCAAAAATAGAGCACATATTGGGTCGCAAGCAAAGTCTCCCCAAATTCAAGAAGGTTGAAATCATGTCAAGCATTTTCACAGACCACAATAGCATAATATTAGAAATTAACTACAATGAAAACAATCCAATAAATTCAAACACTTGGAAGCTGAAAAGCATGCTATTAAACAATAATAGGATTACCAAAGACATCAAAGAAAAAATTAAAAACGTCCTGGAAAATAATGAAAATAAAAACAAAACAATCCAAAATTTATGGAACACAATGATAGCAGTCCTGAGAGGAGAGGAAAGTTTTTAGCTCTACAGGCCAACCTCAAAAAAAAATGTTAATAAATCATATAACTCTACAACTCAAAGCATTAGAAAGAGAGCAAAAAGAGAAGCCCAGAGTGAGCAGAAAGAAGGGGATAATAAAGATCAGATTAGAAATGAATGACATAGAGACTAAAAAAATAATACAGAAGATCAATGAAACCTGGGGCTGGTTCTTTAATAGAATAAACAAGATTAATGAACCTCTAGCCAGGCTCTTCAAGAGGCAAACAGAGAGGACCCAAATAAGCAATCAGAAATGAAAGATGCAAAATAACAACAGACAACACAGAAATAAAAAGGATTGTAAAAAATACTATGAACAACTCTATTCCAACAACTAGATAACCTGGAGGAAATGGACATATTCCTAGAAAAATACAAACTTCCAAAACTCAATCAGGAAGATTCTAAAAATCTCAATAGGCAATAACTATTGAAGAAATTGAAACAGTCATCAAAAAGCTTCCAGCAAACAAAAGCCCAGGGCCAGATGGCTTCACAGGGGAGTTTTACCAAACATTCAAGGAAGAATTAAAACCTATCCTCCTCAGACTATTCCAAAAAAATAAAGAGTAAGAAACACTTCCAAGCTCATTCTATGAAGCCATCATCACCCTAATACCAAAACCAGATAAAGATATTAGAAAGAAAAATAATTATAGGCCAATATCGCTCATGAACATAAATGCCAAAATCCTCAACAAAATTGTAGCAAATTCGATCCAGCAGTACATCAGAAAGATCATACCCCATGACCTAGTATGATTTATCCCAGAGATGCAAGGATGGTACAATATCTGCCAATCAATAAACATGATACATCACATAAACAAATTGAGAGATAAAAATCACATAGTTATATCAATTGATGCAGAAAAAGCATCTGACAATATGCAACACCCTTTCTTGATAAAAAGTCTCAGCAAGGTGGGAATAGAAGGATCATACCTCAACATAATAAAAGCCATATATGACAAACCCACAGTCAACATCATACTCAATGGGAAAAAAACTAAAACCATTTCCCCTAAGAACAGGAACAAGACAGGAATGGCCACTCTCACCACTCCTTTTCGACATAATACTGGAAGTATTAGCCATTGCAATCAGATAAGAAGAAGAAATAAAAGGCATCAAAATTGGAAAAGAAGAAGTAAAACTGTCCTTATTTGCAGATGACATGCTATTGTACATAGAAAACCCTAAAGACTCCATCAAAAAAATTATTAGACTTAATAAATGAATTCGGCAGTGTAGCAGGATACAAAATTAACGCCAAGAAATCTATGACATTTCTACACACCAATAGTGAACTTACAGAAAGAGAGACTGAAAAAGCAATCCCATTTACCATTGCACCAAAAAAATTAAGATACCTAAGAATAAACTTAAGGAGGTAAAAGACCTATAAGCGGAAAACTACAGGATACTGAAAAGAGAGATAGAGGGAGACATAAACAGATGGAAGAACATACCATGTTCATGGATTGCTGGAATCAACATCATTAAAATGCCCATGCTACCCAAAGCAATCTATAGATTCAATGCACTCCACATTAAAATACCACTGGCATAATTCACGGATCTAGAACAAACTTTCCAAAAATTCATCTGGAATAAGAAAAAAGACCCCGAATAGCTGTAGCAATCCTGAGAAAGAAGAACAAAGTAGGTGGGATTTCAATACCAGATATCAAGCTGTATTACAAAGGTACTGTTCTCAGAACAGCCTGGAACTGGAAAAAGAACAGACGTATAGATCAATGGGATATAATAGAGAACCCAGAAATCGACCCAAGCCACTATGCTCAGTTAATATTTGACAAAGGAGGCATGAACATACAATGGAGTCAAGACAGTCTCTTCAAAAAATGGTGCTGGGAAAATTGGACAGATACATGCAAAAAAATGAAACTAGACCACCAATTACACCATACACAAAAATAAACTCAACATGGATAAAGGACTTAAACATAAGATGGGAAAACATTAAAATACTAGAGGAATCCACAGGCAGCAAAATCTCAGACATATGCCGAAGCAATTTCTTCACTGATACTGCTCCTAGGCCGTGGTCGGCAAACTGCGGCTTGCGAGCTACATGCGGCTCTTTGGCCCCTTGAGTGTGGCTCTTCCTAAGCCTTAGGTGTACCCTAATTAAGTTAATAACAATGTACCTAGCTATATAGTTTAAGTTTAAAAAAATTGGCTCTCAAAGGAAATTTCAATCATTGTACTGTTGATATTTGGCTCTGTTGACTAATGAGTTTGCCGACCACTGCACTAGGTTAAGTTTGTTGGAATAGAGTTGTTCATAGTATTTTTTTTTTTACAAACCTTTATATTTCTGTAGGTTCTGTTGTTATTTTGCCCCTTTCATTTCTGATTTCGTTTATTTGGGTCCTCTTTCTTCTCTTCTTGGTGAGCCTGGCTAGAAGGTCATCAGTCTAGTTTATCCTTTCACAGAACTAGCTCTTGGTTTCATTGATCTTTCTATTGCTTTTTTATCTATATGTCATTTGTTTCTGCTCTGATTTTTATTATCTCCTTCCTTCTGCTCACTCTGGGCTTTTCTTGTTGCTCTCTTTCTAATACTTTAAGTTGTAGAGTTAGATAATTTATTTCCATTCTTACTTGTTTTTCGAGGTAGGCCTGTAATGCTATGAACTTCCCTCAGAACTGCTTTTACTGTGTCCAATAGGTTTTTGGATTGTTGTGTTTTCATTGTCATTAGTTTCCAGGATGTTTTTAATTTCTTCTTTGATATCTTTAGTAATTCAATCATTGTTTAATAGCATGCTATTCAGCCTCCAAGTGTTTGAATTTTTAATTGTTTTAATTGTAGTTTATTTCTAATATTATGCCACTGTGGTCTGAGAAGATGCTTGATATGATTTCAACTTGAATTTTGAGGGACTTTGCCTGTGACCCAATATGTGCTCTGTCTTTGAAAATAGCCTATGTGCATTTGAAAGGAATGTATATTCTCTAGCTTGGAATGAAATGTTCTGAAGATGTCAATTAAGTCCATCTGGTCGAGTGAGTCATTTAGGATTGCTGTTTCTTCGCTGATACTTTGTCTAGAGGATATAGCCAGTGATGTCAATGGGGTATTAAAGTCCACTATTATGATCACATTGCTGTTGATCTCTCCATTGATAGCTTCCAGAAGTGTTTTTATGTGTTTGGGTGCTCCTGCATTGGGTGCATATATGTTTACCAGAGTCATATCCTCTTGTTGTATCAATCCCTTTAGTATTATGAAGTGGCCTTCTTTATCTCTCATTGTGGCCTTCTCTTTGAGGTCTATTTTGTCAGATGTAAGTATTGCTACCCCAGCTTTTTTTTTTTTTTTTCATTTCCATCTGCCTTCACTTTCAATCTGTGTGAGTCCCTTGTTCTGAGGTGTGTCTCTTGTAGACAGCAAATACATGGGTCATGTTTTCTTATCCATTCTGCCACTTGCTGTCTCTTGATTAGAGCATTTCATCCATTTACATTTAAAGTTATTATTATTTTTTCTTCTTTTTTTTAAAATATATTTCACTGATTCTTCACAGAGAGGAAGAGAGAGGAACAGAGAGCCAGAAACATCGATGAGAGAGAAACTTCGATCAGCTGCCTCCTGTACACCCCCCACCAGGGATGCGCCCACAACCAAGGCACACACCCTTGACCAGAATCGAACCTGGGACCCTTCAGTCCGCAGGCCAGTGCTCCATCCACTGAGCCAAACCAGTCATGGTTAAAGTTATTATTGATAGATGCTTGTTTGTAGCCATTTTTATTTTATTGCCTGTGTTCCTTCTTTTCCAGTTTTTTTTTAATTCTTTTTACAAGAGTCCTTTTAGCATTTCTTGTATTTTTGCCTTGGTAGTGATAAACTCCCTTCACTTTTCTTTGTCTGTGAAGCTCCTGATTTCCCCTTCAATTTTGAATGATAGACTTGCTGGGTATAATATTCTTGGATCCAGTCCCTTGCTTTGCATCACTTTGTATACTTCCTTCTATTCCCTTTTGACCTGATGTGTTTCTGTTGAGAAATCATTTGACAATCTAATGGGAGATCCCTTGTAGGAAACTTTCCGTCTCTCTCTTACAGCCTTTAATATTCTCTCTTTGTTGTTAACGTTTGCCATTGTCATTACGAAGTGTCTTGGTGTGGATCTTTTTCAGTTTATCTTGTTTGGGACTCTCTGTGTTTTTGTGACGTTTTTCTTCCCCAAATCAGGAAAGTTTTCTGATATTATTTGTTTGAATAGGTTTTCGATCCCTTGCTCTTCTTGTTATCATCCTGACACCCCTGTTATATGTATATTGCTTCGTTTCATGTTGTCCCAAAGCTCCCTCAGGCTCTCCTGTCTTTTGATTTTTTTTCCAATTGCAGTTCAGATTGGGTGTGTTTTGCTTCCCTATTTTCTAATTCACTAATTCTGTCCTCTGCTTCTCCTATTCTAATGTTAAAAGCTTCAATAGTGTTCTTTATTGCAGCTATATCACTCTTCATTTCTTCTTGGTTCTTACATAGGTTGCTGATTTTGTCATCCATCCAATTTATGAACTGTATGACCTTTATTTTTAATTCTTTTTCTGACATATTTCATGCCTCTATTTCATTTAGTTCCTTTTTTTTTTTAATGCTTCCTCCTTTTCTTTCCATTGGGTTTGTTCTTTTGTCTCCTTATTTTTGCTTTCACTGAAGGATCTAGATGTTGAATCGCATGGGGCCTGAGGTTGTAGTGGAGGGCCTGGTGGCAGGTCACATTGTCGCGGACAGCAGCTTCTCCTCTCCTGGTCACGGGATGGCAGCTGCTCCTTGTGTGGTCACAGGTGTTGGTTGCTCTCCACTTGGTCACTGGCTACTCCCTGAGGGTTGCAGTCTGGCTGCTGGCTCCCCACGCAGTTGTGGGCAGCAGCTGCAGTCTCCCCTCATGCATGGTCGTGGGTGGTGACTGCTGGCTCCCCGCACAGTTGCAGGTGGCCGCTGCTGGCTCTCCTCACTCATGGTAGCAGGCAGTGGCTTCTGGCTTCCCGTGCAATTATAGGTAGCATCTGTTGGCTCCCTGCACATACATGCAGTCTCAGGCAGTGGCTGCTAGTTCCCCACAAAGTCACAGACAGTGGCTGGTGGCTACCCACGTGGACTTGGGTGGTGTCTGCTCACTCCCTGCAAGTGCGAGTGGTCATGGACAGTGGCTGCTGGTTCCTTGTGAGGTCACGGGCAGTGGCTGCTGGCTCCCTTCATGCACATGCTCACAGGCGGCAGCTGCTGGTTCCCCCACATGTGCATGGTTTGGGGCAGTGGTTGCTGCCCCCCACGAGGTTGCACAGAGTGGGTGCTTGCTCCCCACACGGTCACGAGTGGCATCTGCTGGCTCCCTACATGTGCTTGCAGTTGTGGGCAGTGGATGCTGGCTCCCCGGGAGGTCACAGATAGAGTCTGCTGGTTCCTTTCACATGCGGTTGCGGGCAGCAGCTGGTGCTTCTCCCCTTCAAGATGGTGTGGCCTCTGAGACAAAGCTGGTGCTCTGGGAGAGATTACAGCAGTAGCAGAGGCTGCCAGCTATGCAAACCTGGTCTGCCAGCCTCCGAAGGTCCTGTGAGGTCTAGCTGTCCCTCCCTCAGATACACACACACCATGTGTCCACACACTCACTCCCCTTTCACTCCCTCACTCACACTCTCCCTCACTGCCATCCTCCTAGCTGCCATCTTTCTATTTACAGTAATTATTGATAAGAACTATAATTGCCATTTTCTTTTTTTTGCTTTCCCCCCAAATTTATTGAGATACAATTGGCACATAATACTGGAAGTTTAAGGTACACAATCTGATGATTTGATATAAATATATTTAAAAATAATTACTATAGCCCTAACCGGTTTGGCTCAGTGGATAGAGTGTCGGCCTGTGGACTGAAAGGTCCCAGGTTCGAGTCCGGCCAAAGGCATGTGCCTTGGTTGTGGGCACATCCCCAGTAGGAGGTGTGCAGGAGGCAGTTGATCGATGTTTCTCTCTCATCGATGTTTCTGACTCTCTATCCCTCTTCCTTCCTCTCTGTGAAAAATCAATGGAATATATTTTAAAAAAAATAAAATAATTACTATATTAGGTCTATTAATCCCTCCATCACCTCACATAATTACCTTGTGTGTGTGTGTGTTTGTGTGTTGAGTACATAAGTTCTATTCTCTTAGCAGCTTTCAAATATACAAAACAGTGTTGTTAATTATAGTCACCATGTTCCTTGGACCCCCAGAACTCATTAATATTCTAACTCAGAGTTTGTACTTTGGCAGGCATCTCCCTGTTTCCCTCCAGCACTCCCAACTCTACCCTCTGTTGAGAGTTCAGCTTGCTTAAATTCCACAAATAAGTGAGATAGAGCACACAGTATTTTAATTTCTCTAACTTATTTTACTTAGCATAATTTCCTTGAGGTCCACCCATGCTGTTGTAAATGGCATGATTTCTGTCTTTCTCAGGGTGGAATAATATTCCATTGTTTTATATATATATATATATATATATATATATATATATATATATATATATATATATATCACATCTTTATCCATTCATCCATATACACACACTTAAGTTGTTTTCATATCTTGGTTATTATGAATAATACTGCTGTGAACATGGGGGTGGAGAAAACTCTTCCAGATCCCGATTTCATTTAGAGATATATACCCAAAAGTGGGATCACTGGATTATATGGTACTTCTATTTTTAATTTTTAGAGAAAACTACATACTGTTTTTTATAGTGACTGCACCAATCCACATTCCCACCAACAATGTTCCAGATTTCTCTTTTTTTTCACATCCTAGCCAACATTATCTCTTGTATTCTTAATACCATTTAGCATGTCTGACATGTTATCTCATTGTGGTTTTGATTTGCATTTCCCTGATGATGCATAATGTTGAGCATGTTTCATGTACCTGTTGTCAATGGTATGCCTTATTTGGAAAGATGTTTATTCACTTCCTCTGCCCATTTTTTAAAAAATTGATCTGTATTGTTGAAAGTATTACAGATATCCTTTTGTTCCCCTCATTGACCCCCTCTCCCC
Organism: Myotis daubentonii; assembly: GCF_963259705.1. Classification (NCBI taxonomy): domain Eukaryota; kingdom Metazoa; phylum Chordata; class Mammalia; order Chiroptera; family Vespertilionidae; genus Myotis; species Myotis daubentonii. The sequence goes on along the minus strand of NC_081861.1, from coordinate 93,321,411 downwards.
ACTACCATGCCATGCCCAGGCCTTCACCCCACTATTGTCCGTGTCCATGGGTTATGCATATATTGATATAAGTTCTTTGGTTGATCTCTCCCCACCCCACCCCCACTTTCCCTCTGAGAATGTTGCATGCTTTCATGTCTCTGGATCTATTTCCTCAGTTTATTTTGTTCAGTAGATTCCACATATAAGTGAGATCATGTGATACTTCTCTTTCTCTGACTGGCTTATAACCCTTAGCATAATACTCTCCAGGTCCCTCCACACAGTCTCAAAGGGTAATAGATCCTTCTTTCTAATAGCTGCATAGTATTCCATTGTGTAAATGTACCATAGCTTTTTAATCCACTCCTCTATTGATGGGCACTTTGGCTGCTACTAAATCTTAGCTATTGTAAATAATGCTGCTATGAACATAGGGGTGCATATATTCTTTCTGATTGGTGTTTCAGTATTCTTATAATGTATTCCTAGAAGTGGGATCACTGGGTCAAATGTCAGTTCCATTTTTAATTTTTTAGGAGACTTCACAGTTTTCTATAGTGACTATACCAGTCTGCATTTTCACCAGCAGTGCACTAAGGTTCCTTTATCTCCACATCTTTGCCAGTGCTTGTTGTTTTTTGATTTATTGATTGTAGCCATTCTGGCAGGTGTGAGGTGGTATTTCATTTTAATTTGTATCTCTGATGAACAGTGGTGTTGAGAATTTTTTCATGTGCGTCTTGGCCATTTTTCTATCTTCTTTGGAGAAGTGTCTATTTAGGTCCTCTGCCTGTTTTTCTGATTGGACTGTTTGTCTTTCATTTGTTCAGTTATATGAGTACTTCACATATTTTGGAAATTAACCCTATCTCAGATGTATTATTAGAAAATATGTTCTCTCATTAGGTGGGTTCTCTTTTCATTTTGATGCTGGTTTCTTTTCCTGTGCAGAAGCTTTTTATTTTGATAGTCCCATTTGTTTATTTTTTCTTTCTTTTCTCTTGCCCTAGCATTGTGTCAGAAAAACTTTTGCTATGTGGAATATCTGATATTTTGCTGCCTAAGTTTTCTTCAAGGATTCTTATGGTTTTGTGACTTACATTTAAATCCTTCATTCATTTTGGTGTAAGTTGGTGGTATAGTTTCATTTTTTTTGCATGTATCTGTCCAATTTTCCCAACACTATTAATTGAAGAGACTGCCTATACTCCACTATACTTGCTTCTTTTATCAAATATTAATTGAGTATAGTGGCTTGAGTTGATTTCTGGGGTCTCTGTACTGTTCCATTGACCTATATGTCTGTTCTTTTTTTTTTTAATTCTTTACTGTTGAAAGTACTACAAATGTCCCTTTTTCTCCCATTGTCATCTCCCAGCTTCCCCCTGCCCCCCAGTCCTGGCCTACACCCCCCATTGTCTGTGTCCATTGGTTATGCTTATATGCATACAACTTTATTGGTTGATCTCTTACCCCTCCACCCCCGCTTCCCACCCTCCTCTGCCTTCCCTCTGAGGTTTGACCACCTGTTCGATGATTCTCTATCTCTGTATCTAGTTTTGTTCATCAGTTTATATAGTTCATTATATTCCACAAATGAGTGATATCATGTGATATTTATCTTTCTCTGACTGGCTTATTTCGCTTAGCATAATGCTCTCCAGGTCCATCCATGATGCAAATAATAAGAGTTCTTCCATTTTTACAGCAGTATAGTATTCCATTGTGTGGATGTACCACTGTTTTTTAATCCACTCATCTGCTGATGGGCACTTAGGCTGTTTCCAAACCTTAGGTATCATAAATTGTGCTGCTATGAACACAGGGGTGCATATATATTTTCTGATTGGTGTTTCTGATTGCTTGGATGTATTCCTAGAAGTGGGATTGGATTGTTTATCTTTTGTTATGTTTTATGAGTTCCCTATAAATTTTGGAGATTAAACCCTTATTAGATGTAACATTGGCAAATATGTTCTTCCATGCAGTGGGCTCTCTTGTTATTTTGTTGATGGTTAATTTTGCTGTGAAGAAGCTTTTTATTTTGATGTAGTCCCATTTGCTTATTTTCTCCTTAGTTTCCATTGTCCTAGGAGATCTGTCGGTAAACATATTGTTACAAGATATATCTGACATTTTGCTGTCTATGGATTCTACTAAGATTATTTATGGTTTCCCATCTTACATTTAAGTTTTTTATCCATTTTGAGTTTATTTTTTGTATGGTGTAAGTTGGTGGTCAAATTTCATTTCTTTGCATGTATCTGTCCAATTTTTCCAGCACCATTTATTAAAGATACTGTCTTGACTCCATTGAATGCTCTTGCTTCCTTTGTCAAATATTAATCGAGCATCATGGTTTGGAGCAATTTCTGGATTCTCTGTTGTTTTCCATTGGTCTATATATCTGTTCTTGCAACAGAATCAGAATGTTTTGAGAACAATGGCTTTGTGATATCACTTGATGTCTAGTATTATGATCCCTCTAATTTTGTTCATTCTTTCTCAGGATTCTTGTGGCTATTTTTTTTTTATTCCATATAAATTCTTGGAGAGTTTGTGCTAGGTCTGCGAAATATGCCATTGGTGTTTTCATGGGGATTGCATTGAATCAATAGATTGCTTTGGGTAGTATGAACATTTCAATGATGTTGATTCTACCAATCCATGAACACAGTTTATTCTTCCACTTGTTTATATCTTCCTCTATCTATTTTTTCAATATCCTGTAGTTTTCTGAATACATGTCTTTTTACTTTTTAGTTAAGTTTATTCCTAGGCATCTTAATTCTTTTGTTGCAATGGTAAATGGGATTGTTTTGTTTGTTTGTTTCTCTTTCTGTGAGTTCCTTATTGGTGTATAAAAATGCTATAGATTTCTGAGTGTTTATTTTGGATCCTGCTATGTTGCCAAATTCATTTATTAAATATAGTACTTTTTTGATGTAGTTTCCAGGGTTTTCTATGTACAATATCATGCCATCTGCGAGTAATGACAGTATTCTTCTTTTCCAATTTGGATGCCTTTCATTTTTTCCTTCTTGTCTGATCGCTTTGTCTAGCACTTCCAGTACTATGTCAAACAGGAATGGTGAAAGTTAGCATCTTGTTCCTGTTCTTAATGGAAATGGTTTTAGTTTTTGCCCATTGTGTATAATGTTGGCTGTAGGTTTGTCATATACGGCTTTTAGTATGTTGAGGTATGATCCCTCTATTCCCACTTTGACGTGAGTTTTTTCTCAAAAAGGGTGTTGGATTTTGGCAAATGCTTTTTCTGCATCAATTGATATAATCATGTGATTTTTGTCTTTCAATTTGTTTATGTGATATATCATGTTTACTGATTTGTGGATGTTGTACTAGCCTAGAATCCCCGGAATTAATCCCACTTGGTCATGCTGTATGATATTTTTAATGTGGAGTTGGATATGATTTGCTAGAATTTTGTTGAGGATTTTAGCATCAATGTCCATCAGGAATATTGGCCTGTAATTTTCTTTGTAGCATCTTTATCTGCTTTGGGGATTAGGGTAATGCTGGTTACAAAGAAGGAGCTTGGAAGTGTTCTTTTCTCTTGAATTTTTGGAATAGTCTGAGGAGGGTAGGTTTACAATTATTCTTTGAATATTTAATAAAACTGCCATGTGAAGCTATCCAGACCAGGGCTTTGCTGAAAGATTTTTTGTTTGTTTGTTTTTTTATTACTGCTTCAATTTCCTCAGTAGTTATTGGCCTATTCATATTTTCTGATTCTTACTGATTGAGTTTTAGAAGATTGTATTTTTCTAGGAATATGTCCATTTCGTCTAGGTTGTCCAGTTTGTTGGAACTGAGTTGTTCGTAGTATTTTATTTTTTACAATCCTTTGTATTTCTGTGGGGTCAGTTCATTTCTTTCATTTCTTAATTTCTGATTTTGTTTATGAGGGTCCTCTCTCTTTTCTTCTTGGTGAGCCTGGCTAGAGGTTCATCAATCTTATTTATTCTTTCAAAGAACCATCTCATGGTTTTATTGAATATATATATATATATATATATATATATATATATATATATATATGATTAGTAGCTCGGTGCATGAAATGTGTGCACATTGAAAGGGAATTAATTAGAGGAACATAATTTGGACTCAGTATCTAATATCAATAATATGTGAGCGTGAGGCAGTCCGCATTTCTGAAATTCAATGACATGAATTTTAGCTATTACTTTCCCAAATAAATGGAATTTACAGATATCATTTAAAAGAGCATTCAGCTTCATATTAAAAACTCTGGCTACCAAGTCAGGTCTGTTTTCAACTTTTTGCCAGCATTGTAATTTGTTTGCAATATCTGCCCATTTGGGGTTGCACGTCATGGTTATGAATAAAACGGGCTTGCCATACCTCATTACAATTGCCATAGCATCTTGATATCGCTGCTTCATATTTCTGGGACTACCCTCAGAAGATGATGGAAGTATTATCATTTTACCAATTGACACATTGTCCTTTTCAGATCTAGATTTGAGATAATCCATCAAAGCACTATATTTTTCAACTCTCAACTTAGATTTGTTTGCTTTGATGAAATTTATCTGATTGGCCTTCATTTTTTAATACGAACCCACCATAAACTGTTGAGTTAATTTTCCTGCATTTAAAATAGGATTGAACGTGTCCCGCACAGAGAGATGAAATCCATAATACTGCATTTGTGTGACTCATGTCCTTACATTTTGTCTAGTGTTACTGTCAATTACACTGTTGTCTCTGAGTCTTAATGCAATATCTGTTCCCCAGCCTTTTCACCATGTGGGAAAAGAACAGGATATGTCATCGCATCTAATGTAGGAAACAGGATATTGATTTGTTTCATTTCAGGGGCATTTGGATTATTGGGATCTGGTTTACAATGAATGAGCAAGTCCCTTTCAAAAGGAGGTTCTCCATCTTCGTTTCTGAATATGACAGCAATCTCGGTTACACGGGGAGAATTATATCTACCAAGGTTACTGTTAGGATCATATTTAATCGCCATTGTTACTTCTGTGGGAGCAATACCTTTTGCTGCTGCTTCAGATTGGACTTCCTTTTCTACCTCATGTAGCATCTTGTACGATTTTGTTAATTCATTTATTTCATGCTTGAGGTTGTTGATATTGATCATGAGTCTTTTTGAGCAGCCCTGGTTTTCTGGCATTACTAATCTTTTACTTGTAGCTTTGGCTGTATCCAAATTATAGAGTTGAACAAACATCCGAGAAACACCATCTGAAAGATGTAAAGTTCCAGTACGGTGATAAACTTGTCCGTGTATTCTAAAACAGTATGGCCCATATCCTGATGGTGATGCAATATTTGCACTCATGGAAGCAAAAGCAAAAGAACTATTTATGGAATGAATATTTTCTATGAAATTTTAACTGTCAGAATCTTTGTCATTAATTTTCTTAAATATGCCGGGTAATCTGGAAAATGTATATCATTTGGACAGACTTTCCCTTTGCTACAACATCGAGTAAATTTCCCATCAGATGGTTTTTCATCAGAGAAATTTAGTGATAGGCAAAATTCACATCGAACAGTCATCCCACCACAACTATGTTCAAGGATTGCATCGTCATGTGCTCCATTTTCGCCGAGAAGGCAGTTCCTACCGGTATTGGTAGTACTTGTTGATGACTGTTCTCTAGACATATTCTGTCATTGCCACCACCTTCTTTCAACTTCAAAGGCACGTTGGTCTTTAGACATTTTCTGTCGATAACACTGTTTTTTTTTTTTTCAGCATCAGAGTGATGTTTTTCCAGTAGCCGGTGTTCAGATACATCCTGTCACAGGCACCGCCTTCTTTCAAGATCAGATGCACGCTGCTCTGCAGACACTTTCTGTCAATAACACTGGCATCTTTCAGCTGCAGAGCTACATTGTATCAACAGTTGTCCTTTAGACATAGTCCCACCTCCCTGCTGTCACGGTCTGAGATGCAGGTGAATGAGAGTCCTGGCTGTCAGGCCGCTGAGAGCTGTCTGACCAAAGGCTGATTCTGGCTGATTCTGTAGGGGTGGGACTTCCTCCTCCCTGATGTCAGTTTCCACAGCTGTGATGAGGAAGCTAGGGTGACAGAGGGAGCCAAACCCTCCAAGCCACCCTTCCTCTCACTCTGCTCTATGTCCAGCAGTCTCCTGCTCTGCCAAGTTCTCCAAACCTCCCGCTCTCCGCCTGCCGTTCTCCCACTCTGCTCTCCGCCAGCAAGGTCCCAGGAGCCCATGGGTGTGGCTAGGCATGGGTGGCCTCGCCTCCCATGCCAGCAATGGTGCCAGGAGTCCGAGGCTGCAGCCGCAGCCACTGTCGCCTCCTGGGCGCCAAACACCTGCATATGCAAATTAACCACCATTTTTGTCAGGTTAATTTGCAGTCACTCTGATTGGCTGGTGGACGTGGCTTGTGGGCATGACTTGAGCATAGCAGAGGGATGGATAATTTGCATGTTTCTCTTTTATTATATGGGATAGTCTCTATATCATTTATTTCTGCTCTGATCTTTATTATTTCCTTCCTTCTACTTACTCAGGGCTTTTCTTGTTGCTCTCTTTCTAATTCTTTAAGTTGTAGGGTTAAATAATTTATTACCAGTTTTTCTTGTTTTGTGTGGTAGGCATGTAGTGCTATAAACTTCCCTCTGAGGAATGCTTTCACTGTGTCCCATAAACTTTGAATTGCTGTGTTTTCATTGTCATTTGTTTTCAATATGTTTTTTATTTCTTGTTTGGTCTCTTTGGTAACTCACTCATTGTTTAATAGCATGCTATTTAGCCTCCAAGTGTTTTATTTTTAATTGTTTTTATTGCAGTTGATTTCTTTTTTCATGTCATTGTGATCTGATAAGATGCATGATATGATTTCAATCTTCTTGAATTCGAATGGACTTATCCTGCATCCTAATATGTGGTCTATCTTTGAAAATGTCCCATATGTACTTGAGAAGACTGTATATTCTGTAGCTTTGGGGTGAAATGTTCTGAAGAAATTAATTAGTTCCATCTGATCTAGTGAGTAGTTAAGGATTGATGTTTCTTTGTTGATTTTTTTTTCAGAGTATTTATCCAGTGATGTCAGTGGGGGTATTAAAGTCCCCTACTATGATTGTATTGCTGTAGATCTCTCCCTTGATATCTTCCAGAAGTTTTTTATGTATTTGGATGCTCCTGTATTGGGTGCATATATGTTTACCTGACTTATATCCTCTTCTCTACCGATCCCTTTAGTATTATGAAGTGGCCTTCTTTATCTCTTGTTACGGCCTTCACTTTGAGGTCTATTTTGTCAGATATAAGTATTGTTACTCCAGGTTTTTTTTCTTTTTCTCATGGGAATATTTGCTAATACTCCCCTGTGAAGCTGTCCTGGCTTTGGCTTTTGTTTGCTGTGTGTTTTTGTTTGTTTGTTTTTCTGCTTCAATTTCATCAGTTGTTATTGACCTTTTTAGATTTTCTGATTCTTCTTGATGCAAGTGTGGAAAGTTGTATTTTTCTTGGATTTTTTCCATTTCGTCCAGGTTGTCCAGCTTGTTGGCATATTGTTGTTCATAGTATTTTTATGATCCTTTTTATTTCTGTGTGGTAAGTTGTTACTTCACCTCTCTCATTTCTGATTTTATTTATATTTTTTTCTTGATGAGTCTGTCTAAAGTTCCATCAACATTATTTATCTTTTCAAAGAACCAGCTCTTGGTGTCATTTATATTTTGTATTGTGCTTTTAGTCTGTATGTCATTTATTTCTGCTCTGATCAGTATTATTTCCTTTATTCTACATACTCTAGGCTTTTCTTGTTGTTCTCTTTCTAATTCTTTAAGTTGCAGGGTTAAATTGTTTATTAGCCATTTTTCTTCTTTCTTGAGGTAGGCCTGTAGTGCTATGAATATCCCTCTCAGGACTGCTTTTGCTGTGTCACATAGATTTTTTTAAATTTCTTTCTTGATTTCATTAGTAACCAATTCATTATTTAATAGAATGCTTTTTAGCCTCCATGTGTTTGAATGTTTTGGGGTGTTTTATTGCAGTTGATCTCTAGTTTCATGTCATTGTGAGCTGAAAATATGCTTGATATGATTTCAGTTGTCTTGAATTTGTAGAGACTTAATTTGTGTCCTGACATGTGGTCTACCTTTGAGAATATCCCATGTGCACTTGAGAAGAATGTATATTCTACAGCTTCGGAGAGAAATGTTCTGTAAATGTCTATTAAATCCATTTAATCTAGTGTGTTGTTTAGAGTTGCTGTTTCTTTTCTGATTTTTTTTTTTTGGTCTAGAATATCTATCCAGTGATGTCAGTGGGTTGTTAAAGTTCCATACTATGATTGTATTGCTGTCCATCTCTCACTTAAAGTCCTCCAGAAGTGTTTTCATATATATTTAGGTGCTCCTATATTGGGTGCATATATGTTTACCAGCTATATCCTCTTGTTGTATCAATCCCTTTAGGATTATGAAGTTGGCTTCATTGTCTCTTGTTATGGCCTTCATTTTGAAGTATATTTTACCAGATATAAATATTGCTACCACAGCTTTTTTTTTTTTCCATTTCCATTTGCATGGAAAAAAATTTTTGCATCCCTTCACTTTCATACTGTGTGAATCTTTTGTTCTGAGGTTAGTCTCTTGTAGACAACATATGTATGGGTCATATTTTCTTATTCATTTAACTACCCCTTTGTCTTTTGTTTGGAGCATTTAAGCCATTTACATTGACATTTTTATTCTTTATATCTGTTTTACTCTTTCTTTCTCTATTACTTTTTCTTGAAAAATTCCTTTAGCATTTCCTGCAGTGTAAGTTTGGTGGTAATAAACTCCTTTAGCCTTTTTTTTTTTTTAATAATCTTTGAAGCTCCTACTTACACCTTCAATTTTGATTGATAGTCTTGCTGGATAGAGTAGTCTTGGATTCAGTCACTGGCTTTTCATTACTCTGTATACTTCATGCTACTCCATTTTTGCCTGATGTTTTTCTGTTGAGAAAACATTTGCTTGTTTAATGGGAGCTCCCTTGTAGGTAATCTCTGTCTCTCTCTTGCAGCCTTTAAGTTCCTTTCTTTGTCTTTAACAATTGTTATTTTAATTATGATGTGTCCTGGTGTGAATCTTTTTGGGTTCATTTTAATTGGGACTGTCTGTGTTTCCTAGACTTGTGTGACTTTTTTCACCAGGTCAGGGAAGTTTTCTGTCATCATTTCTTCAAACAGGTTCTCTATTTTTTGCTCAAATTCTTTTCCTTCTGGTAGCCCTAGTATGCAGGTCACTGTGGCAGTTCTGTGCATTTGGGGGCATGAGGTCATGTCTACTAGGTGGTTTCAAGCAGTGGGGCCATTTGTCCAGGGGTACCAGGTCAGACACAATGGGTTGCAGTGGCAGGTCTGTGCATCTGGGGGCATTGGGCCATGGTGGCAGGGCTGTCACACCACATGAAAGCAGTAGGGCCAGTTGGGCAAAATCATCTGGTCTGTCATGGTGTGTGGGGGTGGCAGACCTCTGGGTCCAGGAGTCAAGGTGGTGAGGTTGGCAGTGTACTCCACTGGTGGAAGAGGCAGCCCAACTTGGTGCTGCTCAACTGATGCAGGAGGCTTACAGGGGTTGTTCAGGTGGTGTAGGGGGCAGGGTGAGCCAGGCACTGCTCTGCTGATGGAGGAAGCAGGTTGGGCTAAACATCCAACTTGCCAATATGGCAGGGCAGGCCAGGTGCTCCATTCACAGAGAGGGTCGGCCAGGTGCTCAGCTCATGTAGGGTCAAAGTTCCACAAGCCAATGTGGCAGGGCAGGCCCCAGACACTGCTTGTCAAGGCATCCTGCCGGTCCTCCAAGGCCCACAGTCCAGGCACACCAAGCTGCTATGTCTAGTCTGTGTGTCCAGAGGTTTCAGGTCCCAGCAGTGGGGGCATGTGCTTCCATCCTTTGCTTAGGGGTACTGAGGTAGGGCTACTCCTTGAAGCCTCCTCCCACAGAGGACCCTGTAGGTCCTTCAAAATGGCATGCTCTCCACTTTCAAGCATAGAGAAACACCTGGTTGTGCATCACACAGCAGCTCTTCTGCTGGAGCGTCCAACCCCGACCACCTCCACTCCCCCTTTCCCACCCAGCTCCTTCTGAAAGATGCCCTCCCACATTCACAACCACAAACACTCTCCTACGCACCCACTCACACAATAACCCTCACTCCAGTCCTGTCCTCTGCCACATTGGTCCTGCCATTTTCTTAACTGTTTCTGACTCTTACATTTTTTCTTCCATTCTTGGCTGTCTTCCTTGATGTTTTGATTTTTTGTAGTGCCATACTTTGATTCCTTTCTGTATATATTTTGTATATCTGCTACAGGTATTATATTTGTATCATAAAGTTTACATAAAACATCCCATTTGTAGAGCAGTCTGTTTTGAGTTGCTAGCAAAGTAACAGACCACATACAGATTACATTTTAACTTTTCCTTCCCTTACATTTGTTATTAATATCATCATTTATATATTTTTAGATTGTGTATCCATTAAATTATTACAGCTATAGTCATTTTTAATAATTTTGTATTTTAACTTTTATACTGGTTAAAAGTGATTTACACACCTTCATAGTATTAGAACATTCTGAATTTGACTATATACTTGTCTTTAGCAATAAATTTTAAATACTTTTATGTGTTTCCATGTTGTTAGTTAGTGTCCATTTATTTTAACTTGAATAAAGTCTTTCAGAATTTCTTGGAAACCAGGTCTATTGGTAATGAAACCCCTCTGAATTTGTCTGGAAAAGTTTTATCACTCCTTCATTCAGAAAGACTGCTTTGTAAAGTGTAGTATTCTTGGTTGACAGGTTTTCCCCCCTTTCAGTACTTATCATATATCATTCCACTCTCTCAGGACATACAGGGTTTCTGCTGAGAAATCTGTTCATAGTGCTATAGTTTCTTTGTATGTGATAATTCATTTTTCTTGTGCTGCATTCAAAATTCTCTCTTGGTCCTGGTATTTTGAGAATTTAATAGACTATGTCTTAGTGAAAATCTCTTTATGTTTAATATATTTGGGTTTCTTTATGCTTCAAGGATCTGGATGCTCATTTCCCTCTCCAGATTTAGTAAGTTTTCTTTCATTATTTCTTGAAATAAGCCCCTTCCCCCCCGCCCCCCTCACCCCTTTTCTTCCTCTGCTCCTTCTGGGACTCTCATAATGTGTATAATACTTTGTAGACAATGTCCCATAAGTCTCCTAGGTTTCGTTTTCTTTCAATCAATCTTTTTTTTTCTCTTTGTTCCTCTGACTGGATAATTTCATATGACCTATCTTTATGCTCACTAATTATTTCTCCTGCTTGGTCAAGGTTAAGTTGAAGCTCTCTATTGAATTTGTCTATATAGTCATTGTGTTCTTCAGTTCCAGAATTTTAGTTTGGTTGTTTTCTATGGGTTCTATAACTTTCTTGGACTTGTCATGGGAATTCCTTGTCAGACAGTTCAAAGATCTCTGTGTCAATAGGGTCAGTTTCTGGTGCTTTATGTTGTTCCTTTGGGGGTGTAATATCTATGCAATTATTACTAATCCATGAGGCCTTATGTTGTTGTCTCTTTGAAGAAGTAGGAAAATCTTCCAGTCTTTAGAGAGTGGCTTTGGAAAAGAAAACCTTTATCAGTCAGCACACAAGATAAAGGGTGGGCCATTTGATGAGATCCACAGGTGGACTTGCTGCTGAAGTTTTTAGGAAGGCTGATCCAAAGCCAAGGTCATTTGGTGGACAAGCCTGCTGGAGCAAACTTGCAGCCTGGGGTCATAGGGCTGGCACATCATTGGGGTAGACCTAGAGGCTGGGTCCACAGGAATATATCTTGGATGCTGGGTCTGTGGTTACATCATGAAGACTAGGGGAACAATGCCTGGCCTGAAACTTGGTACCACAAGCTGGCCTGGTTCTGAGGCTTGCCTGGAGCCTGTGTCTGTGGAGGCCAGAAGGGAATGGGTTGGTACTTGGGTTCACTGGGTAGGCCTGATGCTAGTGTCCAAATAAGTTGAGTGTTCACTTCACTCTCCTCCCCTTAGGTACAGGGTAATTTCCTCAAACTGCACTGTGTGAACTTGGGGGAAGAGTGACATGGGTAATATAAAAATGTTCTTCCTGCCATATGCCATGCACTTTTTCTTATTTTTGTGTCCTACCCAGGTGCTATAATCTCTCAGCTGGTTACCATGGCTCTCATGAAGGTATTTTGATATATGGATGGTTGTACGAATTGATGTTACTCTGAGGGGACATGGTCTGGAAACTACCCTTCAGCCATCTTGCTGATATCATTACTCCATTTTAGCTGGATTTGAAATTAAAATCTCAGAACATTCAGAAAGCACATTGCTCACCCATTTCTATGTATTGAGTTACAAATCTAAGAACCTCCTGGATCCTCCACTGGCATCCTAAGGGATCACGGAAACTGGTTTTATAGGTTTATCCTTATCCTATTTACTGCCAAAGGACTAATTTGCTCTTTGGGCATACATTTTTAAAACCATGCTTTGTATGGCCCAGGAGCCAGGAAAAGTCTACATTTACATGGAGAAAAATGGCCACACCTCCACTTCTGCTTTCTTTGTGTCTAATCACTGTTAAGAAGCTAAAGGTACATTTTAGTACTGACCTTCACTTTCATCTAGGGAAGTGGTATTATAGACACGTGTCCTTTCCCGCAGCAAGCGCTTCGAAATCGTGATTGGTTTGTGCCTTCTAGCTGTCACTCGAGGTGGAGGCACTGGGGGTGCAGCACTTTCCTCAGGTGGGCCTGAATAGATCTGTAAAGGGGGAATATTTACAGGAAACAATTAGAAAGATCAAGTTTTTATCTCCCTATGCCAGTGATGGCGAACCTATGACACGCATGTCAGAGGTGACACACGAACTCATTTTTTGGTTGATTTTTCGTTGTTAAATGGCATTTAAATATATAAAATAAATATCAAAAAATATAAATCTTTGTTTTACTATGGTTGCAAATATAAAAAAAAAATTATATGTGACACGGCACCAGAGTTAAGTTAGGGTTTTTCAAAATGCTGACACGCCGAGCTCAAAAGGTTCGCCATCACTGCCCTATGCTAACTACTATTTGATGCCAGTCAGCATTACATCTAGAGTCTGCCATATCAATTCTAAAATGACTAAAGAAATGGGGGAATTATTTTAATCACTCTAGCTACCAGCAAGAGTTTAGAAATCTCCTACCATGTTCAAGGCACATGATCTGGCATTTCTCAGTGTGGAAGAAATAATACAGACAAAAACTCCAACATCAGTAGTGGATTTTCCACTTACAGCCTGGGAAACCTTAGTCAAGTCTACTCCCATGTCTGAGCCTTAGCTTCCTCATCTGTAACACAGATAGGGTGCAGTGATAATCAAGTGAAAACTGTAATCAAGGTATATGGCATGAGTAGGGGTGGAGTGTGGAGATAATGAAAAATACCCACATGTACTCAATTTTTCGGAAAGGATACCAAAGAAACTGGTTATATTGTTTGCCTCAAGACAGGACTAATGAGTGGCTGAGGAAAGGATGAAGGAAAATTTATTTTCACTCCTATATCATTTTGATCTTTTAAAATTTCATACCCTTTATGCATTACTTATTAAAAATAGGACAAAAACAAAGTGCCTTGGAAAATGTAAAAAGTGTTGGATTGATGAGAGAGGGACTTTGATTAAAATTTTTATACAGTGTCTCACATGTCTTTGGGGAGAATGACATTTTGGTCAAAGAGTACACACTTTGGGAGGAAACACATACGTGCTGAGGGAGGGAGGTGACCCTTATTCAATGCAATAATGAAATCAACTCCAATGATTAGTATAAAGAGAAATGTTAGAGCCCAATATTCTATCAGAAAAGAGTCAACATAGGCTGCATAGTCACGGGATTTATATGTTTGGAAACACAAGGCAAACTTGTGTTACACCTGGATAATGGTAGAGAACAATACAAGAATATTCACAAGATAGTACATGTCTCAATGTCTCATGGCTTAGGGAAGAGAGACTATGACATAATAGTAAGCAGATGAGCTTTGAGACCATACAGTTAGGGGTTATATTTCTGGTTCCACTGTTATTTAATAACAATATTATAAATACCTAAAAATTTTGTGAGCATTTGCTTAGGTATTCTTATTCCTTGTTATTCATCAAATACTCCAGGGCCTTTGCACTGAGTATTTCATCTATTTGCAGTGCTCTACCTCCAAATATTCATGTAGCTTTCTCTCTCAATTCCAGTAGGATTATGATCAAATATACTTTTAATAAGTCCTTCCAGGTGAATGTATCTAAAACGTTGACATGCTTCCCTCTACCCAACACTACCTATGCTCCTCTCCTGTTTAAGTTTTTTTTTTTTTCAATCCTCACCTGACGATAATTTTTCCACTGATTTTTTTAAAGAGAGAGTGGAAGAGAGGGGAGAGAAAGAGAGAGAGAAAGAAACACTGACAGGAGAGGCACATCGATTGGTTGCCTCGGTAGGCACACAAACCAAGGCTGGGAATCAAACCACAACTGAGATACATGCCCTTGACAAGGAATTGAACCTGTGATCCTTTGGTCCATGGTCCAATGCTCTAACCACTGAATCAAACTGGCCAGGGCTCCTGTTTAAGTTTTGTTCTTCTAAGCATTCCTTATCACTTTACAGCATAGTATATTGTGGTTATTTATTTTTGTTGTTGTCTGTCTCCTCACTCAATTGTAAGCTATATGGAAGTATATCATCATGTTCACTGCTATATCTCCAGCAATTAGTAGAGTGATTAGAATTGCTGAGCCAAAAGTCAAACACACTTAAAATTAAATGGCCCACTATAGCTACTCCCATTTTCCAGCTATGATAGTGCAAAAGGGACTAGATTAATATCTTCAGCCTGAAACAATAAAAAAAACCCTAGAAAAATACATGGAATAATGGTTTTCAAGGCATTTAAAATCTGACAATGAAGGACAGTGATACACAAGAGACAGGAAAAACTAATGAGATGAGCCCTATGATTGGTCCAGCTTATAGATTGGAGTCTGCACAACATAATGCATGGAGGGGAATTCAGGGGGAGCCCATCAGTCTCCCTAAGTTGATGACATTGAGTTGCAAGTATGGGGAGGGCAAAGAAGTGAGAGTTTTCAGGGAAGACTACCAGAGAGAAGACTGATGCACAGAGAGTTCTGGAAATCTGTAGGGGTTCTTTTTAAGACTTTAACTGAGTGCTGACCAACACATATGTGTGAGGCAAGAACCACATGATAAAATTACAGGGAACAATATCTAAGATCACAGAGTACCTGGAAGAGTTCCTCTTCTCACCAACCACAATGAAAAATATAATAATTCATAGGACACTGGGTAGAATACACAGAAAAGTTTTGCCTCATTAGCTAAAAACAAAAACAAACAAAAAAAAACACAAAAAAACAAAAACAAAAAAACACCCTAGAGGAAACACTGTTCTTTTTCTGCCTAACAAACACTAAAAGAAATACTTTTAAAAGAAGTACTTTAAAAAAAAGCACCAAGCTGTTTTCAAGTAACTTAAATGTATCTCAGAAAATAGCTTAAGAATATTATTTATAGGAATACAAAAAAAAAAAAAAATGGCCAAGATCCAAGAAGGCAAAATTAGCAATGTCTTGCACCAAATAAGAATTATAATAACATACCTCTTTTCAAATTTGGTGATTTTTATTTCTTTTTCTTGCCTAATTGCTCTGGCTAGGAATCCAATACTAAGTTGAATAGGAGTACTAAGAGAGAGCACACTGGTATTGTTACTGATCTTAGTGAGAAAGCTGTACACTTTTGACATTTGAGTACGATGCTAGCTGTGGTCTTGTCATATATGAAGTGTTTTGTTGAGGTGCATTCCTTCAGTACCCAATTTTTAAATTTTTTTTTATGAAAGGATGCTGAATTTTAGAAAATGCATTTTGTGCAACTAGTGAGATTATCATATGATTTTTATTTTTAATTGTATTAATGTGGTATATCACATTTATTGATTGTGTATGCTGAACCACCCTTGCTTTCCAGGGGTAAATCCCACTTAATCATGGTGTATTATCCTTTAGTATGCTGTTGAATTTGATATGCTAGTATTTTGTTGAGAAATTTTGTGTCTATATTCAACAGATATATATGTTTGTAGTTTTCTATTTTGTAGAGTCCTTATTTGACTTTGGTATCAAGGTAACTTTGGCATCATAAAATGAGTTTAGTAACATTCCCTTCTTTTCAATTTTTTTGAAGTTTGCGGAGGACTAGAATTAACTCTTTTTTTAATTAGTAGAGTTCACCAATAAAGCCATCTAGTCCTGGGATTTTTTCTTTGTTTGGAGATTTCTGATTATTGATTCAATCTCCTCACTCATTATTAGCTTGTTTATATTTTCTATTACTTCATGATTCAGTATTTGTAGGTTGTATGTTTCCAGGAATTTAACCTTATTTTTTAAAAAATGTATTTTTATTGATTTCAGAGAGGAAGGGAAAGGGAAAGAGAGAAACATCAATGATGACAGAGAATCACTGATCTGCTGCCTCCTGTAGACCTCACACTGGGGATTGAGTCAGCAACCTGAGCATATGCCCTGACTGGGAATTGAACCATGACCTCCTAGTTCACAGATTGATCCTTCTTTTCCATGTTGTACAATTTGTTGGCATACAACTATTTCTACTAAGTACCTTTCAATAATAACTTTAAACGTAAACGGACTAAATGCTCCAATCAAAAGACATCAAGTGTAGGGGAGGCTAGGGGACTGTCTAGGGCGGGGGGATAAAATGGATACATATGTAATACCCTTTGTAATACTTTAAGCAATAAAAAAAATAAAAATTAAAATTAAAAAAAAGAAGATTGAAATCATAAAAAGCGTCTTTGCAGACCACGATGGCAAAAAAAGTAAAAAAAAAAAAAAAAAGACATCAAGTGGCTGAATGGATAAAAAGACATGACCCATATATATGCTGTCTATAAGAGACCCACCTCAGAATAAGGGACTCACACAGACTGAAAGTGAAGGGATGGAAAAATATCTGTCAGGCAAATGGAAATGAAAAAAAAAAGCTGGAGTAGCAATACTTATATCTGACAAAATAGACCTCGAAGTGAGGGCCATAAGAAGTGATAAGGAAGGCTACTTCATAATACTAGAGAGATCGATACAACAAGAGGATATAACCCTAATAAACATATATGTACCCAATGCAGGAGCACCCAAATACATAAAAAAAACTCCTGGAATATATCAAGGGAGAGATCAACAATAATACAATCATAGTAGGGGACTTTAATACACCACTGACATCACTGGTTAAATCTTCTAGACAAAAAAATCAGCAAAGATACAGCAATCCTAAATGACTCACTAGATCAAATGGACTTAATTGACATCTTCAGAATATTTCACTCCAAAGCCAAAGAATATACGTTCTTCTCAAGTGCACATGGGACATTTTCAAAAATAGACCACATATTGGGTCACAAGCAAAGTCTTCCCAAATTTATATCAATGCCGGGAGCCGGTCCATCCTTGCTGTTTCAAGGGACCTGGCATATATGGCATACGGTTCTTAATATGTTTGCTCACCTTGTTGGCGCCGTGTTTTAACCAAGGTCACCTCTCCGAGAAAGGTTGAATCCCCAGGTAGAGATTTTCCCCTGAAGTTAGGGAGGGAATAAAACCCCTCAACTAAGTGCCAGGCGGGTAATTAATCCCTTTAACTACGAACAATCATGCTTAAACTACATAATCTTTTCTCCCTGGAATGGAGATAAGAAACGCCCTAACCTTTGTAATAGAGATTGATAGGATTGAATCAACTGGTATAAATACAGTTGTAACAAGACAGAAACACTCAGAACTCAGAACACAGAACTAAGGAGACAGGGCTTGGAAGACAGGACCAAGAGAGACAGAGCCTAGGCACAGAACCTACACAGAACGTTCTCTAGAGACAGAAGAACTTCGATGGCGAGAGCATGCCGGAGGATCCTGGACAGGGACTGGCCTCGGAGCCTGGAGGCGGAGCCTGGCGAGAGAGCATGGCAAAAGATCCTGGACTGAACCTGACTGCGGAGATTGGCAGGAGAGCCTGACTAGAACCTGGTGACTGAACCTGACTGGAGAACCTGGACAGAACCTCTCTGGAGATCCTAACCAGAACCTCTCTGGAGATCGAGACCAGAACTTGGCTGGAGATCCTGGCTAGGCTGCTGATCAACTGAACGCTGCCTCTGTGACATTCCTTCTTCGCCGACTCCGTCCACACCTTTGGGGACCCCTGGACCTGCTGGGGCTGGACCCCAGCATCTCAAGCATTTTTTCAGATCACAATGGCATATTAGAAATAAACTACAATAAAAACAATCCAAAAAAATTCAAACACTTGGAAATTGAAAAGCATGCTATTAAACAATGATTGGGTTACCAAAGAGATCAAAGAAGAAATTGAAAACATCTTATTATTCTTAATATTTCTATGGTATCTCCTTTTCATTTTCAAATATTTGAGGCTTCTCTCTTTATTTCTTAGTCAAGCTAAAGGTTTGTCATGTTTTGTTTATGTTTTCAAAACAAGAGCTCTTCTTTTCACTGATCTTTTTTCTTGTTCATCTGATCTCTAGCTCATTTATTTCTGCTCTGATTTTGGTTATTTCCTTCCCTCTGAAAACTTTTGGCTTAGTTTGTTCTCCTTTTTCTCTTTTCTTGAGGTGTAAAGTTAGTTTCTTTATTTGACATCTTCCTTTTTCTTTAATGTAGGTGTTTATCTCTATAACATTCTCCTCTTAGAACTTCTTTTGCTATATCCCATAGGTTTTGATACATTTTTCCATTGTTTGTTTCTAAATATTATTTATTTACCTTGACCCATTTGTTTTCAAGAAGTGTGTTGTTTGGTTACTACCCTATTGGTGGATTTTCCAGTTTGCTTTCTGTTATTAATTTTTGTTTTCATACCATTGTGTAAAGAAAAGGTGCTTGGTATGATTTCAATCATCGTACACTTATTAAGGCCCTTTTTGTGACCTAACATATTATCTATCCTTGAGGATGCTCTATGTACACCTGAGAAGAATGTGTACTCTACTGCTGTTGGGAGGCATGTTTTCTATAGGGCTGTTATGTTCATTTGGTATATTTCTAATGTTTATTGATTTTCTGTCTGGATGATCTATGCATTATTTAAAGTAGGGTACTAAAGTCCGCTACTATTATTTTGTTGTTGTAAATTTCTCCCTATAGATATGTTAGGATTTTCTTTCTATATTTCGGTGCTCCAAAGTTGGGTGAGTATATAATTTAACTATGATATCCTCTTGATGAATAGACCACTTTATCATCTATAATAATAAAAGGGTAATATGCTAATTAGACTGGATGACCTTCTGGACGAAGCCAGGGCTGTGAGGGCTGAGCCTCTTGCACGAATTTTGTGCATCAAGCCTCTAGCAGAGATATAAAGCATAGTGTAATGAATAGTATAGTTAATAATACTGTACTATAATGATGTAATATGATACCTATTGCTTCCATAGCAATTACATTATCTAATCTAATAAAAGAGAAACATGCAAATTGACCGCACCTGCACTATGCCCCAAGCCATGCCCACTAGCCAATCAGAGTGACTATATGCAAATTAACCCAACCAAGATGGCTGCCGGCAGCCACGGAGCTGGAGCAAGCAGGAGGCTTGGTTGCCCCAGCGATGGAGGAAGCCAAGCTTCCCACCTGCCCTGGCTGGCTGTGGCCTCAGCTCAAGGCAACAAAGTTTCAATTATAGAAGAAAAATAAATCCCAGATACCTGCTTCCAGCCAGTCTCCACTGGGAGCTTAGGTGGCTGGGGGCTGTGGCCAGCCTGCAAACAGCCATCAGCCCCTCACCCAGGCTGGCCACACCTTCATGGGGTAAGGGTCCCAATGGGGGGCTTGGCCAGCCTGCAAACAGCCATCAGCCCCTCACCCAGGCTGGCCACACCCTCATGGGGTAAGGGTCCCCGCTTGGGGGCTTGGCCAGCCTGCAAACAGCCATCAGCCACTCAACCAGGCTGGCCACACCCTCATGGGGTGAAGGTTCCCAATGGGGGGCTTGGCCAGCCTGCAAACAGCCATAAGCCCCTCACCCAGGATGGCCACACCCTCATGGGGTGAGGGTCTCTGCTGGGGGGCTTGGGCAGCCTGCAAACAGCCATCAGCCCCTCACCCAGGCTGGCCAAACCCTCATGGGGTGAGGGTCCCCACTGGGGGGCTTGGCCAGCCTGTAAACAGGCATCAGCCCCTCACCCAGGCTGGCCAGGCACCCCAGCAGGGGCCCCCATCCTGAAGGGGCTGTGGCCAGCCTGCAAACAGCCATCAGCCACTCACTCAGGCTGGCCAGGCACCTCAGCAGGACCCCCTTTCCTGAAGCGGGTGTGGCCAGCCTGAAAATGGCCCTCAGGCCCTCACCCAGGCTGGCCAGGCACCCCAGTGGGACCCCACCCTGATCCTGGACACCCTTCAGGGCAAAAAAGCTGGCCCCCACCCATGCACCAAGCCTCTATCCTATATAATAAAAGGGTAATATGCAAATTGACCCTAACAACAGAACGACTGGGAATGACTGGTCACTATGACACACACTGACCACCAGGGGGCAGATGCTCAATGCAGAAGCTGCCCCCTGGTGGTCAGTGCGCTCCCACAGTGGGAGCTCTGTTCAGCCACAAGCAAGGCTGACGGCTGCCAGCACAGCAGTGGTGGTAGGAGCCTTTCCCGCCTCCTCAGCAGCGCTAAGGATGTCCGACTGCAGCCTAGGCCTGTTCCCTGCTGACAAGTGGACATCCCCCGAGGGCTCCTGGGCTGTCAGAGGGATGTCTAACTGCCAGCCTAGGCTCAATACCCTGGGGAGCAGGCCTACGCCAGCTGGTGGACATCCCCCAAGGTGTCCCAGACTGTGAGAGGGCACAGGCCGGGCTGAGAGAACCCCCCCCTCCGAGTGCACAGATTTTTGTGCACCAGGTCTCTAGTCCTATATAATAAAGAGGTAATATACAAATTAACTCTCATGCCATCATGCCATCACAAGATGGCTGTGCCCACAGTGGAGGTGTGGTTCCCGTAACACAAGATGGCTGCGCCCACAGTGGAGGCAGTGTTCCTGTAACGAGCCATAACAGAGCGATCAGCAGGGATCTGAGGCTACATGGTGCCGGGCTGGAGGGGGGAACCTCAGACCACAACCCCACCCAGGGGGGCTTGATGGGGTACCTCAAGGCGTGCCCCTTGCCCCAGTGCCAGGCTGGGGGACCCCAGGCTGTGCCCCCCGCCCCAGCACCGGGATAGGGGACCTGAGGCTGTGATCCCACCTGGTGGGGATTGATGAGGGACCTGAAGCCACACCCCCCACCCGGCAGACTTGATGGGAGACCACAAAGCATGCACCCCCACCCCGGTGCTGGGCCAGGGGACCTGAGGGTATGCTGGGGGACCTGAGGCTGCACCCCTTGCCCAGCAGGGCTTGACGGAAGACCTGATGCTCTGCCCCCTGCCTGGCACTGGGCCAGGGGACTTGAAGGTTGCCCCCTGCCCAGCAGGGCTTGACGGGGGTGGGGCCGGCCGGGTCTGGGTCTCATGCGATTTCGAGGCATGGGTGGGCAAAAACTTGACTCTGGGTCCTGCGGCGCACCCCAAACTCTGACAGGGAGAAGATTTTCATATACATTTTACTAATTTTCTTTCATCTCTGACACTTCTATTATAGAGAAAGGGCAAATAGCAATATTAAATTATTTCTTCTAATTAATTCCCTTTTAATGTTCACTGGGCCACTAGTTATATAATGATCTTCCTAGTCCTTTTTTACAGTTGTTGGCTGAAAGTTTACTTTGTCTGATGTACTGGTAAGTATAGCTACTCTTCTCTCTTTTGGTTTTCATGTACATGGAATAACTTTTTCCATACTTTCACGTTGATCCTATGTGTTTCCTTAAAGTGGAAGTGAGTCTCTTTTATGCAGCAATTTGTTGGATCTTGTTTACTTTATTTTATATTTTAGTTACATTTGACATACAATATTATATTACCTTCAGGTGTAGAATAGTGATTAAACACTTATATAGCTTATGAAGTGATCACACTGACAAGTCTACTATGTTGAAACTTGTTTTTAATTCAGTCAGCCTCTATATGCCTTTAGATTGAAGACTTTAATCCATTTATATTTAAAATAATTATTGATAGCATTTACCAATTATTGATAGTATTTACCAATTCCACCTTAATAACTGTTTTCTAGGTGTTTTGTAATTCACCTGTTTTTTCTTTGTTTTTCTCTCCTCTCTTGCTGTCTTTCTTCTTGTCAAGTGATAATTTATGTAACGGTATGTTTTGATTCCCTTCTCTTTGTTTTGTGTATCGACTGTAGATTTTTACTTTATGGTTACCAGAAAGTGTACATAAACAAAAATATAGATATGAGTCTATTTATCCATTAAGGAATCTAATGAACAAAATAAACTGACAAACAAAATAGATCCAGAGATATGGAAGCATGCAACAGATTGATGACTCTCAGAGGGAAGGGGGGTGGGGCAGAGATTAACCAAAGAATTTATATGCATATATGCATAACCCATTGACACAGACAACAGGGCAGTGAAAGACTGGAAAGGGGTTGGGAGAGCTGCCAAGAAAGTAAATAGGGAGGGGGGAAGGGGACATCTGTAATACTTTCAACAATAAAGATAAATTTTTAAGAGTCTATTTAAATCTAACATCTTTGATCATATAAAAACATCTACCATTTTATACCCCATATTTTGTTTAACACCCCATATTTTGTTTCCAATGTCATAATTTACCTCTTTTTAGATTCTGTATACATTAACAAATTATAAATTTATCTTTAATACTTTTGACCTTTAACTTTTATATTATGGTTACATGATTAACACACTGCCATATTATAGTATTAGAGTATTTTAAATTTGACTCTATACTTCCTTTTAACAGCAGGTTTTGTATTTTCATATATCTATTTATATTACTTACTAGTGTCCTTTTATTCCTGTTTGAAGAACTCCTTCCTGTATTTCTCGGAAGGCAGGGTCTAGTGTTGATGAACTGACTCAGCTTTTCTTCATTTGTTAAAGTCTTTATCTCTCATTTCTGAAAGATGATTTACTAGGTAAAGTATGCTTGATTGGCAGGGTTTTGGGTTTATTTTTGCAGTTTGCATATACCATCCAACTTTCTTCTGGTCTGTAAGGTGTTTGCTGAGAAATAGGTTGATAGCTTTATAGGGGTTTCCTTTATATGTGAGGGTTTTTTTTCTCTTGCTACCTTTAAAATTCTGTCTTTGATTTTAGACTCTTTCATTATAATGTGTGTTGGAGATCATTTGGGGTTGAAATTTTGAGGGGACTCGTTAGCTTCATAAATCCCCAGATTTGAAAAGTTTTCAGCCATCATTTCTCTCCTTGCCTGCCCTCCCCCACTTCCCCCCACAGGAGTGAGGATATTTTTTCCATTGGTTTTCTTTTTAGTCTACTTTTTAAAAAAATTAAATTCTTAATTGTTTAAAGTATTACAAGTGTCTCCTTTTCCCCCCATTGACCTCTCTCTGGCCACTCTCACCTCCCAGCACATGCCTACTTTCTATGTCCATCGGTTTTGCTTATATGCATACATGCAAGTCATTTGGTTGATCTTTTACCCTCCCCTTCCACCTTCCCCTGACTTTCCTCTGAGGTTTCAGTCTGTTCGATGTTTCTGTGTCTCTGGATCTATTTCTGTTCATTATATTCCACAAATGAATGAGATCATGTGATATTTATCTTTCTCCAACTGGCTTATTTCGCTTAGCATAATGCACTCCAGGTCCATCCATGCTGTTGCGAGTGGTAAGAGTTCTTTTTTTAAAATATTTTTTATTGATTTTTTACAGAGAGGAAGGGAGAGGGATAGAGAGTTAGAAACATTGATGCGAGAGAAACATCGATCAGCTGCCTCCTGCACATCCCCCACTGGGGACGTGTCCGCAACCAAGGTACATGCCCTGGACCAGAATCGAACCTGGGACCTTTCAGTTCGCAGGCCGATGCTCTATCCACTGAGCCAAACCGGTTAAGGCAGTTCTTTCTTTTTTAAAAGCAGCGTAGTATTCCATTGTGTAGATGTACCACTGGTTTTTAATCCACTCATCTGCCATTATTTCTTTTTGTGACTTTTAATTTCTTTATTTATTATGGCATTACATATATGTCCTTATCCCCCCATTAACCCCCACTCATGCCCTCACACCCCCCTGTGTTTGTGTCCATTGGTTAGGCTTATATGCACGCATACAAGTCCTTTGGTTGATTTCTCCCCCTTACCCCCACCCTCCCCTACCTTCCCTCTGAGGTTTGACGTTCTGATCGATGATTCTCTGTCTCTGGATCTGTTTTTGTTCATCAGTTTATGTTGTTAATTATATTCCATAAATGAGTGAGATCATGTGTAGCAGCACAATTCACCATAGTTAAGATTTAGAAACTGCCATTATTTCTTTAAATACGCTTTCTCCCATTACTCTCCTTCTGGGAGTTCTGGGATTCAAACAATGAATAGATTGTCTCCTTTAATGAATCCCTTAATTTACATAGACTATCCTCACAATTTTTCATTCTTTTTTATTTTTGTTCCCCTGATTGGATTATTTCAAATAGCCTGCCTTCTAATTCACTAATTCTTTCTTCTGTCTGGTTGAATATTATGTTGAAGGTCTCTACTGAATTCTTTAGTTCAGTCATTGTTTTTTTTTCTAATGGTTTCTATTTCTTTTTTTTTTCTTCTCACTTTGTTTATGCATTATATACTTAACTTTATTTAGTTCTCTGTTTTCTTGTAGTCCATTGAATTTCTTTAAGAGTATTATTTTGGTGCTGCTGGTATGGCTCAGTAGTTGAGCATTGACCTATGTACTAGGAGATGACAGCTTGATTCCAGGTCAGGGCACATGCCCGGGTTGTGGGCTCGATCCCAAGGAGAGGGTGTGCAGGAGGCAGCCAATCAATGATTCTCTCTCATCATTGATGTTTTTATCTCTCTCTCCCTTTCCCTTCCTCTCTGAAATCAATAAAAATATCTTTAAAAAATTTTAATAGATGAGTATTCTGCATTCTTTGTCAGACCATTCCTAGACCTTCATTTCCTTAGGGTCACTTATTAGAGATTTATTAGTTTCATTTGGTGGTATCATTTTCCCTTTATTCTTTATCCTTATGGCCTTACATTGATGTCTGTGTGCATTTGAAAAAGTAGACATCTCTTCCATTCTTTACAGACTGGTTTCCACAGGCAAAGCACTTCAAAAGTCATCCCAGATTGAGATTCTGGGTAGGACATGTCGTGGTGTCCAGGGAGAGGCTTGCTGCTAGAATTCTTGTGCAGGCAGGTCTGGGGCCTGGGTCAGCAAGCTTAGCGCTTGGGTCCACAGGGACAAGCCTGGTGCCTGATTCTAAGTGGGTGGGCCTGAGGTTGTGCTCACTGGAACATACCTGGTGCTTGAGTCTGTAGTGATGGGCCTGTGATCTGGGTTCAAGTGGATGGATCCATGGGGTGGTCTTGGCATCTGGGTCCACAGGGACTGTTATAGTGATGGATGGGCTGGGAAGCCTGGTTTCATAGCAACTAGCCTAAAAGCTGGGGCCATGAGACCTGGCCTGACACTAGGGAAAGCCTAGAGTTTGGGTCTATGGTGCCCAGCCTGGTATTAGGGGGCCCAGAAGCCTGGCTTCATGGGATCTAGCCTACAGGCTGTTGCTGGTGCTGGTGCTGGATTGGAAGTGAGGTAGGCCAAGAGTCTGGATGCATAGGAGTTTTTCTGGAGCCTGAGCAGCAGAAAAAGTCCTGGTATTAAGGTGGCCTGGGAACCTATGTCTGTGCGAGGCAGTCTAAAGGCTAGGTCTGTGGAAGGTAGCCAGTTCTGGAATAGGCCAGAAGTATGGGTTCAGGAGAGCTTACCAGATGCCTGGTGACATGAGAGTTAGCCAGAACTTGGGTGGGCCAGAAGCCTGGCTTTTTAGGAGCCCACTGGTGCCTTAGGAGCTGACTGGAGATGTGGGAACTGAGTGATATAGATATGGTTTAGGGACTTGGGTTTGCAGGAACCAACAGGGAATCTGTTGCTACAGGATCCATCTAGGGTTATGGAAGTCATAAGGGGTCACAGAAGTTGGTGGACTCCTGAATGAGCAAGGAGACCACTGGGAGACTGTAGTAGACACTGCAGTCTGTAGGAGTTCGCCTGTTGCGGGGGTCGTTCAGCACTGGAGTCCACAGTGAAGTCAGATTCTCACTTCACCGTCCCTCCATGAAGAGCGTGTACCCTCTGTGCTGGACTTCCAAGGTTTGGGAGGGGGTTGGTGGTGGTGATATACTAGTAATTCTATCTTCCCTCCTCAATAAATCTTATTTCTGCGCTTCACCCATATGTTGTAATCCTTCACCCAGATTCCTTAGCTCTTGTAAAGATATTTGTGCATATATGATGTTTTGGGGACAGAACCAGTGCTAGAAATTCCTATACTGCCATCCTGCTGATATCATTCCACAATCCACTGAGCTCCATATCTTCATATCCCATTTGCTCATTGACCTGGTCTCTGCCCACACTAATCTTTTGGAACTGTTTTTTTGTTTGTTTGTTTGTTTAAGATATTCATACTTTACTTCCTTAAACTACATAAAGTATGCGATAAAATAAAGGAAGCTATGCTTTCATGGATAAGAACCTACACTTTTTTAAAATTTAAATTCTTTATTGTTTAAAGTATTACATGAGTCTCCTTTTCCCTGCCATTGACCTCTCCCTGGCTACTCCCACCCGCAAGCACAAGCCCTCACCCCCCTACTGCCTCTGTCCATTTGTTATGCTCATATGCATGCATACAAGTCCTTTGGTTGATCTCACCCTCTCACCCCTCAACTTCCCTCATAGGTTGTACAGTCTGTTTGATGCTTCTCTGTCTCTGGATCTGATTTTTTTCATCAGTTTATGTTGTTAATTATATTCCACAAATGAGTGAGATCATGTGATATTTATCTTTCTCTGACTTATTTCACTTAGCATAACGCTCTCCAGTTCCATCCATGCCATTGCAAATGGTAAGAATTCCTTCTTTTTTATAGCAGCGTAGAATTCCATTGTGTAGATGTAACAGAGTTTTCTAATCCACTTGTCTGCTGATGGGCATTTAGGCTGTTTCCAAATCTTAGCTATGGTAAATTGTGCTGCTATGAACATAAGGGTGCATATATTTTTTCTGATTGGTGTTTCTGTTTTCTTGGGATACATTCTTAGAAGTGGAATTACTGGCTCAAATGGAAGTTCCACTCTTAATTTTTTGAGGAAACACCATACTGTTTTCCACAGTGCACCAGTCTGCATTCCCACCAGCAGTGCAAGAGGGTTCCTTTTTCTCTGCATCCTTGCAAGCACTTGTTTGTTGATTTGTTGATGATAGCTGATTTGTTGATGATAGCCATTCTGACAGATGTGAGATGGTACCTCATTGTTGTTTTTATTTGCATCTCTCGGATGATTAGTGACTTTGAGCATGTTTTCATATGTCTCTTGTCTTTCCGTATGTCCTCTTTCAAAAATTGTTTTTATAATGATCACCTCTAGCTTCCTAATTGTCAAATCCAATGGGGAGTTTTCAAGCCTTATTTTGACTTTGCCCCAATAATTGACATTGGTGAAAATCCTACTCTAAAATAGCCTTTACCTTTTAACTTTCTGTATGACTATATTCCTACTCTCTGAACACTGCCCAGTCTCTTTCACTGGATCTTCCTAAAGGCTGGTTTTCCCCAAGACTGTGTTCTCTATCCTCTATTGATCTCACTAGAACTGTTAGACACATTCTTTAACAGTTTTATCCACTCCCATGGATTGCAATATGAGTTTTCTCGAATGATTTCTATACTAGCACTAGGAAATTTGTGCATGGGGGGGCGGGGAGCAGTGTACCTCAGCCTGGCCTGCACCCTCTCCAATTTGGGACCTCTCGGGGGATAACTGGCAGTCAGACATCCTTCTCACAATCCAGAACTGCTGGCTCCTAACCACTCGCCTGCCTGCCTGATTGCCCCTAACTGCTTCTGCCTGCCAGCCTGATCATCCCTAACTGCTCCCCTGCTGGCTTGATTGCCCCTAACTATTTCTGCCTCAGCCCCACACCCAGGACCCAGGATTCCCTCCTCCAACTGACCACAGGCACCTGGGACCTGAGCTTCCCTCCCTCTGGTCAGCCATAGGCACATGGGACCCGGCCGGCTTTGCCCAGGCCAGCTGAAGCCACAAGGGATGGTGGGCAGGTGGCTCTGCCTGGGCTGCAACCGCAGGTGCTGGTGCCTGGGACCACAGGGTGGGTGGCTTCTTTGTCTCCCAGGCCACAGCCAGCCGTAGGTGCTGGTGCCAGGGACTGCCAGCAGGCGGTTTTGCCTGGGCCCGGCTTTGTCAGGAAGGATGTGCGGATGGTCGTCCAGAAGACATGTGGTCTAATTAGCATATTACCCTTTTATTAGAATAGATTATGGTGTGTTTTTTCTTGCCATGATTAACCATAGTAACTGTTGCTTATGTATTAAAGTTCTATTACTGCTAAGTCTAGAAGAAGCCTCAGAATCCTTCTCACCATTCATCTTAAGTCTGATGCTTAGTTGATCAGAATTAACAACTGAGGTGAAGCCTCTTACTGCAGATGTATCCCAGAATGTATGGCATCCTCTCTGCTTTATGATCCAGTTAATAATACACTGCCTCAATCATGTTGATTGAGGTCATTTTTCCCCTTGCAGTTTCTAGTAGTAGATTACCATCTACTGCCTAGGAAGTAAAATTGACTGTCTCCATGTAGATCACAAAATAAGGCATTTTTTCTATCAATAAAATTTCATTCTTTCAGCATGAATAATTTTTTCAACAACATTTTGAGGCAGTAACGGCTTATAATAAATTGAGTGATTTACTGTTTCAGGTACTGTGCTGTGTCATACACAGATTTCATTTTATCTTTGCAACAACTCTATACAGTAGGTACTATAATGACACAGATGAGAACACTGAGGTATAGAGAGATCAGGCAACTGACCAGTAAAACCTGAAAGTGGCTGAGTCTTATTTCAAATCCATGAGCCATGCCATTTAACCATTACACTCCACTCATTATTGTGCTAGAGCCTGCTCTTACTGGCTCACACATTTTCAGGAATTTTGTAAGTTGGTTGTTAAACATGTTCATTATTAAAAATTAAATTATATAATCTTAAAAGTGAATAAATTACATTAAAACCAAAGGTAATACATACTCTAAATTCATCACTCCTCAATAATTTACTACACTTTATTTGTCTGACTCGACATTATTTATATCTTTTGAGTCTTTCTGGTAGAATATAATAGTGTATTACTGCATATTTCTCTTCAGTTCTGCATTTGGTGGCATCACATTAGCAGCTGAAATCAGCCATGGATGGAGAATTTATGCCACGGAAATTGGTTGATAGTATAAATCAGAGTTTTGTTTTCTTTTTTCTTTTTTAAATATTTTTTATTGACTTTTTACAGAGAGAATGGGAGAGGGATAGAGAGTTAGAAACATCGATGAGAAAGAAACATCGATCAGCTGCTTCCTGCACGCCCCCCACTGGGGATGTGCCCGCAACCAAGGTACATGCCCTTGACCGGAATCGAACCTGGGACCTTTCAGTCCACAGACCGACGCTTTATCCACTGAGCCAAACCCGTCAGGGCCAGAGTTTTGTTTTCTTTGATTGAGAGTCAGTTGTTAAACATTTATCGGCACAACACTGACCACATTGGTGGTGGTGGTCTTGTCAGAATATGTTATATTATGCAGATGAAAATCTATTTAAACAGACTTGATGTAGATATTTTCAAAGATGGAATAATTGTCCTTGTCAACTATTTTAGTTGATTCATATCTTCACTAATTGTCATCATTGCAAAGTTTTCAGTCCCCATATGGATTGCTGGATATAATATGTCATGCCCTGTCCCTGTACCCTCCCTTTGCAGCCTTTGTTACCTTAACGACTCTAGTTTTCCATTTATATGTTTAAGTACCAACCTTACCGGCTTAAAAATATAAGCTTTTAACATTGCTCTCTCTGTTCCGTATCCTTCAGATGAAAAGTAGAGTTGGGTTGCGGCAGAGGAGAGAAATTCAGAAGGGGAATATTGGAGTAATGACTGCAGTGGGAAAAGAGGGAACCTATTTCCCGGGCCACAGGTGCTGGCACCCTGGACCACAGGGCTGGCAGCTTCTCTGGGTGGCTGCAGCCCGGGACCTTGGGGCGGATGGCTTGTCTGTTTCCTGGGCTGTAGCCAGCCGCAGGTGCTGGAGCCTGGACTGCAGGTGGGCAGCTTCTCCGTGTCCCCTGGGATGCAGTATAGGTGGCTTCTCCGGCTGGCTGCAGCCTGAGATCACGAGCAGGTGGCTTCTCCAGCTGGCTGCGGCCTGGGATCACAGGGCAGGCGGCTTCTTCGTCTCCTAGGCTGCAGCCAGCCTCAGGCACTGGGGCTTGGCTCCTCAGTCTCCCTGAGGACATGTGGGGCAGGTGGCTTCTCCAGCTGGCTGTGGCCTGAGATTATGGGGTAGGCGGCTTCTTTATCTCCCCAGCTGTGCAACTTCTTCATCTCCCAGGCCAAAGCCAGCCGAAGGCGCTGGAGCCAGACTTCTCTGTCTCCCCTGACTTCTGCGTCTCCAACAGGCCTGGAGGGGCCAGAGCCGGGATGCTTGCATGATAGCCATGGCTGTGAAGCAAGTATCCCGGCTCCGACCTCCGCCATCTTTGTTGGGTTAATTTGCATATCACTCCTGATTGGTTGATGGGCGTGGCTTTGGTCATCATGAAGGGATGGCTATTTTGCATGTATCTCTGTTATTATATAGGATATTTAACACCTGCTTAATACTGGCATCTGGGTATCTCAGAGCTATCGGAAACTCAACACTTCTAAAATTTAACACACTTAAATATTTTCTTATAACTATTTATTATTTAACCCTTTGTACACCATAAGCATCTATAGACACAGGCAGCAGACCTTCCCCACACGCCATGTACATCTATAGCCACAAACCTCGCATATCAACTCTGGTCACCCGATTTTAAAATCAGACTTGTTAGTGACATCTCTGGGTTTGTAAAGAAAATTATGGTAACTTAAATTCGTAAATATTCTAGTGCATATGGAAGGAATTCCAATATAATCCATTGGAGGCGTGGCAGTTAACTGGTTAAAGCAATGCTAATGTCCATGCCAGAAATCTGGACATTATTACCCAAGCATCCTCCATCTATCTCATATCACACAGCCATTTAGTCACCAAGTTCTATCACCTATATAACCTTAATATCTCTCTAATCTATCATCTCTGTTCCCTGCTACTGCCTTACTTCAGAATCTCATCATGTCTCCCTAGTATTACTACAGTGGTCTTCTTACTGTTCTCTGTGCCTTCTGTCACTCTTTCCTTTAATGTGTCTACCATAGTATGAATAGAGTGATCTTTATAAACTCGAAGTATAATTGTATTACTCTTCTGTTTAAAGTATTTCAGTGACACCTCCCTATCTTTAGGACAAAGTCTAAATTCCTTAGTTTGTACACAAGGAGTTCCATAATCTGGCCACTGCCAACAATCTCCAGTCTCATCTTTTACTAATCCAAAATCCCTCTTAAACTACAGCCATTCTGGGTTATTATCATTCTTTGCATGCTATGTTTTGTTATTCCTGTGTGTATACAGAGTTCTCTGTGTTTAGAACACCTTTCCCTTTTATGGAGGAGGCTGCTAATTGCTTTCCAGTATCCAGTAGCCCTTCTTCCTTTTACTAATATAAATCATTGAGTTTTAGCTGTGTACCCATGCCTACATTTCTTAGACTCCCTTGCAGCTAGGCCATGTATTTAAGTTTTAGACAATATAATACAAGTGCAAGTTATCTATGAAGATTTCTGGATCATGTTTTTATGAAGAAATTGTCTGAATTGCATTGTCTGTTTCATCCTCTCTGGAAAATAACTGGAGACCAATGGAACACGTTTCTGGGACAGAGATTGAGGCAACATGGTGAGGATGGCAGAGCTACCCCACAAATTTAAGACTGTTGACCTCTGGACTTTTACATGAATTTATGTTTCTCTTTGTTATAGGAGGTTAGTCTGTACCTTAATTAATACACTTCTCTTTAACTTTCAGGACTCAAATCATGCATTACCCACTGTATGAAGCATTTTCTGACTTCCAAGACAGATATGTTTCTCCTTCCATGTGGTCCCATAGCATCTGATGTACATCTTCGTCATGGTAGTCATCACATTGTATCCTGAGTATTAATTAGTTGGTCCAAATTCCCTGGCAGTATCACGAGTCTCCCAACAGTGGAGATTTTTGTCTCATTCATCTCTAGAATGTAGAGCCCTAATAAGGCACTAGCAAAAGGTAGCAGCTCAATGACAGTTTTTAGACTGAATTGATGAATTTTGGTTGCCCCTCAATAGCTGTTATAAAGTAGAGTCTTTTCTCACTTATTCCTTCTCCAACTGGAATTAAGGAAAGAAAGTATAACATAGAGATTAAAGAGTCAGGTATGAAACTGGACCACTCTTTTGCACCATATAACACACACACACACACACACACACACACACACACACACACACACACACTCGGTTAAAGACTTAAATGTAAGTCCCAAAACCATAAAACCCCTAGAGGAAAATATGAGAAGTAAACTATTTGGCATCAGTCTGAGTAATATCCTTTTTGATACATCCCCTCAAGCAAAGGAAACAAAAACAAAAATAAACAAATAAGACTTCATCAAACTAAAAAGCTTGTGCACAGTGAAGAAAACCTTAAATAAAACAAAAAAGACAACTTATAGAAAGAATATATTTGCAAATAAGATATCTGATAAAGGGTTGATATAAAAAACATATAAAAAACTCATACAACTCAATAACCAAAAAAGTAAACAATCCAGCTGAAAATGGGCAGAGGACATGAAAAGACATTTCTCCAAAGAAGGCATATAGATGGTTAACAGACATATACTAGTATAAACATGCTCAGCATCACTAACACTAGGGAAATGCAAATAAAAAACACAATGAGATACCAGCTCACACCAAACAAAATGGCTATTATCAAAAAGTCAACAAATAATATGTGTTGGTGAGGATGTGGAGAAAAGGGAACCCTTGTGCACTGTTGATGGGACTGCAAATAGTTGCAGCTCCTATGGAAAACAGTATGGAGATTCATCACAAAACTAAAAATTGAACTATTATACAACCGAGCAATTCTACTTCTGAGTATTTATCCAAAGAAAACAAAAACACTAATTAGAAAACACTTGCACTATGTTCATTGCATCATTACTTACAATAATCAAGCTATGGAAGAAAAACCTAGGTGTCCATCAGCAGAGAAATGGATAAAAATGATGTGGCATATATACAATGGAATATTATACAGCAATAAAAAAGAATGAAATCTTGCCATTTACAACAACATGATGGTCCTAGTGAGCATCTTCTCTGAGCCCTGAACAAAGTGAAATAAGTCCGTCAGAAAAAGACAATTACTGTATAGTTTCACTTATACGTGAAATCTAAAAAAAATAAGTCTTGTTTTATTTTTTTTAGATTTCACATATAAGTGAAACTATACAGTAATTGTCTTTTTCTGACGGACTTATTTCACTTTGTTCAGGGCTCAGAGAAGATGCTCACTAGGACCATCATGTTGTTGCAAATGGCAAGATTTCATTCTTTTTATTGCTGTATAATATTCCATTGTATATATAGTAAAGAAACCAAAACAACAACAACAAAAAACACAGACTCATAGAAACAGAAACCAAAGGGATGGTTACCAGAAGGGAGGGTGTGTAGTGATAGGTGAAAAGGAGAAGAGGAATATAGTCAATAATATTGTGATAAATTTACATAGTGACAAGTGATTACTAAACATTGTAAGGTATATAAGTGTCAAATCATTATATTGTATAACTGAAACAAATTTAATCAATATAAGATTGGTTAAACTATAGTTAACCAACTATACTTAAATTTTTGAAAAGTCAGCTTTGAGTCAGAATCAGTAGTGTTAAGGCTTTGCCACTTACTAGTACACAATATTGGGTGTGGTACTTATTAAACTATATTAACCTCCATCTTGAGGCTCAACTTGCACTTTCTAAATGTAGTTGCAAAATGAGGATAATGATACCATCTATCTCATAGGGTTGTGCTGATTGATTGAAAAAATATATGTAAAGAGCTTAGTCTAAAACATATTAAGTGCTCAATAAATGGTAACTATTCTAACTATTAGCAACCCTAACAAGGATTTAAACCCATGTTTCCTTATAGGAAGAAAGAGTGAGAGAGGAGATGAAGAAAGAAGGCAGAGTAAGTGGAGGAGGGAGGGAGGTTGATATTGGAACAATAAGGGTGAAGTGGTTCTCTGCTATGCAAATCAGGGATTGTGAACTTGATACCTGATGGCTCTTCAAGATCTCTTTTGGATTAAATGATTTTATTTCACTCTTCGTTATACAAATTATTCATGTCTCATTAACAAAACTCTTTCCTCACATCCCATTCTTCTTCAAGGAGCTACCCAACCCCCAAGATGGGTTCAATAACTTCTAGGGGTGGTAAGGAGAGCTGCTAATTCCATCTGGAAAGGGTGCATTCTATAGGCCCTGTCTCTTCTAAGTAGACTGAGACATAGTTTGGGAGCCTTTTGAGGCCAGTTCTGACTATATGCTAGTAGACAAGGCTCAGCGAAAATGCTCACTAGGCTTAAAATCACATTCTCTAAATGAGAAAAGTCTAGAAAAACAGAGAGGGTACTTCCTATTGTGTATCCTTTCTAAAAGTAAAACATGGCCCTCAACATGTATTGCAACATCTTCTCCAAAGCTGGCCTACAGATGTAAACCTTGGAGCTAAGCTTTAATGTGGAAATGTTGGCAATTACTGTGGTAGAAATATTACAGTTATCTGTCTCGCTATTTTGTCTGCCCTCCAAAGGCCACATTTCATATCTCTTTTAAATGATAAGCTGTAACCTATCTGTTACTGCTATTCCCTTTGAGAAGAATAATGGAGTAAATGATCCTCCTTGCTTGTTCAACTTGAACCACTTTGACTTCTTTGCTGTCCAACATGCCAAGAACCCTATTTCCTCAGGAGCTCTGCACTATTCCTGGATCTTCTCTCCTGCAAGATATCCACCACAGTTTATACCCTTACTTTATTCAATTCATTGCCTAAATATCAGCAATACCACCTTCTATAACAATCTCATACCTTTTTTATTTTTCTTCAGAGCAGTTCTCACCATGTGAAAAATATTCCAAATTATTTATCATCAGTCTCTTCCCACTAGAATATGAGATCTATGAAATAAAGTCCTCTGTTTTGTTTACATGTACATACTGAGTGCCTATAACCTTGCTAGTATATAATAAAAATTTGGTAAGTATGTATTAAATTAATGAATATTATTAGTTCTTTGAAAATAGGACTACAAAGTACAGATATAACTAGTGGGCTTGGGAAGGAAAACCTAGCAAAATATCCACAGTTTCTCTTAGAAGATGAGGAAAGAGCTGATGGGCTCATGATCTCTGGACTTAACTTCTGACAGCCTAATTTTACTGAGAAGAAAACTTTTAGAGATGAAAAAAGGAGTTAAGAAAGACCCAAGAAAAGAAACTCAAGCTATTCTATTCAATTCCCTATTGACTTCTTGAGTATTTATGAAAAAAATTATTCTGAACATATTCTGAGAATTAAATAACAATAAACCCTTTGTAGATAGAAAAAAAATCCTAAATGAATGGGAAACTCATAGTGTTAGACGATTTCGTACAGGGAAGGATGGGACCAAATACCAGGTGAAATAGAATATAAAACTAGTTTCTCTGCATCTCATGCAATCATTGTAAAGAGGAAGTGATAGCAGTGGCAGGAGAAGGTGAAAATGGTTGTATCAGCTGCTATACTAGAAGACTGACTAAAACATGGCTTTGGTGGAACAAACTTTTTCCAAGTTCAAGCTATGGGTCAGAACTGTTTTTATTTTATTTTATTTTTTAAAATATGATTTTTAGAAAGAGAGGAAGGAGGAGGGATAGAGATATAGAAACATTGATGAGAGAGAAACATCAATTGGCTTCCTCCTGCATGCACACTACGGGGATCGAGCCCGCAACCCAGGCATGTGCCTTGACCAGGAATCAAACCAGTGACCTCCTGGTTCCTGGGTCGATGCTCAACCACTGAGCCACACTGCCAGGCTGAACTGCTTTTAATAGTGAACTCCTTCCTATCCAATGTCTACTATGTGTCAGTTACAGTTCTAAGTACTTTATATATATTAACTCATTTATTGATTGTTTACAAATTTCTTTCTCTGAACTTCCAAAGAGGATTTGGGAGTAAAGGACATGGTTGACCAACCAGCACAGTGGTCGGCAAACTCATTAGTCAACAGAGCCAAATATCAACAGTACAACGATTGAAATTTCTTTTGAGAGTCAAATTTTTAAAACTTAAACTATATAGGTAGGTACATTGTTATTAACTTAATTAGGGTACTCCTAAGCTGGCCTTTGCTAAAAACGTCCTCAATCTGATTAAGGTACGTTCACTGAGGTCAACCCCTTCCAACTCTCCCATCCACACTCATCTTGTATACTTGTTTCAGATAGACGAGTGTGGATGGGAGTGTTGGAAGGGGTGTACCTCAGTGAACGTAGCTCAAAACAATGTACCTCCCCCGCACTGCGTATCCTGCAGCCCGCCTGCGCCGCATCTCCTATAGCCCGACGGAGGGACACCCCCCACTTCTTCTAACATCACTTCTTCAAAATAGACTCACTCAGGCCGAAAACCGACTTCTGCGCATGGGCCACGAAGTTTCAATCGCAATTTACATGCGCGCCCGCACGTGGTATTTTGTGGAAGAGCCACACTCAAGGGGCCAAAGAGCCGCATGTGGCTCGTGAGCTGCAGTTTGCCGACCACTGAACTAGCATATTCCCTAAATTCCACCACAGAATAAAGCCCTCTATTTACCTTTTTCATAGGATTAAAGGAGGAGAGAATAACTGGAAGTATAAATGAAAAGTTAAGGAAATCATAAAAACCTGACAGGGTATAAGCCCTCATTTTCCTTCCTCTGGACACAAGTGGCCCTACCATCACTGAAAAACCAAGCAGGAATTCTTAACTCATAGATAGATTAAATCTATTCACTAGGAAGCAGATTTGAGAGGGGATTTGAAGTCAAAGGGTTGGCTAAGAATAAAGAATGTACATTGTCCAAGGTCACCTGATAGCAAGTGGCAGGGCCATGATATAAATTCAGATGTGTTCAACTTCAAGGTTAACACTCTTTCCTCTGTATAATATTAAAGTAAACATTTTAAGTTTAAAAAAGAATTCCTTGGGTGAAAACATTATCAGGAACAACTTATTTTCCCACCCTCCACAACTCCAGGACAGAATGATTTGTTTCTTTTGCAGATTGGTTAAGAACACTTAGGGTTTTGTTTTCTTTGATAGATTTCGGGGGAAATCCCAAATGATATACAGAGCAGAATCAGATGAACCAGTGCTATTTGTTTCCTGAAAATATGGTTAACAATAAGTGAATGTTAGCTGAATTAAATTCCTGGTCTAAGAGACCAAAATACCCAAAGAAAACTACTTCACTCTGCTGGGCCTTGGTTATTGCCTGGGGTTGTAGTCAGGAGTCCAACTCCTGGGAATCCTTTTTCTGAAGGCTCATCAGTACTAAATCTGGATGACAACATTTGTTGGGCTTTGAGGCACAACCAAGAAAAGTATCACCTTCACTGGAAAGGGGTTCATGATCTGCTTGCCTGAGCTTAGCCACATATTAATCTCCTTCCGGTTTCTTCTCTGTCATGCCTTCAAGTGTGAAAGAGAAGAATTATAACAGAAGGCAATCATTTTTCAGTTGCCAAAAGCCATGATATCCATATTTAAACATTTGGAAATTTTGGCAGAACAGAGCAACTATCCAGATTCAACCCAGATGCCGCTTCAAGGCTGCAAATATCACATTGTTCAAAAAGTATCTTGCCTTTCCATAAATCAAAGCTACAGGACTTAGCCCTGATGAATCCCAGATTTCCACTGAGTCTCCATTTACACTCTGGTTGAAGCTGCACTTTCTGGGGTTTGGTTATATTAGCAAAAACTGTACTTTGAACTTCATTAGAAACAAAAGTAGTGATGGGGTAAAAAATAACGAGCTCTTAACATTTGAGAGAGGCCATTTTAAACATCAAGTATGTCACCAAGTTTTCTTAGAGTATGTATACAACTTTGAAAATGTCATGTATGCTGTTACCAAGAGCCAACTTTTTTGTAAGAGGGCTGTCACCAGGTCTATCTTTGGTCTTTGCAATAGTCTTTAAGGCCCTTCTAGATATAACATTCTAGAATCTTATCTAGTCTACCCATTCATTATACTTATGGGAAAACTCCAAAGAGGGGGTCATTTATCCAAGGCTCCAAAGCCAGTAGGTGATAGACCTGAGACTAGGACCCAAGAATTCTAATCCCCAATCTGGCACACTATTCCCTTAAAACACAGTATCTCCTATATGAACCAGTTTTAGACAGCCACTGATTATATCTATTGGGTCTACAATTCATGATCTGTCTGTTGGTCCATTCCCCTGTGCAGTTGTCTTGGGGAGAGAATACTGAGAGAGAGAAAGCAAGAAGTCAGATCTTCATAAGGACACCTCCATCTACTTGGCCTAGATTATGTGGTTCCTACTAAGAATGGTATGACATATTTCAAGTGGAATTTTACTTTTAAAACTATTTAGGATGATTTTAGGCTTGGGAAGTAAATAGTTTCTGTATCATTAACAACCATGAATTAAAAATGGTCTAAGGGCCCTGACCAGTTTGGCTCAGTGGATAGAGCGTGGGCCTGTGGACTGAAGGGTCCCGGGTTCGGTTCCGGTCAAGGGCATGTACCTTGGTTGCAGGCATATCCCTAGTAGGGGGTGTGCAGGAGGCAGCTGATCGAGGTTTCTCTCTCATCGATGTTTCTAACTCTCTATCCCTTTCCTTCCTCTCTGTAAAAAAAAAAAATCAATAAAATATATTAAAAATAGTCTAAGGACTTTTAAGAAAAGCCTCTTTAACTATAAAGACTTAATAGATATCAAGGTACAAGGACTGGAAAAACACCATAATTAAGATAAAGTTAATCTCCTGTTAATTCAGTAGATGTATGGTAGTATAGAGCATGGGGAAGTATTAAAATTTGGTGGGAAATACTATGTGCAAAGTACTTAACATATTTATCTCACAGAATCCTCACAGAATCCTCCCAACCGAGGGAAGAAGGTCTAATTATTAGTTTCATTTTTAAAACGAGAGGGGAAAGCTCAAGGAGGTAGACTTGCTTGCTTAAGGATAGAGCTGGGATTCAACCTCAAGGTTGTTATCTGGTTCCAAATCTATTTTCCCATTCTTTACATAATATTCTCACCTCCATGGATATTTGCAAAGCCTATAGAGGTAGCCTGGGAATTTCAAGGTTATTTCAAGAACTCTTAATCCAAGAAAGTAGCAGTGATCCAGGCATCATTCCTAAAATCCCAGAACAAAGAAAAATTCTCCCCAATCTCAATTCCCCTCCACTGATTTCTGGATCCTGAAATTCCCATAGGCCGTATCACCAGACTGGGGAGTCTGAGTCTGCTTCAAGTCTGGCTGCTAAAGTACACCTTATTTGGCCCTCTAGTACACTGGCAACAGTCTTTCTGCATTATCCTGATACTGATCTTCAAACCTGAGACTCAGACCATTCAAAGGAGAATAGCAAAGGTAAAGGTATATAATATGAGAAAGTCACTGGCCATAGAAATAAATGGACTATATGATCTTGGATATCTTTTTCAAATTCTCAAAAATATGATCCTATATTTAATATTTCCCTCCCTCCATCCTTCCCTCCCTCTTTCCCTCCCTCTCTCCCTCCTTCTCCTTCTTCCTGCCTTCCTTGCTCAAAATACAATACAAAAATAAAAAGATATTTAATTTTGATAGCCCATAACAAATTTAATCCTTCTCAGCCTCAGTTTACCTTTAAGTAAAATTAGGAATTACCTCATAAGTTTTGAGGCTTCAATGAGATGTTGAATGTCAACATTTTAGCATAGTGCACGGCACATAGCAAACTCTCAATAAATATTTATAATTATTTTACTGTTATAATTATTATTTTAGTGCCATCTGGGGATATGAAAAAAGAAGAAGGTATTTCCACCTTTTGCTTAATCTTGAGGATAATTCTTAGGGTGAAGGTAATCAAAAGGGTGACTTGTGGGGAATGTTTCAGCTCTTCGAACATTGGGGGGTAAAGCCTAGCTCACAGCTATATCCTACACCTATTACATTATCTCATCAAGATCAGAGATGCTTATTCATTTCAAATAGGCACTGACCTCACTTCAAAGCTAAGAGAACTAGGCCTTTGGAAAATGTGTAAAAGATCTTGATTAAGAGAAAACTGAAAATTTGAAGACATGTTTTCAAAAGATTCACTAAGACTAATAAACATGTCTGAAATTTCTCAATCTTAACAATTTTCTACTCAAAGGTATTTTCTTTAGGTTATACTTTGCTCTTAACATTTACTTCTTTTTCTGAAGATTCATTTGAAAATTTCTGCCAAATCCCCAACTAACTACATATTAGAATATGAAAATGCCCTCACATGTACAGGCTAATAACTGTAATTTTAATAACTTTTAACTTTACTATTTCATAAATTAAAGGTAATGAAGTAGATGTCTGGCTTAATTAGATTTTCTTTCTGTCTCACTCTCCATGTATGTGTATATACATAGATATGTATTTTGAAATATGTTAAATATAAATATGTATAGCATAAATCTATACTTACATGTACTTCTATTTTTAAATATCTACCTACTAACATCCTTCAAAAAGAGTACAGGGAAATATTTATTCCTTTGCTGCCCTCTAGTGGTACACGAAAGTTCACATAAACCACCTTTCAGAGCATAAAGGAAGATCAGACTATGACTAGAAGTTTCTTCTGGATTGCTAGACTGTGTATTGAAAAAATACACAAATCAGAGTTGTTCCTTAAAAGAACTCTTGCTTGCCTCCCCAAATCCATTACATGGCTATGATGTTGGGTTTTTCCTGGCCAAAGCCCCATTTGGCCATTTGGGAATATAGGCAGCATTTGAGTTCCCACAAACCCAGTCAATTTACAGGAAGAACTGCCCTCCACCATCTACATCTGCAGCAAAGACTGTACCATTCAGTTTCCTCAAACATGGCTTCTAAAGATACATTTTTAGAGGTAACGTGAAAATCCATTTTCACATACATTGGGAATAGATGTTCTAATTATCTTAAAAATAATTATTCTCCCAGAAAACTATATTTAAGGTAGTAAAGCAAAATCCTACAGGATTAAGAGCAGCTTCCAACCCAGCAAAAGAGAAAAAAATGGCAATTAGAAGAGAACTCAAGGGAGGTTAGAAGAGCTAAGTCAACATCAGTGATGCAAAGACAAGTACAACCCTTTGTTGTCTTTAACATCTCACATAAAACAGATCCCCGTTCTCTGAGGTGCAACCTTAACACAAGAGATCTAGATTTAAGTCTTGGCTTTGCCATGTGCAACAATCAGTGCCTCTCTTTCCAAAACCGCCTCCTCCACCCCCCACCAAAGGAAATAATAATATCCATTATTCACAGGGTGGGGGTAGCCAGGTAGAGGTCAATGGGGAAAAAAGGAGACATATGTAATACTATATGTAATACTTCCCAGCGGTTGCCAACTTTTCAGACCTCATGGACCACCAGTGGTCCAAGGGCCATTTAAAAAAAAAAAGTACAATTGCCCCAGTAGGGGGGTGGGGATAGGTTAGAAGAGGTCAATGGGGAAATTGGGGGAAATATGCAATACTTTCAACAATAAAGACTGACATAAAAAAGAAAGTATCATTTTGAATAAAATAACAAGGTGAAACTAATGGAAAAAAAGGTACATTGCCCCACACTGGGCACATAGTCTGATTCCATATTCCTTGAATAAAAATCTAAATCTAAAAAGGCAGAACTGCTGGTTCCTAGCTCCAATCCAATGATCTGCACAGTAGTAAAAGAAGAAAATGGATAACAATAAGTTGTGTAATTGAGAAGATGGTTTTGCAAAGTGCAAGTGAGACAACTGGCAAGACTTTGGGGCTGCTACAATATAAGTCAACTTTCCTCTGTCAGTTCAAATTGCCTCTGTGTCTCAAGGTAGTAGCATCAGGTAATACCCCTCAGTGAGATGGGAAGAGAGAGAACTTATGAATGATTGATATCATTCTAGTGATCAGTGTAGCGGTAGATCTCCCATCACTTACCTACCCACCAGAAAATAATTTAGAGAAGATTATTCAAATTGCCTTTTAAAATTCTTTAAAAAGACTTAGAAATTGGCTCCTTTAAGCATCAATTCTTCTGATGCATTTAAATTTTATTTACAGACCCTGGATATCCTTAAAAGAGAAACTGGAGGAATCGGATGACAGAAACTTAAAACTAATATGTTTAATCCATTTTCTATTAAAGATCAAGTGTAATGGAAAAAACACATTACTAAAATTACAATATATGTCAACTGAAAATCATATCCCATTAACTGAATAACTTGGCAGGAACATATAATCCCCAATACTTGCAGAGCAGCATCAGCTCTCATATATATTATCTCTTTTAATCCTCACAACCACTCTATGAGGTTACACCTACAAGGTCCAGAATTTCTGGAACATATCATTTTGCTCTTTTTCAAAAGAAGTAATTTGGTAAATGTATAAATAACCTGGGACTTCATTTCATATCTCCATATGTTTCATATTAATAAATTCATAAATCAGAAAAGATCCTTGGTTACCATGTCTTTGTTTAGAAAACATGATCAGAGTACATCTCTGGTATTGCACAAAGGTCAAAACTTTAATTATTTAACACATTTGATAGTTGTTTATACAAAGGTTGAACAACTTCACCCAAAAGCTATGAAGCTATGGTTAGTAAAAATAATCCCCTATTGAATCATGAGGATAACAGGTAACTAGCATTTTAATTGTTCTTCAAAACACCCTGCGGATTATGCTTTTGATATCCTGCTGAAAGCACAGCAAAATCACACATTTATGAACTCAGTAGGGATTGAGATCATTCATGGAAAAACTGATTTTCTGGTAAAACTGAAGTTGGCCTTTCTCTTAAAAATTATATAGAATGACAAAAAACAAACCCCATCTATTTTGTAATGAGAGACTGAACATGCTGGTGTCAGTCTTGTGTCTACTATAAATTAATTAGAAAATCTAAAATGCAATGAATAATGCAGTGAGCTTTCAGAGATCCCTACTATCTTTAGGATCAAGACAAAATTAATTGTCAAGCATTCAAGATGTATGATTTGACCCCAAAATGCTAGGATTAGAACATCCTCTAATACAAAACCACAGTCTATGTGAATGATCCTTCAGCAATTATTGCCTCAAAGTTCTTTGGTTCTAAGCACAAATGATCTATACTTCTACTTCAGGTATCAATTTTTATGAACATAACAAATATGTTCTGGAGGTAATATTAGTATAGATCTAAACTTCCTGGTTCCAAATATGAGCCTTAATACTTACTCTGTGACCCTGGACAAGTCCCAAGTTCTCTATGCCTTGGATTTTCTTATATATAACTAGAGACCCGGTGCACAAAAATTTGTGCACTCGGGGGGGAAGAGGGGGGGGTCCCTCAGCCCGGCCTGTGCCCTCTCGCAGTCTGGGACCCCTCGGGAGATAACGCCCTGCTGGCTTAGGCCTGGTCCCGGGTGGCAGAGGGCAGGCCCAATCCCTAGGTGCAGCCCCTGGTTGGGCTCAGAGCAGGGCCGATTGGGGATTTGGGGCGCCGCCCCCTGTCATGCACAGAGCAGGGCAGATTGGGAGGTTGCGATGCCACCCTCAGTCACGCTCAGGGTAGGGCCGATTGAGGGGTTGGGGCACCGTCCCCTGTCACACTCAAGGCAGGTTCCATGGGGAGGTTGGGGCACTGCCCCCTGTCACACACAGAGCAGGGCCAATCAGGGGGTTGGGGTGCCGCACCCTGTCACACACAGAGCTGCAGGGCGATCACGGGGTTTGGGCGCTGCCCCCTGTCACACTGATCCCAGTGCCAGGAGGCCTCGCGGCTCTGCTGATCCCGGTGCTGGGAGGCATATTACCCTTTTACTATATAGGATAGAGGCTTGGTGCACGGGTGGGTGCCGGCTGGTTTGCCCTGAAGGGTGTCCTGGATCAGGGTGGGGGTCCCCACTGGGGTGCCTGGCCAGCCTGGGTGAGGGGATGATGGATGTTTGCAGCTGGTCACACACACTTCAGGGTGGGGGTCACCACTGGGGTGCCTGGCCAGTCTGGGTGAGGGGCTGAGGGCTGTTTTCAGGCTGGTGGGTGACTGAAGCTCCCAACTGCTCCTTTTTATCTTTTTCTTTTTCTTTTATTCTGGGCAGGCTTTAGCTTTGAGGCTTGGCTCCAGCTCTTAGGCCTCCGCTGCTGAAAGCAGGTTTCTGGCCTTTGTTTACCTTCTGTATTTAAAACAATGTTGCGATCCTGCTGGCTGAAGCCTGGTGAACTAAAGCAGGTTTCTGGGGTT
Source organism: Myotis daubentonii (assembly GCF_963259705.1). Taxonomy (NCBI): domain Eukaryota; kingdom Metazoa; phylum Chordata; class Mammalia; order Chiroptera; family Vespertilionidae; genus Myotis; species Myotis daubentonii. The sequence goes on along the minus strand of NC_081861.1, from coordinate 93,276,548 downwards.
TTGTTTAGCTTCTATATTTGTAACATAGTTGCTTAGAGTTGCAGCTCAGAGGCCTGCAGTGGAAGGCTGGGAATGTTGGAGTCCTCCGTCACTGAAGCAAGCAAGCCTCATGTTAGTTTCAAGCTGCCTGGCTGCCGGCTGCCATCTTGGCTGGCAGTTAATTTACATATCACCCTGATTAGCCAATGGGAAGGGTAGTGGTCGTATGTTAATTACCATGTTTCTCTTTTATTAGAGAGGATTAGGTTTAAATGTCCTAATATGTGTAAAGAGCTTCAAACAATGTTTGATACATAGTAAGGGCTTTATAAGTGTTAGCTAACACTTTCTTGTCATCACTTGAAAATTTGCTTCATCTCCGGCATTCAAAATACTAGCATCCAACTCTGATGAGACCTTCCTATCCTTCTAAAAATCTAATGCCTCCAATCTCCCTATTCCTGTTTTCAACACTGAGACCTCAATTCTCCTGATTCTTCCATTTTTTCTTAGTCTACCAATTCCCTCATTTCCTTCCCCTCCTTTTGAGTTTGGTCTAAATGGTGGATAATAAACAATTACCAACACCCTCAGCATATTTGATCCCCGTTTATATCCTGCAATTCCCTAAAAACACCAATGCTGAAAACAGCACATAGTTTCTTGTAATTCGACATACCGGCTTTTAAGCAGATATGCATTTTCCTTTAACAACAACATTTTAACAAATCCTTCATCAGTTCTCTCTCCATTTCCATTGTAGACTGTTTTAAACCTTCTTTTACTCTCCTCATGCCTCCAGCTTTACACCCATTTTCCCTTACTCTCAGCAGATAAAATAAACTTACATTCTACTTGAGAAAACAGTGCAACAATCATAATCACCCTCAATTTTTCACAGACACTACTTGTTCATGCCCCCAGGTGGCAAATTATATACATATTAGTGGTAACCGGTGAATGAAATTTGTGCACATTAAAAGGGGATTAATTAGAATAAATATTTTTATATTGCTATTTGCCCCTTCTCTATAATAGAAGTGTCAAAGATGAAAGAAAATTAGTAAAATGTATATGAAAATGTTCCTCCTGTAAGAGTCTGGGGCGCACCATAGGACCCAGAGTCAAGTCCCCGCCCACCATGTGCACCTCAAAATCGCGCAAGACCCAGACCTGGCCAGCCCCACCCCCCCACATTGGGCTAGATCCAGACGTGGCCGGTACCACCCTTGTCAAGCCCCGCCAGGTGGGGGGCATAGCCTCAGGTCCCCTGACCTGGCACTGGGGTGGGGTTTGCGGCCTGAGGACCCCAGCCTGGGCCGGGGCTGGGGGCACACCTTGAGGTCCCCCATCAAGCCCTGCCGGGTGGGGGACATGGCCTAAGATCCCTTGTCAAGCCCCACTGGGAGAGGGGCATGGCCTGAGGTTCCCCCATCAAGCTTCGCTGAGAGGGGGGCACAGCCTCAGGTACCCTGTCAAGCCCTGCTGGGTGGCGTGTGTGAAATGAGGTCCCTTGGCCTGGGGACAGGGGAGCAGCCTGAGGTCCCCTGGTCCAGCACTGGGGTGGGGGGCACACCTTGAGGTCCCCTATCAAGCCCTGCAGGGGGGGGCGTGGCCTGAGGTCCCTCAGACTGGCGCCAGGGTAGGGGGTGCAGCCTGAGGTCCCCCATCAAGCCCTGCCTGGCAGGGGGCATGGCCTGAGGTCCCCTGTACAGCCCTGCCAGGTGGGGGCACAGCCTGAAGTCCCCTGGCCTGGCACCAGGGTGGGGGGCACAGACTGAGGTCCCCCGTCAAGCCCCAAGAGGGTGGGGGGTCACAGCCTCAGCTCCATGCTGATTGCTCTTTAAGGCTCCTTAGGAGAACTCAGCCTCCGCTGTGGGTGCAGCCATCTTGTGTTACAGAAACCCCGCCTCTGCTGTGGGCGCCACCATATTTGCGGTGGAGTGACAGTCAATTTGCAGATTTCCTCTTTTTTATATAAGATATTCTAATTTATCTCTCTTCCTTCCATAAAAGGCCATGCAAAGCCAATCTTTCCTCAAATAATCAGGAGGCCGTCTGCTCAAAGCTACTCATGGACCTCTATACAATTATCCTCTCTCTCACTTGGATCTTGTTTTTTTTTTTCAATTACAGTTGACATACAATATTATATTAGTTTTAGGTGTACAGCATAGTGATTAGACATTTATGTAATTTATGAAGTGATCCCCTTGATAAATTTAGCACCCAGTTGGCATCATACACAGTTATTACAATATTACAGTGGGGCCTTGACTTACGAGTGTCCCGACTAATGAGTTTTTTGAGATACCAGCTGTCTCTCGGCCAATTTTTTGCATTGAGTTGATAGAGTAATTTGAGTTAATGAGCTCCTTACGAGCTCCTTAATGAGCTCGGTCTCGGAACAAATTAAACTCGTAAGTCAAGGCCCCACTGTATTGACTATATTCCCTAGGCTGAATGTTACATCCCATGACTATTTTTGTAACTGTCAATTTCTACTTCTCTTAATGCCTTAACTTTTTTCACCCAGGTCTCCAAACTCCCCTCACCAATCTGGAAACCACTGGTTTGTTCTCTGTGTCTATGAGTCTGTTTCTGTTTTGGTCATTCATTTATTTTGTTCTTTAGATTCCACATATAAATGAAACCATATGGTATTTATGTGTCTATGACTTACTTCACTTAGCATAATACCCTCTACATACATCTATGCTGTTGCAAATGTAAGATTTTTTATAGCCATGTAACATTCCACTGCATATATGTACTACATCTTCTTTATCCATTCATCTATTGATGAGCACTTAGGTTACTTCCATATCTTGGTTATTGTAAATAATGAAGCAATGAGAGGTGTAGAGGATCTACCTAAAACATAGAAACAAACCCAAACAGACAACCAAAATGAGGAGACAAAGAAATAATCCCCAAATGAAAGAACTAGAGAATTCTCCAGAAGAAGAGCTAAATGAAGCAGAGATAAGGAATTTATCAGAAACAGAGTTCAGACTAATGATGGTAAAGATGCTCAACAGCATGAAAAAAGATATAGTAACTATAAAAAAAGAACAGTGAGATAAAGAATAACATAACACAAATAAAGAACACATTGGAAGGAATACACAGCAGATTAGGGGAAGCTGAGGATTGAATCAATGAATTAAAAGAAAGAATTGAAACTATCAATGAATCAGAGAACAACAACAACAAAAACAATTAAAAAACAGGGGGACAGCTTAAGGGAGCTGTGGGACAAGTGAAACATAACAATATTAAAATAGTAGGTGTGCCAGAAGAGCCAGAAAGGGAGAAAGGGATAAAGAACGTGTTTGAAGAAATAATGGTAGAAAACTTCCCTAACCTGGTAAAGAAAAAATATCACACAAGTTCAGGAGGCACAGAGATCCCCAAGCAAGAAGAACCCAAACAGGCCAATGCCCAGATACATCATAATTAAAATGCCAAAAATTAAAGACAAAGAGGGAATCTTAAAGGCAGTAAGAGAAAAGAAAACTGTTAACTACAAAGGAGTTCCCATAAGGCTGACACCTGATTTCTCATTAGAAATTCTACAGGCCAGAAGGGAATGGCACGAAGTACTCAAGGTAATGGAAAGTAAGGATCTGAAACCAAGATTGCTATATCCAGCAAGGCTATCATTCAAAATAGACAGTCAAAGAGCTTCCCAGAAAAAAAAAAAAAAAAGGCTAAAGGAGTATATCATCACCAAGCCAGCATTACAAAAAGTGGTAAAGGGACTGCTGTAATAATAAGAAGAAACAGAGAGAGAAACCTAGCCATACAGAATTAAAATGGCCATAAATACTTACCTATTAACAATAACCCTAAATGTAAATGGATTAAATGCTATAATCAAAGGTGTAGGGTAAACCCTCATGCACTGCTGATGGGAATGCAGACTTGTGCAGCCACCGTGGAAAACAGTATGGAGTTTCCTCAAAAAATCAAAACTGGAACTCCCATTTGAGCCAGTAATCCCACTACTAGGAATATATCCCAAGAAATCAGAAACACCAATCAGAAAGGATATATGCACCCCTATGTTCATAGTAGCACAATTTACCATAGCTAAGATTTGGAAACAGCCTAAGTGCCCATCAGCAGATGAATGGATTAGAAAACTGTGGTACATCTACACAGTGGAATACTATGCTGTTGTAAAAAAGAAGGAACTCTTACCCTGTACAACAGCATGGATGGACCTGGGGAGCATTATGCTAATCAAAATAAGCCAGTTGGAGAAAGATAAATATCACATGATCTCACTCATTTGTGGAATATAGTGATCAACATAAACTGATGAACAAAAATAGATCGAGAGACAAAGATGCATCGAACAGACTGTCAAATCTCAGATGGAAGGCAGGGGAGGGGAGTGGGGTAAGAGAGCAACCAAAGGACTTGTATGCATGCATATAAGCATTACCAATGGACCCAGACACTAGGGGGGTGATGGAATGTCCTGGCAGGTGGAAGTGGCCAGGGAGAGGTTAATAGAGGAAAAAAATAATATTGTAATAGCTATGCACGGGATGGGGTGGGGGGAGGTACTTGAACTATAAGGGGATCACTCTGTAAAATACATGATTGTCTAATATAATAATTTTTAAAAAGGCATAGGGTAGCCGAATGAATACAAAAACATGACCCAACTAATGTTGTCTACAAGAGACCCACCTCAGAACAAAAGACACACACAGGATGAGAATGAAGGGATGGAGAAAATTTTCCATGCAAATGGAAAAGAAAAAAAAAAAACCTGGAGTAGCAATACTCATATCTGACAAAATAGACTTTAAAATGAAGGCCATCATAAGAGACAACAAAGGTCACTACATAATACTAAAGGGATCGATCCAACAAGAGGATATAACCTTGGTAAACATATATCCACCCAATATAGGAGCACATAAATATGTATAAAAAGAAACTGCTAGCCCTAACCAGTTTGGCTCAGTTTGGCTCGTCTGCCTGCGGACTCAAGAGTCCCCAGTTTGATTCCAGTCAAGGGCATGTACCTTGGTTGCGGGCACATCCCCAGTGGGGAGTGTGCAGGAGGCAGCTGATCGATGTTTCTCTCTCATTTATGTTTCTAACTCTCTATCCCTCTCTCTTCTTCTCTGTAAAAAATCAATAAAATATGTTTTAAAAAAAAAAACTTCTAGAGGACTTTAATGGAGAGATCAAAAATAATACAGTCATAGTAGGGGACTTTAACACCTCTCTAACTTCACTGGATAGATCTTCCAGACAAAAACTTAACAGGGAAACAGACTCTAACGGACACACTGGGTCAGATGGATTTAATTGACATTTATAGAAAATTTCACTCCAACACAGCAGAACATACATTCTTCTCAAGTGCACAAGGATCATTCACAAAGATAGATCACATTTAGGACACAAAACAAGTCTCTACAAGTTCAAGAAGGTTGAAATTATATTAAGCATCTTCTCAGATCACAGTGGAATGAAATTAGAAATCAACTACAGTAAAAATACCTCAAAACAAACAAACAAACACATGGTGGCTAAATAGCATGTTATTAAACAATACTAGAGGACCGGTGCACAAAAATTTGTGCACTCGGGGGGGGGGAGGGGTCCCTCAGCCCAGCCTGTGCCCTCTCGCAGTCTGGGACCCTTCGGGAGATAACAACCTGCTGGCTTAGGCCTGCTCCAAGGTGGCAGAGGGCAGGCCCAATCTCTAGGTGCAGCCCCTGGTCGGACTCAGAGCAGGGCTGATTGGGGAGTTGGGGTGCTGCCCCCTGTCACTCACAGAGCAGGGCCCAAAACGGGGTTGGGGCTCCGTACCCTGTCACGCACAGAGCAGGGTCGATCAGGGGGTTTGGGATGTCCCCCCGTCACGCACAGAGCAGGGCCGATCAGGGGGTTGAGGAATTCCCCCCTGTCACTCACAGAGTAGGGCCAATAGGGGAGTTGGGGCACCGCCCCCTGTCACACTCAGGGCAGGGCCGATGGGGAGGTTATGGATCCACCCCATCACACACAGAGCAGGGCCCATAGGGGGCGGTTGGGGTGCTGCCCTCTATCACCCACAGAGCAGGGAGGATCAGGGGGTTGGGGCGCCACCACTGTCACACTCAGGGCAGAGCCGATGGGGAGGTTACGGCTCTACCGCATCACACACAGAGCAGGGCCCGTGGGGGTGGGGTGTTGGGGCACCACACCCTGTCACACACAGAGCCACAGGGCCGATCAGGGGGTTGGGGCACCGCACCCTGTCACACACAGAACAAGGCCGATCAAGGGGTTGGGGCACCGCACCCTGTCACACACAGAGCCACAGGGTGATCAGGGGATTGGGGAGCTCCCCCCTATCAGGCACAGAGCAGGCCCATCAGGGGGTTGGGGTGCCTTCCCCTGTCATGAACAGAGCAGGGCGGATAGGGAGGTTGTGGCCCCGGCCCTTGTCACACAGACAGCAAAGGTGTTCAAACAGGCCTTAGGCTTCCATATCCCTATGATACAGTGTACGCCGCGGGGCAATCAGGGGGTTTGGGCGCTGGCCCCTGTCACGCTGATTCCGGTGCTGGGAGGCATATTACCCTTTTACTATATAGGATAGAGGCCTGGTGCACGGGTGGGGGCCGGCTGGTTTGCCCTGAAGGGTGTCCTGGATCAGGGTGGGGGTCCCCACTGGGGTTCCTGGCCAGCCTGGATGAGGGGATGATGGCTGTTTGCAGCTGGTCACACATGCTTCAGGGTGGGGGTCCGCACTGGGGTGCCTAGCCAGTCTGGGTGAGGGGCTGAGGGCTGTTTTCAGGCTGGCAGGTGACTGAAGCTCCCAACCGCTCCTTTTTTTCTTTTTTTTCTTTTTTATTCTGGGCCAGCTTTAGCTCTGAGGCTTGGCTCCAGCTCTTAGGCCTCAGCTGCTGAAAGCAGGTATCTGGTTTGTTTGGGTTCTATAATCGAAACACTGTTTCAACTCCAGCTCTGAGATCCCGGCTGGCTGAAAGCAGGTTTCTGGGGTTTTGTTTAGCTTCTATATTTGTAACAATGTTTCAGACTGCAAGCTCAGAGGCCAGCAGCGTCAGGCGGGGAACGTTGGAGTCCTCCGTCACTGAAGCAAGCAACCCTCATGTTCGCTTCAAGCTGCCTTGCTGCCGGCCACCATCTGGGCTGGCAGTTAATTTGCATATCGCCCTGATTAGCCAATGGGAAGGGTAGTGGTGGTACAGCTAATTACCATGTTTCTCTTTTATTAGATAGGAAATAGATTACCAACGAGTTCAAGAAATGAATTTAAAGAAAAACTTCCTGGAAATAAATGAAAATGAGCACACAACAACCCAAAATCTCTGGGACACAGCAAAAGTAGTCCTAAGAGGGAAATTCATAACACTACAAGCATACCTCAAAAAAAAAAATAAAAAAGAGAGAGAAAAAAAAATCAGCAATTATTATTTAACCATACAACATAAAAAAACTAAATAAAAACAAAACTAGAAAGAGAACAATAAAAAAAGCCCAGAGTAAGTAGAAGGAAGGAAATAATAAAGATTAGAGCAGAAATAAATAGCATAGAGATTTAAAAAAGAATACAAAAAATCAATGAAACTAAGAGCTGGTTTTTTGAAAGGATAAACAAAATTGATAAACTGTTTGCTAGACTCATCAAAAAACAAAGAGGACACAAATACATAAAATCAGAAACAAAAGTGAATAGGTAACCACTGACACCACAGAAATAAAAGGATGTAAGAAAATACTATGATCAACTACATGCCAACAAGCTGGACAATGTGGATGAGATAGAGAAATTCGTAGAAAAATATAATCTCCCAAATCTGATTTAGGAGGAATCAGAAGAACTGAATAAGCCAATAACAACTGATGAAATAGAAGCAATAATATAAAAAACTCCCACCAAACAAAAGTCCAGGTTTGGGCAGCTTCACAAGGGAGTTTTACCAAGGATTCAAAGCACTAACACCTATACTCCTCAAACTATTTCAGAAAATTGAAGAGGAAGGAACACTTCCAAACTCTTTTTATGAGGCCAGCATTATCCTAATTCCAAAACCAGATAAAGGCACTACACAAAAAGAGAATTACAGGCCAATATCCCTGATGAACATAAATGCTAAAGTCCTCAATGAAATATTAGCAAATCCCATTCCAGCAAAATGGATAAAGGACTTAAATGTAAGACAGGAAACCATAAAAATCTTAGAAGAATCCATACTAGTAGAAAGAAAAATATCAGGCATATGTCATAGCAATATCTTTACCGATAATAGCTCCTAGGACAATGGATACTAAGGAGAAAATAAACAGATCATCAAAATAAAAAGCTTCTGCACAACAAAAGAAACCATCAACAAAACAACAAAACAACAAGAAAGCCCACTGCATGGGAGAATATATTTGCCAATGTTATCTCCAATAAGAGTTTAATCTCCAACATTTACAGGGAGCTCATACAACTTAACAAAAGGAAGATAAACAATCCAATCAAAAAATGGGCAAAGGACCTAAAGAGACACTTTTTGAAAGAGGACATTCAGAAAGCCAAGAGACATATGAAAACATGCTCAAAGTCACTAATCATCTGAGAGTTGCAAATCAAAACAACAATGAGGTACCATCTCACACCTGTCAGAATGGCTATCAGCAACAAATCAACAAATGACAAGTGCTGAAGAGGATGTGGAGAAAAAGGAACCCTCTTGCACTGCTGGTGGGAATGCACACTGGTGAAGCCACTGTGGAAAACAGTTTGGGGTTTCCTAAAAAATTAAAAATGGAACTCCCATTTGACCCAGTAATTCCACTTCTAGGTATATATCCCAAGAAATCAGAAACACCAATCAGAAGGGATATATGCACCCCTATGTTCATAGCAGCACAATTTTCAATAGCTAAGATTTGGAAACAGCCTAAGTGACCATCAGCAGATCAGTGGATTAAAAAAACTGGTACATCTACACAATGGAATACTACACTGCCATTAAAAAGAAGCAACTCTTACCATTTGCAATAGCCTGGATGGACCTGGAGAGCATTATGCTAAGTGAAAGAAGCCAGCCGAAGAAAGATAAATATCACATGATCTCACTCTTTTGTGGAATATAATGAACAACATAAACTGATGAACAAAAATAGAGCCAGGGGAAAGATATTTTAGAATATAATACAAGTAATCCTGTTATTTGCAGATTTTTAATAATTCCTACAACTTTTATGATATTATATTCAGTATAGTTTTGGTAATGTTATATTTAAAATCATTTTATTGAAATATTAATGTTTATTGCTAAAAAAATAATGCAGCAATGAACATAGGAATGTATACCTCTTTTCAATTTAGTGTTTTTAATTTCCCAGATAAATTCCAAGAAGTGGAATTGCTGAGTATATGGTAGTTCTATTTCTAAATGTTTGATAAAGCTCCATACTGTTTTCCATACAATTGCACCAATTTTCATTCCCACCATGCACGAGGGTTGCCTTTTTTCTACATCCTTACCAACACTTATTTAATTTTTTGATGATAGCCACTCTGACAGGTGAGAGGACAAGCAGATGGCCAATAAGCATATGAAAAGGCGCTCAATATCACCAATCACCAGACAAATGCAAATTAAAATCACAATGAGATATCCTCTCTCACTTGGATATACAATGTCTTTCTCCACAACAGCTCCACTCCCCATGGTGTATAAACATGCCTAAGTTTCCCAACCTTAAAAAGATTCTCTCTTGGCCCTTGTCAGTTTTGCTTAATGGTTAGAGTGGAGGCCTGTGGACCAAAGGATCACGGGTTCAATTCCATGTCAAGGGCACATACCTTGGAAGCATGGTCCCCTGCCCCAGTGGGCATATGTGCGAAAAGCAACCAATAGATGAACCTCTCTCATGTTGTTTCTCTCTCTCTCTCTCTCTCTCTCTCTCTCTCTCTCTCTCTCTCTCTCTCCCCCTCCCTCCCTTCCTCTTCTTCCCTCCCTTCCCCTCTTGCTAGAAATCAATGGAAAAATATCTTTGGGTGAGTATTAAAAACAAAAACAACACAAAAAACAATTCTCGCTTAAATCAATGTCTCTCTAGCCACTGCCTCCAATTTTCCCTTCCCTTTACAACCAAGCTACTTGATGCTCATTTCCTCACTTTCCGTTAGATATTTTTAAATAATTTATTATGAAATATTTCAGGTAAATAAGAGATTAAAATATTATAACAAAAAATCCTGTGTAACCACCACTTGCTTTAAGATCATTCACCAATTGTACTTGCTTTCTCCTCACAGAGGTAACCATTACTAGTATTCCCCAGTGGAGTTTTCAGTAAGTGAAGATTAAATGGGTGCACAAGAATGATAAGCACACAATCAAATGTCAACCCAATACAAGCAATCTACTAGCCCATTCTTTCAACTGAATTGGACAGCTGTTATGAATTACAAAGTGTTCCCCCCGAAATTAATATTTTGAAGACTTTGCCCCTAATGTGTCTGTACTTGGACTTAAGGCCTTTAAAAGGTGATAAGGGTTAAATGAGGTCATAAATGTGGGGTCTAAGCAAATATGACTTGTGTCCATATAAGATGAAAAAGAGACACTAGGGAAGGACATGCAGAGAAAAGAATGCATGAGAAAAAAGCAAGAAGGTGACCATCTGCAAGTCCAGGAGAGAGGCCTCAGAGAAAATAGCCGTGACTTGATTAGCACCTTGATTTTGGTTTTCCAGCCTTTGGAGCTGTGAGAAAATAAATTTCTAAGGTTTAACCTATCCAGTACATGGTATTTTGATATTGAATCCTAGCAAATTAATATAACAACCAAAAGTGTGCGAAAAGATACCCAATCTCATTAATAAATTTTAATTAATACATTAAGAATTTATTTGAAAACAATGAAATATAATTATTCAATTACCAGCTGGATAACATTAAAACATTTGGTAATATCCAAGTTTACTGAGGATTTGAGAAAATAAGCCAAATACTGATGGTGCCAGTATACATCAATGAAACATTTCTTTTTTTTTTACTTTTTCTTTTGACATGGTTTTAAACTTATGAAAAAATTACAAAACTAGTACAGTGTTCCTATATAATCTTCATCCAGATTCCCCTAATGTTAATATCTTATACCATAGTGAAATTATTAAAGCCAAAAAATTAACATGGGCACAATAATATTAGCTAATCTACAGGTTTTGATGGTTTTTTATCAATTTTTAAATTAATGCCCTTTTTATGGTCTAGAACAGTGATGGCGAACCTATGACACACGTGTCAGAGGTGACACGCGAACTCATTTTTTTGGTTGGTTTTTCTTTGTTAATTGGCATTTAAATATATAAAATAAATATAAGTCTTTGTTTTACTATGGTTGCAAATATCAAAAAAATTCTATACGTGACACGGCACCAGAGTTAAGTTAGGGTTTTTCAAAATGCTGACACGCCGAGCTCAAAAGGTTCACCATCACTGGTCTAGAATGTAATCTAGGATCCCACATAACATTAAGTTGTTATGTCACCGTAGTCTCCTCCAGTCTGTGATAGTTCCTCAATATTTCTTTGTCTTTCATGACCATAACACACTTTTGAAGAGTACTGATACACATGAAAATAATGGTACCCTTCAGAATAATGATTTCCAAGATACCCATAATCCCCAGAATCTTATTATGTTACCTACATAAGAAAAGAGACTACAGATATGACTAAGGTAAAAATTTTGAGATAAGAAGCTTATCTTAAACTAGAGGCCCAGTGCACAAAATTCATGCACGGGTAGGGCCCCTAGTGGCTAGTGGCTGCTGGCTGCCAACCGGAGCCTCCCTTTATTCCTCATCACCCCTGGTGGTCAGTGCACATCATAGCGAGTGATTGAACTCCCGGTCGGTCGAACTCCTGAGGGGACACTGTGCATATTAGGCATGTTATTTAGGTGGGCCAACTATAATCACAAGGGTCCTTATATGGGGGAGGTAGGAGGTTCATAGACATAAGGGGATGTGATGACAGAAGCAAATATTTGTGTGTGTGAGAGAGAGAGACAGAGACAGACACAGAAACAGAGACAGGTTGAGATTGATTTGCAGGTCCTATGCTTTGAGGGAAGGGCCCACAAACCAAGGAACACAGGGGGCTTCTAGAAGCTACAAAGAGAGATGCAGCATGCCAACCAATTTTATATGCCTAACCTCCAGAATTGTTAAGATAATATATTTGTTATGTTTTAAGCCACAAAGTTTGTAGTAATTTGTTACAGCAACGATAGAAAATGGATATAAATCTTGGTACCTGAAAATTAACATACCTGTTGTAAAAAATACTTAAAATTTATGGAAGTAAATTTTTGTTACATATTGTAGAAGTGGCTTTATAATTGGGCAATGAGCAGATACAAGAAGAATTTGGCAGAGCATAATAGAAACAGCCTAGAATGCCTTAAAGAAGTTGTTAGTAGAAATGTGGGTTTATGATTCTGTCTGCTAGTGAGGGCTCAGAAAAATAGTGAGGATCACAGTAGAGAAAACATAAACAAATGCAAGTATACAGTATGTAACTTTTAAGATGGGCTTTTTCACTCAGGAGAATGTCCTTGAAATCCATCCAAGTTGTTGTGTATATCAATAATTCATTCCTTTACATTGCTGAGTAGTAATCAATAATGTGAATTACTGCACTTTGTTTAACCATTTACCCATGGAAGGACATCTGGTTTGGATCCCACTTTTGGCTATTACAAATAAAGATGCTTTGAACATACTTGTAGCAGTTTGTGTGGACATGTTTTCATTTCTCTGGGTTAATGCCCAGGAGTGTAAATGATGGGTTGTATAGTAAATGCATGTTTGGTTGTGTTATTTTTAAGAAACTGAATATTTTTCCGAGAGTAGCTGCAAGGGTTTGAGAGACTTAATATCTGTGTTCTATAGTCAGCATTGGTATTATCACAATTTTAAAAAATATATATTATTGATTTCAGAGAGAAAGGGTGAGAGAGAGAGAGAGATATCAATGGTGAGAGAATATTGATTGGCTGCCTCTTGCATGCCCCCCACTGGGGATTGAGCCCGAAACCCAGGCGTGTGCCCTGACCAGTAATAGAACCATTACCTCCTGGCTCATAGTCAATGCTCAACCACTGAGCCATGCTGTCTGGGCTATCATGATTTTTAAACTTAATAATTCTAATAGGTATATAGTGATACTAATGTGGTCTTTATTAGCATTTCCCTAATGGTTAGTGATCTTGAACATCTCTTTACATGGTTATTTGTCATCAATACATCCTTTTCATGTCTTTGGCTCATTTTATAATGGGATTGTTTGATTTTTTTTACTGTTGAGTTGAGAAGTCTTTATATATTTTAGTTATGAGTCCTTAATCACATATGTGGTTTGAACATATTTCTCCCCACTGGCTTTTGTTTTGTGTTGTTGTTGTTGTTGTTTGTTTTTCCCCCTTTTTTCCTTTTTCCTCTTTTATTCTTGCATATCTCTAATTTCTCTCTTTCCTTTGATTCTATTTTTTGTCCCTTTTATTGTTAATATTGATTTTTCTCATTTTATTTTTCTCTTCTTTCTCTTTTCCTTTTCCGTTTAACTTCTACTATGTATAACTTAATGTACCATTGTTACTATGTTTTAAATTCATTAACATTATTCCATTTATTTTGTTTCCGTTTCTTTTTCAGAACTATACTAGTTCTTTTATTTTCCTTCTTGCTCCCATATTGCCATTTTCTTCTTCTTATTTCTCCCTTTTCCTTTATAACCCCTCTAAGTCTTTGGTCTCGTGTCTTTTAGTATTATTATTTTTTCTTTGCTCTGCTTTCTCTTCCTTCTCTTAGTCTTACCTGTTATTGCTTTGCATAGCTTGATTTTTGTGGTGTTTTTGGTTCAGTGCTATTGTGTCTTATTCTCTTCTGTCAGCACCACTGGCATGAAGAGTAGGGGTTGAGTCTCACTGTCAAAAAGTCAGAAGGGAGAGCCATTCCATGAATGGGGCATAAATAATCAAGTTCCAATTACAGCAGTAGAGCCCAAAATAACACACTCAAGGGGCATTCCTAGAGCATCCAGCTCAGGAGATCAGAGAGACTGCACCACTGGACTCCTCAAGACACTATCTACATAAGCCCATCCCACAAAGACTCGGAGGCATAACAGATTTATCTAATACATAGAAAAAATACAAAGAGACAGCTAGAATGGGGAAACAATGAAACAACCCCCAAATGAGAGAAAAGAAGGAATCGCCAGAAAAAGAACTAAATGAAATGGAGGCAAGCAACCTATCAGACATAGAGTTCAAAGCAATGTTTATAAAGATGCTTCAGGAACTTAATGCAATTTACAACAATATAAAAAAGGAATAGAAACCATAAACAAAATCCAAACAGAAATGACAAATAATATATCTGACATCAAGAACACACTAGAAGGAATTAAAAGTAGATTGGATCACAGGGGAGTTTTACCAAACATTCAAGGAAGAACTAAAACCTATCCTCCTCAGACTACTACAAAAAATTCAAGAGGAAGGAACACTTCCAAGCTCATTCTATGAAGCCAGCATCACCCTAATACCAAAACCAGGTAAAGACAACACAATGAAAGAGAATTACAGGCCAATATCCCTCATGAACATAGATGCCAAAATCCTCAACAAAATCTTAGCAAATCGGATCCAGCAGTACATCAGAAAGATCATACACCATGACCAAGTAGGATTTATCCCAGGGATGCAAGGATGGTACAATATCCGCAAATCAATAAACGTGATACATCACATAAACAAATTGAAAGAAAAAAACCACATGGTCATATCAATTGATGCAGAAAAAGCATTTGACAAAATTCAACACCCATTTTTGATAAAAACTCTCAGCAAGGTGGGAGTAGAAGGACTATACCTCAACATAATAAAAGCCATATATGACAGGCCCACAGCCAACATCATACTCAACGGACAAAAACTAACACCATTTCCCCTAAGAACAGGAACAAGACAGGGATGCCCCCTCTCACCACTCCTGTTCAACATAGTACTGGAAGTGTTAGCCATTGCAATTCGGCAAGAAGAAGAAATAAAAGGCATCCAAATTGGAAAAGAGGAAGTAAAACTGTCCTTATTTGCAGACGACATGATAGTATACATACAAAACCCTAGAGATTCCATCAAAAAGCTACTAGACTTAATACATGAATTTGGCAATGTAGCAGGATACAAAATTAACCCCAAGAAATCTGAGGCATTTCTATACACCAATAGTGAACTTTCAGAAAGAGAGATTATAAAAACAATCCCGTTTACCATTGCACCAAAAAAATTAAGCTACCTAGGAATAAACTTAACTAAAGAAGTAAAAGACCTCTACTCAGAAAACTACAGGACGTTGAAAAAAGACATAGAGGAAGACATAAACAGATGGAAGAACATACCGTGTTCATGGATTGGTAGAATCAACATCATTAAAATGTCCATACTACCCAAAGCAATCTATAAACTCAACGCACTTCCCATTAAAATACCAACAGCATACTTCAGAGATCTAGAACGAACTTTCCAAAAATTCATCTGGAATAAAAGAAGACCCCGAATAGCTGCAGCAATCCTGAAAAAGAACAAAGTAGGTGGGATCTCAATACCAGATATCAAGTTGTATTACAAAGCCACTGTCCTCAAAACTGCCTGGTACTGGCACAAGAATAGGCATACAGATCAATGGAATAGAATAGAGAGCCCAGAAATCGGCCCGAACCAATATGCTCAATTAATATTTGACAAAGGAGGCAAGAACATACAATGGAGCCAAGATAGTCTCTTCAATAAATGGTGTTGGGAAAATTGGACAGATATATGCAAGAAAATGAAACTAGACCACCAACTTACACCATATACAAAAATAAACTCAAAATGGATAAAGGACTTAAATGTACGACAGGATACCATAAAAATTCTAGAAGAATCCAAAGGCAAGAAAATTTCAGACATATGCCGAAGCAATTTCTTCACTGATACAGCTCCTAGGGCACTTGAAACTAAAGACAAAATGAACAAATGGGACTACATCAAAATAAAAAGCTTCTGCACAGCAAAAGAAACCATCAACAAAACAACGAGAAAACCCACTGTGTGGGAAAACATATTTGCCAATGACATATCTGATAAGGGCCTAATCTCCAAAATTTATAGGGAACTCATACAACTTAACAAAAGGAAGATAAACAATCCAATCAAAAAATGGGCAAAGGACCTAAATAGACACCTTTCAAAAGAGGACATTCAGAAAGCCAAGAGACATATGAAAACATGCTCAAAGTCACTAATCATCCGAGAGATGCAAATCAAAACAGCAATGAGGTACCATCTCACACCTGTCAGACTGGCTATCATCAACAAATCAACAAACGACAAGTGCTGGAGAGGATGTAGAGAAAAAGGAACACTTGTGCACTGCTGGTGGGAATGCAGACTGGTGCAGCCACTATGGAAGACAGTATGGAGTTTCCTTAAAAAACTGAAAATGGAACTCCCATTTGACCCTGTGATCCCACTTCTAGGAATATATCCCAAGAAACCAGAAACACCAATCAGAAAGGATATATGCACCCCTATGTTCATAGCAGCACAATTCACCATAGCTAAGATCTGGAAACAGCCTAAGTGCCCATCAGTAGATGAATGGATTAGAAAACTGTGGTACATCTACACGATGGAATACTATGCTGCTGTAAAAAGGAAGGAACTCTTACCATTTGCAACGTCATGGATGGAACTGGAGAGCATTATGCTAAGTGAAATAAGGCAGTCAATGAAGGAAAAATACCACATGATCTCACTCATTCATGGACAATAGAGACCATTATAAACTTTTGAACAATAATAGATACAGAGGCAGAGCTGCCTCAAACAGATTGTCAAACTGCAGCGGGAAGGCCGGGGTGGGTTGGGGGGCAGGAGGTAGGGGGGTAAGAGATCAACTAAAGGACTTGTATGCATGCATATAAGCATAACCAATGGACATAAGACACTGGGTGATAGGGGAGGCTAGGGGACTGTCTAGGGCGGGGGGATAAAATGGATACATATGTAATACCCTTGGTAATACTTTAAGCAATAAAAAAAAAATAGATAAAATAAATAAATAAATAAAAGTAGATTGGATAAAGCAGAGAATCAAATCAGTGATTTGGAAAAAATTATAACAATAAATACTCAAATAAAGCAGAAAATAGAAAATTAAATTAAAAATCATGAGGATAGCTTAAGGATGCTCTGAGACAACATGAAATGTAGCATCCACATCACAGAAATGCCAGAAAGGAAAGAATGTGAGGAAGGAACAGAGAACCTGTTTGAAGAAATAATGACACAAAACTTCCCCAACATGGTGAAGGAAAATGTCACACAAGTTAAGGAGGCACAGAGAGTCCCAATCAAAATGAACCCAAAAAGACCCACACCAAGACACATCATAATTAAAATGGCAAATGTTAAAGACAAAGAAGAAATCTTAAAGGCTGAGAGAGAGAGAGAGAGAGAGAGAGAGAGAGAGAGAGAGAAAGTGAGAGAGAGAGAGAGAGAACGTTATGTACAAGGCAGTTGCCATTAGACTGTCAGCTGGTTTCTCAATAGAAACACATCAGGCCAGAAGGGAGTGGCATGAAGTAAACAAAGTAATGAAAAGCAAGGGACTGAATTCAAAAGTACTCTATAGAACAAGGCTATCATTCAAAATTGAAGGGGAAATCAGGAGCTTCAGAGACAAAAAGGGCTAAAGTAATTTAATACCACCGAAATGCTAAAGGGACATAGGGGAGGGAGGAAACCAAGATGGCGGCATAGGTTAATGCTGGAGTTTGCTGCCTCGAACAACCACTTCAAAAATACAACTCAAAGACAGAACGGACATCACCCAGAACCACAGGAAGGCTGGCTGAGTGGAAGTTCTACAACTAGGAGGAAAGAGAATAGCATACCGAGACTCAGAGGAGGCACAGTGCTGAAGTCAAATACTAAGGTGTGGAGGTGCATGTGGAACGGGCTGGCGGCTGAGGGCGTGGTTGTCTGTTTCAATCGGGAGGGAATCTCGGACTCTGAGAGGTGGGACTATCTGGCTTTGGTCGGAACTCGAGGACAGCTTTCTCTCTGAGGTTTGCAGCGGTTGCTGGGACTCTGAGAGGGAGAGCCTCTGGGAATGGGACTGAGAGCAGGCATAACTACTCGCTCTGCCCGCCCTGTAGATCCCGTGGGACCCGCCCTGCCCAAGCCCTGCACAGAGGCATTGCTGGATAGCCTCAGGCAAAGGCTAGATTAGCACAGCCATAAAGATCAAGCACAGTAGTTCTCCCACCGCAGACACAGCTGATTCTCATAGTCAGTTGGCCTGGAGGTCAAATCCCCGCCAGTATTACCTACAACAACCAAGGCTTAACTACAACAAGACTGTGCACAAAGACCACAAGTGGGTGCACCAAGAAAGCGTAAAAAATGCAGAGACAAAGAAACATGACAGAAATGGAGGACATAGAGCTCAAAACCACACTTTTAAGGTCTTTCACTAAGTTTTTAGAAACTGCCAATAAACGTAATGAGATCTACAAGAAATCTAATGAGACCCTCAATGTTGTGATAAAGAACCAACTAGAAATTAAGCATACACTGACTGAAATAAAGAATATTATACAGACAACCAACAGCAGACCAGAGGAGTGCAAGAATCAAGTCAAAGATTTGAAATGCGAAGAAGCAAAAAACACCCAACCGGAAAAGCAAAATGAAAAAAGAATCCGAAAATATGAAGATAGTGTAAGGAGCCTCTGGGACAGCTTCAAGCGTACCAACATCAGAATTATAGGGGTGCCAGAAGATGAGAGAGAGCAAGATATTGAAAACCTATTTGAAGAAATAATGATAGAAAACTTCCCCTACCTGGTGAAAGAAATAGACTTACAGGTCCAGGAAGCGCAGAGAACCCCAAACAAAAGGAATCCCAAGAGGAACACACCAAGACACATCATAATTAAAATGCCAAGAGCTAAAGACAAAGAGAGAATCTTGAAAGCAGCAAGAGAAAGACAGTCAGTTACCTACAAGGGAGTACCCATACGACTGTCAGCTGATTTCTCAAAAGAAACTTTTCAGGCCAGAAGGGAGTGGCAAGAAATATTCAAAGTGATGAATACCAAGAACCTACAACCAAGATTACTTTATCCAGCAAAGCTATCATTCAGAAGTGACGGTCAGATAAAGAGCTTCACAGATAAGAAAAAGCTAAAGGAGTTCATCACCACCAAACCAGTATTATATGAAATGCTGAAAGGTATCCTTTAAGAAGAGGAAGAAGAAGAAAAAGGTAAAAATACAAATTATGAACAACAAATATGCATCTATCAACAAGTGAATCTAAGAATCGAGTGAATAAATAATCTGATGTACAGAATGAACTGGTTATTACAATAGAATCAGGGACATAGAAAGGGAATGGACTGTCTATTCTTGGGGGGGAAAGCGGTGTGGGAGATGCAGGAAGAGACTGGACAAAAATCGTGCACCTATGGATGAGGACAGTGGGTGGGGAGTGAGGGCGGAGGGTGGGGTGGGAACTGGGAGGAGGGGAGTTATGGGGGGAAAAAGAGGAACAAATGTAATAATCTTAACAATAAAGATTTAATTTTAAAAAAATGCTAAAGGGACTGCTGTAAAAAGATGAAAGAGAAAGAGGGGGAGGAAAGAACAAGAACCTCTCAATAATTACTTAAAAATAGAAATGGATTAAACACTTCAATCAAACAACACAGGATAGCTGAATGGATAAGAAAACATGACCCATATATATGCTGTCTAGGGGAGACTCAATTCAGAACAAAGGACTTACACAGAATGAAAGTGAAGGGATGGAAAAAAATTTTTAGGCAAATGGAAATGAAAAAAATAAAAACTGTGGTAGCAATACTTATATTTGTCAAAATAGACCTCAAAGTAAAGACCATAATAAGAGATAATGAAGGCCACTTCATAATGCTAAAGCGATAGATTCAACAAGAAAATATAACTTTGGAAAGTACATATGCACCCAATACAGAAGAATACAAATATATATTTTTTAAAGAAACAACTTCTGGAGGATATCAAGTCAGAGATCAACAGCAATACGATCACAGTGGGGGAATTTAACACCCCACTGGATCACTGGATGAATCTTATACCTAAACAGCTTACTAGATCAGAAGGAAATAATTGACATTCTCAGAACATTTCACCCAAAGCTATAAAATATACATTCTTCTAAAGTACACATAGGGCATTTTCAAAGACAGACAACATATTGGGACACAAAACAAGTCTCTACAAGTTCAAGGAAATTGAAATCATATCACTCATCTTCTCAGATCACAATGGCATGAAATTAGAAATCAGCTACAATAAAAAAAAAAAAACACCTCAAAAACAATTAAAAACATGGAGGCTAAATAACACATTCTCAAACAATAAATGGGTTACCAACAGAATCAAGGAAGAAATTAAAAACATCCTGAAAACAAATTAAAATGAATTCCCCCCCACCACAAAAAGGGAGCCAGTTAGAGCAATCCTGTGATGCAAGTTCATAGCAAAGTTCATGGCCTACCTCAAAACAAAACAAACAAATAAACAAACGAAAGAAAACACACAAAAAAACAAGAAAAACTGATAAAAAGTTATCTAAACCACAACTTAAAGAATTAAAAGAGAACAACAAGAAAAACCCAGAGTAAGTAGAAGTATGGAATTAATACAGATCAAAGCGAAAATAGATGACATAGAGACAAAAAAAACCACCACAAATGACAAAAGACAAATAAAATCAAGTGCTGGTTTAAAGGATAGTCCAGATTGATGAATCTCTAGCCAGACTCACCAAGAAACAAAGAGAGAGGAACCAAATAAACAAAATCAGAAATGAAAGAGGTGAAGTAACAACTGACCCCACAGAAATACAAAGGATCTTAAAAAATACTACGAACAATTATATTCCAACAAACAGGACAACCTGGACAAAATGAACATATTCCTAGAAAAATACAATCTTCCAAAACTCAATCAGGAAGAATCTGAAATCCTGCAAAGGCCAATGACTACTGATGAAATTGAAGCAGTAATAAATAAAATAAAAAACAAACAACAACAACAACTTCTGGAAAAAAAGCAAAGAAAGCCCTTGTCCAGATGGCTTCAAAGGGGAGTTTTACCAAACATTCAAAGAAGAAATAACACCTATCCTCCTCAGACTATTCCAATAAATTCAAGAGGAAGGATCAAGTCCAAGCTCTTTCTATAAGGCCAGCATTAACCTAATTCTAAAACCAGATGAAGGCACTCCCAAGAAAGGGAACTAAAGACCTATATCCCTGATGAACTTAGATGATAAATCCTCAAAACATTTTAGCAAATCCCATTCAGCAATGCATTAAAGAGATCATACACCATGACCCAGCGGGATTTATTCTGGGGATGCATAGCTGGGACAATATTTGCAAATCAATAAATGTGATACAGCACATAAACAGATTGCAAGACAAAAATCACATGATCACAATGCTCTCTAGTTTGCTGGAAGCTGTTTGATTATTGTTTCAATTTCATCAGTAATTATTGGCCTATTCAGGTTTTTTGATTCTTCATGATTGAGTTTTGGAAGCTTGCATTTTTCTAGGAACATGTCCATTTCATCAAGGTTGTCCAGTTTGTTGGAATGGAGTTGCTCGTAATATTTTTTTACACTCCTTTGCATGTCTGTGGGGTTGGTTCTTACTTCACCTCTTTCATTTCTGATTTTGTTTATTTGGGTCCTCTCTCTTTGTTTCTTGGTGAGCCTGGATAGAGGTTCATCAATCTTGTTTATCCTTTCAAAGAACCAGCTCTTGGTTTCATTGATCTTTGTTTTATTTATTTATTTATTTATTTATTTATTTATTTATTTATTTATTTATTTATTTATTTTTGGTCTCTATGTTGTTTATTTCTGCTCTGATCTTTATTTCCTTCCTTCTGGTTACTCCGGGCTTTTCTTGTTGCTCTCTTTCTAATTCTTCAAGTTGTGAGCATTATGCTAAGTGAAATAAGTCACTCAAAGAAAGATAAATATCACATGATCTCACTCATTTGTGGAATATAATGAAAAAAAATAAATCCAGAGACATAGAAGCATCCAATAGACTCTAAAACCTATGAGGGAAGGTAGGGGGTGAGGGGGTAAGAGATCAACCAAAGGACTTGTATGCATACATTTGAGCAAAATGGACACAGACAGTAGAGTGGTGAGGGCTTGTGCTTGGGGGAGGGGAGGCAGGGAAGAGGTCAATGTGGGAAAAAGGAGACTCATGTAATACTTTAAACAATAAAGAATTATTTAAAAATTACATGATCATATCAATTGATGCAGAAAAAGCATTTGACAAAATCTATCACTCTTTTGATAAAAACTCTCTGCAAAGTGGGAATAGAGGTATCATACCTCAACATAATAAAATCAATATATGACCAACCTACAGCCAACACCATAGTCAATGGGCAAATACTAAAAACCATTTCCCTAAGAACCGGAACAAGACAGGGATGCCCCCTTTTCCCCTCCTGTTCAAGGTAGTACTGGAATTTCTAACCATAGTGATCAGATAAGAAAAATAAATAAAAGGCATCAAATTAGAAAGGAAGAAATAAAACTCATTATTCACAGATGACATGTTATTATACATAGAAATCCCTAAAGACTGCACCAAAAAGTACTAGATTTAATAAATACATTTGGGAATGTAGCAGGATACAAAAAAACAGCCATAAATCTATGGCATTTTTATACACCAATAAGGAACTCTCAGAAAGAGAAACTAAATGAACAATCCCATTTACCACTGAAACAAAAATAATAAGATACTTAGGAATAAACTTAACTGAGGAGGTAAAAGACCTGTACTCAGAAAACTACAGGATGTT
Organism: Myotis daubentonii; assembly: GCF_963259705.1. Taxonomy (NCBI): domain Eukaryota; kingdom Metazoa; phylum Chordata; class Mammalia; order Chiroptera; family Vespertilionidae; genus Myotis; species Myotis daubentonii. Next base: position 93,253,579 of record NC_081861.1, on the reverse strand, counting down.
GCATATAGAGATAGAGGAAGTTATAAACAAGTGGAATAATATACTGTCCTCATTGATTAGTAAAATCAACATCACTAAAATATCCAAACTACCGAAAGCAATCTATGCTAGTAGATTCAATGCAATCCCGATTAAAATATCAGTGGCATATTTCACAGACCTAGAACAAACACTCCAAAAAGCCATTTATAATAAAAAAAAAGACACCAAATAGCCACAGCAATATTGAGAAAGAGGAACAAAGTTGGAGGGATCACAATATCAGATATCAAGTTCTACTCCAAAGCCACTGTATTCAAAACAGCCTGACACTGGTACAAGAACAGGCATATAGACCAATGGAATAGAACAGAGACCCTAGAAATCAACCCAATCTATTATGCTCAATTGATATTTGACAAAGGAGCCCTAGTCTATTTGGCTCAGTGGATAGAGTGTTGGCCTGTGGACTGAAGGGTCCTGGGTTTGATTCTGGTAAGGGGAACATTCTTGGTTTATAGGTTTGATCCCTGCTGGGAGCCGGTCCATCCTTGCTGTTTCAAGGGACCTGGCATATATAGCATAGGGTTCTTAATATGTTTGCTCACCTTCTTGGCGCTGTGTTTTAACCAAGGTCACCTCTCCGAGAAAGGTTGAATCCCCAGGTAGGGATTTTCCCCTGAAGTTAGGGAGGGGATGAACTCCTTAACTAAGTGCCAGGCGGGTAGTTAATCAATTTAACTACAAACAATCATGCTTAAGCTACATAATCTTTACTCCCTGGAATGTAGATAAGAAACGCCCTAACCTTTGGAATAGAAATTGACAGGATTAGAATCAACTGGTATAAATACAGATGCAACAAGACAACAACAGACAGAACTGAGAACACAGGGCTTGGAAGACAGGACCAAGAGAGACAGAGCCTAGGCACAGAACCTACACAGAACGTTCTCTAGAGACAGAAGAACTTCGCTGGCGAGAGCATGCCGGAGGATCCTGGACAGGGACTGGCCTGGGAGCTTGGAGGCAAAGCCTGGCGAGAGAGCATGGCAGGGGATCCTGGACTGAACCTGACTGCGGAGATTGGCAGGAGAGCCTGACTAGAACCTGGTGACTGAACCTGACTGGAGAACCTGGACAGAACCTCTCTGGAGATCCTGAGCAGAACCTCTCTGGAGATTGAGATCAGAGCTTGGCTGGAGATCCTGGCTAGGCTGCTGATCAACTGAATACTGTCTCCGTGTCCTTCCTTCTTCGCCGACTCCGTCTACGCCTTTGGGAACCCCTGGACCTGCTGGGGTTGGACCCCGGCAGATCCCGAGTAGGGGGCATGTAGTAGGCTGCTGATCAATGATTTTTTCTCATCATTTATGTTTCTATCTCTCTCACTTCCTCTCTGAAATCAATAAAAATATATTTTAAAAACTATTTAACAAAGGAGGCAAGAACATACAATGGAGTCAAGACAGTCTCTTCAATAAACGGTGTTGGGAAAACTGGACAGATACATGCAAAAAAAATGAAGTTAAACCACCAACTTACACCACACACAAGAATAAATTCAAAATCGATAAAAGACTGAAGTGTAAGATGTAAAACCATAAAAATCTTAGAAGAGAAAGAAAAGAAAAAGAAATCTTAGAAGAAACCATAGGCAGCAACATCTCAGACATCTCTCGTAGCAATATGTTTACGTATACATCTCCTAGGACAATGGAAACTAAGAACAAAATAAACAAATGGAACTACATCGAAATAAAAAGCTTCTGCACAGCAAGAGAAACCATCAACAAAATAACAAGAGAGCCCACTGCATGGGAGAACATATTTGCCAATGATACATCCTATAAGGGGTTGGTCTCCAAAATACTGTATATAGAAAACTCATACAACTTAACAAAAGGAAGACAAACAATCTAATTAAAAAATGGGCCAAGGACTTGCATAGACACTTCTCCAAAGCAGACATATAAGTGGCCATGGGACATATGAAAAAATGCTCAAAGTCACTAGTCATCAGAGAAATGCAAATTAAAACTACAGTGAGATATCACCTTGTAAGTACAGTGGGGCCTTGACTTACGAGTGTCCCGACTAACGAGTTTTTCGAGATACGAGCCATCTCTCGGCCGATTTTTTGCTTTGAGTTGTGAGCTAAAATTCGGATTACGAGCCAGCTTCAGATACCCCACTGCTAGTTGGTGCAGCGAACGTCACAGTGAACACCATAACATCAGCCCAGCATCACGTGCCTCACTCATTCACTTCTTGATTTGACATATGAGTAATTTGAGTTACGAGCTCCATCACGGAACGAATTGAACTCATGAGTCAAGGCCCCACTGTATCAGAATTGCTACCATCAACAAATCAACAAACAACAAGTTGCTGGTGAGGATGTGGAGAAAAGGAAACCCTAGTACACTGCTAGTGGGAATGCAGATTGGTGCAGCCACTACGAAAAACAGTATAGAGACTCCTGACTCCTCAAAAAATTAAAAATGGAACTCCCATTCATCCAGTGATCCCACTTCTGAGAATATCTACACTAATAAAAGAGAAACATGGTAATTGGCGTACAACCGCTACCCTTTTCATTGGCTAATCAGCGAGATATGCAAATTAACTGTCAGCCAAGATGGCGGCCGGCAGCCAGGCAGCTTGAAACTAACATGAGGCTTGATTGCCTCCGTGACAGAGGATCATTGGAGGAAACCAACGTTCCCCGCCTGCGGCTGCAGGCCTCTGAGCGGGCAGTTTAAGAAACATTGTAACAAATACCGCCGGACTTCAGCCAGCAGATTCGCAACATTGTAAGCAAAGGCCAGAAACCTACTTTCAGCCGCGGAGGCCTGAGAGCTGGAGCCAAGCCTCAAGGTAAAGCTGGCCCAGAATAAAAAAAGAAAAAAGAAAAAAAGGAGTGGTTGGGAACTTCAGTCACTCCCAGCCTGAAAACAGCCCTCAGCCCCTCACCCAGGCTGGCCAGGCACCCCAGTGGGGACCCCCACCCTGATCCAGGACACCCTTCAGGGCAAACCAGCTGGCCCCACCAATGCACCAGGCCTCTACCCTATATAGTAAAAGGGTAATATGCCTCCCGGCACCGGGATCAGCGTGACAGGGGGCAGCGCCCAAACCCCCTGATCGCCCTGCAGCTCTGTGTGTGACAGGAGGCGGGGCCCCAACCCCCTGAGCAGCCCTGCTCTGTGCCTGATAGGGAGGAGCTCCCCAACCCCCACCCCCCACGGGCCCTGCTCTGCGTGTGATGGGGTAGAGCGATAACCTCCCCGTCGGCCCTGCCCTGAGTGTGAGAGTGGCGGTGCCCCAACCCCCTGATCGGCCCTACTCTGTGGGTGATAGAGGGCGGTGCCCCAACCCCCTGATGGGCCCTGCTCTGTGTGTGACGGGGGAAGCGCTCCAACCCCGATTGGCCCTGCTGTGTGCGTGACAGGGGGTGGTGCTGCAACCTCCCCATCGACCCTGCCTTGAGTGTGACAAGGGGCGGTGCCCCAACCCCCCAATTGGCCCTACCCTGAGAGTGACTGAAGGTGGCATCACAACCTCCCAATCTGCCCTGCTCTGTGCATGATGGGGCGGCGCCCCAACTCCCCAATCGGCCCTGCTCTGAGCACGACCAGGGGCTGCACCTAGGGATTGGGCCTGCCCTCTGCCACCCGGGAGCAGGCCTAAGCCAGCAGGTCGTTATCTCCCGAGGGGTCCCAGACTGCGAGAGGGCACAGGCCGGGCTGAGGGACCCCCCCCTCCCCCCCGAGTGCACAAATTTTTGTGCACCAGGCCTCTAGTATCCTAATAATCCCAAAACACCAATCAGAAAGGATATATTCACCCCTGTGTTCATAGCAGCATTGTTTACAATAGATAAGATTTGGCAATATCCCAAGTGCCCATCAGTGGATGAATGGATAAAAAACTATGGGACATTTACACAATGGAATACTATGCAGCTCTAAAAATGAGAGATTTCTTATCTTTTGGGACAGCATGGATAGACCTGGAGAATATTATGCTAAGTAAAATAAGCCAATCTGAGAAAGACAGACATAACATGATCTCACTTATTTGTGGAATCTAATGAACAAAACAAATTTGACCAACAAAATAAGACTGGAAGCATGGAGGCATGGAACAGACTGATATACTTCCATGTGGCGGTGGGCAGGCGAGGAGAGATAAACTAAGCAATTGATATAATTATATGCATAGCCCATTGGTACAGACAACAGAGTGGCACCCTGGCAATATATAGCTTTCTCTACTTCAAAAAAAAAATAATTAAATTAATTTTTGCATGTTGACTTTGTATCCTGTGGCATTGATAAACTCCCTTATAAGTTCAAGGAACATTTTTATGGTATAGATTCCTTAGGATTTGCTATATAGAAAGTCATGCCATTGGCAAGTAGGGAAAGTCATATTTGTTCCTTTCTGACCTATATGTGTTTTTATGCTTATTTGTTTTAAATATATATAATTGTATTGATTTCAGAGAGGAAGGGAGAGGGAGAGAGAAATAGAAACATCAATGGTGAGGGAGAATCATTGATTGGCTGCCTCCTTCATGCCCCACAGTGAGGATTGACTCCAAGTGCCCTGACAAGGAATCAAACCCTGACCTCTAGGGTTATAGGTCAACACTCAACCACTGAGCCACTCAGACTGGGCTCCGATGTGTGTTTTTTTAATTGAATTCATTAGGGTGACATTGTTTAATAAAATTACACAGATTCCAAGTATACAATTCTACATTATATGTATATAGTATTGTGTATTAACCACCCCAAGTCAAATGTCCTTCCATCACCATTTATCCCCATTTTACTCTTCTATACCTTCATCAGCCCCTTTTTAGTAATTGCCACACTATTGCCTGTGTCTATAAGGTTTGTTTTCTTAATCCCTTCACCAATTTCACAAATCTCAGCATATTCTTAAATTTCTTAGGTACCTCCATACTATTTTCCCTAATGACTGTACCAGTTTATATTCCCACCAGCAGTGAATGAGGGTTCCTTTTTCTTCACAATTTCTCCAACACCTGTTATTACTTTTCTTACTGATAACTAAAGGCCCGGTGCACAAAAATTTGTGCACTCGGGGGGTCCTTCAGCCTGGCCTATGCCCTCTTGCAGTCTGGGACCCCTCAGAGGATGTCCACCTACTGGCTTAGGCCCACTCCCTGGGGAATTGAGCCCAAGCTGGAAGTCAGATATCCCTCTGGTAGCCTGGCAGCCCTCGGGGGATGTCCACTTACCAGCAGGGAGCAGACCTAAGCTGCAGTTGGACATCCTTAGTGCTGCAGAGGATGCGGGAGAGGCTCCCACCACCACTGCTGTGCTAGAAGCCATCAGCCTTGCTTGTGGCTGAGCAGACCTCCCCCTGTGGGAGTGCACTGACCACCAGGGGACAGCTCCTGCATTGAGCATCTGCCCCCTGGTGGTCAGTGTGTGTCATAGTGACCAGTCATTCCCAGTCGTTCTGCTGTTAGGGTCAATTTGCATATTACCTTTTTATTATATGCCTGGTGAATAGGTAGGAGCTGGCTGGTTTGCCCTGAAGGGTGTCCCGGATCAGGGTGAGGGTCCTGCTTAGGTGCCTGTTCAGCCTGGGTGAGGGGCTGATGGCTGTTTGCAGGCAGGACAAGACCCCCCCCGAGTGGGGACCCTCACCCCATGGAGGTTTGGCCAGCCTGGGTGAGGGGCTGATGGCTGTTTTCAGGATGGCCACACCCCCTTTTGGGTGGGGGGTCCCCAATGGGGTCCCTGGCCAGTCTGGGTGAGGGGCTGAGGGCCGTTTTCAGGCTGGCCAAGCCCCTTCAGTGACGGAAGCTCCCAGCCTCTCCTTTTTTTCTTTTTTCTTTTTTTATTCTGGGATTTATTTACATTCTATAATTGAAACTTTGTAGCCTTGAGAGGAGCTCAGAGCTGGCCAGGGTGGGTGGGAGGGAAGCTTGGCTTCCTCCATCGGCAGGGGTAACCCACGCCTCCTGCTCGCTCTAGCTCTGTGGCCACAGTTGGCTGAAAACAGGTATCTGGGGTTTCTTTATCTTCTATAATTGAAGCTTTGTTGCTTTCAGTGGAGCTCAGAGCCGCCGCGGCAGGCGGGAACCTTGGCTTCCTCCATCATTGGGGTAACCAAGCCTCCTGCTTGCTCCAGCTCCGTGGCTGCCGTCCACCATCTTGGTTGGGTTATAATCATCTCTGATTGCCTGGTGGGCATGACTTAAGGTGTAGCAAAAGTATGGTCAATTTGCATGTTTGTCTTTTATTAGTGTAGATAGCCATTCTAACAGGAGTGAGGTGGTATTACACTGTAGTTTTGATTTGCATTGTCCTAATAGTGAAGTTGAACCTATTTTCATATATCTGTTGGACATTTGTATGTCTTCTTTGGAGAAGTGTCTATTCAGATCCTCTGCTCAGTTTTTAAATGGATTGTTTAGGGTTTTTTGGTATTGAATTGTATGAGTTCTTAATATATTTTGGCTATTAACACCTTAACTGTTGTTTGAAAATATATTCTCCCATTCAGTTGGTTGCTTTTTTATTCTGTTTGGAGTTTCCTTTGCTGTGAAGAAGTTTTTTAGTTTGATATAGTCCCATTTTTTTATTTTTTCCGTTACTTCTAATGCCTTTGGGGTCAAATTCATAAAATGTCCTCTATGCTTAAGGTCCATAAGTTTAGTATCTATGTTTCCTTCTATGTAATTTATTGTTTCAGATATTGCATTTAGATATTTGATTTATTTTGTGTTAATATTTATACATGGTTTCACTGATATGTGGAATCTAAAAACAAAATAAATGAACGAACAAAACAGTAACAAATTCATAGATACAGAGAACAAAATTATTGTTGCCAGGTAAGAAGGGGGTGTGAGGCTGAGTGAAAAAAGTGCAGGGATTAGGAAGTACAAATTGACAGTTATAAAGTAGTTACAGACTACAATAGTCATCAATATTGTAATAACTATGTATGGTGTTGGGGGGGGAGGTATTAGACTTATCAGGGGAATCATGTTGTAAGTTGTATAGTCTAACCACTATGCTATATAACTGAAATCAATCTAATATTGAATGTCAAATTTAATTGAAAAGTGAAAGATAAATGAAACTGTAAAACCACTTACCTTCTCTGCTTTATTTTTTTTTTTTAAATCTTGTTATAACTAGATCAACTAAAAAAGTATAAATAAGGATAGAGACAGATCTTAACATAGTATACATGGTAATAATTTTAAATACATACTGTTTTTCTACTTTCTTTAGAATATAAACTTATGAGAGCTGTATCTCCAGTGCTTAAAGCAGTACTTGGCAAATAATAAGTACTCAATACATATTTATTGAATAAATCAATCAACTAATCAATTAATGACATCTGGACTTTAGACCAATGGTCAGGAAATTATAGCCCACATGCTTCCTGCCTGCTTGTAAATAGAACTTTATTAAAATATTTTGCCCTAACTGGTTTGGCTCAGTGGATAGAGCGATGGCCTGCAGACTCAAGGGTCCCAGGTTCGATTCTGGTCAAAGGCATGTACCTCAGTTGTGGGCATGTCCCCAGTGAGGGGTGTGCAGGAGGCAGCTGATTGATGTTTCTCTCTCATTAGTGTTTCTAACTTTCCCTCTCCCTTCCTCTCTGTTAGAAAATCAATAAAATATGTTTTTTTAATTAAATAAAATATTAACTTGTTTACATGTTGTCTATGGCTTTCCCAATACAAAAGTGTATGTGAATAGTTGTGACAGAGTTCTATAACCTGCAAAGTTTAAAATATTTACTATATGGTTCCTTAAGAAAAGGTTTGTCAATTCCTGGTTTAAATTCAGAGTTAATCTTTCAGGAATCTCTACTTAAAATTGAGCTTTTTTGTACCTCACTAAAAGTTTCCCATTCTGTATTTCTTATTTTCATGAAATACTGGGCACATGGATGTCCCCCACCAAAAAAAACGAACAAACAAACAAAAAAAACAACAACTATACTTCCTTGACTCTATTCTAGCTAGATGTGACCATGAGATTAAATTCTGACAAATAGTAAGTTAATGAAAGTAATATGTATGACTTTCAGGACAAGACCTTAAAGGGAAGAACTGTATCCTCTACTTCCCTTTATTTCATCCTTCTCAGTTGATATAATATAGAAGATATTTGGCCATGCACATGAAGCAATACCTTAGCTATGGCAGAGAAATAAGATGGAAGAAACCTGCGTTTGTACCTGTCAAGTCGCCATACTGGCCTTGGACCACGTTGCTGGACTATTCCACAACAAAGAAATAAATGTCTCTTGTGTTGGAGCCAGAGTGTTTATATGTAGAGTCTTAGAAGGCTAACTTCTATCTAATGGTGGACATTATATTTTAACTGTGGATACCACCTAGATTATACCATCAGTCTCATCCACTTCCAGAAATGTTTTTATTGAATTATGCCCTGTGAGGATGGCAAAGGCTATTACAAAGTGTAGAATCAAATGCAGGAACATCTGAAGCAAGTGCACATGACTTGTCAATAAATAATTTTTGTCTCGCCTCATTCCTGGGCCCATCTATCTCTATCCTTATTTATACTTTTCTATCTCTATCCTTATTTATACTTTTTTACTTGACCTAATTATAATGTATGCTACCTCATATTTTACATATCGTAAAAATATAGGACCTTAAATTATTTCAGAACTAGAGGCCTGGTGCATGAAAATTCATGCACTGGAGGGGGCATCCCTCAGCCCAGCCTGCCCCCTCTCACAGTCCAGGAGCCCTCAGGGGCAGGAGGCGACCCAGCGATCAGGGGAAGGCAATGCCCCATCACACCTCTGATGCTGCCACTGCCTGCAGGGCAAGCCTCAGCCAGAACTGGTTACCTGAGCCTCGGGCAGCCCTGGGCAGCTGGGCAGCCACCATCCAAGGCTTGCCTGAACCTCGTGCCCACCCTAGGTGGCTAGGCAGCCACCATCTGAGGCTTGCCTGCACCTTGGGCAGGCCCTGGGTGGCTAGCCAGCTGCCATCTGAGGCTTGCCTGCACCTCGGGCTGGCTCTGGGTGGCTGGGGGGCTGAGGGGACTGGGTGCCACCATCTTGTGGCTTTGGGTGCCACCATCTTTGAGAGTGTGGCAGTCAATTAGCATATTTCCTCCTTATTGGCTGTGGGTGCCACCATCTTTGAGGGTGGGACAGTCAATTAGCATATTTCATCCTTTTTTTAACTTTTTTTTGTATTTTTTTAAATATATTTTTTATTGATTAAGATATTACATATGTGTCCTTGTCCCCACATTACCCTCTACCCCCCCCCACTCATGCCCTCACCCCCCCGCCCCCGTTGTCCGTGTCCATTGGTTAGGCCTATATGCCTGCATGTAAGTCCTTTGGTTGATCTTTCCCCCTTACCCCCACCCTCCCCGACTCTCCCTCCAAAGCCCAACAGTCCAATCAATGCCTCTCCGTCTCTGGATCAGTCCTTGTTCATTAGTTTATGTTGTTCATTATATTCCACAAATGAGTGAGATCATGTGGTATTTATCCGCTCTCCAGTTCCATCCATGCTGTGGCAAATGGTAAGAATTCCTTTTTCCTCTTCCTCTTCTTAAAGAATACCTTTCAGCATTTCATATAATGCTGGATTGGTGGTGATGAACTCCTTTAGCTTTTTCTTATCCGTGAAGCTCTTTATCTGACCTTCTATTCTGAATGATAGCTTTGCAGGATGAAGTAATCTTGGTTGCAGGTTCTTGCTATTCATCACTTTGAATATTTCTTGCCACTCTCTTCTGGCCTGCATGGTTTCTGTTGAGAAATCAGCTGACAGTAGTATGGGTACTCCCTTGTAGGTAACTGACTGTCTTTCTCTTGCTGCTTTTAAGATTCTCTCTTTGTCTTTTGCTCTTAGCATTTTAATTATGATGTGTCTTGGTGTGGTCCTCTTTGGATTCCTTTTGTTTGGGGTTCTCTGCGCTTTCTGGACTTGTAAGTCTATTTCTTTGACGAGGTAGGGGAAGTTTTCTGTCATTATTTCTTCAAATAGGTTTTCAATATCTTGCCCTCTCTCTTTTTCTGGTACCCCTATAATTCTGATGTTGGTACGCTTGAAGTTGTCCCAGAGGCTCCTTACGCTATCTTCATATTTTTGGAATCTCTTTTCTTTTTTCTTTTTCGGTTGGGTATTTTTTGTTTCTTTGTATTTCAAATCTTTGACTTGATTCTTGGGATCCTCTTGTCTGCTGTTGTATCTCTGTAAATTATTCTTTATTTCAGTCAGTGTATGCTTAATTTCTAGTTGGTCCTTTTTCATGTCCTCCATGGTCTCACTATACTTATTGAGGGACTCATTAAATTTATTGGCGGTTTCCATAAAATTCTTGAAAAACCTTATAAACGTGGCCTTGAACTCTATATCCAGTCGTTTGCTTTCCTCCATTTCTGCCATTTGTGACCTGTTTCTTTGTCTCTGCATTTTGGCTGCTTCCCTGTGTTGATAGAGTGGCTTTGTGTGCTAGGTGTCCTGTAGGGCCCAGTGGCTCAGCCTCCCAAGTTACCTGAGGTGGACACTCTTGGTGCACCCCCTTGTGAGCTTTGTGCACAGTCTTGTTGCAGCTATGCCTTGGTTGTTGTAGGATCATTGGGAGGAATTGACCTCCAGGCCAATTGGCAGTGAGAATCAGCTGTGTCTGAAGTGGGAGAACTTCTGTGCTGGAGACACCCTTCTGGGGCAAGTCTTGTTTCAGTGGGGCTTTGGTGCTCACTGAGACTGCACCCTGAGTGTGTCCCTTATGGATCTGAGGAGTTGCAATCTGGATGGTCCCCCTCTGACCACTGGGTACAGTGGCTCTTGGATCTAAGGAGGTGCTAATTTAGCCTCTGCCTGAGGTTAACCAGCAGGAACTACGAAGGGAACTGCAGATTCCCCTTCCTTTTTTTGGAGTTTGGAAGTGCCCTGATGATGCTCAGCTGTGTAGCAATGCAAGCCGCTGTAGGGCCTTGGGCCTTCTCTTGGAAGCTCTGGGTCAATCTGGCCTGGCTACAGTTAGGTAATTACAGGCTGCAAATGGCCGGGGCATTCATATGCAAAAGCCTCTGCTGCAGCCTGGGCGGGGCGGGGTCTCAGGGAATCAAAAGACGGAGCAAGCAGCTATAGTGGAGCCTCAGCCCTGCCCTAAGGAGTCGCGAGTCCCAGTGTCTCGGCAATGGCTGCAAGCACCTCTGAGGGAAAGCTGCCCTCAAGCTCGCCCGCTGCCAGACAGTCCAGTTTCTCCCCGTTTGAGTCCTGGGTCCCCAGAGACTTCCCGGAACCGGATTTCAGAGCTGTCGGGAGCTTGTGTCTCCCTCCGGATTCAAAATGACAGCTGCGTCCTCAGGTGCCAGACCCTTTCCGCGCACGCGAGCCCCCGTACCTCTGCACTCTACCTCCGCAGCTCCTCTGGCTCTCAGTGTGCTTTTCTTTCCTTCTAGTTGTAGAATTTACACTCAGCCAGCCTTCCTGAAGTTCTGGATGATGCCCTTTTTGTGTTTTTGATGTATTTTTCAATTGTTGTGGGAGGCAACAATTTCCCGGTGTTTATCTATGCCGCCATCTTAGTTTCTCCAGCATATTTCATCCTTATTGGCTGTGGGTGCCACCATCTTTGAGGGCGGGGCAGTCAATTAGCATATTCCCTCCTTATTGGCTGCGGGCACCACTATCTTTGCGACGGCATGAGGGTCAGTTAGCATATCCCCTCTTTATTAGATAGGATGATATAGGTTTACCTAAGTCTAGGTCAGTGATGGCAAACCTATGACACGCGTGGCAGAGGTGACACAGAAACTCATTTTTTTGGTTGATTTTTCTTTGTTAAATGGCATTTAAATATATAAAATAAATATCAAAAATATATGTCTTTGTTTTACTATGGTTGCAAATATCAAAAAATTTCTATATGTGACACGGCACCAGAGTTAAGTTAGGGTTTTTCAAAATGCTGACACGACGAGCTCAAAAGGTTCGCCATCACTGGTATAGGTATTGCTTTCTTTATAGTTTCATTATACATATAGCATTTTATAGCTATCATTTTCCTTTGTTTACATGTCTATCACCATATTACACTGCTAACTCCTTATAGCTATAGACAGTGATATTTTTCTCCTCCTATACCATTAGCATGGTGCCTGATAATGAAATAGTTACTAATTAAGCAATATTTGCTGAATAAATGAATTTCACAGTGGCAAACATGTTGTTAAATGTAATTGTACCATAATGGAATTTCCTTCCATTATCAACTTGACCCAGGGAAGGAGACAAAACTCTAAAAGGTGGCTAGGAAAAAGTGTTACATGTTTGGAGGAGTGACGGTGAGGACAGGAAATACATACCTTTACAAAGTGCTCAATTAGGATTTCCACCACAATGTTCTGGAATTTGATATTCATCATGGCAGCCACAGTGTCCTCCTGAGCTCTCATCAGCGTGGGACCAAAGATCACCCCCATGTTGGAGGGAGTCATAAAATTCTCTTTGCTGTGCTCACACACACTGCCAAAAGAGAAAGAAAATTATTAAGAAGATTTTCACCAAGACTGTTAGTTGATATAGAGGGTAAGCAAAATTAAAATGTAGAAGAAAAGGAGAGGTGTAAATTGGAGAGAAAACATTACAAAGGAAACAACTAGCAAAGAATACAAGACAATATATGATTAAGGGCCAAAGTGAGACATAACTAACTTAGCACTGATAAAGCTAAGAAGAGTGGGTTGGGGAGCTATAGTAAGAAAATATTTGGAAAGAAAAAAGAGAAGCAATATGGCATTCCAGGCAAGAGGTACCCTATATAATAATCCTATATAATAAAAGCCTAATATGCAAATTGTCCCCTTGGCCAGGAGTTCAACTGGGAGTTCGACCACTTGCTATGACGTGTGCTGACCACCAGGGGGCAGCGCAGAACATGGAGGGTGTCCACAACGTACTGTGACCTCTCGCCAGCTACCTGGGGATGGGGGTGACAGGGACAGAGGTGCAGTGAAAATGCAGGGTGTACACCAAGCTCGCTCTCATTCCCCCTGCTACCCTCTCCCAGAATGCCAGGGCTCAAGCACCAGGGAAGCCCTCATGCTCAGGTGCCTGGTGCCTGTGAAGATCCTGCCTGCCTTGCACCCGCACGGCATCTTCCGGATGAGCCGGGCTGCAGCCACTGGGACCACAGGGGCTGGTTGGGCTCCCTGTGGGATTGCACAGGAACCGGTGTGTGAGGTTGGCTGGGAGAGAGCACGCTGCCCACCCAGTTTCCATGCCATGCCTCTGGGCGGCCTGGAGGACCACGCTGTGCCCTGGTCCGCAGCGTCTGGCTGTACTCACTGCATCTCTGCATGGGGACTCGGGCTCTGTGACTCAGGCTGAGGGGGGCTCACGGGGGCCCAGGGGCCCAAGTACTGCCCAGGGCCCAGAGGTCAGCTGGGATCTACCCTTCCATGCCAGATTCTCGTGCTTTGATTGCTGGCCAGGCCTAGGGACCACACCCATTCATGAATTTCATGCACCAGGCCTCTAGTACTATATATAAAGTACAGTACATAAAGTGTCTACCAGTCTCTCCAGTTAGAAATCCAACCCTCCCCTAACCTGAGTTGGAGATGCAAAAAACTCAACGAATTTAAAGAGAACCTTAAGATTAGCCCTTTATCACTGTCCTCATTTTACAGATGAAAAAAACAGAGATCCAAAGAAGGAAAATTATTTGCCTGAAGTTACAAAGAGCCTAATTACCATAGGGCCTTTACTCCCCAATTTTCTGATCCCTAGTCACCTCCTTGATTAAATTCCCTTTACTGGTGTCCTGTTTTTCATTTGGACAGGAAAAACTCTTGCGAAAGTTGCAATTAAGGCCTTCTGTAACTTGCTAATTATTTCTAATCCCCAATGCGCACCTTGGGCTCTAAAGCTGACTTGGGTAACTCATTAGCTATACACAATGACTATTAGTGACTTAAACTCTCTGGGCTTCAGTTTTTCCACTAGCAATAAAATAGTATCCACCTCAGAGGGTTGTTGAATAGAGCTAAATTGCTTTAGCATAGCATCCTAGGAATAAGCCATTAGAAGTACCTGCTTTTATTATTACTTCTCCAGGAGTCTCCATCTAGACCAGTGGTTCTCAACCTTGGCTGCACATTAGAATCACCTGGGAATCTTTCTAAAATCCTGATTTCTGGGCCTCATCCTCCGGAAATTGTTTCTTTGTTATGGGCTGGGGCCACAACATTAGTAACAAAGAAACAATTTCCGGAGGATGAGGCCCAGAAATCAGGATTTTTTAAAAGATCCCCAGGTGATTCTAATGTGCAGCCAAGGTTGAGAACCACTGATCTAGACACTGCTGACCTCAGACTTTGATATACTACATTGCTTGGGTCATATTTTCTGGCTAAATCTTGTTATTTCAGACCTCCATGTCTTTGCTCATTCCCTTTGCTTAGGATATTGTCCTTCTCCAAGATCTAAAGAATGTACATTTCTCCATTGAGATTCACTTTACCTGATATCTCCTTCAGGGTCATCCTAGCCTACTTTCCTCATCTTGATTGACAGACACCATTGGCAAGCAACGTATATTGCAAATATATGTTTATTACCTACCGCTCCTACTAGGTGGTAAAGAACTTTCAAGTATGTGTACCTTGTGCACAGCAGGTACCAATTAATTATTTTTAATGGAACTGAGTGCCTCTATTGCTCTTTTCAGTAAGACTGGAGGCAGCCAAGTAAAAGATGTACTGCCTTTTGGTGAAAATAGCTGCGGGGATAGGGAAATGAGGAGACAAGGCAGCTCATGACAAACCCTAATTTCCAAAATCCATCCAAGATGGCAGAGTAGGGAGAAGTTGCCCTAACCTTCTCCCATGACTACATCAATATTACAACTAAATTACAGAACAATCAACCTGGATAACCATCTGAAGACTACTTGAGCATAAGTCATATAATTAAGAATATACAGAAGAAACTGGTAGGAGGGGTAGAGAAGAAAAATGGACTGGCCCCTCATCCATGTGTGGTGGTTAAGAATCTGGAGGGGAAGGAAGAATGGCAGCTGGCAGGATGGAGGTGAGGGATAGGAAGTGAGTGAGTGAGGAGATAAATGGAGAGTGTGTGGATGTGTGTGGTGTGGATGTGAGTGAGTGAGGGACAGTTAAATCTGGCAGGAGCAGCAGAGGCTGGCAGACCAGGCTCTCTGGGACACGGAGAGACTAGCACCACTGCAGCACACCCCGGACTGCCGGACTAAGGCACGGAGCCCAGGCCATCTTAAAGGGGAGAGCAGTCTCTTCTAGGAACTCAGCAGCTCCACCACCCAGACAGACCTTGGACACTGCCGGAACCCGGCAGCCACTCCAGCCAAAATCGTGCAGCCACACCCGCAGACTCACGAACCCTGGGACCTCCACCTCCATAGGAGCACTGCGCCGCCCACAGCAGTAAGTGCAGCCCCCCCCCCCAGCTGCAGACCTCCAAGATCGCGCATTCACACATCTCCAGCTCACAGGTATCCAAGGCACACCACTCCATAGACTGCTCTTAGGAGTCACTGGGAACCTCTGCTGGGTGTGATTTTGTAGACACAGACGCACTGCGCCCCAGTAGAAATTCTGAATTCCCTCTGCCTGAATAACTGCCCACACACACCCAGTTGTGCACCTTAAGTGCCAGGGCCCCTCAGAGTGCTTCAGAGCTCAGCACCAGCGAACTGCACCACCGCAGTTGCTCACTCCCCCTGAGCCCATCTATCCACAGGGCACTTTGGGGAAGCCCCAGTGAGACTCTGCTGGGTCCGATCTTGGACTAATAGGGACACACTCCCCTGGGCAGTAGAAATTCTGAATTCACCCATTCTGGATACCTGCCCAAAGTGTGCCAGGGCCCTTCAGAGTGCTTCAGTGCGCCTGCGCTAACAAACTTACTGCAGGTGCTCCTGTGTGCCACCACTGGGAACGTGTGCCTATCCACCACAGGAGCATCAGCAAAAACTGAGTTTCCCCACCCCACAGCTGCAGGACTGTGGACACTACAGTTGCATGCTTTTCCAGCTTGCAGGTCTCCCAAGACCACTGCTCCACAGGCAGCCCTGGGGCCCCGCTGCGAGCACTGCTGGTCATGCACATAAACAAACAGGGGTGCAATGCTGGGCTGTAGAAATGCTGAATTCCCTCTTCTGGGATACCTGCCCACAGACACTGCAATCCAGTAGCTTCAGTGCCAGGGCCCTTCAGAGTGTGTCAGTACACCCTGCTGGCAAACACACCACAGCTTCCTCTGTGAGCTGCCACTGGGATAGCGTGTATCCAACCACGGAGGGAGCAGCAAAAGCTGAGTCTACCCACCCAACTACAGAACTCTGGACACTACAGTCACGCTTTGCCAGAACGCAGGCTTCCTGAGCCCCAACACCCCAACAGACAGTTCCTGGGTGCCATTGTGAGTCCCTGCAGGGCATGCTTGATTTCAACCAAGAGCAGAAGACAGCAAAAATTGGAACACCCCCTCCATGGCTGCTGATATCTAGACACCGAGGTTGTGCCTTGCCAGCTCACAGGCCTACATCAAGAGAACCCAAATAGCCCAAGTAGGGAGCTACGCTAGACTACCAAACCCAGGAGACCTGAGAGGTCACACCAGTAGCACCATACCTTAAAGAAACTGGGTAGCAAAGCAATCGGAGCTACAATTAAAACATTACAGCAAAACATGGGAAGACAAAAAAGCAATCCACAAAGGAAAGAAAAAGAGGATCACCAGAAAAGGAGTTAAATGAAATTGAGGCTACTAACTTATCAGAGAAAGAATTCAGAGTAATGGTTATGAGGATGCTCAAACGGCTGGATGACAAATACACACAACTCAATGAGAATTATAAAGAGCTGAATGAGAATGTCACCAACATGAAAAGGAACCAAGAGGAAATGAAGAATGACGTAGCAGCAATAAAGAACACAATGGAAGGCTTAAACAGCAGACTAGAATAGGCTGAGGACCGCATCAGTGAATTAGAAGACAAGGTAGGAAAAAAACACACAAACACAGGAGCAACTGGAAAAAAAACTTAAAAAGCAAGAGGAGAGCCTAAGGCAGCGTTGGGACAATGCAAAACGAAACAACATTCATTTAATAGGGGTACCAGAAGGAGAGGAGGAGAAGGAAGGAATAGAAAACCTGTTTGAAGAAATAATGACAGAAAATTTCCCTAAAACTGGCAAGAAAAAAAACTACACAAGTCCAAGAAGCACATAGAGTGCCAAACAAGATGAACCCCAAAAGACCAACACCAACACACATCATAATTAAATTGGCAAACACCAACGACAAAGTAAGAATCTTAAAGGCTGCCAGAGAGAGACAAAAAGTTACCTACAAGGGATCTCCTATTAGAATATAAGCTGACTTCTCAACAGAAACAACCCAGACAAGAAGAGAATGGAATGAAATATACAAAGTGATGCAAAGCAAAGGAATGAATCCAAGAATACTATACCCAGCAAGGCTATCATTCAAAATTGAAGGTGGAATCAGGAGCTTCACAGACAAACAAGGGCTAAGAGTGTTTATTACCACCAAACCATCAATAAAAGAAATGCTAAAGGGACTGCTGTAAAAAGAAGAAACAGAAAGACAAGAAGAAACACAAGCATTAGGAATAAAAATGACCACAAACAAGTACTTTTCAATAACATTAAATGTAAATGGATTAAATGCTCTAATCAAAAGACACAGTGTAGCTGAATGGATAAGAAAACATGACCCAGAGGAGAAACTAAGATGGCGGCATAGATAAACACCAGGAAATTGCCGCCTCTCACAACAATTGAAAAATACCGCAAAGGACAGAGCGGACATCATCCAGAACAACAGGAAGGCTGGCTGAGTGTAAATTCTACAACTAGAAGGAAAGAAAAGCACACTGAGAGCCAGAGGAGCTGCGGAGGTGAAGTGCAGAGGTACGGCGGCTCGAACGCGAGCGCGGAAAGGGGGTGGAACCTGAGGACGCAGCTGTCTTTTTGAATCACAAGCTCCTGACTGCTCTGAAATCCGGATCCGGGAAGTCTCTGGGGACCCAGGACTCATATGGGGAGGAGCTGAACTGTCGGGCAGCGGGCGAACTTGAGGGCGGCTTTCCCTCAGAGGTGCTTGCAGCAATTATCGGGTCACTGAGACCCACACACTCCTTAGGGCTGGGCGGAGAATCCGCCATAGCTGCTTGCTGCGCCCTTTGATTCCCTGAGACGCCGCCCCACCCAGGCTGCGGCAGAGGCTTTTGCATGTGAATGTACCTAACTGCAGCCGAGCCAGGCAGACCCGGAACTTCCAAGAGAAGGCCCAAGGCCCAGCAGCGGCTTGCATTGCTTCACAGCTGAGCTTCTTCGTGGCTCCTGCTGTGTGGCCTCAGGCAGAGGCTGAATTAGCACCTCCTTAGATCCAGGAGCCACTGCACCCAGTGGTCAGAGGGGGACCATCCAGATTGCAACTCCTCAGATCCATAAGGGACACACTCAGGGAGCAGACTCAGTGAACACCAAAGCCCCACTGAAGCAAGTCTTGCCCCAGAAGGGTGTCTTCAGCACAGAAGTTCTCCCACTTCAGACACAGCTGATTCTCACAGCCAATTGGCCTGGAGGTCAATTCCTCCCAGTGATCCTACAACAACCAAGGCATAGCTGCAACAAGACTGTGCACAAAGCTCACAAGGGGGTGCACCAAGAGTGTCCACCTCAGGTAACTGGGGAGGCTGAGCCACTGGGCCCTACAGGACACCTAGCACACAAAGCCACTCTATCAACACAGGGAAGCAGCCAAAATGTGGAAACAAAGAAACAGGTCACAAATGGCAGAAATGGAGGATAGCAAACGACTGGATATAGAGTTCAAGGCCACGTTTATAAGGTTTTTCAAGAATTTTATGAAAACCGCCGATAAATTTAATGAATCCCTCAATAAGTATAGTGAGACCATGGAGGACATGAAAAAGGACCAATTAGAAATTAAGCATACACTGACTGAAATAAAGAATAATTTACAGAGATACAACAGCAGACAAGAGGATCCCAAGAATCAAGTCAAAGATTTGAAATACAAAGAAACAAAAAATACCCAACCGAAAAAGAAAAAAGAAAAGAGATTCCAAAAATATGAAGATAGCGTAAGGAGCCTCTGGGACAACTTCAAGTGTACCAACATCAGAATTATATGGGTACCGGAAGGAGAGAGAGGGCAAGATATTGAAAACCTATTTGAAGAAATAATGACAGAAAACTTCCCCCACCTGGTGAAAGAAATGGACTTACAAGTCCAGAAAGCGCAGAGAACCCCAAACAAAAGGAATCCAAAGAGGACCACACCAAGACACACCATAATTAAAATGCCAAGAGCAAAAGATAAAGAGAGAATCTTAAAAGCAGCAAGAGAAAGACAGTCAGTTACCTACAAGGGAGTACCCATACTACTGTCAGCTGATTTCTCAACAGAAACCATGCAGGCCAGAAGGGAGTGGCAAGAAATATTCAAAGTGATGAATAGCAAGAACCTGCAACCAAGATTACTTTATCCAGCAAAGCTATCATTCAGAATAGAAGGTCAGATAAAGAGCTTCACGGATAAGAAAAAGCTAAAGGAGTTCATCACCACCAATCCAGCATTATATGAAATGCTGAAAGGTATTCTTTAAGAAGAGGAAGAAGAAAAAGGAACTCTTACCATTTGCCACAGCATGGATGGAACAGGAGAGCGGATAAATACCACAGGATCTCACTCATTTGTGGAATATAATGAACAACATAAACTGATGAACAAGGACTGATCCAGAGACGGAGAGGCATTGATTGGACTGTCAGGCCTTGGAGGGAAGGTAGGGGAGGGGAGGGGTAAGGGGGAAAGATCAACCAAAGGACTTATATGCAAGCATATAGGCCTAACCAATGGACACGGACAACGGGGGGGGTGGGGGTGAGGGCATGAGCGGGGGGGGGGGTAGAGGGTAACGTGGGGACAAGGACACATATGTAATATCTTAATCAATAAAAAATATAGTAAAAAAAAAAAAAAAGAAAACATGACCCATATATTGGCTGTTTGCAGGATACCCACCTCAGAACAAAGGATTCACACAGACTGAGAGTGAAGGGATGGAAAAAAAATTTTCAGGCAAAGGGAAATGAGAAAAAAGCTGGGGTTGCGATACTTATATCTGACAAAATAAACCTCAAAGTAAAGGCCATAACAAGAGGTAAGGAAGGCCACTACACAATAATTAAGGGAGCAATTCAACAGCAAGATATAACTCTGGTAAACACATATGCACCCAATACAGGAGCACCCAAATACATAAAACAACTTCTGGAAGATATCAAGGGAGAGATTAATAGCAATACAGTCATAGAAGGGGACTTTAATGCCCCACTGACACCAGTAGATAAATCCCCTAAACAAAAAATCAGCAAAGAAACAGCAATCTGAAATGACTCACTAGATCAGATGGACTTAATTGACATCTTCAGAATATTTCACCCCAAAGCTACAGAATATACATTCTTCTCCAATGCACATGGGGCATATTCAAAGATAGACCATATATTAGGACACAGGCAAAGTGTCTTCAAATTCAAGAGAATAGAAATCATAACACGCATCTTCTCAGATCACAATGGTATAAAATTAGAAATGAACTACAATAAAAAGATTGGAAAAAAATCAAACACTTGGAGCCTAATAGCATGCTATTAAGCAATGACTTGACTAGATTACCAGAGTGATCAAAGAAGAAATAAAAAGCATCCTGGAAACAAATGACAATGAATACACAACAATCCAAAATCTATGAGACACAATGAAAGCAGTCCTGAGAGGGAAGTTCATAGCTCTAGAGGCCTACCTCAAAAAAAAAAAAAAAAAAAAAAACCCAAGAAAAACTGGCAATAAATGATCTAACACTACAACTCAAAGAGTTAGAAAGAGAGCAACAAGAAAAGCCCACAGTATCCAGAAGGAAGGAAATAAGATCAGAACAGAAATAAACGACATAGAGAACAAAAAAAAAAATACAAAAGATCAATGAAACCAAGAGCTGGTTCTTTGAAAGGATTAACAAGATTGATGAACCTCTAGCCACGCTCACCAAGAAACAAAGAGAGAGGACCCAAATAAACAAAATCAAAAATGAAAGAGGTGAAGTAACAACCAACCCCACAGACATGCAAAGGAGTGTAAAAAATACTACGAGCAACTCCATTCCAACAAACTGGACAACCTTGATGAAATGGACACATTACTAGAAAAATACAAGCTTCCAAAACTCAATCAGAAAGAATCAAAAAATCTGAATAGGCCAATAACTACTGATGAAATTGAGACTGTAATCAAAAAGCTTCCAGCGAACAAAAGCCCTGGACCAGATCGCTTCACAGGAGAGTTTTATTGAACATTCAAAGAAGAACTAAAGCCAATACTTCTCAGACTATTCCAAAAAATTCAAGAGGAAGGCACACTTCAAAGCTCTTTCTATGAAGCCATCATTACCTTAATCCCAAAACCAGATAAAGATACCACAAAGAAAGAGAATTACAGGCCAATAACCCTGATGAACATAGATGCTAAAATCCTCAACAATATTCTAGCAAACCGGATCCAGTATTACATTAGAAAGATCATACACCATGACCAAGAGGTATTTATTCCAGGAATGCAAGGCTGGTACAATATCCACAAATCAATAAACGTGATACATCACATAAACAAGTTGAGAGACAAAAATCACATAATCATATCGATTGATGCAGAAAAGGCATTTGACAAAGTCCAACACCCTTTTCTGATAAAAACACTCAGCAAAGAGGGAATGGAGGGATCATACCACAGCATAATAAAAGCCTTATATGACAAACCTACAGCCACTATAATACTCAATGGGCAAAAACTAAAACCATTTCCCTTAACAACAGGAACAAGACAGGGATGCCCTCTCTCACCAATCCTGTTCGACATAGTACTGGATGTCCTAGCCAAAGCGATCAGACAAGAAGAAATAAAAGGCATCCAAACTGGAAGAGAAGAAGTAAAATTGACATTATTCACAGATGACATGATACTGTACTTAGAAAACCCTAAAGACTCCATCAATAAATTATTAGACGTAATAAATGAATTTGGCAATGTAGCAGGATACAAAATTAACGCCAAGAAATCTATGGCATTTTTATACACTAATAGTGAACTTACAGAAAGAAAAATTAAAAAGAAATCCCATTTCCCATTGCACCAAAAAAATTAAGATATCTAGGAATAAAGTTAACCAAGGAAGTAAAAGACCTCTACCCAGAAAACTACAGGACATTGAAAATAGAGATAGAGGAAGACATAAACACATGGAAGAACATACCGTGTTCATGGATTGGTAGAATCAACATCATCAAAATGTCCATACAGCCAAAGCAATTTTTTTAAAAAAATATATATTTTATTGATTTTTTACAGAGAGGAAGGGAGAGGGATAGAGAGCTAGAAACATCGATGAGAGAGAAACATCAATCAGCTGCCACTTGCACACCCCCTACTGGGGATGTGCCTGCAACCAAGGTACATGCCCTTGACAGGAATCAGACCTGGGACCCTTCAGTCCACAGACCGATGCTCTATCCACTGAGCCAAACCGGTTGGGGCCCTAAAGCAATCTATAGATTCAATGCACTTCCCATTCAAATACCAACAGCATATTTCACAGATCTAGAAAGAACGCTCCAAAAATTCATCTGGAATAAAAATTTAAAAGAAACACACACACACAAACAAACAAACAGCTGCTGCGATCCTGAGAAAGAAGAACAAAGTAGGAG
Organism: Myotis daubentonii; assembly: GCF_963259705.1. Lineage (NCBI taxonomy): Eukaryota > Metazoa > Chordata > Mammalia > Chiroptera > Vespertilionidae > Myotis > Myotis daubentonii. Next base: position 93,230,719 of record NC_081861.1, on the reverse strand, counting down.
GGATCTCAATACCAGATATCAAGCTGTATTACAAAGCCACTGTTCTCAAAACTGCCTGGTACTGGCACAAGAACAGACATATAAACCAATGGAATAGAATAGAGAACCCAGAAATCGACCCAAACCACTATGCTCAATTAATATTTGACAAAGGAGGCAAGAACATGCAATGGAGTCAAGACAGTCTCTTCAATAAATGGTGCTGGGAAATTTGGTCAGACACATGCAAAAAAATGAAACTAGACCACCAACTTACACCATACACAAAAATAAACTCAAAATGGATAAAGGACTTAAACGTAAGACGGGGGAAACCATAAGATTATTAGAAGAATCCACAGGTAGCAAAATCTCAGACATATGCCGAAGGAATTTCTTCACTGACACAGCTCCTAGGGCAATGGAAACTAAAGGGAAAATAAACACATGGGACTATTTTAAAATAAAATGCTTCTGCACAACAAAAGAAACCATCAACAAAACAACAAGAAAACCCACTGCAAGGGAAAACATATTTGCCAATTGATATCTGCAATGAAGGTTTAATCTCCAACATTTATAAGGAACTCATACAACTTAACAATAGGAAGATAAACAACCCAATCAAAAAATGGTCAACGGACCTAAATAGATACTTTTTGAAAGAGGACATACATAAGGCTGAGAGACATATGAAAACATGCTCAAAGTCACTAATCATCTGAGAGATGCAAATCAAAACGACCATGAGGTACCATCTCACACCTGTCATCATGGCTATCATCAACAAATCAACAAATGAGAAATGCTGGTGAGGATGCGGAGAAAAAGGAACCCTCCTTCACTGCTGGTGGGAATGCAAACTGGTGCAGCCATGGTGGAGAACAGTATGGAGTTTCCTCAAAAAACTAAAAATGGAACTTCAATTTGACCCAGTGATCCCACTTCTAGGAATATATCCCAAGAAACCAGAAAAACCAATCAGAAAGGTTATATGCAGAGGAGAAACTAAGATGGCGGCATAGACAAACACCGGGAAATTGTTGCCTCACACAACAATTGAAGAATACTGCAAGGGTCGGAGCAAACATCGTCCAGAACAACAGGAAGGCTGGCTGAGTGTAATTTCTACAACTAGAAGAAAAGAGGGGCACGCTGAGAGCCAGGGGAGCTGCGGAGGTGAGGTGCAGAGGTGCGGAGGTGAAGTGCAGAGGTACGGCGGCGGCTCGCGCGCGGAAAGGGGGTGGCGCCTGAGGACGCGGCTGTCTTTTTGAATCACAAGCTCCCGACTGCTCTGAACTGTGGTTCCAGCGGGTCTCTGGGGACCCAGGGCTCATACGGGGAGAGGCTGGTCTGTCAGGCGGCAGCGGGCGAACTTGAGGGCGGCTTTCCCTCAGAGGTGCTTGCAGCCATTACTGGGACACTGAGAAGCACGGCTCCGGGCGCGGAGAATCACCATAGCTGCTCTCACCGCCCTTTGACTCCCTGAGACCCCGCCCCACCCAGGCTGCAGCAGAGGCTTTTGCATGTGAATGTACCTAACTACAGCCCAGCCAGGCAGACCCGGAACTTCCAAGAGAAGGCCCAAGGCCCCGCAGCAGCTTGCATTGCTTCACAGCTGAGCCTCTTTGTGGCTCCTGCTGTGTGGCCTCAGGCAGGGGCTGAATTAGCACCTCCTTAGATCCAGGAGCCACTGCACCCAGTGGTCAGAGGGGGAGCATTCTCCCACTTCAGACACAGCTGATACCCACAGCCAATTGGCCTGGAGGTCAATTCCTCCCAGTGATCCTACAACAACCAAGGCACCAAGAGTGCACCAAGAGTGTCTACCCCAGGTAACTGGGGAGGCTGAGCCACTGGGCCCTACAGGACACAGGGCGCGCAGGGCCACTCTATCAACACAGGGAAGCAGCCAAAATGCGGAGACAAAGAAAAAGGTCACAAATGGCAGAAACGGAGGAAAGCAAACGACTGGATATAGAGTTCAAGGCCACGTTTATAAGGTTTTTCAAGAATTTTATGGAAACCGCCGATAAATTTAATGAATCCCTCAAGGAGTATAGTGAGACCATGGAGGACATGAAAAAGGACCAACTAGAAATTAAGCATACACTGACTGAAATAAAGAATAATTTACAGAGATCCAATAGCAGACAAGAGGATCCCAAGAATCAAGTCAAAGATTTGAAATACAAAGAAACAAAAAATACCCAACCGAAAAAGAAAAAAGAAAAGAGATTCCAAAAATATGAAGATAGTGTAAGGAGCCTCTGGGACAACTTCAAGTGTACCAACATCAGAATTATAGGGGTACCAGAAGGAGAGAGAGGGCAAGATATTGAAAACCTTTTTGAAGAAATAATGACAGAAAACTTCCCCCACCTGGTGAAAGAAATGGACTTACAAGTCCAGAAAGCGCAGAGAACCCCAAACAAAAGGAATCCAAAGAGGACCACACCAAGACACATCATAATTAAAATGCCAAGAGCAAAAGATAAAGAGAGAATCTTAAAAGCAGCAAGAGAAAGACAGTCAGTTACCTACAAGGGAGTACCCATTCGACTGTCAGCTGATTTCTCAACAGAAACCATGCAGGCCAGAAGAGAGTGGCAAGAAATATTCAAAGAGATGAATAGCAAGAACCTGCAACCAAGATTACTTTATCCAGCAAAGCTATCATTCAGAATGGAAGGTCAGATAAAGAGCTTCACGGATAAGAAAAAGCTAAAGGAGTTCATCACCACCAATCCAGCATTATATGAAATGCTGAAAGGTATTCTTTAAGAAGAGGAAGAAGAAAAAGGAACTCTTACCATTTGCCACAGCATGGATGGAACAGGAGAGCGGATAAATACCACAGGATCTCACTCATTTGTGGAATATAATGAACAACATAAACTGATGAACAAGGACTGATCCAGAGACGGAGAGGCATTGATTGGACTGTCGGGCCTTGGAGGGAAGGTAGGGGAGGGTGGGGGCAAGGGGGAAAGATCAACCAAAGGACTTATATGCAAGCATATAGGTCTAACCAATGGACACGGACAACGGGGGGGGTGAGGGGATGAGCGGGGGGGGGTAGAGGGTACACATATGTAATATCTTAATCAATAAAAAATATTAAAAAAAAGAAAGAAAGGTTATATGCATCCCTATGTTCATAGAAGCACAATGTACCATAGCTAAGGTTTGGAATCAGCCTAAGTGTCCATCAGTAGATGAATGGATTAAAAAACTTTGGCACATCTACACAATGTAATACTATGCAGCTGTAAAAAGGAAGGAACTCCTACCATTTGCAACAGCATGGATGGAGCTGGAGAGCATTATGTTAAGTGAAATGAGTCAGTCAGAGAAAGATAAATATCACATGCTCTCATTAACTTGTGGATTATAATGAACAATGTAAACTGATGAACAAAAACTGATGTAGAGACAGAGAATCATTGATCAGTTGCTCAAAACTCAGAGGGAAAGCAGGGGAGGGTGGGGGTGAGGGGGAAAGATCAACCAAAGTACTTGTATGCATGCATATAAGCATAAGTGATGGATGTGGACCACAGGGGTTGAGGGTGAGGGCAAGATTGGGGGGATGACGGGACATTGGGAGGATAAGGACACATTTGTAATATCTTATTCAATAAATGGAAAAAAAAGAATCTGGAGGAATATCACAGCTGCAGAGGTCCCCTCTGAGGAGTGAGGGGTCTCAAACCTACTCCACGCTCCCCATCCTCGAGCACCAGTGTTGAGAAAACGAGCCCACAAAACACCTGCCTATGACATTAGCAGGGATTAAATCTCCCCAGGTAAGATGGAGAGCTGATGGAAACCCAGGCATACACTAAAAGAGATGGCACAGAAAATCTTGTTCACAGGCACTCACCATGGACTCCAGTGAAGGGACAGTGCCTAAGAGGATGCCAGGGTCATACAGGATGAAACTGAGTTGTGTGGCTTCAAGGAGAAGGCTGGAGTGAAAGCTGCCAAAGTCCATGTGTGGAGTCCCACAGAGGACATCTTTTTTGGGTTGACCACTGCCCAACAGGGCATTAGCTTAAAGAGGTACACCAGCTCCACCTTGATGACTCCCATAGATCCTGCCCTATCCAGGTCACACACAGTTATAGGATATGCCAGTGGCAGCCAGCCTAAGCTTATGTTGCAGTCTTCCTGAAAAATCTCTCAAGGAATTATGGGCAAGCTCGGGGCATGCCAGAGACAAACAGGGAGAAGTTGTTATATGGTTTTAACATGAGGGCCATTTTCCTGTGCAGCCCTATCTGAAACTTCTGTACCCTGCTGAACTCTACTGGCTCCCACCTGATGACTTCTTTAGACCCTGCCCCACCACAAAGGTCCACAGGACACAAGTCGGTGGTGGCTGGCCTCAGTATGCCATGAGAATAGGCTAAGTGGCCTCAGAAGCAGCACTGATGCAGTCTGAATCTATATTAAACTGCTGAACACAAACTGCCCTTACATGATGACTCAATGAAACTTACCTCATATAAATTATGTACCACATGAGGCTATTTCAGGGGCTGAGTCTAATAGGCAACTAGGAGGTAGATGAAGGACTCGGGATGCTATAGGACATTTGCTGACATGACCCACACCTGGCTGCCAGCCCTTAGTTACACAGCTGGGCTTTCCCACACACATCTAGGACCAGCATAGGCAGCTAACAACAGTAGTTCCTAACAGGTAGCCCAGGGATAGTCACAGGCAGGATCTGATATTGACCTGCACTGGATTCCCTGACAAGAGTCCCCAGAATCAATATACCTAGTGGCTGGTTTCAAATCTCAATAGAGCACTACCTGATTTGCTTGCTGTACAAACAGCATAACCAAAGGGAGGTCTAAGCAGGCACCAGGTCATGCTGGGGAAATTCCGCTTCCTGGGGTAAGGGCCCACACAGAAGCTTGCACACTGAGCTCAGGTTCAATTCTCATACTCAGCCAGCCTGAGAGTCAACACCAACAGACAGGCAATGAAGACTCAATCACATGACCCACACAAGAAACCACCTCAGGTGATCAGATGGACTGCACAATTGGATCCACAGGATACTTACTACATGAGATCATCATATCAAGACTGGATAACACATCCAATCAACCTAATACATAGAAACAAATACAGAAAGGCAGCCAAAATGGGGAAACAAAGAAATATGCCCCAACCAGAAGAACAGGAGAATTCTCCAGAAAAAGAACTGAATGAAAATGAAGGCAATCTACAAAATACTGAGTTAAAAACCATGGTTATAAGGATGTACAAAAAAAAACAACACAACTTAATAAGAACTTCAACAGAATATAAAAAGACATAGAAACCATTAAAAAGAATTAGTCAAAAATGAAGACCACAATAACTGAAATGAAGAATACACTATAATAAATCAATAGCAGATTAGATGAAGCAGAAGATCAAGTCAGTGATTTGGCACACAAGGTAGCAGAACATCCCATCAGAAAAGCAAAAAGAACAAAGAAAAAAAATTGAGGTTTTACCCTGATTTTATTTTTTAATTAATTTTTTATTGTTGAGAGTATTACATATGTTCCTCTATTTCTCACTATTTCCCCCCTCCACCCAGTACCCACCACTCTCTAGGCCTTCAACTATTGTCTGTGTCCATAAGTAATGCATATATGCATATAAAATCTTTGTTTAATCCCTTCCTGCTCCCCTATTCCCCTTCCCTCTGATAATCATAAGTCTGTTCCATTTCCATGCCTCTGATTCTATTTTATTCACAAGTTTATTCTGTTTATTAGATTTCTTATTCATTTATTTTGATTTTCAGATTCAATTGTTGATAGATATGTATTTATTGCTTTCTTATTGTTCATATATATATATATATATATATATATATATATATATATATATTTCTTCTTCTTCTTCTTCTTCTTCTTCTTCTTCTTCTTCTTCTTCTTCTTCTTCTTCTTCTTCTTCTTCTTCTTCTTCTTCCTGTTCTTAAAGAATACTCTTCAACATTTCATGTAATACTAGTTTGGTGGTAATGAACTCTTTTAGCTTTTTCTTCTCTGTGAAGCTCTTTATCTGATCTTCAATTCTAAATGACAGCTTAATGAAGATAGTCTAAGATGCTTCAGACATAACATGAAATGTAACAACATTCACATCATAGAGGTACCAGAAGGAGAAGAAAGCGAGCAAGGGAAGAGAACCTGTTTGACAAAATAATCACAAAACACTTCCCTAACCTGGTGAAGAAAAAAGGCACACAAATTCAGAAGGAGCAGACATTCCCAAACAAAGTCAACCCAAAGAGGCAGACAACAATACACATTGTAATTAAAATAGCAAAGGTTAAAGATAATGAGAGGATCCCAAAAGCAGCAAAAGAAAGACAATTAGTTACCTTCAAAGGCACTCCCATAAGACCATCAGTTGATTTCTCAACAGAAACGTTTCAGGTGAGAGAGATTGGCATGAAATATTCAAAGTGATAAAAAGCAAGGACCTACAAACAAGACTATTCTACACAGCAAAGCTATCATTTAAAATTAAAGGTGAAATAAAGAGCATCCTAGAAAAAATAAAATAATAAAATAAAATAAAGAAGGTCATGACCATCAAAGTAGTATTGCAAATATTAACAGGACTTCTTCTAGAAGAAAAAAAAAATAAAGAGGAACATAAATATGAATAACAAAATGGTAATACATATGTACCTATCAATAACCACTTTAAATGTAAATGGATTAAATGTTTCAATTAAAAGAAATAGAGTAGCTGAATGAATAAGATAATAAGAACCATATATATGCCATCTACAAGAGATACACTTCAGATAAAAAGACACACACAAACTGAAAGTAAAGTGAGAAAAAAAAAGATATTTCATCCAATGGAAAAAACAACAAAAAACCTCTGAGGTACCAATAGTTAGTTATATCAGACAAAATAGATTTTTAAATGAAGGCTATCATAAGAGACAAAGAAAGACATTGTGTAATTATAAAGGGATCGATCAAACAAGAGCATATAACTCTTGTAAACATTTATCCACCCAACATAGTAGCACCTAAATATATAAAGCAAACCTTTATGGATATAAAGGGAAAGAGTGACAGTAACACAGTCATTGTAAAGAATTTTAACACCCTAAGAGATCAATAGATAGATCTTCCACATAGAAAATCAACAAGAAAATAGTGGCCTTAAATGATACATTAGACCAGATGGATTTAATTGATATTTTCAGAGCATTTCACCAAAAAGCAGCAGAATATACATTGTTTTCAACTTTACAATGAACATTTCCACTGTCTGGCCAATTTAAGGAGATTAAAATCGTATTAAACATCTCTGACAACAACAGTATGAAACTATAAATCAATTGCAAGAAATAAACTGAAAAACACACAAAAACATGAAAGGTAAATAACATGTTACTCAAAAATGAATGGATTAACAATGAGATCAAGGGAGAAATCAAAAGGCATTTTGAAACAAATGAAAATATAAACCCAACAACCCAACATCTATGGGACACAGTAAAAGCAGTCCTAATCTGACAAGGGGTTAATATCAAAAATTTACGAAGATCTCATACAACTCAACACCCCAAAATTCCACAAATAATTCAATTAAAAATTGGGCTGAGAACCTGAATAGATTCTTCTCAAAAGAGGACAGACAGATGACTAATAGATATATATTTTTAAATGCTCAATTTTACTAATAATCAGAGAAATGCAAATTAAAACCACAATGAGATATCACCTCATAACTCTCAGTATCTCAAAAAGATATCTGTGTATTAATGTTTATTTTTATATTATTTATTTATTATCTAAGGTTTTACATATATCTCCTTTTCCCCCATTGACTCCCCTGCCCAGCCATTCCCACCTGGGGCAAGAGCCCACCGCCCTATTGTCTGTGTCCATTGGTTATGCTAATATGCATGCATACAAATACTTTGGTTGCTCTCTAACCACCACCCCCACCCTACCAATTGTCTCTGTATCTATTCTTGTTCATCAAATTATGTTGATCATTTTATCCCACATATAAGTGAGATCATGTGATATTTATCTTTCTCTGACTGCCTTATTTCACTTAGCATAATGTTCTCCAGTTCCATACGTGCTGGTGCAAATGGTAAGTATTCCTTCTTTTTTTACAGCAGTGTAGTATTCCACTGTGTAGATGTGCCACAGTTTTCTAATCCAAATCCATTCATCTGCTGATGGGCATTTAGGCTGTTTCCAAATCTCAGCTATTGTAAATTGTGCTGCTATGAACATAGGGGTGCATATATACTTTCAGATTGGTATTTCTATTTTCTTGGGATATATTCATAGAAGCCGTATTACTGGGTCAAATGACAGTTCCATTTTTAATTTATTGAGGAAACACCATACTGTTTTCCACAGTGGCTGCACCAGTCTGCATTCCCAACAGCAGTGAAGGAGGGTTCCTTTCTCTCCACATCCTCTCCAGCACTTGTGGGTTGTTGATTTGTTGTTGACAGCAATCCTGACAGGTGTGAGATGATACCTCATTGTTGTTTTGATTTGCATCTCTTGGATGAATAGTGACTTTGAGCGTGTTTTCATATGTCTCTTGGCTTTCTGAATGTCCTCTTTCAAAAAGTGTCTATTTAGGTACTTTGCCCATTTTTTTATTGGATTGTTTATCTTCCTTTTGTTAAGATGTATGAGTTCCCTGTAAATGTTGGAGATTAAAACCTTATCAGAGATTGCATTGGCAAATATGTTCTCCCATACAGTGGGCTCACTTGTTGCTTTGCTGATGGTTTCTTTTGCTGTGCAGAAGCTTTTTATTTTGATGTAGTCCATTTGTTTATTTTCTCTTTACTTTCCATTACCCTAGGAGCTGTATCGGTAAAGATACTGCTACAACAAATGTCTGCTATTTTGCTGCCTTTGGCTTCTTCTAAGATTTTTATGAATTCCTTTGTAATACAGCTTGATATCTGGTATTGAGATCCCACCTACTTTGTTCTTTCTCAGGATTGCTCAGCTATTAGGAGTCACTTTTTATTTCAGATGAATTTCTGGAAAATTTGTTCCAGGTCTTTGACGTATGCTGTTGGTATTTTAATGCAGATTGCATTGAATTATAGATTTCTTTGGGTAGTATGGACATTTTAATGATGTTGATTCTACCAATCCAGGAACATGGTTCATCCTTCCATTTGTTCATATATTCCTCTATCTCTCTTTTTAGCATCCTGAAACTTTCTGAGTACAAGTCCTTTATATCCTTGGTTAAGTTTATCCGTAGGTATCTTAATTTTGTTGCAATGGTAAATGGGATTTCTTTTTAAATTTCTCTTTCTGTGAGTTCATCATTGGTGTATAGAAAAGCCAGACTTATGGATGTTAATTTTGTATCCTGCTACATTGCCGAATTCATGCATTAAGTCCAGTAGTTTTTTGATGGAGTCTTTGGGGTTTTCTATGTACAATATCATATCATCTGCGAATAAGGAGAGTTTCACTTTTTTTCCAATTTGGTTGTCTTTTATTTCTTCTTCTTGTCTGATCGCCATGGCTAGTACTTCCAGTACTATGTCGAACAGGAATGGTGAGAGTGGGAATCCCTTTCTTGTTCCTGTTCTTAGGGGAAATGGTTTTAATTTTTGCCCACTGAGTATGATGTTGGGTGTGGGTTTGTCATATATGGCTTTTATTATGTTGAGGTATGAACCTTTTATTCCCACCTTGTTGAGAGTTTTTATCAAGAAAGGGTGTTGGGCCCTGACGGTTTGGCTCAGTGGATAGAGCGTCGGCCTGCAGACTGAAGGTTCCCAGGTTCGATTCCAGTCAAGGGCATGTACCTTGTTTGTGGGCACATCCCCAGTAGGACGTGTGCAGGAGGCAGCTGATCGATGTTTCTCTTTCATCGATGTTTCTAGCTCTCTATCTCTCTCCCTTCCTCTCTGTGGAAAATCAATAAAATATATTTAAAAAAAAGAAAGGGTGTTGGATTTGGTAAAATGCTTTTTCTGCATCAATGGATATGACTATATGGTTTTTATCTCTCAGTTCGTTTATGTGTTGTATCACATTTTTTGATTTTCAGATATTGTACCATCCTTGCATCCCCGGAATAAATCCCACTTGGTCATGGTGTATGATCTTTCTAATGTAATGCTAGATTCGATTTCCTAAATGTTGTTGAGGATTTTGGTGTCTAGGTTCATGAGGGATATTGGCCTGTAATTCTCTTTCTTTGTATTGTCTTTATCTGGTTTTGGGATTTGGGTAATACTGGCTTCATAGAAAGAGCTTGGAAGGGCTCCTTTCTCTTGAATTTTTTTTGAATAGTCAAAGGAAGATATGTTTTATTTCTTCTTTGAATGTTTGATAAAACACCCCTGTGAAGTCGTCTGGTGCAGGACTTTTGTTTGTTGGAAGTTTTTTGATTACTGCTTCAATTTCCTCCATAGTTATTGGCGTATACAGATTTTTTGATTCCCCCTGGTTGAGTTTTGGAGGGTCGTATTTTTCTAGGACTATGTCCATTTTTCGTAGGTTGAACAGTTTGTTGGAGTAGAGTTGCTCATACTATTTTTTTTTTACGATTATTTGTATTTTTCTGGGGTCTGTTGTTATTTCACCTCTTTTGTTTCTGATTTTGTTTATTTGGGTCCTCTCTTTTTGCTTCTTGGTGAGCCTGGTTATAGGTTCATCAATCTTGTTTATCCTCTCAAAAAACCAGCTCCTGGCTTCTTTTGTATTGATCTTTTGTATTGACTTTTTTGTTTTGTTTTGTTTTTTTGTTCTTATGTCATATATTTCCTCTCTGATCTTTATTTTCCTTCCTTCTGCTCACACTGGGCTTTCCTTGTTGTTCTCTTTCTAATTCTTCAAGTTGCAGAGTTAGGTGGTTTATTACCAGTTTTTCTTGTGTTTTTTTTTTTGTTTGTTTGTTTTTTGTTTTTTTTTTTGAGGTAGACCTGTAATGCTATGAACTTCCCTCTCAGGATTGCTTTCACTGTGTCTCAAAGAATTTGGATGGTTGTGTTTTCATTGTCATTTGTTTCCAGGGTGATTTTAATTACTTCTTTGATCTCTTTTGTTACCCACTATTGTTTTATAGTGTGATATTTGGCCTCCAAGTGTTTGAATTTTTATGATTGTTTTTACTGTAGTTGATTACTAATTTTATGCCATTGCAATCTGAGAAGATGCTTGATATGATTTCAATCCTCTTGAATTTGGAGAGACACTGCCTGTGTTCCAATATATAGTTTATCTTTGAAAATGTCCCATGTGCACTTGAGAAGAATGTATATTCTGTAGTTTTGGGATGGAATGATCTAAAGATGTTGATTAAGTCCATCTGATCCAGTGAGTCGTTTAGGATTGATGTTTCTTTGCTAAATTTTTGTCTAGAGGATTTATCCAGTGATGTTAATGGGGTATTAATGTCTCCAACTATGATTGTGTTGCTATCTATCTCTCCCCTGATTTCGTCCAGAAGCTTTTTTATGTATTTTGGTGTTCCTGCATTGAGTGCATAAATGTTTATCAGAGTAATATCCTCTGTTTTATTGATGCCTTTAGAATTATGAAGTGGCCTTTCTTGTCTATTGTTATGGTCTTCACTTTGAGGTCTATTTTGTCAGATATAAGTATTGCTACCCCAGTTTTTTTTTTCATTTCCATTTGTCTGAAAGATATTTTTCCTTCCCTTCACTTTCAGTCTGTGTGAGTCCCTTGTTCTGAGGTGAATCTCCTATAGACAGCATATATATGTGTCATGTTTTCTTATCCATTCAGCCACTTGATTGCTTTTGATTGGAGTATTTAATCCGTTTACGTTTAAAGTTATTGTTCATAGGCAATAGTTTGTAGCCATTTCTGTACTTTATGCCTGTGTTCCTTCCTCCCTTTCTATTTCTTCTTTTTACAGCATTCCCTTTAGCATTTATTGCATTGCTGGCTTGGTATTGATAAACTCCATTAGCCTTTTTTTTTTCTACGAAACTTCTGATTTCCCCTTCAATTTTTATTGGTAGTCTTGCTGGATAGAGTATTCTTGGACTCAGCCCTTTGCTTTGCATCATTTTGTATACTTCCTTCCATTATTTTCTGGGCTGATGTGTTTCTGTTGAGAAATCATTTGATAATCTGATGGAGGATCCTTTGTAGGTAACTCTCTGTCCTTCTCTTGCAGACTTTAAGATTCTGTTTGTTGTTAACATTTGCCATTGTAATTATGACGTACGTGTCCTAGTGTGCGTCTTTTGGGATCTGGGGACTTTCTGTACTTCAGTAACTTTTGTCTTCCCCATATCAGGGAAGTTTTCTGTCATTATTTCTTCAAATAGATTTTCTAATCCTTGCTGCTCTTCTTGTCCTTCTGGTAGCCATATTATATGTATGTTACTTTGTATTGTGTTGTCCCAAAGCTCCCTTAGGCTCTCCTCCTGCTTTTTAATTTTTTTCTCCAGTTGCTGTTCAGATTGGGCTTCTTTCTGCACCTTATCTTCTAACTCACTAATTGGGTCCTCTGCTTCTTCTAGTCTACTGTTGAAACCTTCCATGGTGTTTTTTTATTGTGGCAATATCACTTCTGATTTATTCCTGATTTTTGCATAGGTTGTTGATTTTCTCGTCCATCCGGTGTATGAACTGTATGACCATTACTCTGAATTCTTTTTCTGTAATGTTGCATGTCTGCATTTCACTTATTTCCTTTCTTGGTGATTCTTCTTTTCTTTTCTCTGGGGATTGTTTTGTTGTCTCCCCATTCTAACTATCACCAGAAGGTTCAAACGCTGAGTGATGGAAGCCTGGGCCGTGTGCAGTGGGAGCTTTGTGCCACTCGAATGTCACTGAAGAGCTCTGACACCAAGACGTGTAGGTTCTGTGGGTTGGTGGGAGCCACACTCACACAGAATTAGTCATCAGCACTCAGTGCAGCCTTGTGCATACACCTAGAATCAGCGACCCTGGCTGCACCTCGCTGGCGTGTGCAGAAAATCAGAGTCCCTAGCGCGTGCCAGGAGTCAGAGTCCCCCTGTGCCGGTGCAGAGAATCGAGTATCAGAGTCTCTGTTTTTTGGTGTGGCCGCACACCGAGAATCAGGGTACTTGTCTGAGCATGCACTGAGAATTGGAGTCACTGGCTCTTAGTGTGTGTGCACTGGGAATCAGGGATCCTAAGCACATGCATTGAGAAACAGTCAAATCACTGGTGCTAGTACTGCCTCTTTCACAGAGAATCAGGCTCCCTGGCCTGCTTAGGGGACCGGGTTGCACAGCCGCCCTGTGTCGGCAGGATGTCCACTCCTGTGCTGTGTAGAACAGACTTCCCTGTGCGCTTGTCCAGAATCAAAGTCTGGTGGCACTGCTGCCCTGTGTGGGCATGGAGTCTAGTTGCGAGAGTGCACGCTGCGGCAAACAGCCTCCCAGTTTCCACATGCCCAGGCTCAAATTCAGGCAGCGGAGCCACTCTGTGTGGCCGTGGGTTCTGGTTGCATGAGTGTGTTCTGTGGGAAACAGATTCCCAGTGTCCGCACCCACAGGCTCAAATTCAGGTAGTGGAGCTGCTCTGTGTGGGTGTAAGGGTCTGGTTGCATGAGTGCACTCTGCAGGAAACAGATTCCCAGTGTCCGAGCACCCAGGCTCAAATTCAGTGGAGCCGCTCTGTGGGCATAGGGTCTGGTGGCGCAATCACGGGCTTTGGGAAACAGATTCCCAGTGTCTACATGCCCAGGCTCAAGTTCAGGCAGTAGAGCCACCCTTTGTGTGCAGGAGGCATGCTTGGATGGGGCTGGTCCAAGAGTTTGTTATATAAGGCTTTTATTATGTTGAGCTATGATTCCTCTATTCCCACTTTGCTGAGAGTTTTTATCAAGAAAGGATGTTGGATTTTGTCAAATGCTTTTTCTGCATTGATTGATATGATTATGTGATTTTTGTCTCTCAATTTGTTTATGTGATGTATCATGTTTATTGATTTGCAGATATTGTACCATCCTTGCATCCCCAGTGTCATGGTGTATGATCTTTCTAATGTAATGCTCGATCTGATTTGCTAGAATTTTGTGGAGGATTTTCGCATCTATGTTCATCAACAATATTGGCTTGTCAATTTTTTTTTGGTGTCTTTATCTGGTTTTGGTGTATATATGTTTATTGCAGCATTATTCCCAACAGCCAAGATATGGAAACAACCTAATTATTCAGATGGATAAATGGATGAGTGTACAAACACAATGACATATTAACCAACCTTAAAATAGAAGAAAATCCTGCAGCTTTCAACATGGATGAACTTGGAGGACATCATGTTAAGTGAAATGAGCCAGGCACAGAAAGACAAATAGTGCATAATTCCACTTATATGTGGAATCTAAATTAGCCAGTCTCTCAGAAGTATATAGAGGGTATAATGACGGTTGTCAGGGACTGTGGGGGAGGGAAAAGTGGAAAGATGTTGTTAAGAGGCATAAAGTTTCAGCTATGTAGTTTAAGTTCTGGAGATTTAATGTACAGTGATGTGATTATAGTTAACAATACTGTATTGTATACTTGGAATTTCCTAAGAGAGTAGATCTGAAATGTTCTCATAAAATTAAAGGAGGAAAGAAAGAAAATAATAACTATGTGAAGTAATAGAGTTATCACTTGGCTTTATTGTTGTGATTATTTCACAATATATCCACACCAAGCATCAAGTTGTACACCTTAAATATACACAATTTTTATTTGTCAATTATACTTCAATAAACAATAACAACTAAATAAATTAATTAAAACTAATGCCATCACTATTGTGTGGTGTGATGTTTGGCCTCTTTTTCCATCCCTAGGTATATATTCCCTCATCTGTAAAATAAGGTTTTTAAGTGCTATAAAGGGCTTTCAGCTCTGCCTTTCATTGACTCTAAGTTGTTCTTTTGGAACTAATGGGGACGGTAAAAACAGCCTCACATTATGTGTCTACTGTTGGAAGAGTACAGATCCATCTATTAAGTATGCTTCTTCTCCCCACTCTACATACAAAAACAACAAGAATAACCCCCTAAAAACCAAATAAAAAACAACCAGAATCAAAGCAGGTCTCTTGATCCAACTATGGTAAACTTTAAAAGACAAATGACCTATTTTATTTAACACAAAAATTACAAGAAACATGAAAGAGATAAAGGGAAGACTTTTAAATTTGGAACATGGTAAAAACATAGAAGCCATCAAGCCTTGGCCTCTGTGTTTTTTATTATAAGCGCTCCAAGTGATTCTGACACACACACACACACACACATTTGAGAACTACTATTATAGATCAGGGAATCACCAGACTATGACTTTTAGGCCAAATCTAACCTTTCAACTGTTTGGGTTTTTTTAAATAAAATTTTACTAGAGCACAACTATGTCCATTCATGTTAACAATGGCTGGTTTTATACTACAAAGGAAGAACTGAGTAGCTGTGACAGAGTCCATAGAGCTCAATTTATGGACATGAACAACAGTGTGGTGATGGCAGTGGGGTTGTAGGGAGGTGTGGCAGTTGAAGAAGACAGAGGGAATAAATGGGATGAAAAAAATTAAATTAGCCCAGGCAGTGTGGCTCAATGGTTGAGCCTCGACCCAACAGGTTAACAGTTTGATTCCTTTGTCAAGACACATACCTGGGTTGCGGACTCAATCACCTGTAGGGGGCGTGCAAGAGGCAGCCAATTGATGTTTCTTTTTCATCAATGTTTTTATCTCTCTCTCCCTTCCTCTTTCTCTAAAATCAATAAAAACATATTAAAAAATTAAATTAATTTAAAAAAGAAAAAATATGACATATTTGCAAATACTGGGAATTTGAACATAGAATATTTGATATTAAATTATTATAAGTAATAAATTTAATTTTTAAAAATAAAAATTTTTTGATGTAACAATTGTGTTTATCTGTATAATTTTTTTCTTTTTTTCCCTTTATTGATTAAGGTATTGTAAATGGGTCCATATCCCCCCATTGTCCCCCCACCCCCCCACTCGATATACATACTGAAATATTAATGAATGAAGCAAGATGATGCTTTGGATTTGCTTCAAAATAATGTAGGAAGAGAAGTAGGTAGGAGTACAGATTAAACAAGATTGGCCACATATCGATAACTGTTGAAGCTGAGTGAAGGGCATCTGAAGAGTTCCTTAGACTCTTTCACCCATACCCTCAACCCCCCTCCCACCTGACAATCATCAAGATATTCTCTGTACCTATGAGTTTGTTTCTGTTTTGTTTTTTCATTTATTTTAATTTGGTGTATTTTTTGTGAAAAAAGGGGAAGGTATTAAGATGTACAAATCTCCAGTTATAAAAATAGTTATGGGGATGCAAAGTCCAGAATAGGGAATATAGATAATAACTATGTATGGTGCTAGGTGGGTACAAGACTTATCAGGGTGATCATGTCATCCTATATAATAAAGAGGTAAAATGCAAATTGACCATCATGCTCTCACACAAGATGGCCGGCAGGGGAGGGCAGTTAGGGGCGACCAGGCCAGCAGGGAGGTCAGCTGGGGGCGACTAGGCCAGCAGGGAGGGCAGTTGGGGGGGACCAGACCTGCAGAGGAGGGCAGTTAGGGGTGACCAGGACAGCAGGGGAGGGCAGTGAGGGGAGACCAGGCTGGCAGGGGAGGGCAGTTGGGGGTGATCAGATTGGCAGGGGAGGGCAGTTCGGGGTGATCGGGCCAGCAGGGGAGGGCAGTTGGGGATGATCAGGCCAGCAGGGGAGGGCAGTTGGGGGCAATCAGGCCAGCAGGGGAGCAGTTAGGCGTTGATCAGGCTGGCAGGGGAGTGGTTAGGGGGTGATCAGGCTGGCAGGCAGAAGCGGTTAGGGGCAATGAGGCAGGCAGGCAGGCGAGCAGTTGGGAGCCAGAAATCCCAGGTTGTGAGAGGGATATCCGACTGCTGGTTTAGGCCTGATCCCACAGGGGTCCGAGATTGGAGAGGGTAAAGCTTTGGCTAGGGACCCCCCCCCCCCAAATGCACGAATTTTTCATGCACCAGGCCTTTAGTAAGTTATATAACTGTCTAATCACTATGTTGTACACCTGAAACAATATAATATTGTACGTCAACTGTAACTGAAAAATAAAAGATTTATAAAATGAGAGAGTTCCTTAGACTATTCCATCTATATATATATATATATATATTTGAAATATTTCATAATAAAACATTTTTTAAAAGGACAAGATGCTAATGGAGGGTGACATTGTATCTATCACAGTGTGAGCAGTCCCCAGCTCTGAGGATGGTTCTCTTAAGGACAGACAGCTCTGATTTTATCTACTGGTGTGATATCTATAATTTACTTTAAATACTTTAACATGAAGTGCAATGTCCTGAATTTCACCACACCATTATTTAATGTATCTCTAAGAAAGAAAAATCATTTTATTGCCAAATAACTATATATTTTGAATAGAAAATATTACATAGTGATTTAAATAGAAAATAAAAATGAACATAATTTAACCAAAATGACTACAATATGAACTAACAAGTTCATGCAAGCAGAGGTTATGATAATTACATCTACTGCCTGACAACAGTTATTTTAAACCCATTGATTCTGAAATGAATCCTGAATTAGGGTTACAATTTGAAAAAGAAAAATGCCCCTTAGAATTGATGAAATTTGATGTATGTGTTTGGTGGTTTTCATGCATACCCCACCACAGGTGGACATATTACATATTCTAGGGTTGATTAATCAGTATTTAAAAGACGAATCAGCCATGGCTGGTTACTCAGTCATTAGAGCATCACGCTGAGGGGACTCAGGTTCAATTCCCAGTCAAGGGCACATACTTTGGTTGCTTGTTTGATCCCTGGTGCCAGTTGGGGTGCATGCGGGAGGCAACCAATTGATGTGTCTCACATTGATGTTTCTCTCTTTCTTTCTTTCTCTCTCTCTCTCTCTCTCTCTCTCTCTCTCTCTCTCTCTCTCTCCCTCCTCTTCCTTTTTCTCCTCCTCTCCTCCTCCTCCCTCCCTCCCCCCTCCCTTCCATTCTCTCTAAAAAGCAATGGAAAAAAATGTCCTCATATGAGGATTAACAAAAAACAAAACAAAAAAAGATATGACTAATCAGAAGCTAGAGGGGCCACTCTAAGGTCAGTTAACTTCATCTCCAATCAATGCCAGTGGCTTTGTTAATTAGTATAGTTTATGATAAAATGATTTCTCATTTCTTAGATATGTTAAGATATATGGATTGACTAGAACTATTGTATAGACATTCCCAAACTTGCATAGACAGGATAGAAGAATAGAATAATGGTCAATCTTAAAACCAGTAAGGTGGATCAAACTATATTATGCATCTTCAGAGTGATTCAGCATAAGGTACACAACATTATCATGTGTTCTAGCCAAAAAATAGGTAACTTGTATCCATTTAGCCTTTAAACATAGCCTCTGTTTTACAAGAAATAAATGAAATGAGTGAACATACTGAAAATATGACAATGAAGAAAGTAGACAAAACTAATAAGACTAGTCCTGGCTGGTGTGGCTCAGTTGGTTGGGTGTCATCTCCAAGAATGTATCTAGGGTGTCCCAAAAAATTGTATACATGCACTTTTAATAATTATAAAGGCTATGCTTATTAAAATACATTTCATTTTCAATATTGAGCTATCAGGTATTAAGTGTGTATACACTTTGGGGGGACACCCTGTATATATATATAACACATAGACACAGACAACAGTGTGGTGTTCGCCAGAAGAAAAGGGGGGGTGTGGCAAAGGGGGAATAAATGGGGGCAAAATAAGACTGGGTGATGGGCACATGATGCAGTGTGCAGATGATGTTTTGTTGAGTTGTACACTTGAAATCTGTATGATTTTGTGAACCAATGTCACAATGTGCTGGGCTGCATATCTGGCACTTCGGCCAGGCGGGGCACACTGTGCTCTCTGTTCCTAGAACACATAGATAGGACAGTAGTCACTGTACTGATGCTGTACTGTGTTGGGAACAAATTGTGTAAACAAGGCTTTGTAACTAACTTTGTGGTTTTTGCAAATAGAAACGCTGTAACTCCTGTAGTTGGCACTGCAGTTCAGCCTTTGCTTCGGCAGGGTGCTGTAACTGTAGTTGCTGGCCAGCTTAATAAAGGCTCCTAAATCTTGATCTGAGTCCCTGGTGGTTGTCTCCGTGGGTTGCCCCCATTACATTTGGAGGCCCCCAGCGAGATCCACTCCAGCCGAGTTGCCAGTGGACACCCCGGATGCCCCAGGAGAGGACACTCCAGTCTCGTTCCCCGGTCCCAGGGAGGCGGAGTGTTTTCCTCCCCAAACTGCAATCCGAAAACAACGAGCCACCTGGACCTCCAGCGGGGAGGTAAGAATCTGGTATCTGTCTGTGGACCATTCCCTTTAGGACTCAAAAGAGGGCTGGATGCAGCGGAACCTCGGAGTCCAACCGCCTGGACGCGATGGCGTCCTGGTCTGGGGGTCCTGGTCTGGGCAACCTTAGGTTGCATTTGTCTGGTTTGTTTTGTGTTTGTTCTTTGTTGTCTTTGTCTTTGTCAAAATGTGTCAGGGTCAGTCATCTTCGCCGACCCCCTTACAATGTTTTCTTGAGAATTTTCAGGACTTTAAGAGACGCTGAGAGGACTACGCCATCCCCTTTAAAAGCTACGTTGTGCCGTCTGGCTGTACACATGAGAGTATTTGTTCTGTTGTTTGTTTAAAGATAGGGCAAACCCAGCTTTAGGGGGAAGACAGTAGAGAACTTTTAATTCCTTTTCTCTGATGTATAATTTTGCTGTGTTAGGTTAACATTTTGGAATTCTAGGGTTAATTTAAAGGTATAACATTTGTGAAGGTTACAACCCAAAGAAGTTTAAACAAAGACTTGTTGGGTAAATATTAGTACATTTTCTCATGGCCTGTGTGGGGTGAGGGAGGGGGACTTCCAGATTTTTATCATGTGGTCCTGAGACCTGCAACCTGCGACCTGCCTGCCCTTCCTGATAGATTTACAGTAGGTCTCTGTTGGGGACAGCGTCCGCTCTGACTCGGGGAGAAAGAGAGCTGAAAACTGCTTGGAGTGGGTTTGAGATGGGATAGTGGCAGTATGATTTGCTAGATAAGGTAGTAGGCTCTCAGCCTGCTGAGATGGAGGAGCCCTAGGTTGGGGGACAGGGGGATAGTCAGAGAGGTCAAAAGTGGTAAAAGAGGAGAAGGATTTGAGCCTCTGGGGTTTAACGAAGGAAAAATCTAGGAGGAAGAGCAGCTAAGGACAGAGTAAATGGTTAATGCAGAAAGGGGGGGGGCATCGGCAGGGAGAGCAGGGAGAGATAGTTTTTGTTGATTTTTACTTATCTGAACTATGCTGGGACTCAAGGTTGCAAGCTGCTACTAAGCACAACAAGTTTTTCTCTGTCCTGTTTTGTTCTCTTTAACCCTTCCAATACTAAATTACACTGATACAATATGCTTGAAATTACATAAGGAAGGAAGCACCTGTTCTTAGTAATCTAAGAAATACTGGCTGTTTACTTTATAGTAATCATTAAAGGATTGAGGTTTCTAAGAATAAGGAATTACTGAGTAGGCCTGAGGCATGGTTATGCATTTTTAAAGGACATAGAAAGAAGGTTTAAAGGCTAATTTGAAAGTATGACATTTATAAAGGTTGTGTATGTAATAAGAAGGAGAAGAGAAATGTTAAAAGGAAATTAATTAAATGATACAGGCCAGTAAGCCAGAAAGAGTAAATAATTTATATTCTGCCTCCCTAAACAGAGGGTAAATAGCTATGCCAAAGTACTTAGGAGGGACTGATAAAAGAAATCCAAACAGCTACTGTTTTGTTACAATTCTAGAGAGTCCATAAAAAGGACTGGCAAGGAAAATCAGAAGATCTTTAGGCAGGTCAGTAGCTTTTTCTCCTTATGTAATTCCTCTGAAATTTGGCAATACTTAATAAATAAATCATGGCAATACATTTCTTTGCATAAATTCAATAAGACCGGTTTCCAATAGTGGTTTTATTGACTGAAAACTTTGACTGGAGTATCATGTTTTAAAGAGCCCTGTCTGAGCTCTGAAGACTTGAAGCCAATAAGAGTGCCATAGAGAAAGCCTGGTATCTTGCTTGGTAGCCCTGAAAATAGCTGGCGCTGGAGCGTCAGGCCCATTCCCTACCATCACTGGCGGTTGGTCAGAGTACACGGGGAGCAATAAGGGCACCTCTGTGTCCCTGCGGAACCCCCATGCACTCTGGGCCACAATGAGTAGGAGGGCTGCTGAGAAGGGCCTTAAAGCAAGGACAATGGGACCAGGTAGAGCCACTGCAGGTGAGGAATTCACCTAACTCAGCAGATACTGCAGGCAGGTCTGATGGCAGCTAGATGGCGTGGCTTCCTGGCCCTACGGGGCACATAAAGATTCAATCATGAAATTCCAGCAAAGGTAGTCAGTTACCATTCTTGTTGTGTTTATGCAAACAATTGGGCCAAATTGAATACAGTAAATAAATTAGTATTTCAATAAACAGAGGGATAATTCTAAGGAGAAAAACTCTATTTCAGTAGAGGTTATTAAAACTGAAATGTTTTCTTTCTCTCCCACAAGACCATTTGTTACAGTTTGTCTCTGCCAGGTCACAAGCCCACCTCCTTCTGTGCCCAGGCCTCATCGTCCCTCTGACAGACAGCAAGGATCTCTTGGCTCTGAGAGAAACTTCTGACCTGCCTCAGCAGGAAGTAATTACAGAAGAAATCCAACGTCCATTTTCCCCGAAAGAATTCAGAGCCAGGATCCTTGAGGTAATATAGTAGGCAGTTAGACAGACATGAGCAGAGCAAGGACGATGGGCCAACTGGCACTGCCAGATGTAACTAAGTCTTTCCACCTCTATGTATGTAAGACAAGGGGACTCCCCAGAAGCAAGAGGGAACTAGGCTGCAGACGAAGCAGCCTGGGAAGCTGCCCTAAAACCGTGGGTCGCCCCATTACAACCCCAATGAATTCAATTAAAATTAAAATAAAATAAAAAGTAAATTACAGAATACCATAATTTCATTTTGGTAAAAAATGCAGCCCGGCCAGTGTTGCTCATGGTTGGGCATCAACCTATGAACCAGGAAGTCATGGTTGATTCCCAGTTAGGGCACATGCCTGGGTTTTGGGCTTGATCCCCAGTAGGGGGCATACAGGAGGGAGCAAATCAATGATTCCCTCTCATCATTGATGATTCTCTCTCCCCCTCTTCCTTCCTCTCTGAGATCAATTAAAAAAATATTTTTAAAAATGCAAGTGTGTTGCGGGGGGGGGGGGGGGGGAGGGTGTATACAAAAACACAAACACAGAAAGATAAAAAAATGTGTACTGATATATTAATAGCAGTGATTTTTGTATGCTTGGATATAGAAAGCTTTTACTATTTTTCTGTATTTTCTAATCTCTACAATGCCTGGTATTGCTTCTGAAACAACATAAGTGTTATTACAAAATTAAAAAGACTCCATTAACCTTAGTAGCCCATACCCTTTAAAATGGTAGCCCGGGCCTAAGATTACACAGGAGATTTGCATTTGGGGATTAGATCAAAGGATTTTATTGCCTGT
Organism: Myotis daubentonii; assembly: GCF_963259705.1. Lineage (NCBI taxonomy): Eukaryota > Metazoa > Chordata > Mammalia > Chiroptera > Vespertilionidae > Myotis > Myotis daubentonii. Next base: position 93,208,121 of record NC_081861.1, on the reverse strand, counting down.
TTCCAATTGTATTGCTATATCTCACCTGCCTTGATTGGACCTTTCATATAAGATTCAGTAAGAGCATCTGAAAGAAAAGGGCTGGGACTTCATCAAGTTTACAGAACAGGTTATACAACTGGTATTGTGTCTGTTTGCTGATAAATACCTGTATGAAGGCAGAATTAGGTCTGGGGCTGTTTCCACTATAATATTCCACAGGTAGTGAGATTCTGGGGGAGGTGACCTATAGCATTCTCCTACCTCTGATTAATGAAAGTTATAGATACCAAGCAAAAATAACTGGATAGCTCGGCCAGTGTAGTTCAATGGTTGAGCATCGACCTCTGAACCAGGAGGTCATGGTTCACTTCCTGGTAAGGGCACATGCTTGGGTTGTAGGCTCGATCCCCAGTTGGGGGCGTGCAGGACGCAGCCAGTCAATAATTCTCTGTAATCATTGATGTTTCTATCTCTCCCTTCCCCTCTGAAGTCAACACAAAAATTTTTAATTAAAGATAACTGGATAATAGGAAACTCCAAATTAGCCAAGATCTGTTTGTATCTGCCTGTTATTAGCTTAGAAATTGGGCTAGCAGTGGGAACACATTGCAAAAGTATTGATACACTTAGCATATAGGTTGAGAATGCAGTGGTTGGCAGGCAGGATGATTATGTGAATTTTAAAAGTGCATGGGTTTTTTTTCTGTGTAAATTTCCCTATTGGAGGTAAGCCTGTTTTTATTTGTCTTTCCCTACAACTTTTTATTTCAAAGGTTTTCAAACATACAAAAACTTTGAAAGAATGGTATTATAAACAATCATAGTGTCTATACCTGGATTCAAGAATTAACATTCTACTACTAATTTTAACATTTTGCTTTCTCTCTGTATATATTAAGTATTCAGCATTCATCTCCAAAGAACAAGCATGCTGGCCCACAAAACCACAATAACACTTTCACGCTTATGGAAATTTACAACAGTTCCTTATAATCTAGTATCTACTCCATATACAAATTTTCTCAAATGTCATGCAAAAAAATTATTTTTCAGTTGGGTTTTTCAAATCTAGATAGAATCAAAGTTCACACACTGCATTTGTTTCTGTTTCTTTAGTCTCTTAATATAAAACAGTGCCCCTACTTCTTATTCCAGGACATCATATTTTTTTCTTCTTTTTAAAAATTTATTGTTGTTATAGTTCACATACAATATTATATTAGTTTCACATGTACAATATAGTGATTAGACATTCATATACCTTGTAAAATGATCACCCTAATAACTCTAATAATCACTTGTCATATAGTTATTATGATATTCTTTGAAAAATGGGAGTAATAATTATACTTAGTTCTTTTTTCAATTTATTGATTAAGGTATTACATATATGTCCTTATCCCCCCATTTCCCTCCACTCATGCCCTCACCACCCTGTTGTCTGTGTTCATTGGTTAGGCTTATATGCATCCATACAAGTCCTTTGGTTGATCTTCCCCCCACCCTCCCCTACCTTCCTTCTGAGGTTTGAGGGTCTGATCGATGCTTCTCTGTCTCTGGATCTGTTTTTGTTCATCAGTTTATATTGTTCATTATAGTCCATAAGTGAGTGAGATCATGTGATATTTATCTTTCTCTGACTGGCGTATTTCACTTAGCATTATTATACTTAGTTCTAAGGGTTGTTTGAATTAAATGAGATCATAATGTAAAGTATATAGCATAATATCTATTCCATAGTAATAGCAGCCTGATATCAGAAAACCATCATTATTTGCAAGATCAAGGGCAGCCATTCTCCCTTATCTATATTTTATCTCCTTATATCACTAAGCTAATGATTTGCAAATTGTAGACACTTGACATAGACTTTTTAAAAGTCCAAACTAGTGTCTTATGCTAATAGAATATCAAACACTCTGTATTTTTGTATGCCCTGTATTTCCTGTAAACTGGAAAGGCTAATTTGATTTGGGCTAAATGTTTCTGGCAAAAATATTTCAGTTTATATTGTATATTATTACTGTATCCCATTAGGAGTCACATAAGGTCATTTTGTACCATTATTAGCAACATTAACTTTTTTTGTTGTTGTTTCAAACTTTATTCCCAGGCTTCTTTAGCATAATTAGCTGCAAAGGATGATTTGTGCATAAGCAAAAACTGAAAAGAGCTGCAGTGTTCAAGGGGCTGGGCTTAAAAAATTAGAAATCTACATTTTATCAGACTCTTGAACAAAATGTGTAAAAGCAGTCAATATAAAATAGCAGCTCCCAGTAACTTCTTCAAATTAATCTTCTTCAGAAGTTTATTGAATTCAGTTTGCTTCATTCTTGGAAGCCTCACCAAAATTCTCCACAAGATCTGGAACTTCATTATCATCATCATCTCCAGTAGCAAATGGTGCTTTTCCATCCACAGATTGTTTTGGGCATAGCTTTGCAAGTCTCTTTAAACTAGTCAGACTGTCTGCACCAAGCTGGATAGCACTTCTGTCAGCTGCTTTGTCACAGCATGGCCTGTAATGGTGAAAGTGTTCGCTGCCAGAGATGCCTGAACTTTAGGGTTGTTAAAAGTAGATCACTATTTCCTGGAACTTATTTGCCTCTCCAATACCAGAGATATTGTTTACCCCTAACTTCTTTAAGGAGAACTGAAGTTTTTATCATCTGCTGTAGCTGTTCTGTGAATCACTTTCTTCTTTCTAGGAGCAGTTCCTTTCACACCAGTGCACACTTGTGCCTGCAGTTTGGCGAGGTTCTTCTGGTTCAGGATAGTTTCTTTCATCTTGTTGGAGAGGAAATGGTGCAGCGAGGGAGACTAGGGTTGGCACTCAGGGGGTCTTGGGTAGACTAGCTGATAATAAGCTCACATACAGGGGGACCCAAGATGGCTGTTCAGCGATGCTAATTGTGATCAATTAATTGAAGTTGTGTTTGCCAGACAGCTTCACTATAAAGATACTTTTTTTTTCCATTTGGAATTAGTATGTAATATGTGGGTAGTACATTAAAACTACATGACTATCTTGTTCCTGAGTAATCTTCATCCATGTCTGAAATAGGTAGGGCACTGAGGTTGCAAAGTTTTTCTCATTCTATCATTCCTCCCACATTTATTAGCTGGCTTTCTTCTTTAATAAAGAGCTTTCCTTATTCTACCTACTTCCCATAAATTTTTATTTATTCAAGGGTTATAATCAAATACAATATTTATTATTTTTGATGTTCAGGTTGCCCTCAGATGCAATCAGTGCCAGCTTTTTCAAGCAGATCCCTGTGTCCTTGTGACATGACACACTTATTAGTGTTTGAGCTGTTCTTTGCCTACAAAGGTACACTTTAATTTATCCAAGGCTCTCCTTGTATTTTCCTTGTCCCAGAGCCAGCATCAGTCATTTCTCTAAGCAGCCTTGGTACTTTTGAGAAGGAAATGTTATTTATAAACAAACATCAGGGTATTATGTGTATCTATTGCATTTTGGGGTAGAATCACTTCAAGACTGATTCACAGTTTTTGTTGTTTTGTTTTAAAATCAGTTCGAACTGGCATTCTCAATTCAACATTACCATTATTCAAGTCAACATTACCATTATTTTTTCTTTACATCTTGAATTTTGTATTTTTATTTCTTTTTCTTATACTGTATATCTTGGCTTTTGATAATATTAATACATTTACTTTTTTGCTTTATCCTTGTGAAATATATATACATACTAGAGGCCTGTTGCAAGAAAAGATTCGTGCAATAGGCCTTCCTTTCCCCTGGCTGCCTGCACCAGTTTTCCTTTGGCACCGGACACCCAGGCCTTCGCTCCGGCGCCTTCAAAGCCTTCACTGCTTCGGCCGGAGCCGCCTTCAGTCTTGGCTCTGCCGCTTTGGCCTACATATGCAAATTAGCCGCCATTTTGTTGGCAGTTAATTAGCATATCTCACTGATTAGCCAATGGGAAGTGTAGCGAAGGTATGGTCAATTACCCTGTTTGTCTATTATTAGATAGGATATCCTATCTAATAAAAGAGAAAAATGGTAATTGGCGTACGACGATACCCTTTTCATTGGCTAATCAGGGCTATATGCAAATTAACTGCCAACTATGATTGGCAGTTAACTGCCAACTATGATTGGCAGTTAACTGCCAACTAAGATTGGCAGTTAACTGCCAACAAGATGGCGGTTAATTTGCATATGTAGGCACAATGCAGGGAGGCGAAAGGGAAAGCAGGAAGAAGCCCCCTGCCACTGACAGTGATCGAAAACCCAGGGGGGAGCTAAGAGCTGGGGGGCAGGGCAAAGGCGGCCCTGGGGCCGCCTTTGCCCTGCCCCCCACCCATGATCGGAGAATCAGGCGCCTTTGCCGCCCTGGCCAGTGATAGCAGGAAGTAGGGGTGGAGCCAGCGATGGGAGCTGGGCACGGTCGAAGCTGGCAGTCCCGGGAGCTAGGGGTCCCTTGCCTGGGCCTAAAGCGGAGCCCACGATCACGGGGCCGCTGCAGCTGTGGGTCCCCGCTGCCCGGGCCGGACACCTAGGCCAGAGGCGTTAGGCCTGGGCAGGGGTGGAGCCTGCAACCGCGGGGAGCTGGGGGTCCCCTGCCCAGGCCTGACACCTCTGCCGGAGGCCTCAGTCCTGGTCAAGGGGCCGATCCGGTGATTGGTGATTGGAGGGTGATGAGGGTCAACTCCTCTGGCCGAGGCATCAGGCCTGGGTGGGGGGCGGAGCCAGGGATTGGGGGGATATGATGGTCCCCTTGCCCAGGCCTGAAGCCTGGGTCAGAGGCGTCAGGCTTGGGCGGGGGGTGGAGCAAGCGATCAGAGGGAGATGGGGGTCCCCTGCCCAGGCATGACTCCTGGGCCAGAGGCCTCAGGCCTGGGCGGGGGCCAGAGCCAGTGATCAGGGGGAGATGGGGGTCCCCTGTCCAAGCCTGACACCTCTGGCGGAGGCGTCAGGCCTGGGCAAGGGGCCGATCAGGCGATCGGAGGGTGATGGGGGTCTATGCCTCTGGCCGAGGCATCAGGCCTGGGCAAGGGGCCGATCCTGCGATTGGAGGGTGATGGGGATCAACGCCTGAGGGCTCCCAGTATGTGAGAGGGGGCAGGCTGGGCTGAGGGACACTCCCCTCCCCACACACACCCAGTGCACGAATTTCGTGCACCGGGCCCCTAGTATATATATATATATATATATATATATATATATATATATATATATATAATGTGTGTGTGTATATATATATATATACACATATATATGTATAAAGTTTCACATTATAATAATATTACTAGTACTAAAGAATGTACTAGGTGATGTTTACAATTCTTTTTGCAGTTCTGTTTAGAATATATCTCATTAAGAAGAGTCAGAGGACTGTGTTGATATGTTAGTTGGAATCACTTTTCTCGATGTGTCTTTGTTATCAATTTGATAAACATTTAAATTTGTTAGCTTTTTGTGTTTAATTTTAAGGTTTGTAATGCTTTCCTTTTGATTAAATTTTACTTTTTGGTTATATGAAACATTAACATGGCTCAAAAAGTCAAAACCAGCCCTAGCTGGTTTGGCTCAGTGGATAGAATGTTGGCCTGGGGACTGAAGGTTCCAGAGTTCAATTCCAATCAAGGGCACATGCCTGGGTTGCAGGCTAGATCCCCAGTAGGGGGCATGCAGGAGGTAGCCAATCAATGATTCTCTCTCATCATTGATGTTTTCTATCTCTCTTTCCCTCTCCCTTCCTCTCTGAAATCAATAAAAAAATATTTTTCAAAAAAGTCTAAACCACAGAAAAGGTGGACTTGAGGACTCATCCATATTCTTTTCACTCTACTTACCACCTGCCTTCTTTAGTAATCATTTTAATTTGTTTTTATAACAGCTTTATTAAGATATATTTCACATACCACACAATTCACCATTTTAAAGGGAAAAGGGTACAATTCAATGTTTTTAGTATATTCAGAGTTGTTTAAACATCACTATTATCTAATCCTAGAACATTTCCACCACTCAGAAATAAAACAAAATACCCATAACCGTTAGCATCACTCCCCATTTCCTCCCATGTTTCCAGGTCCCAGCCTTAGGCAACCACTAATCTACTTTCTGTCTCTATAGATTTGTCCACTGTGAACACTTCATGTAAATGGAATCATATAATGTGTCCTTTTGTGTCTGGCTTCTTTCACTTAGCATAATGTTTTCAAGGTTTATCTATATATCAGTACCTGATTCCTTCTCATGGCTGTATGTTTACATCACATTTTATTTTTACATTGTTCAGTTGATGTCTCATTTGAGTTGTTTTTATCTTTGGGAAACTATGAATCATGCTACTATGAATATTTGTGCACAAGTTTTTTGTATGGACATATATTTTCTTTTTTTTGTGTGAACATATATTTTCATTTCTCTTCAGTATATACCTAGGAGCACAGTTGCTGGTTCATGTGGTAAATATGTTAGCATTCTGAGTCATTAGGTTTTTTTATTTATCTTACTGTGCTACCTTTGACAAGGGTAAGGAAATATGTGTTTATATTCTTATTTCCCTCTTTTTTCTAACAAGAAAGGTACTATATATATATATCCTGTTTTACAACTTGGGTGTTTCTTATTGTTGCTGTCTGTTTTATATGCTGAAAATTTGTAATGCATCCTGGAAGTCACTATAAAAACATCCTGGATATCACTACAAAAACAAAGTCCATAGACTTTTTTCCCATTCTTTTTTATGACCACACTGTTTGAATTATTTACTTAACTAGTCCCCTAGTATTAAACATTTGTGTTGTTTCCAATCTTTTGTTATTAAAAATTATGCTGCAATGATGAACCAAGTGTATATGTTGTTTTGTGGAGGTGTCTTCAAAGTAAATGCCTAGAATTGAGATTGCTGTGTGAAAGGATAACAACATGCAGATTTGTTAGATATTTCCATATCCCCCTCCTCTAGGTCTATATGCATTAACACCAGCAATATATTAGAGCAGCAGTCGCCAACCTTTCAGAACTCATGGACCACCAGCGTTCCTTGGACCACCGGTTGGCGACTGCTGTATTAGAGTACCTGCTGCCCCAAAGTCTCATCAACAGAGAATACAGTAACACCTTAGGATTTGACAAAAAATCTCAGTTTAGGTTTAATTTGCATTTTTTCTTATTATGAGTAAAGTTGATCAGCTTTTTTCATTTTTTTCAGGTATTTGTCTTTCTACTTCTTTGTCCTGTATGTTTGTTCTGTCTCTTGCTTATTTTGTTTTAGGGATTTTAAGAACCAAGATTCTTATAGTAAGGCAGGTGGCCAACCTTTGGGTGGATGGAGGAAGGTGTTACTCACCCATTGCTAACAGGAGAATCCTCAACCAAGTCCTTGACTGCTGCAACATATTGAGACTCTTCAAAAATCAGTTGGAAGAACATTTTGAGATTAGCTAGTCTAGTACCCTCATGTTATAAATGAACAAACTGAGGCCCAGAGAGTAGGTAGAACTTTCTTAAGGTCACACAGCAAATCAGTGATAGAGCTGGAAATTGAACACAAAGACTGTTTTCCCCAGGGCAACTTCAAATTAACATTGAAATGGCTTATGTGCTGATTTTTGTACTTATTACTGAGACCATCACAAATAACCTTATTCAAAAAGAAAATATTTCCTAATATACTCTATTAGCCCAAATTGCAAACATTGGCAACAAATATAAAAGCCATCCTCTTGTCAAGTCTATTTATCTACATTAGTGTCTGTAATACTCATTTAAAAAATGTAGAATGCCAGAGCTGAATCAGATCTCAGAGATATTTCATTATATAACAAGTAACCCAAGATCCAATGATGCAGAGTGACCAGGATTTGTCACAAAGGGAGACCAGGAGGGCCACTTAGCCTGAAGAATCACCTTCACAAAGAACATAAATTCTCGGTATTTGAGATCCTTTCCAAATGAGGTTGAAGTATATCATCACCGCATTTTTGTGAATGTGTGGGTACTTTATTTTGTTAAATATACTTAAAATGCATAAATTTTTTTCTAAGATTATTGTCTTATTTCTTTATTTTTTAAAATACCAAGAGTGTCCTAGAAAGTGACCTGCCCATGATAATCAAGAAAGCTAGTAGCAGAACTGAAACTAGAATCTAGGTTTGCTGACTCTTGGAGATACTGCTTTCTGCTGCACCATACTGCTTCCAAAGAGGCAGCAATTGGCCATTTATTAGTCAAGTAAATTTGTCTTTATTCACATAATTGAATCCTCTGGCCAGGAAGCATTGCAGTGGGGCACACATGCCCCTTACACACACCCATCTTAGAGCCCATTACCAGCCCTATTCTCTGGAATGCTGCTGTCTGTACTGGCCTTCCACACCCAAGCAAGAAGTTGACTATAATCTTAACAATAATTCCCATTTCTTGAAAGCCTCCTGAGTGCCATGCACTTTACCTGTGTTCATTCAAATCCACACAACAATGCTGCTGCATGATAGGCAATATTATTGTCATTTCAGAGATGACCAAACAGAGGCTGACGGTTGCTTAACATTTTCCAGATAAATAAATGGTAGAGTTGGAACAACAAACCAGGTTTATCTGAGAGCAAGGCCTGTGTTCAGATCTACTGTACCTGGTGGGATTGTCTCAGTTGTAACAACCCCTCAAATGAGATGCCTGATGGCTTTGGGACGATATAGACTAGGATCCAGGCAAATTCATCTCCTTAAAGAGCACTCAGCATGTCCAGGATGAAGCAATTGAGGACTTGGAATTAGATATGACAGGAAATTTCTTTGCAGTGCTACCATGTGAGCCAGTCCTCTAATATGAACTCTTCATGAAACCCCAGAATTTACTTACTTGACCAAGTGTCTTATAAGAAGTTCCAGCATCTCCCGGTTCTTTTCTGGTAGCTTATATACTAAGGAGTGAATAGCTCCCAGTCGATAATCCAGGTTGTCAGACTCTGGGAGACAACAGAGACAGAGAGGTTTGCCTTCTGGGCAATGGTATCAAGTAAACTTTCATACATACACACATGTGTACATGCAAAGATAAATAATAAGAGACAGCGAGAGTGTTAGAGAAATGAAAAGAGACAGAAAGATAAATAAGCACAGAAACACAATGGCAAAAAATATACTAAGACACAAAGACAATGTGACAGAGAGCTAGAGGAAGACACAGACCAAAAGGCAAAAAAAAAGGGAAATAAAAAAGATAGGCCTAGGAAGATGAAGAAATTAGAACAGAGAGGAGAAATATGAGAAGAAAAAACAAGACTGTCTTAGAAGAATTCAGAATTTGGGGTACAAAAGGTCACTTTTAACATTCCACATGTAAATTTTCAGATGGAAACCTTTGCCCACCCACCATCCTTGTGGTTCTTAAGAAAATCACCTAGAGGGCTCAGAGTAAAGATTAATACGTATCTTGCCTCAACAAACATTCATTATAAGGACAAGCCCCATGATTCTTTTTCCTGCATGCCACACAGGGCATGATGCAGGAGGGGGAGGGGGGGTCATGTAGGCAGAAATACTCATACAGGGGCCTCAGCCAAAAATTTTAATGTTTCTTCAGCAGCCAATTTTTGGGGTGATTCTATATGCCTTATGACCCATGCACCTCTCCACCGTCACTTGCAGTTTTAACATCTAGAAAACATGCTGCTATAACTAACAGATTAGGAGTAAAGACTCACAATACAATTAAAAGGAATTGGAAAAGGAAAAAATGCTGGAAACAACTTGAAACAGCAAGCTTAATGGAGCCATTATGCTTTCCCCTGGTAGTGTGAGATAATGCTCTTGTTCTTTTTTTTTTCTTCTTTCTTTCTTTTAATTTTTTTCTTTATTGATTAAGGTATTACATATATGTCCTTATCTCCCCATTGCCCCCTCTCCCCCCGCTCATGCCCTCAACCTCCTGGTGTCTGTGTCCATTGGTTTGGCTTACATGCATACATACAAGTCCTTTGGTTGATCTCTCCCCTTTACCCCCTTCCTCCCCTACCTTCCCTCTGAGGTTTGAGCATCTGATTGATGCTTCTCTGTCTCTGGATCAATGGAAGAGGCACAATTTATCAATAACCTATCACATCCCTCAAGTTAGCTAGTTTTCTCCAAACCATTCAACTATCATTGACTTATGAAAAATAATACAGCACTTGAATTAGACAGCAAGTGAGAATACTTTCATTTGGCAGTGCATAAAAATCTATGTATTCCCCCCTCTGCCTGCTCAATTACTTTCCCTCAAGCAGTTTTCTAGGCTTATTGCTGTAAATATTAAGAAACCAGGATAACACAATTAACTGGTAACATAAATACTTACTGGCAGCAGAGACCAGCTCTTTATGTAGTCTATAGGTCATGACAGGTTCAGAAAGATTCCTGAAATTAATGAAGACTGTAAGTTCCTTTGGGAAGGGAGTTCCCAGGCCACAGATTCTCAGTTCTGTGCATGGCAAGGCTGAAGTTTCTGAGCCCCACAGTTTAGTGACTACACACATTATTCTCCTCACCTGAAACTTTGTTAGAGGAATCCTATTTGCTAGTAATTTAACAGAAGACCCATAAAACTATTGGCTGTGACCTTGAGCAAAGTCTTTAATTCATTCCCCAAAATGAAAAGAGGCACAAACCAATCCTGCAAAATTCCAAGCAAACTTCGAAGTGCTACTATGAAGTCTTTACAGTTTGATAGTTGCTTAGTGGCTTTCACATCTATCTTCCCATTTGATCTTTCCAATGATCATGTGTGGTGTAGCAATTATTCAATTCCAAATTAAATAAAGGAGTCTCAAATAGGTTTATTTAGTATAAGCAAAAATATTGACTTAGCATCTATTTGTGTCTAGCATTCTGCTAAGTATTGGGGATACCAGAAGTAATTATGACATAATCTAAACCTCCAAGGAGCTAATAGTCTAATTAAGGAGAATGTCATATACAACATTTACAATGAAATAGTACAAGTGTGACAATAAAATAAAGAGAAGTAGTGGGTGGCACAGAGGAAGAAAGTAATCTAATAATAATAATAATAATAGTAATAATAATAGCAAATTCTTCACTGTTTTAAGTGATGTACATACATTTACTCATATAATCCTCATGTCAACCTTAAAAGGTATATATTCTTAATATCTCCATTTTATAGATAAGAAACTGAAGTTCAGATAAATTAAATAATTCATCCAAGACCACACATCTAGTAAGTGCAAAACTAGCAGTCTGCCTCGAGTCCATGCTCTTAATCACTATGCTATACTGTTTGCCACTGTTATTACTATAGTAATCCAGGAGAGAGTTAATAAAGGTCTAAATAAAAATAGTGGAATTAGTAACAGAAATAAAAGGTGAGGAGAGTTATTAAAAGATAGTAAAGACAGAAATCCAACAATTGGGTTTGTTGATAAGGGAGAGAGTAAATCTGGTTTAGGTGACTGGGTAGAATAGAAATTGATTCAGAGGGTAGAGGAAATGCTATGCCAGAGGGTCACTGGAATAGCCAAAGGGATATGTGTTTTAGAAAGATGGATGGAGTGAGCTTTTGGATCTGCGAAGTAGATATAAAAATCATGAACCTAGGACAGTGGTTAAGACCACGAGAACAGATACAACTGCTCAAGTAGAGATAGCTATCTGGCAGCCAATATCTACATGAGGCTTTTCAACATTTGTTTGTCCAGAATAGTGTATAAAAAAAGAAATGGAGTTGAATCATCCATCAGAATATAAAAAATTGAAATATTCACATAAAAATTCATATTTTATGCCTCTTAAAACTTTGAGGGGGTCAGTGGAGAAAGGGGGTCATCTATAATACTTTTAACAATAAAGGTAAATAAAAATTTACTAAAAAAATTGAAAGATATGGCTACATTGGGCCCATATGATTATTTGTGGCAGTAAAGAATACTGCTGTTTATATATAAACAAAGAGATTGCTAGACACATAATGGTTCCATGTGCAATATGTTTAATATGAAAGTAGTCTATTTCACACTCATTTTCATGTCCTGGCTCCTGTGGATATCTAAATTTCCCATCCCTCCAGCGTAGGAAAAAGAGAGGAGAGCCCTGGGAAATAGCAAATAGAAAGTTCACAAATGAATGGGACTGCTAAAAATGGTCAAGTAGGTGGGAGAAAATCCAAAAGCAAGAGATATAGCAGAATCTAAAAGAGGAGAAAGTTTTAAAAAGGACTTGTTAACAGCTTCAAATGACACAAAGAGGTAAAAAAGTAAAGGCTGACAATTGTCCATTGTGTTTAGCATTGAAATAGTCACTAGTGACCTTGCGAAGAGCAGCACCAATAGGGCAGAGAGGGTAGAAGTCAGATTGCAATGGGTTAAGCAGTAAACTGGGAGAAGTAAATAGGGACAGGCAAGGTATATTACTTCATATACTGAAGTTTAGTTTGGAAGAGGTAATCTCATCTAAGCTCCTGCTTCCAGTTATCTTCTACATTGTCAAAGATTCTCTCAATTTTTATCTCAAGCCTAGAACTCATTCTTTTATATTTCTCATATATCCAATTGCCTGTTTAAGATCCTGTCCCGATTTCCTCAAAGACATCCAAATTTGACATTTTCAAAACTTAACGTCATCTCAAATCTAGTATTTTCCTTGTATTTCCAAATTCAATAAAGGCATGACCATCATTTGGTTATATGGGTCCAAAACATGGAAATCACTGTTTTATCTCCCTATCCTCTATCTTAATATCCAATTTTACTCCCTAAATTTCTTTTTATAACTTTTTAATTTTTTTCAATTACAACTTACATTCAGTATTATTTTGTATTAGTTTCAGGTATATAGTATAGTGGTTAGAGTTAGACAATCCTATAGCTAAATCTCTTGAGTAAGCTTATTTCTACTAATCTCCACTGCCATTCCCAGTCCAAGGAGAAGCACAATCTTTCCTGGACCACAGCAATACCCTGCTAATTAGTTTCTACCTGTATCTACTTTACCTTCTTCTAATGCAGTGGTTTTCAACCTTCCTAATGCCGCAACCCTTTAAAACAGTTCCTCATGTTGTGGTGACCCCCAATTTCACTGTTACAAATTGAACATAATTAAAGCATAGTGATTAATCACAAAAACAATATGTAATTATATATGTGTTTTCCGATGGTTTTATGTGACCCCTGTGAAAGGGTCGTTTGATCCCCAGAGGGGTCGCGACCCACAGGTTAAGAACCGCTTCTCTAATGTGATCTATCTACATTTTTTCAAAATACAAATCTCATCATGCAATCTGATTAAACTCTTTCAATACAGGGGTTGGCCAAAGTAGGGTTACAGTTCTTTACATGGAAAATACTTAATAAATAATACAAGAATAAACTCTGTTTCACGTACTCACAACTGTGAATCTACTTTTGTCTACCCCTGTATATTCCCATCATTTTAAGATAAACTTAGGCCCCAATTATTACAATGTCCTATAAGGCTTTGCATGATCTGGCCCCTACATATCTCTCCCTGCTCTCTACACTCAATATCCCACTTATATAGGTACATGAAGTTTCTTGAAGGGGTCTTCCTCCCCTTTAATCCAGGCCTTTGCATGTTGAGTTCTCTCTGTCTGAAACAGCCTCCCACAGTTGACTCCCAGTTATAATTCAAACCTCAGTTCAAACAACCAGAATAAATCAGGTCTTCCTGTTATTTGCCTTCACAATACCTTGTATCTTTCCTTCAGAGCACTTATTATAGTTTGTTATATTTGTACTAGAGGCCCAATACACGAATTTGTGCATGGGTGGGGTCCCTCAGACTGGCCAGCCTGGTGGGGAGCACTGGGGGTAGGGACCATGGGAGGTTGGCCGGCTGGCCCCACCCCCAATCAGGGCCCATCAGGGCCTGACCAGGTGGGGGGAGGGGTTGCAGGAGGTTGGCTGGTCAGTCCCGCCCAGATCGGGGCCCATCCTGACTGGCAGGCCAGGGGAAAAGACCACAGGAGTTTTGCCAGCTGCAGGAGGTTGGCTGTGGGAGCACACTGACCACCAGGGGGAAGCTTCTGCATTGAGCATCTACGCCCTGGTGGTCAGTATGCACCATAGCGACTGGTCAACAGGTCGTTCCTGTCGTTCAGTCATAATGGTTGCTTAGGCTTTTAGATATATAGATATATAGGTAATTATTTGTCTTTGTCTGCCTCCCTCACTGTTCTATAATCTACATGCCTACGGCTTAACCCTATGCTAGACTTAGAATAGGACATGTTTATTGTATGACTCAGTGAATGGTGGGTTGAATGAATGAAAGAAGGTCAAGGAGATGTGCACTACTAGAGCATATTTATGTGCTGAGGGGAAAGAGCCAGTTGAATGAGAACGGTTAAAAATACAGGAAAGAGAAGGTATAGTTTTTAAGAGTATTTTTCTGGAAATGTTAGAGATAAGGGATGAGTTAGGTGCTTAGAACACAGATGGAGGAGATCCACTGTGAAAATACTGCTATCTTTGAGAAATCGTAAGGATGTTGATTAGCTAGTGCATATTAAAGGCCCATAAATAAGAGTCTTAAGGATTAATATCTCTTATTAGGGATGCTATCCACTCACATTTGATTTTCCCATCTTTCAAAAGGGCCACACTGTTTATTGAGGGATGAACTGGAAAAGATGTAATGTGGGAAGGAATTTAATCTATATAAAACTTTGAAAACATTGATTCATTTGAAGGAAGCCACAGACAGAATTATTTATTCTCATTATTCTTGTTATCACAAGTCTCCTGAAAGTAAGCAGATTGCTGTCTTTAAGAAATTACCAAAGTAAGGGGAAAACCAAGATGGCGGCAGAGGTAAACACCGGAAATTGCTGCCTCACACAAGCACTTTAAAAATACAACTAAAAGACAAAACAGACATCATCCAGAACCACAGGAAGGCTGGCTGAGTGGAAATTCTACAACTAGAAGGAAAGAGAAAAGCACTGAACCTCAAAGGAGGTGTGGTGTGGAAGTAAAGTGCAGAGGTATGGAGGGACATGCCAAAAGGGCTGGCAACTGAGGATGCGGTGCACATGGAAAGAGCTGGCAGCTGAGGACGCAGCGCATGTGGAAATGGCTGGTGGCTGAGGACAAGGTTGTCTTTTTCAATCAGGAGGGAGTCTCAAACTCCTAACTGCTGTGAACTCCAGTTTCAGGTGAGTCTCTGGGGACCCAGACTCATACGGAGAGAAACTGGACTGTCTGGCATCGGGCAGAACTCAAGGGTGGCTTTCTCTCAGAGGTGCTTGCAGCGATTACCAGGACACTGAGACGCAGGGCCTCTTAGGGTAGGACTGGGGGGCAGCCATAGCTGCTTGCTCCACCCTGTTGATTCCCTGAGACCCCGCCCCACCCAAGCTGTGCACAGAGGCTTTTATATATGAAAGGCCTGGCCCTTTGCAACCTGAAAATTACCTAACACACTGCAGCTGAATCAGAGAGACCCAGAACTTCCAAAAGAAGGTCCAAGGCCTCACAGCAGCTTGCATTGCTTCACAGCTGGGCCTCCTCTGGGCACCTCCAAACCCCAAAAAAGAAGAGGAATCTCTCCATAGCTCCTGCTGGGTAGTCTCAGGCAGAGGCTAAATTAGCACCACCTTAGAGATCCAAGAGCCAGTGTACCCAGTGGTCAGAGTGGGACCATCCAGATTACAACTCCTCAAATCCATAAGGGACACACTCAGGGGCAGACTCAGTGAGCACCAAAGCCCCACTGAAACAAGTTTTGCCCCAGAAGGGTGTCTCCAGCTCAGAAGTTCTTCCATGGCAGAAACAGCTGATTCTCACAGCCAATTGGCCTGGAGGTCAATTCCTCCCAGTGATACCTACAACAATCAAGGCTTAACTACAACAAGACTGTGCACAAAGCCCACAAAGGGGTTCACCAAGAGTGTCCACTTCAGGTAATTGGGGAGGCTGAGCCATTGGGCCCTATAGGACACCTAACACAGAAAGTCACTCTATCAACACAGGGAAGCACAGAAAATGCAGAGATGAAGAAACAAGTCACAAATGACAGAAATGGAGGAAAGCAAACTACTGGATATAGAGTTCAAAACCACGGTTTTAAGGTTTTTTCAAGAATTTTCTAGAAACTGCCAATAAATTTAGTGAGACCCTCAAGAAATCTAGTGAGACTGCTGATAAATTTAGTGAGACCCTCAAGAAATCTAGTGAGACCTCCGATAAATTTAGTGAGACCCTCAAGAAATCTAGTGAGACCCTCAATGTTATGAAAAAGGACCAACTAGAAATTAAGCATACACGGACTGAAATCAAGAATATTATACAGAGTTCCAACAGCAGACTAGAGGATCACAAGAATCAAGTTAAAGATTTGAAATACGAAGAAGCAAAAATCACCCAACCGGAAAAACAAAAAGAATCCAAAAATATGATGCTAGTGTAAGGAGCTTCTGGGACAACTTCAAGCGTACCAACATCCGAATTATGGGGGTGCCAGAAGAAGAGAGAGAGCAAGATATTGAAAACCTATTTGAAGAAATAATGACAGAAAACTTCCCCTACCTGGTGAAAGAAATAGACCTCCAAGTCCAGGAAGTACAGAGAACCCCAAACAAAAGGAATCCAAAGAGGGACCACACCAAGACACATCATAATTAAAATATCAAGAGCAAAAGACAAAGAGAGAATCTTAAAAGCAGAAAGAGAAAAACAATCAGTTATCTACAAGGGAGTACCCATACGACTGTCAGCTTATTTCTCAACAGAAACTATGCAGACCAGAAGGGAGTGGCAAAAAATATTCAAAGTGATGAATGCCAAGAACCTACAACCTAGATTACTTTACCCAGCAAAGTTATCATTCAGAATTGAAGGACAGATAAAGGAGAGAACCAAGATGGCGGCATAGGTAAACACCGGAGAATGCTGCCTTGCACAACCACTTCAAAAATACAAATAAAAGACGGAACGGACATCACCCAGAACCACAGGAAAGCTGGCTGAGGGGACATTCTTCAACTAGAAGGAAAGAGAACAGCATACCGAGACCCAGAGGAGGCGCAGTGTGGAAAATACAAAGGTTCGGAGGTGCGCGCGGAGCGGGCTGGTGGCTGAGGGCGCGGTTGTCGTTCTCAATAGGGAGGGAGGCTCAGGCTTTGAGCTCAAGTTCTGGGTGAATCTCTAGGGACGCAGACTCAAACGGGAGAAGCGGGACAGTCTGGCATCAGTCGGAACACGAGGGCAGCTTTCTTTCCAAGGTTTGCAGCGGTTGGTGGGACTCTGAGAGGCAGAGCCTCTGGGGACGGGACTGAGATCAGCCATAACTGCTCCCTCCACCCACTCTGTTGATCCTGTGCGACCGGCCCCGCCCCGCCCAAGCCTGGCACAAAGGCATTTGCCAGATAGCCTCAGGCAAAAGCTAGATTAGCACCTCCCCAGAGGACAGAAGTTTTCCACTGCAGACACAGCTGACTCTCACAGCCAGTTGGCCTGGACGTCAAATCCCCCCAGTTTAACTACAACAATCAAGGCTTAACTACAATAAGACTGCGCACAAAGACCACTAGGGGGTGCATCAAGAAAGCATAAAAAATGTGGAGACAAAGAAACAGGACAAAATTGTCAATGGAGGATATAGAGTTCAGAACCACACTTTTAAGGTCTCTCAAGAACTGTCTAGAAGCCACCGATAAACTTAATGAGATCTACAAGAAATCTAATGAGACCCTCGATGTTATGATAAAGAACCAAGTAGAAGTTAAGCATACACTGACTGAAATAAAGAATACTATATAGACTCCCAACAGCAGACCAGAGGAGCGCAAGAATCAAGTCAAAGATTTGAAATGCGAAGAAGCAAAAAACACCCAATCGGAAAAGCAAAATGAAAAAAGAATCTGAAAATACGAAGATAGTGTAAGGAGCCTCTGGGACAGCTTCAAGTGTACTAACATCAGAATTATAGGGGTGCCAGAAGATGAGAGAGAGCAAGATATTGAAAACCTATTTGAAGAAATAATGACAGAAAACTTCCCCTACCTGGTGAAAGAAATAGACTTACAACTCCAGGAAGTGCAGAGAACCCCAAACAAAAGGAATCCAAAGAGGACCACACCAAGACACATCATAATTAAAATGCCAAGAGCAAAAGACAAAGAGAGAATCTTAAAAGCAGCAAGAGAAAGAAACTCAGTCACCTATAAGGGAATACCCATACGACTGTCAGCGGATTTCTCAACAGAAACTTTGCAGGCCAGAAGGGAGTGGCAAGAAATATTCAAAGTGATGAATGTCAAGAACCTACAACCAAGATTACTTTATCCAGCAAAGCTATCATTCAGAATTGAAGGTCAGATAAAGAGCTTCACAGATAAGAAAAAGCTAAAGGAGTTCATCACCACCAAACCAGTATTATATGAAATGTTGAAAGGTATCCTTTAAGAAGAGGAAGAAGAAGAAAAAAGGTAAAGATACAAATTATGAACAACAAATACACATCTATCAACAAGTGAATCTAAAAGTCAAGTGAATAAATAACCTGATAAACAGAATAAACCGGTGGATATAATAGAATCAGGGGCATAGAAAGGGAGTGGACTGACTATTCTCAGGGGTAAAGGTGTGTGGGGTGTGTGGGTAGAGACTGGACAAAAATTGTACACCTATGGATGAGAACAGTGGGTTGAGGGCAGAGGGTGGGGTGGGAACTGGGTGGAGGGGAGCTATGTGGGTAAAAAAGAGGAACAACTGTAATAATCTGTATAATAAAGATTTAATTTAAAAAAAAAGAAATTACCAAAGCAACTCCAAGAAAGCCACAGTCCTTGGCAGTAAGGTATAAAGGAAGAAGACGCTCCAATACCAGTGGCCTTACAAGTCAGAGATATTTAGGTTCAAATAATATGAGTTGTCACCATTGATATTATTAATATGGAAAGGGGCATACTTCAATTACCCCATCTCTAAAATGAGTATTAGTGCCACCTACCTTATATAGCGTTATTGTGAGAAAAAACAATGAAATTGTCAGCATAAACAAGTAGAAAACTGGCTAGCAAAGAAGAAACCCTCCACAACAGCATCTCTTTTATTTGGCAGATGCAAAAGAAATACTCCTGGAAAGAGTATTCATGTTCATATAAAGTTATAAGATAATGCCCCAGCTGAAGGTCATTTAACAGCAATATCTGAGACCCAATCTATTTTGGATTAATGATATTTTCCAGAGCTTAAGTATCTATCTTAATGACTAAAAAGTATCATAACTGGAAAGAAGACATTTTAGCACATAAAGTATGATATATACTATGAAATATAAAAAATGGTAAGAAATGAATATGTTTAAAAATATAGATATGTGACAAGTATTTTTCATAATATATATTTATGCCAGTAAATTGAATAATATATTAATCATCGTTATGAATCTAAAAAACTTTCTGGGGAATAAACTTTTTTCCCTACTGCTGCCACTTCATTTAATTCCACCATTTTTATGGTTGTATTTTATTTTTCCCCATTATAGTGATTAAAGCATTAGATATGAAACCCATACACAAGCACACAGATTATATTTGCGCAAATGTAATTAAATGTTTCAAAATGGTTATTATTTACAAATAATGTTAAGAACCTTAAATGGTCACAAATCCTGATTTTATTAGTGAGCACATAGTGAGATCACTATCGGTGCAAAATGGCAAAACTTAAATTTTAAGGGCATGATTTTTAAAATAAAAATTTTCCCCTTAATAAAAAAGCACATACCTCATAAACACAGACAACACAGAGGGAAATGTGGGGTGGAGACAGTTAGAAAGGGTAAAGGGGAGAAAATGGTGACAGAAGGAGACTTGACTTTGGGTGATAAACACACAATACAATATACAGAGGATATATTATAGAAGTATACACCTGAAATCCAAATAATTTTATTCACCATTGTCACCACAATAAATTCAATAAGAAATAATTAAAAAAAAACCGTTTTCTCCTAAAAAAAAAAAAAAAACCCAGTTTTCAATAGCAATTCTATTATTTTTATGCTTCCCTTGCTTAAATTCCAAGATTTAAAAAAATTTTTTCTAAGGTACATTCTCCTTTAATAGAAATCCTTTTCACTTGCTTTTTCTTTAGCAATCTGATCCAATATCCTGAAATGTGGACCACATTAACTCCAATTTCCATCCAGACAACTTTCATCTATATATATAAAAGCCTAAGCAACCAGCAACCAGCCAACCAGCCAGTAGCTATGATGTGCACTGACCACCAGGGGGCAGACAATCAATGCTGGAGCTGCCGAGCTGCAGTGACTTGGTAGCTGTGGTTCTTGAGTGATGCACCCGGAACCAGAGAGGAGGGAGCCCAATTCTGGGGTGTGTCACCTGAGAACCACCCTATTGCAATCCAGGACCCCTCAAGGGATGTTGGAGAGCCAAGTTCAGCCCAATCCCTGCAGGCCAGGCTGAAGGACTCCACCGGTGAATGAATCCGTGCACTAGGCCTCTAGTCAACTATAAAAAGAAAAGTCCCAAATCATATCAGGCATACCTGAGGTAGAATTTCAAGGAGCTGGTGATTGTCTTAATGTCCCAGTCACTATTATGAAAATCAACATCTCCTGGGCATTTAGGATCTAATTGAGAAAAGAGAATGAGAAAAAAGTTAACTTTCCGAAGATCTTACATTTTACCCCTTTAAAAGGAAAATAAAGTGTCTTAATTAAAAGACTAACAGTTACACTAACCAGTTTTCAAGAGATGAAAATTTATAACAAAAATGTATTTTATATTTCAAAAAATTCCCTTGCATTTATTTCAGTCAGGCATGTAAGGAGCTTGGAAATCATCTCTTCCTTTCACATGATAAGAAAAGATGTAACGAACAGAAAATAAACTCATCTTAGATCAATCAAAGGACTGAGGTCATACATAGGGCAAACTACTGTCCCCAGAACTGAAGAGATAGACAGGCAGATACAGAGAATGAAAACTTACTAGAGTAAAAGTCCAGGAGTAAAAAAAAACCCTTGGGAATATGTACAGGGTCAGAAAAACCCAATCTGCAACTAAAAAATTGCTAGAGGTTTGGTGTGGACAAGTTTGAGAGTGAAAAATTCTATCGGGACCCAGTCCTAAGTGGGGACTCCACACTTTTGTGAGTTTTATCTCCAGGAGCCCTATCAGGTTCTCACACTAAAGATCTGAGAAAAATCCCTCATATTTCTGTGCTTTTGAGAGGAGAGAAAAAGTAACCTTTTAAATTTTATGCAAAGAGCATTTCATTCTTCTTCACAAGACCCACCCTCAAGAGAAACGATTTTACCAGATTCTCATGTACTGGGGTTTTACCAGGACCTAGGAAAAAGGAAATTCCCAACTACAGACAGGCTTGTCTTCCTATCTTTTCTAAGTGGTAAAACCAAACTAAAAGAGAGGAGCACTTGTGAAGGCCACAAGTCAGGAGCGCAGGATCACTAAAGACTAAGATGTAATTATAGGACTGTAAAATGCTACCCCTTTTCTGACACCTTGCCACCACATCAACAGGCCTTCTGGATAATAACATGAAAATATGACTAAAATAACTATGCTTCTCAGATAATATTTAAGAAGAGTCTAGGGAAACCCAAAGACAACAGGGGAAATAAAAACAAGGATACCAGAGATAAGTTTGGCCTCTGACTTATAAATACAGCAAACAATTAATACAGACTAAACCCTAACCAAATAAACAAACATCACAATAAAGGTGTGTTTACCGTATTTCTGTTTATCACAATTCCCTTTACCGATTACATCATGTCTGGCTTGAAACAAAAAATTGCAAAATACAAAAAAGAGAGATACTTTTCAGGAGATACTAAAAATCAAACAAACAAAAGCCACAATTTGAAGGAACACAGCAAACCTCACAAGACTTAGATATGGCAGAGTTGGCATTATCAGAATGGAAATTTCTATAATTAATATGCTAAAGTCTACAAATGATAATGTGGGCAACATAAAAGAGGACATGGATAATATAAGCAGAGAAATAGAAGCTATAAGAAAGAATCAAAAGGAAATTCTAAAAACACCATAACAGAAATGAGCAATTCCTTTGCTGTGCTCATCAGTGGATGTGGGGAAGTATGGGATTTGGTTGGAAAGTCTGTAAGGAGCATTCTATAAAAGATCAAAGGCCTCTGTGGAACCTTGCTGCAGGCGGCAGACCCTGCCTTGACTTTTCCAAACAAGTCTGAGCCTCTGGGTGTTTTACTAGAATTTTTATGTTTAGACTTCAAAACGTCCTTGTTTGAAAGACACTACAAATGCAGGTATTTTCTCAAGAATGCTTATCTTGCTGGTTGTATCTAGAGATTAATATTAGTTCAAACTGTTGTTATAATAAAAGCCTAAGGAAGCAGGCAAACAGGGCTGTTTGCTCCTAAAGCCAAACACCCCCTTAGCTTTCTCTTTCACAGAAACATGTATCAGAGTAATCTATTCATCTGTCACTCAGGGTCTGCTGGTCAGCCCCGGCAAAGTGGTACCCCACATGAGGAGTCAGGAATGCAACAAGATGCGGTGGAACCCTCGAAAACAAAAAGTAAAAACAATGAAAGTAACTGCACAGTAAGTCATTGGAGCCCACTTGGGATTTCCAAGGTCAAGGAAATTGTTTCTCAGCTAAGGAATTCACTATCTCTGTTATGCTTCTTAAGAATGTGAGTATATTTTCCATTCGAAAAATAAGCCTATTTCTGAAAGTAATAAAAAAAAGGTTTTTCCTGCATTTGCCTAGGAAGCAAAGGTTATAAATATATTATTTAAAAAATTATGTTATGTTAATCAGGAAGTAGATTACTTTATTTATTTATTTATTTATTTATTTATTTATTTTTTACTTCATGGCTCTCTGCTTTATTGTTATATTTCCTAACTTACAATATGTTACATGTATGTATTAGTATTCTACTGCTGCATAACAAATTATTCCAAAACTGAGTGACTTAAAAAAATATTGTCCTTAGAGTTCCTAAGTCAGGAATTCAGAAACAATTTAGTTAGTTTGAGGTCTCTCACGAAGTTGCAGATAAATGATCAGTAAGAGCTACAGTCATCTGAAGGCAGTCTACTCAAATGGCTGGAAAATTTTTGCTAGTTTTCGGTGGGAAGCCTCAGTTTCTCCCCATGTGAGCATCCTCACAGGCTGCTTGAGTATCTGCCGGGGTCCAACCCCAGCAGGTCCAGGGGTCCCCAAAGGTGTGGACGGAGTCGGCGAAGAAGGAATGACACGGAGACAGCGTTCAGTTGATCAGCAGCCTAGCCAGGATCTCCAGCCAAGTTCTGGTCTCGATCTCCAGAGAGGTTCTGCTTCGGATCTCCAGCAAGGTTCTGTAGCCATGTTCCCTCGCTAGGCTCTCCAGCCAGGCTCCGTCCAGGCTCTCCAGCCAGGCTCAGTCACCAGGTTCTAGTCAGGTTCTCTTGCCAATTTCTTTAGTCAGGTTCAGTCCAGGATCTTTTGCCATGTTCTCTCGCTAGGCTCCATCTCCAGGCTCTGAGGCCAGCCTCTGTCCAGGATCCCCTGCCATGCTCTCTCCAGCGAAGCTCCTCCGTCTCCAGAGAACGCTCCCGTAGGTTCCGTGCCTAGGCTCTGTCTCTCTTGGTTCTGTCTTCTAAGCTCTGTGTTCTAAGTTCTGTGTTCTGAGTTCTCAGGAAGTAGATTACTTTAAATGAATAGATTACTTAATGCTGTTTAATAATAATAACATATCTCTCTATATAAAAGCCTAATATGCAAAGTGCCCCCTAGGAGTTCGACTGGGAGACAGGGAGTTTGATTGCTCACTATGACGTGTGCTGACCAGCAGGGAGTGGCACGGAATGAAGGAAGGCCCTGGCTGGCAGCTGGGAGGCCCCAATCAGCCCTGATTGTCAGCCAGGCCTAAGCACCCTACCCATGCATGAATTTCATGCACCGGGCCTGTAGTAATAATATAATACTGTATTTTTTACTATCTTCCCAGAGTTTTAAATTTTAAGATTTGCTTTCTCTCCTTATGAAGGAAAATTTTATACTTAAGGTAAATAGGAAGCTCTGTCAAATAAGTAAATAATAATAATATTCTATTTATATAAACATATTAAGTAGATTTTAATATGCTTTCATTTATAACTAATTGTTATAAGTTATAATATTGTGGAATATTGTGTTGTACAGAAAGGACACGATTCCATGTCATTTGCATTATAATCAAATCAATAACCATGTCATTTTAAATTTCTTCTCATTTGGAGACAGTCACTATTTTGTTATGATACATTTAAAAAAAATGTTACATCTTCTCAGGGATCTACAGTAAGGACTCCAATTTATTTTAAGCTACATATCTCTGAGAATAAACTCTCAGATCATTCCCTCGAATTAGATAAAAATTATTAGAACTCTATATAGTATCTAGATTTATAGAAATAGTGGCAAGAAAAATAAGGAGAAAAAATTAATTATAGGACTAAATGAACTAAAAATAATTATGGTTTTATTAATTATTGTTCTCATAGCAATGTGCTTGTTTGCATGAATCCAATAAGAATCTGATTTCTTTGTAACAGGACGTAGGTCAGTTTCCAATTGTAGTTTTATTAACCAAAGCTTTACTGGAATGTCTTGTCTGAGAGAAATGCCAGGACTCTAGATGTCACCAGAAAGCTCTAAGGAATGAAAATTGACTTTGAAGCTGATAAGCCCCTTGGATAAATAGCCTGGTACCATGCTTGGTCATGTGGTTGATGGCAATCTTCCCAAGTAAGGAACGAAGGTTGCTTCCTCAGAGATGGCATGAAAGAAACCTCAAGTTATCTGTAGGGACCTCAACTTGAGGAATGCACCCCAATTCTGTAGGTATTGAAGGCGAAGCCTGATGGCAACTGTATGGCTTGGCTTCTTGGCCCTAGAAGTAAACTTTCTCATGAAATTCCAGCAAAGTATTTTTTTAAAATAGTCTATGTAGTCAACTGTTATTCTTGTTGTGTTCATGCAATCAGGCCAAATTATAACTAGACTTAATGCAGTAAGTAAATTAGTCTTTAATAAAAATGAGGGTGATTTTAGGGAGAAAAAAAATCATTTCAACAGGAAATTATTAGAAACTTTTCTTTTGCCCAATAATACTAAATTTTATAACACAGTTTGTCTCCACCAGATTACAAGCTCTACTTACACCTAGGGAATATCACCTCTAGGCACTATTGTCACCTTCTGTGCCCAGGCCTCATCGCCCTCTGACAGAGAGCAAGGATTTATTGGCTCTAAGAGAATCCTTTGACCGGCCTCAGCATGAAGCAGTTACAGAAGAAACTCAGCATCCCCTATCCCTAAAAGAATTCAGAACCAAGATCCTTGAGGGGGGTATAGTAGGCAGTTAGACAGACATGAGCAAAGCAACGACGATACGCCAACTAGAGGAAAGATAGACTTTAAGACATACTTCTCACTACTCCAACTACTCTGAAACTAGGAATAAAGGAACCTGTGTAGAACTAACCTTTAATCATAACTGGAAGGAATTTATAGTTTTCGTGTAATAGAAGGTATAGAGAAAAAGGAAAAAGAAAGTGAAGTAGACAAACTGAAAGGATATGTATAAGTTACAGAAGGTATGTGTAAGTTATAAAAAGTATATATAAGTTACACAGGATATATATATATATGTATATATATGTGTGTATATATATATATTAAAAGGTATGTATAACTTATAGAGAGTCTGTACAAGTAAAGAAGAACTAGAGTTGAGGAAGTAAAAATTGTAAGAAGGGCCGAAACCGGTTTGGCTCAGTGGATAGAGCGTCGGCCTGCAGACTGAAAGGTCCCAGGTTCGATTCCGGTCAAGGGCATGTACCTGGGTTGCGGGCACATCCCCAGGGGGTGTGCAGGAGGCAGCTGATCGATGTTTCTCTCTCATCGATGTTTCTAACTCTCTATCTCTCTCTCTTCCTCTCTGTAAGAAATCAATAAAATATATTTTAAAAAAATTGTAAGAAGGAATATAAAGAAAGGAATATAACAGGAAGAAAGAAAATTAGAGTAGGAATACTTAAGAATAATTATAAAAGTCATAATAATGTTTATAAAGTCATAGAAGGTTTATAAAGAGAAATCTTAAAAGCAATTATAAGGATACTGAATAATAAATCCAATAGATAGAGCACCTGAATTAATCTTAAAAGTAATCATATTAATTTAAATCTTAAAACACATATACTTATATGTGAATAGGGGGTTAAATTTTTTTAAAAGTGTACTTTTCAAGGCCTGTGTGAAGTAATTAGGAAGGTGACTCAGCTGTGAATCCAGCAAGCAGAACCAATAAGCACTGTCAGACCTACCCACCAGGAGTCAAAAAACATCTCAGCAACATCATCTCATCACCTGACAATAGCTTATGTCTACAGACCTCAGGCCTGCATGTAGCTACATTCCTCACTAGCCCCTTCCCTTTTATAATCCTGTCCCCTACATCGTGCTAGAAGGCAATATTTAATACTTATAAGCACCCTGTCTTCTTGATTAGACTAACCATTATTGTCATTGTAATTCTCTTTGTTTTTCCTATAGTCTACAAAATTGGAACTCAAGCAGTAAACACGCTTCATGGACCAAGACATTCCAAAGCAGAAAGCTTGCCGCCTCCCTCTGTCTTCTGCAGCCAGCAAAACAAAAAGGGCGGGGGGGGGGGGGCGGGGAGATGTGGGAAAGCATAGGACTTGGTTGGAAAGTCTGTAAGGGGGATTGTCTGGAAGGTAAGAGGACTCTAGGGGACCTTGCTGAAGGTGGCAGACACTGCTTTGACTTTTCTAAACAAGTCTGAGCCCTGGGGTGTTTTACTAGAATCTTTATGTTTAGACTTCAATGCATCCTTGATTGGGAGACAAAATGATGGCAGAATATGGACATGTCCTGAGCCTTGTCCCAGAGCAGATAGAACCAGCAAATAAATCCAATAATATCCACCCTGAAATGGCAAAGTAGACACAGCTGGTAGACAATTCGCAACCAGGAAGGGGAGAGGACACCTGGAGAATGGTAGAATCAGGGATCTGGGCTGGGGACAACTGCGAGACCTCAGAGCCCAGAGGGTCAGAGAGAAACTGCACAGCAATGAGGCCTTGTCCCTTGGGTCAGGCACAGCATCTGACTATGGAAAAGAGGTCTGCAGGACTGCTGGTGGCAGGGGATTCTAGATCTGGGTCCACAGTCACAAGAGACTGAGCCCAGAGGGGGCATTCAGGACTGCTGCACAGACTGTGCCATGCAGGGAGGAGAGGGGCAAGCAGAGGCACAGCTCTTTCCACTCTTTGTGGTCTTTGATTTTCTTCACTGAACCTAGCTCATAAGAGCTTTTGGATATGGACACTCACCCGTGGCTGAGGTGCAGGAAGCGGTACAAATTTGTCGAGTCTCGGAAGAAGCTGGGGTGAGGAGAGGGCCCAGAAGAGGTGGCCTTGAGTCTGGCACTGAGTCATACCTGACGCAGGACCTAGGTAGCCATTTTCTCCTGAAGAGATAGCCCCTCCCTGCTGTCTCCAGGCAACCAACACAGCCACACCCAGATTATGCCATCAGTGGTACAAAGGATAAGAAAATCTGAATAGTCCCTGAGAGCCCACAGGGACTGGCCTAAAGAGAGGCCTTCAGTCCCAGTAACAGGAAACTGAGAAGCAATAGACAATACAGAAGAGTGGGATCCTAAACTAGCCAAAGGAACAACACTTCACTTCTTCATTTTTATTTTATTTTATTTTTGTTTTTTTCCCTTTATTGATTAAGATATTGCAAATGTGTCCTTATCCTCCCAGTGTCCACTCATCCCCCCAATCCTGCCCTCACCCTCACCCCCTGTTGTCCACATCCATCGCTTATGCTTATATGCATGCATACAAATCCTTTGGTTGATCTCTCCCCTCACCCCCACCCTCCCCTATCTTCCCTCTGAGTTTTGAGCATCTGATCCATGCTTCTCTGGCTCTACATCTGTTTTTGTTCATCGGTTTATGTTGTTCATTATAATCCACAAATGAGTGAGAGCATGTGATATTTATCTTTCTCTGACTGACTCATTTCACTTAGCATAATGCTCTCCAGCTCCATCCATGCTGTTGCAAATGGTAGGAGTTCCTTCCTTTTTACAGCAGCATAGTATTCCATTGTGTAGATGTGCCAAAGTTTTTTAATCCATTCATCTGCTGATTTCAAATCTTAGCTATGGTAAATTGTGCTTCTATGAACATAGGGGTGCATATATCCTTTCTGATTGGTGTTTCTAGTTTCTTGGAATATATTCCTAGCAGTGGGATCACTGGGTCAAATGGAAGTTCCATTTTTAGTTTTTTGAGGAAACTCCATACTGTTCTCCACAGTGGCTGCATCAGTTTGCATTCCCACCAGCAGTGAATGAGGGTTCCTTTTTTCTCCGCATCCTCGCCAGCACTTGTCATTTGTTCATGATTGCCATTCTGACAGGTGTGAGGTGGTACCTCATTGTCATTTTAATTTGCATCTCTCGGATTAGTGACTTGGAGCATGTTTTCATATGTCTCTCAGCCTTATGTATGTCCTCTTCCAAAAAGTGTCTATTTAGATCCTTTTATTATTTTATGTCTTTTTTCTTTGTTCTTTATTTTCCATTTATTTTTGCATTATTTTCCATCATTCTAATTTATTTTTTATCCTATTTGTAATCAATTTTTTTTAATTTAGAATTATTATTTTCTTCTCTTTCTCTTTCTTCTTATACACTCATCCTCCTTCTACTTCCTCTAAACCAGGGTTCTCAACCTTTCTAATGCCACAACCTTTTAATATAGTTCCTCATGTTGTGGTGACCCCCAACCATAAAATTATTTTCGTTGCTACTTCATAACTGTACTTTTGCTACTGTTATGAATCATAATGTAAATATCTGATATGTAAGATGTATTTTCATTGTTACAAATTGAACATAATTAAAGCATAGTGATTAATCACAAAAACAATATGTAATTATATATGTGTTTTCCGATGGTCTTAGGCGACCCAAAGGGTTGAGAACCACTGCTCTAAACTGAACTGAGGTCCTCCCCACATTCATCCAATTCTTTTTTTTTTTTTGAAATGTTTAATTTATTTTTTTACAGAGGAAGGAAGAGGGATAGAGAGTTGGAAACATTGATGAGAAAGAAACATCGATCAGCTGCCTCCTGCACACACTCCACTGGGTACATGCAACCAAGGTACATGCCCCTGACCGGAACTGAACCTGGGACCCTTGAGTCTGCAGGCTGACGCTCTATCCACTGAGCCAAACCGGTTAGGGCTTCATCCAATTCTTAACCATACTTCTGTATATAAGTTTCTGCCCCACCCTCTTTACTGGGAATTTGGTGTTTGTATGTTTTGGTTTATCTGTTTCTTCTCTGATGTTTTCTCCTCATATATACGTATTTTTTTCCTTTTTCTTCCTTTTTCTTCTTTTTCTTTGCTATCATACCATTTATTCTCTCTTTGATATCATTTGTGCTCTCTTTTCTCTCTCCTAATTTGCTTTTCTCTGGTGGTCACTTGTACTGGGGTTATCAGTGTCATGAGTACGTTCATGTTTTGTTCCCTTTGTGTCGTGTCTTGTCGAGGTGAATTTTATCCTGTTCAGCCAATGTTCTAGAGAGCAAGCCACATAACCAGACACCCAGAAAGGAGACTTCATCTATGATTGGGTCAATAACACTCCAGACCCAACTACAGAGGCAAGAAGAAGGTAGCAGTGAGGGAGAGAGCATGAGTAAGTGAGGGAGCAAAAGAGGAGTGTGTGGTCGTGTGGTGTGTGTGTGTGTGTGTGTGTGTGTGTGTGTGTGTGGCACAGTTAGATCCCACAGGACCATCGGGGGTAGGCTAACTGGGCTCACCTAACTAGGCAGCCTCTGCAACCATTGCAAACAGTCCCAGAGCGGCCGGCACCTCCTCAAATGCCTCACCTATTTGAAGGGGAGAGCTGCTGTGATTGGGAGCCCAGCCTCACCTCCACCCAGGGTGCCCTCAGATAACACACAGGACTCTACAGCCACCCCTACCAGGGACCTGCTACCTCGGCTGCGGTCCAATAGTCACTGAGACTGCAGCCACCCAAGGCACAGGCACTTGTGAGCTCCAAAGCATTCTCTCCTCTGATGAGCCCAAGGATTTAGCCCAGGGCACTGCGACCACATGAACAGCATACAGGTGAGCAGCCTGCTCCCGTCTGAGGAGCAGCAGCTGCACAAACAGCCCGTACCCATCTGAGGAACAGCAGCCAAACACAGCCCGCCCCCGTCCAAACACCAGCAGCCTCAGGAGCAACCCACCCCCATCTGAGGAGCAGCAACTGCGCGAGCAGCCTCCCCATCCCACCCACCCACAGCCAGAGGAGCCACCGCTGCTACAAATAGCAGCCATCAGAGTAGCTGCTGCTAACTAAGGAGCAGCTGCTGCTGTGACTGCCTGGGAAGCAGCTGATGCCCGAGGAGGCACTGCCACCCAAGGAGCAGACCCTGCACAACTTGATACCTAGATACTCCCGTGAGAACAAAAAATGGGAAGAAAACAAAAGGAACGAAAAGGAGGAATTGCCAGAAAAGCAGCTAAGGGAAATGGAGGCATGGAATATGTCAGAAGAAGAATTCAGAAAAAGGGTCATACATTCATAAACCGGATGGATGAAAAAAATCAACAACTTATGTAACAATCAAGAAAAAAATAAAGAGTGATATAGCTTCAATAAAACAAACAAACAAACAAAAACACCGTGGTAAGTTACAACAGCATACTAAGAGAAGCGGAGGACTGAATTAGTGAATTAGAAGACAGGGAAGCAAAACACATCCAAACTGAACTATAATTGGAAAAAAAATTAAAAGATGGGAGGCGAGCCTAAGGGAGCTTTGGGACAACATGAAATGAAGCAATATACAAATAACAGGAGTGACAGAATAACAGGAAAAGGAACAAGGGTTAGAAAACCTATTTGAGAAATAATATCAGACAATTTCTCTGATGTGGGGAAGAAAAAAGTCACACAAGCACAGAGAGTCCCAACCAATATGAAACCGAAAAAGCCCACCCCAAGAAAAGTCATAATTATGATGGCAAATGTTCAGGACAAAGAGCAAATATTAAAGGCTGAAACAGAGAGACAGAAAGTTACGTATAAGGGATCTCCCATTAGATTATCAAATGATTTCTCAACAGAAACACATCAGGCCAGAAAAGAATGGAAGAAAATTTAAAAGTGATGCAAAGCAAAGGACTAAATCCAAGAATACTATACCCAGCAAGGCTATCATTCAAAACTGAAGGGGAAATCAGGAGCTTCACACGCAAAAAAATAAATAAATAAAAAAAACTAAAAAAGGCTAAGGGAGTTTATCACTACCAAGCCAGCAATGCAAGAAATGCTAAAAGGACTGGTGTAAAAAGAAGAAATAAAAAGGAAAGAAGGAACTCAGGTACAAAAAGCATGGCTACAAACAAGTACTTATCAACAATAACTTTAACATAAATGGACTAAACGCCCCAATCAAAACCAATCGAGTGGCTGAATGGATAAATCATAACCCAAATATATGCTGTCTACAGGATACCCACCTCAGAACAAAAGACTCACACAGACTGAAAGTGAAGGGATGGAAAAATATCTTTCAGATAAATGAAAATGAAAGAAACAAACAAAAACCTGGGGTATCAATACTAATATCTGACAAAACAGACCTCAAAGTGAAGGCCATAACAAGTGATAAGGAAGGCCACTTCATAATTATAAAGGGATCAATACAACAAGAGGATATAACCCTGATAAACATATATGCACCCAATGCAAGAGCACCCAAATACATAAAAAAAAAACTCCTGAAAGATATCAAAGGAGAGATCAACAAAAATACAATCACAGCAGAAGACGTTAATACATCACTGACATCACTGGATAAATCCTCTAGACAAAATATCAGCAAAAAAACAGCAATCCTAAATGACTCACTAGATTAGATGGACTTAATTGACATCTTCAGAACATTTCACCCCAAAGCCACGGAAAATAGGTTCTTGTCAAGTGCACAATATCTGTTTTGAAAGATAGACCATATATTGGGTCACAAGCAAAGCCTCTCCAAAATGCAAGAAGATTGAAATCATATCAAGCACCTTCTCAAACCACAATGGCATAATATTAGAAATAAACTACAATAAAAACATGAAAAAAATCAAACTCTTGGAAGCTGCATAGCATGTTAATAAACAGTGATTGGGTTACCAAAAAGATCAAAGAAAAAAATTAAAACATCCTTGAAACTAATGACAATAAAAACACAACAATCCAAAATCTATGGGACACAATGAAAACATTCCTGAGGGGGAAGTTTATAGCTCTACAGGCATACCTCAAAAAAAAAAAAAAAAAAAACCCCACAAGAAAAAATGGTAATAAATCATCAAACTCTACAACTCAAAAAATTAGAAAAAGAGCAACAAGAAAAGGCCAGAGTGTGCAGAATAAAGGAGATAATAAAGGTCAGAACAGAAATGAATGACATAGAGACCAAAAAAACAATACAGAAGATCAAGGAAACCAAGAACTGTTTCTTTGAAAAGATAAACAAGATTGATGAACCTCTAGCCAGGATCACCAAGAAGTATGGAGAGAGGAACCAAATAAACAAAATCAGAAATGAAACAGGTGAAATAACAACAGACCCCACAGAAATATAAAGGATTGTAAAAAATTATTATGGACAACTCTATTCTAACAAACTCGACAACCTGGAGGAAATGGATACATTCCGAAAAAAATACAACCTTCCAAAACTCAATCAGGAAGATTCTCAAAATCTCAACAGGCCGAAAACTATGGAAGAAATTGAAGCAGTCATCAAAAAGCTTTCAGCAAACAAAAGCCCAGGGCCAGACAGTTTCACAGGGGAGTTTTAGCAAACATTCAAGGAAGAATTAAAACCTATCCTCCTCAGACTATTCCAAAAAATTCAAGAGGAAGGAACACTTCCAAGCTCATTCTATGAAGCCAGTATCACCCTAATACCAAAACCAGATAAAGACAACAAAATGAAAGAGAATTACAGGCCAGTATCCCTCATGAACATAGATGCCAAAATCCTCAACAAAACTCTCGCAAATCGGATGCAGCATTACATCAGAAAGATAGTACACCATGAACAAGTAGGATTTATCCCAGGATGCAAAGGTGGTACAATATCTGCAAATCAATAAACGTGATACATCACATTAACGAATTGAGAGATAAAAATCACATAGTCATATCAATTGATGCAGAAAAAGCATTTGACAAAATCCAACACCCTTTCTTGATAAAAACTCTCAGCAAGGTGGGAATAGAAGGATCAAACCTCAACATAATAAAAGCCATATATGACAAACCTACAACCAACATCATACTCAATGGGCAAAACTAAAACCATTTCCCCTAAGAATAGGAACAAGACAGTCATGCCCACTCTCACCACTCCTGTTTGACATAAAACTGGAAGTACTAGGCATTGTGATCACACAAGAAGAAGAAATAAAAGGAATCCAAATTGGAAAAGAAGAAGTAAAATTGACCTTATTCGCAGATGACATGATACTGTACATAGAAAACTCTAAAGACTCCATCAAAAAATTGCTAGACTTAATAAATGAATTTGGCAATGTAGCATGATACAAAATTAACACCAAGAAATCTACGGCATTTCTATACACCAATAATGAATTTACAGAAAGAGAGACTAAAAAAACATTCTCATTTGCCATCCCAACAAAATCATTAAGATACCTATGAATAATCTTGATTAAGGAAGTAAAAGACCTATATGAGGAAAACTACAGGACATTGAAAAAGGAGCTAGAGGAAGACATAAATAGATGGAAGAACATACCATGTTCATAATTGGTAGAATCAACATCATGAAGAAGTCCATACTACTCAAAGCAATCTATATATTCAATGAATTCCCCATTAAAATACCAACGGCATATTTCACAGACCTAGAACGAACGCTCCAAAAATTCATCCGTAATAAAAAAAAAAGGCCCCGAATAGCTGCAGCGATCTTGAGAAAGAAGAACAAAGTAGGTGAGATCTAAATACAAGATATCAAGCTGTATTACAAAGCCACTGTTCTCAAAACAGCCTGTAACTGGCACAAGAATAGACATGTAGATCAATAAAATAGAATAGAGAACCCAGAAATCAACCCAAACCACTGTGCTCAATTAATATTCGACAAAGGAGGCATGATCATACAATGGAGTCAAGACAGCCTCTTCAATAAATGGTGTTTGGAAAATTGGACAGATACATGCAAAAAATGAAACTAGACCACCAACTTACAGCATAAGAAAATATAAACTCAAAATGGATAAAGGACTTAAACATAAGAGGAGAAACCATAAAAATAATAGAGGAATCCACAGGCAGCAAACTCTCAGACATGCCGAAGCAATTTGTCCACTGATACTGCTCCTAGGGCAATGGAAACTAAAGAGAAAATAAACAAATGGGACTACATCAAAATAAAAAGCTTTTCCACAGCAACGGAAACCATCAACAAAACAACAAGAAAGCCCAGTGCATGGGAGAACATATTTGCCAATGTTATATCCAATAAGGGTTCAGTCTCCCACATTTACAGTGAACTCATACAACTTAACAAAAGGAAGATAAACAACCCAATCAAAAAATGAGCAATGGACCTAAATAGATACTTTTCTTAAGAAGACAGAAGGAAAGCCAAGATATATATGAAAACATGCTCAAAGTCACTAATCATCGGAGAGATGCAAATCAAAACGACAATGCGGTACTATCTCACACCTGTCAGAATGGCTATCATCAACAAATCAACAAACAACAAGTGCTGGCGATGATGTGGAGAAAAAGATACCCTCGTGCTCTGCTGGTGGGAATGCAAACTGATGCAACCACTGTGGAAAATAGCATGGAGTTTCCTCAGAAAACTAAAAATGGAACTCACATTTAACCCAGTGACCCCACTCCTAGGAATACATCCCAAGAAACTAGAAACACCAATTGGAAAGAATATATGCACCCTTATGTTCATAGCTGCACAATTCACCATAGCTAAGATTTGGAAACAGCCTAAGTGTCCATCAGCAGATGAGTGGATTAAATAACTGTGGTACATCTACACACTTGAATACTACGCTACTGTAAAAAACGAAGGAGTTCTTACCATTTGCAACAGCCTGGATGGAACTGGAGAGCATTATGCTAAGTGAAATAAACCTGTCAGAGAAAGATAAATATCATACGATCTCACTCATTTATGGAATATAATGAGCAACATAAGCTGATAAACAAGAACAGATCCAGAGACAGAGACTCATCAATCAGTCCACCAAATCTCAGAGGGAAGGTAGAGGAGAGTGGGGAAAAGGAAGAGAGATCAACCAAAGGACTTGTACGCATACATATAAGCCTAAATAATGGACACAGACAATGGGGGTGGGGAGTGAGGGCATGAGAATTCCTCATAACTACAGGCTATAAAAAGAAGCAGGGATTGTGGCTAAGTGACACAGAGCCTGCTGGATACCCAGTTGTTCCATTTAAAGGGCCTGCACATGAACTCACTTGGACTCGATCACTCTGATCTCCAGTGTTTGATAGCTTTGATGGACCCAGACACATATGGGGAAGAACTGGTTTGTATGACCTGTGGGAAGGAACTCAGGGGCTGCTTTCTCCCAGACAAAGGTGTGCACAGGGTTCATTCTTCCTCTGCTGGGACCTCCCGTGTCTCAGAGGTGAGTGGCACATCCATATCTGAGTCTCTATAAGCCTAGTCACACTGTTTGCTCCTCCCAGGTAATTCCCTGAGACCCCACTCCATCCAATTTGCAGCCCCACCCAAGATTTTTGCAGCACATTTTCCATATGAATGGCCTGTCCTGGTTCAGGCTTCAGACATTGCTAAAATCTCTCAAACAAGCTGCAGCTGATGACAGCATGTCCCAAACCTATCAATAAAAGGCCCAAGACCTGGCTATAGCACCAGCTTATCCTGGTTCAGAGCTGGGCCTCATGTGGACATTTCCTTGTCTAATATAAATAGCAGCCATTTGCAGCTCTCTCTGTAGCTTTGGCCAGTTGGCCCTAGGCAGTGACTGACTTTGCACTTCCCTAACTGCCCTAGAGCCAGTGCACCCAGAGGACAGCTTCAGAACATACTGGATTAAAACTCTACACATCCATAAGCAATGCACTCAAGAGTCAGATTCAGTGAGCATCAAAGGTCCACTGAAGCAAGTCTTGCCCCATAGAGGTGTGTCCTGCACAGCAGCTCTACCACTATAGTCATAGATGGTCCTCACAGCCAATTGACCTGAAGGTCAACTCCTCCCAATAATGCCAACAGCAATCAAGGCTCAACTACAAGACTGTGCACACAGCCCACACAGGGGCATACCTAGAGTGCCCAGCTCCAATGACTAGGGAGGTTGAGCCACGGGACCCTACAGGACACCTACTACACAAGGCCACTCTACCAATTTTAGGAGACATACAGCTCTACCTAATACATAGAAACAAACACAGGAAAGCAGCCAAAAAAAGAAACATGTCACAAATTAGAGAAATGGAAGCAAGCAGACTACTGGATACAAAGTTCTAACCTTAGTTATAAGGTTACTCAAGGATCTTCATGAGCATTTCAAGGATCTCAGTAAAAACATTAAAGATGATAAAGGGCCAATCAGATATTAAGCATTCACTAACTGAAATAAAAAATAATTTACAGGGATTCAATAGTAGAGTGGAAGACTCTGAGAATCAAATCAATGATTTGGAATCTGAGGAAGCAAAAAAATACCCAATTAGAAAAGGAAAAAAAAAAGGAATCCAAAAATATGAAGGTGTAAGAGCCATCTAGGACAGTGATGGCAAAACTTTTGAGCTCAGCGTGTCAGCATTTTGAAAAACCCTAACTTAATTGTGGTGCCATGTCACATATAAGAAATTTTTTGATATTTGCAACCATAGTAAAACAAAGACTTATATTTTTGATATTTATTGTATATATTTAAATGCCATTTAACAAAGAAAAATCAACCAAAAATATGAGTTCGTGTGTCAGAGGTGACATGGGTTTGCCATCACTGATCTATGACAACTTCAAGCATACCAACATTCACAATATGGGGGTGCTGGAAGGAGAAGATGCCGGGAGCCGGTCCATCCTTGCTGTTTCAAGGGACCTGGCATATATGGCATATGGTTCTTAATATGTTTGCTCACCTTCTTGGCGCTGTGTTTTAACCAAAGTCACCTCTCCGAGAAAGGTTGAATCCCCAGGTAGGGATTTTCCCCTGAAGTTAGGGAGGGAATAAAACCCCTCAACTAAGTGCCAGGCGGGTAATTAATCCCTTTAACTACGAACAATCATGCTTAAACTACATAATCTTTTCTCCCTGGAATGGAGATAAGAAACGCCCTAACCTTTGTAATAGAGATTGATAGGATTGAATCAACTGGTATAAATACAGCTGTAACAAGACAGAAACACTCAGAACTTAGAACACAGAATTCAGAAGACAGAACCTACATGGAGCCTGGAGACAGAAGAACTTCGCTGGAGAGAACATGGCAATAGATCCTGGACTGAACCTGACTATAGAACATGGCAAGAGAACCTGACTAGAACCTGGTGACTGAACCTGGCTGGAGATCTGAAGCAGAACCTCTCTGGAGATCCAGACCAGAACTTGGCTGGAGATCCTGGCTAGAGATCCTGGCTAGGCTGCTGATCAACTGAACACTGTCTCCGTGTCCTTCCTTCTTCGCCGACTCCATCTACGCCTTTGGGAACCCCTGGACCTGCTGGGGCAGGACCCCGGCAAGAACTCAGAACACAGAACTTAGGAGACAGGACTTAGAAGACAGGACCAAGAGAGACCGAACCTAGGCACAGAACCTACACAGAACGTTCTCTAGAGACAGAAGGACTTCGCTGGAGAGAACATGGCAAAAGATCCTGGACTGAACCTGACTACAGAAATTGGCAAGAGAACCTGACTAGAACCTGGTGACTGAACCTGGCTGGAGATCCTAAGCAGAACCTCTCTGGAGATCCAGACCAGAACTTGGCTGGAGATCCTGGCTAGACATCCTGGCTAGGCTGCTGATCAACTGAACGCTGTCTCTGTGTCATTCCTCCTTCGCCGACTCCGTCTACGCCTTTGGGAACCCCTGGACCCGCTGGGGTTGGACCCCGGCATATGGCGCCCGAACAGGGACCCCTAGGTAAGCGCCCCACACTCGGGACGGATCGGACTCCACCGTAGGAATAGGGTGGATACTCTTCGCCGACTCCGTCCACACCTTTGGGAACCCCTGGAAAAGGATTCCCCTAGGTAAGCCGCCCCCCATTGAGAACCCCCACACTCGGGACGGATAAGACTCCACCAGGGTGCTACAAACCCCCCTATAGAGGATAAGTAAGGTAAGAAGGTGGATAGTACAGAACTTAGATTGAGAAGATGTGCCATACTGAGTCCAAAGAAAGAAGACTCTGTATTGATCTTTAGATTAAGAAGATGTGCCATACTGAGTCTAAAGAAAAAAGACTCTGTATTGATCTTTTAACATATATGCTTGCTAGCAGAGGAATTAAGGTTACTCCCAGTCAGACAGAACGTTTTATACAAGAAGTATGTCCTTGCTTTTCTGAGGAAGGAAAGGTAAATGTAATGGCATGGGAGAAGGTAGGCCCAAGGAGCCTTATCCTTAACCCCACTGCAGCCTTTCCACCCTGGGAAAGTGCAGGATTGGCAAGCTCTCCCTGGGATGATAGATCAGGACTCAGGTAATAGCGGAAAGCGCCAATCCTACTCTTAAAATGGATATAAGAGAGCATTTGAGGTTTTTCTTTTTAATGCTTGCTTTTAAAAAATAAAAAAGGGGGAATTTGCCGGGAGCTGGTCCATGCTTGCTGTTTCAAGGGACCTGGCATATATGGCATACGGTTCTTAATATGTTTGCTCACCTTCTTGGCGCTGTGTTTTAACCAAGGTCACCTCTCTGAGAAAGGTTGAATCC
Organism: Myotis daubentonii; assembly: GCF_963259705.1. Classification (NCBI taxonomy): domain Eukaryota; kingdom Metazoa; phylum Chordata; class Mammalia; order Chiroptera; family Vespertilionidae; genus Myotis; species Myotis daubentonii. The sequence goes on along the minus strand of NC_081861.1, from coordinate 93,169,055 downwards.
CCAGGTAGGGATTTTCCCCTGAAGTTAGGGAGGGAATAAAACCCCTCAACTAAGTGCCAGGCGGGTAATTAATCACTTTAACTATGAACAATCATGCTTAAGCTACATAATCTTTACTCCCTGGAATGGAGATAAGAAACGCCCTAACCTTTGTAATAGAGATTGATAGGATTGAATCAACTGGTATAAATACAGTTGTAACAAGACAGAAACACTCAGAACTTAGAACACAGAATTCAGAAGACAGAACCTACACAGAGCCTGGAGACAGAAGAACTTCACTGGAGAGAACATGGCAAAAGATCCTGGACTGAACCTGACTATAGAACATGGCAAGAGAACCTGACTAGAACCTGGTGACTGGACCTGGATGGAGAACCAGCAGAACCTCTCTGGAGATCCAGATCAGAACTTGGCTGGAGATCCTGGCTAGGCTGCTGATCAACTGAACACTGTCTCCGTGTCCTTCCTTCTTCGCCGACTCCGTCCACACCTTTGGGGACCCCTGGACCTGCTGGGGTTGGACCCCGGCAAGAAGAGATAGAGAAATATATTGAAAACCTATTTGAAGAAATAATAACAGAAAATTTCTCCTACCTGATGCAAGAAATAGACTTACAAGTCCAGGATTCACAGAGATTACCAAACAAGAGTAACCCAAAGAGGCCCACACCTAGACACATCCTAATTTAAATGCCAAGGGTTAAAGACAAAGAGAGAATCTTAAAAGCATCAAGAAGAAAACAGTTAGCTATCTACAAAGGAGTGCCCATACAACTGTGAGCTGATTTCTCAACAGAAACTTTGCAGACCAAAAGGAAGTGGCAAGAAATAGTCAAAGTGATGAATAGCAAGGACCTACAACCAAGATTATTCTACCCAGGAAAGCTATCATTTAGAATTGAAACTCAGATAGCTTCACAGAAGGTAACAAAGCTCATAACTACCAAACCAGTATTACATGAAATGTTGGAGGGTATTCTTTAAAAACAGGAAGAAGAAGTAGAGGAAAAATATATGAACAAAATAAGAGCAATAAATACATATATATCAATCACTGAATCTAAAAATCAAGACAAACAAACCAGGAATCTCATGAACAAAATAAACTGCTGACTAAAACAGACACAGAGTAATGGAAACATAGAACAAACTGATGAATCTCAGAGGGAAGGGGTAGGGGGGATGGGATGAGATTAACCAAAGACCTTACCTATGGACATAGACAATAGGATGGTGAAGGCCTGGGGTGGGGCAAGGTGGTGACCAGGTAGAGGGGGGTAACGGGTGGAAAAAAAGGGGAGCATCTTTAATACTCTCAACAATAAATATTTTTAAGAAAGAAAGAATACATATAATAGGAATACCAGAAGGAGAAGAAATAGAAAAGTGAACAGCAGAAACATGTGAAGGAATGAGCGAGAATTTCCTAAAACTAATAATAAACAACAAACCACAGATCCAGGAAGCTGAGAGAACACCAAGCAGAATACATACCAAAACATCTACACCTAGGCATATCTTATTTAAATTAAATATAAAAAAAGAAAAAAATCTTGACAGAAGCAGAAGAAAAACACATCTTACCAAAGGAGGAACAAGGATAATAAGTATATCATACTTCTCTTTAGAAACCATACAAGCAAGAAGAGAGTCAAATAAAATATGTAAAGTGTTAAAAGAAAAGCAGACCAGCCTAAGTTCTGTACCCAGCAAATATATCTTTAAAAGTAAAGGACAAATACGTTCTCATTTAAACAAACACTGAGGAAATTTGTCACCAGTAGACCTTCCTTGCAAAAGACATTAAAAGAAGTTCTTCATAGAGGAAGCTATAGATCAATAATTCAGATCTACATGAAGAAAATAGTATGAGAAGAGGAATAAATAATGGTAAATAAAACCTTTTTAGTTCTCTATTCTTAATTGATCTAACAGGTAAAAGTTCAAAATAATATATTCAGTGATTATAGCTTATTGATAAGGGAAATGAATGACGATGTTATAAGGGATTAAAGATGAGAATTAGGAATATTCTGTTATAAGGTACTAACGTGATTTGTGTAGTGGTATAGTGTTATTTAAAAGAAGACTTGCATAAGTTGTAAATGTATGTTGCAAATGCAAATGCAACCACTAAAAAGAAGTTTCACAAAAAGGTATAATTGATATGCTAACAGAAGAAAAAAATGGAATCATACAAAATACTCAGTTAAACCCAGAGAAGGCAGAAAAAGAGTAGAAGAGCAAAAGGAAAGAAAGAATAAGGACAACAAATAGAAAATAATAAAAAATATGATAGATTTCAATTCAAATACATATATCAACAACCACTTGAAATGTCAATGATAAACATACTGATTAAAAGGCATTATGTCTTTCAGAGTGTATTATAAAAACAAGACTCAGTTGTATACTGTCTACAAGAAATGCACTTTAAATATAAAGACACTTATAGATTAAAAATAAAAGGAATGGAAAAATATATGTAATGCTAACACTAATCAAAACAAAGCAGGAATTTCTCTATTTATTTCAAATAAAGCAGATTTAAGATCAAGAAAAATCAGGGAAAAGAAAACCATTACATAAAAGGATTAATTCTTCAAGAAGACAAAGCAATCTTTACCAGGTATACAATCAACAACGAAGCATCAAAATATGTGAGACAGAAACTAGTAGAACTGCAAGGACATGAATTAGCTATTATTGCTAGAGATTTCAACATCCCTCTATCAGTAATTGACAGATCCAACAGGCAGGAAATCATAAAGGATATAACTGAACTGAATTTGACCATCAATAACCTGGATCTAATTGACATTGATAGACTACTTTATCCAACACAGCAGTATACATACTCATCTCAAGTCCTTTTGAAACACTTTACCAAGATAGACCACATTCTGGGCCATAACACTTCTTAACAAATTTAAGAAATAGAAACCATGCAAAATTTGCTTTCAGATTACAATGAAATTAAGCCAGAAAACAATAACAGTACGATATCTGAAAAAAAAGTACTTGGAGATTACACAGCACACGTATAAATAACATGTGACTCAAAAAAAAAAAAAGAAATCTCAAGAGAATTTTAAAATATTTTAAATTGAAGCAAAATAAAAATATAACATAAAAATTTGTGGAGTACAGTAAAAGCAATGTTCAGAGGGAAATATGTAGCATTGAACACATATATTAGACAAGTAAAAAGAGGTAAAATTAGTACTTTGAAATTCCACCTTATGAAATTACAAAAAGAACAAATAAAAGCCAAAGAAAGCAGAAGTAAAGAAATAAAAATTAGTGCAGATATCCATGAAACTGAAAACAGAAAAATCAATAAAGAAAATAAAAAAAACTAAAAGATGGTTCTTTATAAACATCAAGAAAATTGATGAACCTTTAGCCAGTTTAATTAAGAAAGAAAAAGAGAAGAAACAAATGACTAATAGCAGAAATGAACGTGTGACAATCACTACTGATCCCATGCACACTGACAGGAAAATAAAGGAACATTATGAATAGCTCTATGCCCATAAATTGGATAACCTTGAAAAAATGAACAAATACCTCCAAAGACACATCCTATCAAAATTCTCTCTCTCTCTCTCTCTCTCTCTCTCTCTCTCTCTCTCACACACACACACACCCCAATAAATAAATAAATAAATAAATAAATAAATAAATAAATAATCTAAAGAGGTTGGTATCTATTAAATAAATTGAATCAACAAGTAATAATCTTCCAAAAAGAAAGAACCAGATACACATTTATTTACTAGTAAATCCTACCAATATTTAAGAAAGAAATTATACCATTCTTTACAGTATTTTTCAGAAAGTAGAAGCAAAGGGAATATTTTTGAACTCATTCTACGAAGCCAGCATTACTTTTATACCAAAACCAAAGACATTATCATAAAGGAAAAGTAGAGATGGAACATCTCTTATGAATATAAATGCAAAAATCCAGAACAACATATTAGCAAATAGAATAAAACCTTACATAAATAAATCTCACAACCAAAGGGGACTTATTATTGTAGGTATGTAAGGCTGATTAAGCTTTCAAAAATCAATTCATGCTATCCATCACATTAATAGGCTAAAGGGCAAAAAAGGCATATGATCACATCAGTAGATGCCGAAAAATCAATTGACAAATATAATACCAAATTATAATTAAATCTCTCTGCTAACTAGGGATAGAGGGAAATTTCTGCAACTAACAGCAAAACATATAGAACTAGCATTATACTTAATCCATATACGTAGATAGGAAGTTTCAATATGTCAGTTCTTTCTAACCTGATGCATATATTCAATGCATTCCAAATCAAAATCTCAATTATTATGTGGATATCAAAAACTTACCTGACCACTGTACTCAATACAGCCTGGTACTGGCACAAGAATAGGCATATAGAACAATGGAACAGAACAGAGAACCTAGAATTCAATTTAAGCCACTATACTCAATTACTATTTGAAAAAGAAAGCAAGAGCAGAGACAGTCTCTTCAAAAAATGGTATTGGAAGTTTGGACAGATACATGCAAAAAATGAAACTAGACCACCAACTTACAAGAATGAACTCAAAATGGAGAAAAGACTTATATATAAGACATGAAACCTTAAAAGTCCTAGAAGTAACCAGAGGCAGAAAAATCTCAGATACCTCTTGTAGCAATATCTTTATGGATACATCTCCTAGGTCAAAGGAAACAAGGATGAAAATAAACAAATGAACTACAAAAAAATAAAAAGCTTCTGCACAGCAAAAGAAACCATCAACAGAATAATAAGAGAGCCCACTGCATGGGAGAATATATTTGCCAATGTTACATTTGATAAGGGTTTAATCTTCAAAATTTATAGGGAACTCATACAACTTAAAAAAGGAAGACAATCAAATTAAAAAATGGGCAAAGGACCTAAGTAGAAACTTCTCAGAAGACCAAGAGGCATATGAAAAAATGGTCAAAGTCATTGATGATCCAAGAGATGCAAATGAAAGCAACAATGAGGTACCACCTCACAAATGGCTATCATCAACATATCAATAAATGACAAGTGCTGGCTAGGATGTGGAGAAAAGGTAACCTTAGTACACTGCTGGTGGGAATGCAGACTGCTGCCCCCATTATGGAAAAGAGTACAGAGTTTCCTCAAAAATTTAAATATGAAACTGACATTTGACCCAGTGATCCCACTTCTAGGAATATATCCCATGAAACCTGAAATTCCAATCAGAAAGAATGTATGCACCCCTATATTCATAGCAGCACAATTTACAACAGCTAAGATCTGGAAACAGACTAAGTGCCCATCAGCAGATTAAAAACATGACACATTTATACCATGGAATACTATTTAGCAGTATAAAAGAAGAATCTCTTACTCTTTGAGACAGCATGGAGAAAGTATAATGCTAAGTGAAATAAGTCAGTCAGAGAAAGATTAAGTATCACATGATCTCACTCCTATGTGGAACCTAATTAACAAAATAAATTAATGAATGGAGTGGATCCAGAGACATGCAAGTATGGAACAGAGTGGGGAATCTTAGAGGGAAGATGGGGGAGCGTGGATGGGTGGGTGATAAATAACAAAATAACTTGTATGCATATATGCATAACCCCTGGACACAGACAAGAGGGTGGTAAAGGCCTGGGTCGGAGGGTGGGGGCAGGCTGGAGGGGGTCAATAGGGAAAAAGGGGGACATATATAATACTTTCAACAATAAAGATTTTTTTAAAAAAGTAAAAACAAAAAATCCAGTACCCATTTTTAAATTTTTTTTTTTATTGATTTCAGAGAGGGAGAGAGAAATAGAAACATCAATGATGACAGTGATCCGGGCATGTGCCCCTGACCAGAATAGAACCCGGGACTCTTCAGTCCACAGGCGAATGCTCTATCTACTGAGCCAAATCAGCCAGGGCCAGTACCCATATTTTTAAAAACTCTCAGCAATGTGGGAATAGAGGGATCTTACCTCAAACATAATAAAGGCCATACATGACAAACCTATAGCCAACATCATACTCAATGGGCAAAAAATAAGTGTTTGCATTAAGATCAGGAACAAGAAAGGGATGTCCACTTTCACCACTCTCATTCAACACTAGAGACCCGATGCATGAAATTCATACAAGAGTAGGCCTTCCTTCCCCCGGCTACCAGCACCGGCTTCCCTCTGGCACCCAGGACCCGGGCTTCCCTATGGTACCTGGGACCCGGGCTTCCCTCTGGCTGCCAGCAGGCACCCGGGATCTGGGCTTCCCTCACAGCCTCGGCTTCATCCAGAAGGTCGTCCACAAGGACGACCGGAAGGATGATTGGCCTACTTAACATATAATGATTTTATTATTAGAGACTAGAGGCTCAGTGCACGAAATTCATGCGGGGGGAAGGGGGGCGGAGGAGGGATTGGCCCAATCAGGACCCCTGCGGGATCAGGCCTAAACTGACAGTCAGACATCCCTCTTGAAATCCAGGACTGATGGCTCCAAACCTCTCACTTGCCTGCCTTCCTGATCACCCCTAACCACTTGCCTGCCTGCCTGATCACCCCTAATTGCTCACCTGCCTGCCTGATTGCCCCTAACTGCTCGCCTACCTGCCTTATCGCCCCTAATGGCTTCTGCCTGCCTGCTTGATCACCCCTAACCACTTGCCTGCCTGCCTAATCCCCCCTAACTACTCTGCCTGCCTGCCTGATGGCCCCTATCCACTCACCTGCCTGCCTGATTGCCCCTAACTGCCTCTACCTGCCTGCCTGATTGTCCCTAACCACTCCCCTGCCTGCCTGATTGCCCCTCACTGCTCGTCTGCCTGTCTGATCATCCCTAACCACTCTGCCCGCCTGCCTGATTGTCCCTAACTGCTCGCCTACCTGCATCATCATCCCTAACCACTCTGTATGCCTGATCGCCCCTAACTGCTTGCCTGCCTGCCTGATCACCCCTAACCACCTCTGCCTTGGCCCCCGCTGCCACGGCTTCATCCAGAAGGTTGTTTGGCTGTCCGGTCTAATTAGCATATTATGCTTTTATTATTATAGATAATACTGAAAGTCCTAGGCATAATGATCAGACAAGAAGAAAATATAAAAGGTATCCAAATTGGAAAAGAGGAATTAAAATTGTCATAATCTGTAGATCTTTATTGTAAAGGGCGTCCCAAAATTCACGCAAGAAGTAATTTTGATAGAAAACACAGGTTTATAATTAAAAATTGTAAATTTTTTATTGATTCATAAAGTATACCATATAGGGTTATGTATGGAATTGCATATCGGGTAAATGGCCTCCACGGCTTTGCTGGCACATACGCACTCTTTTGTTGAAATTTTCCATGACCGTTTTGCATAAATGTGGCTGAATTTCGTTGATGCAGCGCTCAATTTCCTCCTTCAAGGCGTGGGTGGTCGTGGGCTTGTTGGCATAAACCTTAAACTTCAAAAAACCCCAAAGAAAGAAGTCCAACGGTGTTAAATCACATGATCTGAGCAGCTAATTCTGATCACCAAAACAGGAAATTACACCACCAGGAAATGACTCATGCAGTAATTGAATTGTTTCCCGGGCTGTATGGCATGTGGCACAATCTTCTTGAAACCACATGTCGTCCACATCCATATCTTGCAATTCAGGCACAAAAAACTGGATTATCATGTCACGATAGCGAGCACCATTAACTGTTATTGCAGCAGCATTTCGTCATGGAAAATTTCAACAAAAGAGCGCATATGTGCCAACAAAGCTGTGGAGGCCATTTACCCGATATGCTATTGCATACATAACGCTATACTGTATACTTTAGGAATCAATAAAAAAAATTACAATTTTTAATTATAAACCTGTGTTTTCTATCAAAATTACTTCTTGCGTGAATTTTGGGACACCCTTTACATAGAAAACCCTAAGGCAGCAGTTCTCAACCTGTGGGTCGCGACCCCTTTGGCGGTTGAACGACCCTTTCACAGGTGTTGCCTAAGACCATCCTGCATATCAGATATTTACATTACGATTCATAACAGTAGCAACATTACAGTTATGAAGTAGCAACGAAAATAATTTTATGGTTGGGTCACAACATGAGGAACTGTATTTAAAGGGCCAGAAGGTTGAGAACCACTGCCTTAAGGACTCTACCAAAAAACTACTAGATTTAATAAATGAATTCAATAATGTAGCAGGATACAAAATTAACATCCAGAAATTGATGGCATTTTTATACAACAATATTGAACTCTCAGAAAGAAAAACTGAAGAAAAAAACACACACACAAAAAAACAACCAATCCCATTTACCATTGCAAAAGTAAATAAATAACATCCCTTGGGATGAACCTGACCAAAAAGGTAAAAGACCTCGTATTTGGAAATCTACAGGACATTGATAAAATAAATAGAGGAAGATAAAAACAAATTGAAGAATAATCCGTGTTCATAGAATGGAAGAATTAACATCAACAAAATGTCTATACTACACATAGCAATCTGTGGATTCAACACAATCTCAATTAAAATACCAATGGCATATTTCACAGATCTAGAACAAATACTCCAAAAAATTTATATGGAACCAAAAGAGACCTCCAAATAGCCTCAGCAATATTGAAAAAACTAGAACAAAGTGGGAGGGATTAAATACCAGATAGCAAATTATAGTACAAATCCATTCTAATCATAACAACCTGGTACTGGCACAGAAATGGGCATACAGACCAATGGAATAGAATAGAGAACCCAGGAATCGACCCAAGCCAATATGCTCAATTAATATTTGACAAAGGAGGCAAGAACATACAGTGGAGTCAAGACAGTCTCTTCAATAAATGGTGGTGGAAAATTTGGACAGGTACATGCAAAAAAAATGTAACTAGACGACCAACTTACACCATACACAGAATAAACACAAGTTGGATAAAAGACATAAATGTAAGTCAGGAAACCATAAAAATCCTAGAGGAAACCATAGGCGGCAAAATCTCAGACATCTCTCATAGCATTATGTTTGCTTATATATCTTCTAGGTAAGGGAAACAAAGAAGAAAATAAACAAACAGGACTATATCAAAATAAAAACCTTCTGCACAGCAGAAGAAACCATCAACAAAATAAGTTAGCCCACTCTACAGGAGAATATAATACATCACATAAAGCGTGAATTTCCAAAATATATAGAAAACTCACTCAAATTAACAAAAGGAAGACAAAGAATCCATTTTTAAAAATGGGCAAAGGGCCTAAATAAACACTTTTCCAAAGAAGACATGCAGATGGCCAAGAGATATATGAAAAAATGCTCAAAGTCACTAATCATCTGAGAGATACAAATTGAAATGACAATGATGTATCAACTCATACTGGCCTCAATGGCTACCTTCAACAAATCAACAAACAACAATTGCTGGTGAAGTTGTGAGAAAGGGGAACCCTAGTACACTGCTGGTAGGAATGCAGACTGGTGCAGCCACTATGGAAAAGAGTATGGATTTTCCTCATAAAATTAAAAAGGGAATTGACATTTGACCTGTGATCCAATTTATAGGAATATATCATAAGAATCCTGAAACAATGATCAGAAAGAATATATGTGCCCCTATGGTCATAGCAGCACAATTTACAATAGCTAAGATCTAGAAATGGCCCAAGTGCCCATCAGTAGATGAGTGGATAAAAATGCTGTGGTACATTTACACAATAGAATACTACATGGCTATAAAAAAGAAGGATCCTTTACCCTTTGCCACAGCATGGAGGGACCTGGAGAGTATTATGCTAAATGAAATAAACCAGTCAGAGAAAGACAAGTATAACATGATCTCACTCATATGTGGAATCTAATGAACCAAATAGTTCAAGACAAAGAAGAATAGTTGACGAATCTCAGAGGAAAGGGGTGAGGGGCAGGAAGAGATTAACCAAAGAACGTATATGCATACTAGAGGTCCAGTGCATAAATTTGTGCATCAGTGGTGTCACTCGGCCTGGCCTGCAGGATTGGGCCAAAACCAGCTCTCCGACATCCCCCAAGGGGTCCTGGATTGCAAGAGGGCACAGGCCAGGCCGAGGGACCCCACTGGTGCACAATTGGGGCCAGGGAGGGACCCAGGAGGTTGGAAGCCAGGGAGGGACCGCAGGAGGGCTCCATGACATGTTTGGCCTATCTCACTGAGTCCCAATTGGCTGGATCCCAGCAGCAAGCTAACCTACCAGTTGGATTCTCTGACCCCTGTTGTTCAGTGCACATCATAGCAACTGGTCGACCGGTTGACTGCCTGCCCCCTGGTGGTCAGTGCACATCATAGCGAGTGGTTGAGCGGCCTTAGCATATCATTAGCATATTACACTTTGATCGGTTGAATGGACAACTGGAAGACCGGACACTTAGCATATTAGGTTTTTATTATGTAGGATATTTATAAGCCATGGACACAGACAATTGTATGGTGAAGGCCTGGAGGCCGGCTGAGCGTGGGATAGAGGGAGTGAATGAGGAAAAAAAGGGGACATCTGTAACACTTCAACAATAAAGATATTTTTAAAAGAGGCCTGGCCAGTTTTGCTTAGTGGATAGAGCATCAGCCTGAGGACTTAAGGGTCCCAGTTTAATTCTGGCAAGGGCAAGTACCTCGGCTGTAGGCTCTATCCCTGGCCCTGGTCAGCATGTGTGTGGGAGGGAACCAATTGATATGTTTCTCTCACATAGATATTTCTCTCTCTATCTCTCCCCTTCCCTTCCACTCTCACTAAAAATCAAAGGAAAAATATCATTGGATGAGGATTGATTAAATAAATTAAATAAATAGATAAATAGATAGATAAATAAATAGATAGATAGATAGATAGATAGATAGATAGATAGATAGATAGATAGATAGATAAAACAGGGCCCTGCTGGAGTGGCTAAGTGGTTGAGCATCAACTCATGAGCCAGGAAGTCATGGTTCAATTCCCAGTCAGGGCACATGCCTGGGTTGTGGGCTCAATCCCCAGTAAGGGGCATGCAGGAGGCAGCTAGCTGATCAATGATTGTCTCTCATCATTGATGTTGCTATCTTTCTCTTCCTCTCCCTTTCTTTCTGAAATCAATAAAAATATTTTTTAAAAGTAAATAAAGGAGGAAGCCTTTAATAAATCACAAAGCATTGGATTGGAATTAATGGTATCAGAATGAATTTACTTTCTTAATATACAAATAGATATGAACAGATGTATGCATGCATGTATGAATGAATGTATAATGTGCTGAGTACTGAAAGGATCCATAAGCAATTCTAGTAAAACCCCAGCAGCAGTAAGTATACCTCATGCCCAGATTTCAGTTTCAAAATGTATGCTTTTGTCCACTTAAATGAACCAGGGCTCCTTGGAGAAATGGCTGGATCCATGGCTATGGATGGCAAAGTATAAGATAAGAATAGAATTTCTTCTTGTTACAGAAAGTAAAGAATTGGTCAAAAGATGAAGGAAAATGTCAAAAGAATAGAGAAACCATCTTGAAGAGGTTCTAAATGGCCAAATATACGATGATCTGAACATCAAAATAATAATAGTGATAGATTTAACCCATTGAATAAAATAAGAATCCATGGATCCATAATAATAGTAATAGATTTAACCCATTGAATAAAATAAGAATCCATGGATCCATTCTATTATGGATGAACAAATGGATAATAAGGGAAAGATACATCTTATAGCATAATTACAACTGATAAATGTAGAAAGACTGGTGGAATTATAAAGTCACCATTTGACAGATTAAAAATGGCAGCAAAGTAAGTAGATGCTGTACAGACATGCTCCCAGGAACAAACTGGTATTACAACTAAAAATCCTGATTTCTGGGCCTCATCCTCCGGAAATTGCTTCTTTGTTACTAATGTTGTGGCCCCACCTCATAACAAAGAAATAGAATTTCCAGAGGATGAGGCCCAGAAATCAGGATTTTAAAAAGATTCCCAGGTGATTCTAATGTGCAGCCAAGGTTGAGAACCACTGCAGAGGCTTTGAGTCTGCCTGACCTTATTAGCCAGAAACAGCCTTTGACACGGTCCTGCACTAGAGATTGAGAGGTATAGAGGCTCTACCTCAGGGGTGGGCAACCTTTTTGTGAGTGTGTGCCAAAACCAGCAAAATCTCTGACTCAAAATTCTTCTGCGTGCCAACCTTAATTTTTTGAGAACATGTTACGCCTACTTGATATTTCTTACAGTGTATGTATGTGAAGAACCTTGAAGAAATAATAAAATTCATTTGAGCAACAAAAACACAGTATATGATGATGAAAAATACATTTATTTTTTAATGTATACGTGTACACTGATAGTCCGACAGAAAACTTTATGACTCCATTAGATATTATCAGTGGGACTTTTGCTGCTGCATCACTGATGACAGAGATTTTACATCAGGTTTATATTTTGTGACCTTCAGAGATATGCACGAGCCACTACTTTCATCTGTCAGGCTACTCCTATTATGAGACTTAACAAAATTCATCACTGAGAACAAAGATTCACAAGTGTAGGTGGATGAAAACATGGAGAGTAACGCTGTTGCAAAGTTTTTCTGGAATGGCATTCCAAATCCTCAATAGTTCGTTTTTACACTTCTCTCTGGTACTCCTGTCTCTAATCGCTTTTTTTTTTCAATGTTTTCCAAGTCAACTCTAAGAGCAATAAATTTCTGCTTCCAAATTGAGCTACTCTGAAATTCAATCAACTGCATTTCAAAATCAGCCATGTCTATCCATGAAAACATTTGTAAGTTTAGTTCCTCGAGTTTCATGCTGTCTGGAAACCTCATGAATTTTGCTGTCTCTAGAGGACTTTATCAGAGAGATAGATAATAATACAGTCATAGTAGGGGACTTTAACACCCCTCTGACTTCCTTGGATATATCTTCCAGACAAAATCTTAACAAGGAAACAGAGACTCTAAAAGACATACTGGCTCAGATGGATTTAATTGACATTTATAGAACATTTCGCCCCACAGCTGCAGAATATACATTCTTCTCAAGTGCACATGGATCATTCACAAAGATAGACCACATGTTAGGATACAAAACAAGCCTCTACAAGTTAAAGAAGATTGAAATCATATCAAGCATCTTCTCAGATCACAGTGGAATGAAATTAGAAATCAACTACAGTATAAAGACCCCAAAACATTCAAACACATGGAGGCTAAATATCATGTTATTAAACAATGAATGAGTTACCAATGAGATCAAGAAAGAAATAAAGTCGCCATTTGGTAGGTATCCTAGTAACACAGTAATTACTAATTCAACAAAGCACCATAAATAGAAGCTAAAATTAGTGGGTGAGTTTGATAAAGAAAAGGATAATCTCTAAATACTCTGATAAATAAACCTATTCATTGCAAAGGGAAGAAGAGTAACTTTATAGTGGAGAAACCAGGCAGATACTAGTTTTACCAAATGATCAAAATTAATAGCATCAGTAATGGCACATAGATATCATGTGCTTTCTTATATGTTGTACTGAGAAAGATACAAATAACTTCTCCAGTATTCCTACCCAAAATCCAAAACATGAATCTAACCACAAGAAAACATCAGGCAAATCCAAAATGAGGGATGTTCCATAAAGTCACTAGCCTGGCAGAATATGCATTCTTCTCAAGTGCAAATGGAATGTTTTCTAGGACCAACCACATGTTAGGACACAAAACAGGTCTCAATAAATTTAAGAAGACTGAATATCAAGCATCTTCTCTGATCATAATGGTATGAAATTAGAAATCAATTAAAAGAGGATAAAAATGGAAAAACACAGAAAGACATGGAGGCTAAATAACATGTTATTAAACAATGAATAGGCAAACAAAGAAATCAAGGAAAAATTAAAAATTACCAGTTAACAAATGAAAATGAACACAAAACAATCAAAAATTTATGGGACACACAAAAGCAGTCTTGACAGGGAAGTTCATAGCATTATAGGCCTACCTCCAGAAGCAAGAAAAATCTCAAATAAACAATGTAATCCTACACCTAAAAGAGCTAGAAAAAAACCAAAGCCCAGCATAAGTAGAAAGAAGGAAATAAAATCAGATTGGAAATAAATGACATAGAGAGCCCCCACCACCCTCCCCCCAAAAAATCCAGTGAGTCTGGCTCAGTGGTTGAGCATTGACCTATGAACCAGGAGGTCATGGTTCGATTCCTGGTCAGGACGAATGACCAGGTTATGGGCTCAATCCCCAGTGTGGGGCATGCAGGAGGCAGCCGATCAATGATATTCTCATCATTGATGTGTCTCTCTCTCCCTCTCCCATCCTCTCTGAAATCAATAAAAAAATACATTTTTAAAAAAAAGAAAGAAAAACAACAGTGAAACCAAGAGTTGGTAATGAACCTTTAGCAAGACTTATCAAGGAAAAAAGAGAGAGGACTCAAATAAATAAAATCAGAAATGAAAGAGGCAAAGTAAAAACTGACATAATAAAAATACAAAGAATTATAAGAAAATACAATGAGAATCTATATGCCAACAAATTGAACAGTCTGAACAAAATGGATAAATTCCTAGAAATATACTACCTTCCAAAACTGAATTAGGAAGAATTAAAGAAGCTGAATAAATAGACTGCAACTAATGGAATTGAAGCAGTAATCAAAAAACTCCCAGCAAATAAAAGTCCTAGACCAGATGGCTTCATAGGTGAATTTTACCAAACATTCAAAGAAGAACTAACATGTATCCTTCTCAAACTATTCCAAAAAATTCAAGAGGAGTGAAGACTTCCAGCCCTTTTAATGAGGCTAGCATTATCTAAATTCCAAAAAGAGATAAAGACACTATAAGGAGGGAAAATTATATCCTTGATGAACACAGATGCTAAAATCCTCAACAAAATATTAGCAAACCAGATCCAGCAATACATTAAAGAGATCATACACATGATCAAGCGGAGTTTATTCTGGTGATGCAAGGTTGGTACGATATCCACAAATCAATAAATGTGATATACCATATAAACAAAAGTAAGGATAAAAAACACATGACCATTTCAATAGATGCAGAAAAAGTTTTTGATAAAATCAAGCACCCATCCTATATAATAAAAGCCTACTATGCTAAGTGTCTGACCATTCAACCATTTGACCAGTTGCTATTATGTGCACTAACCAACAGGGGGCAGACGCTCTGACCAGTAGGTTAGCTTGCTGCTGGGGTCTGGCTGAACAGGACTGGGCGAGATAGACCAGGCATGCCCTGGAGCCCTCCTGTGGTCCCTCCCCGGCCCTGATCGTGCACCGGTGGGGTCCCTCAGCCTGGCCTGTGTCCTCTCGCAACCCAGGACCCTTTGGGGGATGTCATAGAGCCAGTTTTAGCCAGATCCCTGCAGGCCAGGCTGAGGAACCCCACTGGTGTACGAATCTGTACACCGGGCCTCTAGTTTACTATAAAAACTATCAGTAAAGTGGGAATAGAGGGAACATACCTCAACATAATAAAGTCATATATGAAAAAAATTACAGCCAAGATCATAGTCAATGAGCAAAAATGAAAAGCATTTGCATTAAGATCAGCAACAAGATAGAGATGTCCACTTTTTTACTTTTATTCAACATAGTACTGGAAGTCTTAGCCACAGTGATGAGACAAGAAGAAATAAAAGGCATCCAATTTGGAAATAAGGAAGTAGAACTGTCATTATTTGAAGATGACATGATATTGTATATAGACTTCATCAAAAAACTACTAGGTCTAATAAATGCATTCAGCAAAGTAGCAGGATACAAAATCAATATTCAGAAATCATTGGCATATTTATACACCAATAATGAACTATCAGAAAGAAAAACTAAGAAAATAATCTCACTTACTATTGAAATAAAAAATAAGGTATAAATTTAACCCAGGAGGTAAAAGACCTGTACTCAGAAAATTATAAGACACTGAAGAAAGATGCTGAAGAAGATACAAATAACTGGAAGTATATGCTACATTCATGGATAGGAAGAGTTAACATCATTAAAATTTCCATACTAACGAAAACAATCTATAGATTCAATGCAATTACTATCTGGGTACCAATGGCGTATTTCACAGAACTAGTATGAAGAGGGAAGTATCACGCTCCCTGACCTTGGTATTGGCAGAAAAACAGACACAGAGACCAATGGAACAGGATTGAGAGCCCATAAATAAACACACATATAAATGGGCAAATAATTTTCAATAAAAAAGCCTAAAACAGCAGACCAGAGGAGCGCAAGAATCAAGTCAATGATTTGAAATGCGAGGAAGCAAAAAACATCCAACCGGAAAAGCAAAATGAAAAAAGAATCCAAAAATGCGAGGATAGTGTAAGGAGCCTCTGGGACAGCTTCAAGCGTACCAACATCAGAATTATAGGGGTGCCAGAAGATGAGAGAGAGCAAGATATTGAAAACCTATTTGAAGAAATAATGACAGAAAACTTCCCCCACCTGGTGAAAGAAATGGACTTACAGGTCCAAGAAGCGCGGAGAACCCCAAACAAAAGGAATCCAAAGAGGACCACACCAAGACACATCATCATTAAAATGCCAAGAGCAAAAGATAAAGAGAGAATCTTAAAAACAGCAAGAGAAAGAAACTCAGTTACCTACAAGGGAATACCCATACGACTGTCAGCTGATTTCTCAACAGAAACTTTGCAGGCCAGAAGGGAGTGGCAAGAAATATTCAAAGTGATGAATACCAAGAACCTACAACCAAGATTACTTTATCCAGCAAAGCTATCATTCAGAATTGAAGGTCAGATAAAGAGCTTCACAGATAAGGAAAAGCTAAAGGAGTTCATCACCACCAAACCAGGATTATATGAAATGCTGAAAGGTATCCTTTAAGAAGAGGAAGAGGAAGAAAAAGGTAAAGATACAAATTATGAACAACAAATATGCATCTATCAACAAGTGAATCTAAGAATCAAGTGAATAAATAATCTGATGAACAGAATGAACTGTTGATTATAATAGAATCAGGGACATAGAAAGGGAGTGGACTGACTATTCTTGGGGGGGAAAGGGGTGTGGGAGATGTGGGAAGAGACTGGACAAAAATCGTGCACCTATGGATGAGGACAGTGGGTGGGGAGTGAGGGCGGAGGGTGGGGCGGGAACTGGGAGGAGGGGAGTTATGGGGGGGAAAAAAAAGGAACAAATGTAATAATCTGAACAATAAAGATTTAATTAAAAAAAAAAAAAAAGCCTAAAACATATAATACAGAAAAGAATGCCTCTATGATACCTGAAACAATAAATTACATAGAAGAAAACATAAGTACTAAACTTGAGGACTTTGGTCTTAGGGAATATTTAATGAATTTGATCCCAAAGACAAGAGAAGTAAGGCAAAAAATAAATACATGTGCCGGGGTCCAACCCCAGCAGGTCCAGGGGTCCCCAAAGGTGTAGACGGAGTCGGCGAAGAAGTAATGACACAGAGACAGCGTTCAGTTGATCAGCAGCCTAGCCAGGATCTCCAGCCAAGTTCTGGTCTGGATCTCCAGGGAAGTTCTGGTTAGGATCTCCAGCCAGGTTCTGTCCAGGTTCTCCAGTCAGGTTCAGTCACCAGGTTCTAGTCAGGTTCTCTTGCCATGTTCTATAGTCAGGTTCAGTCCAGGATCTTTTGCCATGTTCTTTCGCTAGGTTCTGTCTCTAGGTTCTGAGGCCAGTTTCTGTCCAGGATCTTTTGCCATGTTCTCTCCAGCGAAGTTCTTCTGTCTCTAGGCTCCATGTAGGTTCTGTCTTCTGAGTTCTGACTTCTAAGTTCTGTGTCTTGCTGTCTAGTTACATCTGTATTTATACCACTTGATTCAATCTTATCAATCTCTATCACAAAGGTTAGTGCGTTTCTTATCTCCATTCCAGGGAGTAAAGATTATATAGCTTAAGCATGATTGTTCATAGTTAAAGTGATTAATTACCCGCCTGGCACTTAGTTAAGAGGTTTTATTCCCTCCCTAACTTCAGGGGAAAATCCCTACCTGGGGAAACAACCTTTCTCAGAGACCTTGGTTAAAACACATAGTGCCAAGAAGGTGAGCAAACATATTTGGAACAGTATGCCATATATGCCAGGTCCCTTGAAACAGCAAGCATGGACTGGCTCCCGGCATACATAGCACTATGTCAAACTAAAAAGCTTCTACACAGCAAAAGAAACTGCCAACAAAACAGCAATGAACTGAATCAGAGATGATATTTGCAAACAACAGCTCCAACAAAGGCTTAATACCCACAATATATAAAGAACTGTCCAAACTCAATACCAAAAAACACACCAAAAAAATCCAATTAAAAAATGGGCAGACAATCTATGAGCACAGCTAAAGCAGTCCTGAGATGGATGTTCATAGCATTATAGGCCTACCTCAAAAAGCAAGAAAAATCTTAAACAATCTAACTTTACACTCAAAAGAACTGGAAAAAGAGCAAGAAAGAAAGCCCAAAATGAGTAGAAGGAAGGAAGTACTAAAGATCAGAGCAGAAATAAACAAATAATAGTCTAAAAAAACCAATACACAAGATTGATGAAACCAAGAGCGAGTTCTTTGAAAATATAAACAAGATTGACAAACCTTTATCCAGACTCTAAGATCAGGATACTCACTCTCACAACATTACTTCAACATAATATTGGAAGTCTAGCCACAACAATCAGACACGAAATAAATACAAGTCATCCAAATTGATACAGAAGAAATAAAACTGTCACTATTTGCAGATGACATGATGACATGATATTATAAATAGAAAACGCTAAAGACTACACCAAAAAAATTATTGGAATAGATAAATTCGGTAAAGTTGTAGGATACAAAATTAATATTCAGAAATATGTTGTGTTTCTGTATACTAATAACAAACGATCAGGGAATTCAGAAAACAATATATTTACAATTACATCAAAAAGAAGAAAATACTTTGAAATAAATATAATCAAGAAGGTAAAGGATGTATACTCTGAAAAATCTAAGATATTGATAAAAGAAAATTAATATGATACAAAAAATATAAAAATAGACTAGGAAAATTAATATTGTTAAATGTCCATTTCACTAAAACAATCTATAGATTCAATGCAATCCTATCAAAATATCAATGGTCTCTTTCACATAGAAGAAATTTTGTGAGACCTAAAATTTATGTGAGACCATGAAAAAACCCAAATAGCCAAAGCAGACTAGAGAAAGAACAAAGCTGGAGAAATAATGCTTTCTGATATCAAACTCTACTACAAAGTTATAATAATCAAAACAGTTGGTACTGGGGAAGGGGGGCAGATACAGCTCAATGAAATAGAACATAAGGCTCAGAAATAAACCCATGCATACATGGTCAATTAATCTTTGACAAAGGAGGCAAGAACATACAGTAGGGAGAACACAGTTATCAATAAATGGTATTAGAAATACTGAATCAATACATGCAAAAAAATGAAACTAGACCATTTTTAATACCACATACCAAAATAAACTCAAAATGCACTAAAGACTTAAATGTATGATCTTTAACCATAAACTCCTAAAACAGCGGTTCTCAACCTGTGGGTCGCAACCCCTTTGGGGGTCGAACGACCCTTTCACAGGGATCGCCTAAGACCATCGGAAAACATATTTTCGATGGTCTTAGGAACCGAGACACCGCTCCTTTATCTGTCTCCAGGCGGGTCCGCCCACATGCAGATACGCCCACATAAGAGTACCCGGCATGATGACATCATTGCACCAACCCCATCACATACACCCGGTATAAATACAGGTGTATGTGACAGGGTTGGCGCCATAATGTACTTATGTGGACCAGTCACACATGTGTAGAGAGCAGCTACTGTGTAGAAAGCAGCTGCTGTGTTGAAAGCAGCTACTCTGTTAAAAGCAGCTACTGTGTTGAAAGCAGCAGTATTGGAGGTAAAACAACACTTCATGAATTATAATTACTGGGTAAATG
This sequence comes from Myotis daubentonii, assembly GCF_963259705.1. Taxonomy (NCBI): domain Eukaryota; kingdom Metazoa; phylum Chordata; class Mammalia; order Chiroptera; family Vespertilionidae; genus Myotis; species Myotis daubentonii. Next base: position 93,149,060 of record NC_081861.1, on the reverse strand, counting down.
TAAAATCATGTACTGTAAAATCATCAACTACTGCAAAAAAAAAAAAAAAGAAATCTGTACCATGGGAACTTAATCTGGATGCTGATCAGTCATTTTTTATATTCAGCTGTGGTTGATGTGAATACTGCCCTCTTGTGATAGTAACAGGTATGTAAAAAAACAACACAGAGAATGGTAAATCATAGGAAACTTTAATGAACTGTATTGACTGAACTGTGCCATGTATCACCTTTTGTATTATTAAAGCTATTGTTATATATTATTTTCATTAGCAAACCATCCCACGACAATGGATCGTGTAGAGAAGAACGTTAAGAAAAGAAAATATAGTGAGGATTTTTTACAGTATGGTTTTACCTCAATAATTACAGCAGGAATTGAGAAACCGCAATGTGTTATTTGTTGTGAAGTTCTATCGGCCGAATCTATGAAGCCGAACAAACTAAAACGCCATTTTGATAGCAAGCATCCGAGCTTTGCCGGCAAGGATACCAACTATTTTAGAAGCAAAGTTGATGGACTCAAGAAAGCCAGACGTGACACTGGTGGCAAGTACCACAAACAAAATGTAGCAGCTGTTGAAGCTTCATATTTGGTGGCACTCAGAATCGCCAGAGCTATGAAACCTCACACCATTGCTGAGGATTTACTGTTGCCAGCAGCCAAAGACATTGTTCGAGTTATGATTGGAGACAAATTTGTTACAAAATTGAGTGCAATTTCCTTATCTAATGACACTGTCCGTAGAAGAATAGATGACATGTCTGCTTATATTCTTCATCACGTAATCCAGGAAATTAAATCTGCTCCACTTCCAATATTTAGTGTCCAGCTCGATGAATCTACAGACGTTGCAAACTGTTCACAGTTACTGGTTTACGTGCGGTATATTAATGATGGCGACTTCAAAGATGAGTTTCTTTTTTGCAAATCTCTAGAAAAGACAACTACTGCACGTGATGTATTTGACACAGTTGGTTCATTTTTGAAAGAGCATAAGATCTCTTGGGAAAAGGTTTGTGGTGTTTGCACAGATGGTGCTCTAGCTATGCTAGGATGTCGATCTGGATTTCAACGTTTGGTACTGAATGAGTCACCAAAAGTCATCGGAACTCACTGTATGATTCATTGGCAAATATTAGCAATGAAGACGCTGCCACAAGTGTTGCAAGAAGTAATGAAAAGCGTCATAAGTTGTGTCAATTTTGTAAAGGTGAGCACTTTAAACAGTCGACTGTTTTCACAACTGTGCAACTAGTTGGATGCTCTGCTATTTCACACTGAAGTGAGATGGTTGTCGAGAGGAAATATTTTAAAACGTGTTTTTGAGCTTTGTGATGAACTCAAAACGTTTTTTAATCAGAAAGCAAGACCACAGATCGAAGCACTTTTCAGCAATAAAAGTGAACTGCAAAAAATAGCTTATTTGGTTGACATCTTTGCCATCTTGAATGAATTAAATTTATAACTGCAAGGACCAAATGCAACATGCCCCGATTTGTCTGAAAAGATCTGATCACTCCAAATGAAACTTCAGCTTTGACAAAAAAAAATTGGATGAAAATAAAATTTACATGTTGCCTACCTTATCTGCTTTCTTTGAGGAACATGACATTGAACCAGACAAAAGGATTATGATGATAATTTCTGTGAAAGAACACTTGCACATGCTTGCAGACGAAATTTCATCGTACTTTCCAAATCTACCTGACACCCCATTTGCACTTGCCAGAAGCCCATTCACAGTCAAAGTTGAAGATGTTCCTGAGACAGCACAAGAGATGTTCATTGAACTTATTAACAACGATGCAGTGGGAACTGATTTCTCTACAATGCCAGTTACAAGATTCTGGATCAAGTGTTTGCAGTCATATCCTGTTCTGTCTGAGACTGTGTTGCGCCTTCTTCCATTTCCAACAACATATCTTTGTGAAACAGGATTTTCCAGCTTGTTGGTTATCAAGTCTAAATACAGAAGTAGACTTGTTGTGGAAGATGATCTTAGTTGTGCTCTTGCAAAGACTGCCTTGAGGATTTCTGATCTGGTGAGAAAGAAGCAATCTCAACCTGCGCACTGACGTTGGCTTTTTACACATACTATCACAAAATGTAGCAATGTAGTTTACTGTTGTTATATTAAGACTGTTACCCATGCTACACCATGCTTCAAGACAAAATTTCGTTTATTTGTAATTAGAACTAAATATTTCACAATATATAATTACATATTGTTTTTGTGATTAATCACTATGCTTTAATTATGTTCAATTTGTAACAAAGAAAATACATCCTGTATATCAGATATTTACATTACGATTCATAACAGTAGCAAAATTACAGTTATGAAGTAGCAACGAAAATAATTTTATGGTTGGGGGTCACCACAACATGAGGAACTGTATTAAAGGGTCGCAGCATTAGGAAGGTTGAGAACCACTGTCCTAGAAGAAATCATAGGCAACAAACTTTTTTGTTATCAGTCTTAGCAATAACTTGTTGGCTATATCACAGGCAACAAAAGCTAAAATAAACAAAGGGGACTATATCAAACTAAAAAGCTTTTGCACACTGAGGAAAACTATCAATAAAATGAAAAGTAAGCCTACTAGAAGGAAGAAGATATTTGTAAATGATATTTCTGATAAGGGATTAATATCGAAATATATAAAAATTTCATATAACTTGGTATAAAAACAATCAATTAAAAATGGATAAAGAAGATGAATACATATTTCTCCAAAGAAAGAAATACAAATGGCCAACAGACATATGAAAAGATGTTCAACATCACTAATCTTCAACAGAGTGCATAACAAAACTACAATGAGATATCACCTCACACCTATCAGAATGGCTGTAACCAAAAAGACAAATAATAATATCATAATAACTATGTATTGTGACAGATGGTTTCTATACTTATGTTGATCAATTTGTAAGGTATATAAATGTCTAACCACTGTGTTGTACACCACACACTAATGTAATATTGTATGTTAACTATAATTTTGAAAAATAAAGAAAACCTCAAATAAGTACTGGCAAGGATGTGAAGAATAGAGAACCCTCTTCCACTGTTGGAAGAATTGTAAATTAGTGCAGTCACTATAGAAAACAGTATGGAGGTTCCTCAAAAAATTAAAAATAGAACTACCATATAACCCAGCAATTACACTTCTGGATATTTACCTGGAGAACTCAAAAACACTAATTAAAAATGATATACGCATCCTTATATTCACTGCAGCATTATTTACATTAGTCAAAATATGGAAGCAATCCAGGTTCTGTCAGCATATAAATGAATGAACAAGATGTGGTATGTGTATGTATATATACACAATGAGATATTATTCAGTTAAAATAAGGAATGAAATCTTGCCATTTACAACAACATGGATGGACCAAGAGGATGGCATGCTAAGTGAAATAAATTAGACAGAGAAAGACAAATATTATATAATATCACTTATATATGAAATCTGAAGGATAAAACAAATGACCAAGAAAAACAAAACAGAAACTGACTCATAGATATGGAGAACAAACTAATGGTTGCCAAAGAGGAAGAGAGTGGGGAGATGAAGCTAAAAATACAAACTTCAGTTGTAAAATGAATAAGTAGGGGATAAAATGTACAGTTTAGAGGATATAGTCAATAATATCATAATAACTTTTTAAGGTAGCAATTTATTAGAATTCTTATGGTATACAGATGTCAGATCACTATATTGTATTCTTGAAGCTAATAAATATTTTATGTCAAATATACACTAATTTTAAAAAATGTGTAGAAACTTAGCAGCAACAATAATGCACACATACACACACAAGAGGTTTTGTCCATAGAACAAGATGAATTCCATACTGACTATGCTAATCAGTGTGGAAATCAGAAGTGGGGGTGGGGGAGGGGGTTTACCCAAAGCATAGCTAGAGAGTGCAGAGTAGAGTTTTATTAAAATAGCATGATCGAAGGAGATGGAAGATGGCGGCGACATAGGCAGACGCTTCCAGGTCGTGTCCCAGAGCAAATGGAATGAGCAGCTGAAACTAATAATACCCACCCCGAATTGGCGAAATTGCTCAGCTGGTGAGACGGTTTGAAGCCGGGAAGAGCAGAGCTCCCCTGGAAAGGTAAAACAAAACAGGGATTTGGGCAGGAAAGTTTGCCAGACCTCTGAGCCCAGAGAGTCGGAGGGAGACCTCCTGGCAGACAGCTGCGTCCTTTGGGACAGGCACAGCCCCTGACTGGGGAAAGGAGAACTGCGGGATTCCTGGCGCCGCCGGGGGAATTGAGAGCTGGGTTCTGTGATCACGGAGGACTGAGCCTAAAGGGGACAGCCTGAAGAGCTGACCAGACCATGCAGTCCCGGTAAGAGAAGAAGCTTACAGAAACCAAGCCTTCCCCTTTTCTGCGGCCGGCGTTTGTTTGTTTGTTTTCACTGAATCCTGTTCATGGGACATTTCAGATACAGACACTCACCTGTGCTGAAGAGAGGGAGAGTGTGCAGAGGAGTGGAATCTGGGGAGAGACTGAGGAGAGAAGGGGGGCCGGGAGAGGTGGCAGCGAATTGAGTGCTGAGACACCCCTGAGCCCAGGACTGGGGCAGCCATTCTCTCCAGAGAGTGAGACTCCTCCCCCCAGCCCCCAGGCAAGGAGCACAGCCACACCCAGATTCCACCCTGAACGAGATCAAGGATTAAAATAACCTGATCAGTCCCTGGGAGTTAACAGGGTCTGGCCTATAGAGGGATTTTCAATCCCAGCAACAACACAGCGCCAGTAACTAACTATTACGCAGCCAGCTCTGGGCAGTGAATTTCCACAGGACAGAGAAGCCCAATAGCCTCAGAGGCCAACTCCAGAACACTGCCACCCAGAGGCTGACCCACAAACTGACTCTTTGCTAAACACAAAATAAGGCAGTCTGGGAAACAAATACGGCCTGCTTTAAAATGAGGACTGTGGTTTACAACACAGAGGAACAGTGTATCGCAGGGAAACTCAACACTCTCCTGAATACCTGGCAGGTCTAAGGCGAGCCACACTGAAGAATAGAAGAACCGAAGGACCTTCACTATTGCAATTTTTTTTTATTTTTTCACCTTTTAACTAAGAAACCAAATTTTTTTCTTTCTTTTTCTTCTTTTTTTTCTTTTTTTTCTTCTTTCTTTTTTCTTCTTTTTCCATCACCTGATTTTACCCTTTTAATTACTACCTTCTTATTTTTAACCAGTATTATTACTGCTACCATTTTACCATTTTTTAAAGTGCCATTTTATTTTCTCTTTATATAATTTTGGGATTAGTGTTCTCCATTCTATTTTCATCGTTATATTATTGGTTGTTTCTAGTTTGCATTCATCTCCAGGGAACTGTTGCTGGAATTGGTTGGGATTAGTGGCGGTTCTATAGGAGTATTCTCCTCAAATAAAAAGTCTCTTCCCCTCTTCCACTTCATTCTCTCTTTTCACGCTCTTTCCTTTTCTTTTCTTTTCTCACTTTGATTTTCCCCCCTCCTTTTTCCCAATTTCATATTTGCACTGCTTTCCCCCCCTAATTTTCTTTTCTTTTGTCTCTTTTATCTTTTTCTCTTCCTTCTTCCTTATCCCCTAATTCTCTTAATTCGGGTGGTCACCTTTATTTGGGGTTATTAATATCGTGAATATATTTGTGTATAGTGCCTGGTACAAAGTGCCTTGTTGTGTTGTATTTTGTGCCTTTAAATCAAAGCAGCAGATCCAAGCAACAGCAACCTACTGAGCACCACAACCTCTGCTGAGGAACAGCAGCTGTACGTGAAACCTCGCCCCACCAGCCAGAAGAGCCACCACAGCTGTGAACAGTACCCACCAGAGGAGCTGCTGCCAAATGAAGAGCAGCTGCTACCGCAACCACCCGAAGAGTAACCACAGAACAAGGAGTCACTGCCACCAAAGGAGCAACCACTGAACGACTCAACGTCTAGATATGTCAGTGAGATCAAACATAGGTAGACAAAGAAACGCCCAAAGGAAAGAGAAGGAGGACTCTCCAGAAAAGCAGCTAAGTAATACAGAGGCATGCAACATGACAGAAAAAGAATTCAGAATAAGGGTCCTAGAGTGCATAAATCGGATGGAGGAAAAAATCGACAACCTCTGCAAGAAGCAAGAAGAAACAGATGAAAAAATCAATAACATATGGAAGAAGCTAGAAGAAACAGATGAAAAAATCAACAACTTAAGTAAGACCCAAGAAGAAATGAAGAGTGATATAGCTGCAATGAAAAACACCATTAAAAGTATCAACAGTAGACTACGAGAAGCGGAGGACCGAATTAGTGAATTAGAAGACAAGGAAGCAAAACACACCCAAACTGTACTGCAATTGGAGAAAAAAATTAAAAGACAGGAGGAGAGCCTAAGGCAGCTTTGGGACAACATCAAACGAAACAACATACGAATAATAGGGGTACCAGAACAACAGAAAGAAGAACAAGGATTAGAAAACCTATTAGAAGAAATAATATCAGAAAACTTCCCTGAGGTGGGGAAGAAAAAAGTCACAAAAGCCCAGAGAGTCCCAAACAAGGTGAACCTGAAAGGACCCACACCAAGACACATCATAATTGCCATGGCAAATGTTCAGGACAAAGAGAGAATCTTACAGGCTGCAAGAGAGAGACGGAAAGTTACATACAAGGGATCTCCCATTAGATTGTCAAATGATTTCTCAACAGAAACACATCAGGCCAGAAAAGAATGGACAGAAATTTACAAAGTGATGCAAAGCAAAGGACTGAATCCAAGAATACTCTATCCAGCAAGGCTATCATTAAAACTTGAAGGGGAAATAAGAAGCTTCACAGACAAAAAAAGGCTAAGGGAGTTTATCACCACCAAGCCAGCAATGCAAGGAATGCTAAAGGGACTGGTATAAAATTAAGAAATAAAAAGCTCAGAAAAAAAACAGCCACACAAAAAAAGAAATGGCTACAAACAAGTACCTTTCAATAATAACTTAAAATGTAAATGGACTAAATGCTCCAACCAAAAGACATCGAGTTGCTGAATGGATAAAAAAACATGAACCATACATCTGCTGTCTACAAGAAAGCCACCTCATTAGAAGGGACTCACACAGACTGAAAGTGAAAGGATGGAAAAATATCTTTCAGGCAAATGGAAAGGAAAGAAAGCTGGGATAGCAATACTTATATCGGACAAAATAGACCTCAAAGTGAAGGCCATAACAAGAGATAAGGAAGGCCACTTCATAATACTAAAGGGATCAATACAACAAGAAGATATAACCCTGGTAAACATATATGCACCCAATGCAGGAGCACCCAAATTCATAAAAAAACTCCTGGAAGATATCAAAGCTGAGATCGACAACAATACAATCATAGTAGGGGACTTTAATACACCACTGACAGCACTGGATAAGTCCTCTAGACAATCAGCAAACATTCAGCAATCCTAAATGACTCATTGGATCAAATGGACTTAATAGACATCTTCAGAACACGTCACCCCAATGCCACGGAATATACATTCCACTCAAGTGCTCATAATACATATTCAAAAATAGACCATATATTGGGTCACAAGCAAATTATCCCCAAATTCAAGAAGATTGAAATCATATAAAGCATCTTCGCAGACCACGATGGCATAATATTAGAAATAAACTACAATAAAAACAACCCAAAATACTCAAATACCTGGAAGCTGAATAGCATGCTATTAAATATTGATTGGGTTACCAATGAGATCAAAGAAGAAATTAAAAACATCCTGGAAACTAATGACAATGAAAACACAACAATCCAAAACCTATGGGATACAATGAAAGCAGTCCTGAGAGGGAAGTTTATAGCTCTACAGGCCTGTCTCAAAAAAAAAAAAAAAAATGGTAGTAAATCATCTAACTCTACAACTCAAACAATTAGAAAGAGAGCAACAAGAAAAGCCCAGAGTGAGGAGAAGGAAGGAGATAATAAAGATTAGAGCAGAAATAAATGACATAGAGACCAAAAAAAACAATACAGAAAATCAATGAAACCAAGAGCTGGTTCTTTGAAAGGATAAACAAGATTGACAAACCTCTAGCCAGACTCACCAAGAAGCAGAGAGAGAGGACCCAAATAAACAAAATCAGAAACGATAGAGGTGAAATAACAAAAGACCCCACAGAAATACAAATGATTTTTAAAAAATACTATGGACAGCTCTACTCCAACAAACTAGACAACCTGGAGGAAATGGACAAATTCCTAGAAAAATACAACATTCCAAAACTCAATCAGGAAGAATCTAAAAATCTCAACAGGCCAATAACTATGGAAGAAATTGAAGCAGTCATCAAAAAGTTTCCACCAAATAAAAGCCCAGGACCAGACGGCTTCACAGGGGAGTTTTACCAAACATTCAAGGAAGAACTAAAACCTATCCTCCTCAGACTACTACAAAAAATTCAAGAGGAAGGAACACTTCCAAGCTCATTCTATGAAGCCAGCATCACCCTAATACCAAAACCAGGTAAAGACAACACAATGAAAGAGAATTACAGGCCAATATCCCTCATGAACATAGATGCCAAAATCCTCAACAAAATCTTAGCAAGTCGGATCCAGCAGTACATCAGAAAGATCATACACCATGACCAAGTAGGATTTATCCCAGGGATGCAAGGATAGTACAATATCCGCAAATCAATAAACGTGATACATCACATAAACAAATTGAAAGAAAAAAACCACATGGTCATATCAATTGATGCAGAAAAAGCATTTGACAAAATTCAACACCCATTTTTGATAAAAAACTCTCAGTAAGGCGGGAGTAGAAGGATCATACCTCAACATAATAAAAGCCATATATGACAGGCCCACAGCCAACATCATACTCAATGGACAAAAACAAACACCATTTCCCCTAAGAACAGGAACAAGACAGGGATGCCCCCTCTCACTACTCCTGTTCAACATAGTACTGGAAGTGTTAGCCATTGCAATTCGGCAAGAAGAAGAAATAAAAGGCATCCAAATTGGAAAGGAGGAAGTAAAACTATCCTTATTTGCAGATGACATGATATTATACATACAAAACCCTAGAGACTCCATCAAAAATCTACTAGACTTAATACATGAATTTGGCAATGTAGCAGGATACAAAATTAACCCCAAAAAATCTGAGGCATTTCTATATACCAATAGTGAACTTTCAGAAAGAGAGATTATAAAAACAATCCCGTTTACCATCGGACCAAAAAACATTAAGCTACCTAGGAATAAACTTAACTAAAGAGGTAAAAGACCTCTACTCAGAAAACTACAGGACGTTGAAAAAAGATATAGAGGAAGACATATACAGATGGAAGAACATACCGTGTTCATGGATTGGTAGAATCAACATCATTAAAATGTCCATACTACCCAAAGCAATCTATAAATTCAACGCACTTCCCATTAAAATACCAACGGCATACTTCACAGATCTAGTACGAACTCTCCAAAAATTCATCTGGAATAAAAAAAGACCCCGAATAGCTGCAGCAATCCTGAAAAAGAACAAAGTAGATGGGATCTCAATACCAGATATCAAGTTGTATTACAAAGCCACTGTTCTCAAAACTGCCTGGTACTGGCACAAGAATAGGCATGTAGATCAATGGAATAGAATAGAGAGCCCAGGAATCGGCCCGAACCAATATGCTCAATTAATATTTGACAAAGGAGGCAAGAACATACAATGGAGCCAAGATAGTCTCTTCAATAAATGGTGTTGGGAAAATTGGACAGATATATGCAAGAAAATGAAACTAGACCACCAACTTACACCATACACAAAAATAAACTCAAAATGGATAAAGGACTTAAATGTCCGAAAAGAAACCATAAAAATTCTAGAAGAATCCAAAGGCAACAAAATCTCAGACATATGCCGAAGCAATTTCTTCACTGATACAGCTCCTAGGGCACTTGAAATGAAAGAGAAAATGAACAAATGGGACTACATCAAAATAAAAAGCTTCTGCACAGCAAAAGAAACCATCAACAAAACAACGAGAAAACCCACTGTGTGGGAAAACATATTTGCCAATGACATATCTGATAAGGGCCTAATCTCCAAAATTTATAGGGAACTGATACAACTTAACAAAAGGAAGATAAACAATCCAATCAAAAAATGGGCAAAGGACCTAAATAGACACCTTTCAAAAGAGGACATTCAGAAAGCCAAGAGACATATGAAAACATGCTCAAAGTCACTAATCATCCGAGAGATGCAAATCAAAACAACAATGAGGTACCATCTCACACCTGTCAGATTGGCTATCATCAACAAATCAACAAAAGACAAGTGCTGTAGAGGATGTGGAGCAAAAGGAACACTTGTGAACTGCTGGTGGGAATGCAGACTGGTGCAGCCACTATGGAAGACAGTATGGAGTTTCCTTAAAAAACTGAAAATGGAACTCCCATTTGACCCTGTGATCCCACTTCTAGGAATATATCCCAAGAAACCAGAAACACCAATCAGAAAGGATATATGCACCCCTATGTTCATAGCAGCACAATTCACCATAGCTAAGATCTGGAAACAGCCTAAGTGCCCATCAGTAGATGAATGGATTAGAAAACTGTGGTACATCTACACGATGGAATACTATGCTGCTCTAAAAAGGAAGGAACTCTTACCATTTGCAACGGCATGGATGGAACTGGAGAGCATTATGCTAAGCGAAATAAGGCAGTCAATGAAGGAAAAATACCACATGATCTCACTCATTCATGGATAATAGAGACCATTATAAACTTTTGAACAATAATAGATACAGAGGCAGAGCTGCCTCAAACAGATTGTCAAACTGCAGCAGGAAGGCCGGGGAGGGTTGGGAGGCAGGAGGGAGGGGGGTAAGAGATCAACTAAAGGACTTGTATGCATGCATATAAGCATAACCAATGGACATAAGACACTGGGGGAAGGGGCGGCTAGGGGACTGTCTAGGGCGGGGGGGGAAATGGACAAATATGTAATACCCTTTGTAATACATTAAGCAATAAATCAAAAAAAATAGCATGATCAAGTGAATAAAAAAAATTTCAAGTGAGACAGCTAAAATATACCCTTGACAGGAAAAGAAAATATAATCCTATCTAATAAAAGAAAAACATGGTAATTAGCCGTACCTCTGCTACCCTTCCCATTGGCTAATCAGGGCAATATGCAAATTAACTGACAGCCAAGATGGCAGCAGGCAGCCAGACAGCTTGAAGCGAACATGAGGCTTGCTTGCTTCAGTGACGGAGGACTCCAACGTTCCCCGCCTACCGCTGCTGGCCTCTGAGCTTGCAGTTTGAAACATTGTTACAAATATAGAAGCTAAACAAAACCCCAGAAACCTGCTTTCAGCCAGCTGGGATCTCAGAGCTGGAGTTGAAACAGTGTTTCTATTATAGAACCCAAACAAACCAGATACCTGCTTTCAGCAGCTGAGGCCTAAGAGCTGGAGTCAAGCCTCAGAGCTAAAGCTGGCCCAGAATAAAAAAAAGGAAAAAGAAAAAAAGGAGAGGTTGGGAGCTTCAGTCACCTGCCAGCCTGAAAAAAGCCCTCAGCCCCTCACCCAGACTGGCCAGGCACACCAGTGAGGACCCCCACCCTGAAGGGTGTGTGACCAGCTGCAAACAGCCATCATCCCCTCACCCAGGCTGGCCAGGTACCCCAGTGGGGACCCCGACCCTGATCCAGGACACCCTTCAGGGCAAACCAGCCAGCACCCACCCGTGCACTAGGCCTCTATCCTATATAGTAAAAGGGTAATATGCCTCCCAGCACCGGGATCAGCGGAGTTACGAGGCCTCCCGGCACTGGGATCAGTGTGACAGTGGGCAGCGCCCAAACCCCGTGATTGCCCTGCAGCTCTATGTGTGACAGGGGGCGGGGCCACAACCTCCCTATCTGCCCTGCTCTGTTCATGACAGGGGAAGGCACCCCAACCCCATGATCAGCCCTGCTCTGTGCCTGATAGGGGGGAGCTCCCCAACCCCCTAATCGCCCTGTGGCTCTGTGTGTGACAGGGTGCGGCGCCCCAACCCCCTGATAGGCCCTGCTCTGTGTGTGATGGGGTAGAGCCATAATGTCCCCATCAGCCCTGCCCTGAGTGTGACAGGGTGCGGCCCCCCAACCCCCTGATCAGCCCTGCTCTGTGTGTGACAGGGGGCAGTGTCCCAGCTCCCCTATCTGCCCTACTCTGTGAGTGACAGGGGGGAGCTCCTCAACCCCCTGATCGGCCCTGCTTTGTGCGTGACAGGGTACAGAGCCCCAACCCCCCTGATGGGCCTTGCTCTGTGCGTGAGAGGGGGCAATGCCCCAACCCCCTAATTGGCTCTGCTCTGTGCGTGATGAGGTGGCGCCGCAACCTCCCCATTGACCCTGCCTTGAGTGTGACAGGGGGCGGTGCCCCAACCCCCCAATTGGCCCTACCCTGAGCATGACTGAGGGTGGCATCACAACCTCCCGATCTGCCCTGCTCTGTGCATGACAGGGGGCGGCACCCCAACTCCCCAATCAGCCCTGCTCTGAGCCTGACCAGGGGCTGCACCTAGGGATTGGGCCTGCCCTCTGCCACCCGGGAGCAGGCCTAAGCCAGCAGGTCGTTATCTCCTGAGAGGTCCCAGACTGTGAGAGGGCACAGGCCAGGCTGAGGGACCCCCCCCCCTCCTCTCCGAGTGCACAAATTTTTGTGCACCGGGCCTCTAGTTAACAATATAAGAATTAGAGGAAATATGAAAACTCCTCTCAGGTTCTGTAATAAAAAATTCAAACAAAGATTACTACTTAAGTAAGTGGTTCTCAAATATCAGTATGCATAATATTCATCGATATTCTCTGGCTCCACCTTTAGAGACTTTGACTCTTAGGTCCCAGTATGTTTAACCAACTTACAGATGATTTAAATACAGATTGCTCACCACATATAGACATATACTGCCCTCTGTAGGCTGTGCTTCTGATATTTTACCAGAAAACTCAATCTACCCTCTGAGATACACACCACAAACTAGGAAAATGTGGAGAAAAAAATTACCTCTACTTTGAAACCTATTGTAGAGGACACACTGTGGAAAATAATTCTATTTTCAAATAAATATACAAATAATTAAGAGAGATTTAAACTGATATTTCACCCAGATCTGAAAGGTTTAGTTCCAAATATAACTATGATATAAAGGAAGCCAGGATATTAGTCTATAATTATGGCATTTTCTTACTTTATCACAGTCCTTTTTTATCACAAATTCCTTAAAGAAAGTAAAATAAGAAACATTTTACTTTATCATTACCCAAAGCAGTGTTTATCAAACAGTAATCTTTTGGTCACGTACATCAGAATCACTGTGGTTGATTGTTGAAAATGAAGAGTCCCATCTTAGTTCTACTAAATCAGAATTCCTGATGGAAGAAGTCAATAAAACATATACACACAGAAACAGACATGCACACACATTCACAAATATTTAACTGTATAATTCAGTTCATTTTATATATTCAGAAATTTGACAAGCATCACCATAATGAATTATACAATGTTTTCATAATTCCAAAATAAAACACCTTTAGCATTCACTCTCCTTTTTCTTCTTCCCCACCCCCCACCCAAACTAGGCAACCAGTATTCTATGTTCTTTCTATGTTGGTCTATTATGGAAATTTTGCATAAATGCAATCATACAACATATGGTCCTTTATTATTGTCTTCTATTAGTATAAGTTTTCCAAGGTTTATCCATGCTATATGTATCAGTACTTCATGCCATATAATTGCAGAAAATATTGTATTGAATTAATATACAAAAATGTCTAATTTACACAAGTATTTCATTTGAAAGAGGCATGAAGAGAGAATTAGATGCTTGTTTCCAAGAAGAATTCAGGATTTGATCTCATTTATAGGCAATTATCCAAAACTGCCCTTGTTTATTGACAGGAATTATAACCAAAGCCAGTCTGTCTGGACTCAAGAAGCTTAGCGCACAGACAATAAATAAGATAAATGATAACAATGCCAGGAATGATGGAATTAATTGTACAAATTCAAATAGAAGGCAAAAATCTAAGCCTTAAAATGACCACATGACAAGGCATATGACTCTGGATTTATGCTGACAGGTAGCCATAGCCACATTTAGCTATTTTAATCTAAATTTAAATTAACTACATTTTAAAAAAAGAGTTCTATAGTTGCACTAGCCACATTACAAATCCACAATGGCCAAATGGATTTGGCAGCTATCATATTGGACAAATCAGACAGGGAACATTTGTATCATTGCAGACATTTCTGTTGGACAGTGTTGCTCAAGAGATAAATAAAACTATCACAGCATGACCCATTTATTAACTAAAAGTATTAATTAAAAGTCTACTGTGTGCAAGGCGCTGTTCTATGTACTAGGGAAGCCATAATATAGAACACAAAATTCTTACTACTGTGAAGCTAAACTGCGAATGATGGGAAAGAGAGGAGATATATATATATATATATATATATATATATATATATATATATATATATATATCACACAATATATTAAAGAGTAAAAATATAAAAATGTGAGGGAACAGAAAAAGAGATGCTATTTTAGTTACCATGGTATGGGAAAGTATCTATGATAAAGTGATATTTATGTAGAGATCTGAAAAAAGTTGAAAGTGAGCCTTACAAATATATTAGATAAAAGCATTTCAGAAAGAGAAAATAGTTAAAGCAATAGCTTGAGGCAGGTATAGGCTGGGCATGTTCCCAAATACAAGGCAGCTACTGTGGCTAGAGGATTGTAACATGTGAAAGAGTAAAACCAAAATATGAGCAATTGTGTCGAAAATGTAGATTTTTCTGGTGAAAAACTTAATGTTGTTTCGAAAGTTTTCTTAGATTGGTAAATACAGAAGATTTTTTATATGTCAAATGAATTTCTAAGTTAAGGGAAATACATCTGAAATGGCAGTATGGGGACTGCCATGGATCTTCTCAACAGCAAAAGAACCATAAATAGAGAAAATGATTGCAAGAAAAACAGAACCATTTAGAATCTCTACAAACTGTCCTCATGGCATACACCAAATGGATAAGCCCTGTGTCCTTGTCAGATGCAGCCAAGAACACAGGGCTTTCTATGCCCCAAAAGAGGTTTTTAGCACTCTCAGCCTTAGGTTGCAGAAGCTCTATTTGTGGTAAGCAGTTAGACCTGAGCAGAGCGTGGATGATGATCCAGATACAGAAGGTCTCCAGGGTGGAAATCCCCAGGGTGGCCTTTCCTTCCCTAGCATATAGATGGCCATTAGGCTTGGATCCCCCTGACCTTTCCTCCCTAGAGATAACATCTAGGCTTCAGTTGTATTTCACCTCCAAGCCCAGAAAAGCAGCAAAACCAGACCAGTGACTCCATGGCTGACCTCAGGACCAGCTGCATTGGATAATGACCCCCCAGCCCTGGTGTGCACCAATCAATCAGTGGAGACCACAACCCTGAAAGGACACACCTGGAAAACTACTGAATATTCTATTGAAATCTTCCCCTGGGGCCTCCCCTAAAATCTCCACCCTTAAAACCCTTAGGACTGAGGACCCAGTGCACTGTCCCTCCCAGGAGCATGCCCTGAATTTCCCTTTACCTTCTCTACCCGCTCCTTGCCCCAGGCACATTAGTATTAGCTTCCCCACTGCCAAGCTGCAAAAGCCCTTCCTTTACCTCTATAACTTGTTTCCTAAGCCCATTTCTTCTAGGAATTACCTTTTCTATCTCTGTGATTTACCAAATACATGTTCTCTTATACTTTGAATCTTGGCTCTGAATTTTTCCTAGCCAGAACCCAAGTACTGAGGTTGCTGAAGCCAGATTTGGTCTGACCCCACCAGTCAGATACCTGGTGCCATTCCTGCTGCCTATAGCATATTCAAGAAAGCATGACTGAAACTTGTTGAGCCCCCTTCCTCAACTCAGTCCCCATTCATAGGGTGGAATCTTCACTCTAGAAATAGCAGGAAATTAATAATGGGCCCAAATAATCCCTTTGCCAGCTCACTGAAGGGGCAGAAATTTCATGCAGAGAGTGGGAAGCTAGGAAGACCAGGGGATTCTGCTTCCACCCAATGTCCTGTTCATAGAACATGTGTATCAATACGAGAGAACCAAGTCACTGTCCTAACCACCAGATCCCAAATCATTTGTGCAGAGGTCATATCCAAAAACTGACTTTACTAGAAATAGAGTGTGAGAAATTTCAAGTTGAATGATACTCAAAAATAATGAAACTGTTGATGGTAAGTAATTAAGAAAAAGGTGGTAACTTCATGAGCTCTCTAAACCATAAAAGAACCATTTAAGCAGAGAAAACCAAGCAAAGACATAGATAGCTAAGAAAAGCACACCTAGGGAAGGTGCAAGCATAAAACAATTACCAAAATGTTATTGGGTCACTGTGGAATGACTTGCAAATAGTCCATAGGAGTCACTAAAAAACAAGTAAACAAAACAAAATCAACAAAATGTCTGTGTAAAAAGGGGGCAGTAATTAGTATTCAGAGTTGCTATGGGGTGGGGCCACAACATTAGTAACAAAGAAACAGAATTTTTGAAGGATGAGGGCCAGAAATCAGGATTTTAAAAAGATTCCCCCAAAAAAATAAAAATAAAAAGATTCCCAGGTGATTCTAATGTGCAGCCAAGGTTGAGAACCACTGTACTAGTACCTTCCCCTTGACCTTCACCCAGGTCCTTACCATTACCTTCCTCACTCCCAAGCTCCTAGGGCAGCGGTTCTCAACCTGTGGGTCTCCTTTCACAGGGGTCGCCTAAGACCATCGGAAAACACATATATAATTACATATTGTTTTTGTGTTTAACCATTATGGTTTCATTATGTTCAATTTGTAACAATGAAATTGGGGGTCACCACAACATGAGGAACTGTATTAAAGGGTCACAGCATTAGGAAGGTTGAGAACCACTGTCCTAGGGCCTTTCCTTTGCCTCTATAACTGGTGTCCTCAGCCCTTATAGTCTAAAAATTACTTATTCTGCCTCTCTGATTTTATAAATGAACAAGAGGCCCAGTGCACAAAAATTTGTGCACTCGGGGGGGGGGGGCGGGGTACCTCAGCCCGGCCTGTGCCCTGTCGCAGTCTGGGACCCCTCGGGGGATAACCACCTACTGGCTTAGGCCTGCTCCCTGGGGGATTGGGCCTAAGATGGCAGTCAGACATCCCTCTGGCAGCCCGGGAGCCCTCGGGGGATGCCCACTTGCCAGCGGGGAGCAGGCCTAAGCTGCAGTCAGACATCCTAAGTGCTGCTGAAGGAGGCAGGAGAGGCTCCCACCACCACCGCTGTACTGGCAGCCGTCAGCCTGGCTTGTTGCTAAGCAGAGCTCCCCCAGTGGGAGAGCACTGACCACCAGGGGGCAGCTCCTGCATTGAGAATCTGCCCCCTGGTGGTCAGTGTGCATCATAGTGACCAGTCATTCCCAGTCATTCTGCTGTTAGGGTAAATTTGCATATTACCCTTTTATTATATAGGATAGAGGCTTGGTGCATGGGTGGGGGCCAGCTAGTTTGCCCTGAAGGTGTCCCAGATCAGGGTGGGGGTCCCGCTGGGGTGCCTGGCCAGCCTGGGTGAGGGGCTGATGGCTGTTTCCAGGCTGTCCACAGCCCCTTCAGGGTGGGGGTCCCCACTGGAGTGCCTGGCCAACCTGGGTAAGGGGCTGAGGGCCGTTTTCAGGCTGGCCACACCTCCTTCAGGGTGGGGGTACCCCTGGGGTACCTGGCCAGCCTGGGTGAGAGGCTTATGGATGTTTGCAGGCTGGCCACGGCCCCCAGACACCCAAGATCACAATGGAGGATGGCTGGAAGCAGGTATCTGGGTTTGTTTATCTTCTATAATTGAAACTTTGTTGCCTTGAGTGGAGCTCAGAGCCGGCCAGGGCCTGAGGGAAGCTTGGCTTCCTCCATCGCCGGGGCAACCAAGCCTCCTGCTTGCTCCAGCTCCGTGGCTGCCGGCCACCACCTTGGTTGGGTTAATTTGCATATAGTTGCTCTGATTGGCTGGTGGGCGTGGCTTGGGCATAGCAAAGGTATGGTCAATTAGCATCTTTGTCTTTTATTAGTGTACATGTTCTCATATAGTTTGAGTCTTAGCTCTGAATTCTTTCCTAGCCAGAACTCAAATACCAAAGTTGCTGAATCCAAGTCCGGTCTTATCCCATTGGTCCAACACCCAGTGCCCTTCCTGCCACCTACAACAAAACCATGCTTTAAAAATGTAAAGTAAGGTGTGAAGACAATGTGTATTCAAATAAAATATGTCAATAAAGCAATAGAAATTACTTTTTAATTGAAATTATTAGGATAACAGTAGTTTAAAAAAACCTACAAGTTTCAAGTGTACAATTCAACAAAACATGTTCTGCACACTGTATCGTATGTCCATCACCCCAAGCTAAGTCTTCACCACACTATTGTCTGTGTCTACGTGATATATATATATATATAAACCCTTCACCTTAAAAAAAGAAGGAAATCTTACCTTTTGCGACAGCATCAATGGACCTGGAGAGTATTATGCTTAGTGAAATAAGCCAGTCAGAGAAAGACAAGTGCCATATGATTTCACTTATATGTGGAATATAATGAAGAAAATAAACTAACAAAGAAGACACGGACTCATGGGTACAAAGAACAGACTGATAGCTGTCAGAAGGGAGGGCTTTGGGGTCTGGGTGAGAAGGACTTAAGGATTTACCAAAGGAAAAAAAAAGGAAGATTCATTGACAGAGACATGATTGTCAGAGGAAGAGGATGTGGGGGAGGTAGAAGAGGAAAGTATGAGGCTAAATGGTGATGGAAAGAGACTTGACTTGGGGTCATAAACACACAATACAATATAAAGATGCTATATTGTAGAACCGTATACCTGAAACCCATATAATTTTATTAATCAATGTCACCCCAATAAATACAGTAAAAAAAGGATATGAACATATAAATAAGAAATTTACAAAGAAGAAAACTGAATAGCAAATAAGTGCATGAAAACATCAAGAAAATATTATTTCATACAAATAGGATTTTTAAAATGTTAAAGTCTTAGAATACACATTCTGGCAAAGATGTGGGAAAATGAGGAGTCATATGGTACTGGAGAGAGTATAAATATCCACAAACACTTTGGAAAACCATGTCACATTATCTTGAATATAAACATACTGAATATAAACATACCCTGACAACAAGCAGTTTTGCTTCTAGGTAAGTACTCCAGGGAAACCCTCAGACATGTGCTCCAGAAGACTTTGACACAGTAGATTGTTTCAATGTTATTTTTTAATCATTATTGTAGAAAGTATTACAGATGTCTCTTTTTCCCCCCATTACCCCACTCCACCCAGTTCCCATCCCACTCCAAGTCTTTACCACCCTATTGTCTGAGTCCCTAGATAATGCACATATGCATATAATACCTTTGGTTAATGTTTTCCTGCATTGCCCTTCCCCCTTTTCTCTGAGATTCATCAGTCTGTTCCAGGTTTCCATGCCTCTGATTCTATTTTACTCACAAGTTTATTTTGTTCCTTAGATTTCTTGTGTATTTTGGCTTTTAGATTCAATTGTTGATAGATATGTATTTATTACCATTTTGTTGTTCATATTTTTTTCTTTATTTTTCTTCTTTTTCTTTCTCTTCTTAAAGAATACCCTTCAACATTCCATGTAATACTGGTTTGGTGGTGGTGAACTCCTTTAGTTTTTTCTTGTCTGTGGAGCTCTTTATCTGACCTTCAATTCTAAATAACAGCTTTGGTTGTAAGTCCTTACTATTCATCACTTTGTGTATTTCTTGCCACTCGATTCTGGCCAGCAAAGTTTCTGTTGAGAAATCAGCAGACAGTCATATGGGAGCTCCCTTGTAAGTAACTAACTGCTTTTCTCTTGCTGCTTTTAAGATTATATCTTTGTCTTTAACATTTGGCATTTTAATTATGATGTGTCTTGGTGTGGGCCCCTTTGGGTTTCTCTTGTTTGGGACACTCTGCACTTCCTGGACATGTAAGTCTATTTCTTTAACAAGGTAGGGGAAGTTTTCTGTTATTATTTCTTCAAATAGGTTTTCAATAGCTTGCTCTCTTCTCCTTCTGGTGCCCCCATAATGGGAATGTTGGTATGCTTGAAGTTGTCCTAGAGCAGGGGTCCTCAAACTACGGCCCGCAGGCCACATGCAAATACAAATATTGTATTTGTTCCCATTTTGTTTTTTTACTTCAAAATAAGATATGTGCAGTGTGCATAGGAATTTGTTCATAGTTGTTTTTTTTTAAACTATAGTCTGGCCCTCGAATGGTCTGAGGGACAGTGAACTGGCCCCCTGTTTAAAAAGTTTGAGGACCCCTGTCCTAGAGGCTCCTTACACTATGTTCATATTTTCTTTTTTTTCATTTTGCTCTTCTGATTGGGTGTTTTTTGCTTCCTCATATTCCAAACCGTTGACTTGATTCTCGGAATTCACTACTCTACTGTCGAATCTCCATAAATTATTCTTTATTTCAGTTAGTGTACACGTAATTTCTGACTGGGCCTTTTCCATGTCTTTGACATTTTCACTAAGATCATTGAAAGTCTCACTAAGTCCCTTGAAGCTCTCTTTAAGATCCTTGAGAAACGTTATAACAATTGTTTTGAACTCTGAATCTAGTAGTTTGCTTGCTTCCATTTCACTTCTTTTTCTGCAAATTTCTTCTATTCTTTCATTAGTGACATGTGTCTTTTTCTCCGCATTTTGGCTATTTCCCTGTGTTTGTTTCTATGTATTGGATAGAGCTGCAATGTCTCCTGGAATTGGCAGTGACCTTGCATAGTAGGTGTCCTGTAGGGCTCAGTGGCTCAGCTTCCCCAATCACCTGACCTGGGCACTCGAAGTGTGCCCCTGTGTGCTCTGTGTGCACAGTCTTATTGTAGTTGAACCTTGATTGCTGTTGTTAGTACTGGGAGGAATTGATTGCCACTCCAATTGGCTGTGAGGACCAGCTATGACTACAGTGGAAGAGCTGCTGTGCAGGAGACACTCCTATTGGAGCAGGACTTGCTTCAGTGGGGCCTGGATGCTTACTGAGTTGGCCCCTTGAGTTGTTGCTCATGGATGTGTAAAGTGGTAATCTGGTATGGTCTGAAGTTATCCACTGAATGTACTGGCTCTGGGGTCTCCCTGGAGATGCAAATTCAGCTACTGCCTGAGGATGTGGTATATCTACACAATGGAATACTATACAGCTATAAAAAGAAAAAACTCTTACAATTTGCAACACCATGGATGGACCTGGAGAGTATTATGCTAAGTGAAATAAGCCATTCAGAGGAAGTCAAGTATCACATACATGGAATCTAATGAACAAAATAAACTGATGAACAAAAATAGATCCAGAGGTATAGAAGCATGGAACAGACTATCAAACCTCACAGGGAATGCAGGGGAGGATGGATGGGTGGGAAGAGATCAACCATTGAACTTGTAAGCATATATGCATAACCCATGAACACAGATAATAGGGTGGTGAAGGCCTAGTGTGGGAGTTGGAGGCAGGGGCAGGCTAAAAGAGCTCAATGGTGGACCTATGCAATACTTTCTGCAATAAATATTTTTAAAAGGACTATATTCTTAAATTAACAGATTTCCCTACTTCTTAAAAAAAAAAAAAAAAGCCTCCTTGTCACTCAGCCACAATCCCCGCTGGGACTTCTCTTCCCAGCTCTGGAACTCTGGTCTGGATGTCTGGTATGGGGCTGTGTCCCTTTGTACCTCCCTAAAAGACTCCACAACTAAGATATCCCTCCAGATTGAATAATAATAATAATAATAATAATAAACGCCGCAGCCCTAGGTGGTTTGACTCAGTGGATAGAGTGTCAGCCTGTGGACCGAAGGGTACTAGGTTCAATTCCAAGGTTGGATTCCAGCCAAGGGCACGTAGCTCGGTTGCAGGCTTCTCCCCAGCTCGGGCCCTGGTCAGGGCACTTGCAGGAGGCAACCAATTGATGTGTTTCTCTCACATTGATATTTCTCTCTGTCTTTCCCTCTCTCTTCCACTCTCTCTAAAAATCAATGGAAAAATATTCTCAGGTGAGGTTTAACAAAAAATAAAAATAAAAAAATAATGATAAAAACCACTACATGTGGGTTTCAGACCAGCCTGTTCTGTGCCTCCACCCCTCCTACCAGTCTCCTTGTGCTTTCTTCTTTACTTGTCTAGTTGTAGGACTTACATTCAGACAAATATCAGGTGGTTCTGAATGACGGTTGTTCTGTATTTTAGTTATAATTTTGATGTGGTTGTGGGAGATGTCGAGTACTGGAGTTTACCTACATTGCCATCTTGGTCTCCTCCAATGGTATTTTTAATAGCATAATATTGGAAACCATCTAAAAGGCAATCAATGGGGAATGGATAAACTATGATATCCTAATATGTAAAAACCCTGGGTCCGTCAACATCCACAAAGACCAGAGGCTCGACCTAACACTCAGGCTGTGCACACAACAGGCTCTCGTGGGTGGGGACTTGTGGCAGGGGACACAGGGATGGGGGAGGTGGGACTGGCAATCACACTCACTCACAACCACACACACGCACACATACACACAGCGTCCACCAGCTCACAGCCTTTTCTCCCTTACTTTCCTTCCCAGCTCACTCTGGGAGCCTCTCTCAGAATGAAGAAACAAAACAGACTGGGCCTGAAGAGGCCTGGATGGAAGGGAGGGTGGGCAGAGGGTGGAGAGGACCCCACTGGCCCCACCCCCTCCCAGCTGGGAAAGAGGAAGAGGGAGACAGGGAGGCAGGGAGGCCTGGAGGACTGCTGAGAAAAACAGAGACAGAGACTGGGCAAGAGCAGGCTGGCAGGTGAGGGCAGTTGGGGGTGAACAGTCAGTCAAAGGCAATTGGGGGCAATCAGGCAGGCAGGCAGGTGAGCAGTTAGGAGCCAGCAGTCCCAGATTGCGAGAGGTGGGATTGGGCCTAAACCAGCAGTTGGACATCCCCCAAGAGGTCCCCGATTGGAGAGGGTTCAGGCTGGGCTGAGGGACACCCCCCCGACGCCCAGTGCATGAATTTCGTGCAACAGGCCACTAGAGTTCATATCACAGAATACTAAGCCAATGTTAAAATAAATGAATGTATATTTCCAGAGCTGGTAATGTGACTAAAGCTGAAAAATATAAAGTTTAGCACATATAAGGAAATTTATAGAATGTTATTTCTGTACATTTAAAATATTCAAAATAATAATATATGTTGAGAACATAGACTAATTGAAAGTGGCTATTTTCTGGAAAAGAAAGAAATAGGGTTTGTTATTTGTAGTGTTTTATTTCTTTTAAAAGAAAAAAATATGGTTCAAATTGCAAGATATTAACATCTGTTAAATCTGAATGGCAGATGCATAAATATTTGTAACATTTTTTGTTTTCTTGTGTAATAAACATTTTTATAATTTAAAAGATAATAAAAAGAAAGGAAAAGATTAAATAAATTCTTACTCTACAATTGACAGATTTGGAAGTTAAGACCTAGAAAAATTAAGTGACTTCAAAGCCTTACTAGCAGCCAGAATTGGAATCCAGGCTTTCTAACTTGCAGTCCAGGACTCCCACAATGCCTCAGGTACATATTATTGCCACCTTCATTAGAAGATACACAAAATTACAGGCTTAAGAAATGGTATGGAAAGCCAATAGTGGGACTGTCCTCAATAACCCAAAGTCATTCCCTAAAGGCCTCTCACCTAAAGAGTAACATTTATAAACTCTCTGAGAAAACTACATAGCTCATTTACATAATGGCTTCACTGCAAACCTTATTATAACTTCTGACAACTGCCAATTATGGGAAAACACCATGAACAAAAAAGAAATATCCCTAGGAAAAGTCTACAGAGGCTACAAAATCCCTGCTTATTACCTGGTTGGTGGAAGAGTGCACCTCTCATTCATCTTTCTGAAGTTGAGTTATCCTCAAAATTTAATCAGGTCAATAATGCCAACTATTCTTTCTCAAACTGTTGGATTCTGATCTCTATAAGAAACCTCCAGATGCCCTGATGCAGACAATTCATTGGCAAAGTCTAAAGAGAGTGAGCTTCACTACTTATTCTTGGTATCCTCTCTCCACTTACCTTATCCATGGTTATCAATGGCTTCATTCATAAAGTACACTTCTGAATTGAAGACTGAGTTTTCAAATTATTTTCCAGTGCCTAGTACTTAATTGCAATTAAGAACAATAGCTATTTTTTTCCATCTTCAACCAAGGATATGTGTGTGTTTTCTATTGATTTTAGAAAGGGGGGGGGTGCAGAAATGGAGAGAGAAAGAGAGAGAAACACTGATGTGAGAGAAAACCATCGATCGGTTGTCTCCCTGCCCTGACAGGAAATTGAAACTACAATTTAGGTATGTTCCTTGACCACGAATCGAACCTGCAGCCTTTTGGCGTATGAGATGATCCTCCAACCAACTGAGCCACCTGGCTAGGGCAACAAAAATAGCTAGTTTTATTAAATGCTCACTAAGGGCTAGATATTGTTCTATATACTTTTTTCTTTTAAAAAATGGGTGGCCCTAATCAGTTTGGCTCAGGGGATAGAGCGTCGGCCTGCAGACTGAAAGGTCCCAGGTTCGATTCTGGTCAAGGGCATGTACCTTGGGTGTGGGCACATCCCCAGTAGGAGGTGTGCAGGAGGCAGCTGATCGATGTTTCTCTCTGATCGATGTTTCTAGCTCTCTATCCCTCTCCCTTCCTCTCTGTAAAAAAATCAATAAAATATATTTTTAAAAAAACACACACATCTGATAAAAGATTTAAATACATAATTTATAAAGGAACCTTAAAAATCTACATTAACAAGACAAATACCCAGACAAAACATGGGAAAATATATGAATAAACATTTCACAAAAGAAGATAAACAAATGGCTAATAAATACATGAAAAAAATGCTTAACACTATTTATTATTAGGGAAATGAAAATTAAAATCATAATGAAAGACCATTTCATGCTTTATGGGATGTTCTAATGAAAATAAGACAATAAAAAATATTGTGTGGACAAGGAAAAACTGGAACACTCATATATTACTGGTGATAATGTAAAATGGTATAGCCGCTTTACAAACAGTTTTGAAGTTTCTCAAAAAGTTAAATATAAATTTGCTGTATGGCCCAGAATTTCCTTTCTAGTTGCATACTTAAGAGAAATGAAAATGTTATGTCCACACAAAAACTTTGACATAAATATTCATAGAAACATTACTGAAACTAGCCCAAAACAAGAAATAACTCAACTGCTCATCAACTTCAATATACTAGGCAGCAATAAAAATTCATGAACTAATAATACAGTGGTACATTATCCTAAGTGAAAGAAGCCAAAAACTATAAACCACATATCATATAATTCCATTTTAATAAAATTTCAAAAAATGTAAAATTTATAGAGAAGAAATGAGTTTACTGATTGCCTGGGACTGAGAGTTATTAACTGTAAATGCATGTGTGGGATCTTATTGCAGACATGAAAATGTTCGGTAACTCATTTATAGTACGGATGCACCACTCAACAAAGTTATTAAAATCATTGAATTGCACACTTGAAATCAGTGATTTTATTATATGAAAAAAACTCAAAATTTTTAAAAACCTGAACAAATACATACTCCATGACCCATAAATTTTAGTCCTAGATACACTGAGTGGCCAGATTATTATGACCACCTGACGTTTGTAGGCAAATTAGCTATAATTTCGCACTGAAGTTGCTAGAGGGCCAGACCATTATAAATAGGGAAGCAGGTTGTTTACCACGACAGTAGAAGTGATTTTATTTATTTTTTTAAAATATATTTTATTGGTTTTTTTACAGAGAGGAAGGGAGAGGGGTAGAGAGTTAGAAACATCAATGAGAGAGAAACATCGATCAGCTGCCTACTGCACACCCCCTACTGGGGATGTGCCTGCAAACAAGGTACATGCCCTTGACCGGAATCGAACCTGGGACCCTTCAGTCTGCAGGCCGACGCTCTAATCCACTGAGCCAAATAGGTTAGGGCAGAAGTGATTTTTTTAAATTAAATCTTTATTGTTCAGATTATTACAGTTGTTCCTCTTTCTTCCCCCCATAGCTACCCTCCACCCAGTTCCCACCCCACCCTCTGCCCTTACCCCCCCCACACTATCCTCATCCATACGTGTACAATTTTTGCCCAGTCTCTTCCTGCACCCCCACATCCCTTTCCCTCCCGAGAGTAGTCAGTTTTTAGATTCACTTGTTGATAGATGTGTATTTGTTGTTCATAATTTCTATCTTTACCTTTTTTTCCTTCTTCTTAAAGGATACCTTTCAGCATCCTATCTAATAATAGACAAACATGGTAATTGAGCATACCTTTGCTATGCCTCCCATTGGCTAATCAGCAATATATGCAAATTAACCGCCAACAAAGATGGCGGTTAAATTGCATACGTAGGCGTGAAGCGGCGGAGCGAAGACTGAAGGCGGCTTCGGCAGGACCAGCGAAAAGCTTGAAGGTGGCTCTGGCTGGAGCGAAAGCCTGGGTCCGGGGGGCTGAAGGAAAACTGGTGCTGGCAGCCAGGGGAAGGAAAGGCCTATTGCATGAATCTTTTCATGCAACAGGCCTCTAGTTTCATATAATACTGGTTTGGTGGTGATGAACTCCTTTAGCTTTTTCTTATCTCTGAAGCTCTTTATCTGACCTTCAATTCTGAATGATAGCTTTGCTAGGTAGAGTAATCTTGGTTGTAGGTTCTTGGTATTCATCACTTTGAATATTTCTTGCCACTCCCTTCTGGCCTGCATAGTTTCTGTTGAGAAATCAGCTGACTGTCGTATGGTTACTCCCTTGTAGGTAACTGACTGTTTTCTCTTGCTGCTTTTAAGATTCTCTGTTTGTCTTGGCATTTTAATTATGATGTGTCTTGGTGTGGTCCTCTTTGGATTCCTGTTGTTTGGGGTTCTCTGCACATCCTGGACTTGAAAGTCTATTTCTTTCACCAGGAAGGAAAAGCTTTCTGTCATTATTTCTTCAAATAGGTTTTCAATATCTTGCTCTCTCTCTTCTTCTGGCACCCCCGTAATTTGGATGTTGGTACGTTTGAAGTTGTCCCAGAGGCTCCTTACACTATCTTCATATTTTTAGATTCTTTTTTCTTTCTGCTTTTCCAGTTGGTTTTTTTTTTTTGCTTCTTCATATTTCAAATCTTTGACTTGATTCTTGCGATCCTCTAGTCTGCTGTTGGAACTCTGTATAATATTCTTTATTTCAGTCAGTGTATGCTTAATTTCGAGTTGGTCCGTTTTCATAACCTCGAGGGTCTCATTAGATTTCTTGAGGGTCTCACTAAATTTATTGGCGGTTTTTAGAAAATTCTTGAAAAACCTTATAAGTGTGGTTTTGAACTCTATATCCAGTAGTTTGCTTTCCTCCATTTGTCATTTGTGACCATTTTCCTCCATTCTGTCATTTGTGTCATTTCTGTCATTCTGTTTCTTTGTCTCTTCATTTTTCATGCTTCTCTGTGTTGATAGAGTGGCTTTCTGTGCTAGGGGTTCTATAGGGCCCAGTGGCTCAGCCTCCCCAATTACCTGAGGTGGACACTCTTGGTGCACCCCTTTGTGTGCTGGGTGCACAGTCTTGTTGTAGTTAAGCCTTGATTGTTGTAGGTATCACTGGGAGGAATTGACCTCCAGGCCAATTGGCTGTGAGAATCAGCTGTGTCTACAGTGGGAGAACTTCTGTGCTGGAGACACCCTACTGGGGCAAGACTTGCTTCAGTGGGGCTTTGGTGCTCACTGAGTCTGCCCCCTGAGTGTGACCCTTATGGATCTGAGGAGTTTTAATCTGAATGGTCCCACTCTGACCACTGGGTGCAATGGCTCTTGGATCTCTAAGAAGGTGCTAATTTAGCCTCCACCTGAGGCTACCCAGTAGGAGCTGTGGAGATATCTGCAGATTCCTCTTCTTTGTTTGGGGTTTGGAGCTGCCCAGATGAGGCCCAGCTGTGAAGCAATGCAAGCTGCTGTGGGGCCTTGGGCCTTCTTTTGGAAGTTCTGGGTCTCTCTGAGCCAGCTGCAGTTTGTTAGGTAATTTTCAGATTGCAAAGGGCCAGGCCTTTCATATGCAAAAGCTTGGGTGGGGCAGGGTCTCAGGGGATCAACAGGGCAGAGCAAGCAGCTATGGCTGCTCCTGAGTCCTACCCAAAGAGGCCCCCCGTCTCAGTATCCCAGTAATCACTGCAAGCATCTCTGAGAGAAAGCCGCCCTCGAGTTCCGACCGATGCCAGACAGTCCAGTTTCTCCCCGTATGAGTCTGGGTCCCCAGAGACTCGCTCGGAACTGGAGTTCAGAGCAGTCGGGAGCTTGAGACTCCTTCCCGATTGAAAAAGACAACCATGTCCTCAGTTGCCAGCCCTTTCCACATGCACTGCGTCCTCAGTTGCCAGCCCTTTCCGCGTGCACCTCCGTACCTCTGGACTTCTGCACCTCCTCTGAGTCTCAGTGTGCTTTTCTCTTTTCCATCTAGTTGTAGAATTTCCACTCAGCCAGCCTTCCTGTGGTTCTGGATGATGTCCGTTTTGTCTTTTAGTTGTATTTTTGAAGTGGTTGTGCGAGGCAGCAATTTCTGGTATTTACCTATGCCGCCATCTTGGTTTCTCCTCAGAAGTGATTTTTCTTTTGAAGATATGGGTAAACAATGTGATTTAATAGCCTTTGAACATGGGATATATTTGAACGTGAGTGGCCAGATTCTTATGACCACCCCATCAGTACTTCGTTGGGCCACCTTTTGCCTTCAGTACTGCGGCAATTCCTCTTGGCATTGACTCTGCAAGATGTTGAAAGGTGATGCGAGGAATCTGACACCATGCCTGTTGAATAGCACTGTCCAGTTCTGTGAAATTTGGTGGTTGTGGAACCAGCTGCCTGATGGCTCTTTCAACTTCGTCCCACAAATGCTCAATTGGATTGAGATCTGGTGATTGTGGGGGCCACCTAAGCAAGGTAAAGTCTCCCTCATGTTCTTAAAACCACTCCTGCACAATACGAGCACCGTGGCACGGCACATTGTCTTGTTGGAAGAAGCCATCTCCATTGGGATACGCCATCAACATGATAGGATGAACTTGATCAGCAACGATACTTAGGTATATTGTGCTAGTCAGACATTGTTCTGCATGAATTAAAGGGCACAAATCATTCTAGGAAAACATGACCCAAACCATAACACTGCCCCCACCAGCTTGAAGGGTTGTACTTATGCATGTGGGGTGCATGCTTTCATACTGTTTCCGCCAAATTCTCACTCTGCCATCTACATGATGCAACTGGAAACGTGATTCATCGGACCACATGACTTTTTTCCAATGCTCGATTGTCCAATCCTTGCGTTCCTGTGTGAATTGGAGACATTTTATCTTGGTAACTGCAGACAGCAAAGGTGTTTGAACAGGCCTTTGGCTTCCACATCCCATATAAGGCAGTGTACAGCTAATTTGCCTATAAACGTTCGCTGGTCATAATAATCTGGCCACTCAGTGTATATCTGTAATAGATATCACACATGTATGTTCACCTTAAAGGCATGTAAAAGAATTTAATAGCTGTGCTACTTGTAATAATCCCAAACTGGAAACAACCATACTGTCTATTAACACAGAATGGATAAATATGCTATGATATATTAATTTCCTGGAATAGTATACAATACTGAGAATGAACAATTTCTAACCATAATGATGCAGAGATGAATCTTACAAACTTAATGTTTGTTGAATGAAAGAATCAAGGCACAAAAGAGTGTAAAATGTATGATTCTATTTATATAAAAAGCAATAATAAAGAAAACTAGTATGTACTCTTATAAGTCATAACAATGGTAAACTTCTAATATGGTATTGTGATGAGAAGGGGTCAGAATTAAACTTTTATATGTAGCTAATACTCTATGACTTTTTTAACTGCATTTTTTTATTTTTAATACTCACCCAAGGATATGTTTATTCGTTTTAGGGAGAGGAATGAGGAGAGAGAGTGAAACATCAATGTGAGAGAGAAACATTCACTGCCTGCCTTTCATTGGTGCCCCAACTGGGGACCTAAAGTGCAACCTAGATATATGCCCTAACCGGGAATTGAATGTGATTTTCTTTCAGAGCAAAGTAGAACAGCTTTTGTCTTTGAACCTTTTCCACCCATTTTTAATTGAGCTCTAGTTTATGGAGAAAGAAATAAACATAGATCTGACATGTACATTTTGACAATTTTTAAAATGTCATTTCATGCACTAAAACACAACATACACCAATATTATTGACTACATTCCCTATGCTGTACTTCACAACCCCATGACTATTTTGTAACTACCAATCTGCACTTCTTAATCTATTCACCTTTTTCACCCAGTCTTCCAACCATCCACCCCTCTGGCAAACTACAGTCTACTCTGTATCTGAGTCTGTTTCTATATCATTTGTTTATTTTGTCCTTAAATTTCTGCTTATAAGTGATATCATATGGTACTTACCTTTTTCTGACTTATTTCATGTAGCATAATGCCCTCCACACCCATCCATGATGTTGCAAAAGGTAAGATTTCATTCTTTTTTATGGCCAAGTAATATTCCATTGTATATATGTACTCAGTTTTGTGGGGTTTTTTTTTTTACCTACTCATCTATTGATGGAAATTTGGGTTGCTTCAATATCTTGGCTATTGTAAATAACACTACAATGAACATAGGGATGCATACAGTTTTTCAAATTAGTGTTTTTGGTTTCTTCATATATATACCCAGAAGTGGAATTGCTGGGTCATAAGGCGGTTCCATTTTTAATTTGTTGAAAACCATACATACTGATTTCCACAGTGGTTGCACCAGTCTGCATTCCCTGCAACAGCATAGGAAGGTTCCTTTTTCCCTAAATCCTCACAAGCATTTGTTTGTTGATTTCTTGATGATACACATTCTGACTAAGCAGTAAATCACTAACATTTCTCTTGGGAACATTTTTTTTTCCTGACATATCTCCCCAGACAAGGGAAATAAAAAGAAAAAAATAAGCAAACAGGACTATATCAAACTAAAAAATTTTTACATTGCAAATGAAACCACCAACAAAAGTTAAAGATAACCTACTGAATGGAAGAAGATATTTGCCAATGATACATCTGATATGGGATTAATATCCAAAATTTATAAAGAACTCAGACAACTCAACAGGAAAATAATAATAATCCAATTAAAAATGGGCAGAGGCCTAGCTGGTATGGCTCAGTGGTTGAGTGTTGCTCCATGAACCAAGAGGTCACCAGTTCAATTCCCAGTCAGGCCACTTGCCAGGTTGCGGGCTTGATCCCCAGTAAGGGGCATGCAAGAGGCAGCCAATCAATATTGCTCTCTCCCATGGATATTTCTCTCTCTCTATCTCTGTTCCTCTCTCTCTAAAATCAATTAAAACATATATTTTTTAATTTAAGTGGGCAGAAAGATTGAAGATGACTGACGATGGGAAGGCAGGCTGCAAGATAATGTATGAGTGAGAGAACAAAAGAGAATGTGTGGACATATGGGGAGTGTCTATTTGTGAGTGAGGGAGAGCTATATTCAAAAGGACTGTTGGGGACTGCAGGACTGCGCTCCCCTGACCAGGCAGCCTCCACTGCTGCTGAAATCTCTCCCAGAACGACCGGCTCTGTCACAGAGACTGTGCCAACTTGAAGGGGAGAGTGGCTGTGATTGGAAGCCTAGCCTTACCTTCAACCAGGAAAAATCGGATACCTCCCAGGATCCTACAACCATAACACCCAGGGACCAGCTGCGAACCCAAGAACACCTGGTCTCAAGCAGCATGAATATGCAGACTCAGACTAGCTCTGCACCTTCTCATTGACAGGACAGATTTCTCCCAGAGAAAGGTGAGGTCTATGATCCAGGCTGGAGGGAAAAATGCGTGCAGTGGAAACTCGAGGTCCAGAGGAAGTCTGCACCCCACAAAATCCACGGCCCTTAGGGCCAGCCTAGTCCATGAAAGTGGAAGGGGGTTCACAGGTCTGCTGGCAGAAGGGAACTCTAGAAATCAACCCATAGCTGCACTAGGCACAAAAAAGCAACCTGAAGTTTTACCAGTAAACTGGATGCACTGTGCCAGGGGAAAAAAGACTTACGGAGATGTGCGCAGAGTCGCGCGCAGTGCCGGGGTGAAAAAGTCTGAGTTCCTGTGCTTACTCTGGCTCTATTTTCTCTTTAAATCCTTGCTTTTGATTACTAAGCCCAGTACATAGGATCACCCAATTGAAAAAACAATCAACAACAAAAAAAAACCGCTCAGAGACTGCAGGGGAAAGTTGTTTTTGTGAAACTTGGGGATCAGAGCAGGGAGACATGATCAGAAAACCAGCTCTGGGGCAGTCCATTTCCACAAACCAGTATTAAGTGCAGCAGGGAAAACAAAATATAAACACTGGGTAGAGAGGACTTATAGACCTGGATGTCAGTAGAGAAACACTGCCACCCAGGGGTTGAATCATAAATTGACTCTGGTGTAAATACAACTAAAGGCAGGCTGAGAAACAAAGAAATAATGCCTAATTGAAAATAGGATTGTAGCTTACGACACAGAGGAGCAGTGGAATGCAGGGAGCTTCGATACTTTCCTGACTACCTGACAGGAAAGAGGCTTGCCAAACAGAACAGTAAAGGAAGTGAATGACCGTCAATACTGCACATTTTTATTTTTTATCTTTTATTTAAGAAACTAATTTTTTTCTTTTTTTCTCACTTGATTTTACCTTTATAATTATTAAATTTTTATTTTAATCAGTATTATTACTGCCATTATTTTATCTTTTCTTTAAAGTTTCATTTTATTTTCTCTTCATTTTATTTTATTTTGGGATTACTGTTCTACCTTCAATTTTCATTTGTCCTTTAGCATCATTTTACTCTATCTCAATTTTACTTTTATGCCAACACTCTCTTCCTCACTTTTCCCCTTTTGTTGTCTGCCGGGAGCCGGTCCATCCTTGCTGTTTCAAGGGACCTGGCATATATGGCATGCGGTTCTTGATATGTTTGCTCACCTTCTTGGGGCTGTGTTTTAACCAAGGTCACCTCTCCGAGAAAGGTTGAATCCCCAGGTAGGGATTTTCCCCTGAAGTTAGGGAGGGGATGAAACTCCTTAACTAAGTGCCAGGCGGTAGTTAATCAATTTAACTACAAACAATCATGCTTAAGCTACATAATCTTTACTCCCTGGAATGGAGATAAGAAACGCCCTAACCTTTGGAATAGAAATTGACAGGATTAAAATCAACTGGTATAAATACAGATGTAACAAGACAGCAAGACACAGAACTTATAAGACAGAACTGAGAACACAGGGCTTGGAAGACAGGACCAAGAGAGACAGAGCCTAGGCACAGAACCTACACAGAACGTTCTCTAGAAACAGAAGAACTTTGCTGGCGAGAGCATGCCGGAGGATCCTGGACCGGGACTGGCCTCGGAGCCTGGAGGCAGAGCCTGGCGAGAGAGCATGGCAGGGGATCCTGGACTGAACCTGACTGCGGAGATTGGCAGGAGAGCCTGACTAGAACCTGGTGACTGAACCTGGCTGGAGATCTGAAGCAGAGCCTCTCTGGAGATCAAGACCAGAACTTGGCTGGAGATCCTGGCTAGGCTGCTGATCAACTGAACACTGTCTCCGTGTCCTTCCTTCTTCGCCGACTCCGTCTACGCCTTTGGGAACCCCTGGACCTGCTGGGGTTGGACCCCCGGCAGTTGTCCTGTTTCTCTTACCCTAATCCTGCTTTAGACTTTCCCTATTCCTTCTTTTTACTCCCTGTTAAAAATTCATCCAATTTATATATCTAATTTCCAATACCCTGTTCCAAGTCCTTACACACTCCTCTCTTCTTTCTTCACTATCCAAATTTTTTCTCCCTCCCCTTTTGTTTGTTC
The DNA here is from genome assembly GCF_963259705.1 of Myotis daubentonii. Classification (NCBI taxonomy): domain Eukaryota; kingdom Metazoa; phylum Chordata; class Mammalia; order Chiroptera; family Vespertilionidae; genus Myotis; species Myotis daubentonii. The sequence continues at coordinate 93,114,988 of NC_081861.1, read as the reverse complement.
GTCTGTTTTTGTTAGTTTTTTTGTAGTTTTATTTTGTCTTGTTTTGTTTTCTGTTTTTTTTTTCCTTTTGCCCTTCTTTCTCTCTGTCCTATTGTTGTTATTTGTTTGATTGTTGATTAGATTGTTTTTTTTGTTTGTGTGATTGTTTCTCTTTTTTTTTTCTTCTGTTTTCCTCTCCTTCCTTGCTATTAGTTGTTGTTTGTAGTTTACATTCATCTCTGGGTGTTTGTTGTTTGCATTTTTTTGGATTAGTTGTTGTTCTATTGGAGTTTAGTCCCCATATAAATAGTTTTTCCTCCTTCATTTTTTATTCTCTTTTTTTTTAATTCCCTAATTCTGTTTTCTCTGGTAGTCACCTTAATTTAGGTTTATTAGTATTGTGAATACATTTGTGTTCCGTGCCTTGTTGTGTTGTATTTTGTGCCTTTAAGTCAACACAGGAAAGAGAGGTACATTACCAGACATCCGGAGAAGAGAGATCATGGGGACACAAAGAAACAGCCCGCATACAAAAAAAAAAGGGCCATCACCAGAAAAGGAAGTAAATGAAATGGAGGCAAGCACTATGTCAGAGAAAGGATTCAAAGAAATGGTCATAAGGTCGCTGAAAAGGTTGGAAGACAAATCCAACAATATGTGTAAAAACCAAGAGGAAATGAAGAAGAACCAAGAAGAAATGAAAAATGACATCACTGTAATAAAGAACTCAATAGAAAGCATCAACAGTAGACTGGAAGAAGTAGAGGACCGCATCAGTGAGCTACAAGACAAGGTAAGAAAAAATAAACAAACAGAGCAGAATCTAGAAAAAAAAATTAAAAAACAGGACAGCCTAAGTGAACTTTGGGACAACACAAAATGAAACAACATCTGCATAACAGGAGTCCTAGAAGGAGAGGAAACTGAGGAGGGAATAGAAAATCTGTTTAAAGAAATGACAGAAAACTTCCCTGATATAGGGAAGAAAAAACTCACACAAGTGCAAGAAGCTCACAGAGTCCCAAACAAAATGAGCCCCAAAAGACTGACGCCAAGGCACATCATAATTAAATAGGAAAACAACAAAGACAAAGTAAGAATTTTAAAAAGCAGCCAGAGAGAGACAGAAAGTTACTTGAAAGGATCCCCCATCAGACTAGTGACTGATTTCTCAACACAAACACATCAGGCCATAAGGTAATGGAATCAAATATACAAAGTCATGCAAAGAAAGGGTCTGAATCCAAGAATACTGTACACAGCAAGGCTATCAAACAAAATTGAGAATGAAATCAGGAGCTGCAAAGATAAAAAAAGACTAAGGAAATTTATTACCACCAAACCAGCAATGCAAGAAATGTTAAAGGATCTGCTATAAAAGGAATTAATAGGAAGCGAAGAAGGAACACAGGCATGAAGAATAAAAATGTCAACAAACAAGTACCTATCAATAATCACTTTAAATGTAAATGGATTAAATGTCCCAAACTAAAGACATAGGGTAGCTGAGTGGATATGAAAACATGACCCACATATCTGCTGACTACAGGAAACCCACCTCAGAAAAAAGTATTCACACAGACTGATGGTGAAGGGATGGAAAAAGGTTTCTCAGGCAAAAAAAAATGAACAAAAAAAAGCTGGGGTATCAATACTTATATTTGACAAATTAGATCTTGTTATGAAGGACATAACAAAAGATGAGGAAGGCCACTTCATAAATACTAAAGGGAGTGATCCAACCAAAAGATATAACAAAGGGTACACATATACAGCCAAACAGGAGCACCAAAATACATAAAAACTTCTGGAGGATACCAAAGGAGAAATTAACAGCAGTGCAGTCATAGAAGGGAACTTTAATACCCCACTAACACCACTGGACAAATCCTCTAAACAAAAAATCAGCAAAGAAACGTCAATCCTAAATGACTCACTAGATCAGATGGAATTAATTGACATCTTCACAACATTTCACCCCAAAGCCACAGAATATACATTCTTCTCAAGTGAACATGGGTCATTTTAAAAGATAGACCATATATTGGGACACAGGCAAGTCTCTTCAAATTCAAGAAGATAGAAATCATATCAAGTATTTTCTCAGATCACAATGGCATAAAACAAGAAATCAACTATAATAAAAACAATGAAAAATGTGAAACACCGGGAAGCTAAATAGCATGATATTAAACAATGACTAGGTTAGCAGAGAGATCAAAGAAGAAAGAAAAAGCATATGGCAACAAACGACAATGAAAACAAAACAATCCAAAATCTATGGGACACAGTGAAAGTAGTCTTGAGAGGGAAGTTCATAGCTCTACAGGCCTGCCTGAAAAAACAAGAAACAATGGTAATAAATTATCTAACCTAAAAACTCAAAGACTTAGTAAGAGAGCAACAAGAAAAGCCCAGTGTAAGCAGAAGAAAGGAAATAATAAAGATCAGAGCAGAGATAAATGACATAGAGACCAAAAAAAACCAAAAACGAACAAACAAAACAAAACAAAAACAATCCAAAGATCAACAAAACCAAGAGCTGGCTCTTTGACAGGATAAACAAGATTGATGAACCTCTAGCCAGATTCACCCAGAAGCAAAGAAAGAGGACCCAAATAAACAAAATCAGAAGTGAAAGAGGTGAAGTAACAACCGATCCCAGAGAAACACAAACGATTATGAAAAAATACTATGAACAACTCTATTCCAACAAAATGGACAACCTAGATGAAATGGACATATTCTTAGAAAAATACAAGCTCCTAAAACTCAACCAAGAAGAATCAAAAAACCTGAATAGCCTGATAACTACCAAAGAAATTGAAACAGCGATAAAAACTCTTCCAGCAAACAAAAGACCTGGTCTGGGTGGCTTTAAAGGGAAATTCTACCAAGCATTCAAAGAAGAACTAAAACCTATCCTACTCAGACTATTACAAAAAATTCAAGAAGCCATCATTACCCTAATGCCAAAACCAGATAAAGACACCACAAAAAAAGAGAACTACAGGCCAATATCCTTGATGAACACAGATGCTAAAATCCTCAACAAAATTCTAGCAAATTGGATTCAGCAATACATTAGAAAGGTCATACACCATGACCAAGTGGGATTTATTCCTGGAATGCAAGGATGTTACAATATCCGCAAATCAATAAATGTGATACATCACATAAACATACTGAGAGACAAAAATCACATAATCATATCAATTGATGCAGAAAAAGCATTTGACAAAATCCAACACACTTTCTTGATAATAACTCTCAGCAAGGAGGGAATAGAGGGATCATACCTCAACATAATAAAAGCACTATATGACAAACCTATAGCCAACATCATACTCAATGGGCAAGAACTAAACCCATTTCCCTTAACAAGAACAAGACAAGGATGCCCACTTTCACCACTCCTGTTTGACATAGTACTAAAAGTACTAACCATAGCGATCAATCAAGAAGAAATAAAAGGCAACCAAACAGGAAAAGAAGTAAAACTGTCCTTATTCACAGATGATATTATACTATACATAGAAAACCCCAAAGACCCCATCAAAAAATTACTAGACCTAATAAATGAATTTGGCAATGTAGCAGGATACAAAATTAACACCCAGAAAACTATGGCCTTTTTATACACCAATAATGAACTCAAAGAAAGAGAAATGAAAAAAAAAATCCCATTTACCATTGTACCAAAAAAATTAAGATACCTAGGAATAAACTTAACTAAGGACATAAAAGACCTGTACTTGGAAAACTACAGGACATTGAAAAAAGAGATAGAGGAAAACATAAACAAATGGAAGAACATACCATGTTCATGGATTGGTAGAGTCAACATCATTAAAATGCCCATACTACCTAAAGCAATCTATAGATTCAATGCAATACCTATTAAAATACCAATGGCATATTTTAAAGCTCTAGAACTAACTCTGCAAAAATTCATCTGGAATAAAAAAAGACCTTGAATACCCTTAGCAATCCTGAGAAAGAAGAACAAAGTTGGAGGGATCACAATACCAGACATCAGGCTATATTACCAAACCACGTTTCTCAAAACTGTCTGGTACTGGTACAAGAACAGACATATAAATCAATGGAACAGAATAGAGAACCCAGAAATTGACCAAAGCCATTATACTCAATTAATATTTGACAAAGTAGGCAAGAGCATACAATGGAGTTAAAACAGTCTCTTTAATAAATGGTGCTGGGAAATTTGAACAGATACATGCAAAAAAATGAAACTAGATCACCAACTTACACTATATATGAAAACAAACTCAAAATGGTTAAAGGAATTGAATGTAAGACGGGAAACCATAAAAATCCTACAAGACTCCATAGGCAGCGAAATTATATACATATGTTGTAGCAATATCTTTACAGACACAGGTCCTAGGGCAAGAGAGACTAAGGAGAAAATAAATAAACAAATGGGACTACATCAAAATAAAAAGCTTCTTCACAGCAAAAGAAACCACCAACAAAACAACAAGAAAGCCTACTGCATGGGAGAAAATATTTGCCAATGTTATCTCTGATAAGGGTTTAATCTCCAACATTTATAGGGAACTCATACAACTTAACAAAAGGAAGATAAACAATCCAATCAAAAAATGGGCAAAGGACCTAAATAGACACTTTTCGAAAGAGGACATTCAGAAAGCCAAGAGACGTATGAAAACATGCTCAGAGTCACTAATCACCCGAGAGATGCAAATCAATACAACAATGAGGTAACACCTCATACCAGTCAGAATGGCTATCATCAACAAATCAACAAAGGACAAATGCTGGAGAGGATGAGGAGAAAAAGGAACCCTCTTGCACTGCTGGTGGAATGCAGACTGGCGCAGCCATTGTGGGAAATAGTATAACATTTCCTCAAAAATTCAGAAATGGAACTGCCATTTGACCCAGTAATACCACTTTTAGGAATATATCCCAAGAAAACCGAAACACCAATCAGAAAGGATATATGCAGCTCTATGGTCATAGCAGCACAATTTACAACAGTTAAGATTTGGAAACAGCCTAAATGCCCATCAGCAAATGAGTGTATTAGAAAACTATGGTACATCTACACAATGGAATACTACGCTGCTATAAAAAAGAAGGAATTCTTAACCATTTGCAGCAGCATGGATGGAACTGGAGAGCATTATGCTAAGTGAAATAAGCCAGTCAGTGAAAGAAAAATACCACATCATCTCACTCATTTATGGATAATAAAGATAATTATAACCTGATGAACAAAAAGATAGATATAGAGGCAGAGAAGCATCAAACAGACTGTCAAATTACAACGGGAAGGCTGGGGAGGGTTGGGGGGGCAGGTAAGATAGCAACCATATAAGCAGAACCAATGGATGCAAGACACTAGGGGGGGGGGGTAAAGGCATTTGCCAGGGTGTAGGGGAGGCTGAGGGAAGGTCAATGGGGAAAAAAAGGAGACATGTGTACTACTGTTTGTAATATCTTAAATAATAAAATAAAATTTAAAAAAATTTAAGTGGGCAGAGGACCTGAATAGATATTCTCTAAAGAGGACATACAGATGGCCAATAGACATATGAAAAGATACTCTACATCACTAATCATCAGAGAAATACAATTAAAACCACATGGAAATAGGTGTTTGGGGTTTTTTCATATATATATCAGAATGTATATTTTTAATAGAAAAAAGAGTTCACTACTTCTGATAGCAAGAAAGTGGTATTAATGACTAAATAATAGAAAAAAATAGAACTTTAATATTTAGGATGATAAATATTTAAGGCCAGTGCCCAGCCAACATGGCTCAGTGGTTGAACATAAACTTATGAACCAAGATTTCATGGTTTGATTCCGAGTGAGGGCACTTGCCCAGGTTTCGGGCTTGGCCCCCAGTTCGGGGGGCATACAGGAGGCAACCGATCAATGATTCTTTCTCATCATTGATATTTCTTTCTCTTCCTCTCTCTTCTCCTCTAAAATCAATAAAAAATATATATATTTTTTTTAAAATGTAAGGCCAGTTTTGGAATGGTTCATCTAAAACCTCAAGAAACTAAAATATTCAGAATTGTGTGAAAAAAAATATCTTGCATAGTACGGATATAATCATTATTATGTGTGAGATTGTTTCACCAATAAAAATGGGGAAAGACATTTAAGAACAAACTTTATACTGTAAACATAACAATTATGTTCCCTAAATATACAAAAAAAACTGTCTTCTGAGTCACATACAAAGTATTATTTTGGAAGGCAAAGAGTAACTTGAGTACACATTTGGTTATGTTTAATTTAGTTAGCTGGAAAAAATAAACTGTAGTATGACTAAAACAGAAATGTAACTATTTATGCCAAAACACGTTTTTCCTATTTAAATATCCAAGTAGAAAAACAACTTATTTTTCTGTTCAAAATCCAAAATAATATTTTAACCAAAATCTTGGCAAGAAAAGGAGTTTACTTAACTATATGACAAGGATGAACTTTACCTGAACCCTGTTCTCCAAGGAGACAGAGAAGGTTTAGAATTCTCCCCATCTTTTTGGTTCTGAGAAATAACTAACTTCAAAGGACCACCCTGACCTCACTTATAAGACACATCTCCATCCTTTCATATGACTCATGTAAAATGCATAACACTCCTTTTTACCTGCTTCTATAAAATGCCAAATTTCATTCCTCTTCTATGGGATGCACCTCATTTATAAGGTTCTTCCCGTTGCACAAGTCTATATAAAATAACCCCCTTAATTGTTTGTCCTTGAAAAAGCTACAGTAATCAAAATAAGGTGGTAGTAAGAGAGTAGATTTTAAAAGTTCTCAACACAAGATTAAAAAAAAAATGTAACTATTGGGAGGGAGTGTCATAGTGGCATAAAGAGACATAGACTAATGGAACAGAGATACCAGAAATAAATCTCCCCATATATGGTGAAATTATTTTTTTATAAGGGCACCCTTCAAAGGGAAAAGGACAGTCTTTTCAACAAATAGAGCTAGGAAAACTTGATATCAACATAATTTGGGATTCCTTATGGAAAGTTCCAGCAAAGCATACATAAAAATGCCTATGTAGTCAATTATCATCTTTGTTGCACCTATTTAAATAATCATGTTAAATCTAATGAGGCCAGACTTACTTTGTAAAGAAGATTCAAAAAAGGGCATGACTTGTTATTAGAGACATTTATGTTTCAATGGAAAACTATAGCATACCTTTAAAGATCATTAGATTCTTGTTCTGTTCATTGTCTTTGAGCTGCTTTTACCCTCTTGGTAAATTACATTTTGTCAGTGCCTACCAAATTCTCAATTATTCTAGTTTCCTTCAATATCTGGCTCCAACTCTCCAAACTAACATTTCCAATTCTTCCCATCCTCCTGACTTATCATCACTAAGGGAAAAAAAAAACTGCCAACTTCCCAAAGCCCTGCAAGCTGAAACCAGACAACAATCTTGATTAACACTTCAAAAAATATTAACACAACGGATCATGTATGGGGAACACTCATGCATGGAATTGCTGCTCCATATGCCACTCAGGATGCTATTGGTTCAATATCTAGAAATCCTCACAATTGGTTGCCCAAACACCAGGTCTCAATGGATGGTTCAGCTGCTTTGTAACAAACAAATGGTGACCAAATGAGAAATGAACTTATATTGTTCAAATAATAAAGAATGTCTATTCTTTCCTTAATCAAGCAAAAGAGGACAGACAGAAAATCAGGATCAAGATGGAGGAGTAGGATGATCCTGAGCTCACCTCCTCCCATAACACAAAAAACTACAACTACATATAGAACAACAATCACTGAGAACTACCTGACGGTTAGCAGAACATATTTTTCAATAACTGATATAAAGAAAAAGCCATATCCAGATGGGTAAGAAGGGCAGAGATACAGTCTAGTCAGGACCCACACTCAGTGTGATGATCCACAAGTGGTAGGGATATCATAACTGTAGAGGTCCATCCTGAGGAGAGAGAGATCTGAACCTAACATGGGCTCCCCAGGCCAGCACACCCTCATCAGGGAAAGGAGTCCCCATAATATTTATAATAATAAAAGCATAATGTGTTAATTAGACCAGATGTCCTTAAGCTTCCAGACGAAGCTGGGGCTGCGAGGGAAGCCCGGGTCCCAGGTGCCTGCCTGTGGCTGGAGGGAAGCCTGGGTCCTGGGTGCCAGAGGGAAGCCAGTGCTGGCAGCCGAGGGAAGGAAGGCCTACTCTTGCAAGAATTTCATACATCGGGCCTCTAGTCTAGTTATAAAAAACAGTGGAGCTTACAATTGGGAGACCTGAAGAGCTGCAGGAAACTGAGACTCGTCTCTTAAAGTGCTCAAGCACAGCTCAGCCAATGTTTCTCAGTGGTTGAGTGTTGACCCATGAACCATAAGGTCAGGGTTCAATTCCCAGTCTGGGCGCATGCCCAGGGTTGCAGGCTCAATCCCCAATAGGGGGAGTGCAGGAGGCAGCCAGTCAATGATTTTCTCTCATCATTGATGTTTCTCTCTCTCTCTCTGCTTCCTCTCTCTGAAATCAATAAAAATATACTTTTGTGGTTTTCTAAATATATATTTTTTATTGATTTCAGAGAGGAAGGGAGAGCGGAGAAAGAGATAGAAACATCAATGATGAAAGAGAATCATTGATTGGCTGCCTCCTGCACATGCCTTACTGGGGATCGAGTGTGCAACCCAGGCATGTGCCCTTGACTGGAATTGAACCCAGAACCCTTCAGTCCACTGGCCAATGCTTTAGACACTGAGCCAAATCAGCTAGGGCTAAAATATAGCTTTGAAAAAGAACTCATGCACAAAATCCTTCACAATGACTCCCAGCACAGAGGTGCACCAGTCTGAAAATCGCCTGGGTCATATGTGAAGGAGATACATTGACCAATCTTAAGACAAAAGGTGGAAGAGCTGGTATCTGTTGGAACTTTCTATAGGGATGAAATTACTTGCAGGTACCATTTTTAAAATTTTCCTCCCACCTAGCTGAGAGGTGCCATTTTTCACATTCTCAATTAACCTTGTTAACACTGTTTACCCTACACTGGTATCTTGAAGATCTTGCCCACCCAACTTGCCTACTCCAACTTGCACCCCTCCAAAGTGGTTCCCACTCTATCTCAAAAAAGCAGGCACCCTCAGCCTATACTAAAACCCACCCAAAATATCTCCAGCCCTACACCCAGCATGCAGATTCAGCAGGCACTGGTATCCCTCAAAAATGACTCTCACCCTGTCACAATTGAGGGGATGGGCTCAGATAGCATCAGAGCCCTTCAAAGCAAGTCCTGCACCATCACACCAAGCAGGCAACCTCAGATGGCATCAGTACCCATCTAAAGTAGTTCCCAATTCAGGAGCAAACCCCCACATACCAGTGCATTCTCAGCAGCCAAGACCAAACAGTAATGAAAGCCTATTGCTCACATAAATGTGCCAGAAGCCACTGTGGTAAAACCCACCAGAGTTATGACCTACACACAAGTGTTCCCGCAGCAACCACCGCCAGACCTCACAGGCAGCCAGGGTGGGAGACAGCCCCATCATCCATCAGAACACAGGCAGCAGTTGTGGCTGAGCCTTATAGACAATCAGGCCAGAGGCTAACCCTATTCAACAGTGTACCCACAGCAGTCATAACCAGGCCTCACAGACAGCTAAGCCAGGGACCTGCCCTGCCCACTTGAATATTGACAAGTATTGAGGCTGAACCTCACAGCCAGTTGACTTGGGGCCAAATCCTTCCCACCAGCATGTCCCGGAAATTGCATCAGACTATAATAGGTGAGTGGACACAACCCATACAAGGGAAACCCCAGGAGCACATGGCTCTGGAGACCAGGGGAGATTGTGCCACTGGGTATCACAGGACATCTTCTATATAAGGCTACTCCTTCAAGAATAGAAAATATAATTTATCTACCTAATACACAGAAACAAATGGAGTAGGCAAAATGAAGAGATAAAGGAATATGTTCCAAATAAAAGTTCATGACAAAAACATAAGAAAAATAACTAAACAAAACTGAGATATTCAATCTACCAGATAAAGAGTTCAAAGTCATGATTATAAAGGTGTTCACCAAATTCAACAAGGAAGAATACAGTAAGAACTTCAACAAAAAGATAAGAAATATAGAAAAGGATTAAATGAGACTGAAGAATACAACAACTGAGATGAAAATTACACCAACACCAATGTGAATCAACAGCAGATTAAATGATGCAATAAAAATATTCAGTGATCTAGAAGGCAGAGTACAGCAGTGGAAATGGCCCAATCAGAACAGCAAACAGAAAAAAAGAATTTTAAAAAATGGGTTAGTTTAAGGCACGTCTGGGACATCAACTGCACTAACATTCATATTATAGGGATCCCAGAAGGAAGAGAGAAAGGGACAGAAAACTTACTTGAAGAAATAAAAGCTGCCCTGCCTGGTGTGGCTCAGTTAGTTGAGCATTATTCCATGTACCAAGAAATCACCAGTTCGATTCCCGGTCAGGACACATGCCTGGGTTGTGGGCTAGATCCCCAGTAGGGTGCATGCAGGGGGCAGCTGATCGATGTTTCTCTTTCACCAATGTTTCTCTCTCTCACTCCCTTCCTCATTGTCTGAAATCAATAAAAACATATTTAGAGAAAAAAAGAAATAAAAGCTGAAAACTTCCCTAACCTGTGAAAGAGACATCCAAGTTGAGGAAGCATGAAATTCCCAAACAAAATGAACCAAAAAAGACCCACACTAAAACACATCATAATTTAAATGTCAAAAGTTAAAAATATTCCAAGTGTCCATAAGTAGGTGAGAGGATAAAAAATCTGTGGTACATTTACACAATGGAATATTACATAGCCATAAAAAAGAAGGAAATCTTATCCTTTGTGACAGCATGGATGGGCCTGGAGAAGTGAAATAAGCCAGTCATAGAAAGGCAAATACCATATGATCTCAACTTATATGTGGAATCTAATGAACAAAATTAACTAACAAACAAAGTAGCAACAGTCTCATAGATACAAAGAACAGACTGACACCTGTCACATGTAATAGGTGTTACAGGGCTGGGTGAAAAAGGTGAAAAGATTAAGAGACAACAACAGCAGTACAGTAAAACATTGATATAATGGATTAATTGGGCAAGGGGGTGTCAGTTGAAGCTGAAAGTCTGTTATATGAAGTAGGTTTTCCGAATGTATACGTTAAAAACATGACAAATTAGTTTACCTATTTTTACTTATGTAGACACATTTGTATAATTAAGTGTATGTAAAAAAACTTTAATTTCACAGAAAAGTTTTCTGGTTGTATTACTGTAATTTTAAATTTATACTGAATAGGTATAGTAAATGCATGCATTCATCAGTCACCCGAATAAACAAATGCACAGGGCTGGGGCATGGCTTAGTGCACATGGGAACATCGTAGGCATGCAACAACAGAACCAGTTACCTCAAGATGTGGTATGATCACATGCTAAGCATTCCCCAAACACTGTTTATGAGCAGTGACTTGGATTTAAATATGTAGACTATAGTTGTAGATATGAAGTAGTTATTTATGTCAGAGAAATTACTACATGTTTTTTCTCTAACATATTGCCTATTCACTAAAATTAGTCAAAAATAACTGAATTAATAACAAAGAATTACTTGTTAATTTAATTATAAGCACATCTTATTCAAAAGCATTTTAAAATTAACAGGCTGTTAATTTTTACATAGGGCATATGGACCAGAAATTTTGCCTGTTAAATCCAAAGTCCATTAAATTGAGGTCCTCAAAATCAAGGGTTTACTATGTGGTGATTACCAGAGGGAAAGAGTGTGGGGGAGGTAGTAGAGGGTAGGGGAGATAAATGGTAATGGAAGGAAACTTGACTTGAGATGGTGAACACATCATACAACACACAGATGATGTATTATAGAACTGTACCCCAGGAACCTCTATAATTTTTTAACCAATGTCACTCCAATAAATTCAATTAAAAAGTTTGTTAAAAAGTTTTATAGAGAGGATCTTTTAAAAAGCATGAGAAAAAACAACCAGTAACGTACAAAGTAGCTCCTAAAAGAGTAAAAATTGATTTTTCAGCAGAAACTTTGCAGGCCACAAAGGATAGCACAATATATTCTAAGTGATGAAAGGGGGGAAAAAACTTCCATCCAAGGCTACTATATCTGGCAAGGCTACCATTCAGAATTGATGGAGAGACAGAGTTTCCCAGGTAAACAAAAGCTAGAAGCATTCTGCAACACTAAACTGACATTATAAGAGATGTTAAAGGGAATTCTTTAAGCACACAAAAAAAGGCCAAAACTATAAATGAGAAAATTCATAAAAGAGAAAATCACCACTGGTAAAGGCCAAAATACATTAAAGGTAGTTAATTAATGACTTATAAGGCTAATATAAAGATTAAAAGACAAAAGTAATAAAAATTACCTATATCTACAATAATTACTTAAAAGATACACAAAAAGATGAAAAATATGACATAAAAAACATAAAACATGGTACAGGAGTAAGAAAATGTGATACTTTCAGAATGTGGTCAGACCTAAGCAACAATCAACTTAAAATAAACTGTTATATACTTAGGTTGTTATATATGAATCTCATGGTAACCACAAACCAAAAACTTAAAATAGATACACACACACACACACACACACACACACAAAGAGAGTGGAATCCAAACATAATATACCTTTTAAGCCTGGTCAGAATAGTTCTAGTGTAGAGGCTGAGGAAGAAGCCAAATTGCAAAGGGTTTGAGGAGTAAATAAAATATGAAGAAGGAGAGATGCCAGTCATTTCTTCCAAGGCAAGATTGTCTCTGACCCAAGGTAGACAAATATGTGTACATTTTACCTTTGGAAATATCTACTTTTTTTAAAAAAATTCTACAACCTTATTTAGTAATGTCTCCTTTTTCTGAGTCACACTTCCTAATACATAAACAACAACAAATAAGAATTATGAAGTTAAAATTGTTACCAAAAAAGGCATTTAGCAGCTTCTGAACTTGAATATTGCTGCCCACGGTTCGGTACAATCCCTCTGTCTTGATCCCTAGGGAAAGAAAATCAGGTCAGATTTGTTTATACAGCTAGAGTTTTCATTTACCTCAGGGTAAAAAAAGTAGGTACTTAGACACTGGAGTCAGTTCAAACATAAAAGGGTTACCCTATTCTCTCCAAGCTCTCCAGCCCTCCCCTGCAATAGGGGAAGAGTCCTGAAGCATCTCTCCAAATTATTGTCTTCATACTTTCATTTGGATTGTACCAAGCCCTCATTAATCTGAACATAAGTGAACACACTCTATAGTAAAGAGAATAATATGCTTAGGTGGGTAGTAGCAGAAGACTGAGAATGATGCTACCATCTTGGAAAGGAGCTAGGATCTAATTAAAAAAAAAAACAACAACACACAAAAAAACAATATCAACCTTCAAGATATTCCTGAGCAGTGATAGAAAGGAAGAGAGGATTGGAGTATGGCAGATGAAAAATAAAAGGCCATTTTGTGCATGGAGAGGACTGAAGCAATATTTCAAAGAAAAAAATAGACTGCTCATACAGTACACTGGCCCATCTATAATAATAAAAGCATAATATGCGAATCGACCAAATGAATGAACAGCAGAACGACCATCCGGAGGACCTTCTGGACGACCATGCTATGACACCCACTGGCGCCAGGACAGCCAAGGTGGATGCAATGCGATTGGTCAGGGGCCGGGCCATCGCCCCATGATCGCCCTGCAGAGGGAGGTCCAGGCCACAGGCTGGCAGCGCTACCGATCAATCAGGGGGCTCCATGATCGCCCCAAAGGGGGAGTCTCAAGCCACTGACCTGCAGGCTTTGGTGGGTGGGCGGGGCCTCCTTCTGTGGGGGTGCGCTTAATTGCAGGATTGCCCTGCAGAGGGAGGCTCAGGCCACCAGCCAGTGGGGTGATCAATCAATCAGGAGGCTTCACAATCGCCCCAGAGAGGGAGGCCCAGGCCACTGATTAGCAAGCTGTGGCGGGTGGGTGGGGCTCACTCTGCGAAGGCGCGATCAATCACATGATTGCCCCACAGAGGGAAGCCCAGGCCACTGACTGGTGGGCTGTGGTGGGTGGATGGGGCCTCCCTCTGTGGGCTGCAATTGATGGTCCCAAAGAGGGAGGCCCAGGCTACCCCACATTTGTGCTGGGATGGGTGGGTGGGGACTCCCTCTATAGGGGCGATCCATCACGAAGCCCTGGGCAGGTGAGCAGGGCCTACCTCTTTGGGGAGATTGATTGTGGGGCTCCTGGACTGTGAGAAGGCACAGGCTGGGCTGAGGGACACACACCCCCTCCTGCCCCCAGTGCATGAATTTCATGTACCAGGCCTCTAGTTTCAAAATATTATCAGAGAGAAACTTGAGAATATCATCAACCTGGAAAAATGTTTATTCCACATTTGTCTGAATTTGGTTTTGCATCCATCAATTTCTAAACCAATATCTATTCTGGCACAAACTGAACTCTTGTTTATTTAGGACTATCATCACAATACTACTTGAGGAGTGCCAGGTAGTATTTAGGAATACTTTTAAAAAGCCATTTAAAGCTATTTCTCTTAAAAAAGCCAGAAGCCACAAATTCTCCAAATATGTTTGTGTACCACTGGTTTGGAAATCACCAAAATTATACAAATTGTGTCTAGTGTTCAGTGTTTATAAACAGTGTTTAGTGTTTATAAACAGTGTTTATTCCAGAAATGGGTCCTGAACAATTGATTACATTATTGCTACTTTTGAGAAATTGCCCCAGGATAAATTCACATTGGCTATATTCAAACACTGTCAAGCCTATGGTTCATTACCTTACCTTTTGTCTCAATGACATTGATGCACTTTCTAACAAACTTGAAGCCCACTTCATTCAGCTCCACTGTTTCAAGCAAAGGAAAGCAGAGTTAGATGTTGATGTACACAAGCTTCACCTACCAAGCATTCAGTTATCATGCTAAGAGACTGCAGAGAGAGAACTAGGGGTTTGATTGGTCATATCCAATCATCCTTAACTGGAAAGGTCCTTTGCATGGGTGGGGGGTTAGAGTTTTTACTCTTTATAACACAAAATGCTTTTACTTAGCCCTCTGCATTATGTCTGCTTTAGGCATGAACAACAACAAATGTGAAATGTTATACTGGAAATGCACACAATTTCTCTATGTGTCTAGAACAAGAAGGATATAATGTGTTTCTTTATATTACTACTGCTATTCCCACCATAAACTAAGATAAAGTGACTTCCTCAATGGACACTTTTTTTTTTTTCAAAATAGGTATGAATATCATTCAACACAGTGGCATCCATAAACACACACACTTGCATCAATATTACATATCATTGGCGACAGCATTTATTATGAATAAGACAGCTGGCTGTTTATAACATCAGTAGATCAGAAATTTGACTCACTTTCTTCCTGTTTTGTTATGGGGCTGTGGTAAATCTACAAAAGAAGAGAAACAGAAAGATCCATGGCTATTGTGAATCACTATAGGCAAATAAAATTAAAACAATTAACAACTCTAACAAGAAGGAAAAGTGGGCTAAACAGAATCATCTTTGTCTAGATCTTTAGGAAACAGCTGAAATAATCCCTGAAGATTACATTGGATTTCACACTGCTCACTGCAACTAAAGTTATGGCCCTCTTAGACATTTACTTAGGTAAAGCTTGGAGGGTTTTTCCAATGGAGCAAGAGAGCATAAGAAAAAAGGAAGTGGATTTCTCATGCATACCTGGATAATGGGCATGTGATGGTAAAATGTAAACATTCCCAATACCAACCTCCCTGTCCCCCAAGACTGGTTAATAGGTGTTTCTCTTTGGAAAGACAAGTGTCCAACTGAAAGAGATCCATGAACTGACCAAGATTTTTTGCATCATCTTGAAGTATACATTTTAATAGCTATGAAAAGACCAAAGTCTAGCCCTGGTTCTGCTTCTTCCTCATTATGAAATCTAGGGCATGTCCTTTTCATTCTCTAGACTTCAAAATTCACATATTTAAAATGATCAGAATTAGAGATGTTCCTTCAAGCCTACCGGCCATATAGGGCCCACAAAATCATTTGTTCTGGCCCTGCCAAGACATTAGGGGTGAGTTATTTAAATGTTTGGCCAAATATAATAGGCTAATTTTAAGTTGACAAGTTTGTATGGCATATATATATATATATATATATATATATATATATATATATATATAGCAACTGGAATGCCATAACGACTGGAATGACTGGTCACTATGACGCCCATGGTGGCCAGCAAACTGGCCCCATCGGGGGGTGTGGCCAGCCAGCCAACCCCCCTCGGACCCTTACCCTGGCAGGCCCCACACCTGATCGGACTCTCCCATGCCGATTGATGGTGGGGCAGCCGGCCAACCCTCCCATGGCTCTTCCCCCCTCCCCGCCAGCCCTGCCCCCGATGGACCCCACCACCCTGATCAGCCTGCAGCCCCACTCCCAGCCAGCCCTACTCCTGATCGCCCCCCCCCAACCCCAGTAGGGGGCAAGGCTGGATAGCCAACCTCCCCCTCCCTGGCCCCACCCCAGATCAGCCCCCACCACCCAGATCAAGGACAGGGTTGGCTGGCTAATCTCCTGCCATTTCCTCATTCTGACAGGCACGTCCCCAATCCACCCTGATCAGGGCTGGGTTGGCCGGACCCCACCCATGCATGAATTCATGCACTGGGCCTCTAGTGATATTATAAATATCCAAATGGCCCTTGGCAGAAAAAGAACCCCAACTGCAAGGGAGAACATATTTGCCAATGTTATCACTGATAAGGGTTTAATCTCCAACATTTATAGGGAACTCTTACAACTTAACAAAAGGAAGATAAAAAAATACAATAAAAAAAATGGGCAAAGGACCTAAATAGACACTTTTCAAAAGAGGACATTCAGAAAGCCAAGAGACATATGAAAACATGCTCAGAGTTACTAATCACCCGAGAGATGCAAATCAAAACAATAATGAGGTACCACCTCATACCAGTCAGAATGGCTATCATCAACAAATCAACAAGCGACAAGTGCTAGAGAGGATGCGGAGAAAAAGGAACCCTCCTGCACTGCTGGTGGGAATGTTCTCCACTGGTGCAGCCACTGTGGAGAACAGTATGTAGTTTCCTCAAAAAGTTAAAAATGGAACTTCCATTTGACCCAGTGTTCCCACTTCTAGGAATATATACCAAGAAACCAGAAACACCAATCAGAAAGGATATATGCATCCCTATGTTCATAGCAGCACAATTTACCATAGCTAAGATTTGAAAACAGCCTAAGTGCCCATCAACAGATGAATGGATTAGAAAACTGTGGTACATCTACACAATGGAATACTACGCTGCTGTAAAAAAGAAGGAATTCTTACCAATTGCAACAGCATGGATGGAACTGGAGAGCATTATGCTAAGTGAAATAAGCCAGTCAGAGAAGGATAAATACCACATGATCTCACTCATTTGTGGAATATAATGAACAACATAAACTGATGAACAAGGACAGATCCAGAAACAGAGAGGCATTGATTGGACTGTCGGGCCTTGGAGGGATGGTAGGGGAGGGTGGGGGTAAGGGGGAGAGATCAACTAAAGGACTTATATGCAAGCATATAGGCCTAACCAATGGACAAGGAAAACAGGGGGGTGAGGGCATGAGCGGGGGGGGGGGGGGGCGGGTAGGGGGGTAACGCGGGGATAAAGACACATATGTAATATCTTAATCAATAAAAATATATATATATTAAAAAAGGTTCCCCACCCCTGCTTTAAGCAAATCATGCAAAACATGTGTAAGATTAGTAGATTGGTATGTTAAGTAAAGCAGCAACGACATTAGCAATGTGAGGCTACAAGAAATTAGCTCTCTATATGCCACCTGTTAGAGTCTGCTGTAACAATCTTTTCTTTTAAAAGGAAAATTTTTGCATATGCATATATACCCATGAGTATTTGAATGAGAGAGGTTTCCATGCTGGCCCTCGCTTCCACTTAGATAAACAATATATTTGTATTAAGTCTCCCATAATCAAGCTGGTAAAGGTCCACTCAGTGGGCCCATGTTCTAGCATTATTCTCCACAAAAACCCTTCTGTAGCCTTCGATCCTTAAAACCTAAGGAGAGAACAATTTCAGGAGAGAGATTCAAGAGGAAAATGCTTTGCTAAGCCTCCTAGCATCCTCCTAGAGAAACACCAAAGACATGTAATAGTTAAGCTCCAGATTTCTTGGAGGGGAAGGAGAGAGGACAGGTCCTGGACTACTTTCTGGATAGCACTTCTCATATCACTTCACATTTATAGCTATCTTCTTGGTTGCCATAAATGCAATTTGGGATCTGTGCACTCCTGTTTAGATTCCAGGGCCCTAAGGACAGAGAAAGAAAACCCTGGAATACATTTCCCCTCCTAGTAAGGTGAATAAAGCAAGGAGATTTGACTATATCCAAATACTGTTGAATATCAGTAGCTTTGCACCCACACTTCAGACTAGTTAAAAGCACCTAACACTAAAATATCACATTATGGTTGACAGACTGGATTTCATTTGAATTTTAAAGCAACCCTGTGAGGTATGTAAAAAAGAGATTATTAAAGCCATTTTACTAAAGAGAAAAAAACTGATTCTCAGATAGATGAAATCACTTGCTCAAGTTTACACAACCACTGACTGGCAGAACCATGATCCAAATCTAGGCCTTTCATATTCCAACATTATGAAGCTGATATTATTTCATATGTTACCAGAAGAAACCTACTCGAAAGATACTGAAAAGAGAAAATGCTTTTCAATCATTTATTACTGTTCATATTGGTCTTTATAGGATAAGCACTAACTCTTTTAAAGACTCTGTCCTCCTGTGCAAGAAGTTTCTAAATAGAGTGGTACATCTTGGCATACAGGATGGCAATGTGATCTCCTCCACTAGATGTTTCCTTAAAGATAATAAACTGACTTCCGAGAGTAAGAAGGGGCAGCAAAACAATTTTGAATAAAATCTTAACAAATGCTTGTTCACAGCCATGCCAATTATATTCAGTCTTTCTATATGAACATATATTAATTATATAAAATATGAAAGGCTTAGTTTTCTTTACGAAGATCTTGTAGGTACAGCTGCATAATGTAAAACTGGAGCTAGAATCTATGGGCTCTGGATTCTAGGCCCACCTTTGATGTCTTCTGTGAGGGTGGTCCTAGAGAAGTTCCTCACCTTACTGTTGTTTTTTAATTTATGGGTTTTAGAGGGGTGGGGAAGAAAGAAGAAGGAGGAGGAGGAGGAGGAGGAGGAGGAGGAGGAGGAGGAGGAGGAGGAGGGGAAGGAGGAGGAGAAGGAGGAGGAGGAGGGGAAGGAGGAGGAGGAGGAGGAGGAGGAGGAGGAGGAGGAGGGAGAGAGAGAAATATCAATTTGTTGTTAACTTGCCTTACTTGTTAAACAAGAGATGAATCAACAAAATTCCTTCTGGCTCTAAAAAATTAGTCAGATGGATCTATTACCCTTTACCTATACTACCACTAGAGGGCACTCACACACTGGGCTATGCTGCAGAGATATCACCAGTGCCTGGGATAACTTACAGGCTCTTTCCCATCCATGGCCTCCATCCATAGCCTTCTATTAGCTTCTGAAAGGGCCTGTAGAGTGATGGTTCCTGGCCTAAGGAAATAAAAATGAGAAGTTGAAAGCAAAAAACTCATCTAAGAGAATGGAGTCTTGTGATCTAAGGCCCCCCTCAGCCCCGGGAAGTGTCACACTGAGTAGGCACAGGCATACAGAACTCAAATTTTTCAAAGTCTGTTTTACTCAGAAAACAAGAGAATATTTAGAGAAAAGTAACTTTGGGAACCCTGAAGGAGGGGCTATCTTGGCTAGGGTTGGGCAAGAAAATAGGAGGGCAGATGCCAGGATACCTCACCATAATATACACTTAAATTGGCCCTATACTGTTTGAGACAAACTGAGGCTCTCCCTCCCCTCTCAGAAGCCAGCCATTTGGTCTGAGCTATAGGGGTGAGCATGTTCATTCTGGGCACATTCATCTCAGAAAAGTGGCTTTGCTACTTCCACCACCTAGGATGCCCAGGAGAATTTCGAATTGGCACAACATGCACAGTGGCTAACTTAAGCAATCTTATGACTAATAATAACTAAGAGTTACTAAATGCTCACTAGGTACCAGGTTCTGTTCTAAGCACTTTATAAGTATTAATTTATTTAATCTACCCAGGAAGCCCATAAAGCAGGTACTACAGAGGGCTTTTGTTTAAATCCTATTTTATAGGAGCAGTAACTGAGGAATAGAGAGGTTACCTAAGTTAACATATTGGGTAAGTATAGTAGACCAGAATTTGAACTTAGTAATTCTGGCTTAGTAGCCATGTTCTTCCTTAACCATTACACTATAAGGCCTCTTCATCATGGCAGAGGGCCTCAATACCAATTTTATTTTATTTACTTGCAGGCTACCTATACCCAGAGATATCCCAAGTTGTTATATTGTGTATTATCTTTTTCAACCTTCAAAAAACAAAACAAATTGGAAATTTGGGATTGACCATATTATTACAAGCATAAAGTCTCCTTGCATTCTTTACCTCACTGTGCCATTATGAGAAGCTTGCTCCTCTCACTACTTGTATAATATGAGACCTCTCTCAAGTCATGAAATGATAAGAACAATGATGAGAGACCTTGCAAAAGTCACTGGGCCTCTGTGGGCCTGTTTCATTATCCATAAGGTTGTTGAAACACACAAGTTGGGAGGTGCTTTCTAGTCCTGATATCATGGGATTCCTGTTCTACCTGCCCTTCCATCTCTTACTTCATTAAAGTGCTCCTTTAAAAAGAACACTCTTAAATCATCTTTAAGCAAGAATCAATTGAAAACCAGGACTTGGCTTTTGATAGTGAATTCTTTCACATCTACCCTTCTCTTAGAAACACCCAACCTTTTGGATATATTTTATGAGGCTAGAAAGTCTAGAAATCTTTGCAGAAGCAGCTATATAACTGAATCCTGCAGCCAGAAAGAAGGAAAAGAAGAAAATGGGCAACCAACAGAAAAGCAGAAACTGAGGACCAGATATGACATTAAAACCATTCTGAAACTGAGCTTCCCTAACTGGGAAATACAAAAGCCAGTATGTGTCCTTGCTTCACTTTACAGAGAAGCTGAATAAAAAAGTACTATTCAGGAAGCATTTAGAGATTTTTAAGTGTTACAGAAAGTCAAATTCAAAGAACAATACTGTTTAGGAATAGAATGACTTCTAGTCCAGGGTTTTCTATTCTGACCTAAGATAAATCCTTTGCCCTCCCTGAGGTCTCAGTGACCCATCTGGAACAAAAAGGCATACACAGAATATCTGCAGAAGAGTGTAATAATTAAGAGTGTGAGCTTGGAAAGTAGAATGCCTGGATTTAGATCCTGGCTCTACCATTTTCCAGTTATATAATCTGACTTACTTACTTTCTATCTGTGTCCTTGTTTTCCTTTGTAAAATTGGGATAATAATACCCCCTACCTCATGTAACTAAAGGACATTATCCCTTAAAGGGCTGAGAACACTGCTTGGCACATAGGAGGTATTCAGCAAATGTCAGCATTTGTGTTGCTGCTGCTGCTGTTATTATTGTTGTTGTAGGAGGTATTCAGCAAATGTCAGCATTTGTGTTGCTGCTGCTGCTGCTGTTATTATTGTTGTTGTAGTTGTTGTTGTTATTATTATTATTATTACTGCCATTCAAGCTCTGATGGGCTATGAGCGTGTGGCTTCAAATAAAAAGCTATCCTATATTCCTGAAATATATATATAAAAAAAGACTCAAAACCTCCTTTGCTCTGTACTGCAGGGTGTCTGCTGCCTGCTGGGCAGCCCAATTTTGTTCCTTAGAGCAGAATGACTAGCCAGGAAAGACTTCACATCTCTCAGAAAACTCCACATGTGCAGAGGAACCTCAGCACCTGTTCAATGTTATAATTGACCCTCTATTTCACAGCACAGGTATTTTGCTTACAATACAGAATGAAATAAAGTTAAAAAGAACATAGGCTTTGGAGACCTATAGACCAGGGTGTGAGCTCAGCCTTGCTAGTATGCGACTTTGATTTGAGATTAAATAAGAGAATGTTTTTTTTAAGTGCCCAATATGTGGTAACAAAAATTATAGACACATTGAAACTTTAACTCCTGGGTTCTAGTCTCAGAAATCCAGGGTATGAAAAAAATAGATTAAAAAATGAACACCAAATTTATTATCTACCATGAGTGATACATAGCACGAGGTGCAAGATACATATATATGAATTGTCCTCAGCTTCTAACCTCAGAGCCAAATTATTTGTAACTGCTTGGGTCCATGGGAATATTATCTGCAAATACTTAGCTCCCAATTTAGGCTAAAAAGGTAATTAGAATGAAACTAATGGCAGAAAATTTTTATTT
Organism: Myotis daubentonii; assembly: GCF_963259705.1. Lineage (NCBI taxonomy): Eukaryota > Metazoa > Chordata > Mammalia > Chiroptera > Vespertilionidae > Myotis > Myotis daubentonii. The sequence continues at coordinate 93,092,473 of NC_081861.1, read as the reverse complement.
ATTTTAAGCACCTTCATGCTGTAAAGCCAGAAACAGTAAAGGTTCATGAAAGGAAAGCCATAGCCAAAAGTCATTTTTCCCTTCCTACTGGGCCAGTAGCTTTGGGGAACATGAGTGACAGAATCACGGTTACTAGTAACTATATTTACTATCACAGTCATCTTTGATTAAGACTATCCATTATTAACCTCCCAAAATTATCTTGGTTCACATACAGAAATTTAAAATAGGGAAACTGACCAGTAGTAACTTATTCCCAGACCAAAAAAGCCCTGATCTCTTAGACTAATCTTTATGAATCCAGTCACTGAAAGTTTTGTTCATATAATATTATTGTAATTGAACCTCCAGGTTCCTTTGTAGTTATATGATCAGTTTGTTAAATTATATTCTATTACTCAGTACCTACTCCATAGAAGCAACAGACTGAAATAAAATATAGAAGCCTATTTATTCACTGAAATTTGGATCAATCTCCCACCTACATAACATGTGCTTATCCAAAGTAATTCCAAATGCTCTCATTTTAAAATTTAAAGGTTAAATTCCCCTCTTACAAAATGTCCTCAGGTCAGGAAAAAAAAAAAAAGAGGGCACCAGAAATAAACAAGTGAAACCAAGTCCAAAGTTTGTAAGCCTTGGCTGAAATCAGAAAGTTGATAATCAAACTATTTCCACTTTACATAATATCTGCAAAGTAGGGAAAGTCTGTATGATGTTTGCACCAAATGGAAGAAAATATTACTCCCCAGTACTACTATAACCCTCCATCACATCTAGCTCCTATTAAAATGTCGTCCAGCCCAGTCAATATAGCTCAGTGATTGAGCATCAAGAAATTCACTGAGAGGTAGCTGGTTTGATTCCTGGTCAGGGCACATCCCAAGAGGGGAAGAGCCAATTGACTATTCTCTTTCATCATTGTTGTTTCTATCTCTCTCTCCCTCTCCCTTCCTCTCTCTAAAATCAATAAAAACATATATTTTTAAAAAGGCCGGGGAGGGTTGGGGGGCAGGAGGTAGGGGGGTAAGAGATCAACTAAAGGACTTGTATGCATGCATATAAGCATAACCAATGGACATAAGACACTGGGGGATAGGGGAGGCTAGGGGACTGTCTAGGGCGGGGGGATAAAATGGGTACATATGTAATACCCTTTGTAATACTTTAAGCAATAAAAAATAAAAATTAAAAAAAAATGTGTTCCAATTCACTTGTTCTTATATGTTACTAGAGGCCCGGTGCACAAAATTTGTGCACTGGGGGCGGGGGGCGGGGCGGGGAGGGTCCCCTCAGCCTGGCATTTGCCCTCTTGCAGTCCAGGAGCCCTCGGGGGATGTTCAACTGATGGCTTAACATGTTAAACGCCAAGCCTGTTTTGTCTTCCTTTCTGTTTAGCCCATGGTATCTGATTTCACCGATATGCTGGTGGCTGGAGATCTATGTAAGGTTGTGAAAAGACTGCATGTATATCTTCAGATATATTTCTTGTATGTATTTATTGCAATCTGTACTCTGTTTTCTTTTAGAAATGCTTTCTCTTCAGTCAGTTGTCTGTGGTTCGTGTTCCAGTGCAGTTTAAAATTTTTTTCGTTACCCATAACAGTGACAATGTCAGTAGAAGAAGCATGTGAAAGCGATTCAAGTGAAATTAGTTTCCCTAAAAAATGTCGTAGAGTCATGCTTTTTTCATCATCAGAGGATGAGGATGAGGATTTTGAAGAAGGGCGTGATCCGAGAGGTAATCAACCAAGGATTATGCCTTTCACCTATCTGTCTGGCTTTAGGATTGAAGACTTGAATGTAAAGTCATGGGCAACAGTAGAGAATTCTTATGAACTGTTTGTGCCTAATGAATTGTTTGAGGATATCGCCAAACAAACAAAGTTATATGCGTCGCAAAAACTACGGGTTGAAAACTCGCGTTTGTGTAAGTGAACTGTGACAAACAAAAATGAAATGAAAAGATTTTTTGGGTTGATTCTATGGATGGGACTAGTTAGACTACCATCTTTATGTTTATACTGGTCCCATGATCCTGCATCTATGCAAACTTTCCCCCAAAAATAATGTCAAGAGATAGATTTGAAATATTATTATGAATTCTGCATTTTTCAGACAATAGGGAGGTAGATGTTTCCAATCGTTTATGCAAAATACAACAACTAATAGATAACATGGAAATAAATTTCAAAAAATATTATGATCCATCTGAAGCTATATGTATTGATGAATCTTTGATACCATGTCATGGCTGCATAATATTTAGGCAATATATGAAACAAAAATGCCACAAATATGGTATTACATTATTTAAGTTGTGCTGTGGATCTGGGTACACGTATGCTTTTCGTGTATATGCAGGGAAAAGTTTAGAAAAAGAAAATACAACACCAACTAATGTTGTAATGTCTCTTTGTAGAGATGTATTCAGTAAGGAACACATGAACACAGACAACTGGTACACAAGTTTAGATTTAGCATATAAATTACTCGATAATAATACTCATTTAGTAGGAACATTACGTTCAAATCAACGGGGAAATCCTCATGAAGTAACATCAAAGAAATTAAAACGGGGAGAAATTATAGTAATAGAGAACAAAAAAGGAATAACCATTTTAAAATGGAAAGATAAGTGGGACATCTTACTTCATTCAACAAAACATACATCAGAGATGGTGAATGTTGAAAATAGATCAGGTCACTACTTGAAACCAAAAATTGTAGTGGATTATAATGCAGGAAAAGCAGCAGTTGACATATCTGATCAAATGAGTGCCTATAATAATCCATTATGAAAATCCATGAAATGGTATAAAAAGCTAGCCTTTGAGCTCCTACTAAATACTGCTGTTCTCAATGCTCATGTTTTACTTAAAAATATTAGCAAGAAGAATATGAGTATCACAGAATTTCGGGAGAAATTAGCTGTCCATCTAACGAATTGTCGGGATGAAGAAATTCCAAGTAGCAGTACTGTAAATATACCTCAAATATCTTGTCACAAACTGTAACAAAAAACTGGAAGAGTGTCTAAAGTTCAAAGATACTGTGAAAAATTATACGAAGATAATGCAGCACGATTTGAATGAGATATTGCCAGAAAGTTGACAAAACAAGTTATAACATTCTGTGAAACCTGCACAGGACAACGATTTTTGTGTATACCGTGTTTTAATAATATTCATTAAAAAAATTTTTTTTGGTAACAAGTAATATTTAGGTACATTCTTTTATGATCTCCAAATTATTTAAAATTTATTAATAGAAGAATATAATTTTTAAAATTATATATCGTCAGTCAACAGTGACTGACGTGGCCTGAATGAAAAGTATACTGTCAGTCATTAGTGACTGACGAGGTCTCGACAGAAAGTACAGTGAGTGACATGGTGCTTAATGTGTTAAGCAGGCAGTCGGACATCCTTAGTGCTGCTGCAGAGGCAGCAGAGGCTCCCGCCACTGCCACTGCACTCGCCAGCCATGAGCCCAGCTTCTGGCTGAGCAGCACTCACCCTGTGGGATCACATTGACCAACAGGGGGCAGCTCCTGCGTTCAGCGTCTGCCCCCTGGTGGTCAGTGTGCATCATAGCAACCGGTTGTTCCATAGTTTGGTTGATTTGCATATTAGCCTTTTATTATATAGGATATTAGGAGATTTTAAAAAGAATGAGTTTTGTTATCTTGTCCTTTTTGCAACATCATCAAACACTGACCTTTTGCATATATGATAGCAAATTAAATCCTAGGAATGACTTTTTCTGCCTAGAGCAGGTGAGGCAAAGCGGACTGAAGTTTGCATAGAGAGAACCAACACTGGGCCAGGTCTAACAGGGATCCCTGTGAAGGGTAGCCAGAAGAGCCAAGACAATAATATCATGAATAGATTTGCTCATTTTCATCAACAAGAGATGACAGAGGAAAAGATCTAACCAGGCTCAGCACAGTACATGGGACATTGTTAATTCACACCAGCACAGCTTACCTTTCATTAGTTTCTATATCAAAACAGAACCTCTTGTCAATAGACTCTGTCTTCCTTCTCACGCAGTACTTCAGGGTTAAGTCCAAGGCCCCCTGATAGAAGAGAAGAATTAATAGTCAATTTTGGGGAAAAACGTGCAAAAGCTTCTGCACCCTGTAGTGTCCTTCGTGTCACTTGGAAGGCATCTGTCAGGGCAGCAGAAGCAATATATAGCCTCACTGAGATCCTTTGTCCCTTCAGACAGTAGTTGCAGCAAGATGGCAGATGGTTTCTCCCTGCTGCAAAAATCAATAAATGGCTGAGATGAAAAGAAAATTATATTCAGAGTGGGCCATCACTCTTTTCCAAGTGCAGTAGATTAAATAGGAAGCTCATTTCACATCATGTAAGGGGAGTGAAGGAGAAATAGGCTGCCCAAAATCATATTAAGTGTCCAAAATAAACTTTTCATTAGATGTCTAGGTAGGGAGATTGCTATGATTAAGTGGTTTTCTGCAACCCTCCTTCCATTAAAGCGGCTGATGGAGGAGGGGGAAGACAAACATTTCTCTTCCTCACTTCTAGACTCTTGAGGATGACAGGCCTTCCAAAAGCAATGACTCCAGAGATAGGGTAGGAGTAAGGAAAATAATTCAATGTGTGTATTAGTTAAGGTAGCATTTGGTATTTCGTATGTGCAGAATGGTTTGGCCCACCTTAGTCTTGTAGGCACTTAACAAGGCCAATGAAATCCACCTTCTCCACAGATTAAAATTCCCCAGTCCCACACTATTAAGTTTTCCTCTATTATTTCAACAGATACAATGTGGTATAGTTAAGAGAAGTAGCAATTATTAATCCCCTACTAGGTGCCACATATTACACTAGGTATTCATAAACCAACTTTCTTCATAATCCTTGGAGGAAGCTCAGAGAAGTAAAATGGCTTACCCAAAGTCACCCATGTTGGTATAGTGAAAATGGCAATAAACTAAGAAGGTTAAAACCTGGGATCTTGTCTCAGTTAAGCCATTTACTAGCTACTGGTATATGACCCAGGGCAAATAATTTTCACTCTCTGAATCTTAACTCCACAGTCTAGAGCATTAAATGAGATTAATACTACCCACCTTACTGTCTCAAATTCAGAAACACTTCCCAAATGCCAGGTCTATACCTAAGCATTGTACCATCTAAACTGGCCAGCACAGCTGACAATCCAATTATTTTCTCTCATTGACACACTCAACCACCAAAAGCCTATTCTTCTGCTGCTCCTGCACTATGCAAACTCAACTCTAAATTCATCATTCAATCTGCCTTCCCTGCCCCAGCACTTAGAATATCAAGCATTGTTAGTTGCTCAAGATGAGAGTGATTAACAACTGCATTATGTACGCACCCTCCCACTTTAAATTCTGAATTCCCTCACATTTAGTGGCATCACAGCTCAGGGGCCTACGTCTTGCCCACCACTCTAGGTTCCCCTGCAACCACCCCCATCAGTGTAAAACTACTCATATTTCATACATGAATCATGCTCTTTCGTGACTCCATAAACTTTGCATATACTGTTTCCTCCACCTAAAATGATTATGTATATTATTTGCCTAGCTAAACTCTTACTGGTTCTACAACATGCAATTTAGTTTCATTTCCTCTAAAATCCTTCCCAAATCACATACATTGCCATTATATGTTTTCAACATTATATTAAAGCTTTATGTTTTCGTGAATGATTTCCCTACTTGACTGAGAAATCCTCAAGAATGTGGACAATGTTTTATTTATCTTTATATCTCTAGTACATAATAAACAGCACTCAATAAATGTTTACTACATCATCATCCTTGCTATTTTTCTAAGAAGACAAATGATACCAAGCAAAAAGTAATTTATTCAAGATCAAAAAGTTTCTATGCTACCCTGGCCAGCATGGCTCAGTTAGTTGGAGCATCGTCTCATGCACCAAAAGGTGGCAGGTTCAATTCCGGGTCAGGGCACATATCCATGTTGTGGGTTCATTCCCTGTCAGGATCCATGTTTCTCTCTCACATTGATGTTTCTCTCTCTCTCTTCTTCTTTCCCTCTTCCTCTTCCTCTTCCTCTTCCTCTTCCTCTTCCTCTTCCTCTCTCTCTCTCTCTCTCTCTCTCTCTCTCTCTCTCTCTCTCTCCTCTCACTTTCAAATCAATAAAAAACATATCCTCAGGTGAGGACTACAATAAATGAATAAATAAATAAATAAATAAATAAATAAATAAATAAATAAATCTATACTAATAATAGAGGAATATGCAAATTGTCCAGGATGCTGCAACATCACAACCACTCAGCAGGGGCATGCACAGCAAATGTGGGTAAGTGGGACCTTGCAGCACTGTGGAAGGGGGCGGGGCCATGGCAAGGCTTAGGCAGGCACATGCAGATGAAGGCCTCTGCTGCAGGCCCGGCCTGGGGGCAGGGCAGTGGCAGAGGCCTTTGTCTTCCCATGCCTGCGCTGGGGGTTGGGCAGGCATGCACAGAGGGAGGCCTCCACTGCGGGCCTGCCCCCAGGGGTCCGCAGGCCTCCCCCATGACCTGCCCCGGGGGTCCACAGGCATCCGCCAGCTTCAGCCTACCTCTTTGGGGAAACCCATCCAGGAGCCAAGGATGGATGGGTGGGGCCTATCTCTTTGGGGCGATGGATCCTGGGGCTCCCGCACTGTGACAGGGCACAGGCAAGGCTGGGGGATCCTCCTGCCTGAGTGCATGAATTTCGTGGACCAGGCCACTAGTACTAAGTAAAAAACTATGGTACTAGGCCAGCTAGGATTTAAAACCAGTTCTTGAGACTCAAAAGGTAGCACTGTTTCTTCTTGCACAACTATCTGACAGGGAAAGGATGAATATCTTATAAAACAGTGTTTGGGAAAGTGATCTATAAAGTGAGCAGCACAACACAAATGGAAGTTGATAGGCTGAAATAATAGAGAACAGTGGTGAGTACCATAGTCAGAAAGAGGGCTAATTCCTCCATCATCATATTCAGCTAACCATACCTCACAGTGTTACTGGGAGAGTAAATGAGGCACATGCTGGAAAGTATTCAGCACCTGGCACACAGCAGACATTCAATATACAGTGGTTTTTTAGGATATTATCATTGTCTCATTTGTTTATATTATTTGGCTTTCTGGAGCACAAGTTAATGACAGGAACTAAGTCAGAGAACTGACAAGAAGAAGTCATTTCCAACTATAATTGAGGGAAATTCAAGTAATTACTTCCACCTCCCCTCCCTTCATAATGGAAAACCATGTTCCTCTTTCCATTCCATAAGGAATACCACAGTAAAACTACTAAGGCTGTGACAGGATTGTGGTTTTGCAAGCAGCCACTCAATGAAAAAGGAATAGGGGAAGATAAACTAAAAGGAGGGCTTGCTCTTATATGCTAAGAGGAAATGAAAGAGGCATCCACTTCCTCTGTCTTGAGTTTTGCATTAGGCACCTCTGAGCAGGAGAGAAAGGGCCTAAATGAGCTTACTGTCTAAGAAAGGAACTTTCAAGGCCAGGATTTGGAAAGTAATCTATCTATATAAAATCCTAAGCGGCCATCACAAACGAAACAACCGAATGGATGACTGAACAGGCTGTGTGGGGCAACCAGGCTGGCAGGGGGGTTAGTGACGGGCGGCCAAACAACGGAGCAGCAGGCTGTGTGGGATGATGAGGCCAGCAGGAGGGGCAGTGAGGGGCAACTAAATGACTGAACAGAAGGCTGCGTGGGGCAACCAGGCTGGCAGAGGGGTTAGTGAGGGACGACCAAAAGACTGAACACAGCAGGATGTGTGGGGAGACCAGGCCAGCAGAGCGGGCAGTGAGGGGTGGCCAAATGACTGAACAACAGGCTGTGTGGGGTGATCAGGCCAGCAGGAGGCTTAGTGAGGGACAATCAAACAACTGAACAGCAGGCTGCATGGGGAGACCAGGCTGGCAGAGGGGGACAGTGAGGGGCGACCAAGCTGGCATGGGGGACAGTTGGGGGTGAAGAGGCCAGCAGTGGGGGCAGTTGGGGGTGACCAGGCCAGCAGGGGAGGGGCAGTTGGTGGCAACCAAGCCTGCAGGGGGGGCAGTAAGAGGTAACCAGGCTGGCAGGGGGCAGTAAGGGGCGACATGCTGGTGGGTGGGGGGACAGTTAGGAGCAACCAGGCTGGCCAGGATGGGCAGTTGGGGGCGACCAGTTTGTCAGGTGGGGCCAGTTGGGCCCCCAGGCCCACAGGCAGAGGCAGATAGGGTTGATCAGGCTGGCAGGGGGGCCAATAGGGGCGATCAGGCAGGCAGGCAGGCAGGCAGGTGAGCAGTTAGTAGCCAGTAGACCCGGATTGTAAGAGGGATCCTGGATTGGAGAGGGTGCAGGCTGGGCTGAGGGGACCCCACCCCCATTCACGAATTTCATGCACTGGGCCTCTAGTGTATGTATAAAAAGAAAACACTGCAGGACAGTATTGCTTATAAGCACTTGCCAGTCAGGTACATCAGCTCAGTTCTAACAGAAAAGAAACAAGTTCAGTACTTTGGAATCACATCTAAAGGTGCATTGGCAGACTGAAAAGTAAGGAAAATTTTGAAGTCATGAATGAGTAACAGGCCCATAAGAAAACATGGATGAAGGTTCTGAAAAACCTTCATATCATTTGGTACGCTTCATTAGAATTGCATCCCATCTCCAGTTGACATTCGAAGCAGAGTAACAAAATGTGTGGTTAAAGAACAAAAAAAGCAGTTTTTGGCAGCCTGAGACTAAATCTCAGTCCTCTCTAATTTTCCATGGACAAGCCACACAATCAAGATCTTCTATGCAAAGCAACATGATAGAGAAAAATTGACCTAATTACCTTTCTACCTAAATTGGGTCTTCATGTACCACATCATTCAATGCTAACAAGTCACATTGTTTCACTTTGTCAATTTGTAAGGAATTAAAATACTTAAATAAATATCATCACTAAGACCCTGTCTGAGAGACAATTAAAAGGACACATTGAGCCCAGCTGGTGTGGCTCAGTGGTTGAGTGTTGTCCTATGAACCAAGAGGTCATGGTTTGATTCCTGGTTAGGGCACATGCCTTGATTGTAGGCTGTATTCCCAGGAGGGGAGTGCAGGAGGCAGCCGATCAATGTTTCTCTATCATCAATGTTTCTATCTCTCTATCCCTCTCCCTTCCTCTCTCTACAATCAATAAAAATAATTTTTTTTTAAAAAAAGGAAACATTGAACTACTTTAGCATATTAACACTCTATCAGTTTTTATCTTAAGAAATCCTGGAGTACAGTGACGCTCTCTCACCACTCCTCTTCGACATAGTACTGGAAGTATTAGCCATTGCAATTAGACAAGAAGAAGAAATAAAAGGCATCCAAATTGGAAAAGAAGAAGTAAAACTGTCCTTATTCGCAGATGACATGATATTATACATAAAAAACCCTAGAGACTCCATCAAAAAACTATTAGACTTGATAAATGAATTCAGCAATGTAGCAGGATACAAAATTAACACCAAGAAATCTATGGCATTTCTATACACCAATAGTGAACTTACAGAAAGAGAGACTAAAAAAGCAATCCCATTTACCATCACACCAAAAAAAATTAAGATACCTAGGTATAAACTTAACTAAAGAGGCAAAAGACCTCTACTCAGAAAACTACAGGACACTGAAAAAGGAGATAGAGGAAGACATAAACAGATGGAAGAACATACCATGTTCATGGATTGGTAGAATCAACATCATTAAAATGTCCATACTACCCAAGGCAATCTACAAATTCAACGCACCTCCCGTTAAAATACCAATGGCATATTTCACAGACCTAGAACGAACTCTCCAAAAATTCATCTGGAATAAAAAAGACCCCGGATAGCTGCAGCAATCTTGAGAAAGAAGAACAAAGAAGGTGGGATCTCAATACCAGGTATCAAGCTGTATTACAAAGCCACTGTTCTCAAAACTGCCTGGTACTGGCACAGGAACAGACATATAGATCAATGGAATAGAATAGAGAACCCAGAAATCGACCCGAACCAATATGCTCAATTAGTATTTGACAAAGAAGGCAAGAACATACAATGGAGTCAAGACAGTCTCTTAGACCACCAACTTACACCATACACAAAAATAAACTCAAATGGATAAAGGACTTAAACATTAGATGGGAAAACCATAAAAATACTAGAGGAATCCAAGGGTAACAAAATCTCAGACATATGCCAAAGCAATTTCTTCACTGATACTGCTCCTAGGGCATTGGAAACTAAAGAGAAAATAAACAAGTGGGACTACATCAAAATAAAAAGCTTCTGCACAGCAAAAGAAACCATCAACAAAACAACAAGAAAGCCCACTGCATGGGAGAACATATTTGCCAATGTTATCTCTGATAAGGGTTTAATCTCCAACATTTACAGGGAACTCATACAACTTAACAAAAGGAAGATAAACAATCCAATCAAAAAATGAGCAATGGACATACATAGACACTTTTCAAAAGAGGACATTCAGAAAGCCAAGAGACATATGAAAACATGCTCCAAGTCACTAATCATCTGAGAGATGCAAATCATAACAACAATGAGGTACCATCTCACACCTGTCAGAATGGCTATCATCAACAAATCAACAAACGACAACTGCTGGAGAGGATGCAGAGAAAAGGGAACACTCGTGCACTGCTGGTGGGAATGCAGACTGGTGCAGCCACTATGGAAGACAGTATGGAGTTTCCTCAAAAAGTTAAAAATGGAACTTCAATTTGACCCAGTGATCCCACTTCTAGGAATATATACCAAGAAACCAGAAAGACAAATCAGAAAGGATATATGCATCCCTATGTTCATAGCAGCACAATTTACCATAGCTAAGATTTGGAAACAGCCTAAGTGCCCATCAGCAGATGAATGGATTAAAAAACTGTGGTACATCTACACAATGGAATATTACACTGCTGTAAAAAAGAAGGAATTCTTACCATCTGCAACAGCATGGATGGAACTGGAGAGCATTATGCTAAGTGAAATAAGCCAGTCAATGAAAGAACAATACCACATGATCTCACTCATTTATGGATAATAAAGACCATTATAAACTGATGAACAAAAATAGATACAGAGGCAGAGTAGCATTGAACAGACTATCAAACTACAGTGGGAAGGCTGGGGAGAGTTGGGGGCAGGAGGGGGAGGGTAAGAGATCAAACAAAGGACTTGTATGCATGCATATAAGCATAACCAACGGACATAAGATACTGGGGATAGGGGAAGCAGGGGGAATGTCAAGAAGGGGGGAAAAAAAGGAGACATATATAATACTCTTTGTAATACTTTAAGCAATAAAACAAAATTAAAAAATAAATAAATAAAATTACTGTAAAAAAGAAAAAGAAATCCTGGAGTATGAGTGTGTGTGTGTGTGTGTGTGTGTGTGTGTGTGTGTGTGTGTTTGTGTGTTCCCAAAACTCCTGCAAAGGTAGGCAAAAGTGAGATGACAGAATAAAAGTTTTAGCTCTATGGTCTAACTTAACAAACCTAACATAGCATATCAGGTCCTTCCAGATGAGTAAATTATGTTCTGAGTGTGTTAAAGTCCTTTGCCACTTTGGGGAGTGGAGGAAAGTTTGGAGGGCATGAGAAGAGGCATTAACTGCTTAAAGATATTTGAGTATTATTACATAGACTGTGAGGAATAGGTTATTCCAATAGGTTTAGACCACAGACTAACTCTGTTAAAAGGGAATTTTGGTAAATTATTTATATTTTCAACTCTTGTTATTTAAAGGAATCCTATAATGGAGCCTTCTTAAAAGTAAGATATATTCTCCACTCACAATTCATCCATACTTTTGCAAATTTTCTTTGTAAATGTGACAGGCAGTTGTAATAATTTAGTAAATGGTATGAAAAAGTAGAGGCACTTTCCAAAGGCCTAACATAATTAACAGAGATCTTTTGCTCAACTGAAATGTATGTGGCCCAAAGAGAACATATGAAGCCATGGCTTCACATGATAGTGATGGATTTGGTTCTTTGACACTAAGTCAACATATACTCTCTTCTGAGATGTAGTCACAGATGCATTGCAAAAAATGTGGCACCATAAAGAACTGACCTGCTTAGCACCTGGCTTCTGCTCCATTGGCGTCATGGTGAGTGTTTTGGTCTCTTTCTCATACTGGCAGTAGTATTTCACCCAGGATATTCCCAAAGCCCCTAGAAAGAGAGGCAAAAGTGAGATAACAAATTAATTTTTTGGCTGCATGGTCAGTCCAACCCCAAGATGGAAGCTGTGTACACCTTGGCCTTCAGGGTCATGCTCCAGATCTACCCCTATACATATGGAGATCAGAAACCTTATCAACTCTTTCCACATCTGCTCTGGCTTGCTCCAAATCATACACCTTGCCATGTTCCCTATGAATGCTGCCACTACACATCTTATTGCATAAGCTGGAACCTTATCATCAACAGACATTCAATACAAAGTGGCTTTTTATGATATTACTAGAGGTCCGGTGCACAAAATTTGTGCACGGGGGGGGGGTACCCTCAGTCCAGCCTGCTCCCTCTCCAAGCCGGGACCCCTTGGGGGTTGTCCAACCGCCAGTTTATGCCCCCCTGCCAGCCTGGTCACCCCCAACTGCCTCCCTCTGCCAGCTTGGTCACCCCTGACTGCACCCCCTGCCAGCCTAGTTGCCCTAACTGCCCCCTTGTCAACCTAATCACCCCCATCTGCCCCCCTGCTGGCCTGGTCACCTCCAACTGCACCCCCCCCACCGGCCTGGTCACCCCTAACTGCCACCCACCTCACGGCCTGATTGTCCCACGCAGCCTGCTTGTTCAGTCATTTGGTCATCCCTTACTAGCCCCCTTGCCGGCCTGGTCACCCTATGCAGCCTGCTTGCTCAGTCGTTTGGTCATCCCTCACTAACCCCCCTGCCGGCCTGGTTGCTACATACAGACTGCTTGTTCAGTCATTTGGTCATCCCTCACTAACCCCTCTGCCGGCCTGGTCTTAGGCAGTCATCTTGTAAGGGTGTGAGGGTTAATTTGCATATTACCTTTTTATTATATAAAAATCATTGTCTCGTTTATTATATTATTTGCCTTTCTAGAGCACAACTTAATGATAGGAACTAAATCAGAGAACTGACAAGAAGAAGTCATTTGTGGTTTCAACATTGTATTAAAGCTTTATGTTTTTGTGTCTGATTTCCCTACTTGACTGAGAAATCCTCAAGAACTTTGGCAATGTTCCTACTTCCCTGTAATGTGCCCCATTTAATTGGTGGTTGGGTTCTGCCCATTCTATCCCCTAATGTCTGTCTTTCAGCAGTCTCATAGGCTCCATCTCTTCTAGAACTAAATTAGTCCCACACCCTATTGCTGACTTATCTTTTTCATGTTTTATAAGATATTTCAAGCAAAATTAATCATAATTTTTCCAAGTAATTATTTCAGTGACCTCTTTGGTTTCCCCCTTCTCTGTTCTAGTCCATTCTTTCTAGTCCATTCTCTACTCTTTTGTTAGAAGAATATTTTAACTATATATCCCTGTTATTCTTCTCATTATAAACCACCCATGATTTTTCCATTATCTGAAAACTCCTTAGGTTGGCCCACAAAGCTCTTCATGTTATGATCATATTTGCTGTTTCAACATTGCCTTTTCTAATTTTATCTGTGTTCCAGTCTCATTAAATTACTTTCAGTTACCAAATAAATATGTGACCATATAATTTACCATCCATATTCAAAATATATTTAAGAGTGAATGGGGCACCACTGTTAATTACATCAGGACAACAGATATAAACCAGGACTGTATTTGGCAAATCAAGACTCTACAAATAAACTATATCCTCACACACCTCTGTGCCTTTATTCTTGCAGTGGTATACACCTGGAGTTTTATTTCCCTTTTTCTTTACATGTCAGGATTCCACTCATAATTCAAGTTCCAATTCGAACATAACTTTCTCAGTGAGAGTCATACACATGTGCGCGCGCGCGCACACACACACACACACACACACACACACAAATAAAAGAGAAATATGCAAATTGACTGTACCTTTGTGACACCCACCAGCCAATCAGGAGTGAGCATGCAAATTAACCCAACAAAGATGGTGGGTTGCTTTGCATACACAGGCACCGAGCAACCAGGGGGTGTTCTGCACCGCCCCAGATGCTCCAGGCCTCTGGGCAGCGTGGGAAGGCAGAAAGGTGGCTCCGGGCCAGAGCAAAGGCAGTGCTGGCAGCCAGGGGAAGGAAGGCCCATTCTTGCACAAATCTTCATGCATCGGGACTCTAGTATGTATAGATATATACATACATACTAGAGGACCAATGCACAAAATTCATGCAAGAGTAGGCCTTCCTTCCCCCTGCTGCTGGCACCAGCTTCCCTCTGGCACCCAGGACCCAGGATTTCCTCCAGCACCGGGACATGGGTTTCCCTTCAGCCACCGGCAGGCACCCAGGACACAGGCTTTCCTCACAGTCCCGGCTTCATCTGGAAGGTTGTCTGGAAGGATGTCCAGTCTAATTAGCATATTACTCTCTTATTGTTATAGATATCCCTTATATATATGCTCAATGCATTTCATTATAATTATTAACATGCTTGTCCATCTTCCTCATCAAACTGTGTACTTCTTGAGGGCAAAAATGAAGGTTTTTCATTTTTTTGTATGCCTAATGCACTGAATATTATCTGGAAAAAAGGATGCTCAGTAAGCATACATTCAACTGAGTAGCAATGCCATATCTATTTGACAAATTAGAAAATGGGGACATAGAAGGATCATATAGCTAAATAGTATTAGAGCCAAGATTAGAAACCCATTATTCTATACTTCTTTTATAATATAACAGTGGTTCATAGCCAGAGGCAATTTTGCCTCTCAGGGGACAGTTGGCAACATCTAAAGACATTTCAGATTATCACACCTAGGGAGTTCTATTAAAATAAATGGGGAGAGATGCTGCTAAACATCCTATAGTACATAGTATGCCCCCCTCAGAACAAAGAATTACCGATCCCAAAATGTCAATAGTGCTGAGACTGAGAAATCCTGCAATGCAGAGTTGAAGGAATGAATCTGACAAATGGAAGAACACATCTTTGAAAACCATCAAACTTTAATTGCTCTAAGGGAGGAAAAGCAAAATAACATCACTGCTACGATATTATGCTTTGTGTATTGCAGTGGTTTTTGCCACTGGTAACCTCTGGGTAGCCTCTTTTGCCTACTCTCCAGGTAGAATAATTCTGGGAAGGGAATAAAATCACAGGCTTTACAGGCATTAGGTCATAATTCATAAGGAAAATCAAACAGTATATATATGTTTCCATAATGTAATTTAGGACGCAGGAAAACTTGAATCATCTGCAATGTTTGGTGAATGGATAAGTTAACATATTTTCCTTGGCTATCAGTGAACAATTGCCTTGCCCACTGAAATCACAATGGTTATTTAGTGTTTTATGGGCAACCATGTAATCCTAAGGCAGTGGAAGTTACAAAGTATGGAGGTAGGAGCACAGGTTTTGACTTTTCGTACATATGAGTTTACTCGTAGGCTGCTACTTGACAGTTGGCTGACTTTCAACTATTGATATCTCTACGCCTCAGTAGTCTCATGTGAAAAATGTCTCCGACAAAATGGTTTCAAAGATTAAATGAGATGCAGTACTTAAAGCACTTAGTAGGTTTAATAAATATTATTTTTCTGCCTCCGTTCCCCTATCTCCCTTTTTGCCCGAGTAAAAGAGTCATTAAAATGACTAAACGATTAACAATCCCCATTTTGAATCTCAGAGAAAACCTGCGGTCTTATTATCCCAGAGCCTTTGGAAAACAATTCCTTAACTTTCCCCTCTAATTTATCCTTCCTTTTTATTTTCACTATTCCAAGACTTCTCTCCAAAGAGGTATAGTTCTCAGGTCTGTGATCATTATTGATGCCTGAAGCTTGGAAGGGTGAAGAAGCAGTAGGTGCTTGCCTACTTAAAACCAGTGGGTATCCTGTATTCCCACTTACATTTCTCTTGGGTATAGAGATAGCCTTCAATTGTTGGCTGTCCTGGAAGTTTGCAGGTCTGGGGAGCCTCTTTCATCCTTTTCTTAAGTTCTTCCATCTCTTCTCGAGTACTGGAGAAATGATTTCTTGTCTGTCAAGACATTATCATCATCATCAATCATCATCATCATCATCATCATAAATAAGCAATTTTTGGTCAGAGACCCAGAGTTTTCTTGGCACTTATCATATGTTACAACACAGCAACATAAATAGCACTGTACCCATAAAACCACATTTTGGAGATTTTTTTTCTAATAGGAATCATATAAGACTGAAATGAATAAGGGTTCTTAGAATTCTGAGCATGAGACTGACGACTGCTTCACCAAGAGAGCAACTTCTAACTTCTGCCTCAAGTAAAGTTACTGCCTACTGAACTCTGATATAAATTCTGACCATTAGAATAAAATGTATAAGAGGGTGCTTTCTTTGAAGATAGGTGAACAGAAAACCTATGTTTTCATAACCATGAATAACAAAAGCTAATGGTAAGAAGTAATATTCTAAAAATTCAAAACTAAAACACAGTGGCAAAATACAGTTTGAAATGTGGGTATAAAAATCATTAGAGGTCCTTAGCATTTAATCTCAAGATTGTCAAATGAGAAAAAAAAAATAGCGATCAAACAGGTAGACCTGTCGTGCACCAAGGCCATACAGGAAATACAACTAATTTGGAGCGCATTCATCTGGAATTACCAATTGAGGTCCA
Source organism: Myotis daubentonii (assembly GCF_963259705.1). Lineage (NCBI taxonomy): Eukaryota > Metazoa > Chordata > Mammalia > Chiroptera > Vespertilionidae > Myotis > Myotis daubentonii. Next base: position 93,075,667 of record NC_081861.1, on the reverse strand, counting down.
GCTGAGGAGGCGACTTATATCAAGGAAGGACAGAAAACACGTGGAGACATGTAGGAAGGGTGAGGTCACAAGAGGAGCTGACCCAGTTCCCAGGGGCGGCAGGCCAGCGGGGCGAGAGAGAAAGGACCACTGGGTTACAGGAGTGTCTGTTCCCTCAGAAGATAGAGGCTCCGAACTCAGGCTGGTATCCACAGCCCAGAGCACCAGAGCCAAGATCCGAGGCCCACATAACATCCAGCCATGAAAGGTGGCAGGGTTGCTGGCTGCAATGGAATCTGGAGTAGGTAAACCTGAGTCAGTTGGAGAGAAAGCCTGTTTCATTCGATTGTTTTTTGTTGTTGCTGCTTGTTAACCTCAGAGCACAGGAGTATTCATTTGCAGCTACTCACTTGAGACTTTGGTGCAGGGAGGGAGGTGTGGACTTCAGGTGCCTAAGGAGAGGCTGGGTAGAAGCATTACAGGGACGTGTGGAAAAGCAGCAGCCAGAAGTATTTCGTTGTAGGCCACGAAAACTAAAGGGCCATTTTTGCTGAGAGGAACTAGCTGCTCCCAGTAGCCACATGGCAGGAAAAAAAGAAAAAGAAAAAAAAAAACCTGCCCTAGGTGATACACCTGTTCCACCATCAGGATCCCTGCATGCCAGATCCTGCATTTTGACCTTTTCAGAGGAAACAAAAGCAAAGGCCAAGCCTAGGGGTTTGAACAATCTCAGGAGCACCGGTGACTGGATTACAGGAGGGGCCACCCACCCCATTATGCAGGAACCAGACTGGTTACTATCCCTGCACAGAAGAGCTGATAAAAACTCCAGGTTTCCAGCCAACCCTGCTAGTCTCCATACAGGGATCTCTGCCTAGTCAAGGGCAGAGTATATTTTGGGCCACTCATGGAGGAATAGCTCTGGGACTGAGAAACACACCTACCACATTCCCTGAAAACTAAACAGCACCTCCCCCATCTAGAGCCCTTTCAGAAACAGAGTTTTGAGTGATTAAGATTGACATCTGGATAGCAGGCAAAGGCAGGCAGAGGTGGAGCCCAGGGAACCAGGAAAAGTCTGCTGACTCAGCCCTACATCCTATGCTGCTAACAAACCTGCTAGGGGGCAGATTGGCCCCTCCTGTATGCAGCCAAGGCCTATGGAGACAGACACAAATGGTGCATATGTGGATCACTTGGAGTTTCAAGCAGGTTGCTGAAAGCCAAAGGAGGTCAGTTCCTGACAGTGGTTAGCACTCAAGTACCTCACAGGAGCCCAGAATTGGCAGACAGAAGGGTGGGATCCAAAGAGAGCTCCCGTGGGACACTAAACTTGGCTAAAATGAATGCCACTTCACTTTTTTTTTCTCCCTTTTGTCTTCTCTTTTCTTTTTTCTTTCTTTTCTTTTTTCCCTTCTAAAATTTATCTTTATCTATCTGCTTTATTGATTTATTATTCTAGTCTCCATTTTTTTCCTTCATATATCTAATTTTCCTCTTCCCTTTTCCTACTCAACATTTTTCTTTTATTACTATCTTTTTTCTCTTTTCATTCTCTCTTTTCTTTTTCTCCTGATTTCTCATCTTATTTTTTCCTTGTTTTAGGTCAATCTGCTTTTTCCTCTAATTTACTTTTCAAATTGTTTCTTGTATTTTATTTTTATTTACCTCCCTCCTTTATTTTAAACCATTTTCTTTCCTCTATTACCCTATTTCTTTATTCTTATTTTCTTTATTTCAGCTCTGCATCTACATATTCCATACTCCCTTTTTTGGTTGTTTTTTGTTTGTTTGTTTGTGCTTTGTTTGTTTGCATTGTTTTATTTTCTCCTCATAATTTTTCTTTCTTTTTTTCTATCATTATTGCTCTCTTTTCTCTTTTGCAATTCTCTATTTTCTGGTCATTGCTTTTGTTGGTGTTATAGGGGTCTTGTGTGCATTTTTGTTTTATTTCTTCTGTTTTGTGTTTTGTTGTGTTATATTTTATTCTGTTCGGTCAGCATCTCCATGACAGCTCACAAGATGTGGTTGGGGTGAGCCACATAGCCAGCCAGCCTGAGAGGAGACTCCATCCACGAACAGGATAATAACATTCAAGACCCAGTTACAACATGAGAACCTAAATAACTCAAACAAGGGGAATTCCTAGAGGACCCAGCTCAGGAGATCGAAGAGACCACACCACTGGGTACCACAAAATATCTACTACATAAGACCACCCATACAATTTGGGAGGCACAGCAGTTTGATCTAACACATAGAAACAAAAACAAAGGTATAGCAAAAATGGGGAGACAAAGATATGAAAGAAAAGGAGAAATTGCCAGAAAATGAATTAAATGAAATGGAGGTAAATAATTTATCAGATAAAGAATTCAGAGTAATGGTGATAAGAGTGCTCAAACAATTCAGTTAGACCTACAAGCAACATAATGAGAACTATAAGGGTCTTAATGAGAGCTACACCAACATGAAAAGAGAGGTTGTAAAAATAAATAAGAATCAATTGGAAATGAGGAATGACATGGCTGAAATAAAGAACACCCTAGAAGGATTCAACAGTAGACTAGAAGAAGCTGAGGACTGAATCACCAAATGAGAAGATAATGTAGAAAAAAACAACAAATCCATTCAGACAAGCAAATGCGGAAAAAAGAATTTTAAAGCAAGAGGGACTCTAAGGGAGCTTTGGGACAACATGAAACATAACAACATTTGCCTTATAGGGGTACCAGAAGGAGCAGAATCTTGGGAAAGGAATAGAGGCCCTGTTCAAAGAAAGAATGGCAGGAAATTTCCCTAAATTGGAGAAAGAAAAAGTCACTCAAGTTCAAGAAACACAGAGAGTCCCAACAAGTTGAACCCCAAAAGACCCACACCTAGGCACATATTAATTAAAATGGCAAACATTAAAGACAAAGAAAGAATCTTAAAAGCTGCAAATGAGAGGCAAAGTTACCTACAAGGAAGCTCCCATTAGACTGTCAGGTGACTTCTCAATAGAAACACTTCAGGCCAGAAGGGAGGAGTGGCATGAAATATTCAAAGTATCACATGATCTCACTCATATGTGGAATCTAATAAACAAAATAAACTTATGAATAAAGTAAAACCAGATAAATAGAAGCATGGAACAGACTGACGAATTTCAGAGGGAAGATGGGAGAGAAGTGATTAACTGGGGAAATTATATGCATGTACTCATCACCCAAGGACAGACAATAGAGTGGTGAAGGCCTAGAAGGGGAGGGTATGGGGTGGAGGGGGTCAATGTGAAAAAGTAAAACACAAACAAAGGGGACATCTGAAATACTTTCAACAATAAAAATAAATTTTAAAAAAATCTTATCAAATGACAGTGACAAAGGTGATCTGAGCTACCCTATCTAGTTGGACCCATTCTAGTCACTGTCCCCTAAATGAGTTAACCATATATATTAATGCAAAGGCTTCTAAAACTCATACTTATCAAGTTATATTTGAAGGAAGATTTAAATGATTAGATTGGTTATAGGAATACTTTGTAAATAAGAAGAAGATAAGGGCTCTCACATTCTGGTGAAGGAAATTACCCAGTAATGAGAGTCTCCAAAAAGAAAAACAACAACAATAGCAACTGTATGTCAGGATCCTCCTAAACAAACAAGTCAAAATTTATTTCCACTGCCACTTACCATTTTCATCTAAAAACACACCTATAAATTTCATGTAATGAAACAACTAGTTCAAAGTCACTACCTCAGTGATGCCTTCTTTTACTATACTAGTTGGTCAATTGTCAAACTCTCTATGCATCTTTGAAATTTTTGGTCTTAATTTTATTATAGCATTTATCAAAAGGCATTATGAGTTATCTGTGGATATGTCTCTCTCCACCAAGAGACTGTATATTCATTGAAGACATAAAAATTACCATTCCTCATTGTATGAGTCATGTTACAATGCCTGGCACACCATACATATTCATTATATCCACAAGCATTCATTAAATGAATGAATAAATAAGAAAAAAATATGGAAAAAAAACCAAGATGGCAGGATAGGTAAACACCGGAGTTTGCTGCCTCGCACAACCACTTCAAAAATACAACTAAAAGACGGAACGGACATCATCCAGAACCACAGGAAGGCTGGCTGAGTGGAAATTCTACAACTAGAAGGAAAGAGAAAAGCATACTGAGACTCAGAGGAGGCGCAATGCGGAAGTAAAATACTAAGGTACAGAGGCACACATGAAGTGGGCTAGCAGCTGAGGGCACGGTTGTCATTTTCAATCGGGAGGAAGTCTCAGGCTCTGAGCTCCAGTTCTGGGCGAGTTTCTGGGGACCCAGACTCAGATGGGAGAAGCGGGACTGTCTGGCATCAGTCGGAACTCGAGAGCAGCGTTCTCCTGGAGGGGCTTACAGCAATTGCCAAGACACTGAGAAGTGGGGCCTCTGAGAGCAGCCATAACTGCTAGCCCCGCCCTGTTGATCCCATGAGACCCACCCCGCCCAAGCCCTGCAGGGAGGCTTTTGCTGGATAGCCTAAGGCAGAGGCTAGATTAGAACCTCCCTAGAGATCCAGGAGCCAGGAAGCCCAGAGGTCAGAGTGGGACCATCCCAGTTTGCAGCTCCATGGAACCATAAAGGACACACTCAGGGGGCAGACTCAGTGAGCACCAAAGCCCCATTGAAGCAAGTCCTGCCCCAGAGGGGTGTCTTCAGTGCAGAAGTTCTCCCACTGAAGACACAGCTGATTCTCACAGCCAATTGGCCTGGAGGTCAATTCCTCCCAGTGATACCTACAACAATCAAGGCTTAACTACAACAAGACTGTGCACAAAGACCACAGGGGAGAGCACCAAGAGTGTCCTCCTCAGGTACTTGGGGAGGCTGAACCACTGGGCCCTAGAGGACACTAAGCACAGAAAACCACTTTATCAACACAGGGAAGCATAAAATATGCGGAGATAAAGAAAAAGGACACAAATGACAGAAATGGAAGAAAGAAAACTACTGGATATAGATTTCAAAGCCACACTTTTAAGGTTTTTCAAGAATTTTCTAGAAACTGCTGATAAACTTAATGAAACCTACAAGAAATCTAATGAGACCCTCGAGGTTGTGATAAAGGACCAACTAGAAATTAAGCATATATCGACTGAAATAATATTATACAGACTCCCAACAGCAGACTAGAGGATTGCAAGAATCAAGTCAACGATTTCAAATATGAAGAAGCAAAAAACACCCAACCGGAAAAGCAAAATGAAAAAAGAATCCAAAAATACGAAGATATTGTATGGAGCCTCTGGAACAGCTTCAAGTGTACGAACATCCGAATTATAAGGGTCCCAGAAGAAGAGAGAGAGAAAGATATTAAAAACCTATTTGAAGAAATAATGACAGAAAACTTCCCCCACCTGGTGAAAGAAATAGACTTACAGGTCCAGGAAGCGCAGAGAACCCCAAACAAAAGGAATCCAAAGAGGACCACACCAAGACACATCATAATTAAAATGCCAAGAGCAAAAGACAAAGAGAGAATCTTAAAAGTAGCAAGAGAAAGAAAGTCAGTTACCTACAAGGGAGTACGCATACGAATGTCAGCTGATTTCTGACCAGAAACTTTGCAGACCAGAAGGGAGTGGCAAGAAATATTCAAAGTGATGAATGCCAAGAACCTACAACCAAGATTACTTTATCCAGCAAAGCTATCATTCAGAATTGAAGGTCAGATAAAGAGCTTCACAGATAAGAAAAAGCTAAAGGAGTTCATCACCACCAAACCAGTATTATATGAAATGCTGAAAGGTATCCTTTAAGAAGAGGAAGAAGAAGAAACAGGTAAAGATACACATTATGAACAAGAAATACACATCTATCAACAAGTGAATCTGAAAATCAAGTGAATAATCTGATTAACAGAATGAACTGGTGATTATAATAGAATCAGGGGCATAGAAAGGGAGTGGACTGACTATTCTTGGGGGGGAAAGGGGTGAGGGGGATGCGGGAAGAGACTGGACAAAAATTGTACACCTATGGATGAGGACAGTGGGTGGGGAGTGAGGGCGGAGGGTGGGGTGGGAACTGGGTGGAGGGGAGTTCTGGGGGGGAAAAAGCGGAACAAATGTAATAATCTGAACAATAAAGATAAAAAGAAAAATAGATAAAAATGTGACAATAATGAGAAGGCTGTACCTATGCCCATCTATAAGGGCCAACATGGGGAAGAAAGTGGAGAAAACCTTTAAAAATAATCTAGTTAACTCTAGTAATATGTAGTGAAAAAAGGGAGAGAGGGGGAAATGGGCATTCATGGCAATAAAACCCACAATGAGACTGTCTTGATTGATAAGCAGGGAAGTAGCATAAAACCTGTGCATAAACAAGCCAATAACTGAGCTCTGATCTGGGAGAGAGACAGCAAATTAACAACTCTTAATAAATATTGGATAAAGTTGTCAGTGGGTAGAAGGGTGGGTTTCAGCAACAGTCAGTGCCAAAGACAGGGAAGAGCTAATAATGGAAGAGCAAGAACCGTCCAGTACACTAAATATCTGTGATCCACACCAGTGTGTCTTGACAAATTGGCTGGGGTGCAAAAATCTAGAATTCTAAAGTCAAGGTCATCAGGGTTTAAATCTAATTGTAATGCAGAGTCAAGTGACAAAACCCATATGCAAACTTACATTCTGCAAACTTAGCTGGAGCTTTTGTTTGTAAGGGAGGAAATCCTGTGTGAGCTCCACAGTCAAGTTGTTGGAAATGAAGAGGCTATGGAGAAAGGCCAAGACCTAGGGAAAACATGTAAAAATAACTTTATCACCAGTGCCTTCTTATTGATCAAATAAAGAAAACAGAAGCACAGAAAAGAAATTCCACAGTGTTTACCCAGTATAGTGTTAAAATCAGTCATGCAAACACAAACATGTCTACACATAGCTATTGTCTTACCAGGATAAACATTGACACTGAAATCAGTTCCAGAAAATAAGGACTACTAACAAATTTATTCATTCAGATCCTTTTCAGATAGCACAGAAAACCATTCATAATTTTGACTGCATGAAGACAGACTATGTCTTTTCTCTCTAAATCCTAAGGATTAGCACAGAGTAGGTACTCAATAAATATGTTTTGACTAGGTAGCTAAATAGATGAATGAATAAAGTAAACATCTGTACCTTTATGAAGACTGCCATAATGCTAAAGAATTCAAAGAGCCTAAACCCCAATTTTAAATTAGAAAAGTTTTGAGGGAGTTGCAGAAGACATACAATAAATAAAATATTTTAATGCCCAAAGTGCTCGACCCCATTAAAAATCAAATATATATACAAATAAAAACACAAAAATTATGAATTCAAGCAAATATAAACATTAAAAAATAATGATCAATGTTGGCAATAGTGAAGTATAATAAAAAGTACTAAAAATTATTCTATAGTTTTTAGAAAGTAAACAGGTAAGAACACATAAAATGCACACACACCATATACATATAAACACATGTATATATAAATATATATATATATTAATAAAGAGCTAATATGCTAATGGGCGATACACCATAACAGTAATGACCAGTCATTAGCATATTACCTGGGGCATTGCTCTGGAAACTGGGTGGCAGCAGGGAGGCCCCAGAGGAGGCGGGACCACCCCTTGCCAAAGAAGGAAGGGGTGAGAGCTCATAGCACTCCCCTCACCAGTCCTTCACCACCCACCACTCACACTCTCCACGGCCCACCTGCTAGGGGAAGGAGCACAGTGCAGCAGGCGGGAAGCTTCCACGCTCTCCTCTGGCGCCATGATGGGGCAGGGTTGCCGCATTGCTATAGAGATGGGGCAGAAGCGGGGAGGCGCACAGAGAAAGCAGGACCAGCCCATGGCTACTAGAGGGACTGAGGGGGGGCTTGAAGCAGACAGAGAAGGCCAGAGGGTTTGGGAGCTGGGCCAGGCGTGCTGGAGCTCTGCGTGGACAGGTATGGGTATCAAGGCAGGGCCGTGCTATTTCAAATCACACGCTGGGCTCCTAGTACACACACACACACACACTGAGTGGCCAGATTATTATGACCACTTTTTGCCTTCAATACTGTGGTGATTCTTCTTGTACTTGACTCCACGAGATGTTGAAAAGTGATGAGAGCCGAGACTGGTTTGGCTCAGTGGATAGAGCGTCAGCCTGCGGACTGAAGGGTCCCAGGTTCGATTCCGGTCAGGGGCATGTGCCTGGGTTGTGGGCACATCCCCAGTGGGAGGTGTGCAGGAGGCAGCTGATCAATGTTTCTCTCTCATCGATGTTTCTAACTCTCTATCCCTCTACCTTCCTCTCTGTAAAAAATCAATAGAATATATTTAAAAAATAAAAAAAAAGAAAAGTGATGAGAGGAATCTGACACCATGCCTGATGAATAGCACTGTCCAGTTCTGTGAGATTTGATGGTTGTGGAACCAGCTGCCTGATGGCTTTTAACTTCGTCCCAAAAATGCTCAATTGGATTGAGATATGGTGATTGTGGGGGCCACCTAAGCAAAGTAAAGTCTCCCTCCATGTTCTTGAAACCACTCTTGCACAATACTAGCACCGTGGCATGGCGCATTGTCTTGTGGAAGAAGCAATCTCCATTGGGATACGCCATCAACATGATAGGATGAACTTGATCAGCAATGATACTTAGGTATGTTGTGCTATTCAGACATTGTTTCGCATGAATTAAAGGGCACAAATCATTCTAGAAAAACATGCCACAAACCATAACACTGCCCCCACCAGATTGAAGGGTTGTACTCATGCATGTGGGGTGCATGTTTTCATACTGTTTCTGCCAAATTCTCACTCAGCCATCTACATGATGCAACTGAAAATGTGATTCATCGGACCACGTGACTTTTTTCCAATGCTCGACTGTCCAATCCTTGTGTTACTGTGTGAATTGGAGATGTTTTATCTTGGTAACTGCAGACAGCAAAGGTGTTCGAACAGGCCTTAGGCTTCCATGTCCTTATGATGCAGTGTACGACTAATTTGCCTACAAACATCAGGTGGTCATAATAATCTGGCCACTCACGTTCAAATATATCCCACATTCAAAGGCTGTTAAATTGCGTTGTTTACCCATATCTTTAGAAAAAAATCACTTCTACTGTCATGGTAAACAACCTGCTTCCTTATTTATAATGGTCTGGCCCTCTAACAACTTCAGCGTGAAATTATAACTAATTTGCCTATAAACGTCAAGTGGTCATAATAATCTGGCCACTCAGCCTGTGTGTGTGTGTGTGTGTGTGTGTATACATACTAGGGGCCCGGTGCACGAAATTCGTGCACTGGGTGTGTGTGTGGGAGGGGGGGGGAGTGTCCCTCAGCACAGCCTGCCCCCTCTCACATACTGGGAGCCCTCAGGTGTTGACCCCCATCACCCTCCGATCGCCTGATCGGCCCCTTGCCCAGGCCTGACGCCTCGGCCAGAGGTGTCAGGCTTGAACAGGGGACCCCCATCTCCCCCTGATCACTGGCTCTGGCCCCCGCCCAGGCCTGAGGCCTCTGGCCCAGGAATCATGCCTGGGCAGGGGACCCCCACCTCCCTCTGATCGCTTGCTCCACCCCCCGCCCAAGCCTGACGCCTCTGACCCAGGCTTCAGGCCTGGTCAAGGCGACCATCATATCCCCCCAATCCCTGGCTCCGCCCCCAACCCAGGCCTGATGCCTCGGCCAGAGGAGTTGACCCTCATCACCCTCCGATCACCAATCACCGGATCGGCCCCTTGACCAGGCCTGAGGCCTCTGGCAGAGGTGTCAGGCCTGGGCAGGGGACCCCCAGCTCCCCGTGGTTGCAGGCTCCGCCCCTGCCCAGGCCTAACACCTCTGGCCTAGGCGTCTGGCCCGGGCAGCGGGGACCCACAGCTGCAGCGGCCCCGCAATCATGGGCTCTGCTTTAGGCCCAGGCAAGGGACCCCTAGCTCCCGGGACTGCCAGCTTCGACCGTGCCCAGCTCCCATCGCTGGCTCCACCCCTACTTCCTGCTATCACTGGCCAGGGCGGCAAAGGCACCTAATTCTCCGATCATGGCTGGGGGGCAGGGCAAAGGCGGCCCTGGTCCCGCTTGGGTGCCGCCCAGCTCTTAGCTCCCCCCTGGGTTTTCGATCACTGTCAGTGGCAGGGGGCTTCTTCCTGCTTTCCCTTTCACCTCCCTGCATTGTGCCTACATATGCAAATTAACCGCCATCTTGTTGGCAGTTAACTGCCAATCTTAGTTGGCAGTTAACTGCCAATCTTAGTTGGCAGTTAATTTGCATATAGCCCTGATTAGCCAATGAAAAGGGTATCATTGTACACCAATTACCATTTTTCTCTTTTATTAGATAGGATATATATATATACTAGAGGCCCAGTGCACAAAAATTTGTGCACTGCGGGGGGAGGGGGGGAGTATCCCTCAGCCTCACTTGTGCCCTTTCACAGTCTGGGACCCCTTGGGAGATAGTGACCTGCTGGCTTGGGCCTGCTCTCGGGTGGCAGAGGGAAGGCCCAATCCCTAGGTGCAGCCCCTGGTCAGGCTCAGAGCAGGGCCGATTGGGGAGTTGGGGCGCCGCCCCCGTCACACTCAAGGCAGGGTCAATGGGGAGGTTGCGGTGCCACCCCCTGTCACCCACAGAGCAGGGCCCATCAGGGGGTTGGGGCGCTGCCCCCTGTCACGCACAGAGCAGGGTCCATCAGGGGGGTTGGGGAGCTCCCCCCTGTCACGCAGAGAGCAGGACCAATCAGGGGGTTGGGGAGCTCCCCCCTGTCATTCACAGAGTGGGCCGATAGTGGAGTTGGGGCACCACCCCCTGTCACCCACAGAGCAGGGCCGATCAGGGGGTCGGGGAACTCCCCCCCGTCAAACTCAGGGCAGGGCCAATGGGGAGGTTGCGGCTCCACACCGTCACACACAAAGCAGGGCCCATGGGGGTGTTGGGGCACCACACCCTGTCACACACAGAGGAAGGCCAATCAGGGGGTTAGGGAGCTCCCCCCTATCAGACACAGAGCAGGGCCGGTCAGGGGGTTGGGACGCATTACCCTGTCATAAACAGAGCAGGGCGGATAGAGAGGTTGTGGCCCCGCCCCCTGTCACACAGACAGCAAAGGTGTTCGAACAGGCCTTAGGCTTCCATATCCCGATGATGCAGTGTACGCCGCGGAGCGATCAGGGGGTTTGGGCGCTGCCCCCTGTCACGCTGCTCCAGGGGCCAGGAGGCCTCGCTGCTACACTGATCCCGGTGCTAGGAGGCCACGCTGCTCCGCTGATCCCAATGCTAGGAGGCCTCACAGCTCTGCTTGAAACAGGGGCAGTGAGGCTTCGCTGCTCCGCTGATCCCGGTGCTGGGAGGCTTCGCTGCTCAGCTGATCCCGGTGATGGGAGGCCTCGGGGCTCCGCTTGACACAGGGGCACTGAGGCCTCACTGCTCTGCTGATCCCGGTGCTGGCAGGCCTCACTGCTCCACTGATCCCAGTGCTGGGAGGCCTCATGGCTCCGCTTGACACAGGGACAGTGAGGCCTCGTTGCTCTGCTGATCCCGGTGCTGGGAGGCTCCGCTGATCCCTGTGCAAGGAAGCCTCACGGCACTGCTGATCCCAGTCCTGGGAGGCCTCGTGGCTCCGCTGATCCCAGCTTCGGGAGGCCTCCTGGCTCCGCTGATTCCAGTGCTGGGAGGCATATTACCCTTTTACTATATAGGATAGAGGCCTGGTGCATGGGTGGGGGCCGGCTGATTTGCCCTGAAGGGTGTCCTGGATCAGGGAGGGGGTCCCGCTTGGGTGCCTGGTCAGCCTGGGTGAGGGGATGATGGCTGTTTGCAACTGGTTACACCCCCTTCAGGGTGGGGGTCCCCACTGGAGTGCCTGGCCAGCCTGGATGAGGGGATGATGGCTGTTTGCAGCTGGTCACACCCCCTTCGGGGTGGGGGTCCCCTCTGGGGTCCCTGGCCAGTCTGGGTGAGGGGCTGAGGGCCATTTTCAGGCTGGCGGGTGACTGAAGCTCCCAACCTCTCCTTTTTTTCTTTTTTCTTTTTTTATTCTGGGATTTATTTACCTTCTATGGCTGTCACTGGAGCTGAGAGCTGGCTTTAGCTCTGAGGCTCTGCTCCAACTTGAGGCCTCGGCTGCTGAAACCAGGTATCTGCCTTTGTTTGGCTTCTATAATTGAAACACTGTTGCAAATCCAGCTCGGCTGGCTGGCTTGAAATCATGGGCTTTGTTTAGCTTCTATAATTGCAACATAGTTGCTTAGAGTGCAAGCTCAGGGCCCAGCAGCGGCAGGCGGGGAACCTTGGCTTCCTCCATCACTGGAGCAAGCAAGCCTCCTGTTCGCTTCAGCTGCCTGGCTTCCGGCCGCCATCTTGGTTGGCAGTTAATTTGCATATCGCCCTGATTAGCCAATGGGAAGTGTGTCAGAGGTACGGTTAACTACCATGTTTGTCTATTATTAGATAGAAGATATATATATTAGAGGCCTGGTGCACAAAAATTTGTGCACTCGGGGGGGGGGGTAGTGGGGGTCCCTCAGCCCAGCCTGTGCCCTCTCGCATTCTGGGACCCCTTGGGAGATAAAGACCTGCTGGCTTAGGCCTGCTCCTGGGTGGCAGAGGGCAGGCCCAATCCCTAGGTGCAGCCCCTGGTCGGGCTCACAGCAGGGCCGATTGGGGAGTTGGGGCCCTGCCCCCTGTCATGCACAGAGCAGGAAGATTGGGAGGTTGTGATGCCACCCTCAGTCACGATCAGGGTAGGGCCGATTGGGGGGTTGGGGCACCGTCCCCTGTCACACTAAAGGCAGGGTCGATGGGGAGGTTGCGGCGCCACCCTCGGTCACGCACAGAGCAGGGGCAATCAGGGGGTTGGGGCACTGCCCCCTGTCACTCACAGAGCAGGGCCCATCACGGGGGGTGGGTCTCTATACCCTGTCACGCACAGAGCAGGGCCATTCAGGGGGTTGGGGTGCCGCCACTCTCACACTCAGGGCAGGGCTGATGGGGAGGTTATGGCTCTACCCCGTCACACACAGAGCAGGGCCCGTGGGGGGGGGGGGGGTTGGGCAGCTCCCCCCTATCAGGCACAGAGCAGGGCTGATCAGGGGGTTGGGGCACCTTCCCCTGTCACAAACAGAGCAGGGCCGATAGGGAGGTTGTGGCCCTGCCCCCTGTCACACACAGAGCCGCAGGGCTATCAGGGGGTTTGGGCTCTGCCCCCTGTCACACTTACCCGGTGCGGGGAGGCCTCATGGCTCCGCTGATCCCCGTGCTGGGAGGCATATTACCCTTTCACTATATAGGGTAGAGGCCTGGTGCATGGGTGGGGCCGGCTGGTTTGCCCTGAAGGGTGTCCTGGATCAGGGTGAGGATCCCCACTGGGGTGCCTGGCCAGCCTGGGTGAGGGGATGATGGCTGTTTGCAGCTGGTCACACAGGCTTCAGGGTGGGGGTCCCCACTGGGGTGCCTGGCCAGTCTGGGTGAGGGTCTGAGGGCTGTTTTCAGGCTGGGGGTGACTAAAGCTCCCAACTGCTCCTTTTTTACTTTTTTTTTTCTTTTTTTATTCTGGGCCAGCTTTAGCTTTGAGGCTTGGCTCCAGCTCTTAGGCCTCCGTGGCTGAAAGTAGGTTTCTGGCCTTTGCTTACAATGTTGCGGATCTGCTGGCTGAAGTCCGGTGGTATTTGTTACAGAGTTTCTTAAACTGCCCGCTCAGAGGCCTGCAGCGGCAGGCAGGGAACGTTGGTTTCCTCCGTCACTGAGGCAACCAAGCCTCATGTTAGTTTCAAGCTGCCTGGCTGCCGGCCGCCATCTTGGCTGACAGTTAATTTGCATATCTCGCTGATTAGCCAATGAAAAGGGTAGTGGTCGTACGCCAATTACCATGTTTCTCTTTAATTACTGTAGATATATATATATATATATATATATATATATATATATATATATATCTGGTAAACAAATACAAAACTATATATAAACGAAGATATATATATATATCTGTGTGTGTGTATCACACACAGTACTATACACAATCTTCCTGTTTCAATCCCCAGGTTTCCCATCTCAGGAAATTACAACACTACCCAATCATTCAATCAAACCAGAATGTAAAGAATAAGATCTGATTTCTCTTTCACTCTCATCTCAATCTAATCTATCAATAATTCCTGTCAGTTTTGTTTCCAAATATGTCTCTAATCCAGCCATTGTTTTCTATTTCCACTACTGCTGGAGGCTAATTCCAGCGTGTCGTAAATGCAAGAAGTTTCACCAAAAGGTTGATGGAACTTAAGGCTTCAGCAGGGCTGAAGAATCATATATTACCTGCTGCTGGAATAGCTGAAAGCATTTCCCCAAACCTGAAAATCTACGTTATAACCTGCAGCTGGCCAGAGGCTGAACAGCTGTAGGCATTTCCCCAAACCTGAAAATTTGCATATATTATTGTCTGCTACTGAGACAGCCAAAGGCAGTTCCCCAAACTGACAATGCCTACTGTATACCAAAACTTAATCTTTGAGATTATATATATACTAGAGGCCCTGTGCAAAAAAAATTTGTGCAGTCGGGGGGGAGGGGGTGTCCTCAGCCTGGCCTGTGCCCTCTCGCAGTCTGGGATCCCTCGGGAGATAATGACCTGCTGGCTTAGGCTTGCTCCTGGGTGGCAGAGGGCAGGCACAATCCCTATGTGCAGCCCCTGGTTGGGCTCAGAGCAGGGCCGATTGGGGATATGGGGTGCCGACCCCTGTCATACACAGAGCAGGGCGGATTGGAAGGTTGCGATGCCACCCTCAGTCACGCTCAGGGTAGGGCCAATTGGGGGGTTGGGGCACCACACCCTGTCACACTCAAGGCAGGGTCAATGGGGAGGCTTCTGCGCCACCCACTGTCACGCACAGAGCAGGGCCCATCAGGGGGGTTGGGGAGCTCCCCACTGTCATGCACAGAGCAGGGGCCATCAGGGGGTTGGGGAGCTCCCCCCTGTCATGCACAGAGCAGGGCCCATCAGGGGGTTGAGGAGCTGCCCCCTGTCACTCACAGAGTAGGGCCGATAGGGGAGTTGGGGCACTGCTCCCTGTCACACACAGAGCAAGACGGATCAGGAGGTTGGGGCGCCGCCCTCTATCACCCACAGAGCAGGACCGATCAGGGGGTTGGGGCACCGCCACTGTCACACTCAGGGCAGGGTGGATGGGGAGGTTATGGCTCTACCCCATCACACACAGAGCAGGGCCCGTGGGGGGGGGGGGGGGGTTGTGGCGCCACCCTCTATCACCCACAGAGCAGGGCCGATCAGGGGTTTGGGGTGCTGCCACTCTCATACTCAGGGCAGGGCAGATGGGGAGGTTATGGCTCTACCCCGTCACACACAGAGCAGGGCCAGTGGGGGCGTGGTTGGGGCCCCGCACCCTGTCACACACATAGCAGGGCCGATCAGGGGATTGGGGCGCTGCACCCTGTCACACACAGAGCCGCAGGGCAATCAGAGGTTGGGGAGCTCCCCTCTATCAGGCACAGAGCAGGGCTGATCAGGGGGTTGGGGCGCCTTCCCTGTCACGAAAAGAGCAGGGCGGATAGGGAGGTTGTGGCCCCGCTCCCTGTCACACAAGAGCCGCAGGGCGATCAGGGTGTTTGGGTGCTGCCCCCTGTCACCCTGATCCCGGTGCTGGGAGGCCTCGCAGCTCTGCTGATCCCGGTGCCGGGAGGCATATTACCCTTTTACTATATAGTATAGAGGCCTGGTGCACAGGAGGGGGCCAGCTGGTTTGCCCTGAAGGGTGTCCTGGATCAGGGTGGGGGTCCCCACTGGGGTGCCTGGCCAGCCTGGGTGAGGGGCTGAGGGCTGTTTTCAGGCTGGTGGGTGACTGAAGCTCCCGACCGCTCCTTTTTTTCTTTTTTTTTGTTTTTTATTCTGGGCCAGCTTTAGCTCTGGCACCAGCTGAGGCCTCTGCTGCTGAAAGCAGGTATCTGGTTTGTTTGGGTTCTATAATCGAAACACTGTATCAACTCCAGCTCTGAGATCCTGGCTGGCTGAAAGTGGGTTTCTGGAGTTTGTTTAGCTTCTATATTTGTTACAATGTTTCACACTGCAAGCTCAGAGGCCGGCAGCGGCAGGCGGGGAACGTTGGAGTCCTCTGTCACTGAAGCAAGCAAGCAAGCTGCCTGGCTGCCGGCCGCCATCTTGGCTGGCAGTTAATTTGCATATCGCCCTGATTAGCCAATGGGAAGGGTAGCGGACGTACGCTAATTACCATGTTTCTCTTTTATTAGATAGCATATATATATATATATATATATATATATATATATATACACACACATATATATATATCTGCTTTACTTTAGGGCAATTTGTGTTAATAAAGAGTGAGGGGTCCAGAGATTTAGAGAACTTGGCTACTATAGCTAAATCTCCTCTGGCACCCCCATGTATTCCAAATTTATATTTCCAGTCTCTTTATTAATTTTCACACCACCCTTCTCCAGATTCCTGAACCCTTCTAGATGCTGAGAAACACCCCAGCATACACTACCACTACTCTATCCCAAAACAACCTCTTCTCTTGCTTAGAGCACTGCACTAACCTCCTAACTGGTTTCTCCACTCACAATGTTGGCTTCTTCCAAGCCATTCTCCATAATAAAATCAGCTCATATTATATCCTGCTTAATATCCATCAAAGGTTTCCTTAGACTACAACCCAAATACCTTACCATAGCTATAGGTCCCATGCCTTCCTTTCAGATATTATTTGCTGCCATTCCCTTATATCTCACCAGTATTTTATTCCTTGATTACACCATTCTTTTCTAAGTTAAGGACTGTGTATGTCTGTGTTTCTATGCCTGGAATGTTCTTTCCCCCTTATTCACATTGCCTCACCTTTGCTTTCTTTAGATCTTAATGACAATTTCAGAGGACCTCCTTGACTACTTGACCTAAAGTTGCTGCCCATTTTGTTCTTTGTTTTAGTGCTTATTACAACTAACGATTATTTTATTTATGTACTAGAGGCCCGCTCCACAAAATTTGGTCACAGATAGGGTCCCTAGGCCTGGCCAGAGATCAGGGCCAATCTGTGGGGCGACTGGAGGGGCAATCTGGGGACCCCACCGGCACCTACCTTGGCTGGCCCGGAGCTGCCTGCTCACCAGCTTTGCGCTCTGCTACCACCACTGGTCACCTCCCTCTGCGGGGCGACCAGTGGGGCAATCGGGGGGCCTCTGTTGGCAGTTGCCTTTGCAGGCCTGGGGCCTGCAGGCTGGGGGCAGCTTCTGTGTTGAGCATCTGCCCCCTGGTGGTAAGTGCACATCATAGTGACCAGTCATTCCGCTGGTTGTTCCACCATTCAGTTGATTTGCATATTAGGCTTTTATTATATAGGATATTTTCCTTCCCTTTGGTCTACCGACATGAGACAGTAGTATCCATAATGACAGAAACTGAGTCTGCCTTGTTCACTAAAGCAAAACCAGTGTTTAGCACAGTGCCCAACACATAATAGAAGCACAATAAATGTTTATGGGATGAATGAATAAATACTTGTTTGCACATATACATAAGCAGACATATATAAATGACAGATACACATAAACACAGATGCATATATTAATTTGCAATATATGCATGTTTATGCACATACGTATACACACACCCAAATCTACAAGTACATGGGTATATGCAGATAGAAAACAAATGTAATAGGTACATAGAGAATATGGGAAGAAAATGCCACAATATTCACAGTCATTATCTCTGTATGGGGAATTTGTTTTTTGTTTTGTTTTTGTTTTTTTTTAATTTTGTTTTATTGCTTAAAATATTACAAAGAGTGGTATATATGTCTTTTTCCCCCCTTTGTTTTTCTTATAATTTATTCTAGCTTTTCAGCAATAAGAATACATTTGTTATAATAAAACGTTGTTAAAATTCAACATAGCTGTCAAATCAAAGTACATCTTATTTTATAACAAATTAAGGAGATTTAAGTAAAGAAAAAAGTTAAAGAAAATAGAAGTAAACGTGTTAGAGCGGGAAGTCATTGAGTACACAGGAAATGAGTTCCTAGCACAGTGCCTGGGATATGATGGGTATTTTAAAAGGCTTTATGAAAGCGTGAGAGGAAGAAAGGAAGGAGAACGAGGTAAAAAGAAGGGAGACAGAGCCCAGCAGATGTAGGATCCATCGATGAAGTTTCTCTCTCATCTACCAGTATCTCTCTATCCCTCTCCCTTCCTCTCTCTCTAAAAAAATCAATAAAAATGTGTGTGTGTGTGTGTGTGTGTGTGTGTGTGTGTGTGTGTTTAAAGGGAGACAGAGAAAGCCAGGGAACAAAAGAACAAGAACGGAACAAAATAAAGAATAAGCATAGCTAGAGAGAAAACATGGGTGAGGAAAAATTCGTTTTTAAACAGGGATTATCTTTCACATTCTTCTAGGTTCCAATTTTATGATCGAAGTTCTCCGTATTTACCAAGCATTTGGTAAATATTTTTAAAGCATTAACCAACAGATAGAACTTACCGGCTCCACAATATTGAACTTCTTGGACTCCTGAACTTCCTGGATTTGATAAACATAATCAAGGGAGGACTCAAAAAAAATGTGCCTCTCCTTGTCCACCTGCAGGTCTGCCTGTGTAAGAAGGGTAGCAAATGTTACAAATCGGCATAGTCATTCATGCAAGTCAGTGCTTATGGGATCAACAGAATGCTAGAGCTAGAGGAGACTTTAGCCACCAAGTAGTGATCTTATTTCTTTGTTTTACAATTAGGGAACATGAAGCCAAGAGATAAAAGGTGATTGACACAAGACTTCTGTTTCTAGTCCTATAAGTAAGAAGCCTGTAAGTTGTCATGTCCATTGTCATTCATGAAAAAAGCTGAACAAGGTAAAAAAATCAACAACTCCTCTTAGATCCAACAGAGTATTGAAATCAGAGAGAACAATATCTCAAAAACTGTATAGACATTTGAATATGGAGAATCAAAGCTGGTCCTGCAGCCTATATCCGATATTTAAGAACTCTTTAGTAGGTCCAAGAAGGTGGCATTTGTGAACAGTGAGCTTGCACTCTCCCAAAAACACATTCAATGTATCCCTATATTTACAGAAATTCTTCCTGAAAGACAACTGAGAGCCTTTTCAATAGATTCTGCACAACAAACAAGAGAGAGAGAGAAAGAGAGAGAGGGGCGGGGGGGAGATAGAGAAGGCTGAGGAACTGCCAGAGCTCTCCAGGAGCTGAGGGAACAGCCCAGGACCAGAGGAACTGGTGCACATCATTGTTTATAGCTCCCAGGCATGTGGATGGCAGATGGAAGCTCCATCCAGGTTCTATGGACAACCTGCAGGTGCTGCAGCACATCCTCAGCCACCACTAATGGAGTTAGATCAAACAGAAGAAGGAGGGCATGATAGCTTGCATCAAAGGAGCTTCTTCACTCAGAGACTGATCCAGCAGATGTGGCAGGGTTATGTTTCGAGTTTATGCTTTACCCATTGGGTTGCACATACATGTGGCGCTCCTCTGCCTGGAAACAATATAGAGGTAGCAAAAGACTGTGGTCCCTGGCTATAGGAATATCCTATCCAGAGGAAGTGCACAGATAGTGGGGTGCTGCTACTCCTAGAAAGAGTATGTGTGCTGGTAAATGCCAGCACACAGGACTGCCCCATCAGAGAAAGTGCAGAGATAGGGGGGCACTGCAGCATGCACATGTGGGGCTACTCTGCCCAAAGAAAACACAGATCTAGTAAAACCTTGCAGATCAATGCAGAGTGAGTTGGGTGCTACCGTACATTTGGGTAGGGTTGCCGAGCAAAGGGAAGGTAAAGAACAAAGTAAGGCTATTTGCACACACAAGGCTGCACCACCAAAAGAAAGGGTGGAGCTAATAAGTGGTTGAAATACAAGAAAGCAATCATGCAGAATAGCCCAGCACAGATAATTAAAACAGGACATGCTGAGCACACACAAGGCAGTCCCTTCTATCATGCAGCCCTCCCCATATCAGAAAGTCAAGAAAGCACACACACACACACCAGGCTAGCCAAATCAGAACCCACTCCTTCAAGCTATGTGAAACAATAGGTATTGCAGGCATCCACCCCAACTACAACCAGCAAGCTAAAAGTATTCAACACACAAACTAACAGGGACCACTATTTCAAGAATGGGAACAGTAACTATTCCAACCAACTAAAATGCACAAACACAGACAGTCAAACAAAATGGGGAGACAGAAGAATATACTCCAAATGAAGGAACAAGAAAAAACTCCAGAGGAAAATCCTAATGAGACACAGTTAAGTAATTTGTCAGATAAAGAATTCAAAGCAAAAGTCACAACCATATTAAATGAACTTGAGCATAGAATAGAAGAACTCAGAGAGCACTTGAATAGAGATAGAAAATGTAATAAAGAACCAATCTGAGATGAAGTATCCAATAATCAAAGTGAAGAATACATTATAAAAAATCAACAGCAGCTTTATTAATACAGAACAGATTAGTGAACTGAAGGCAAAATAGTGGAAATTATCCAATCAGAAACAAATCAGCATACTTGTTCATGCAAGTCAGTGCTTATGGGATCAACAGAATGCTAGAGCTAGAGGAGACTTTAGCCACCCAGTTTTTTAAAAAACTGAGGATGGTACAAGAAATCTGTGAGATACATAACATTCACATTATAGGGATTCCAGAAGGAGGGGAAATAAAGGGACAGAAAAAAATATTTGAAGAAATAATGGCTGAAAACTTTCCTAATCTAGGGAAGGAAACAGATATTAAAGTCCAAGAAGCATAGAGAGTCCCAAACAAGATGGACCCAGAGGGGAAAAAAAAAAAAAACAAAGAAGAAAATAAAAAGAAAAAAGATGAACACAAAGAGACCCACACCAAGATATATTAAAATGAAAACAAAAAAGCTAAGACAGAAAGAATGAAACAAGTTAGATACAAAAGAAATCCTATAACACTAAGCTGATTTCTCAGAAGCAATTTTACAGGCCAGAAGAAAGTGGGGAAAAATATTTAAGTGCTAAAAAAAAAAAAATCTACAATATAGAATACTATATCCAGCAAGGTTATCATTCAGAGTGGAAAGAGAGATAAAGAGTTTACCAGATTACCAAAGACTAAAACAGTTAAGCCCTGGCTGCTGTGGCTAAGTTGGTAGGAACATCATCCCATTTACCAAAACATTCCAGGTTCCATTCCCAGTCAGGGCATATTTCTAGGTTGCAGGTTCAATCCCTGGCAGGGCACATATTGAAGGCAATCAATCAATGTTCTCTCTCATATTTCTCTATCTATCTATCTCTATCTCATTCTGTCCTTCCCTCTCTGTCTTCCCCTTTCTCTCTTCCCCTCTCCCTAAAATCAATAAGCATATCCTCAGGTGAGGATTTTTTTAAATTTTTGTATTGATTAATTTATTACATATGTGTCCTTATCCTGTTACCCCCTATCTCCCCCACACACATGCCCTCACCCCCCTGGTGTCCATGTCCATTGGTTAGGCCTATATGCTTGCATATAAGTCCTTTGGTTGATCTCTCTCCCTTACCCCCACCCTCCCCTACCTTCCCTCTGAGGCCCGACGGTCCAATCGATTCCTCTCCATCTCTGGATCTGTCCTTGTTCATCAGTTTATGTTGTTCATTATATTCCACAAATGAGTGCGATCATGTGGTATTTGTCTCTCCCTAACTGACTTATTTCACTTAGCCTAATGCTCTCCAGTTCCATCCATGCTGCTGCAAATGGTAAGAATACCTTCTTTTTTACCGCAGCATAGTATTCCACTGTGTAGATGTACCAAAGTTTTTTAATTCACTCATCTACTGATGGGCACTTAGGCTGTTTCCAAATCTTAGCTATGGTGAATTGTGCTGCTATGAACATAGGGGTGCATATATCCTTTCTGATTGGTGTTTCTAGTTTCTTGGGATATATTCCTAGAAGTGGGATCACTGGGTCAAATGGAAGTTCCATTTTTAGTTTTCTGAGGAAACTCCATACTGTTCTTTTTGGGGACCAGAGGACATGGCAAAGCCCTGGACTCTACCCTACGTCGATCCTGGAAGGTTTTAAGGTCAAAGCTCAGGAAAGGTTTAAGGCTTACTTAGAGTTTGCAGCAAAGTGGAACTAGACAAGGCTTGACCGAGGCATGGCCTCTGTGGCTAAAAGTGTAGTTAAGCTAGCATAACCTGATTGTCATAGTAACTGTAACCTGATTGTCATAGTAACTGTCAAGTATAGATGAATCTAGACAAAGCTTGCCCAGTCTTGCCCAGCCTGTAACAATCTGTTACTTCCCTATCAGAAGCCAAGCCCTAGCAGTGATCTATGAAGCATGACTAGCCACAGCTTAGCTATAAAACAGTGTGTGTAAAGAATAAAGTTGCTGGTGCCTTGTGCCAGTCCTCCCGACCCCGTCTCATGGTCTCTTGTATTTCATCACACGCCACCTCTACCCGTCGGACCCTCTCCAAGGTGCGCGGGTCACCGCAGTTCTCTACAGTGGCTGCACTAGTTTGCATTCGCTCCAGCAATGCAGGAGGGTTCTTTTTTATCCATATCCCCAGCACTTCTCATTTGTTGATTTGTTGATGATAGCCATTCTAACAAGTGTGATATGGTACTTCATTGTCGTGGATTTGCATCTCTCAGACGATTAGTGACTTTGAGCTTGTTTTCATATGTATGTCCTCTTTCAAAAAGTGTCTATTTAGGTGCCTTGCCCATTTTTTGATTGGGTTGTTTATCTTCCTTTTGTTAAGTTGTATGAGTTCCCTATAAATTTTGGAGGTTAACCCTTATCAGAGATAACAATGACAAATATGTTCTCCCATGCAGTGGGCTTTCTTGTTGTTTTGTTGATGGTTTCTTTTGCTGTGCAGAAGCTTTTTATTTTGATGTAGTCCCATCTGTTTATTTTCTTCTTGGGTTCTATTGTACCAGGAGCTGTATCAGTAAAGATATTGCTAAAACATATGTCTGCTATTTTGCTGCTATGGATTCCTCTAAGATTTTTATGGTTTCCCGTCTTATGTTTAAGTCCTTTATCCATTTTGAGTTTATTTTTGTGTATGGTGTAAGTTGGTGGTCTAGTTCCATTTTTTTACATGAATCTGTCCAATTTCCCCAGCACCATTTATTGAAGAGACTCTCTTGACTCCATTGTATGCTCTTGCCTCCTTTTCAAATATTAATTGAGCATAATGGCTTGGATTGATTTCTGTTTTGTTCCATTGGTGAAACCTAGATAATTTTACTAACCTATGTCACCCCAATAAATTTAATTTAAATAAATGAATAATAGAGGAAACTATATGCAGGATAGTAGGGATATATGGGAATTCTGTGTACTTATCATTCAAGTTTTAAACTTAAATCTGCTCTAAAAATAAAGTTTTTTAATATTAAAAAATGTAACTAAGGATCCCCAGCTCTTTTCTGTTTGAACAAGTACAAAGACTGCATCCTTGCTCATTAGGAAAGTCATCAGGGATGTGTACATACAGCATCACACTGCTAGGACACTCCAGAAACTTCCATTGCAACCATCTCCAAAAGAATAAAGTTTGAACCGTGTCCAGAGTTGCAAACCCACAGGTTTGCTAATTCTGTAGGACAATTCACAGGACTCAACATATAGTAATACACATGCCTAAGATTTATTTTAGTGAAAGCATACAAACAAAACCATCAAAGGAAAAAATACATGGGGTAAAGTTCAGAGTAAACTAGGTGCAAATTTCCAAGTGTTCTCTCTTAGTGTAGTCATACAGGTCAAACTCCATCAAGGGATTATGACAACACATGTGCAATGTTGTCTACCAAGGAAGCTCACTAAAGACTGAGTGTCCTGTCCAGCCGGTATGGTTCAGTGGTTGTGCATTGACCTATGAGTTCATAGGTCACAGTTCGATTCCTAGTCGGGGCACATGCCTGGATTGCAGGCTCGATCCCCAGTAGGGGGCATTCAGGAGGCAGCCGATCAATGATTCTCTCTCATCATTGATGTTTCTATCTCTCTCTCCCTCTCCCCTCCTTTCTGAAATCAATAAAAATATATTTTTTTAAAAAAAGACTGAGTGTCCTAGGTTTTTCTTGGGGGATGCAAAAAGGTACCCTCTACCAAACATGTACCAAATCTCAGACTCCCAGAAGAAAATAAGGTATTCAACATAAACCACATTGTTGGTACAGGCAGTCGAAGCACACTGAATCACTTACATTTAGGGAAACTTATATATCAGTGTAGGGAACTGTTTACCATCCAAGTTCCCAGATACCAGCCAAGAGCAATTCTTGTAAGTAGACCTTTTGAAGCATAGTAGTAGTCTCAGGTCTGTTATGTTAGCTCTTTTGTGCATTGGAATTTTGGCACAGAATAGATGAAAACGGAATAAAATAAAAGTGTGTGAAAGAAAATGGCAGAAGACCCCAGACTAGTACTTCATTCCAGTTTATGAAAAAGAAATAGTTCTTTACTTTCTCAATACTAACTCCATCTAACACTGAGGCTCTTGACTCATGTCAGAGCCAACAGCAAGAGCACCGCACAGCTCTGCTCATCTGACTGGCTCTGAGTGGCTGGGAGTCCATGTATTCTTCTGAATCCTTCCATTCGACTATGCCAGGGCAGGTCCTTCTCAATCCCTGCCCACTGTACTAACTGTTGGGAACTTAGTCCACGCTCCTCCTTTATCCTCTGCTCACTAGACACAGGTGTTCTCGGCAGTGGGGCGGACAGAAAAGCCATGAGAAGTTGTGGGTGTATAAGAATGAGTCTTTATTGCAGAAACCAGTGGCTACATAGCCATCAGACAAGAACAGTCCTCACGGTGAAGTCCATATAGGCAGCCAGCCAGACACTGGCTGGTGAGTACATATCTTTCCCATAAAGCAGCATTAGTCTCTGTACCCACAGCTATTATCTGAGGAGCCACACACTGCCTCTTAGACTCACAGTCTCACATCATAGCGGTATCTGAGTTCTCCAGCTCAGCGGCTTCTCCTGTCTCTCCTGCCCAGCTGTGTCGGGGTCCAGCCCCAGCGGGTCCAGGGGTCCCCAAAGGTGTGGACGGAGTCGGCGAAGAAGGAATGACACAGGGACTTCTCCAGCCAGGTTTGGTCGCCAGGTTCTAGTCAGGTTCTCTTGCCATGTTCTATAGTCAGGTTCAGTCCAGGATCTTTTGCCATGTTCTCTCCAGTGAAGTTCTTCTGTCTCCAGGCTCCGTGTAGGTTCTGTCTTCTGAATTCTCTTCTAAGGTCTGTCTCTTTCTGTCTTGTTACATCTGTATTTATACCAATTGATTCAATCCCATCAATCTCTATTCCAAAGGTTAGGGCGTTTCTTATCTCCATTCCAGGGAGTAAAGATTATGTAGCTTAAGCATGATTGTTCGTAGTTAAAGTGATTAATTACCCGCCCGGCACTTAGTGGAGGGGTTTAATTCCCTCCCTAACTTCAGGGGAAAATCCCTACTTGGGGATTCAACCTTTCTCAGAGAGGTGACCTTGGTTAAAACACAGCACCAAGAAGGTGAGCAAACATATTAAGAACCGTATGCCATATATGCCAGGTCCCTTGAAACAGCAAGGATGGACCGGCTCCCGGCACAGCTGCTCTCTCTAGCAGACTTCTTCACACTCTTCATCCTAGATGCTCTCTCTCCGTACTCCAGCAGACTTCTTCACACTCCAGCCAACTAGCTGGTCAGTGACTTACTTTTACACTATTTAGACAAAGAAGGCTTCATGCCAACAGTGACATCAATCATACTGGCTACTGAAGGGCAGTGTACCATGTGTCCTTGGACCCACTCATGGTATCTTGGCCTGATTAGGATTCCCAGACTCAGAGTCCTTGGATGTTTTGATTAGGCTCATGCCCAGAGTGGCCTTTGGCCATTCTGGTGTATTGATAATAAGGCCTCTGTGCTCCCACAAGCCTTGACTATCCAGGGAGCTGGCATGGTTCCCACAACTCATCACCTTGAAACACCTCACATGGAAGTGATGTATACTCACTAAATCAAGTGTCTGGGATGACCTTCAACTTTGCCACAATGTGTATGACCTTGGAGAGGATGATTTCTAAGAACTTTCACAGCACTTATCTATTACCTTAATCAATTGGGTATCTGTAAATATCTCTATATGGTACTGGATCTTTTATCCCATAGGCCCATTTTTCCACTTAAAAAAGTCTTAATCAATTAAGTCCTTCTTTCCCTTCCCCAGTGTTACTCTTCTGACTCAGACCCTCTCCCCTAGATCATTGCAATGTTTCCTAAATTGATTTTCCTGTTTCCAGTCTCTCCCTGATCTAATTCACTGTATAGCCCCAGCCAGGTTAAGATTCCTAAAATAAAATTCCACTCATATTGCTTGCACAATCAAAGGCCTTCAAATGATCCTTCCAGGTCCAATACAAACTCCTGAGCCTATTACTCCACAATATAGCCTCAACTTGTCTAATCTTAGCTTGTCTTTCATCGCCTTCCAGTAGTAATGCAAATTCTGGTCAAAATGTTTTCCATTCTTTGTGCCATTGCCCTCCACTAGAAGGGTCCATTTCTCCATTTCTATCCATCAAATATTTTACCTATTGTTGAATGAGCACCTTAAATTGGAAAGCAACATTCTTCCACAAAGGCCACTCTCCACATTCAAAGTTTTTTATTCTCTAAATACTTTCCCACCCCTACAAGGACACCACATACACATACATATTATAGTATGGAACAATTCTACCTGTACAAGAGTCATGTGTATTCTTATCCAAATGGTATGCTGCAGAAGGGCATTATTTTCTTTGTAGTCCTGCTGCACTCAGCATGGAACTTGACATGCTTTAGGCACTCACCAAATAGTGACTTCTTTGAACTGAAATCAATGTAAGTCCCATATAAGCTATAGTCCCAGTGCAGAACCAAAAAATAACTAATGTTGGAATACCTCAGAGGGAAAAAATACATCTGTTCCTGACCCACCAAATACAAAACTGCTTTAACTCTATCCTCGTGTGGAATATGGAATCAGAAACTTAGAACTGAAAGGGATTCTGTAGATCAGTGAGTACCAGTCCTCCTTTGACAGATAGGGGAACGCAGACCAAGAAAGAAATATGTTATTCAAAATCATACAGTGAATCAGTGGAGGAGCTGGCTTGAGAACTCAGGACAGCTGGGTCCCAGGCCATGGTTTTAACTGCAAGAAATACTATCATACATGATTCTCGGTTGAGGCAGGGTACGAGGAAAGCATTGCAACAGGAAGCTACCACAAGGTATAGCTGGCAATGGAAGAGGGGACATGTTTTTTTAACATACCTCTTGTAACTGAGATTCTTTCTTTTTGGAAGAGAGATGTAAGTGTCGATCCAACAAAGAATAAAACCTCTCACCATCCTTTTCAAATTTCTTTTTCCGCTCCTAGACATGGAAGAGAAGGCACAGATTAAGATGTCTATAGTTTTAATTCAATTTACTCAGAACTGAGAACACAGGGCACAGTGCCAGGTTTCATGTGGCCAATCTCTCTATTTCCTGGGAAGAAAAAAAATAGCTAGAGTGTATTTGCTTTTGCACTGGTCTTGGTAGTTTTGACTTCCACAAATATAGCCCTCAATGGCTCCAACTAGACAAAGAGTAGTTCCTACCAGTACAGCTAAAGGATATGGGAGCTGCTGCTCAGAGAATGACATTTGAAAATGGGCCTAAATGTTGGGTACTTTTATTCTCTCCAATTTTTTTCTTTTTTTCCCCCACAGTGGCAATATTTATTTACTTTTTTTTTTATTATTGCTTACAGTATTACAAAGGGTATTACATATGTGTCCCTTTTTTCCCCCCGCCCTTGACAATCCCCTGGCCTCCCCTACCCCCCAGTGTCTTATGTCCATTGGTTATGCTTATATGCATGCATACAAGTCCTTTGGTTGATCTCTTACCCCCCTCCCTCCTGCCCCCCAACCCTCCCCAGCCTTCCCGCTGCAGTTTGACAAGCTGTTTGAGGCTGCTCTGCCTCTGTATCTATTATTGTTCAAAAGTTTATAATGGTCTCTATTATCCATGAATGAGTGAGTTCATGTGGTATTTTTCCTTCATTGACTGGCTTATTTCACTTAGCATAATGCTCTCCAGTTCCATCCATGCCGTTGCAAATGGTAAGAGTTCCTTCTTTTTTACAGCAGCATAGTATTCCACCGTGTAGATGTACCACAGTTTTCTAATCCATTCATCTACTGATGGGCACTTAGGCTGTTTCCAGATCCTAGCTATGGCGAATTGTGCTGCTATGAACATATGGGTGCATATATCCTTTCTGATTGGTGTTTCTGGTTTCTTGGGATATATTCCTAGAAGTGGGATCACAGGGTCAAATGGGAGTTCCATTTTTAGGTTTTTGAGGAAACTCCATACTGTCTTCCATAGTGGCTGCACCAGTCTGCATTCCCACCAGCAGTGCACGAGTGTTCCTTTTTCTCCACATCCTCTCCAGCACTTGTCGTTTGTTGATTTGTTAATGATAGCCAATCTGAAAGGTATGAGATGGTACCTCATTGTTGTTTTGATTTGCATCTCTTGGATGATTAGTGACTTTGAGCATGTTTTCATATGTCTGTTGACTTTCTGAATGTCCTCCAATTTTTTTCATAGTCATTAGCTACTCATTCGATTTTTTTAAAAGGAGGAAGAAGGAACACAGTAGTGAACCAAATATGTGCCTTTAGAAGGTTAATCTACAATGTATTCAGACAACATAATAATAAGTAAAACATTTCCAAGGCAATAGGTTCTTTGGTTTTGTTTAAGCATTTCACTGCTGCATATTAAAAGATGATGTTATAGATGATTAAAATATCCTGAAAGGTTTATCTGGAAAGCAAGAGTTGGAAAATTTTATGGGGGAATGGAGGACTCAATTGTCACTCTCCTCAAGTATGAAATTCCATTAAGCTCTCACCCTTTCAGCACAACGGCCTCCAAAAGAACACTAGCCATGCTTGTTTGTCATTGACTAATGCTGACACCCTGAAATCCTGTCAGCAATGTGCTGGAAAATTCAAGTAAAAGGCTTGTGTTGTCTCACAGAAAATCCAAATTCATTGAGCACCTGCAGTGTGCCAGGTACTGGAAGAGGCACAGCAGAGGATACAGATAAAAAGAAAAAAATACCTCAACCCATGGTTTATTTCTAGAGGCCATCTGTTGCTAGGCAGGAAACCAGGACAGAAACGAGTGACCTGACTTGTAAGGAATGTGCTTTTATCAGAGGGACAGAAATAGAGAGGAAGCTAACATTAAGTGAAACCTACATCAGTCCAGGCAGTGTGCTAGGTACTTAAATTCCATGATCTCATTTAGTATTCACAATGCTGAGAAGTAGATATCGTAAAGAAAATTAAGGTTAAAAAAAGGTAAACTAACTTGTCCAAGGTCACATAACATGCAGATCTATCCAATTCATTCAACATAGTCAAATAAAACCCAAATGATTATTAGAGAAATTACACTTAGGTGGCTTATAAGTAATCAGGAAGCCTTGTGAGTAAACCTCAAGTAGGTCTACAGCCAGAGCCCCAACTCAGATACCAAAACACAGGACAGAGATTTTCACACAAAAGATAAGGCAAACTGTCCTTCCAGCTGCTGAATCTACTTAAAGTACCAATTGTTTGAAGAAAACATAGCAGCCAGAAAAATAGCAAAGACTTCTGTGGGTGACTTTCTATTCCACTTCCATTTTTAAAATAAAAACTATGAGATATTAAAAAGAAAAAACTATGAGATATAATTCACCTATAAAATTCAACCCTTGTTTAAGGGGACCATTCAGGACGTTTTAGTATATTTAGAAAGTTGTGCCACCATCACTGCTATCTAATTTCAAAATATTTCCATCACCTCAAAAAGAAAGCCCATACCTATTAGCAGCCATTCCCCACATTCTCCCACTCTCTGTCTCAAGAAACCACAACTGACTTTCTGTCTCCATGGATTTATCTACTACAGACATTTCAGATAACTGGAATCATACAATATGTGAATGTCTTCTTACACTTGGCATAATAGTTTCAAGGTTTACCCATTTATCAGTACTTCATTCCTTTTTATGGCTAAGTAATATTTGATTGTATAGATACACCACATTTTCTTTTTTTTCTATGACGTTTTTTCTTTATTGATTAAGGTATTACATGTGTCATTGCCTCATTGCCCCCCACCCCCCAACTCATGCCCTTGCCCTCCTTTCTTTTCTTTTTAAAATATTTTATTAACATTTTAGAGAGAGAGGGAGAGGAAGGGAGAGAGAGATATGGATGTAAGAGCGAAACTTAAATTGGCTGCCTCCTGCACACCCCATACCAGGGATGGAGCCTGTAACCTGAGCACATGCCCTAACCAAACAGAGAAGAATGCCCAACCAACTGAGCAACATTGGCCAAGGTATGCACCACATTTTCTTTAATATCAATTAAGCATAAATATATACGTTTATTTATGGACTCTCAGTTCTATTCTATTAATCTTTATGTCTATTTTTATGTTGACACCACAGTCTTCATTTCTATAGTTTTGTAGTAAGCTTTAAAATTAAAAATTGTGAGTCTTTTTCAAGATTCCTTTTTCTATTCTAGTGCTTTCTTCATGGATTTTAGGGTCACCCTATCAATTTGAACAAAATGATCAAAAGGGATTTTGCTAGATATTGCACTGAACCTATAAATCAATTTGTGCATACTACCATCTTTACTATATTAAGTCTTCCAATTCATGAATATGGAATGTCTTCCTACTTATCTATGTATTTAGGTTTTTCTTAATTTCTTCCAATAAAATTCAGTGTAAAATCTTGTACTTCTTTTGTTAGATTTATGCTTAAGTACTTTAATATTTTCATACTACTGTGAATAAGATTATTTTCTTAATTTAATTTTCAAATTGTTCATTAAGTGTGTATAGAAATAGTTTCAGGTGTGCAACATAGAGGTTAGACCATCAAATACTTTACAAAGTGGTGTGCCCAATATTTCCAGGACCCACCTGGCATCAAAACTATAACTGAGGAGTAAAATTTATGGTAAAAAAATATATATAGAAATATATTTTATTTTTGTGTAATGATCTTGTATCCTGCAATATTGTATCCTAACTCCTTTATTAGTTCTAATAGTATGTGAGTATGTGGTGTGTGTGTGTGTATTTGTGTGTGTGTGTGTGTGTCTGTGTGTGTGTGTGTGTAGTAGAGCTCAGGAAGTATGTCTCAGCGCTGTGGCTGTTGCAATGGTGTGAGCACACTCCACCATGACATGCTTCCTCGGCACACCAGGAAGTAGCAATGCCCGCCTGAACTAACTCCTAGAGCCACATGCATAATACCCCAGCCTTTCAGCCATTGGTCGCCTATAGCAATGTGTCTCCCTCTGATTGGTCACCTATAGCAACGTGTCTCCCTCTGATTGGTCGCCTATAGCAACGTGTCTCCCTCTGATTGGTCCCCTCATGCTATATATATCCCTGTAGTTCCTCAATAAAACGGATCTGCATCAATGAACCTGGTCCCCGGAGTCGTGCATGCAGACGCCCTAGCGCGTTGGGGCTCCGGCATCCTCGCCCCCGAGGGACCCCCTGCTTCATGTGTGTATTCCTTAATATTTTCTATACAAAAAAACTCAAATAAACATATTTTACTTGTGCCTTTC
Organism: Myotis daubentonii; assembly: GCF_963259705.1. Lineage (NCBI taxonomy): Eukaryota > Metazoa > Chordata > Mammalia > Chiroptera > Vespertilionidae > Myotis > Myotis daubentonii. The sequence goes on along the minus strand of NC_081861.1, from coordinate 93,043,958 downwards.
CAATGTTGGCTAATTACCTAGGATAGAACCTCCAGCATAATGTTGAATGGAAGAGAAAAGAGTACATATCCTTGTATTATTTTTTAACTTAGAAATATTTTAGATCGCTTCTCGGCCTTTTGGCTAAGATCAAGTGTAGTATCTGTTCTTATCAGTTTAATATCTGATACGTCCTCTATCCGAGGACATTATATTAAATGTATTTTTGGAGCAGGGAGATGGAATAGGAGCTTGCTCCGTCCACTCCACGCATCGACCCGGTATTGCAGTACCTCCGGGAACGGTGCACCCCCTCTGGGGAAATAACTCTGGTTCCTAAAGGAAGGTTCAAGCTTTGCCTGCTCCCATCCTGCCTGCGCTCTTGCCGGGGCAGGCGCCATCTTGCTCCGACCTGACCCGGGTTCTCCTTATCTTGAGAGATGAGGCGCTCTTCCCTGAGGTTCGGGTGTCGAGCACTCTTTTTGCCTTGTCCTTAGTTTGCCTCGGACTTGATGGGACGCTCCTGCGCAGGTGCGGGCCAGGGGAGACCCGCTAGGCAAACTTGCCGTCCTCAGGGCCAAGCCCAACCCAGGGGAGGGACCAGGACCCCTGTCCAAATGGCCACAAATACCAGCCGGGACAAGGAGGCGAGGAACAGATGCTTGGGGAAACCAAAGGAGTGAGCAGAAGATGGTTTCTTCACACGCACAGGTCTGAACCTCCCATCATGGCATGGGAATGCCTGCAGGAAGGGTCATGTCAGTGCAGGCTAAGCACATTCCATGTTGTCTCTCATTCATTCATTCATTCATTCGTTCGTTCGTTCAACAGATACCTATCAAATGCCAAGTACGTGCCCAACGCTGTCCTAGCTGCCGAGGGTAGAGCAGCACACAAAATCTCTGCCGTCAGGGTGAGAAGCTTATCTGCTTCTACAAGGTATGCGTATTTGTCAGTGTACCTCTACACCTGTGTGCCTGTGTGTACATGTCTGTATCTGTGTATCTCTGTCTATGCCACGTGACGACCATGGGTGTGCATAATGACTTGACAGCTGGGAGAGAGAGAAAGCCAGGTAAAGAGGGATGTGAAGCAGGAGTGCCCGGGGTGGGGGCGGGGGAGAACCTTCCCAGCGCCACAGGATGGACGTTAGCTCTGTTTTACGGACGGGAGGTGACGTTCCCTAGAGGGCACTTGTAACAGAGAGAGGCCAATACGTGCTTGGCACCTCCACGAGGACCCGGAGCAGGGAGGTGTTGTCATTGTCCCCGCTGTACAGGTTAACAAACCCGAGGGCCCACGCGGTCAACAGACTGCCTGAGTCCCAACTTTGCTCCACATGAGCTGTGTGACCTGAGGCCAATTGCTTAGAAATGTGTGAGTCGCAAATGTAATTTCTAATTTTCTAGTAGCCACATTTAAATATAAAATAAAGAAAAACCCGTGAAAAAAAAAAAGAAATATTTTAGTTTTTCACTATTAAATATGATATTTGCTGTGGCATTTTTTTTTGTATCAGCCATTTATCAGGTGGGGAAACTTCCCTTCTATTACTAGTTTGTATAATATTTTAATAATGAAAAGGTGTTTTTCAAATGTTTTTCTTGTGTCTGACATGTTTATGCACTTCAGTCCTTTAATCTATTAATATGGTGTAATCCATTGATTGACTTTTTTATTTTTTAATATATTTTATTGATTTCAGAGAGGAAGGGAGGAGAGATAGAAACATCAATAATGAGAATCATTGATCAGCTGCCTCCTGCACACCCCTACTGGGGATTGAGCCCACAACCCGGGCATGTGCCCTGACCGGATATTGAACCGTGACCTCCTGGTTCATAGGTTGATGCTCAACCACTGAGCCACACCGGCTGGGCTGATAGAATTATTTAGATGTTAAACCAACAATGCATTCCGGGAATAAAGCTCACTTGGTTAAGTTGTTGAATTTGGTTTGCTAGTTTTTTGCTGACAATTTTTACATCTATATTCTTGAATAATACTGGTCTGCAGTTTTTGTTTCTTGTTATTTTGGGTTTTGCTATCAGGGTAATACTTGCCTCTTAGAATGAGTAGGGAAGTATTTCCTCTACTATTTTTGGAAGATTATGTGAATAATAAGTTATTTAAACCTTTGGTAGAATTCACCATTGGGGCCAGCTGGTCCTGGGCTTATCTATTCAGGAAGGTTTCTGACTGCTAAATGAATGGCTTGATTTGTTATTGGTCTATTTGAATTTTCTATTTCTTCTGAAGTCCACTTGCATTTAATTCCATTAAAGTCAACCACCAGTGGCATCAGTCTACTATTTCTTAGCCATTCCAACATGGATTAAAAAGAACTTCTTTTCCAGGGTCAATTTGAACACAAGTGCCAAATGTACCAGAGGTTCTAATCAAGAGTCACTTTCCATCCTCAGGTCAAAAGGCTGGTGTTGGACTGATAAGGGAAAGAACTGCTATTTGTTGAGAATGCCCATTTATGAAGCAGTATGTGAGGATCTTTAAAAAATTCTTATCAACTCTGAATGCTAGGTTTAACTTTTTCAATTTTTCCGCATTGAAAAATTTTAATATTTTTTAATTTTATTTTTTATTGAATTTAATGGGATGACATTGGTTAATTAAATTATATGGGTTTAAGTTGTTCAATGTTATAATACATCATCTATATATTGTATTGTGTGCTTACCACTCCAAGCCAAGTCTTCTTCTATCACCATTTATCCCCCATTTACACCCTCTACCTCCCCCCCAACCCTCTTTCCTTCTGGTAATCTTATACTATTGTCTTTGTCTATGAAGTTTTATTCATTGCTTAATCCCTTCACCTTTTCACTCAGCCCTACAACCCTGCTCCCCTCTGACAGCTAACAATCTGTTCTCTATCTATGAGTATGTTTCTATTTTGTTAGTTTATTTTGTTCATTAGATTCCACAAATGAGTGAAATCTTATGGTACTTACTTGTCTTTCTATGGCTTATTTAACTTCACATAATGATCTCAGGTCCACCCATGCTGTCACAAAGGGTAAGATTTCCTTCTTTTTTATGGCCAAGAAGTGTCCCATTGTGTAAATGCACCACAGGTACTTTATGCACTCATTTACTGATGGAAACTTGAAATTTGCTGATTCCAAGTTTCTTGACTATTGTAAATAACACTGCAATGAATGTAGGGTTCATACATTTTTTCAATTAGTATTTTGGGTTTCTTCAGATATATTCCCAAAAGTCCAATCACTGGGTCATAAGGCAGTTCCATTTTTAATTTTTTTAGGTAACTCCATATTGCCTTCCACAGTGCCTGCACCAACCTGTATTCCCACCAACAGTGCATGAGGGTTCCCTTTTCCCCACATCCTCACCACACTTCTTGTTTGTTGATTTATTGATGATAGCAATTCTCACACAGGTGAAGTTATATCTCACTGTGGTTTTAACTTGCATTTCTCTGATGCTTAGTGATGTCAAGCATCTCTTCATATGTCTCTTGGCCATCTATATGTCTTCTTTGGAGAAGTGTCTATTCAGGTCTTCTGCCCATTTTTTAATTGGATTGTTTGTTTTCTTGGTGTTGTGTTGTATAAGTTCTTCATAAATTTTAGGTATTAACCGTGTACCATTGGCAAATATGTTCTCCCGTTCAATGGGTTGTCTTTAGATTTTGTTGATGGTTTCTATGCTGTGCAAAAGCTTTTTAGTTTGATGTAATTCCATTTCTTTAGTTTTTCTTTTTCTTTCCCTTGCTCGAGGCATTATACCAGGAAATAAATATTGTTTTTAGAAATGGCCTAGATTTTACTACCCATGTTTTCTTCTGAGATTTTTATAGTTTCAAGTCCAACATTTAAGTCTTTAATCCATTTTGAGTTTATTCTTCTATATGATGTAAGAAATTGGTTTAGTTTCATTTTTTTTTTGCACATGTCTACCTAATTTTTCCAACACCATTTGTTAAATAGACTATCTTTTACTCATTATATGGTCTTGCCTCCTTTGTCAAATATTAATTGATCATCAAGGCATGGGTTTATTTCTGGGTTCTCTCCATTAATCTATATGTCTGTTTTTATGCCATTATCATGCTGTTTTGATTACTATGGCCTTGAAGTATAGTTTGATGTCAGTTAGCATGCTTCCTCTAACTTTTTTCTTCTTTTTCAAGATTGCTGTGGTTCCATATAAATTTTTGGAATATTTGTTCTAGGTCTGTGAAATACAGCATCATCTTGATAGAAATTGTGTTGAATCTATAGATTGTTTTGGATAGTATGGACGTTTTAATTATGATAATTTTTCCTATACATGAACACGGTATATGCTTCCACTCATTTGTATATTCTTCAGTTTATTTAGTCAGTGTTTTATAATTTTTGAGTACATGTCTTTTACATCCTTAGTTAAATTTATTCCTTGGTATTTTTTAAGCAATTGTAAATGGGATTGTTTTCTTAAGTTTCCCTTTCTGATAGTTCATTATTGGCATATAAAAATGCGATTGATGGATATTTATTTTGTATCCTGCTACTTTACTGAATTGTTTATTAGTTCTAGTAGTTTTCTGATAGAATGTTAGGGTTTTCTCTATACAGTATCATGTTATCCTCAAATGATGTGAAGGTGGGGTTAGAAGGACTGAGTATGGTGGGGCTAATGCATTCCCCCTGGCTAATGGCACACAAAGGTCATGCTCCATCCAATAAAGATGGTGTCTGAGATGTGGGAGAATGTCTCAGCACAGGGAGTCTAGTTCACTCTGCTCTCTCTCTGCCAGAGCCTAGGATGAAAAGCTGTGAACAAAATTTTGTGCATTGGCCCTTTAAGAGGGTACCTGTATCTCTAGTGGACTCCTGTCTCTCTCTGATGGACTGAACCCCTGTGGCTTTTCACAGCCAGCTGTTATATGGGCAACTCTTTCCAGCTCAGGTGCTTTGGGCTAGAACAATCACAGATGTGGCTTCTTCTATAAATCCTTGTCTATAAGACTTCTTTCAGCTAGTATTCACGTTGGATATTCATGATGATTGTTCTGTAATTTAGTTGTGATTCCAGTTTGGTCCTGGGAGGAGGTGAGTGTAGCTTCCACCTACTGTACTGTACAGTCACTGAAGAGAGGAAATACAGACTGGAAACATGATTGCAGCATAACATTCATAATGCTCAAATGATCATTTAAGTAGCATCCAAAGTTAAAGATTTTTATTAAAATTTTTCTTTTGCAAATAATCACATAGTTCTACATAATAGTTTAGGACAAACAGCAATCCCCAGGCCCTTTTCTCCTATTTCCCCTTCCAAAGAAGCAACGACTTATATCATTTTAAGCCAATTATTCTAGTATTTCCTTCCATATTTCTAATATCTCAAAATAAATATTACTATTAATTTTTAAGTTTTATGCATTACCTATTAACTTTACAATAAAGATGAGCATTTAGCTCTCTTCTCACTGTCCCATTACCACCACCTTTGCCCCCCAACCTAAGCACACTTCCTCATACTCCCAATATACTTGTAAGTTTATTTATTCATATTTAGTATTTACATTATCATGGATATCTAAATATTATTTATAACTGATACATATGAAATGTGATTAATCTTACTTTCCAAACAAGTTTTATATTCCCTAAAGTTACTAATTGCCTTCTTTGTTTTGCTTTGGTTTCTAATTTTCAAGACACTTAACACTAAATCCCTAACTCTCCTCTAGTTCTCTAAATATCCTCATTCATGTCATTTCATTTTAAAGTAGTATCACCTGGAAAATTCTGGTAGCTCTAATCTGAACTTGTTGCCTTCTATGCATACTGCCAGGTTGTATTTTGGGGACCTTCTTCTACCTTCATCCTAAGGAATTATCTTTGCTTCTTTCCTATGTTGGAATTCTCTTGCCCAATATTTCCTGGTCTTATTTTTCTGGCTTTGCTCACTTATTATGATGAAGCCCATTTATATGAAGCTCCCTGAAAAAGGGTATAGATGTCAGTTTTTGAGATGTTGCAAATCTACACATTTCTTTATGCTAAATAGGCAGGAATCTTGGTTCCAATGATTCTGAAATTTCCTAATGAGGTCCTTTTTTTAAAAAATAAATAAATTCTTTATTAGTTAAGGTATTACAAACGTGTCCTCACCCCCCTCCCCCTCCATTAAACCGCCATCCTCCCCTCCCCACCACTCATGCTCTCATCCCCCTGTTGTCCATGTCCATTGGTTTGGCTTATATGCATGCATACAAGTCCTTTGGTTGATCTCTTCCCCTTGCTCCCTCCCTCCCCTACTTTCCCTCTGGGGATTAATAGTCTGATCGCTGTTTCTCTGTCTTTGGATCTGTCCCTGTTCATGTTGTTCTCTATATTCCACAAATGAGTGTAATCATGAGGTATTTATCTTTCTCTGACTGGCTTATTTCACTTAGCATAATGCTCTCCAGTTCCATCCATGCTGTTGCAAAAGGCAAGAGTTCCTTCTTTTTTACCTAATGAGGTCCTTAACAATCTATCTTCATCCATATTGGTCCTTTCTGGAAAAAACGCTTCAGTCCTAAATTCAGACTAATTCAGTCTTATATTCAAAGAAAATCCTCTCAGTTATTTCCTGTATAATTTCCTCTTTATCTTTATAAAATTCATTTGTTTGGACCTCCTAGACTAGACTTTTACTTTTCTCTTTTCTCTCTAATCCTCCATCTCTTTCCTTTTTTGACCATTTAAAATATTTTCTTAATTTTATCTTCCAAACCATTTACTAAGTTTTTCATATCTGCTATCACTTCTTTTAATTCCAAGTGTTCTTCTTTGCTCTCTTTTAGAAGCTCCTGTTCTTGCTTCACAGATGCAGTTTCTTTCCATCTATCTGAAAATAGTCAAGTTATATATTTCAAGTCTATCTCTCCTTCTATTTCCTTCCACTGTCTTTGATCTGTTTGTTTTAGTCTCTATCTTTCACGTTCAGGAATTTGCTTGACTATGAGGGACTTCCCTTGACTATTGACAAGTAGAGGAATGGAGAGCTAAATGAAAATTCCAATTGTATATGTGGAAATTGTCAAATTTGGGCTTCATTTGGCTGATCCATTATGATATAGCAAATGACCCTGTATATTCAAGTAACTTTAGAGTAACCTTTGGGTCAAGGTAATCAGGGGTTAGAAAGAGAAACCTAGTCTCAACACCAATCTCTACACTCATGAAGAAGTCCTGGCTAGGGTGGCTCAATTGTTTGGAGCATAGTCCATACATTGAAAGGTCACAGGTTCGATTCCGGGTCAGGGCATATACACAGTTGCAGGTTCAAACCCCAGGTGGCGTGCATGCAGGAGGCAACTGATGGATATTTCTCTCTCACCCTTCTTCTCCTTTACTCTCTCTAATAAAATCAATTAAAAAATAGCCCTGACCGGTTTGGCTCAGTGGATGGAGCGTCATCCTGCAGACTGAAGGGTCCCAGGTTCAATTCCAGTCAAGGGCCTATACCTTGGTTGCAGGCACATACCCAGTAGGGGGTGTGCAGGAGGCAGCTGATCTATGTTTCTCTCTCATCAATGTTTCTAACTCTCTATCCCTCTCCCTTCCTCTCTGTAAAAAAAAAAAAAAAAAAAAAAATCAATAAAATATATATTTTTTTAAAAAGACTTCCAAATGAATATCACTCAAGGAACAAACTAAATAACTTACAGATTGATTTGAAGAAAATTAAAAAACTTTATATTACAGAAACACATCTGAGAGCACTAAATGTCTCAAATTTATTCTGATTTTACTTAGGGTTTTTTTCTATGTCCTTTACTATACAGTTCAATTTTTCTCAATAAAAGTTTTACGTATTCCTGTTAAAATTAACTTCTGCATATTTTATAGTTTTGTTGTTAATATGAATTGTATTTTTACTTACAACATTTCTGAATGGTTATTGCATGTTGAAAATAATACTGATTTTTGTAGATTAGTAATTGCCAATCTGGCTTAATTATTAGTAGGTTTAATAAGTTTGCAGGTACTATTGATTTTTCTAGTTAGATAATCATATTATCTGAAAATAATACAAATTTTATCTTTTTTTCCACATCTTTACACACTTAGTTAATTTTCATCTTTATTGCCCTCCAGTGTTGGGTTGAACAGCAGTAGGTTAATAGCATCCTTGTTTTATTCCTCATCTTAAGAGAAATGTATTTAGTATCTATATTAAGTACAGTGTTTTCTATAGATTTTAATCACATATCCATTATTGAGGTAGGAATGTCCCTTCAATGCTAGATTAAGAGAAGTATGATTTTTCTTCTTTACACTAAAACTGAAGTTAATTGCAACAACTGATTTTTAAGGCTGATATATAAAACTATTGAAAGCAGTTAACTAATACTTTAGCATCTATGTTATAAGTAATGGGATATTTTGCTTTTTTTTCTTAAACCTTTATTTTTTTAGAGCAGTTTTAAGTTCACAGCAAAATTAAGTGGAAGGTAGAGATTTCCCATATACTCCCTGGCCCCACACATTAATAACCTGCCCCAATATCAATATCTCCCACCAGAATATACACTTGCTACAATTGATTAATATACATTTCACACATCCAAATCATTCAAATTCCATACTTCATATTAGGATTCACTCTTGGTGTTTTACATTCTACTGGTTTGAACACATGTACCCATCATTTCAGTATCATAAAGAGTATTTTCACTGCCGAAAGTCTGTATTCCATCTATTCATCCTCTCCCCTACCAAACTCTGATTTTTCATTGTCTCCATAGGTTGTTTGCTTTCATTTACTGTTAACCGTATTATAGATATCCCCCTCTTTGCCCACCTCTACCCAGCCCCTGCCCCACCCAGATCTTCGCCACACTATTGTCTGTGTCAATGGGCTATGCATATATGCATATACTGATATACTAGTATATGTTCTCTGGTTAATCTCTTCCAATCCCCTCCACCTCCTCCCCTCTGAGATCTGTCATTCTGTTCCATGCATCTGGCCCTACTTTGTTCATCAGTTTATTTTGTTCATTAGATACCACATATAACTGAAATAATATATTTGTCTTTCTCTAACTGGCTTATTTTCCTTAGCATAATAATTTCCTGTCCCTTCATGCTGTCTCAAAGGGTAAGATATCCTTTTATTTTACAGCTGCCTAGTATTCCATGGTATAAATATACCACAGCTTTTTTTTATGATGAAAAATATATAACATACAATTTTCCATAGTTTTTTCCATTATAGTTCACATTCAATATTATTCTGTATTAATTACAGGTGCACAACATAGTAGTTAGACAATCATATACCTTACAAAGTGGTTCCCCTAATATTTCAAGTAACCCCCTCTGGCCCATACATAGCTATTACAATATAATATTTTTTTCCTCCATTGACCTCTCTCTGGCCACTCCCACGCCCCAGCACATGCCCTCGCCCCCTAGTGACTGTCCATTGGTAATGCTTATATACATGCATACAACTCCTTTGGTTGATCTCTTACACCTCCTCCCCTGCCTTCTCTCTGAGGTTTGACAGTCAGTTCGATGCTTCTCTGTGTCTGGACCTATTTTTGTTCATCGATTTATGTTGTTCACTATATTCCACAAATGAGTGATATCATGTTGGCTTTCTCCAATTGGCTTATTTCACTTAGCATAATGCTCTCCAGACCCATCCATGCTTATACCACAGCTTTTTTTATCCACTCATCTACTGATGGGCACTTGGGCTATTCTCAGATCTTAGCTGCTGTAAATAATGCTACTATGAACAAAGGAGTGCATATATTTTCTGATAGGATTCCTAGGATATATTTTCAGAAGTGGGATCACTGGGTCAAACAGCAGTTCCATATTCAACTTTTTGAACCCCGTAGTTTTGCCTTTTTTAAAATATTATATAATTGCCCGGCCAGGGTGGCTCGATGGTTGAGCATCGACCCATGAACCAAGAGGTCACTGGTTTGATTCCCCGTCAGGGTATGCCTGAGGTTGTGGGCTTGATCCCCAGTAGGGTCATGCAGGAGGCAGCTGAGCGATGTTTCTCTCTCACTGATGTTTCTCTCTATCCTTCTCCCTTCCCCTTTCTCTAAAATCAGTAAAGACGCATTTTAGTCCTATCCAGTTCCGCAGTGGTTAGAGCATCAGCCTGAGGACTGGAGGGTCATGGGTTCAATTCCATTCAAGGGCACATACCTCAGTTGCAGGCTCAATCCCCAGCCCTAGTTGGGGAGCATGCGGGAGGCAACCAATTGATGTGTCTCTCTCACATCAATGTTTCTCCCTCTCTGTCTCTCCCCCTCCCTTCCACTCTCTCTAAAAATAAATAGGTGGGAGGAATTTTCTCAGGTGAGGATTATTTAAAAAACATATTTAAAACGATTTTTTAAAAATGTTATATAAGAGAAATCATATAGGATGTAGCCCTTTGAGATTGATTTTTTTCACTTAGCAACATCCATTTAAGGTTCTCTGTATCTTTCCATGGCTTTATAGTTCATTTCTTTTTGGATCTGAAAAATATTTCATTGTCTGGATGTACAACAGTTTATGTATTCATTCATCTGCTAAAGAACATCTTGGTTGCTTCCTAGAATCAGCAATTATGAATAAAACCGCTGAAAACATCCATGTTGAGGTTTTTGTGTGGACATAAGTTTTCAAATCCTTTGGGTAAATACCAAGGACTGCAATTGCTGGATCATATGGTAAGAGTATATATATTTTTCTCAGAAACTGCCAAACTGTCTTCCAAAGTGACTGTATCATTTTGCATTCCAATCACCACTGAATGATAGTTCCTGTTGATCTGCATCCTTACCAACATTTGGTGTTGTCGGTGTTCTGGATTATGGCCATTCTAATTAGTGTGTAGTAATATCTCATTGTTAATTTGCCTTTCCCTGATAAAATATGATGTGAAACACCTTTTCATATGCTTATTTCCCATTTGTATATCTTCTCTGTTACATACTTTTGTCTGTTTTTAAGTCCAGTTGTTTGTTTTCTCATTGTTGAGTTTTACTAGTTCTTTGTAAAGTTATAAGTGGAATATTACTTGGCCAAAAAAGAATGAAATCTTACCATTTGCCACAGTATAGAAGAGCACAGAGTATTATGCCAAGTGAAGTAAGTCACTCACAGAACAACTACTACCATATGATTTCACTTATATGTGGAAAATAAAGAAGAAAATAAATGAACAAACAAAATTGAAACACACTGATAAATACAGAGAACAGACTGATGGTTGTCAGAGAGGAGTGGGGTTGGGGGACTGGGTGAAAAAGATGAAGTGATTAAGGAATACAAAATAGTTACAAATAGTGACAGGGATATAGAGTCAATAATATTGTATTATGGTGCCAGATGGGTACTGGAAATATTGGGAGGAACACTTTGTAAACTATATTATTGTTTAAGCATGATGCTGTATACCTAAAAGTAATACAAAATAAATTGAACCTAAACTGTAATTGAAAAATAAAATAAAGAAAGAGTTCTTTGTATATTTCAGATCATAGTCCTTTATCAAATGTGTACTTTGCAAAAATTTTCTCCCAGTCTATGGCTTGTCTTCTCATTCATTTGGCACTGTTTTTCATGGGGCAGAACTTTTTAAAAAATTTTAATGAACTCCACCTGATCAATTATTTTTTCCATGGGTTGCGCCTTTGATATTGTATCTAAAAAGTTATCACTGCCCTGGTTGGTGTTGCTCAATGGTTAGAGTGTTGGCCTGTGCATTGAAGGGTCTTGGGTTCAATTTCTAGTCAAGGGCAGGTACTTACCTGGGTTGCAGGTTCAATCCCTGGCCTTGGTTGGGGCATGTGCCAGAGGCAAAAATAGCCTTGGGTGAGGATTAACCAAAAAAAAGTCATTACCATTCTCAAGATAATGTAGATTTTCTTTTATGTTATCTTCTAAGACTTTCAAGTTTTGTATTTTACATTTAGGTCTATGAAAGGTCTTTATTGCATATGAAATCATTGTTTTTTCATGTCGATGTCCATTTTTTTCCAGCACCATTTGTTGAAAAGACTATCTTTGCCCCATTGTATTGTCATTTGCTCTTTTGTGAAAAATCAGTTGACAATATTTCCTTGGATCTATTTCTGGGCTCTCTACTATGTTACATTGATCTATTTGTCCATTCTTTCTCCAATGCCACACTGCCTGAATTACTGCAGCTTTATGGTAAGTCTTGAAGTTGGGTAGTGTCAGTCTTCCAAGTTTGTCCTTCTAAACCCCCAACATTATGTTGCCTATTCTGTATTTTTTGCCACAAAATAATTCCCTAGGATTTTGATTGGGATTATACTTAATATGTAGATCAAGTAGGAAAGAACTGACATCTTGACATTATTGAGTCTTCCTATCCATGAATATGAAATGTCTCTCCATTTCTTTAGTTTATTTTTAATTTCATTTATCAGAATTCCTCTATGTTCATAAGTAAAAGGGGCTTTTGCTTTATTATAACTTATTTTCCTTATTTCATTTCATAATCAAAATTACAGTACTATAAATCTGATAGATTTTGCTCTTTTCATATATCCTGGGAAAATTGTATATGAATAAAAAGTAATTGCTCCCTTAAATGCTTGGTAGAACTCAGCAGTAGAGCCAACTGGGACCACTTCTATGGGATTGTGAAGGGAAGGGAAGATCACTGACTTCCATTTCAATTTCTTTAGTATGCATTTTTGTCTTCTGCGTATTTTCACCTTGTACCAAATTCTGGCCTTTCAAATTTTTCAAATGTATTAACATAAGCTATTTAAAATTATTTTATCTTCAAAAAGTCTCTATTGTGTCTATAATATTTATTTATTTTATAATCTGTAATTTGTTTACTGCATCTTCTCTTTTTATGACCTGATCTACCAGTGATCTACCTATTTAGTTAATTTTTGATTTTATTAATAATCTCTAACGGTTTTGATTGTTGTTAAAGTTTTCCATTAATTTATTTAAATTATATCCTTAACTCTTACATGTTGAGTCTGTCTCATTATTTTGGGTCTGCTCTCTCATTTCTAAGTTCTTAAATTAAATGCCAACATATTTGTTTTTAATTATTTTTGTTTATTGATCAATATATTTAAAACAATAAACTTCGATTTTTAAAAAAGAAAGAAAACAAAAGTAAACTTCTCTCTATGTACTGCTCAAGTGTGTTCCATAAATGTGGAGGTATATTGACTTTATTATCATTGCATTCTAAAATGTATTTTTAAATATAATTTTATTGATTTCAGAGAGAAAAGAAGAGGGAAAAAGAGATAGAAACATCAATGATGAGAGAGAATCATTGATTGGCTGTCTCCTGAACACCCACACTGGGGATCAAGCTCGCAACCTAGACATGTGCCATGACCAGGAATTGAATTGTGACCTCCTGGTTCATAATAACCAGTTTCTACCTAGCATCTCAACTGATTCCCAGACTAACTTCTTTTGCCATAAATCCTCATATGATTATTATTTTATAAATGAAGAAACCAAACTTTATAGAGGTTAAGTGGCTTACCCAAGGCCATGCAACCAGCGTGAAATGAAGCAAACTTATACCTAAAATCTACACTATTCGCCATCTTAAAAATCTGCAGTATCAACTGCAAGTTTACTCACCTTGAGATCATATACAGGATCTGTCCACAGGCCATTGATGTATACCTTCTATCTTGAGAAACATCTATCTGCATAAATTGTGCCCTCTACATAGAATGTTTTTCCCTCACACCCCAATTCACTGGCTAACTCCAGTTTAATCTTCAAGATTCTATTCCTGTATCATATTCTCCAAGGTGTATTTTCTAAGTGGTCCTCCATGCCTCACATCCTAGTCTGGATTTGGATATTATTGTGTGCTCTCTCGACATTATGTACATAATAAAATAACTAACCCCATTGTACTGTAATTGTCTGTTTGCTGGTCTAGAGTGTGAGTTCTTTGAGAGCAGAAACTGTGTCTTATTTATTTATCTCTGTACTCCCAGATATAATAAGCACCAGAGGACATGCTATAGAGTATATTCTCAGTAAATATTGAATGAGAGAGAGAACAAGAATGTGAGAGTGAAAGAAAATAGGAGGAGAAAAAAGGAGATGTGCAAATGGAAGGAAGAAAGGAGCACTGTTATGAAGAGAATTATGTATTATATTAACATTTTAGTCATTCTTGTACATTCCATAACTAGAAATATTGTCACTGCATCATTTCAACATGAATATGCTATGTTACCATTTACATGAACTAAATTGTTATAGAAGAATATTACAAGGAAAACAAATAATCATAGGCATTAAGGTCACAGGCAAAAAATAATTTTTTCCTCTCTAGTTTTGCTTCTTAAACATAATTTCAGTCATAAGATTATTTTATATGTGCAAATAATAAATATAGTAAGTAAGTTTGTACAAGGAAGGTGCTCAGCTCTGATGGTAATCTTAAAGAGGAAACCAGCCTTTAAGATGCTCATAACCCAGTAAGGACAAAAGATATACCCCAAAAGCCCAATATCTCTTTCAGTTGCAAAAAGAAATGCTGATGTTAACTAATGCAGTACCTATACCCTTCCACAACTAGAGTTGGAGTAAATAAACAACAAACTGCCTCTAGAGATTGCTGTTTCTTCTATGTGTCTATTATTCTTTTTTTTTCTTCAGTTTAGTTGATTGAAGTGAACACTGAGGCAAGAGTAACTGTCCAATAGAAAGTCTGAGAGTAATAGGCTTTGCACACTTTCATCATGATGACTTACAATAGATGAGCAGCTGGACAGGAATCGCTTGAGGAACACACAAAATGTCTTAACGCCATATTTGGACAATCTGAGCCTTATGTCCTAGCTGGAGGAAGTTAACATAAGTTGCCAATGTTAAAAAATAGGTTCTGGTTCAGGAAATCTCTACTCTATGTGCCAACGAGGCTCCTTTTCTGCCCAGTTGAAGCTGGGGTCTCTGGAGCTGAATATTCTTGTCCCTCTCCTTCTCCCACTTGGAAGGGGATGTAAGCTAATATAACCCTCTCCACACATTTGCACTCATCCAGCATGTAATACATGCAGGGCCATGAGCTTTGTGTAGATAGTCCATTACTCTTTGAATGAGAGGATGATGCTTCATGTCCACAGAACATGGGATTCTGACATTTAGTAACATACTCAGACCCTTCTTCACAAGGACAACAGCAGATATTTAATATGTTTTCGCTGGGAGCTCAGAGGAGAAATAATATACATAACAAATTAGATCACTCAAAACCATAATATAAAATTCACCCTGAACAATATGTACAGAATTCAGATTCAGTGCAATTTTAAAGGTCAGAATAAATTAGGAAAAAGCTCAGCAACTTTCCAAACAGCCAAGACACATAGGGTCACTGCCTATGTGTTAATCTCTTCCCTGAGGGAAACAGCCTCATTGTTGTTGTTGTCTCTGTCAGACGGAGATGGCAATACCAAATGAGCATGCAAGGTTGCTAAACAGTAAATCATATAGATAAATCAATAAAACTAAGGTTATGAAGCATTAAAAGGAATATTTATAAACACATTTTTTAAACTGATAGTATTTACAAAAATGAAACTGTTTCAGTACCAATCATGTTTTATACACTACTTATTTAATGACAACAATAACCTTGTGAGGTAGATATAATTATTATCTACATTTTTACAACTAAAAATGAGGCTCAAACAGGTAATTTGTCCTATGTCACATAACCAGAAAAGGTAGCACAGTTGGTCTGTTCAGTTCTGATGCTTTTGTGCCTTGATACTGCCTATATGATTCCATAGTACACTGATAAAGGGAAGGACTCTGGGTTCAAGTACCAGTTCTATTTCTGTACATGACTGTGGGAGTTATTTAGTGACTCTGTGCCTTAGGTTTTTGTTTTTGTTTGTTTTATTGTTACTGTTTGTTTTGTTTTTATTTTAATACTAGAGGCCTGGTGCACGAAATTTGTGCTGGGGGGCGGGTCCCTCAACTTGACCTGCACCCTCTTGCAATCCAGGACTGCTGGCTCCTAACAGTTCTCCTGCCTGCCTGCCTGCCTGATTGCCCCTAACCACTCTGCCTGCCTGCCTCATCGCCCCTAACCACTCTGCCTGCCTCATCGCCCCTAATTGCTCTCCTGCCTGCCTGATCACCCCTAACTGCCTCTACCTCAGCCCCTGCGCCTTCGTCCAGAAGGACGTCCAGAATGATATCCAGAAGGTCATTCGGCTGTCCAATCTAATTAGCATATTACACTTTTATTGTTATAGATTTAAAGCAAAATAAAAGTTCCTACCTCATACGGTAGTTCTGAAGATTAAATTAATATCAGTAGAGTAATTAAAAGAATATCTGACACAAAATAAGCACTACATACATGCTTAACAAATAAACAATTACACATACAGGGTTACAGTACCATAAAGTTAGAAGAGGTCATGAATCGTATCTAGCCAACTTTGCTGCTTCAGGAAAGATTCCACTTAACACCATCACAGAGCAAAAAATGCCACTCTGAAATAACCATGGGGGCAGTAATACTAGCACATTCCCCAACATAACAGAGCATTTAAATACTGTCCCATGCAGGAAGTACTACCTCAGCTTGAACTTCAACTCTTCCCTTTATAATTTTTGCCCTTGGAAGAAATGGAAAACAAATGAGCATTAAAATGTGGAAAATGAAATTGCAGCGAAAAATCTATAATTCCATTAGGAAAGAAGAAGGGCTGAGTTCTTTTGTAGTGATGAAGACACAGGAATAGAAATAAAACCTTAGGTTCTATTCTTGCCTCTGCTTTTACCTAGCTATTGGAACTTAGGCTAACCACTTCACTCCCTTTGCTTCAGCAATATTATCTATAAAATGAAAATACTAGGCGAAAGATCCCATGAATCCATAATATTAAAATATCCTGATTGAAAATAACTTCGTCAAGGTCCTACCAAGTGAATGTACTCAAACCCACAACTCCTGACCCAAGACTCTTACCACTACATCTTTTAGTTTTCATCAAAACATCTTCTCTAACTCTCATCTTCTGGCTCTTCATCATCACCAACTTTCAGCCAGGCCATGGTAGATTGATGCATTGTTCCCAAATCTTACCCCTCCATGTATACATCTACATTATCATGTAACTCTTCAGTTCCTACCATAAGAAGCAGAAATTATTTTACTTCCTAACCAATATTAGGTTTGGCCATGTGACTTGTTTTGGCCAATGAAATTTCTGAGAAAGTGATGGTGTGCCAGTTTTGAAAAGACCTCACATTTCTGAGATAACCCCCATGTACTTCTGTGATCATCATGAGAATAATATGTCCCAGAAGCCCCCTAATCTTTGAAAAATATAGACACATGGAGAACACCTAAATAAAAGCTGTGTTCAAAGCCAAGCCATTCAAACTTAATTGAGGTCAAGAAAGCTACTCTAGAGAAACAAGATGGCGGCATAGGTAAATGCCTATACTTGCTGCCTCCCACAACCACATCAACATTAAAACTAAAATACAGAACAACTATCATCCATATCTGCAGGAAAGCTGGCTGAGTGGAAGTTCTACAACTAGTGAGGTAAAGAAGAAAGCACATTGAGACTGGTAGGGGGTGCGGAGACACAGAACGAGCTGGTCCAGTACCCTAATGTGCCGCTTCTTTAATCAGGAGGGAGATCGCCTCTGCAATGGCCACTGGGTGGAACAACGAGTCCCAGCCCCACATCAGACTCCCAGTCCAGGGTCCCAGAGCTGGGGAAAGAAGTCCCTATGGGCAGTAATAACTATGGACTATAAGAATCAGTGCAGAATGGGGCTGAGTGACTCACAGGCTGCTGGAGACCCAGCTGCTCCTCTTAAAATACTGGCACCGCAAACTGAATTTACAAGCTCCCAGTTGCTCTGAGCTCCAGTGCCAGGCAAGGCTCGGGGGATCCAGACACATACGGGGTGAAACTGGGCTGTCTGGCATCAGGGCAGGAACTCAGGGTGGCTTTCTTCCAGATGGAGGTGCTGGCAGCATTATTCCCGAGCCAGGACCTCCCAGGTGCAGGGCTGATTGGCAGCCATTTGTTTACTCCACTCTGGTGATTCCCTGAGAGCCCACTTCATCCACTTTACAACCCCACCCAAGCTGGGCACAGCAGCTTTTGCATATGAATAGTCTATTCTTTCTCAGGCTAAAATTCTGTTAAACAAGCTGCAGCTGGATCAGGGAGCACCAAGCCTATCAATAAAAGGCCCAAGGTCTGCACCAGCACCACCCTGCCTTGCTTCACAGCTGGGCCTCATCTGGGCACTTCCAAACTCGATAAAAAGCGGAGGAATCTGCAGATCTCTCTATAGCTCCTGCTGAATGTCCCCGTGCAGTGGCTGAACCAAGGAGAACCAAGAACCAGTGTACCCAGTAGTCAGTGTGAGACCATACCAGATTAAAACTCTTAACGTCCATAAGTGACACACTCGAGGGGCAGGCTCAGTGTGCACCAAACCCCACTGAAGCAAATCCTGCTCTGTAAGGGTGTCTCCTGCACAACAGCTCTGCCACTGTAGTTGCAGCTAGTCCTCACAGCCAGTTGGGCTGGAGGTCAATTCCTCCCAGTGACACCAACAGCAATCCAGGCACATCCACAAGAAAATTGCACACAGCCCACGAAGGAGTGCACAAGGGTGTCCACCTCAGGTGATTGGGGAGGCTGAGCACTGGGCCCTATAGGACACCTACTACACAAGGCCAATCGATCAACTCAAGGAGACTTAGCAGCTACCCAATATATAGAAACAAACATGGGGAAGTGGTCAAAATGCAAAGACAAAGAAACATGTCACAAATGAAAGATCAGAAGAACTCTCCAAATGAAATGAAATCAAGCACACTACTGGACACAGAGTTCAAACAAATGGTTATAAGGTTGCTAAAGGATCTTAATGAGAGCTTCAAGGGATCTATGAGAGTATCAAGGGACTTTGTGAGCCTTTCAAGGGTCTTAGTGAGAATTTTAAAGACATGAAAAAGGACCAGCCACAAATTAAGCATACACTAACTGAAATAAAGAATAATTTACATCATTCAACAGTAAAGTAGAGGATTCCGAGGATCAAATCAATGATTTGGATATGAGGAAGCAAGAAACACCCAAGCAGAAGAGCAAAAAGAAAAATAAAAGATATAAAAAATATGAAGATAGTGTAGGGAGACTCTGGGACAACTTCAAGTGTACCAGCATTTACATTATGGGAATGCCAGAAGGAGAAAAGAGATAGATAGCTATTGTGCTGGGGTTCTTGTTCCAGCATCTAGATGGATTCAGCAAGTTGGTAAAGGGCTGTGTGTAACTTAATAAAGAGTCCAGAGACGAAGCATCATTTTGAAAGGCATTATAGGGAGTCAGAGGAGCCTAGCTAAAGAATCTAAGATCTCCTCCTCTCCGGACCCCATGTTTTTTATTAACACAAATTGTCCTGAGGTGAGGTGGAGATATACACTTCAAAGGGTCAGGTTTCCTATACACAAGCATTGTCAGAATGGGGGAATTTGCCTATGGCTGTTCAGGTGTTTGGCCAGTAGGAGGCAATAACATGTAGATTAAGATGCCCTGAGTTGTCTGGCAGCAAGCAATCATCCCTTTTCAGGTTTGGGGAAAAGCCCTTCAGCCACTCCAGATTCAGCCCAGCTGTCATGCTGGAATTATTGGAAACCTATCTGAAGAAATAATAACAGAAAACTTCCCCTGCCTGGTAAAAGAAATAGACTTAGAAGTACAGGAAACGCAGAGAACCCCAAACAAAAGGAATCCAAAGAGGACCACACCTAGCACACAAAGCCACTCTGTCAACACAGGGAAGCAGCCAAAATGTAGAGACAAAGAAATAGGTCACAAATGAAAGAAGTGGAAGAAAGCAAACTACTGGATATAGAGTTCAAAACCATGGTTAAAAGGTTACTCAAGAATCCTATAGAAACCTCTGAGGAACTTAGTGAGACTTTCAAGGATCTTCGTGAGAATGCCGAAAAAATGAAAAAGGACCAGTCAGAAATTAAGCATACACTGACTGAAATAAAGAATAATATAGAGAAATTCAACAGTAGATTAGAGTATCCCACGAATCAAATTAATGATTTGAAATACGAGGAACCAAAAAACACCTAATGAGAAGAGCAAAAATAAAAAAGAATCCAAAAATATGAAGATAGTATAAGAAGCCTCTGGGACAACTTCAAGTGTACCAACATCCAAATTATGGGGGTACAAGAAGAAGAAAGAGAGCAAGATACTGAAAACCTATTTGAAGAAATAATGACAGAAAACTTCCCCTACCTGGTGAAAGAAATAGACTTACAAATCCAAGAAGTACAGAGAACCCCAAACAAGAGGAATCCAAAGAGGACTTCACCAAGACACATCATAATTAAAATGCCAAGGGCAAAAGACAAAAAGAGAATCTTAAAAGCAGCAAGAGAAAAACAGTTAGTTACCTACAAGGGAGCGCCAATACAACTGTCAGCTGATTTCCCCACAAAAATTATGCAGGCCAGAAAGGAGTGGCAAGAAATATTCAAAGTGATGAATAGCAAGAACCTACAACCAAGAATACTCTACCCAACAAAGTTATTTAGAATTGAATGTCAGATAAAGAGCTTCACAGACAAGAAAAAGCTAAAGGACTTCATCACCACCAAACCAGTATTATATGAAATGCTGAAGGGTATTCTTTAAGAAGAGGAAGAAGAAGAGAAAGATAAGGATAAAAAATGTGAAAAACAAAGTGACAACAAATACAAATCTATCAAGTGAATCTAAAAATCAAATGAATAAAAAATCTGAATAACGGAATAAACCGGTGAATGGAATAGAATTGGGAGCATGGATGGAAACATAACAACCCAAAATCTATGGGAAAACAGTGAAAGCAGTCCTGAGAGGGAAGATTATAAGTCTACCCTAAAAATCAAGAAAAAATGGTAATAAATCATCTAACTCTACAATGTAAATAATTAGAAAAAGAGCAACAAGAAAATCTCAGAGTGAGCAGAAGGAAGGAGAAAACAAAATCAGACCTGAAATGAATGACATAGAAAAAACAAACAAACAAACAAAAACAATACAAAAGATTAATGAAACCAAGAGCTGGTTATTTGAAAGGATAAAGAAGAAGGATGAACCTCTAGCCAGGCTCACCAAAAAGCAGAGAGAGAGGACCCAAATAAACAAAATCAGAAATGAAAGAGGCGAAATAACAAAAGACCCCACAGAAATACAAAGGATTGTTAAAAAATACTATGAAAACCTCTATTCCAACAAACTAGACAACCTAGATCAAACGTGCACATTTCTTGAAAAACACAACCTTCCAAAACTCAGGAAGAATCTAAAAATGTCAATAGGCCAATAACTATGGAAGAATTTGAAGCAGTCAGCAAAAAGCTTCCAGCAAACAAAAGCCCAAGGCTAGATGGCTTCACAGGGGAGTTTTACCAAACATTAAAAGAAGAAATAAAAACTATCCTCCTGAGAATATTCCAAAATTTCACAAGGATAGAACCCTTCCAAGCTCATTCTATGAAGCCAGCATTACCCTAATACCAAAACCAGATAAAGACAACCCAATGAAAGAGAACTACAGGCTAATATTCCTCATGAACATAGATGCAAAAATCCTCAACAAAATTCTAGCAAATCAAATACAGCATTACATCAGAAAGATCATACAACATGACCAAACAGGATTTATCCTGGGGATATAAGGATGGTACAATATCTGGAAATCAATAAACGTGATACATCACATAAAGAAATTGAGTGATACAAATCACATAGTCACATCAATTGATGCAGAAAAAGCATTTGACAAAATCTAACATCCTTTCATGATAAAAGCTCTCAGCAAGGTGGGAATAGAAGGATCATACCTCAACATAATAAAAGCCTTATATGACAAACCTACAACCAACATCATATTCAATGGGCAAAAACTAAAACCATTTCCCTTAAAATCTGGAATGAGGCAGGGATGCCCAATTTCACCACTCCTGTTCAGCACACTACTGGAAGTGCTAGCCATAGCAATTAGAAAAGAAGAAGAAATAAAAAGTATTCAAATTGGAAAGGAACACATGAAACTGTCATTTTTTGAAGATGACATGATACTGTACATAGAAAACCCAAAGACTCCAACAAAAAAATATTACACTTAATAACTGAATTCAAAAATGTAGCAGGATACAAAATTAACGCCAAGAAATCTATGGCATTTTTATACACAAATAGTGAATTTACAAAAAGACAGTTAAAAAAATTTTCATTTAACATCACACCAAAAAAATCAAGATACCTAGAAATAAACGTAACTAAGGAGGTAAAAGATCTGTACTCAGAAAACTACAGGACCCTGAAAAAAGAGACAATGGATGACATAAATAGATGGAAGAACATACCGTGTTCATGGATTGGTAGAATAAACATCATTACAATGTCCTTAGCAGCCAAAGCAATCTATAGATTCAATGCACTTCCATTAAATTACCAATAGCATATTTCAAAGATCTAGAAAAAACTCTCCAAAAACTCATCTGGAATAAAAAAAGACCCCGAATAGCTGCAGCAATCCTGAGAAAGAAGAACAAAGTAGGAGGGATCTCAATAACAGATATCAAGCTGTATGACAAAGCCACGGTTCTCAAAACTGCCTGGTACTGGCACAAGAACAGATATATAGACCAATGGAATAGAATAGAGAACCCAGAAATCAACCCAAACCACTATGCTCAGTTACTATTTGATAAAGGAGGCAAGAGCATACAATGGAGTCAAGACAGTCTCCTCAATAAATGGTATTGGGAAACTTGGATAAATACATGCAAAAAAAAAAAAAAAAGAAACAAACCACCACTTACACCATACAGAAAAATAAACTCAAAATGGATAAAGGACTTAAACATAAGACAGGAAACCATAAAAATACTAGAGGAATCCACAGGCAGCAAAATCTCAGACATATGCTGAGGCAATTTCTTCACTGATACTGCTCCTAGGGCAATGGAAACTAAAGAGAAAATAATCAAATGGTACTACATCAAAATAAAAAGCTTCTGTATAAGAAAAGAAACCATCAACAAATGAACAAGAAAGCCCACTGTATGGGAGAAAATATTTGCCAATGTTATCACCAATAAGGGTTTAATCTGGAACATTTATAGGGAACTCATACAATTTAACAAAAGAAAGATAAACAACCCAATCAAAAAATTGGCAATGGACCTAAATAGATATTTTTTGGAGGAGGACATTAGGAAGTCCAAGAGACATATGAAAACATGATCAAAGTCACTAATCATCCAAGAGATGCAAATCAAAACGACAATGCGATACCATCTCACACCAGTCAGCAAATCAACAAAGGATAAGTGCTGGAGAGGATGCAGAGAAAAACGAAGCCTCGTTCACTGCTGGTGGGAATGCAGATTGGTGCAGCCACTGTGGAAAACATTATGGAGTTTCCTCAAAAAAACTAAAAGTGGAACTTCTATTTGACCCAGTGATCCCACTTCTAGGAATATTTCCCAAGAAACTAGAAACACCAATCGGAAAGGATATATGCACCCCTAGGTTCATAGCAGCAAAACTTACTAAAGCTAAGATTTGGAAACAGCAAACCTTAAAAAACTTAAAAAGTGCCCATCAGGAGATGAGTGAACTAAAAAACTGTGGTACATCTACACAGTGGAATTCTATGTTGCTATAAAAAAAGAAGGAATTCTTACTATTGGCAACAGCATGGATGCAACTGGACAGCATTATGTGAAACGAAATAAGCCAGTCAGCAAAAAAGAAATATCAGAGGATCTCACTCATTTCTGGAATATAATGAACAACATCAACTGATGAAGAAAACACATCCAGAGACAGAGAACTATCAATCAGACTGTCAAACCTGAGACGAAAGGTAGGGGAGGGTGGGGGTAAGGGTGAGAGATCAATCAAAGGACTTGTATGCATGCCTATAAGCCTAACTAATGGACACAGACACCAGCGGGGTGAGGGCATGAGTTGGGGAAGGGGGAATAATGACACATATGTAATACCTTCATCAATAAAGAACAACTATAAATAATAATGATAATCCTATCTAATAATAGACAAAGATTGAAATTAACCATACCTCCGCTACGCTTCCCATTGGCCAATGAGCGAGATATGCAAATTAACTGCCAAGAAAGATGGCAGTTAACCACCAACAAAGATGGCGGTTAATTTGCATACCTAGGCACAATGCTGGGAGGCAAAAAGGGAAGGATGGAAGAAGCTGCCTGCCACTGATTGTGATTGGAAACCCAGGTGGCAGCCAAGAGCCAGGTGGGGGGGGGGCCACCTTTGCCCTGCCCCCCGGCCCATGATCGGAGAACTGGGAGAACTAGCCGCCTCTGCCCGCCCCCTGCCAGTGATTGGAGAAGCCAGGCAATCGTGTCTCCTGCAGCGATGCAGGCGGGGACCCAGGAGGCACAGCAGCCAGTCTTGCCTGTGGTCCCGGGCTGCAAGGCAAGTCTTGCCCCCAAAAGCCCCATCAGCAGGTTTTGCCTTGTGGCCAGGAACCGCCCATCAGTGGGTCCGGGGCTGCAAGCCAAGGCCCGCCCCCAGAAGGCCCAACAGTGGGTCTTGCCTTGAGACCCGGGAACTGCTCATCAGCCGGTCCGGGACTGCAAGTCAAGGCCTGCCCCAGAAGCCCCAGCTACTTTAAAAATAGAACGATCTCCTTTTGAACCAATCTGTTTAGATTCAGGATTAGTAAAACAGTATGGAACTAATGAAATACAGTGATAGGAATTAGGAAGTGTGACACTGATGGTTCTGGGCATGTTAAGGGTAAGGGACAGAAGGGTACACATGGTCTTCCCTTCAGTTCTACTGAAGAGATGAGCTCCGAGGGCCCGAACTGCTCCATGCCCAGAGGAGGTGGGTGTGGTCAGTGGCTCTGTTTCAGAAATTCCTGCCAAGCAGAGACCTTAGCTGACCCACAGGAACCTTTTCACTCCAGAAAACAGGAACAGCCAGTTCCCAATGTGCACGGGAAAACCAGTGTACCCTCCTATGCACAGTGTCCTGATGGAGTGACGGGGGAGGTGGGTGAGGGGAGCAGTGCAGAGTTGTTAGGCAGCTGGAGTGGGAGTGGAAATGCCATGAAATGTCCACAGTCCTGGCTGTGCCCACGGCCTGGGCTGCTCCTCTAGGCCCTGGCTGAGGGATTAGGGCTGATTCTCTCGGGAAGGGAATAATTCCATGGGTGAAAGATTTACAGGCTCAGGGTGGGCCGTGTGTTAGTTTGGGGCAAATCCCTCAGCATTCCTGCTGCCAAGCCCTCAAAGGAACGAAGCAGAGGTACCCCTCACCTCCAAGACCCCTTCGTGGACATTTTAGCATCTACGTGATTTTTAAGCCCTTCAGGGAGACGTTCTATCCTGCAGTCCCAGCCCACCCCACTGTTGCTGTTTTTTGCCAGCTGAGTTGAGCATCAAGGTGAAGGGGGGTTAATACTCACTGAAAGACTACTGATCCTACCGGGAAACCAACCTATTTACTGTACTGTTGTAAATATCATACCCTTTATATCCTGTATATTGGCTTCTTTTAAATAAATTGAAATGTCTTAGAAAAAAGGAAAAAAAAAAGGCAAGGCAGGGCGGGATCCAGAAGACCCAGAAGCCACCTGATATGGTAGTAACTCTATCAGTGAGCACTCTGAAAGTCAGTGGCATAGGACAGATGAGGTGAATCAAAAACAAAACCCACTTTAAATATAAAGACACATATAGATTAAAAGTAAATGAATTAAGCTGCAGCCTGTTTTGCTCAGTGGATAGAGCATTAGCCCGTGGACTGAAGGGTCCCAGGTTTGATTCCAGTCAAGGGCATGTACCTCAGTTGCTGGCTTGATCCCCAGTCCCTATCAAAGCATGTGCAGGAGGCAACCAATCAATGTGTCTCTCCCTTTCCCTTCACTCTCTCTAAAATTCAATGGAAAAATATCCTTGGGTAAAGATTAACAAAAACAAAGTAAATGGATTAAGTAACATTAAAGAGATTATAAGAAGAATATATTCCAAATTCTGTTAGTTGTATAATGGTTATGTTTAAATTATTAACACCTAAGAAATTGGGTGAAGGGTACATATAATATGCTGTAGTACTTTATAGTTTTTTTACATGTATGAGAATATTTCAAATTAAAATATTAAAAAATTAAAAAATAATAAAATATTAATTGAAATCTGCATTAATTGAAAAATCAAATTTCTTCTAGCATAATTTATTAAATTGTGCTAAAATTTACAAGGGTTCAATTAAAAAATATCTTAATTCTAAATAATATAATAGAAAATATATAATAGTGCAGTTATAAGCACTTATCTGAAAATAAAAATTTAAAGAAGTGAATTTAAAGAAGGGATTAGCCAAAGAAAATATATGCACAACCCATGGACACAGACAACAGGATGGTGATGGCCAGAGAGAAGTCGGGGTCAAGAGCTGGGTAGAGGGGGCTAAAGGGGGGAAATAGGGACATCCTATAAAATAATCATAAAAGGCGAATATGCACATTGACTTAACAGCAGAATGGCCGGTTGCTGTGATGCGCACTGGCCACCAGGGGGCAGACACTCAATGCAGGAGCTGCCCCTTGGTGGTCAGTGCACTTCCATATGGGGAGTGCTGCTCAGCCAGAAGCTGCCTCATGGCTGGCCAGCACAGTGGTGGTGGCAGGAGCCTCTCCCACCTCCTTGGCAGCACTAAGAATGTCCAACTAACAGTTTATACCCGATCCATTGGGGGCCTAAGCCTTTCTCGGACATCTCCTGGGTTTGGCATTTCAATGAAAAACAGAAAATCTTCCTGAATAATCAATGGAAAACTCGCAGGAGAGAACCATAACACCTGAGGACCGAAAATGAAGACCACATAGAGACTGATAGGAAGGGCAGAGGCGTAAAAGCCATGGATGGGCACCCAAAGACAGCAACTGAAGTCCCAGAGAGATATATAATTTGTGGGGAGGTGGCACTGAGAACTACGGGAGTTAATCCACAAGCTGGGCTCCTCAGCAGAGAGCATCAAAACTGAGGAGGGTACCCACGTAACATCTACCTCTGAAAAGCAGTGGGTTGCTGTCTTCCAGGGAGTGGCAGCTGAACGTTCAGGCACCCTCTTGAAGGGCCAATGCACAAAAATTCCCTGTGGAACCACCGACATTGTGCTCTGGCCGAAGGAGGGTAAAATGTACCAGAGCTGTAAGAGGGGGATAGAGCTCAGAAGGCAAACAGCCCAATTTTCCTGGGCTAAGTCAATTCCTCACCCAGCAGAGGATATTGATTTGACATAGACATTTGCCTTGCCTAGGGGGAAGACATTGGACACATCCTATTGAAAAACACCTTGCCCTGAGGCCACTTATGAGATTAAAAGTAACAATTAGCATCTAGGCAGAGGCAACTGCCCCACCCTGTTTAAAAATAATCTTGCCACACCTGAGGACAATTGCCTGGGGGGCAATTCAAGTCTGCATCCTATTATCACTAGGTAGGCAGAGGTAACATCTGGAGGCTATGAGCCTTTGCGTGACCTAATTATTCAGAAACAACCTTTAATACTGTCCCTCACTAGAGACTGAGAGGTGTAGAGGATCTACCTAATACATAGTCACAAACCCAAACACAAAGCCAAAATGAGGAGACAAAGAAACAACCCACAAATGAAAGAACTACAGAATTCTCCAGAAGAAGAGTTAAATGAAGCAGAGATAATAAATTTATCTGAAACAGAGTTCAGAGTTATGATAATAAAAATTCTCAACACCATGAAAAAAGATATAGTAACTATGAAGAAAGAACAGGATGAGATAAAGAATGACATAAAACAAATAAAGAACACATTAGAAGAAATGCACAGCTGGTTATGTGGTAAGCTGAGGATCGAATCAGAGAATTAGAAGACAGAGCTGATAATGTCACTCAATCAGAAAACCAAAAAGAAAAAACAATTAAAAAACAGGAGGACAGCTTACGGGAGCTGTGGGACAATGGAAAACATGAAACTATTAGAATAACAGGTGTGCCAGAAGAGGCAGAAAGGGAGAAAGGCATAGAGAAGTTGTTTGAAGAAATAATGGCAGAAAACTTGCCTAACCTGGTAAAGGAAAAAGTCACACAAGTTCAGGAGACACAAAGAACCCCAAACAAGAAGAACCCTAACAGGCCCATGCCCAGACACATCATAATTAAAATGCCAAAAATTAAAGAAAAAGAATCTTAAAAGCAGCAAGAGAAAAATAAAACTGTTATCTACAATGGAGCTCCCATAAGGCTGACCCCTGATTTCTCATCAGAAACTCTACAGGGCAGAAGGAAATGGCATGAAATACTTAAGGTAATGGAAAGCAAGCATTTGAGACCAAGATAACCATATCCAGCAAGGCTATTATTCAAAATAGACGATCAAATAAAGAGCTTCCCAGACCCCCCCCCCCAAAAAAAGGCTAAAGGAGTACATCACCACCAAGCCAGCATTATAAGAAATGCTAAAGGGATTTGCTGGGGTCCAACCCCAGCAGGCCCAGAGGTCCCCAATGGTGTGGACGGAGTCGGCGAAGAAGGAATGACACAGAGGCAGCGTTCAGTTGATCAGCATAGTTGGGTTCTCTTGCTATGTTCTATCCAGGTTCTGTAGCCAGGTTCTGTCTCTAGGTTCTTCAGCCAGGTTCTCTCACTTGGTTCTGTCTCTAGGTTCTGTGGCCAGTTTCTGTCCAGGATCTTTTGCCATGTTCTCTCCAGCGAAGTTCTTCTGTCTCTAGGTTCTGTGTGGGTTCTGTGTCTAGGTTCTGTGTCCTGTTGTCTTGTTACATCTGTATTTATACCAGTTGATTCCAATCCTATCAATCTCTATTCCAAAGGTTAGGGCATTTCTTATCTCCATTCCAGGGAGTAAAGATTATGTAGCTTAAGCATGATTGTTCATAGTTAAAGTGATTAACTACCCGCCTGGCACTTAGTTAAGGGGTTTTATTCCCTCCCTAACTTCAGGGGAAAATCCCTACCTGGGGAAACAACCTTTCTCGGAGAGGTGACCTTGGTTAAAACACATAGTGCCAAGAAGGTGAGTAAACATATTAAGAACAGTATGCCATATACGCCAGGTCCCTTGAAACATATGCTGTGCAGATGTTTCTTCCCTGCAGCGACTGTGTCAAGCAGCAAGGATGGACCGGCTCCCAGCAGGGATTGATGTAATGAAAAAAAGAAACAGAGAGAGAAAACAAGACATAATTAACCCATTATACACCATAAGTGTCTGTAGACACAAGTGGCAGACCTTCCCAACACACCACGTGTGTCTATCAAAATAAAAATGTATTCCCTAAGTGGCAGCCCTGACCAGCTTTAAAATCATTTTTCGTGAGAATATTCAGCTGAAAATATTGAAGAACTAGAGGCCTGGTGCACAAAAATGTGTGCACTCGGGGGGTCCCTCAGCCCGGCCTATGCCCTCTTGCAGTGTGAGACCCCTTGGAGGATGTCCACCCCAGTGGGGACCTTCACCCCATGGAGATTTGGCCAGCCTGAGTGAAGGACTGATGACTGTTTTCAGGCTGGCAGCACCCCCTTTAGGGTGGGGGTCCCCATTGGGGTGCCTGGCCAGTCTGGGTGAGGGGCTGAGGGCCGTTTTAAGACTGGCCAAGCACCCTGGTGACATAAGCTCCCAGCCTCTCCTTTTTTTCTTTTTTCTTTTTTATGCTGAGATTTATTTACCTTCTATAATTGAAACTTTGTTGCCTTTAGCGGAGGCCTGCGGAAAGCTTGGCTTCCTCCATCACCAGGGGCAACCCAGTCCTGCTTGCTCCAGCTCCGTGGCTATGGCTGGCTGAAAGCAGGAATCTGGGAATTGTTTACCTTCTATACTTGAAACTTTGTTGCTTTCAGTGGAGCTCAGAGCCAGCTCCTGCACCCTCCAGCTCTGTGGCCACGGCTGGCTGAAAGCAGGTATATGGGGTTTATTTACCTTTTATAATTGAAACTTTGTTGCTTTCAGTGGAGCTAAGAGCCAGGCCATAGCAGGCGGGGAACCTTGGCTTCCTCCATCACTGGAGCAAGCAGCCTCCTGCTCGCTCCAGCTCCATGACTGCCGGCTACTACCTTGGTTGGGTTAATTTGCATATAGTTGCTCTGATTGGCTGGTGTGCGTGGCTTAAGGCATCGCGAAAGTGCAGTCAATTTGCATGTTTGCATTTATTGGTATAGGATACCCAAATTGTGAGTAATATATTTATTTTTATAATATTCATTGCAAATTGATTTATTAAATTAAATTCAAAATATCATGGGGTGTGGGCATAGTTTCCATTTTGGACCTGTGGCAACGACCTTATTAAAATGACAATAAATAAGCACCTATCAATAACCATCCTAAATGTAAATCTAAATGTAAATGGAATAATGCTTCAATCAAAAGGCATAGGGTAGCTGAATGGATAAAAAAAAATGAGAAAAATATATGCTGTCTACAAGAGACCCACCTCAAAACAAAAGACACACACAGGATGAGAGTGAACAGATGGAAAAGAAAATTTCCATGGAAATGGAAAAGGAAAAAAAAGCTGGAGTACCAATAATCATATCTGACAAAATGGTCTTCAAAATGTAGGCCATCACAAGAGATAAGAAAAGTCACTACATAATACTAAAGGGACTGATGCAACAAGAAGATATGACCCTGGTACACATATAGGAAATCAATATAGAAGCACATAAATATATATAAAAAAACTTCTAGGGAACTTTAGTGGAGAGACTGACAACAAAACAGTTATAGTAGGGGACGTTAAACCCCTCTAACATAAATGGATAGATTTTCCAGACAAAAACTTAACAAGGAAACAGAGACTCTAAAGGAGACGCTGGAGCAGATGGATTTAATTGTCATTTATAGAACATTTCACCCGATGCAGCAGAATATATATTCTTCTCACGTGCACATGGATCATTCACAAAGATAGACCACATGTTAGGACACAAAACAAGTTTCTATGAGTTCAAGAAGATTGAAATCATAGCAAGCACCTTCTCAGATCACAGTGGAACAAAATTAGCAATCAACTACAGTAAAAACACCCCAAAACATTTAAACACATGGAGGCTAAATAGTATGTTATTAAGTAATAAATGGCTTACCAACAAGATTAGAAAAAAAAAAAAAAAGCGGCCTAGAAACAAAAGAAAATGAACACACAAAAACCGAAAATCTCTGGGACAAAGCAAAAGCAGTCCTGAGAGGGAAGTTCATAGCACTAGAGGCATACCTTAAAGAGAGAGAGAGAGAGAGAGAGAGAGAGAGAGAGAGAGAGAGAGAGAAATCAGCGATAAACTATTTAACCCTATGACTTAAAGAACTAGAAAGACAATAACAAGGAAAGCCCAGAGTAAGTAGAACGAAGGAAATAATAAAATATCCTTGGGTAAAGATTAACAAAAACAAAGTAAATGGATTAAGTAACATTAAAGAGATTATAAGAAAAATATATTCCAAATTTTGTTAGTTGTATAATGGTTATGTTTAAATTATTATCACCTAAGAAATTGGGTGAAGGGTACATATAATATGCTGTAGTACTTTATAGTTTTTTTTACATGTATGAGATAATTTCAAATTAAAATATTAAAAAATTAAAAATTAATAAAATATTAACTGAAATGTGCATGCATTACATGAAAAATCTCCTAATTTCTTCTAGCATAATTTTATTAAGTTGTGCTAAAATTTACAAGGGTTCAATTAAAAAATATCTTAATTCTAAATAATATAATAGAAAATATATAATAGTGCAGTTATAAGCACTTATCTGAAAATAAAAATTTAAAGAAGTGAATTTAAAGAAGGGATTAGCCAAAGAAAATATATGTACAACCCATGGACACAGACAACAGGCTGGTGATGGCCAGAGAGAAGTGGGGGGCAAGAGCTGGGTAGAGGGGGCTAAAGGGGGGAAATAGGGACATCCTATAAAATAATCATAAAAGGCGAATATGCACATTGACTGAACAGCAGAATGGCCGGTTGCTGTGATGCGCACTGGCCACCAGGGGGCAGACACTCAATGCAGGAGCTGCCCCCTGGTGGTCAGTGCACTTCCATATGGGGAGTGCCACTCAGTCAGAAGCTAGCTTATGGCTGGCCAACGCAGTGGTGGTGGCACGAGCCTCTCCCACCTCCGTGGCAGCAATAAGAATATCCAACTAATGGTTTAGACCCGATCCCTTGGGGGCCTAAGCCTTTAGTCAGACATCCCCCGAGGGCTCCCTGGCTGCCAGAAGGATGTCTGACTGCAAGCTTAGGCCTATTCTCCCGGGGAGTGGGCCTAAGTTGACAGGTGGACATCCCCCAAGGGGTCCTAGACTGTGAATGGGCACAGGCCGGGCTGAGGGACACCCCCTGAGTGCACAAATTTTTGTGCACCGGGCCTCTAGTAAATACATATTAATCAATAATAATTAATCATAATACTCATAGATACAGATAATATTTTGACAGTTGCCAGATGTGAGGGGAGTTGGGGGTATGGGTTAAAAAGGTAAAGTTTTTTTTTAGAAGTACAAATTAGTTATAGCCCATTGACCCAGACAATAGATAGGTGAAGGCTTGAGATAGGGCAAAGGGGGGAAAATGGCGGAAATGGGTAATACTCTCACCAATAAAATGCATTTTTAAAAAATATTTATATCCCCCCCCCCTAAAAAATAAAGTACTTAGTATATATCTATCAGTTTTAAAAAATTGAAAGAACTTTCCCTGGCCAGTGTGGCTCAGTTAGTTGGAGCATCATCCCATACACTGAAAGGTTGAGGGTTCATTTCTAGTCAGGGCGCATACCTAGGTTATGGGTTTGGTCACTAGTTGAGGCACATATGGGATGCAACAGATCAATGTTTCTTTCTCACTTCAATGTTTATCTCTCTTTCTCTCCCTCACCCTCTCTCTAAAGCCAATAAAAACGTGTCCTCAAGTGAGGATTACAGAAAAATAAAGTAAGAACTCCAGTCAAATATATGAACACAGATGAATCACACATACAAGGGTGGGCAAAAGTAGGTTTATGAGTACAATTATGAGTACATGAAACAGTGTACTATTGTATTATTTATTATTTAATTGTACTAGAGGCCCGGTGCACAAATTTGTGCACTCGGGGGGGGGGGTCCCTCAGCCGGGCCTGTGCCCTCTCACAGTCTGGGACCCCTCAGGAGATAACGACCTGCTGGCTTAGGCCTGCTCCCGGGTGGCAGAGGGCAGGCCCAATCCCTCGGTGTGGCCCCTGGTCAGGCTCAGAGTAGGGCCGATTTGGGAGTTGGGGCACCGCCCCCTGTCACACACAGAGCAGGGCGGATCAGGGGGTTGGGGTGTCGCCACTCTCACTCACACTCAGGGCATGGCCGATGGGGAGGTCATGGCTCTACCCCGTCACACACAGAGCGGGGCCCGTGGGGGGAGCGCTACCCCCTGTCACACACAGAGCAGGGCCAATCAGGGGGTTGGGGCACCGCACCCTGTCACACACAGAGCTGCAGGGCGATCATGGGGTTGGGGAGCTCCCCCTATCAGGCACAGAGCAGGGCTGATCAGGGGGTTGGGGCGCCTTCCCCTGTCACGAACAGAGCAGGGCCGATAGGGAGGTTGTGGCCCCGCCCCCTGTCACACACACAGCCGCAGGGCGATCAGGGGGTTTGGGCGCTGCCCCCTGTCATACTGATCCCGGTGCTGGGAGGCCTTGAGGCTCCGCTGATCCCGGTGCTGGAAGGCATATTACCCTTTTACTATATAGGATAGAGGCCTGGTGCACATGTGGGGACCGGCTGGTTTGCCCTGAAGGGTGTCCTGGATCAGGGTGGGGGTCCCCACTGGGGTGCCTGGCCAGTCTGGGTGAGGGGCTGAGGGCTGTTTTCAGGCTGGCGTGTGACTGAAGCTCCCAACCTCTCCTTTTTTTCTTTTTCTTTTTTATTCTGGGCCAGCTTTAGCTCTCAGGCTTGGCTCCAGCTCTTAGGCCTCTGCTGCTGACAGCAGGTTTCTGGCCTTTGTTTACCTTCTTTATTTGAAACAATGTTGCGATCTTGCTGGCTGAAGCCCGATGGACTAAAGCAGGTTTCTGGGGTTTTCTTTAGCTTCTATATTTGTAACATAGTTGCTTAGAGTTGCAGCTCAGAGGCCTGCAGCAGCAGGCAGGGAACGTTGGAGTCCTCTGTCACTGAAGCAAGCAAGCCTCATGTTTGCTTTAAGCTGCCTGGCTGCCGGCCGCCATCTTGGCTGGCAGTTAATTTGCATATTGCCCTGATTAGCCAATGGGAAGGGTAGTGGTCGTACGCTCAATACCATGTTTCTCTTTTATTAGATAGGATTACCACTGTAGACCTACTTTTACCAATCCCTATACATAATTTTGAGTGAAAAAAAGAAGGTACAAAAATAATATATACAGAATCATTCTTTTTTTATAAATATGAAAAGCAATAATAGCAAAAACAAATAATACTTTCTTTGCATTGGACAGGGTCCTAAGAATTTTATATATAACTAGTGGCCCGGTGCACAAAATTCATGCATGGTGAGGTGTTCCCTCAGCCCAGCCTGCACTGTTTCGCAATCTGGGACCGCTGGCTCCTAATCGCTCACCTGCCTGCAGGCCTGATCTCCCTAACTGCTCTCCCCTGCTGGCCTGATCCCCCTAACTACTCTCCCCTGCCAGCCTGATCATCCTAACTGCTCTCCCCTGCCAGCCTGATCACCCCTAACTGCCTCTGCCTCAGCCCCGCCATCATGGCTTTGTCCGAAAGGACTTCCAGAAAGTCGGCCAGAAGTTGTTCGGTCTAATTAGCATATTACCTTTTTATTAGTATAGATTGATTTCAGAGAGGGAGGGAGATAGAACCCTCAATGAAGAGAGAGAATCATTGATTGGCTGCCTCCTGCACGCCCCACACCGGGGATCAAGCCCACAACCCAGGCATGTACCCTGACTGGGAATTGAACTCCAGGCCCTTCAGTCCTCAGGTGGAGGCTCTATCCACTGAGCTACACTGGCCAGGGCTACACTTTCCCTTTCCGCTGGGATGTGTTCTGTCTGCTGGAGCTGAATCACTGAAGCTGTCTCATTGGGGCAGAGTGGGGTGCACTGGGAAGCTTAAGGCAGAGAAAGGTGCACTGGGTTGGAGCAGGTGGAGCCCCCTGAAAGCTGGAGAGGGGCCTCGCTTAACAGCCACACTGTTTCATGGCTGTGCTGCCTCGCAGTTGAGTGGCCACACTTTTGGGCTGTGCCACAGTCAGCGGGAGTTTATACAACTGAACTGTCTCAGGGATAGCTTCCTCCTCACCACATCCCCAAGCTGGGGGTTTCTCTTAGGGTTGAAGTGACACCAATCACCCTTGGTTGGTAGCCAATTGGCCACTTTGTAAAGAGAAGTCTGGAATCCTGACTTTACATGAACACTCCAATTTTTTAAGATAGCAACTAATGCAAACTTCAGATGTTTGGGCCAAACCAGAGAGGTGGTCAGACCTGGTGTCCAGGCCACTGGGCAGCACTGGGATCAGCCCAGCTGTAAAGGAACCCTAGGCGTCTGGGCAGGTGAAGGGGTGGGGGCCTGCTTAGGTAATTCCGACATCACCCCACTTGTTTGTTTGTTTGTTATTTTTCCACTAATATCAATTTATTGTAATCTGTTGGCAGCATAGATAGATACTATTTACCAGAACTTTGTCTTCATAGAAGTGGACAGTATGTAGCCATTCTATAGGAAACTGTGTGCACTTAATCATCAGCATGATCTTTCAGTTTCTTTTTTTGTTTTTGTTAATGAAAATAAGCTTTATTATATCAAGTAATAAATACATACAAAGATGCAAACACTATTAGTCACTGTCTTTCAGATGTTTGGATCCACTGATGGGAAAGGCAAAACTGAAACCTACATATATCCTTAGGGGAAATTTCAGGGGTCCTTGTAAGGCAAGATTCGATAAGTTGCTCTTTCTTCTGTATTTATAACTTGTGAATTTTAAAGATTGATTTCAACTCATGCAAATGCTTAAGGAAAAAAAAGTTACATTGAGCAGAATTTATACTGTGTGGTGAATGGGCACTGACTACTAAAGCGCTGCCTCAGGACTTGCTGAAACAAACCTTCAGAGTTGGATCAGCTCAGAAGAGAAACATAAGCAACCATGTGAGTAACAGAAATGTATCCAGAAGAGAAACACCAGTATCTGGGAGGCCAACTACAGTTTGCTGTGATAGGTAACTGACGTGCATCATGTAAATCAATACTTTAAAAAAATACACAAAATGCCCTGGGTAGTTCCTAACTAATATGTAAACCTAGTAACAGCAAAAATCTCTTCTCCTTTTCAGCGAAGGGAGGTTCGGAGCCTGACGAACCATGGGAGGGGCACAGGGAGGAGGAACCAAGCTGTTACCATTTTGAAACCAAGTTTCATCAGAAGGGGGTGGGGGTCAATGAGCTTCTTGGAAGAAGATGGAAAGCCTTTCACGCTGACTTGGAGGCTAGGACTTGGAGTTCCACTCGGTCTCCACCAAGCACTCCCCAACCAGCCCTCTCACGTGGATGATGCCTCATTTCAGTCTCTCCATTGTGCTCTTTCTGCCTGCGTACATGGGTCGGCTCTCCTTCCCCAGCTCTTTGATGATGGCCAGCAGCTCAGCATATTTGTTCTGGAGCACCTGGCTGTTCCATGTTCCCTGCGTGTAGCCTAGAGATGGTGGTCTGTAGTCACTCAGCAGTTGGCAGTACTGGGAGGATGTCGCCATGTTGTGGAAGGTGGGTGGACACTGACAGCAGCGTTGAGGGAGGCAGCGGGCATGTGCACTGTAAAGTTCAGTTTGTAAGACATCCCCCTCCTGGGCGGGGGGCGGGGGGGCCACAGTGGGGCCTGGCCCACGAGGCAGCAGCGGCAGCGAGGCCTGGTAGTGGCGAAGCGGCCCGGCATCTGTGCGCCCGTCCGTGTGCCCGCCAAGCTCCCACGAACTTTTTGTTGTTGACAGCTCAGGCTGCAACAGCAAATGTGGATGTCCCTCACCCTGACACCCCCACAGTATCATAATCTTTCAGTTTCTTGATGTTCGGCTGTGCCGCTCAATTTCTTTCTGCAAACGATCAATCTTTTTATGATGAGTAATCTCTTCTTCATGTTGTTTCTTCAAGGCTGCCAGCTGTTCTTTAGTCCGCTCTCTCAGAAGTATTATTCCTCTTCAGCCTTCTCTTTTTTTGCAAAGGTCCCACCGGCTTCCCTGATCACGCCCGCCTCTGAGCTGAAATTAGCTGACTGTTTGCAACCAAAGCCTCCAGCTTGCATGGCCCTCACTCCCCACATTCCGAGCCACAGCCATGCCGCTAACACCGATACTGCCATAGTTGTCAGTGCCACAGCTCTGGACCACCCCACTTGGTTTTAAACGCAAACCCACCTTGAACAGGCCTTGAAGGTCTTTTTTCCTTCTGTCTGCTCACATTCAAGTGCCGGCAGTGCTGGTCCATTGGTGGCTGGCCTGTCCTCTTCAGATTCAACCTGTAGGACTACTAAGGGAGCCAGTCCAAGGGATAGGAAGCAGCCTCAGAGCCCAAAGCCGAGTTCCAGGTGGCCAGCAGCGCTGTCAAGATCTTGCCTGCAGCGCTGGTCCATTGGTGCCTGTCCTGTCCTGAGATTAACCCTGCAGGATTACTAAGAGAGCCAGTCCCCATTTCCGCCCTGCCCCCATGCTGCACGCGCAACCTCCTCCTGTCTGGTCATGACCCGTTATGGCATCCTGGCCTAATTTGCATATTTCCTCTTTATATCCTATCTAATAAAAGAGAAACATGGTAATTAGCATATGACCGCTACCCTTCCCATTGGCTAATCAGTGAGATATGCAAATTAACTGCCGACCAAGATGGCGGCCAGCAGCCAGGCAGCTGATGCGAACAGGGAGGCTTGCTTGCTTCAGTGACGGAGGAAGCCAAGCTTTCCCGCCTGCCTTGCCGGCCTCTCAGCTGCACTCTAAGCAACATTGTAACAAATATAGAAGCTAAACAAAACCCCAGAAACCTGCTTTATTGCCGGGCTTCAGCCAGCAGGATCGCAACATTGTTTCAAATACAGAAGGTAAACAAAGGCCAGAAACCTGCTTTCAGCAGCGGAGGCCTAAGAGCTGGAGCCAAGCCTCAAAGCTAAAGCTGGCCCAGAATAAAAAAGAAAAAGAAAAAAAGGAGAGGTTGGGAGCTTCAGTCACACGCCAGCCTGAAAACAGCCCTCAGCCCCTCACCCAGACTGGCCAGGCACCCCAGTGGGGACCCCCACCCTGAAGGATGTGTGACCAGCTGCAAACAGCCATCATCCCCTCACCCAGGCTGGCCAGGCACCCCAGTGGGGACCCCCACCCTGATCCAGGACACCCTTCAGGGCAAACCAGCCAGCCCACACACGTGCACCAGGCCTCTATCCTATATAGTAAAAAGGCAATATGCCTCCCAGCACCAGGATCAGCGGAGCCTCAAGGCATCCCGGCACCGGGATCAGTGTGACAGGGGGCAGCGCTCAAACCCCCTGATCGCCCTGCGGCTGTGTGTGTGACAGGGGGCGGGGCCACAACCTCCCTATCGGCCCTGCTCTGTTCGTGACAGGGGAAGGCGCCCCAACCCCCTGATCAGCCCTGCTCTGTGCCTGATAGGGGGGAGCTCCCCAACCCCCTGATTGGCCCTACTCTGTGTGTGACAGGGTGTGGCGCCCCATTCACCCCCCTCCCCCCAACGGGCCCTGCTCTGTGTGTGACGGGGTAGAGCCATAACCTCCCCATTGGCCCTGCACTGAGTGTGACAGGGTGTGGCGCCCCAACCCCCTGATCCGCCCTGCTCTGTGTGTGACAGGGGGCAGTGCCCCAACTCACCTATCGGCCCTACTCTGTGAGTGATGGGGGGAACTCCCCAATCCCCTGATGGGACCTCTCTGTGCGTGACAGGGGGGAGCTCCCCAACCCCCTGATCGACCCTGCTCTGTGCGTGACAGGGTACGGAGCCCCAACCCCCCTGATGGGCCTTGCTCTGTGAGTGATGGGGGGTGGCACTGCAACCTGCCCATCGACCCTGCCTTGAGAGTGACAGGGGGCGATGCCCCAACCCCCCAATCGGCCCTACCCTGAGCATGACTGAGGGTGGCATCACAACCTCCCAATCCACCCTGCTCTGTGCATGACAGGGGGCGGCGCCCCAACTCCCCAATCAGCCCTGCTCTGAGCCCGACTAAGGGCTGCACCTAGGGATTGGGCTCTGCGACCCGGGAGCGGGCCTAAGCCAGCAGGTCGTTATCTCCTGAGGGGTCCCAGACTGCGAGAGGGCACAGGCCGGGCTGAGGAACCCCCCCCTCCCCCCTTAGTGCACAAATTTTTGCACCGGGCCTCTAGTATAGATAGATAGATAGATAGATAGATAGATAGATAGATAGATAGATAGATAGATAACACTTTCCAGTGTTCCTGACAACTCTATTAGGGGCTGTTATTCATCTCAAATAGATAAGGAAGCTAAAACTGAGAAGTTAAGTGACTAGCCTAAGCTCAACAGCTGAGTAAATTGAAGAGCTAGGATGCAGACCCAGGTTGTCTGGCTCCAGAGTCCACATTTTAATGACTGTACTAAGTAAACCAACACTAAAAATTGCTTAGGATAATTCACCTATGTGGGCAAAGGGAGCAAAAATCATAATAGGGGAGGAAGGTCCATATTTAAAGGTTATCAGGAGGATAAACCCATAGCACTTCCCCAAACCACTGCCCCCTTATATGTACATACACACCAGACTTCCAGTGGAAGACATGCTATGAAGAAATATTATTTTAATGTTCTTTTTTGAATTTTTAAAAAATATAATATTTATTCTGAAATATATTCTGCACAAATCACAATAAGTGTTCACAACTGAACCCATCTGTGTAATTAGCACTCAGATTAAAGAAAACAACATTAACAACATCAGTAAGGGCCCTCTTAGACCGGTTTTGTCACTGATACCCCCACTTTGGGTTAACCACTATCCTAGCTTCTAATACCATCACTTAGTTTTACCTGTTTTTAGACAGTATAGAAATGGGCTCATATAGTAGGTACCTGCTTTTATAACTTTTTTTCCCTTTGACATTATACAGGGATGAGCAAAAGTAGATTTATAGTTATGAGTACGTGAAAGGGTTTATTCTGTATTATCATTTATTAACTAGAGGCTCAGTGCATGAAATTCTTGCAGTGATAGGATTCCTAGGCCTGGCCAGCAATCAGTACCGATCAGGGCCTTCCGGATGCCAGCTGGGTCCTTCCTTTGTTCCGTGCCACCTCTTGGTGGTCAGTGCACGTCATAATGAGTGATTGAACTCCCGGTCTCCCGGTCGAACTCCCAAGGGGACAATTTGCATACGACGCTTTTATATATAGATTATTATTATTATTATTATTATTATTATTACTAGGGGCCCAGTGCACGAAATTCGTGCACTGGGTGTGGGAGGGGGTAGGGGGGAGTGTCCCTCAGCCCAGCCTGCCCCCTCTCACATACTGGGAAGCCCTCCGGCATTGACCCCCATCACCCTCCAATCACAGGCTAGGCCCCTTGCCCAGGCCTGATGCCTCTGGCCTAGGCGTCCGGTCCGGGCAGCGGGGACCTGCAGTGGCAGCGGGGGGGGTGCCGCGATCGCGCGGGCTCCACCCCTGCCCCTGCAGGAAGCCTCTGGCTGAGGCGTCTGGCCCGGGCAGCGGGGACCCACAGCTGCAGCGGCCCCGCAATCGTGGGCTTCGCTTTAGGCCCAGGCAAGGGACCCCTAGGTCCTGGGACTGCCAGCTTCGACCGTGCCCAGCTCCCATCGCTGGCTCCACCCCTACTTCCTGCTATCACTGCCCAGGGCGGAAAAGGCACCTGATTCTCCGATCATGGCTGGGGGGCAGGGCAAAGGCAGCTCCCCCCTGGGTTTCAATCACTGTCAGTGGCAGGGGGCTTCTTCCTGCTTTCCCTTTCGCCTCCCTGCATTGTGCCTACATATGCAAATTAACCGCCATCTTGTTGGCAGTTAACTGCCAATCTTAGTTGGCAGTTAATTTGCATATAGCCCTGATTAGCCAATGAAAAGGGTATCGTCGTACGCCAATTACCATTTTTCGCTTTTAGTAGTATAGATTATTATTAACATACTTTGCCCACCCTGTATTTGTTAGATTTATCCATATTGTGGTAAACAGCAGCTCCAGTTCACTCATTCTCATGGCTGGAATGCAATATGAATTTATCACAATGTATTTACCCACTCAATTGTTGCTAGGCATTATCAATTTTTTTTCAGTCTTTCCATTGCATCACCACAAAGCCAGGTTCAGAGTGCAGTGTAGTGGAAAGCGTATGGTTTCTGGAGTAACAAAAAATCTGGTTAAAGCTTGCTTCTGGTAATAACTTGATATTATATATCATTAATGTGTTATTGGACAGATTATTTGGCCATTATAAGTGTTGATGTAGGATATGGATAATAATGCATATCTGTGATGACATATAGCAAGTAGATAGTAGATAGTAATTATTATTATAACGCCCATAAAATATTTGCTATTGGCTTGAAAATCACTTATGGATTACTGTCACATAGCTTAGCTCTTGTAGCATTG
The DNA here is from genome assembly GCF_963259705.1 of Myotis daubentonii. Taxonomy (NCBI): domain Eukaryota; kingdom Metazoa; phylum Chordata; class Mammalia; order Chiroptera; family Vespertilionidae; genus Myotis; species Myotis daubentonii. Next base: position 93,002,249 of record NC_081861.1, on the reverse strand, counting down.
CCCTCTGCCAGGACATGCACTGGCCTTTGAAATGCAGGGTGGACATGTACCCTACCAGGTTTCTGCCTTGTTCCATCTCCTGTATTTTTTCAACCCCATCTATCTCCAAATCAGGTCCTTTTCCTAAACTTCTTTCTATAATCTCTGTTCATGGAGGAAAAACAGCAACAAGACTGACAATCTTATGTTTTATAGCCAATTCCTTTTTGCCTGCCATCTATTAGGTGACAACATAGCTTCCACAACAGTCCTAACTCTCCAAAAAGTGGGCTAAATACATCCTCAGATGTGTCAGATAGTTTGGCTCTGGACCACCAGAGACCACACAAAGGCTTGATTCAGTGGCTGTTCCACTTTGGCAAGGGCATTCTTGAAAGAGAACTAAAAACATCATACTGTGGGAAAATCTGACAAGACCCTAAAAATATAAATCAAAGGGTACAAATGCTTTCCCTGTCATGTGTCCAAGGGGGTTGACTGAGTCTTTATTCTGTAGTCTCCAATGGACAGCCCAGCATTCTGCACTGCAGGATGAACGACCCATTATGAACAGAGATAGACTGGGCCTTATTTATCCTCCTTTGACCTTGGAGAGAGGGGAGGAAGTTGCATGGTGCTGACAAGGGAAATAATGGTGGAAAATGTTCTGCTAATCAAGTGATAGCTAAAATACACACATATGGAGGACTCACAAATTTTGTGTGTGCTGGGACTTTTGAGGGGTGAGATCGTTAGAAAGAGTTAACAAAACAGGAGTTTAGCATAGGTAGACAAAGAACTCTAAAGCCAGTAGACAAGAAATTGGAGAAAAGGACAAAGAAGTGGATCATACTTGACCTATCCTAGTCACCAGAAATAAAGATTTATATTAACTCAATATAAGAAATGTTAAAGTGCATGGACTCAGAGCCAAGAAATTTGAGTTCAAATCCTGGATTTGTCACTTGCTTTTGTCCCTGTAAAATAAGCCTAATAATAATCACAAACAAGATGTAATTAAGGTTCCAGACTAGAAAAATGTTATCAACCCTAACAGTGAAAAGTGAAGATGTGGCTGACAAGAGTTGAGGGTTAAGAGGTAGTGAAGGAAGACAGAGGTGCTAATATCTTCATCTTACCAAGCTACAGTGAAAAAAAGAAGAAAAAAAAGTTAATGGAGTAAGAAATAAGGGTCTAAAAATATTAAAGTAGAGGTAAGCAATAGAAGCACTAGAATGATGTTATAATTATCAAAAATTGCAAGAGGAAAAGAAGAAGGTATGAGCAATAATAAAGAAATAGCAATATAAGCATATTTTTTCAAAAATACAAAAATAACCATCAAAATAATAAATGTTTCTATCACACAGATGGGGTTGAAAAAATATAGAAGATGGAATAAGGCAGACACCTCATAGGGTACATGAAGTTGCCCACAGTATGATGTTTTTAAAATGGTTAAAAATTAATGCCTATGAGGAGTAGAGAAATATGAGAGATTGTTGAGATATTTACAGATCCTATTTTACTACTTTATATATTTTTATATATATTTTTTATTGATTTCAAGGAGTAAGGGAGAGAGAAAGAGAAATAGAAACATCAATGATGAGAGAGAATCCTTGATCGGCTGCCTCCTGTTTTAAAATAGAATCCTATTTTAAAGAAAATAGTTCCATAAAAGTCCACCAGATAAAATAGATCCAAGGGAAATTGCTCTGGCTAAAGTATGGAGTTAGGAGCCCCACGTAAACAGTTTCTGGAGGGGGAGGGTAGCCTCTGATGGAGATGATACCTGTGAAATCATCTGGCTGGTGATTTCAAGCTTAGGAAGGCAATCAGAAACCATTGCACAACAGAAGCTATTTCCCAAGGCATCACAATGGTTAACCTGATGGGAACTGGTTATTTTTATGAAATGACATATTAGAAAATAGCCTTCTGACAGTTTGTTATTGAATGGCCCTATCTATTGGGATACAGTCACCCATGTGGAACTGACAACAGAGTTCACTGGCCTGCAAATGGATTCTGCAAAGTAACTTGCATTAGCCAGTTACATCTCTGACCAACAGCTCAGAATCTATCCATAGGAGAAAAATATTATTTGAGTATCACAATTCACTCCCCTCCATGCTTGTCCCATTACCTTTCCACAGATTTCACACAAAACAATTATTATTTCAAGCGGTAATAGCATCAGTGTCATTTGAAAAGGTTAATCATGTTTGATAACCAAGATGTTTATTCACAATGTGTACCCTCTTAATTCTCAGAACTTTGCTATTTTGTTAACTTTTTAAAATTATCTATGACAAAAAGACATCTCCAACATCTTGCAGTGACGCAGACACAGATCTGGAGGCCTGGTGACATGAAACCACTCCATAAATCAGTAGCCATTTGGGAAACATTCATTGCCTCTACCATCTCTTTTTGCCTTACTCATTAACTTCTATTTTTTTTTTTTTTGTACATCAGAGTAAGCCCATCATAAATTGGAAAATTTCATTGGATGCATTCTATTCTCCCCATTTTACTGCCAAAGATAATGATGATGGTGATGGTGATGGTGATGATGATGATGACGACAACAACAATGACAGAAAACAGGTACTGTTTTCAGGTACTGTTCCAAGAACTTTATATTAGAATTTAAAAATCACTCATAGTCACATTAAAAAAAGGAAAACAATTTCCATTTTATATCCCACATATGAGTGAAATCATATGGTTCTTAACTTTTTCTGTCTGACGTATTTTGCTCAGTTTCACCCAATAAATTTAATTTTAAAAATCCCCCCAAAGGGAAAAAGTCAGGTGAAATCAGCTTCAATAATATATTTTATTTAACCCAATATATCCAAAATGATATCATTTAAACATGTAATTAATATAACATATTAATGAAACATTTTCATTTTTTCATATTATCCTCAGAATTGTTTATACACTAAATTCTGATATGCCAATTTCAATTACTCAACAGATGAAAATTTAGTTAATTGCCCTGATAATTACAAACAGAATAGGTGATTAGGAGTTATTTGTCCATGGTTCATGTTGTACACATGAGAAAACTGAAGCCCAGAGAGAAGTGGTATCTCTCATAAAGGGAAATGAGCCCTAGTCTTACAACCAGAAGAACTGAATTCAAATCCAAGCTCTGCCCCTTCCTGGTTGAGTGCCTCAGACATTACATCTCACTGAATCTTGGTGTCTTCATATGTAAACATGGGATAATAACCTTTACTGTACAAGGCTGCTCTGGGGTTCAAATGGAAATATACATCTATATTTGTAAGGTCCTACAAAGCACATACCAACACCAATAAAGTCAGAGGAGCCATCTCCCAGCAATGCTGGGTGTATCAGTCTGGGCCCAATCAAGAGATAGAAATCAGTATAAAAATTAATAAACTACAAATTTACTAAACTAAAAAAAGTAAATATAAGGTATAAGGAAACTAACTCTGTACAGTTCCACAGGCTGAGGAAAGGTACCCCAGGGAGAATGAATTTGAAAGGGGTTTAGATCTCACTGAAAAAAAGGTATAATAATTTAAGCCACTGAATAGCAGAGAAGTTTGCTAGCTTGGCCTGGTGGTCTGCAGTCACAAAGTAAGAAGGAGGCAACTCTCCAGAATGCAGAGGGGAAAAGACAACCAGCAGACAGTGGGAAAGGTATACAGAGGATGGGAAAATCTCTAGATTGAAGTGAGCTTTGTAGAGCCAGCCTGCTTCAGTGGAAACATCTTAAGGTACAACCAGCCTGTATGAGGGCTGGCAAAGGAAACATGGAGTAGCAGCTCTTTCATAAGCCTTTATTCAGCAGGTGTGCCACATAGGGGACCTACAGAGGAAAGATGGGAGAAAGCATGGGTGGGGAGCCCTTCAGGGAGAGACCTATATTGAGAGAACTGCAAAAAGATTATCACCAGGCCAGGGGAGGCTTTGAGATTACTGAGGGACCATGCATTCCGGGTGTGTGATGCGGCCAGAGTCCCACCAATATCTCACTCCCATTCTACTGGCCCAGCTGTGTAGCAGCCATAAACTTTAGGCGTACCCTTTCCTCTAACAATATCCTCCTAGCTGCTAGCACCTTCTGCTGAGAAAGCTTAACATCTTGTGCACTGTAAAGGAGAGATGTTTAAAGGAATTCTGTCCGTTTTCACAGAACAGGTTTTGAGGAGTGTTCAAACTGAGAGACAATAAATAAATAAAATAGAGGGGTAGACTGGAGGCTACACTTTCTTGTCCTAATTTCAGAGCTCTGTCTGCTACCTTACATTTTACTACTAGGAGGATTTTAGATAGTTTCTTGAAAAAGACTCTCACACCAAACGTTGATCACTTTCCTTGTATGTGTATAGGTTGGCCCCACTGATAAAGAAGTAAGGAAAATATAGGAATTTAACCTTTCTGAGTCTCGGTTTCTTCATTGGGATAATGGATATTATACATCCTACAGGTCTGCGGTAATAATTAAGGGAAGATAGTGTATGTAAAATCCTCAGCCCAGGCCTGTGATATAGGAAGTATATAATAGAAATTCATTTCCATCCCCTCAGATGACATGAGGTCAACCACTGCAGCAAATTCTTCCTTTCCTTTTTCCTATTCTCACCCAGGAATGAATGTAAACCATGTGTAAAGGTTTTTATGTCATCTATTCTTCATCCTTTTTATTCAGTATTATGTAACAATTATCAAGTCAATTACAAGTAGTTAATTATTTTCAAATCACACTTATGATTATAAAGATTCTTCTCTCCTATTATATACTTGTCCAATTAACTATTCATGTTATTGAGACTCCAGATGAACTGAGTGGAATCCAGAATTGCTGTGCTATCCAGAGAACTGACTTTGCTTGAATGCCAATCACTCAAATAATGTCCATGTCACCTTGAATGATGACATCAGGCAGTGGGAGCACTTCTACTAGTCTGCTCTTTCTTCTCATAACTTGCTACTTTCATATCTTGGATCCAAACTGTTGGTCATGATATTGCAGGTAATAACCACTGAATGCTGGGTTCTTAGTACTAAAAAGGCCAGATGCTTGGTCAAGTTACTACATTTAGTTCTGGTAGACACTCTTGGTTACATGGTGCATACATATTGTAGCTCACAAAACAGGCCTACACCTAGCTGATAAGAATAAATTTCATAATTATTCATACCCCTTTATGAGAACCTGAAAAATCGGCATTCTATAAGTAATCAAGCTGAGATTAACTGGCACAAAGCTGACCAACTGAAATTTCTACATTGAAGGAAATGTTCTATATCTGTGTTGTCCAATATAGTGGTTACTAACCACATGTGCCGATTGAGCAGTTGAAATATGACTGGTTCCACTGAGCAACTGATTTGTTAATTTATTTTATTTGCACAGCTATCAGCTACTATATTGCACAGCACAGATATGGATATTATGGCTTAATGGAATGGGAGATTTGAATCTAAAAAGATCCTTAGATCTAAATCCTGGCTAATGTCACTTACTAACTATATAACTTTAGTCATATTCATTCCCTTGTCCAAATCTTAGACCCCATTTGTGAATGGGTCCTAAAATCTAGCCCTTCAGATGTGTCTGCTGATAATACCAGAACCTCACAGGTTTGTTGTAATTAGAGAATTAATAAAAAGCATCTAGTCCAGTGCTCAGTACATAATAGTCTTCACTTTTAAAAATATATATATATTTATTAATTTCAGAGAGGAAGGGAAAGCGAGAGATAGAAACATCAAAATGAGAGAAAATCATCCATTGGCTGCCTCCTGCACGCCCCCTACTGGGGAACAAGCCCACAACCCTGGCATGTGCCCTGACAGGGAATTGTGACCAGCTTGGTTCATAGTTCGAGGCTCAACCACTGAGCCATAGCAGCCAGGATAAGTAGTCTTCAAATAATAGCTATTATTATCACACTCCTCATTTGCCAGATGGAGAACCTGAAATTCCCAAAGCAGAAGTGTATTGTCCAGAGATACATAACTAGTTGAAGGCATAGCCAGAAGCCAATTAATTTTCTCATCTTTTTTGATGATGTGTTTTCTTATATAGATAAACCCTTCTCACCCCAGAAAACTGAAAAGTGGTTGCCAAACAACTGTTCAAGTGCTGTAAAAAATATACATGTTATGCATATAAAAGAAATGTACCTTGGTGAAGCCTATTTGCTCCTTCCGAAAACTTTCCAGGGGTTTGATCAGCAAATCACTAGCATTGTGTACCTAGAGAATAGAAAGAACACACAAAACAATTTTTAGTTTAGCAAAATCAGATTCAAGATTCCTTGTTACTAGGGCATTTCCTTGTAATATACCATCCAGTGAAATGTTAACTAGTGTGCTGGCTCTTTGGGTTTTGTTGCTGTCATTTTCCTATATTGGTCTCTTAAAATCAAATGCTTTGAAAGGAAATGAGAGAAGGAACATTAGAGACATTTCTCTGTAATTTTACCAGTAGTCTGATCAGATATTTTAATTGAAAAATATCCAAATAAATCAACAAACGACAAGTGCTGGTGAGGATGTGGAGAAAAAGGAACCCTCATGCACTGCTGGTGGGAATGCAGACTGGTTCAACTACTATGGAAAACACTATGGAGTTTCCTCAAAAAATTATTAAAAATGGAACTCCCATTTGACCCAGTAATCCCACTTCTAGGAATATATCCCAAGAAATCAGAATCACTAATCAGAAAAAAAATATATGCACCCCTGTATTCATAGCAGCATAATTTACAATAGGTAAGATTTGGAAACAGCCTAAGTACCCATCAGCAGATGAGTGGATTAAAAAATGGTGGTACATCTACACAATAGAATACAATACTGATCTAAAAAAGAAGGAACTCGTACCATTTGCAACAGCATGGCTGGACCTGGAGAGCATTATACTAAGCAAAATAAGCCAGTTGGAGAAAGATAAATATCACATAATCTCACTCATTTGTTGAATATAATGAACAACATAAACTGATGAACAAAAATAGATCCAGAGACACAGAAGCATCGAACAACAGTCCAACCTCAGAGGGAAGGTGGGGGGGTGGATAAGAGAGCAACCAAAGGTATTGTATGCATGCATATAAGCATAACACATGAACACAGACAGTAGTGGGGTGAGGGCATGAGCTGGGGGGTGGGAATGGCTGGGGAGAGGTCAATGAGGGAAAAAGGAGATATATGTAATATTTTAAACAATAAAGATTTTTTTTTTAAAAAAAGACAAATATCCAGAGTCATGTCCACAAACACACACAGGAAGCCTGAAGTATGTGTGGTAAGTAGAAAAGAGAGTGAAAAATACATGAAAAGGCCAGTTTTACGAAGCGCAAACTACTTCATGGGAAGCAAATGAGTTAGCAATAATAGCATTAGGATAAATTGTTTCTAGTCTTCTCCTAGTATGTCATAAAAGCAGAACATTTCCTTCAGAATTTTGTGTATTATTAAAAGCAACAGACAGAACACTAGACCAGGCCTTCCAATTACCTAATTTTAGATGCTCAGAAGCTGATAGGAACAGCCTGAGCCTGTCCAGGTACTAAAATATTGACATTGATATGTTCTAGAGATATAAAAACATCATCTCCAAATCAAATCCCTTATTCAATGGGCAGATAGAGATACATAAAACTTTGTCTTCATGTGAACCTCTTGGCAGCTGTCCAAGGCAGCAAGTGGGGTTTGTTTCTTCAGTGGTGTGAATTATTTGCCCTTTATTGGAGGACTTTAGCAAACACATCTGAAGGGCTAGATTTTAGGACATGTTGCATTAATTTTGATCTACTAAAAGACGTGTAACTGAGGGACTGGCTTTCTTGTCAGATGAGACATAAAGTATCAATAAGACAAGATAACAACAATAGAAGACAGAATCAAAAGCCAATTTTGACCAGTCCTGTATTCTCCAAACTAAGAAGCAATTTTTAAACTACCAGCAAAAAGCATTTGGCAAATTGGGATTTTATATATATACTAGAGGCCCAGTGTACAAAAATTTGTGCACTCAGGGGGGTCCCTCAGCCCGGCCTATGTCCTCTTGCAGTCTGGGACCCTTCGGAGGATGTCCACCTGCTGGCTTAGGCCCGCTCCCTGAGGGATCTGGCCCAAGCTGGCAGTCAGACATCCCTCTGGCAGCCCGGCAGCCCTTGGGGGATGTCCACTTACCAGTAGGGAGCAGACCTAATCTGCAGTCGGACATCCTTAGTGCTGCTGAAGAGGTGGGAGAGACTCCCACCAATACCGCTGTGCTGGCAGCCATCAGCCTGGCTTGTGGCTGAGCAGAGCTCCCCCTGTGGGAGGGCACTGACCACCAGGGGACAGCTCCTGCATTGAGCATCTGCCCTCTGGTGGTCAGTGTGTGTCATAGTGACCAGTCATTCCAGTCGTTCTGCTGTTAGGGTCAATTTGCATATTACCCTTTATTATATAGGATAGAGGCCTGGTGCACGAGTGGGGGCCGGCTGGTTTGCCCTGAAGGGTGTCCCACATCAGGGTGGGGGTCCCACTAGGGTACCTGGCCAGCCTGGGTGAGGGGCTGATGGGTGTTTACAGGCTGGTCACACTCCCTTCAGGGTAGGGGTCCCCACTGCGGTGCCTGGTCAGCCTGCGTGAGGGGCTGATGGCTGTTTGCAGCTGGTCACACCCCTTTCAGGATGGGGGTCCCCACTGGGGTGCCTGCCCAGCCTGGGTGAGGGCTGATGGCTGTTTGCATGCTGGTCAAGCCCCCCCTAGTGGGGACCCTCACCCCATGAAGGTTTGGCCAGCCTGGGTGAGGGGCTGAGGGCCATTTTCAGGCTGGCCAAGCCCCCTGGTGATGGAAGCTCCCAGCCTCTCCTTTTTTTCTTTTTTTTTTAATTCTGGGATTTATTTACCTTGTATAATTGAAACTTTGTAGCCTTGTGTGGAGCTCAGAGCCGGTCAGGGTGGGCAGGAAGCTTGGCTTCCTCCATCGCCAGAGGCAACCCAAGCCTCCTGCTTGCTCCAGCTCCGTGGCCCCGGCTGGCTGAAAGCAGGTATCTGGGGTTTATTGATCTTCTATAATTAAAACTTTGCTGCCTTGAGTGGAGCTCAGAGCCGGCAGTGGCAGGCGGGAAGCTTAGCTTCCTCCATCACTGGAGCAACCAAGCTTCCTGCTGGCTCCAGCTCTGTGGCTGCCGGACACCATCTTGGTTGGGTTAATTTGCATATAGTCAATCTGATTGGCTGGTGGGTGTGGCTTAAGGTGTAGAAAAGGTATGGTCAATTTGCATGTTTGTCTTTTATTAGTGTAGATTTATCCAGGTCCTACAGGCACTTTGGATCTCCTGTGTTGTATCCAGGTATGAGTCAAGGTTCAATTAAATGGGCAAACATTTATCCAATCAAATAGCTCCACTAACTGCCCTGGTATAAAAAATAAAGACACCAGTGACTCTTGATTAAAAACAAGAATCCGTCTACTGAAAGTACCAGGCTGTCGCTCTTGCCCCGCATGCACTACACTTCTGTGGATTATGGATTATGTGCTATTAACTTTGTATGCCCACATGGAAAGAAATTAAGTCTTGGTGTCAAATTCAGTGCAGGGAGTCATTTTTTGAGCTTTGTAGAGGTTTTAAAACATGGCCAAAAAATTCTGTGACTCTCCTCTCATTGTGAGCTTAGGTCTCTGTCCCCTACCTTGAATATGATGTATTTGTTATTGTTTTGAACCAACAGAGTACAGAAGAAGTGATACTATGAGACTTGCCACTTCTAAAGAGAGTAGCATGTGTCAAGCTACTATATGAGTATTCATTCAGGTGAGCCCTTGCATATGCAGGCATCCAGTTGTTGTTTTTTATGTTCCAAGGGGCATTTTGTTGCATAAGCAGTGGTCATACTGACCCATAAGGCTACTGCTTTTTATATGTGTGGCCTGTCTCAATCTAGAAAGTAGTGCATGATTCACCAAAATTGGAGTCTATAGTTTTCCCTTAATCACATTGGCAATATTGCTCCCAGTCTCCTACAAAACAAATAGATACTCTGAACCTCTTCATCTCTTTGACATTAATTGGTTATTATACTACTTTCTGCCAAAACACAGAGCTAGAGATGTATGAAAAGGTTACACTGAAGCTTGGTTCTGTTTTCTTTTTCATTCTTTTTTATCCTTAACTTAAAATTCTAGCAACTACTTATTCTTTCTCAACTGTAATTAGAAAGTAATTTTAAAAAGAAGAAATTTAGCAACAACTCATAAATGCTGGCCCTTAATCCCCTTTCTGATCACTGCATCCATTTTGTGAGCTCTCTAGGAGAAAAGTTCCTACCGTTATGTCAGGGTAGAATCCCCGGAATAATAAATGACATGCTAAACATATTAGTGAGTATATGTAATCAGGTTTCTATTGAATGAAGCACATATTAACACTAGATAGGGCATTTAGAAGGGTAGAGATGGTATTCAACCCAGTAGTGCAAAACTGCTTAGTAATCTTTGATGGTTAACCAATTACCAAAAGAAGGAATGAAGGACAGACTGTTTTAAATATCATGGGCCACTTTAGGTTATTCTTGGCAGTCCTCAAAGACAGACCTTGCACATTGCTGATAAAGTCCCCTTCAGAGTCATAAATTCACTTAGGCAAACCTCCTATCTTTAACTATACAGGAAGTCTGTCATCCAGACTTCTAAAGGCCACCTTCTAAGGTACTACACCCTCCCCTAGGATATTGTTTAAGAAATCACACCTGGGATGCTCCTTCTCATTTCTTCCCTCCTTAGTTCTTTCCACAATTTAAATTCATTTCTGAGGGTGACTAGAACATTTGCAATTGTCACATGCTAGGACTTTGAACTTCCTATTTGTTCTTCTAAAGCTTCTTTTGGTCTCTTCTTATAGAAAGGATAAAAAGCTGATTTTAAAAAGGTGATTAACATCTCCCACATTATCCATATTGGGGTATTAGAGTCCAAGAAATGGAAGAGGTACAGTCAAGAAATGAATTTCTGGCATATTGTGAAAGGCCCTCATTGAGCCTAACCTTCACAGCATTCATGAAATTAAATGGGAAATGGGGAGCCAACACTCAGTACATGACTGAAGAGTTGTGGAGACAAAGGGGCACAACATAATTAAAGACAGAAGAAAATGAGTCACTCTTTTGGCAAACAGCCAGCAAGAAGGGTGAGAAAAACAACATCTCAAAAGATGAATCCTACTTCAATATTTGAGAGCTTTGTAATTGGGTAAATAAAAGAGATCAAGAAACAAATAGGGCTGAAGAAAGTACAGCTGAGCTTTCTGATGGTATCTGAATAAAATGGGGGTGAATGGCTTTGAGATCAACATTGGCAGCAGCCCAGAAACTCTTCAGGCAGGAAAAAAACCATTTAGTAGAGTGTGGATTAGTTAATAAGTCAGAGATACCAGACTCCAAGGAAACTACCCATATTGGCCTTTCAGTACCCTTAGAAGAAAATCTCTTGATTAAGAAATTTCCCAAGTGAAATTTCCACAAGCAAAATCATGGAAGCAACAAAAGGTAACTAAACACAATACACATAATCAGTGATTTTTGCTATTACTAGTAATAAAACACTTTCATATTTAATAATTTGGAGTATTTAAAACAACTTTGAGAGTTGAAGATTATTTTCATCATTTTACATATGAAGAAAGAGAGACTCAGAGAAATGTGTGATAAATCTAAAGTTAACAAGTAAATTAGTGGAGCAGCCATTATTAGAGCCTAATAGTCTCTAATTCTCTTACCTCCAAGCCTTGCCTTCAATGCTACTTCTCTAGAAGCCTACATGAAATGAGAGCAGTATTCTGAGAAGCCAGTACCACAATATTGAAAAGGAAGAGTGATTACAGATGAAAGAACTCTTGATATCTGAATAAATGGGCTTAACAGAAATGGTCTGCCAATAGGAATACATCCTATGAAGGAAACAAAAGGTAGAATTCTTTGTTGTCCTCCACAAAGTTCCAACAACCAAAAAAAGAAATGAGCAAAAGGCCTGAACAAACACACCTCACCAAAGATGATCTACATATAGGAAATAAACATATGAAAAGATGCTCTACATCATACATCATCAGAAAAATGCAAACTACACTAGCAATGAAATCTCACTATACACCTATTAAACACATTGCAGATCAGTAGTTTTATTGATAGCTTTACTCAGTGGCCAGATGAGTTTCCATTGAATGAGCACAAAAAAACGTTTTACATAAATGTTAAAGGCATGCTTTAAAATTAAATGCCCATTGCATTTTGAAGTTATTTATTACATGTTACTACAAGCTTTTATCTTTTAAAAGAAATCTCGTGATTGGCCACAAGCCTTAGAACAGAAAACACGAGAATTCTCGTGATCCGTCCACAATGTGTTAAAATGGGTAAAATTCAAAATACCTGATAGCATCAAATCTGGCAAGGATGTAGAGCAACAGGAACCCTCATTCATTGCTGGTGGAAATTCAAATGCTACAGTCACTTTGAAATCATGAGCGGGGGGGACATTGGGGGATAAAGACACATATGTAATACCTTAATAAAGAAAAAAATTATATAAAAAAATAAAATAAAATAAAATAAAGTTTGGCAGTTTCTTACAAAATTAGCCTTGCTTATTGCCATACAATCCAGAAAATTCACTCTGAAATTTGTCCAAGAGTTGAAAATTAATGTCATAAAAATCTGCACACATGTTTATGAAACATAGTAATCCCTTCTTTGGAAAACTGCTGTATAAAACTGCTGTTCGAACTACTCTGTTATTCTTAGACAGTCTCTTATTCTGTAGGTCAACTCTGTTATTGTTAGATAGTCTCTTATTTTGTAAAATAACTTTGTTTTTTAGCTTGAATAATAGAAATGATAAACTTAATTGTCTGACCTTGCAAGCTAGCCATCTAACATAAGGGACTGATACACTGATACTGATGCCAGGTGTCTGTATAGCTATGTACCCAAGGTTAGAGGTGTCTGTATAGATATGATATGTACTCAAGGTTACAAGTTGTCTGTATAGATATGACAGGTGTTTGCTAGATATGATATGTACTCAAGGTTACAAGCTGTCTACAAAAATAACACAAATAACTTCACAAAGAAGAATATAAAAAGGAAATACTCCTTACTGTGTTTGTTCAGAATTCGACAGAGGTAATCTGCTCTGAACCTGCACGCAATAAAGATGACTCCTAACTAATTAGCTCATTAAGGCATCTTGTCTAGCTCGCTGATTTGCAATACAACATTTATAGCACCTTTATTTGTAAATGACAAAATTCGAAGCAACCAAGATGTCCTTCAATAGGTGAAAATATAAACAAACTGTAGTACTTCCACATAATGGAATATATATCAGTGATATGAGGAAATGAGCTATCAAGCCATGAAAATATGAAAAGACATGAACAATCTTTAAATGCATATTGCTAAGTGAAAGAAGCAAATTTGAAAAGGCTACATACTGTATGACTCCAATGATATGACATTCTAGAAAAGATAAAACACAGTAAAAGGAAAGATCAGTGTTTGCCAAGGGTTCTTATATAAAGGAAGGAGAAAGGGGTGACTAAGTTAAGAACATGGGCATTTTTGGTCTGTAAAAACATTCTGTATGATGATACTTTATTGGTGAATTCATGTCATTATACATTTGTCAAAACCCATAGAATGTTCAACAGAAAGAGTAAATATAATGTAACCTACGGACTTTAGTTACTAATATTGTGTCAATATTCGCTCATGAATTAAAACAACTGTACAACACTTGGAAGATGTTAAAAATAGGGGAAACTGTGTGTGGGAAGGGGTAGGGGGAGAAAGGGAGCATATGAAATCTCTTTGTACTTCCCACTCAATTTTCCAATAAAACTGAAATTGCTGTAACTATAAAGTCATTTTTAATTAAACTTTAAATGGAAGAAATAAGTTTTCATAATAGATTTGAATTAATCAAACATCTATAATAATAAAAGTGTAATATGCTAATGAGACTGGACAGCTAGACAACCTTCCAGATGAAGTCGGACTGCGAGGGCTGAGGCAAGCCACCATGGCTGTGAGGGGTGAGGCAAGCCACCGTGGCTGCAAGGACTGAGTCCCTTGAACGAATTTCGTGTATCGGGACTCTAGTATGTAAATAAAGCCCATATTATTACTGGAAGCAGAGACAAATAAATGGATAATTTGCTTAAGAACAAAAAGATCATAATTTTGGTGAAATATTCAACAGTCCAGTTTAGTGTCCTCTGAAATCCTTTCTCACTGAAATGAATAGGAATAGGATTTCCACACTAATTTCTCTTTACCTGAGATGCTAAACTCTCAGGGTGGGAGCTTGAGCTTAAATATCCAGATCTATTTTCTGTCTTTACAGTACCAGGAAGCCATGAAACCAAAACCAAAACAATAGAGCATTCATCTAACCAAAGAAGACAGGGAAAATTCTCAATATAAGCAATGATTTAGGCTCCAGGCCCAGTGGCAGTGACCTACCATCATCATCCTTTCATTTTCAACTTCATTGAGTAATTCAGCAAATTCCTTGAAGGATTCAGCTAAAAGGATAAAAAAAAAAAATTAATCATGGTACTTGATGGGCGAGTAGACAGAGATCTGTACAACAGGAAGTAGGAACCTATGTCCCACATCCACATGGCCACTAAAAGAATGTATCAAATATAAGGTCAATAGAAGAATGTGTTCCGTGCTGTCCAGTGTTTGTTTTATCTTTTCCGTTTCTTATTTTGCCAATCCCCCCACCCAAAATATTTTTTTCTCCAGTTTTATTGATATAATTGACATACAACAATAAACAAGTTTAGGGTGTATGGCATAATGATTTGATATACATATATTGTGAAATGATTACCATAAGTTGTTAGCATCCATCACTTCATATACTTAAAAAAACTTTGTTTTTCCTTGTTTTGAGAACTTTTAGGAATTATTCTCTTTATAACTTTAAACTATACTGAAAGGAGTTTTTAGGGTTAAAATGGGAGTTTTTATGGGTGAAATAGGCAGGTTTAGGAAATTTGAGGAATTAAGGAGTCCATGGAAAAAGCACAGGGCTACAGAGCTGCAAATGGTACATTTCCATAGAATAAGGGAGCTGGAAACAGCAGAAGGCACATTCCCATAGAATAAGGGGACTGGGAGCTGCAGAAAGGTATACATATACAAAATAAAGGGAAGGAAGCCTCTCATTCAAAAAGAGAAGAAGAAAGCCCAGAGGGAATAGGGAAACAATAAGGGAGAAGAAAGAAGGAGAGCCTCACCTTACCTATGTTAGGTTCAACCTTTGAGCTCTGGAGTTGCTATAGTGACCAAATCAGAAGGGGATAGTGACCAATCAGAGGGGATATCAAGTCACAAAGAACTGCAGCCTTTATAAACCTTAGGAAAAAGGGACTCAGTGGAACTCTTTCTTCTCCACACGTGGGAGTCTGTGCTTGTTTCTCAATAAATTTCCACCTTTGCTATACCACCTTTTGTCCATGGTTTCATTCTTCTTCTCCACCGGACAAGAGCCTGGGAACCATCCTGCTCAAGGGAACATCGCGTGTTTCCAGTCCAAATTTCCCATTTCAATACTATACAGCATTCTTAACTACATTTATCATGTTCTACATAACATCAACAGCACTTAGTTATAACTGAATGTTTATAACTTTGAACCACTTTCACCCAATTTCCCCAGCCCACCCCCATCCCTGTCAATCACGAATTTGACTTTTTTTTATGAGTTTGGTTTGTTTAGATTCCATATATGAGTGATATCATACAGTGTTTGTCTTTCTCTGATTTATTTCACTTAGTTTAACCTCCACAGGGTCCATCTATGTTGTTGCAAATAGCAGGATTTCCTTCATTTCTGTGGCTGAATAGTATTCTATCATGTTTGTGTGTGTATGTGTGTCTGTGTGTGTGTGTCATATTTTAAATATACTGTATATCATATTTTCCTTATTAATTCATTCATCAATAGACACTTAGATTGTTCCATGTCTTGAATATTAAATGTAATACTGCCATAAGTATAAGGGTGCAGATATCTTTTCAGCATTGTAATTTCATTTTCTTTAGATATATAGCCAAACGTGGAATTGCTGAATGATAAGGTAGTTCTATTTTTTAATTTTTTTAAGAACTTCCATACTGTTTTTTATAGTGTCTGCACCAATTTACATTCCCACCAACGATGCACAAGTGATCCCTTTCCTCCACATCCTTACCAGCAATTACATCTTGTCTTTTTTATAATAGCAATTCTAACAGGCAAGAGGTCCTATCTCATCATGGTTTTTAATTGCATTTCCCTAATGACTAGTGATGCTGAGCACCTTTACATGTACCTGTTGACTACTTCAATATCTCTTTAGGAAAATATCTATTCAGGACCTTTGCCCATTTTTAAAGTGGATTATTTGGGTTTTTTGTTTGTTTGCTTTTTTGTTGAGTTGTATGAGTTCTTTATATATTTCTTATATTAGCCCCATAACAGATAGATGACTTGCAAATATTTTCTCATTCCATAGGTTGGCATTTCATTCTGTTGATTATTTATTTGATGTAATCCAACTTGTGTAGTTTTATTTTATTTTATTACTTGTGTTTAAAGTGTCATAGCAAAAACATGACTGCTAAGACTCATCCCAAACAGCTTTTCCCTTATTTTCTTCTCAGAGTTTTGTGGTTTCAGGTCTTACTTTCAAGTCTTTAATTCATTAAGAGTTAATTTTTGTGAGTAGTGTGTGACTAGGGAATGGTTTCATTATTTTACATGAGAATATCCAATTTTCCCAGCACCATTTGTTGAAAAGATTGTCATTTCTCCATTTAGTATTCTTGGCTCCCTTGTTAAATATTAGTTGATTATACATTTCTGAGCTCTCAATTCTGTTCCATTGCTCTCTGTGTCTACTGTTAAACCTAAATCCATCCCTAAATTATAGCTTTGTTTCTCAGATTTCTGAAAAGCTTTTGTGGGATTGTAGGTGAAAGGGCATGTGGTATGTGAGAAATAACATTAGATGGGGTAATAAATGACGAAGATTCTAGTTTAAGAAAGAAATAGAAGGAGCAGGAACTTGGGATAAACTTGGATTTACAGTCTCAGTCTAACATCCTCTTGATGTGCAATTTTTAATTAAGTAACTTGAACCCTTTGACATTCAGTTGCCTACCTTGTAAAATAGGCATAATAAAATACTTGAGAGTGTTGTTTTAAGGACTAAATTAGAAGGTAAATGTAGAATGCCAACTCATAGTCAATAATAAACATTACCTTTTCCCAATCCCAATGTTCTACTCTCCTAGTGCCAGTTCTGTCACTTACAGGTGAGGTGACTAGGCAAGTCACTTCTCCCTGGACTTCATTTTCCTAATATACTAAATAAATAAACTAATACATTTAAGCCAAATTAAGCTAGATAGTCTTAACCATCCCTTTCAATTCTAATAACTTCTATTTTAAAGTTCCCAACTTCTCACCACAAACAGGAAGTATATTCTTAAATGGTATCTGAATTACAACAAACATTATAAGTACAGAGAAACAAAGGAATCCATGTTAATATTTTTAGATAAAAAATAAACTTCCCTTCCTAAATGAACTGCACAACTAATCCAGCATTCCAAGTACAAATGAAACTAAGTTCAGGGTCAATACAGAACACCAAAAAAATGGCACTCTTTCCTTCTGAGGATTAAGTTACTGCACATATCCAGGGGAGTCACCTTTGCAAAGGCCACAAATTAAAAGCTCAATCTCGGCACAAAGAAGAAAAATACCCTAATCAGAAAGTGTAAGTAGGAAAAAATATAAATGTTCACTGACCTTCTGTTCTCAAATACTTTAGCTAAAAAAGGGTCCAAGAGATTGTTTGTTATTCTGGCGTTTTTCCATGTAAGCTCAGTTTGTTTCTTATCTTCTTTGTAAATATGTGTATTCAATTATGTTGCCCATCTTATAATTGGGTTATATGTGTTTATTAATGAGTAGTAAAAGCACTTATATATTCTGGACAAAAGTCCCGTATCAGATAGATGATTTTCAAAATTTCCTCACATAATGTGGGCTGTTTTTCAACTGTCATTTGAAGAAGAAAGGATTAAAATTTTGTTGAAATCCAATTTATCTACCTTCATTTGTCACTTGTACATTTAAGTATTTCATCCATTTCAACTTAATTATTGTGAGTGGTGCATGATTGTGTTATACCTTTATTTCTTCTTCTAAGAGATTTATACTTTTAACACTTACTTTAGTTTCTTAATCTATTTTGAGTTAATTTTTGTACATGTTGTGTACAAACAGGTCTAACATCATTCTTTCACATGCGTTTATCCAGTTATCCCAGTATTTTATTAAATTTATTAAGGTGATATTGGCTAATAAAATTATGTAGCTTTCAAATGTACAATTCAATAATACTTCATCTGTACATTGCATTATGTGTTTACCACCCAAAGTCAAATCTCCTTCAATTACCATATATTTGACCCCCTCCTAATCCCACACCCCCGTTCCTCTGGTTACTACCACACTGTTGTCTGTGGCTATTAGGTTTTGTTTGTTTGTCTTGTTTGTTCATTTGTTGCTTTCAGTTTTATATCCCACATATGAGTGAAAAGTATGGTTCTTGACTTTTCTATCTGACTTCTTTTACTTAGCAGCATGATATTCTCAAGATCCATCCATGTTGTCATACTTGGCAGTATTTCTTCTTTTCTTATGGCTAAAAAGCATTCCAATGTACATATGAACCAACTAAGACATTGGCCTCCCAGCATTATTTATTGAAAAGAATATTCTTTCCACAGTGAATTGTCTTGGCACACTTGTCAAAAACCAATTAACCATAAGTAAGGAATTATGTTTGGTATCTTAATTCAATTCTATAAAATTCTATGTCTGTCCTATGACAGTACCATACAGTCATGAAAACAATATCCTTGCAATAAGTTTTGAAATGGGAAACTGTAAGCCATCCAACATGTTTTTTGTTGTTGTTGTTGTTATTGTTGTTTTGTTTTTGAAGATTGTTTGGCTATTCTAGCTAGATCCCTTGAATTTCTATAAGAATATTAGTATGATTTTGTCAATTTCTGAGAGATAAGATTTTTTATAGTTATCACATTGAATATGTAGACCAATAGAAGGATCATGGCAAACTTAACAATATTGTCATCTTTTTTAAAAAATGTTTATTGTCGGAGAAACCAAGATGGCAGCATAGGTAAACACCGGAGTTTGCTGCCTCGAACAACCACTTCAAAAATACAACTAAAAGACAGAACGGACATCATCCAGAACCACAGGAAGGCTGGATGAATGGAAGTTCTACAACTAGGAGGAAAGAGTAAAACATATCGAGACTCAGAGGAGGCGCAGTGCTAAAGTAAAATACTAAGGTGCGGAGTGCATGTGGAGCTGGCTGGTGGCTGAGGGCGCGGTTGTCTTTTTCAATCCGGAGGGAGTCTCAGAATCTGAGCTCCAGTTCCAGGCGAGTCTTTGGGGACCCAGACTAATACCAGAGAAGCGGGAAAGTCTGGCATCGGTTGGAACTCGAGGGCAGCTTTCTCTCGGAGGTGCTTGCAGCGATTACCCGGACACTGAGAAGCAGAGCCTCTGAGGGGAAGACTGAGAGCAGCCATAATTGCTAACCCCGCCCTGCTAATCCTGTGGGACCCGCCCCGCCCAAGCCCTGCAGGGAAACTTTTGCTGGATAGCCTCAGGCAAAAGCTAGATTAGCACCTCCCTAGAGATCCAGGAGCCAGGAAGCCCAGAGGTCAGAGTGGGACCATCCAGTTTGCAGCTCTGTGGAACCGTAAAAGACACACTCAGGGGGAAGACTCAGTGAGCACTAAAGCCCCATTGAAGCAAGTCTAGCCCCAGAGTGGTGTCTCGAGCACAGAAGTTCTCCCACTGCAGACACAGCTGATTCTCACAGCCAATTGGCCTGGAGGTCAATTCCTCACAGTGATAACTACAACAATCAAGGCTTAATTACAACAAAACTGTGCACAAAGCCCACAAGAGGGTGCACCAAGAGTGTCTACCTCAGGTAATTGGGGCACTTAGCACAGAAAGGAACTTTATCGACACAGTGAAGCATAAAAAATGCCAAGACAAAGAAATAGGACACAAACGACAGAATTGGAGGAAAGCAAACTGCTGGATATAGAGTTCAAAACCACACTTTTAAGGTCTTTAAAGAACTGTCTAGAAGACACCAATAAACTTAATAAGGCCCTCGAAAAGACTGGTGAGACCACCGATAAATGTACTGAGATCTTCAAAAAGACTGGTGAGACCGCCGATAAATATAGTGAGATCCTCAAGAAATCTAATGAGACCCTTGATGTTGTGATAAAGGACCAACTAGAAATTAAGCATACACTGACTGAAATAAAGAACATTATACAGACTCCCAACAATAGAGCAGAGGATCGCAAGAATCAAGTCAAAGATTTGAAATACGAAGAAACAAAAAACACCCAACCGGAAAAGCAAAATGAAAAAAGAATCCAAAAGTACGAAGATAGTGTATGGAGCCTCTGGGACAACTTCAAGCGTACCAACATCCGAATTATAGGGGTGCCAGAAGAAGAGAGAGAGCAAGATATTGAAAACCTATTTGAAGAAATAATGACAGAAAACTTCCCCTACCTGGTCAAAGAAATAGACTTACCAGTCCAGGAAGCGCAGAGAACCCCAAACAAAAGGAATCCAAAGAGGACCACACCAAGACACATCATAATTAAAATGCCAAGAGCAAAAGACAAAGAGAGAATCCTAAAAGCAGCAAGAGAAAGAAAATCAGTTACCTACAAGGGAGTACCCATACGACTGTCAGCTGATTTCTCAACAGAAACTTTGCAGGCCAGAAGGGAGTGGCAAGAAATATTCAAAGTGATGAATACCAAGAACCTACAACCAAGACTACTTTATCCAGCAAAACTATCATTCAGAATTGAAGGCCAGATAAAGAGCTTCACAGATAAGAAAAAGCTAAAGGAGTTCATCACCACCAAACCAGTATTATGTGAAATGCTGAAAGGTATCCTTTAAGAAGAGGAAGAAGAAGAAAAAGGTAAAGATACAAATTATGAACAACAAATACACATCTATTAACAAGTGAATCTAAAAATCAAGGGAATAAATAATCTAATGAACAGTATGAACTGGCGATTGTAATAGAATCAGGGACATAGAAAGGGAATTGGGCTATTCTTTGGGGGGGGGAGGGGTGTGGGGTGAGGGAAGAGATTGGACAATAATCATGCACCTATGGATGAGGACAGTGGGTGGGGAGTGAGGGCTGAGGGTGGGGTGGGAACTGGGTGGAGGGGAGTTATGGTGGGAAAAAAGAGTAACTAATGTAATAATCTGAACAATAAAGATTTAATTAAAAAAAAAAGAAAAAGAAAAACAGTAAAAAAAAATGTTTATTGTTAAGAGCATTACAGATACCTCCCTTTCACCCCCACTGACCCCCTCCATCTGGTTCCCACCCTGGGACAAGCCTTCACCATTATATTGTCTACGCCCATAGGTAATGCATAAATGCATATAAGATCTTTGGTAAATCTCTTCCCATCCCCCCTCACCCCTTCCCTCTGAGATTCATCAGTCTGTATATGTTGCCATATATCTGGTTGTATGTTATTCATCAGATTATTTTGTTCATTAGATTTCTTATTAATTTATTTTGACTTTTAGATTCAATTGTTGATAGATATGTATTTATTGTCATGTTATTGTTCATATTTCTTCTTTTTCTTCTTCGTCTTCTTCCTCTTTTTTTTCAGTTTCTTTTTCTTTATTGAATCATATATTACAAATGTGTCATCCTCCCAATGTCCCCTGATCCCCCCAATCCTGCCCTCACCCTACCCCCCTGTTGTCCACATCCATCACTTATGCGTATATGCATGCATACAAGTCCTTTGGTTGATCTTTCCTCCTTACCCCCACCCTCCCGTGCCTTCCCTCTGAGTTTTGAGCATCTGATCGATGCTTCTCTGTCTCTACATCTATTTTTGTTCATTGGTTTATGTTGTTCATTATAATCCACAAATGAGTGAGAGCATGTGATATTTATCTTTCTCTGACTGGCTTATTTCACTTAGCATAATGCTCTCCAGCTCCATCCATGCTGCTGCAAATGGTAGGAATTCATTCCTTTTTATAGCTGCATAGTATAAAAAATACCCTTCAGCATTTAATATAGTACTGGTTTGGTGGTGATAAACTCCTTTAGCTTTTTCTTATCTGTGAAGCTCTTTACCTGACCTTCAATTCTAAATGAGAGCTTTGTTGGGTAGAGTAATCTTGGTTGTAGGTCCTTACTATTCATCACTTTGAATATTTCTTGCCACTCCCTTTAAACCTGCAGTTTCTATTGAGAAATAAGCTGACAGTTGTATGGGTGCTCCCTTGTTTGTAATTAATTGATTTTTTTCTTGCTGCTTTTAAGATTTTCTCTTTGTCTTTAACCTTTGGCATTTTAAATATGATGTGTCTTGGTGTGACCTCTTTGGGTTGCTCTTGTTTGGGAATCTCTGAGCATCCTGGATTAATATGTTTATTTCTTTCACCAGGTAGGGGAAGTTTTCTGTTATTATTTCTTCAGATAGGTTTCCAATAATTCCAGCATGACAGCTGGGCTGAATCTGGAGTGGCTGAAGGGCATTTCCCCAAACCTGAAAAGGGATGATTGCTTGCTGCCAGACAACTCAGGGCATCTTAATCTACATGTTATTGCCTCCTACTGGCCAAACACCTGAACAGCCATAGGCAAATTCCCCCATTCTGACAATGCTTGTGTATAGGAAACCTGACCCTTTGAAGTGTATATCTCCACCTCACCTCAGGACAATTTGTGTTAATAAAAAACATGGGGTCCGGAGAGGAGGAGATCTTAGATTCTTTAGCTAGGCTCCTCTGACTCCCTATAATGCCTTTCAAAATGATGCTTCGTCTCTGGACTCTTTATTAAGTTACACACAGCCCTTTACCAACTTGCTGAATCCATCTAGATGCTGGAACAAGAACCCCAGCACAATAGCTATCTATCTCTTTTCTCCTTCTGGCATTCCCATAATGTAAATGCTGGTACACTTGAAGTTGTCCCAGAGTCTCCCTACACTATCTTCATATTTTTTATATCTTTTATTTTTCTTTTTGCTCTTCTGCTTGGGTGTTTCTTGCTTCCTCATATCCAAATCATTGATTTGATCCTCGGAATCCTCTACTTTACTGTTGAATTATGTAAATTAATCTTTATTTCAGTTAGTGTATGCTTAATTTGTGGCTGGTCCTTTTTCATGTCTTTGAAATTCTCACTAAGATCCTTGAAAGGCTCACAAAGTCCCTTGATACTCTCATAGATCCCTTGAAGCTCTCGTTAAGATCCTTTAGCAACCTTATAACCATTTGTTTAAACTCTGTGTCCAGTAGTGCGCTTGATTTCATTTCATTTGGAGAGTTCTTCTGATCTTTCATTTGTGACATGTTTCTTTGCCTTTGCATTTTGACCACTTCCCCATGTTTGTTTCTATATATTGGGTAACTGCTAAGTCTCCTGAAATTGGTAGAGTGGCCTTGCATAATAGGTGTCCTGTAGGGCCCAGTGGCTCAGCCTCTCCAGTCACTTGAGCTGGGCACTCTAGGTGTGCCCATGTATGGGCTTTATGCACAGTCTTGTTTTGGTTGAGCCTTGATTGTTGTTGGCATCACTGGGAGGAGCTGATGTCCAGGAAAATTGGCCCTATGGACTAGCTGCTACTACAGTGGAAGAGCTGCTTTAGAGGAGATACCCCTATGAAGCAGAATTTGCTTCAGTGCGGCTGTTGTGCTCTCTAAGTCTGTCCCTTGAGTGTGTAGTTTGTGGATGTGTAGAGTTGTAATCTGGTATGGTGAGAAGCTGTCCATAGGTGCACTGGCTCTGAGGCCCCCTGGGAGGAGCAATGTCAGCCATTGCCTGCGGCCCCACCTAGCATGAACTACAGAGCTATATGTAGATGGCTGCTACCTATATTAGGCTTGGAAGCACCCAGGCAAGGCCAAACTGTGAAGCAAGGCAGGCTGGTGATAGTACCAGATATTGGGCAACTTATTGATAGGTATGAGGTTTGCTGATGCCAACTGCTATTTGTTTGAGAAATTTTAGGAAAGTCTGAAGCATGAGCCAGGACAGGCCATTCATATGCAAAAGCCTTGGGTGGGCTTCAAATTGAATGGTGCATGTTTTCAGGAAATCACCAGGAAGAAGTGAACAGTGTGAGCCATGCTGATGGAAACTTAGATATGGCTGACAGTCAGCTAAGCCATGAGGGAAGTGCCAGTACAGGAAACATGAGCACTGTGAGCCATCCCCAAGTTCCTGCCCTGATGCCAGAAAATCCAGTTATTCCCTGTATGTCCCTGGTTCCCCCAATGCCCACTGCCCAGATCTAGAGATCAGAGGAAGCCGGAATGTGTAAATTCATGCACCAGCCTTTTAAGAGGAACTGCCTGGTTCTCGAGCAGCCTCTGACTCACTCAGCCAAGGCCCCACTGTTTATCACAGTCTAAAGTTATGGGCACTTCTCTTTCCAGCAGTGGAACCCTGCGCTGCGTGTCTGGTGTGGAGCTGGGACAGCTTGCTCCTCATGGGAGGCCTCTTCAGTGGAGCTATCCCTCAGAATTTAAAAAAATACATACACCATACCTAAGGAGAAAATTAACAAATGGAACTACATAAAAATTAAAAGCTTCTGCATAGCAACATAAACCATCAACAAAATGAAAAGGGAACACACCATATGGGAGAAGATATTTAGCAATGATATATCTGATAAACGGTTCATATCCAAAATACATAACGAATTCACACAAATTAACAAAAGGAAGACAAACAATCCAATTAAAAAATTGGTCAAAAGACCTTAATAGATACTTCTCCAAAGTGGACATAAAGATGGCCAAGAAACATGAAAAAATGGTCAAAGTCACTGATCATCAGAGATATGCAAATTAAAATGACAATGAAATATCACCTGATAGAATGGCTACCTTCAACAAATGACAAGGGCTGGCAAGGATGTGGAGAAAAGGGAATCCTAGTACACTGCTGGTGGGAATGCAGACTGATGCAGTCATTATAGAAAATAGCATGGAGTTTCCTCAAAAAATTAAATATGGAATTGCCCTTTGAACCAGTGATCCCACTTGTAAGAATATATCCTAAGAGACCCCAAACTACAATCAGAAATAATATATGCACCCCTATGTTTATAGAAGCACAATTTACAATATGTAAGATCTAGGAACAGCTTAAGTGACTCTCAGTAGATGAGTAGATAAAAATGTTGTAGTACACCATGGAATACTATGCAGCATAGAATCTCTTACTCTTTGAGACGGCATAGATGGACCTGCACAGAATCATACTAAGTGAAATAAGTCAGTCAGAGAAAGAAAAGTTTCACAGGATCTCACTCATATGTGGACTCTAATGAACAAAATAAAGTGATGATCAAAATAGACCCAGAAACACAGGAGCATTGAACGGACTGCAGAATCTCAGAGGGAAGGAGTGGATATGTGAGAAGAGATCAACCAAAGAACTTCTATGCATATATGCATAACCCATGGACATAGATGATAAGGTGGTGAAGGCTTAGGGGAGGTCTAGAAGGTGTCAATGGGGGAAAGAAGGGGACATATGTAATATTTTGAACAATAAACATTTAATTTTTTTATTGTTTCATTGCTTAAAGTATTACAAAGGGTATTACATATGTGTCCGTTTTTCCCCCCACCCTTGACAATCCCCTGGCATCCCCTACCCCCCAGTGCCTTATATCCATTGGTTATGCTTATATGCATGCATACAAGTCCTTTGGTTGATTTCTTACCCCCCTCCTCTTGCCCCCCAATCCTCCTTGGCCTTCCCGCTGCACTATGACAATCAGTTTGAGGCAGGACTGCCTCTATATCTATTATTGTTCATAAGTTTATAATGGTCTTTATTATCCATGAATAAGTGAAATCATGTGGTATTTTTCCTTCATTGACTGGCTTATTTCACTTAGCATAATGCTCTCCAGTTCCATCCATGCCTTTGCAAATGGTAAAAGTTCCTTCGTTTTTAAAGCAGCATAGTATTCCATCCTGTAGATGTACCACTGTTTCCTAATCCATTCATCTACTGATGGGCAATTAGGCTGTTTCCAGATCTTAGCTATGGTGAATTGTGCTGCTATGAACATATGGGTGCACATATCCTTTCTGATTGCTGTTTCTGGTTTCTTGGGATATATTCCTAGAAGTGGGATCACAGGGTCAAATGGGAGTTCCATTTTTAGTTTTTTGACGAAACTCCATACTGTCTTCCATAGTGACTGCACCAGTCTGTATTCCCACCAGCAGGGGACAAGTGTTCCTTTTTTTCCACATCTTCTCCAGCACTTGTTGTTTGTTGATTTGTTTATGATAGCCAGTCTAACAGGTGTGAGATGGTACCTCACTGTTGTTTTGATTTGCATCTCTCGGATGAATAGTGACATTGAACAAGTTTTCATATATCTTTTTGCTTTCTGAATGTCCTCTTTTGAAAGGTGTCTATTTAGGTCCTTTGCCCATTTTTTGATGGGATTGTTTATCTTCTTTTTGTTAAGTTGTATAAGTTCCCTATAAATTTTGGAGATTAGGCCCATATCAGATATGACGTTGGCAAATATGTTTTCCCACACAGTGGGCTTTCTTGTTGTTTTGTTGATGGTTTCTTTAGCTGTGCAGAAGCTTTTTATTTTGAAGTAGTCCCATTTGTTCATTTTCTCTTTAGTTTCAAGTGCCCTAGGAGCTGTATAAGTGAAAAAAATTGCTTCAGCATATGTCTGAAATTTTGTTGCCTTTGAATTCTTCTGGAATTTGTATGGTTTCCAGTCATACATTTAAGTCCTTTATCCATTTTGAGTTTATTCTTGTGTATGGTGTAATTTGGTGGTCTAGTTTCATTTTCTTGCATATATCTGTCCAATTTTCCCAAAACCATTTATTGAAGAGACTATCTTGGCTCCATTTTATGTTCTTGCCTCCTTTGTCAAATATTAATTGAGCATATTAGTTCGGGCCGATTTCTGGGCTCTCTATTCTATTCCATTGATCCATATGTCTGTTCTTGTGCCAGTAGCAGGCAGTTTTGAGAACAGTGGCTTTGTAATACAGCTTGATATCTGGTATTGAGATCCCACTTACTTTGTTCTTTACCAGGATCCCTGCAGCTATTCGGGGTCGTTTTTTCTTACAGATGAATTTTTGGAGAGTTCGTACTAGATCTGTGAAGTATGCCGTTGGTATTTTAATGGGAAGTGCATTGAATTTATAGATTGCTTTGGGTAGTATGGACATTTTAATGATGTTGATTCTACCAATCCATGAACACGATATGTTCTTCCATCTGTTTATGTCATCCTCTATCTCTTTTTTCAACATTCTGTAGTTTTCTGAGTAGAGGTCTTTTACCTATTTAGTTAAGTTTATTCCTAGGTAGATTAATTTTTTTGGTGCCATGGTAAATGGGATTGTTTTTATAATCTCTCTTTCTGAAAGTTCACTATTGGTGTATAGAAATGGCTAGGTTTCTTGGGGTTAATGTTGTATCCTGCTACATTGCCAAATATATGTATTAAGTAGAGTAGTTTTTTTATGGAGTCTGTAGGGTTTTATATGTATAATATAATGTCGCCTGCAAATAAGGACAGTTTTACTTCCTCTTTTCCAATTTGGATGACTTTTATTTCTTCTTCTTGTCTAATTGCAATGGCTAATACTTCCAGGACTATCTTGAACAGGAGTGGTGAGAGTGGGCATCCCTGTCTTGTTCCTGTTCTTAGGGCAAATGGTGTTAGTTTTTGTCCATTGCGTATGATGTTGGCTGTGGGCCAGTCATATATGGCTTTTATTATGTTGACGTATGATCCTTCTATTCCCACCTTGCTGAGAGTTTTTATCAAAAATGGATGTTGGATTTTGTCAAATGCTTTTTCTGCATCAATTGATATGACCATGTGGTTTTTTTCTTTCAATTTGTTTATGTGATGTATCACGTTTATTGATTTGCGGATATTGTACCATCCTTGCATCCCTGGGATAAATCCTACTTGGTCGTGGTGTATGATCTTTCTGATGGACTGCTGGATCTGATTTGCTAAGATTTTGTTGAGGATTTTGGCATCTATATTCATGAGGGATATTGGCCTGTAATTCTCTTTCATTGTGTTGTCTTTACCTGGTTTTGGTATTAGGGTGATGCTGGATTCATAGAATGAGCTTGGAAGTGTTCCTTCCTCTTGGATTTTTTGTAGTAGTCTGAGGAGGATAGGTTTTAGTTCTTCCTTGAATGTTTGGTAAAACTCCCCTGTGAAGCCGTCTGCCCTGGGCTTTTGTTTGCTGGAAGCATTTTGATGACTGCTTTCATTTCTTCCATAGTTATTGGCCTGTTGAGATTTTTAGATTCTTCCTCATTGAGTTTTGTAATGTTTTATTTTTCTAGGAATCTGTCCATTTCCTCCAGGTTGTCTAGTTTGTTGGAGTAGAGTTGTACATAGTATGTTTTAACAATCATTTGTATGTCTGTGGGATCTGTTGTTATTTCGCCTCTATCATTTCTGATTTTGTTTATTTGGGTCCTCTCTCTTTGCTTCTTGGTGAGCCTGGCTAGAGATTTGTAAATCTTCTTTATCCTTTCAAAGAACCAGCTCTTGGTGTCATTGATTTTCTGTATTGTTTTTTGGTCTCTATGTCATTTATTTCTGCTCTAATCTTTATTATCTCCTTCCTTCTGCTCACTCTGGGGTTTTCTTGTTGCTCTCTTTCTAATTCTTTGAGTTGTAGAGTTAGATGATTTACTACCATTTTTTCTAGTTTTTTGAGATAGGCCTGTAGAGCTATAAACTTCCCTCTCAGTACTGTTTTCATTGTTTCCCATAGGTTTTGGATTGTTGTGTATTCATTCTCATTAGTTTCCAGGATGCTTTTCATTTCTTCTTTGATGACACTGGAAAACAAATCAATGTTTAATAACATGCTATTCAGGTTTCAAGTGTTTGAGTATTTTGGGTTGTTTTTATTGTAGTTTATTTCTAATATTACGCCATCGTGGTCTGAGAAGATGCTTGGTATTTCAATCTTCTTGAATTTGGGGAGACTTTGCTTGTGAACCAATATGTGGTCTATTTTTGAATATGTCCCATGAGCACCTGAGTGTAATGTATATTACATGGCTTTGGGGTGAAGTGTTCTGAAGATGTCAATTAAGTCCATCTGATCTAGTGTGTCATTTAGGATTGCTGTTTCTTTGATGATTGTTTGTCTAGAGGATTTATCCAGTGATGTCAGTGGTGTATTAAAGTCCACTACTATGATTGTATTGTTGGCAATCTCTTCTTTGATATCTTCCAGGAGGTGTTTTTATGTATTTGGGTGCTCTTGCATTGGGTGCATATATGTTTACCAGGGTTATATCTTCTTGTTGTATTGATCCCTTTAGTATTATGAAGTGGCCTTCCTTAACTCTTGTTATGGCCTTCACTTTGAGGTCTATTTTGTCTGATATAAGTATTGCTACCCCAGCTCTCTTTTCCTTTCCATTTTCCTGAAAGATATTTTCCTATCCTTTCACTTTCAGTCTGTGTGAGTCCCTTCTAATGAGGTGGGTCTCTTGTAGTCAGCAAATGGATGGGTCATGTTTTTTTATCCATTCAGCCACTCGATGTCTTTTGGTTGAAGCATTTAGTCCATTAACATTTAAAGTTATTATTGAAAGGTACTTGTTTTTAGCCATTTCTTTTTGTGTGTGGCTGTTTTCTTTCTGAGCTTTTTATTTCTTCTTTTTACACCAGTCCCTTTAGCATTTCTTGCATTGCTGGCTTGGTGGTGATAAAGTCCCTTAGCCTTTTTTTGTCTGTGAAGCTCCTTATTTCCCCCTCAAGTTTGAATGATAGCCTTGCTGAATAGAGTATTCTTGTATTCAGTCCTTTGCTTTGCATCACTTTGTAAATTTCCATCCATTCTTTTCAGGCCCGATGTGTTTCTGTTGAGAAATCATTTGATAATCTAATGGGAGATCCCTTGTATGTAACTTAGCTTTTTTAAAAAATATATTTTATTGATTTTTTACGGAGAGGAAGGGAGAGGGATAGAGAGTTAGAAACATCGATGAGAGAGAAATATCGATCCGCTGCCTCCTGCACACCTCCTACTGGGGATGTGCCCACAACCAAGGTACATGCCCTTGACCAGAATCAAACCTGGGACTCTTCAGTCTGCAGGCCAAGGCTCTATCCACTGAGCCAAACTGGTTAGGGCTTGTATGTAACTTTCCGTCTCTCTCTTACAGCCTGTAAGATTCTCACTTTGTCCTGAACATTTGCCATGGTAATTATGATGTGCCTTGGTGTGGTCTTTTCGGGTTCACCTTGTTTGGTAGTCTCTGGGCTTGTTTGACTTTTTACTTCCATGCCTCAGGGAAGTTTTCTGATAGTATTTCTTCGAATAGGTTTTCTAATCCTTGTTCCTCTTTCTGTTGTTCTGGCACACCAATTATTTGTATGTCGTTTCATTTCATGTTGTCCCAAACCATCCTTAGACTCTCCTCCTGTCTTTTAATTTTTATCTCCAATTGAAGTACGGTTTGGGTGTGTTTTGTTTCCTTGTCTTCTAATTCACTAATTCGGTCCTCCGCTTCTCCTAGTCTATTCTTGATACTTTCAATGGTGTTTTTTATTGAAGCTATAACGCTCTTCATTTCTTCATGGGTCTTACTTAAGTTGTTCATTTTTTCGTCTGTTTCTTCTTGCTTCTTGCATAAGTTGTTTATTTTTTCCTCCATCTGGTTTATGCTCTCTAGGATCCTTATTCTGAATTTTTTTTCTGTCATGTTTCATGCCTCTGTATCACTTAGCTGCTTTTCTGGCGAGCCCTACTTTCCTTTCCTTTGGGGGTTTCTTTGTCTACCCATGTTTGATCTCACCAACCTATCCAGTTGTTGAGTCGTTCAGTGACTGCTCCCTGGGTGGCAGTGGCTCCTCAGGCTGTGGTTGCTCCTTGGCCGGTTGTGGTAGCAGCTGCTCCTCCGTTGGTAGCAGGTCCTCTGGTGGGTCCTGTTCACAGCTGTGGTGGCTCTTCTGGCTGGTGGGGGGAGGCTTCACACACAGCAACTGTTCCTCAGACAGAGAGTGTGGTGAACAAGAGGCCGCTGTTGCTTGGATCTGCTTTCTGTGGGGAGAAGCAGGGTTTCTGAGTTCACGTAGTTGCGCTGCTTGAGAGCCGTTGCTTCCAGGTTAATAGCCGATCTCTGGATGCCGGTAACAGCCGCTCAAGATGGCACAGTCTCCCTGGCTGAGCCGGTGCTCCCGGACAAGATTATTTTTTTTAAAATGCCTCACATGGGTGTCAGACTACCTTGGTCTGTGCATCTGTCCCTCCTACCATTCTTCCTGTGCTTTCTTCCTTACTTCTTTCATTGTAGGACTTCCATTGAGCCAGATTTCAGGCAGTTCTGAATAATGGTTGTTCTTTATTTTACTTATAATTTTGATGTGGTTGTGGGAGGCAGTGACTACCCACATTTACCTATGCCACCATCTTGGTTCTCCTATATTAAGTCTTCTGACACATGAACATGAGATATCCTTGTATTGATTATCTGGCCAATGGTGGCCTCATCAAATGAGTTGGGAAGTGTTCCCTTCTCTGATTTTTTAAAAGAATTTGAGATGGGATAGTGTTAAATCCTTTAAATATTTGGTAGAATTCACCAGTAAAATCATCCATACCTGGTCATTTTTGTGGGAAATTTTTTAAATTACAAATTCAGTGTCTTTATTTTTTTATAGGTCCATTCACATGTACTATTGAACGACTTTTAGTAGTTTATATCTTTCTAGGAATGTTATCTAATTTGTTGGCATAGAGTTATTTATTCTATTTCCTTACCATCAGTTTTATTTCTGTAAGGTCAGTAGTAATGACCTCTGTTTCATTCCTGATTTTAGTAATTTGATTATGCTCCCGGTCGGTCTTCCTAGGGTTTGTCAATTATATTTAAACTAGTGGCCCAGTGCATGGATTCAAGCACATTGAAAGGCAATGAATTAGAAGAAATATTTTAACATCACTATTTATGCTTTCTCTAGAATAGAAATGTCAACCAAATTCACGCTCGAGAATGACATATCAAAACACGTGTGCGATTGGTGCCAGGAAGAGCTTTATATGTAACGTACATGCACGAGTCAACTTAGCATCTTATATACATAGAATAAACTTGCTTAATTAGCTTTCTAATGTAGCTAAACTTTTTCCAGCTCAGTGAAGCACTCCAACATCTGTTTCATGCAATTGTCAGCAACACAGAAGTAAATATTAACATGAAGTAGATTATTATTGTAGATCATGAAGGGAGAACAAGGGACTCACACAGACTGAAAGTGAAAGGATGGAAAAATATCTACCAGGCAAATGGAAACGAAAAAATAAAAGCTGGGGTAGCAATAATTATATCTGATAATATAGACCTCAAAGTGAAGACCATGACAAGAGACAAGAAAGGCCACTTCATAATTCTAATGGGATCGATACAACAAGAGGATATAACTCTGGTAAACATTTATGCACCCAATGCAAGAGCATCCAAATACATAAAAATAATTCTGGAAGATATCAGGGGAGAGATTGACAGCAACACAATCATAGTAGGAGACTTTAATACCCCATTAATATCATTGGATAAATCCTCTAGATAAAAAATTAGCAAAGTAACATCAATCCTATACAACTCACTAGACCAGATAGACTTAATTGACATCTTTAGAACATTCCACCCCAAAATTACAGAATATACTTTCTTCTCAAGCACACATGGGACATTTTCAAAAATAGACAACATATTGGGATACAGGCAAAGTCTCTCCAAATTTAAGAGAATTGAAATCATGTCAAGCATCTGCTCGGATAACAGTGGCATAAAATTAGAAATCAACTACAGTAAAAACAATCACAAAAATTCAACACTTGGAGGCTGAATAGCATACTATTAAACAATTAGTGGGTTAACAGAGAGATCAAAGAAATAAAAAACTTTCTGAAAACAAATGGCAATGAAAACACAACAATCTAGAAGCTTTGGGACACAGTAAAAGCAATCCAGAGAGGGAAGTTCATAGCATTACAGGTCTACCTCAAACCAAAAAATAAAAATAAAAAAAACTGGTAATAAACCATCTAATTCAGCAACTTGAAGAATTAAAAAGAGAGCAAGAAAAGCCCATTGTGAGCAGAAGGAAGGAAATAATAAAGATCAGAGTGGAAATAACTGACATAGAGACCAAAAAAACAATAAAAAAGATCAATGAAACAAGCGCTGGTTCTTTAAAAGGATAAACACAATTGATGAACCTCTGGACAGGCTCACCAAGAACAAAGAGAGAGGACCCAAATAAATAAAATCAGAAACAAAAGAAGTGAAATAAAAACAGACCCAATAGAAAAAAGAAGAATTATAAAAAAAATACTATAAGCAACTCTACTCCAACAAACTGGTCAACCTACAAGAAATGGACATATTCCTAGAAAAATTCAACTTTCCAAAACTCAACCAAAAGGGATCAAAAAATCTGAATAGGCGAATAACTATAAAGGAAATTGAAACAGTAATCAAAAAACTTCCAGCAAACAAAAGCCTGGATCAGATGTCTTCACAAGGGAGTTTTAACAAACATTCAAAGAAGAAATAAAACCTATCCTCCTAAGATTATTCAAAAAAATTCAAGAGGAAGGAACACTTCCAAGCTCTTTCTACGAAGCGAGCATTACCCTAATCCCAAAACCAGATAAAGACACCAAAAAGAAAGAAAATTACAGGCCAATATCTCTCATGAACATAGACGCCAAAATACTCAACAAAATTCTAGCAAATCAAATCCAGCATTACATTAGAAAGATCATACAGAATGAACAAGTGGGATTTATTCCAGGGATGCAAGGATGGTACAATATCCACAAATCAATCAATGTGATACACCACATAAACTAAGAGATAAAAACCATACAATCATATCCATTGATGCAGAAAAAGCATTTGACAAAATCCAACACCTTTTCTTGATAAAAGCTTTCAGCAAGGTGGGAATAGAAGGATCATACCTCAACATAATAAAAGCTATTTATGACAAATTCACAGCCAACATCATACTCAATGGGCAAAAACTAAAACAAATTCCGCCCAAGAACAGCAATGAGACAGGGAGCCCACTCACAACCCTCCTGTTCAACATAGTACTGGAAGTGCAAGCCATTGTGATCAGACAAGAATAACAAATAAAAGGCATCCAAATTGGAAAAGAAGTAAAACTGTCCTTATTTGTAGATGACATAATATTGTACATACAAAACCCCAAAGACACCATCAAAAAACTGCTAGACTCAATAAATGAATTCGGCAAAGTAGCAGGATATAAAATTAACACCCAGAAGTCTATGGCTTATCCATACACCAATAATGAATTCACTGAAAGAGAAATTTAAAAAGGAATCCCATTTACCAGTGCAACAACAAAATTAAGATACCTAGGAATAAACTGAATCAAGGAGACAACGGACATGTACTCAAAAAATTACCGGACACTAAAAAAAGAGATAGAGGAAGACATGAAGAAGTGGAAGAATATACCATGTTTATGGACTGGTAGAATCAACATCATTAAAATGTCCATACTACCCAAAGCAATCTATAAATTCAACACAATTCCCATTAAAATACAAACGGCATACATCAGAGTCCTAGAACAAATTCTCCAAAAATAAATCTGGAATAAAAAAAAGACACCGAATAGCTGCAACAGTCTTCAGAAAGAAGAACAAAGTTGGAGAGATCACAATACCAGATATTAAGCTATACTACAAAGCCACTATTCTCAAAAAACCTAGTACTGCCACAAGAACAAACATATAGACCAGTGGAACAGAACAGAGAACCCAGAAAACAACACAAGCCAATATGCTCAATTAATATTTGACAAAGGAGGCAAAAACATACAATGGAGTCAAGACAGTCTCTTCAATAAATGGTGTTGGGAAAGCTGGACAGACACTTGCAAAAAAATGAAACTAGACCACCAACTTACACCATACACAAAAATCAACTCAAAATGGATAGAGGACTTAAACATAAGATGGGAAACCATAAATATCTTAGAAGAAGACATAGACAGCAAAATAGCAGACATTTGTTGCAGCAGTATCTTTACCGATATAGCTCCTAGGACAATGGAAACTAAAGAGAAAATAAACAAATGGGACTACATAAAAAGCTTATGAACAGAAAAAGAAACCATCAACAAAACAACAAGAAAGCCCACTGCATGGGGGCTCATAAACTGAATGACCAGATTATTAGACCACCCCATTAGTACTTCGTTGGGCCACCTTTTGCCTTCAATACTGCGGTGATTCTTCTTGGCATTGACTCCACAAGATGTTAAAAGGTGATGCGAAGAATCTGACAAGATGCCTGATAAATAGCACTGACCAGTTCTGTGAGATTCGATGGTTGTGGAACCAGCTGCCTGATGTCTCTTTTAACTTCGTCCCACAAATGCTCAATTGGATTGAGATCTGGTGATTGTGGGGGCCACCTAAGCAAGGTAAAGTCTCCCTCATGTTCTTGAAACCACTCCTGCACAATACGAGCACCTTGGCATGGTGCATTGTCTTGTTGGAAGAAGCCATCTGCATTGGGATATGCCATCAACACGATAGGATGAACTTGATCAGCATCGATACTTAGGTATGTTGTGCTATTCAGACGTTGTTCCACAAGAATTAAAGGGCCCAAAACATGCCAGGAAAAAATGCCCCAAACCAGGAGAGAAACCATGATGGCGGCATAGGTAAACACCAGAGTTTGCTGCCTCGCACAACCACTTCAAAAATTCAACTAAAAGACGGAATGGAAATCATCCAGAAGCACAGGAAGGTTGGCTGAGTGGAAATTTTACAACTAGAAGGAAAGAGAAAAGCATACCGAGACTCAGAGGAGGTGTGGTGCGGAAGTAAAATACTAAGGTACAGAGGAGCACGTGGAGCGGGCTACCAGCTGAGGGCGCGGTTGGCTTTTTCAATCGGGAGGGAGTATCAGGCACTGAGCTACCATAACGGGCAAGTCTCTGGGGACCCAGACTCATACGGGAGAAGCGGGACTGTCTGGCATCGGTCGGAACTCGAGGGCACCTTTCTCTCGGAGGTGTATGAAGCAATTACCAGGACACTGAGAAGCAGATCCGCTGAGGGCAGGACTGAGAGCAGCCATAACTGCTCATTCCGCCCTGTTGATCCCATGGGACCCGCCCTGCCCAAGCCCTGCACGGGGGCTTTTGCTGGGTAGCCTCAGGCAAAGGCTA
The DNA here is from genome assembly GCF_963259705.1 of Myotis daubentonii. Lineage (NCBI taxonomy): Eukaryota > Metazoa > Chordata > Mammalia > Chiroptera > Vespertilionidae > Myotis > Myotis daubentonii. Next base: position 92,965,796 of record NC_081861.1, on the reverse strand, counting down.
GATAAGCACCACCCTAGAGATCCAGGAGTGAGTGTCCCCAGTGGTCAGAGAGGGACCATCCAGTTTGCAGCTTCTCGGACGCTTAAAGGATACACTCAGGGGGCAGACCAAGTGAGCAACAAAGCCCCATTGAAGCAAGTCTTGTCCCAGAGGGGTGTCTCCAGCACAGAAGTTCTCCCACTGCAGACATAGCTGACTCTCACAGCCAATTGGCCTGGAGGTCATTCCCTCCCAGTGTTAACTACAACAATCAAGGCCTAACTACAACAAGACTGTGCACAAAGCCTACAAAGGGGTGCACCAAGAGTGTCCTCCTCAGGTAATTTGGGAGGCTGAACCACTGGGCCCTACAGGACGCTTGGCACAGAAAACCACTTTATCAACACAGGGAAGCAAAAAAAATGCGGAGACAAAGAAATAGGACACAAATGACAGAAATGGAGGAAAGCAAACTACTGGATATAGAGTTCAAAACCACACTTTTAAGGTTTTTCAAGAACTTTCTAGAAGCCTCCGATAAATTTAGTAAGACCCTTGAAAAGCCTGGTGATACTGCCAATAAATGTAGTGAGATCCTCAAGAAATCTAGTCAGACCCTCGATGTTATGATAAAGAACCAACAGGAAATTAAGCATACACTGACTGAAATAAAGAATATTATACAGACTCCCAACAGCAGACTAAAGGATTGCAGGAATCAAGTCAACGATTTGAAATAGAAAGAATCAAAAAACTCCCAACTGGAAAAGCAAAATGAAAAAAGAATCCAAAAATACGAAGATAGTGTAAGGAGCCTCTGGGACAGCTTCAAGTGTACCAACATCCGAATTATAGGGGTGCTAAAAGAAGAGAGAGAGCAAGATATTGAAAACCCATTTGAAGAAATGATGACAGAAAACTTCCCCTACCTGGTCAAAGAAATAGACTTACCAGTCCAGGAAGCGCAGAGAACCCCAAACAAAAGGAATCCAAAGAGGACCACACCAAGACACATCATAATTAAAATGCCAAGAGCAAAAGACAAAGAGAGAATCTTAAAAGCAGCAAGAGAAAGAAAATCAGTTACCTACAAGGGAGTACCCATACGACTGTCAGCTGATTTCTCAACAGAAACTTTGCAGGCCAGAAGGGAGTGACAAGAAATATTCAAAGTGATGAATACCGAGAGCCTACAAAGATTACTTTATCCAGCAAAGCTATCATTCAGAATTGAAGGTCAGATAAACAGCTTCACAGATAAGAAAAAGCTAAAGGAGTTCATCACCACCAAACCAGTATTATGTGAAATGCTGAAAGGTATCCTTTAAGAAGAGGAAGAAGAAGAAAAAGGTAAAGATACAAATTATGAACAACAAATACAAATCTATCAACAAGTGAATCTGAAAATCAAGAGAATAATCTGATGAACAGAATGAACTGGTGATTATAATAGAATCAGGGGCATAGAAAGGGAGTGGACTGACTATTCTTGGGGGGGAAAGGGGTGTGAGGGATGCGGGAAGAGACTGAACAAAAATCGTGCACCTATGGATGAGGACAGTGGGTGGGGAGTGAGGGCAGAGGGTGGGGTGGTAACTGGGTGGAGGGGAGTTATGGGGGGAAAAAAGAGGAACAAATGTAATAATCTGAACAATAAAGATATAATTAAAAAAAAAACATGCCCCAAACCGTAACACTGCCCCCACCAGCTTGAAGGGTTGTACTCATGTATGTGGGGTGCATGCTTTCATTCTGTTTCCACCAAATTCTCACTCTGCCTTCTGCATGATGCAACTGGAAACATGAGTCATCGAATGACATGACTTTTTTCCAATGCTCGACTGTCCAATCCTTGTGTTCCTGTGAGAATTGGAGATGTTTTATCTTGGTAACTGCAGACAGCAAAGGTGTTCAAACAGGCCTTCAGCTGTTTTGCTGATACTCACTCCATGGCTCCAAGTGCCAACAACCATCCCACATTCAAAAGCTATTAAATCGCGTTGTTTACCCATATCTTCAGAAAAAAAAAAAAAACACTTCTACTTTCGTGGTAAACAGCCTGCTTCCCTACTGATAATGGTCTGGCCCTTTAGCAACTTCATCATGAAATTATAGCTAATTTGCCTACAAACGTCAGGTGCTCATAATAATATGGCCACTCAGTGTATTTGTCAATGTTATATCCGAAAAGGGTTTAATCTGCAGCATTTACAAGGAACTCATACAACCTAACAAAAGGAAAATAAAGAATCTAATTAAAAAATGGGCAAAGGACCTAAGTAGACACTTTTCAAAAGAGGACATTCAGAAAGCCAAGAGATACATGGAAACATGCTCAAAGTCACTAATCACCCGAGAGATGCAAATCAAAACAATGAGGTACCATCTCACACCTGTCAGAATGGCTATCATCAACAAATCAATGAACAACAAGTGCTGGAGAGGATGCAGAGAAAAAGGCACCCTCCTTCACTGCTGGTGGGAATGCAGGCTGGTACAGCCACTGTGGAAAACAGTATGGCGTTTCTTCAAAAAATTAAAAATGGAACTGCCATTTGACCCAGTAATCCCACTTCTAGGAATATATCCCAAGAAAACAGAAACACCAATCAGAAAGGATATATGCAAACCTATGTTCATAACAACACAACTTACAATAGCTAAGATTTGGAAACAGCCTAAGTGCCCATCTGCAGATGAGTGTATTAAAAAACTGTGGTACATCTACACAATGGAATACTACGCTGCTGTAAAAAAAGAAGGAATTCTTACCATTTGCAACAGCATGGATGGAAACTGGAGAGCATTATGCTAAGTGAAATAAGCCATTCAGTGAAAGATAAATACCACATGATCTCACTCACTTGTGGAATATAAAGAACATTATAAACTATTTAACAAAAATAGAGGCAAAGAAGCATCAAACAGGCAGTCAAACTACAACGGGAAGGTAGGAGAGGGTTGGGGGGTAATAGATCAAATGAAGCACTTGTATGCATACAGATAAGCATAACCAATGGACACAAGACACTGGGATGGGGGGCGGGTGAGGGCATGTGCCGGGGGGGGGTAGGGAAGGCCAGGGGGTGGTTAATGGGGGGGAAAAAGGAGACATATGTACTACTATTTGTAATACTTTAAACAATAAAAAATGAAAAGAATAAAAAATATAGTGTTTAATCTCTACAGACTTATGTATTTTCCAAATTTCTGTTATTGATTTGTAATTTCATTTCATTGTATGCAGGAAATATAATTTCAATTCTTTACAATTTATTGAGGTTTGTTGTCTGGCTTATCCTATGATCTCTTTGGGAGGATATTCCATGTCCACATGAAAGGAATATACTCTACTCCTCTTGAGTGAAGTGTTCTAAAATATCTGTTAATTGATTTATTATGTTGTTCAAGTCTTCTGTATTCTTGTTGATGTTATGTACAGTTGTTCTATCCATTAATGAAAATAGGTTTTTGAATTCTCCAAATATTATTTTTTAATAATTTAATTGTGCTTCATGTATTTTGAAGTTCTATTTTTAGATGAATATCTTATATAATAAAGAGTTAATATGCTAATTAAACTAGATGGTGGAACAGCCTTCCGGAACAACCAGTGGGCAGGGGGCAGAGCCACAGGGCTGTGAGGCAGCCGGGACTGCGAATGCAGAGGCAGCCAGGGCTGCAAAAGCCTACTCTTGCACTTATTTCGTGCATCGGGCCTGTAGTATAATTTTTATACCAACTTGAATTACTGACTTATAATAAAATGTCCTTCTTGTTTCTAGTAACTATTTTTTAGTTAAAGTCCATGTTTGTCTGCTCCAGCTTTATACTGTTTGCATATTATATCTCATTCTGTCCTCATGTGAATTCTAGCTATTCTCTAATGTTTCATTTCCACTTTAAGAACTTCTTTTGCAGGACATTCAGAAAGCCAAGAGACATATGAAAACATGCTCAAAGTCACTAATCATCCGAGAGATGCAAATCAAAACAACAATGAGGTACCATCTCACACCTGTCAGACTGGCTATCATCAACAAATCAACAAAGGACAAGTGCTGGAGAGGATGTGGAGAAAAAGGAACACTTGTGCACTGCTGGTGGGAATGCAGACTGGTGCAGCCACTATGGAAGACAGTATGGAGTTTCCTTAAAAAACTGAAAATGGAACTCCCATTTGACCCTGTGATCCCACTTCTAGGAATATATCCCAAGAAACCGGAAACACCAATCAGAAAGGATATATGCACCCCTATGTTCATAGCAGCACAATTCACCATAGCTAAGATCTGGAAACAGCCTAAGTGCCCATCAGTAGATGAATGGATTAGAAAACTGTGGTACATCTACACGATGGAATACTATGCTGCTGTAAAAAGGAAGGAACTCTTACCATTTGCAACGTCATGGATGGAACTGGAGAGCCTTGTGCTAAGTGAAATAAGCCAGTCAATAAAGGAAAAATACCACATGATCTCACTCATTCATGGACAATAGAGACCATTATAAACTTTTGAACAATAATAGATACAGAGGCAGAGCTGCCTCAAACAGATTGTCAAACTGCAGCGGAAAGGCCGGGGAGGGTTGTGGGGCAGGAGGTAGGGGGGTAAGAGATCAACTAAAGGACTTGTATGCATGCATATAAGCATAACCAATGGACATAAGACACTGGGGAATAGGGGAGGCTAGGGGACTGTCTAGGGCGGGGGGATAAAATGGACACATATGTAATACCCTTTGTAATACTTTAAGCAATAAAAAAAAATGATAAAAAAAAGAACTTCTTTTGCTATTCATCAGGGCAGATTTTAATGGTTAATTCTTTAAGTTTTTTGTTTACCACAAAATGTCTTAAGTTCTCAGTTTTTAATAGATAGTTTTGTTAGATATATAATATTTATTTGATAGACTTATTTATAATTTTTTATTCAAGTATAGTTGGGTTTACCATATTATACTGGTTATATGAGTTTCAGGTGTACAATACAGTGATTCAACATTTTAATACCTTACAATGTGATCTCTCCACTAATTCTAGTAATCATCTGTGATGGGGAATATAGTAAATAACACTGTGATAAGTTTGCACAGGGACTTATCACAGATGATAGACTTTTTTCAGTACTTTGAATATGTCACCCCACTGTTTTCTGGCCTTTATGGTTTCTAAAGAGAAGTCATCTGTTAATTTTTTTGACAATCTCTTAAACATCATGTCATTTTTATCTTATTATTTCAAGATTCTCCCTATTTTGACGTCTTTCAACAGTTTCACTACAATATGTTTAAGCATGGATCTCCTTGAGTTTGTCTTCCTTTAAGTTTGTGGAATTTGTGGGAAGAGTAGATTAAAATTCTTAACCAAATTTGTTTAGTTTTGGGCCACTGTTCCCCCAAATATTATTTCTACCCTTTCTCTCCTTTTCATCTAGGATTCTCATTATGCATATAACTGTTATACTTGATGATATCCATGGTCTCTGAAGATTTATTCATTGTTCTTAATTATTTTTTGCAAATTGAATAAATTCATCTGTATTTAAGTTACTCTGATTCTATATTCTCCCAGTATAAATCTGATGTTAAACCCCTATAGTGAATTTTTCACTTCAATAATTGTACTTTCAAACTACACAATTTTTAAGTTGTTTTTTTTAATATTAATTAAATGGAAATTTTATTTTTCTATAAATTTTGTAAATATATAATATTTAAAGTAGTTAATTGAAATTCTCTTTTTGAAAGTCCAATGGCTTGGCTTCAAGGAGACAATTTCTATTTATTATTGATTTCTTGTTGACCTTCCTTAGGGGCCATTTTTTACTTCATTGAAGATATAATTTTTTTTGTTAAAGAGTGAACATGTTAAATAATACAATATGACAACTTTGGAAATCAGAATCCCATTCCTTTCCTGTAATTTATTGTTCTTATTGTTGCTCTTTGTTTAGTGATTTCATGGACTAATTCTATAAAGTCTGTATTTTTTGTCATGTTAATCCACTGAAGTCTCTGGTCAGTTAGCTCAGTGGTCAGCTAATGATTGGACAAAGATTTATTTAAATGCTTTGAAAAAATAAGTCTCCCAGCCTTTGTTGAAGGGCTCTGCTTGTGTGTTGGTATATACCTTCAACACTAAGCTAGGTGGCTTATAACTCTATTTTAGTCTTCAATTCCTGCTTGCACAGATCTTTGAGGTCAGCCAGAAGCGAGAGATTAAAGTTTCCTCAAGTCTTTTCTTGAGAGATGCAAATCTAGGACATCAGTGAAGCCCATACATGTGCATGACTTTCTAGAGTTTTAGGACTATGTTGCAGCTTTTCAAAGCTATGTACAACTCATTCTCAATTTTTCCTGTTAGGTTTACTGTTCGGCTTCTTGTTTGTTGCTATTCTTTTCTTTTTGTTTGTGGCTATTTTGTTTGTTGCTATTCTTCTGTTTGTTGCTATTCAGCTGCCTGAGGCAGCTGAAATGCCAAACAATTACCACTAATTATTTTTTACAAAGTCCCTAAGGAAAAATCCACTTACAGTAACTCAGATATGAGTCAATTCATATAAGAAAGTCCTATAAGTATTTTTCAGCTCTAGAGGAGTTTCAAACCCATTGTACCCTCTCCAATGGCTGCTGTAATGATCGCTTTAAGAGGTCCCCTGATTGTGTACCTGCTAGTTTCCAAGGCTACTGTGGAGCTGTAGAAAAGAGAATGGAAAAAGGGTAAGTTAAAACACCACAAAAATCACTGTTATTCCAATTATTCAGCCCTTTTCCTTGAATAAACACACCTTATATTGTTACAAATTTTGGTTAATTTCCAGTGCTTTTATTGCTTCAATTAAAGAGCAGCTTTTCAGAGGTTATTTCCTGACCATTCTCACTCAGGTAACTGGGTCATAGATTGCTGTTGTTGTTGCTAATAGTCACCAGAAGATATATTTTTCCATTGATTTTTAGAAAGAGTGGAAAAGAGGGGAAGAGACAGAGTGAAACGTCAATGTGCTAGAGACACATCAATTGTTTGCCTCCTATACATGACACAACCAGAGCCTGGGATACAGCCTGTAATCCAGATACATACCCTTGACTGGAATCAAACCTGTGACTCTTCAGTCCAAGGGCCAACGGTCTAACCAATGAGCAAACCAGCTAGGGCTGGGTCAGAAATTTTTTTATTTTTTATTTTTTAGATAAGTCTTTATTGTGCAGATTATTACAGTTATTCCTCTTTTTTCTCCCCATAGCTCCCCTCCACCCAGTCCAACCCCACCCCATGCCCTTAACCCCCCATTGTTCTTGTCCATAGGTGTTCGAGTTTTGTCCAGTCTCTTCCCCCACTCCCCATACCCCCGTCCCACCGAGAATTTTCAGTCCACTCCCTTTCTATGCCCCTGATTCTACTATATTCACCGGTTTATTCTGTTCATCATATTTTTTTATTCACTTGATTTTTAGATTCACTTGTTAATAGATATGTATTTCTTGTCACCTTGTTGTTTATAATTTTTATCTTTACCTTTTTCTTCTTCTTCCTCTTCTTAAAGAATACCCTTCAGCATTTCATATAATACTGGTTTGGTGGTGATGAACTTCTTTAGCTTTTTCTTATCTGTAAAGCTCTTTATCTGACCTTCATTTCTAATGATAGCTTTGCTGGGTAGAGTAATCTTGGTTGTAGGTTCTTGCTATTCATCACTTTGAATATTTCTTGCCACTCCCTTTTGGCCTGCAAAGTTTCTGTTGAGAAATCAGCTAACAGTCATATGGGTACTCCCTTGTAGGTAACTAACTGTTTTTCTCTTGCTGCTTTTAAGATTCTCTTTTTGTCTTTTGCCCTTGGCATTTAAATTATGATGTGTCTTGGTGTGGTCCTCTTTGAAGTGCTCTTGTTTGGGGCTATTTGCACTTCCTGGACTTATAAGTCTATTTCTTTCACCAGGTAGGGGAAGTTTTCTGTCATTATTTCTTCAAATAGGTTTTCAATATCTTGCTCTCTCTCTTCTTCTCGCACCCCCATAATTCAGATGTTGGTACACTTGAAGTTGTCCCAGAGGCTCCTTACACTATCTTCATATTTTTGGATTCTTTTTGCTTTATGTTTTTCCATTTGGTTGTTTTTTGCTTCTTCATATTTCAAATCTTTGACTTGATTCTTGGGATCCTCTAGTCTGCTGTTGGATCTCTGTATATTATTCTTTATTTCAGTCAGGGTATGCTTAATTTCTAATTGGTCTTTTTTTATATCCTTGAGGGTCTCACTAAATTTGTCAGAGGTTTCCAGAAGGTTCTTGAGTAACCTTATAACTGTGGCTTTGAACTCTATATAGAGTAGTTTGCTTTCCTGCATTTCTATCATTTGTGACATGTTTCTTTGTCTCCGCATTTTGGCTAGTTCCCTGTGTTAACAGAGTGGCTTTGTGTTCTAGGTGTCCTATAGGGCCCAGTGGCTCAGCCTCCCCAATCACCTGAGGTGGACGCTCTTGGTGCACCTATTTGTGGGCTGTGGGCATAGTCTTGTTGTAGTTAAGCCTTGATTGCTGTTGGTATCACTGGGAGTAATTGATCTGCCAACCAATTGGCTGTGAGGACCAGTTGTGTCTACAATGGGAGAATGGCTGTGCTGGAAATACCCTTATGGGGCAGGACTTGCTTCAGTGGGTCTTTGGTGCTCACTGAGTCTAACCTCTGAGAGTGTCTCTTATGGATCTGAAGAGTTGTAATCTGGTGTGGTATCACTTTGACCACTGGGTACACTGGCTCTTGGATCTCCATGGAGTTGCACTGCAAAGTCAGCCACTGCCTAAGGCCACCCAGCGGGAGCTACAGAGAGATCTATAGATTCCTCCTCTTTGTTTGGGGTTTGGAGGTGACCAGAAGAGGCGTAGCTGTGAAGAAATGCAGGCTGCTGACCAGCCTTAGGCCTTCTTTTGTAAGCTCTGGGGTTCTTTGGCCCAGCTGCAGTTTGTTAGGTTAGGTTGCAAAAGGCCAGGCCATTCATATGCAAAAGCTTCTGCTCACAGCTTGGGTGGGGTTATAAATTGGGTGGGATGTGGTCTCAGGGAATCAAGGGGCAGTGCCAACAGCAATGGTTGCCCATTGGCCCTGCCCCAGATAGGTCCCTGGTCTCTGTGTTCCACAGCCCCATGCAGGAACAATGAACGCTGCGAGCACCTCTGAGAAAAAGCCACCCTCATGTTCCGGCCCAATGCCAGACAGTCCAGTTTCTCCCAAATGAGTCTGGCTCTCCAGAGTCTCACCTGGAACTAGAGTTCAGAGTAGTCAGGTGTTTGTATCTTCCTCCCAATTGAAAAAGACCACAGCGTACCCAGTTGCCAGCCCATTTCCACATGCGCTTCCATACCTCCACTCTTCTGCACATCTGCACCTCCTACCAGTCTAGGTGCACTTTTCTCTTTCCCTTTAGTTGTCGAAATTCCACTCAGCCAGCCTTCCGGTGGTTCTGGATGATATCCGTTTTGTCTTTTAGTTGTTGTTTTGATGTGGTTATGCAAGGCAGCAAGTTCAGGTGTTTACCTATGCCACCATCTTGGTTCTTCTCCCAGAGATTTTTTTCATACATACTTTCAATTAACAAGAGCTTCAGAATTGTTAAATCAATTTAAAATTAAGTTACTGAGTCAGAAAATCCCACTGCTTAATGGATGGCTTCTAAAACAGCGGTCGCCAACCTTTCAGACCTCAGATACCACTGGTTGGCAACCGCTTGCTCTAAAAGGTCATATAAGTTCATGTAATTGGTGATTAGAAGACTTTAAAGACCCACTGAGATCCATGGCAACAGGCAAAAAGTATTAGCAAAGTCAAGGTTGTTTCTGCATTCTGGTAAACTCCTATCTGAAAGACTCAGACTTTCACAGATCATCTATATTAATTCAACTACTTCATTTTATTCATAAAGACTGGGGACCAGAAATAGAAACTGACATATCCAAGGTTCACACCAATAGCTGCACAATCAGAAGGGGACTCCAATTCAATGCTCTAAGTGCTTTAAGATAACCATGTGTCACCAGCCATTGCCAAAGAACCTATGCTATATACTCTTCCCTATCCAAATGCCCCCCAATGGTATGTAGTTTCCCCAAAAGGTTTCATATTCATTTTTCTTTGTTCATGTATATAGTGAGTAGGGAAATGCTTCAAGGACTAATGCAGGAGGTTTGGACCATGGTTATTTCTGGCTTATAGTCATGAAGTCTTCTAAGGCCTCTTGCTGCTATATTTTAATGAAACATCATGGATATTATAGCACTGTCTGAGAACTAACATTGTGAATGGATCTCTAGAGTTACTGGAAAGAAATAAAAGCTTTAGTAAAATCAGCCTATCCCTTAGAGTGTTGTAGGAGAGAATAGCCATTAAACAGCAGGGAGAATGAGTTCAAAATTTATTCTATCTTCAGATAAGAGGAACAGTGACTGAGAAAACTGGCTAGATAGGGAAGAGAACAGGCATGCATAACCACCACTGCCACTACCACCACCACCATCAACAACATTCATTGCCCCAACATAACTACAAAGCACGGCATACAAAACTGACTACAGGGAACATTCCTGTTTAAGAACGTCAGAGGAAGAATTACTCTGTTCTACTTCTGAGAAAGATTGTGAGAAACCTTCACCCAAAAGACCTGCTATTCCCTCTGAAGAATTTAAGGAAGAAAAAAATTAATTATTTAGTGAAGGGAGGCTTCTTGGACTGCATTTGTCCAGCTAGGATTACAAGTACATACAAAGGTATCTTCTACATCCTCAATTTTGGGATCAAAAGATACAATGAGGCAACCGAACGTGTGAACAGCCAAGAATTTGACAGCAGATCCAGGCTCTGCGACCACACGCGCGAACCGCCGAACCTTATGCAGCAGCCCCAGGCACCATGACCACTCCAGCGACCGCACGAGCCACCAAAGCCCATAACCACCAGAGGAGCAGCCACCGGATACAACCACACAATGAGCAGACGATCCGCAACCTCCCCACCCAGGACAAGCAGCTGCCCCACGAGCAGCCAACACCCGCAACCACCTGAGGAGAAGCCACTGCATGTGACCACATGAAGAGCAGACCCCCCGCAACCCCCCAAGGAGCAGGTGCTGCCTGCAACCACACAAGGAGCAGTTGCCCCGAGACCACCCAAGGAGCAGCTGCCCTGCAACCGCATGAGGAGTGGCTACACCATGACCGCCTGAGGTGCAGCTGCCACCAGCAACTGCCTGAGGATCTGGGGAGCAGATACCAACCAACTCTGCCTGAAGAGCAGTTGCGGCCCACGACCAGGAAACCCACCACCAATCCCACACTGAAGCCACAGGCCCCACGCAACTCTACACCTAGATCCCTTGGTGAGTGCAAAAATGGGGAGACAGAAGGACAATCCCCAAAGGAAAACAAAGGATGAGTCGCCAGAAAAGGAACTAAATGAAACAGAGGCATGCAATAAGTCAGAAAAAGAATTCAGACTAAGGATAATACAGTTCATAAACCTGATGGATGAGAACATCAACAACCTATATAAGAATCAGGAGGAAATAAAGAGTGATATAGCTACAATAAAAAACAATATGGAAACTTTCAACAGTAGACTAGGAGAAGCAGATGACCGAATTATCGAATTAAAAGACGGAAGAAAAACACACCGAATCTGTACTGCAATTGGAGAAAAAAATTAAAAGACAGGAGGAGAGCCTGAGGGAGATTGTGACAACATGAAACAAAGCAACATACATATAATAGGGGTGCCAGAATGACAAGAAGAGGAGCAAGCGTTAAAAAAAACCTATTTGAAGAAATAATGTCAGAAAACTTCCCTGATTTGGGGAAAAAAAAGTTACACAAGCACAAGATGAACCCCAGAAGACCCAAACCAAGACAGGTTTTACTTACAATGGCAAACATTAACAACAAACAAAGAATGTTAAAGGCTGCAAGAGAGAAACAGAAAGTTACCTACAAGGGATCTCCATTAGATTATCAAATGATTTCTCAAGAGAAACACTTCAGGCCAGAAAGGAATGAAAGGAAGTATACAAAGTGATGCACAGCAAGGGACTGAATCCAAGAATACTCTATCCAGCAAGGCTATCATTCAAAATTTAAGGGGAAATCAGGAGCTTTACAGACACAAAAACAAACAAACAAACAAACTAAGGCAGTTTATCACTACCAAGCTAGCAATGCAAGAAATGCTAAAGGGACTGTTGTAAAAAGAAGAAATAGAAATGGAAGAGGGAACACAGACAGAAAAAAATAAAAATGGCTACAAACAAATAAATATCAATAATAACTTTAAACGTCAATGGCCTAAATGTTCCAATCAAAAAATATCAAGTGGCTGAATGGATAAAAAAAAAAAAAAAAAAAACATGACCCATACTGTCTACAAGAGACCCACCTCAGAACTAGAAACTCACACAGACTGAAAGTGAACGGATAAAAAAATATCTTTGGGGCAGATGGAAATGAAAAAAAAAGCTGTGGTAGCAATATTTACCATATCTGACAAAATAGACTTCAGAGTGAATGCTATAACAAGAGATAAGGAAGGCCACTTCATAATAGTAAAGGGATTGATATAACAAGAGGATATAACTCTGGTAAACTTACATTCACCCAATGCAGGAGCATCTAAATACATAAAAAAGCTGCTGGAATATATCAAGAGAGAGATCAACAGTAATACGATCATAGTAGGGAACTTTAATACACCACTGATATCACTGGCTAAATCCTCTAGACAAAAAAATCATCAAAGAAACAGCAATCCTAAATGACTCATGAGATCAGATGGACTTAATTGACATCTTCAGAACATTTCACCTCAAAGCCATGGAATATACATTCTTCTCAAGTGCACATGGGACATTTTTAAAGATAGACCACATGTTGTGTCACAGGCAAAGTCTCTCTGAATCCATGAAGATAGAAATAATACCAAGAATCTTCTCAGACCACAATGGCATAATATGAGAAATAAATTACAGTAAAAACAATCAAATAATTCAAACTCGCGGAGGCTGAATATCATGCTATTAAACAATGATTGGGTTACCAAAGATATAAAAGAAAAAATTAAAAACATCCTGGAAATGAATTACAATGAAAACATAACAATCCAAAACCTGTGGGACACAGTAAAAGCAGTCCTGACAGGGAAGTTCATAGCATTACTGGCCTACCAAAAAACAAAACAAAACAAAACAAAAAACTTGTAATAAATAAACAAACTCAACAACTTAAAGAATTAGAAAGAGAGCAACAAGGAAAGCCCAGAGTGAGCAGAAAGAAGGAAATACTAAAGATCAGAGCAGAAATAAATGAAATATTGACCAAAAAAACAAACAAACAATAAAAAAGACCAATGAAGCCTTAGCTAGTTTGGTTCATTGAATAGAGCGTCAGCCTGCAGACTGAAGTATCCCAGATTCCATTCCGGTCAAGGGCATGTACCATGGTTTTAGGCACATCCCCAGTAGAGGGTGTGCAGGAGGCAGCTGATCCATATTTCTCTCTCATCACTGTTATTAACCTCTATCCCTTTTCCTTCCTCCCTGTGAAAAATCAATAAAATATATTTTTAAAAAAGAACAATAAAAACAAGACCTGGTTCTTTGAAAGGATAAACAAGATAGATGAACCTCTAGCCAGGCTCACCAAGAAGCAAAGAGAGAGGACCCAAATAAACAAAATCAGATATGAAAGTGGAAAAATAACAACAGACCCACAGAAATACAAAGGATTGTAAAAAAAAAAAAAATACTATGAACAACTATACTCCAACAAATAAACAACCTAGAGGAAAAGGACATATTTCTAGAAAAATACAACCTTCCCAAACTCAACCAGGAAGAATCTAAAAATCTCAATAGGCTGATAACTATGGAGGAAATAAATTGAAGCAGTCATCAAAAAGCTTCCAGCAAACAGAAGCCCGGGCCAGACGGTGTCACAGGGGAATTTTACCAAACATTCAAAGAAGAACTAAAACCTATCCTTCTCACACTATACCAAAAAAATCAAGAGGAAGGCACACTTCCAAGCTCTTTCTATGAAGCCAGCATTACCCTAATCCCAAAACCAGAAAAAGACAACACAAAAAATGAGAACAAAATACAACCAGAGGCAAACTAACAAACTGACAGAAATCAGAGAGGAGGGGGACTGAATTAAAGACAGTGAAGGAATTATCCAAAGAACATAAATACATAGCCCATGGACACAGACAACACTGTGGTGATGGCCAGAGGTTGAGGAGGAGGCTGGGTGGAGATGTGTAAAGGGAGGAAAATGGGGGATTATCTGTAATAGTGTTAACAATAATTTTTTTAAACGAAGTACACAAAATTTTATAAACACAGCAAAATACCTTCAATGGAACATTAGATGAAAAAATCAGAATACAAAATATTGTACATAAAATGTATACATTATTAATGAGGCAAGTTAGTAGGAAAATTCCTTGACAAGTGGAATAAGGAAACTGAAACATAGCTGAAAAACAAACTGGCTGAGCAATTTATAGCCAGCAACAGAAGGCCACCAGCGTAGAAAGCTCCAGGTGCCTAGCATGGAGCAAAACTGGGAAAACAAGGACCTTGCCTCCAGGGTAACCTTTCCTCCCTAGAGATAACATCTATGCCTTGGTTGTATTTCAGCTCCAGGCCCAGAAAAGCAGCAAAACCAGACTAGCAAAGGACAAGGTTGAACTCAGGATCAGCTGCTTTGACTAATGACCTCCTGCCCTGTTGCCTACCTGGAAAGTTGATGAATATCCTATTGAGATCCTCCCCTGGGACCTCCCCTAAAGTCTCCACCTTTAAAAGATTTTAGGACTAATGACCCATTGTGCTCTCCCTCCTGGGAGGATGCCCTTTCTGCTCTCCCTTCTCCCTTTTTTCCCCCCACAGTTGTGCATCTTCTAAACTCTAAGGGATCCCAGGAGGCATGCAACCAGGGCAGCAATGGGTACGGCCAGTTAATCCAGGGCCAACCCCCGGATCCTATCTCTAAAGTCCCTTTTTTTTCTGACTCCCCACCAAAGCTCATTTCTTTCCTATAACATTGTCAGAGAGCCAAGGCAGCCCCATTCCTAGGCTCTCCTTTTGCTTACACTATCATATGCATGTGCTTATTTCACTGTCCCCAGTTTTAATAAACATACTTTCAAAAATCATCTGGACTCATGAAATCTTTCCTGCATGAAGTCAAGAACCCACACACTACTGGCTAGCCCTAGGCAGACCCTCTCGGGGCCAGGTCCCTTTTCAGTAATATCACAACTATATATAGAAAAGTATGTTCAGATTTTTTAAAAGAACTAGAAGGAAATAGATCATAACAATTTTTGAGTGGAAGAGATGATTAACAATCCCACTTAAACTACTTATTAGCTACATTATCCTGGGCAAGTTTCTTTACCCCCTTAGCCTCAGTATACCTCCTTAGCATTGCTCTGAAAATTAGATAATGAATGCAAAGCATTTTGCGTGTAGTACATGCTCAGCAAATTACAGCTATTTATATTCTGTTTACTCTATTTCCATATTTTATAAGGTATGTTTACAGTATCTATACTAATAAAAGGGTAATATACTAATTAGACTGGGAGAACTACCAGGAGACCTTCCAGATGTCCTTCCGGACAAAGCCATGGTGGTGGGGCCAAGGTAGAGGCTGTTAGGGGTGATCAGGCCAGGAGGGGAGGGCAGTTGGGGTGATCAGGCCAGTGGGGAGGGGGGGCAGTTGGTAGCAAGCAGGCCAGCAGGGGGGGCCAGTTGGAGGAGAGCAGGCTGGCAGAAGGGGGCAGTTGGGGGTGATCAGAGCAGTGAGGGGGGGCAGTTGGGAGCGAGCAGGCTGGCGGGGGGGGGCAGTTGGAGGCCAGCAGGCCAGCAGAGGGGGCAATTGGGGGCAATCAGGCTGGCAGGGGGACAATTAGGGGTGAGCAGGCCAGCAGGCAGAGTGGTTAGAGGCAATCAGGCAGGCAGGCAGGTGAGCGGTTAGGAGCCAGCATTCCCAGATTGTGAGAGGGATGTCCCACAGGGATCGGGCCTAAACCAGCAGTTGGACATCCCCCTAGAGGTCCCAGATTGGAGATGGTGCAGGCCGTGCTGAGGGACACCGCCTCCCCCATGCACGAATTTCGTGCACCGGGCCACTAGTCCTACAAAATAAAAGCCTAATATGCAAATTATCCCCTTGAACAGGAGTTCAACTGAGAGTTCAACTGCTTGCCATGACGTGTGCTGACAACCAGGGAGTGGCGCAGAACATGGCAGGCATCAGAGACATGGCACTGGCAACAGGTGGCAGTGGAGGCACTGCTGGCCCCAATGGGCGCCGATGAGAGCGGGACCATGGTGGGATGGTGGAGCAGGTGAGCGGGCAGCACCAGGTCAAGGCAGGTGTGAGCAGGGGTCCGATTGCCCTGCTGATCACCCCGCAGATGGTGACCAGTGGCAGCGGTGGGGGTGGGGCCACAGCACAGCTCCCAGGTGCTGAGGGAGCCAGGCAGGGGGCCCGGCCCTGATCAATCGCCCCACAGTTGGCAACCAGCAGCCAGCAGGCCCTGATCACCTGATCGGGGCTGGTGACTGGGCTGGGACCGGGAACTGGGGGTGGGTGGCAGTAACCAACCTCCTGCGGTGCCCTGGCAGGGGGCTGTGACCTCTCACTAGCTACCTGGGGGTGGGGATGATGGTGAGGTGTAGTGAGAATGTAGGGTGTCTGCCGAGCTTGCTCTCACTCCCTCTGCTACCCTCCCCTGGGACACCAGGGCTCACGTGCCAGGGAAGCCCCTGTGCTCAGGAGCCTGACACCCACAAGGAGCTTGCCCCACACCAGTGTGGCCTCTTCCGGGTGAGCCATGCCACAGCCACCAGGACTGCAGGGGCCAGTCGGGCTCCCGGTGGGTTCGCGCAAGAGCTGGTCTGCGAGGCCGGCAAGGAGAGTGCATGCAGCCCGCTCGGCTTCTGTGCAGTGCTGCCAGGTGGCCCAGAGGCCCATGCTGCACCCTGGCCGGCGAAGTATGGCCAAGCTCACCACATCTCTGCATGGGGACTCAAGTGCCGTGACTCAGGTGGAGGGGGGCGCGCAGGGGCCCAGGGGCCCAGGTTCTGCCCAGAATCCAGAGGTCAGCTGGGACCTGCCCTTCCATGCCAGACACTTGTGTTTCTATCACTGGCCAGATCTAGGAACTGTACCCGTGAAGAATTTCGTGCATCGGGCCTCTAGTTACATTATAATGCAGAAATACCAATAAACTCAATTTTCATTTTTTAAAAACAGAAAACTACCTAAGACTATACAGCTAATAAATAGATAGGTCTGGATCTAAACCCAGATCCAGGCAAATACAAAACCACGTACCTAAATCCTGTCATCTCCCCATCTATAAAAATAAAAGCGTAATGTGCTAATTAGAATGGACAGCCGAACAGCCTTCCAGACATCCTTCCAGACAAAGCCATAGCAGCGGGGGCCGAGGCAGAGGTGGTTAGGGGCAATCAGGCAGGCAGATGAGCAGTTAAGGGCGATCCGGCAGGCATGCAGAGTGGTTAGGGGCCATCAGGCAGTCAGGCAAGCAATTAGGGGCGATCAGGCTGTCAGGTAGAGACAGGGGCGACCAGGCAGGCAGGCGAGCAGTTAGGGGTGATCAGGCAGGCAGGCAGAGGGGTTCGGGACGATCAGGCAGGCAGGTGAGTGGTTAGGGGCGATCAGGCAGGCATGTGAGCGGTTAGGGGCAATCAGGCAGGCAGGCAGGCCAGCGGTTAGGAGCCAGCGTTCCTGGATTGCGAGAGGGTGTGGTCCGGGTTGAGGAACCTCCACCCCCCCGCCCCCGGAAGTGCATGAATTTTGTGCACCAGGCTTCTAGTACATATGATAAAGGGTTAATATGAAAAATATATAAAATACTCATACAACTCAACAAAAGGAAGACAAAAAAATCCAATCAAAAATAGGCAGAAGACCTGAATAGGCATTTCCCCAAAGAGGACATACAACTAGCCAAGAGACATGAAAAAGTGCCTCTAGTAAGGAAATAATGAGCCAAGGTTTTAGAAGAGTTATTAGCATTGATATAAGATGGTGTTAGGGGCAGAATAGGGGGGAGAGCTCAGAGTACACAATTAGAAAGTCAGTGTGACCTTTACGGTGGAGCAAGAGTGAATGGCAGATGCCTAAAGCCTAGGCCTACTAAAGGATGTTTCGGAGAAACACATTCACGTCAATTGAACTCCCTATCCACAGTCAGGAATATGTTGGGATTGTTTTGTACCACTTATTTGCCCCTGCCTGGCACCTAAGCGATAGGAGAGTATAAAAACTCTACGAGAATTAGAAAAGGTGATACTCATGCCTTGCATTCTCCTCAATCTGTGTGCATGATATCTTCTTCAGTCAAATGCTCCCATGGGAACTCAGAGGGCCCTGAGAGCTGGTACTTTCCTTTGAAAGCTCTCTGAGTTTTGTTCTGCTTTGTGAATACTAGACCAATGACAGTGTTGAACTTTATCTGAGCTTGGGTTCCAGGAAAACAAGAACTGTTAAGAAATCCCCACCCTTTTGTGTTCTAAAGGTGGAATGTTTATCTACAGGTCAAAGGTTATCTTCAATAGATATATTGAAAGCAAAAGCAAGAATAGAGGGGGAACCTTGAGATTAAATGGGACTTAAAAAGCATTATAAAAAAATTTTAAAGAAATTTTAAATAATGGTGGACAGGGAAGTGATAAAATCCCTTGGGTGATAAAATCATAAACAGACACAAGGAAAATATTATTATGAACATCAAGAAAGTGACCAGCTTTGACTGGAAGAAGGCAGTTGTGACTGGCACTTGGATAGGCTTCTACAGTGGCTGACAAAGTTCTATGATGTGGGTTGTGGGATAAATGGGTGATTCAAAAATAACACAGTAAGCTATGCATTTATTTTAGGTGGTTTCCTATATCTGTATTCTGTTTTACAATAAAAAGTTACAAATAAGACACACAAAAAACAACTAAACTGCAAAGAACCACCAGCCCTCACATTTTATACCCATCACCATATTTCCTCATGACTCCCATAACCCGTTTCCTTTCTTTTCTTTGAAATTTTCCTTATTAATGAAGGTTTTCCCCATGGTAATAGTCTGAATAAAACCACATCCTTAAACTGTTCAGTATGCAGTTTTGGCACTTTTGGTTTTATCGTCTGAGTTACACAGGAAGCACTGTCAAATTATAATGAATATTTAGACTTCCTACTTTAAATTTGTATGGGTAAAATATTTTAATATACATATTTCGGAGAGAATTGTCAATGCCCTCACTGTCCATGATGAGTTTCTATTTATCAGAGTTCTGGTGTGCTTTGTGTGATATTAGAAAGCAATATAGTATTATCAGTTGTAGTTAATTGTTTAAATAATAAGTTCATTGCAAGTTACTTTATTTAATTTAAATTAGCATCTGCAAATCAGTGGTTTCAATTGCAGATTAGGTGAGCAGTTAGGAGCCAGCATTCCCGGACATCCCTCTCACAATCCCTCCCAGTCACATCACTCACTCTATGGAATCTTATTAACATACAGAGTTTAGGACCCACTCAGATGATTGATTTACCTGATAGTCTTGATGTATTCTTGGTATATTCTTACTATATGGTTGGTACATTATGTCAATATTAGTAGGTATATATGAAGAATCTTCTTTGTAAAAAATTTTTTATCCTTTTATTGTTGTTGTTAATCCTCACCTGAGGATATTTTTTTCCATTTATTAATTAGAGAGAATAGAAGGAAGGGGGAGAGACAGAGAAAGAAACATCAATGTGAGAGAGACACATCGACTGATTGCCTCCCGCACATTCCCTGACCAGGATCGGGGATCCAGCCTGCAACCAAGGTACGTGCCCTTGAGTGGAATCAAACTTGCAACCCTTCAGTCTATAGGCCAACACTCTAACCATTGAGAAAACTGGCTAGGGTATATTCTTCCATTTTTATAAATCAGACAAAATATCTCCTCTTTTTTAAAAATACAAATAATTGTCTATTAATATTTTGATTATAATACTTTTTTTGGATTGACTTTTTTTTTGCATGCCTCAGTAACAATCCACTGTCATTGTCAGTTGTATTATTATTCTTGTAATAACTCTCATTACATCTTTTATTTTTAAAAGTGATCACTAATAAATAACCACAGCCATTTATGTCTTTTCCTCATCTACAGATATTTTTTGTCTTAATGTAATGTATCCTTAAAAGCACTTGCTATTGGCTACAAGCCAAAGTATTATACTGTTAACAAAAATGAACTTTTGTAATGAATTTACTGGGGTAACATTGGTTAATAAAATTACATAGATTTCAAGTGTACAATTCTATAATACATAATGTGTATATTGCATTGCGTTCACCATCCCAAATCAAGTCTCCTTACATCACCCAATATCCTATTCTACCCCCCACCCTCATTCCCCTCTGGTAATCACCATATTATTGTCTATATATGAGTTTTGCTTTTGTTTTGTTTTGTTTTTTATTTTAACAAGAGGGGAAGGGGAGAGAAAGAGAAAGGAGGAGAGAAAGAGCCATTGATCGTTCCCCAAATGGGGAACAAACCCCCAACCTAGTATGGGCCCTGACCAGGAATCAAACCAGCAACCTATAGGTGTACTGGATGATGCTCCATTACACTAAGCCACACCAGCCAAGTCCATTTCCTTTGTTGTTGTTGTTTTACTTTTTGCTTAATCCCTTCAAACTTTTTCACCCAGCCCTGAAAACCCCCTCCCCTCTGACAGCTGTCAATCTGTTCTCTATGAGTCTTTTTCTATTTTGTTTGTGAATTTTGTTCATTATAGTCCACATAGGGATGAAATAATATGGTATTTGTCTTTCTTTGACTGGCTTATTTCATTTAGTATAATGCTCTCCAGGTTAACAGATAAAGGACTTCTTCAGAACCCCATGAAAAAGGACTGTACCAGGTACTTGTGACCATATCAACAATCCACTGAGTGAGATCACACCACTAATCAACTGAGTGAAACTACTAACACAAGGTAAAATGGAACAAGAATTAATTACTTAGGATTTAATGAACTGATGAAGGATGATTGATGGTTTAGTTTGGAATATTACCAGTGTAATAATCCTATCTAATAAAAGAGAAACATGGTAATTAGCCATAACTTTGCTACCCTTCCCATTGGCTAATCAGGGAGATATGCAAATTAACTGCCAACCAAGATGGCAGGCGGCAGCCAGGCAACTGATGCGAATAGGAGGCATGCTTGCTCCAGTGACAGAGGAAGCCAACGTTCCCCGCCTACCGCTGCTGGGCTCTGAGCTGCTCTCTAAGAAACAATGTTACAAATATAGAAGCTAAACAAAACCCCAGAAATCTGCTTTCAGTCAGCCGGGATATCAGAGCTGGAGTCGCAACAAAGTTTCAAATACAGAAGGTAAACCAAGTCCAGAAACCTGCTTTCAGCAGCCGAGGTCTGAGCTAAAGCTGGCTCTCAGCTCCAGTGACAGCCATAGAAGGTAAATAAATCCCAGAATTAAAAAAAAAAAAAATGAAAAAAGGAGAGGCTGGGAGCTTCAGTCACCCGCCAGCCTGAAAACGGCCCTTAGCCCCTCATCCAGACTGGCCAGGCACCCCAGTGGGGACCCCCACCCTGAAGGGGGTGTGACCAGCTGCAAACAGCCATCATCCCCTCACCCAGGCTGGCCAGGCACCCAAGTGGCACCCCCAACCTGAAAGGGGTGTGACCAGCTGCAAACAGCCATCATCCCCTCACCCAGGCTGGTCAGGCACCCAAGAGGGACCGCCACCCTGATCCAGGACACCCTTTAGGGCAAACCAGCCGGCCCCTACCCGTGCACCATGCCTCTATCCTATATGGTAAAATGGTAATATGCCTCCCAGCACTGGGATCAGTGGAGCCGCGAGGCCTCCCGAACCTGGGATCAGCGGAGCCATGAGGCCGCCTGGGACCAGGATCAGCGGAGCCGCGAGGCCTCCTAGCACCAGGATCAGCGGAGCAGCGAGGCCTCAGTGAAGTGTGACAGGGGGCAGCGCCCAAACCCCCTGATTGCCCTGTGGCTCTCTGTGTGACAGGGGGCGGGGCCACAACCTCCCTATCTGCTCTGCTCTGTTCATGAAAGTGGAAGGCGCCCCAACTCCCTGATCGGCCCTGCTCTGTGCCTGTTAGGGGGGACCTCCCCAACCCCCTGATTGGCCCTGCTCTGTGTGTGACAGGGTGGAGCCGCAACCTACCCCTCAGCCCTACCCTGAGTGTGACAGGGGGAGCTCCCCAACCCCCCCATGGGTCCTGCTCTGTGTGTGACGGAGTGGAGCCGCAACCTCCCCATCGGCCCTGCCCTGAGTGTGACAGGGCGGAGTGCCCCAACCCCCTGATTGGCCCTGCTCTGTGAGTGACAGGGGACGGCGCCCCAACCTCCCCATCGACCCTGCCTTGAGTGTGACGGGGGCGGCGCCCCAACCCCCCAATCGGCCCTACCCTGAGCGTGACTGAGGGTGGCATCGCAACCTCCTGATCTGCCCTGCTCTGTGCATGACAGGGGGTGAAGTCCCCAATCAACCCTGCTCTGAGCCCGACCAGGAGCTGCGGGGCAGGCACCTAGGGATTGGGCCTGCCCTCTGCCACCCGGGAGTGGGCCTAAGCCAGCAGGTTGTTATCTCCCGAGGAGTCCCAGACTGTGAGAGGGCACAAGTGGGGCTGAGGGACACCCCCCCCCCCAGTGCACAAATTTTTGTGCACTGGGCCTCTAGTCTATACATAATAGAGAAATATGCTAATTAACCGGGACGCCATAATGGGTTGACTAGACAGGAGGAGGTTGCATGCAGAGCATCGGGGGCAGGGCGGCATGGGCCTCTACGCACCTGTGCTAGGGTAGGGCCTGATGAGCAGCAGCCTTGGCATCTTCAAAGGCCGGAGAGGGAGGCAGGGCAGGACCAGAAGCAGCCGTGGCTGCTGCGGGGGCCCAGGGAGCGAGGTAGGGCCAGACCGGCAACTCGAAGGTGGGCGGTGCTGCAGAATTTCAAATTGCACGCTGGGTTCCTTGAAATGACATCTGAATATGATGCTCATTGAATCATATATGATCAGACACTTAGGAGCAAATGTTCACTTTATGGAACCAATGCGTACAAAACCCAGGGAAAACCAGGCTGATGCCTGGCTTTCAGAGTTCCTAGCCTTATAGGAGAGTAAGTACAGTCTATCCCAGGCAGGCCCCAAAATTTTTAGATATTTGGGGGATCTAGAGAAGAAAGGAATTCACCCAAATTTATAGATACTATAGGTGAAATATGGTGGATAATTCTTGGCTTGGCATCTCAGCCTCATGAGGTTTTTAAAAGCTCCATCTGAGATTCTTTATGAACATGTCTAGCAAAGCAGGAGACATCTGATCGATAATGGTCCTCTCTCATTGATGTTTCTATCTCTCTATCCTCCTCCCTTCCTCTCTCTCAAAAAAAAAAAAAAAAAAGAGAGAGAGAGACAGAAATGCCATTTGATGGAGCATTTGAGATCTTGATTTCTGGCATGCCCTAGTTTGGCTCAAATAACTGCTTATAACAATTATCTGAAAGCTTGGACATTCTTACATAGACATTTACTTTGCATAGTCCACATGATTCTGAAGAAGCCTACTCAGGACCAACTGACAGACCTAGATCCAGTGCTAGGTACCAGCAAAAGTCTATTATGCTTTGCATTGGGTGAATTTGGGTGAGTTTTGTCTTGTAATCTGTCTTTTTTTTTTCTTTGTGTCTATTTATATATGTTATAAATGTGATATAATTTTCTACCTCCATATGTATTGTTAATATTAATTTAAAAGCTATCACTTATAAGGACAGGATATTTTAAATTTATCAGAAATATAGACACTAACTCAAAATATCATATTATAATAGTAAACTAGAGGCTTAGTGTACAAAAATTTGTGCACTCAGGGCGGGGGGGTACCTCAGCCCGGCCTGTGACCTCTCACAGTCTGGGACCCCTCGGGGGATGACCATCTGCTGGCTGAGGCCTGCTCCCCAGGGGATTGAGCCTAAGCTGGCAATCAGACATTCCTCTGGCAGCCTGGAAGCCCTAGGGGGATGTCCACTTCCAGCGGGGAGCAGACCTAAGCTGCAGTTGGACATCCTTAGTGCTGCTGAGGAGGTAGGAGAGGCTCCCACCACCACCGCTGTACTGGCAGCCATCAGCCTGGCTTGTGGCTGAACAGAGCTCCTCCATGTGGGAGCTCACGGACCACCAGAAGTCAGCTCCTGCATTGAGCGTCTGCCCCCTGGTGGTCAGTGTGTGTCATACTGACCAGTCATTCCCAGTTTTTCTGCTGTTAGGGTCAGTTTGCATATTACCCTTTTACTATATAGGATAGAGGCCTGGTGCACGGGTGGGGGCCAGCTGGTTTGCCCTGAACGGTGTCCTGAATCAGGATGGGGGTCACGCTTGGGTGCCTGGCCAGCCTGACTGAGGGGCTGAGGGCTCTTTTCAGGCTGCCCACACCCCCTTTAGGGTTGGGGTCCCCACTGGGGTGCCTTGACAGCCTGAATGAGGGGCTGATGGCTGTTTTCAGGCTGCCTGCACCCCCTTCAGGGTGGGGGTCCCACTGGGGTGCTTTGACAGCCTGGATGAGGGGCTAATGGCTGTTTTCAGGCTGTCCGCACTCCCTTTAGGGTTGGGGTCCCCACTGGGTTCCTGGCCAGCCTGGATGAGGGGCTGATGGCTGTTTTCAGGCTGCCTGCACCCCATTTAGGGTGAGGGTCGCCACTGGGGTGCCTGTTCAGACTGGATGAGGGGCTAGTGGCTGTTTTTCAGCTGCACGCACACCCTTCAGGATGGGCATCCCCACAGTGGTGCCTGGCCAGTCTGGATGAGGGCCTGAGGGCTGTTTTCAAGCAGGCCAAGCCTGCAACTGGAGCTCCCAGTCTCTCCTTTTTTTCCTTTTTTTTTTATTCTGGGATTTATTAACCTTCTGTAATTGAAACTTTGTTGCAGCTCCAGCTACGAGGCCGGCTTGCTGAAAGCAGGTATCTGGGGTTTGTTTAGCTTCTATAATTGCAACATTGTTGCACCCGGAGCTCAGAGCCGGGCCTCGGCAGGCGGGGAACCTTGGCTTCCTCCATCACTGTAGCAAGCAAGCCTCATGTTCGCTTCAGCTGTGTGGCTGTCAGCCGCCATCTTGGTTTGCAATTAATTTGCATATCACCCTGATTAGCCAATGGGAAGCGTAGCAAAGGTATGGTTAATTACCATGTTTGTCTATTATTAGATAGGATTTGATACTTTTCTTTATTATGCATATTTAATAAAAGGAACATTTAATAATAATTGTACATGTTGAGGGACTTTTGATCAAGATGGCAGAGTATATAAACTCTATGCACACCTTCTCCACAATCACATCAATATTCAACTAAATTATAGAACAAACATCATTGAGAACCTCCTGAAGACTAGCTGAACAGAACTTTTATAACTAAGGATGCAAAGAATAAGCCATGTAGAAACAGTGGAAAGAATGGTGACATGGACCATGATAATCCCACATTCACGGTGTGGAGATTAGAAATCTAGAGTGATATCTCGGCTGCAGAGGTCCCAGCCCCATACCTGGCTCCACAGCTCAGGGTACCAAGACCAGGAAGAGAAGTCCCCATAACATTCGATCCCTTCCCAAGCAGTTCCAGACCCTACTCACCTGGTGGCCAGTTCAGATCACACTACAACACAATCCAACAAGCTCCACAAAATATAAACCTAAAGGTTGGACTAAACTAGCAGGAGAAATGTACTAAAGAGACTTTTTCTCCATGAAGTTATCTCCCATAAAAAGATTGTCTGCTGTAGTCATGGCCAGATCTCATATCCAGTCAGTATAAGAATGAACCCCAGAGGGAGAAAATGGCGACCAGCAGGAAGGTAGGGAGGGAGAGAGTGTGAGAGCACAAGGAAGTGATGGAGGAGTGTGTGGACGTGTGTGGTATGTGTGAATGAGCTAGGGACAGTTAGATTCTGCAGGTCTTCTAAGGGGCTGCTAAACCGGGCAGTCTTAGGCGGCGGAGTCCCGCTCCCTGCATGGACACTCCTGGGAGGCCAGCAAAGGCACGGCGACCACGCCATCTTGGGAAACAGAGCTGCTTGAGACTAGGATCCTGGCCTCAGCACCACCCAGTCTGATCTCAGACGAATACCAGGACCCTGCAGCCACAGGGGACAGAGACCTGTGACCACAGCTACAGACCTGCGGGCACCAAAAGTTCAGATATCCCCGTGGCAAATCCTTGAGTAACAGAGCCCATCCCCCCTTCCCTCAGGCTTGCAGGCAGCGCCAGAGTAACTAACTGATAGACCCACCCCTTGCCGGGCCTCAGCGCTCCAGGAACTTTAGCCTGGAAGTGTGCAAGCACCTTGGAACTGATCCCGTGTAGGGCCAGGTTCAGGAGCCCTGGGCTGGGGGCAATCGCGCGAACCCCAGGAACTGATCCTACATGCACTGCCGGGTTCGGAGCCCTGGGCTGGGAGCAAACAGCGCGAAGCCCAGGAACTGAGCTTGCATGCACTGCCTGCTTCTGAGCCCTGGGCTGGGAGCAATTGCGCGAACACCGGGAAGTTGGCCCGGGTATCACAGGCCCAGGGACCCCGATTCTCTGGGCAGGAGGCAGCACCAAGCACCAGTGACTTGACTGTGTTTCTTATCACCTGCGCCTGAGATCCTGATTTCCTGTGCATTCATACTAAGAGCCAGTGACTCCAATTCCTTGTGCAAGGACACACAGGGACCCTGATTCTCAAGGCAAGGTCATGCGAAGCAACAGAGACTCTGATACTGGATTCTTGGGGAACTCTGACTCCTGGCGCACGCTAGGGGGCTCTGGTTTTCAACAGGCAGGAGGGAGGGGGGTAAGAGATCAACCAAAGGACTTGTATGCATGCATATAAGCATAACCAATGGACATAAGACACTGGGGGGTAGGGGAGGCCAGGGGATTGTCAAGGGCGGGAGAAAAAAAAAGGAGACATGTAATACTCTTTGTAATACTTTAAGCAATAAAAAAAAAAGAATGAACCCCACTGACATACCAACAGCACTATTGGCCCAACTAGACTGTCAAATTACAGTGGGAAAGCTGGGGAGTGTTGAGGGGGGAGGGGGAAGTAAGAGATCAGCCGAAGGACTTGTATGCATGCATATAAGCATAGCTAAGGGACACAAGACACTGGGGGGGGGGGGGTGAGCGCATTTGCCAGGGGGCAGGGGAGGCCGAGGGAAGGTCAATGGGGGGGAAAAAAGGAGACATATGTACTAATATCTGTAATACTTTAAACAATAAAATAAAATTTAAAAAAGAAAAAAAAAACAATATGGGGAACACCATGGAGAACCCAGATCAGGAACCAGAGAGACAGTGCCAATGGATCCCACAGCACACCTTCTACATAAGGCCACTCTTTCAAGACAGGGAGAAGTAGCAGATCAATCTAACATATAGAAAAAACAAAAAAACACATGAATTCAGCCAAAATGAAGATACAAAGAAACATGTCCCAACTGAAAAAACAGGACTAACTCCAGAAAAATAACTAAATAAAATTGAAACAAGTAATCTAGCAGATACAGAGTTCAAAACACTAGTTATAAGGCTGCTCAATGAACTTAGGATAAGAATAGGAGAACTCAGTGAGAACTTCATCAAAGAGATAGATAACATAGAAGTGAGGTAGAAAGCATAAAAAAGAACCAGAGAGGATTGAAGTATACAATAATTAAAAGAACAACGTACTAGGTGGAAACAACAGCAAATTAGATGAAGTAGAAGATTGAATCAATAATCTGGCAAATAAGGTAGTGGAAAATATCCAATTGAAATAGCAAGAATCTACACTAATAAAAGACAAACATACAAATTGACCATACCTTCACTATGCCTTAAGCCATGCCCACCAGCCAATCAGAGCGACTATATGCAAATTAACTCAACCAAGATGGCGGCAGGCAGCCACAGGGCTGGAGAGAGCAGGAGGCTTGGTTGCCCCAATGATGGAGGAAGCCAAGTTTCCCACCTGCTGCGGTGGCTCTGAGCTCCATTCAAAGCAACAAAGTTTCAATTATAGAAGGTAAATAAACCCCAGATACCTGCTTTAAACTGGCTGTGGTCACGGAGCTGAAGCGAGCTGGAAGTTTCCCTCCCACCCGCCCTGGCCAGCTCTGAGCTCCTCTCAAGGCCACAAAGTTTCAATTATAGAAGGTAAATATATCCCAGAATTTAAAAAGAAAAAAGAAAAAAAGGAGAGGCTGGGAGCTTCCGTTGCCGGGGGGGCTTGGCCAACCTGGAAACAGCCCACAGCCCCCTACCCAGACTGGCCAGGCATCCCAGTGGGGACCCGCCACCCTAAAGGGGGTGTGGCCAGCCTGAAAACAGCCATCAGCCCCTCACCCAGGCTGGCCAAACCTCCATCAGGTGAGGGTCCCCACTGGGGGGGGGGGGGGCTTGACCAGCCTGCAAATAGCCATCAGCCCCTAACCCAGGCTGACCAGGCACCCCAGTGGGGACCCCACCCTGAAGGGGGTGTGACCAGCCTGCAAACACCCATCAGTCCCTCACCCAGGCTGGCCAGGCACCCCAGCGGGACCCCCACCCTTATCCGGGACACCCTTCAGGGCAAACCAGCCAACCCCCACCCATGCACCAGGCCTCTATCCTATATAATAAAAGGGTAATATGCAAACTGACCCTAACAGCAGAACAACTGGAAATTACTGGTCACTATGACACATACTGACCACCAGGGGGCAGTTGCTCAGTGCAGGAGCTGCCCCCTGGTGTTCAGTGTGCTCCCACAGGGGGAGCTTTGCCCAGCCACAAGCCAGGCTGCCAGCTGCCAGTACAGCAGTGGTGGTGGGAGCTTCTCAAGCCTCCTCAGCAGCGCTAAGGATGTCCGACTGCAGCTTAGGCCTGCTCCCTGCTGGCAAGTGGACATCCCCCGAGGGCTGTCGGGCTGCCAGAGGGATGTCTGACTGCCAGCTTGGGCCCAATCCCCCAGGGAGTGGGCCTAAGCCAGCAGGTGGACATCCTCTGAGAGGTCCCAGACTGCAAGACGGCATCGGCCGGGCTGAGGGACCCCCCTCCGAGTGCACAAATTTTTGTGCACCGGGCCTCTAGTAATAAGAATAAAAAACAAACGGATACTTTAAGAAAAAACATCAAGTGTACCAATATCACATAATAGAGGTACAAAAAAAGAAAATAAAGAGAGAAAGGGATTAACAACATATTTGAAGAAATACTGATGGGAAATTTTCTGAAACTGGTGAAGGAGATAGACATGTAAGTCCACGAAACATACAGTTCAAAACAAGATGAAGCAAAAGAGGTCCATAACAAGATACATAATAATTAAAATGCCAAAGTTTAAAGACAAAAAGAGAATCTTAAAACTTGCAAGATAAAAGCAGACAGTCATGTACAAGGAAGCTGCTTACTTTACAGAAATTTTGTAGGCCAGAAGGAAATGGCACAAAACATTAAAGGTGACAAAAGTAAATAACTACAAACAAGATTACTCTACCCAGCAAGGTTATTAATGAGAATCAAGAGAGAGATCAAGAGTTTCTCAAAAGAAAAAGCTCAGGGAGTTCATCACCACTAAACCAATGTTAAAACAAATGTTACAGGGACTTCTCTAGTAGAAAAGAAAATATAAAAAATATGACAGTCCAATCAATGCCGCTTTGTCTCTGGATCTGTCCTTGTTCATCAGTTTATGTTGTTCATTATATTCCACAAATGAGTGAGATCATGTGGTATTTATCCTTCTCTGACTGGCTTATTTCACTTAGCATAATGCTCGCCAGTTCCATCCATGCTGTTGCAATTGGTAAGAATTCCTTCTTTTTTACAGCAGCGTAGTATTCCATTGTGTAGATGTACTACAGTTTTCTAATCCATTCATCTGTTGATGGGCACTTAGGCTGTTTTCAAATCTTAGCTATGGTAAATTGTGCTGCTATGAACATAGGGATGCATATATCCTTTCTGATTGGTGTTTCTAGGGCCTCAGAGGGAAGGTAGGGGAGGGTGGGGGTAAGGGGGAGAGATCAACAAAAGGACTTAAATGCAAGCATATAGGCCTAACCAATGGACACGGACAACAGGGGGGTGGGGGCATGAGTGGGGGAATAGGCGGTAATGTGGGGATGAGGACACATATCTAATATCTTAAACAATAAAAAAATATATGTTTATTTAAAAATATATGACAGGAAAATACAGAAAAGAAAAAATTCTAACTGACAAAGGCAAACACTGAGTGAGTAATAGATCAATTAGAAAGCTAGGACAAATGTTAAAAGACAAAACTAAGAAGATCATATGTAATTACTACAATTAATAAAGGAATACAAACAAAAACACATTAACAAAGAAAGTAAAAAATATGGACAAAAACAGTGGCCTTAAATGAACATACATGCTAAAAGCCTCAACAAAATATTAGCAAATGGGATCCAGCAATACATTAAAAATATTATACACCACGATCCAGGGAGATTTATTCTGGTAATGCAAGGTTGGTTCAATATTAGTAAATTAATAAATATAATACAGCAGACAAACAAAATGGAGAATAAAAATCACACAATTATATCAATAGATGCAGAAAAAGCATTCAACAAATCCTGCACCCATTTATGATAAAAATTATCACAAAAGTGGGAATAGAAGAAACATACCTCAATGTAATAAAGGCCATATATGGCAAACCCACAGAAAACATCATACTCAATGGGCAAAAATGAAAAGTGTTCTTCTCTTAAAAACCATAAGATCACGAATAATACAGGGATGTTCCCTGTCACCACTCTTATTTAACACTAGAGGCACAGTGCATGAAATTCATGTATGGGTAGGGTCCCTAGGACTAGCTGGCGATCAGGGATGATCTGTGGGGCAACTGGTGGGGTGATCAGGGAGCCCCCGCTGGCACTCGCCTTGGCTGGCCTGAAGCCTGTGAGCTGAGGGCAGCTTCTGCATTGAATATCTGCCTTCGGTGGTCAGTGCTCAACATAGTGGCCAGTTGTTCCGCCGTTTGGTCGATTTGCATATTACGCTTTTATTATATAGGACTAGAGGCCCGTTACAGGAAGATTCCTACAAGAATAGGGCTTCCAGCTGCTAGAGCGAAGCAAAAAGGGGAGCGAAACCCGCTGAGGTGGGCTTCCCTCGCACTCCGAGCCACTCCTGCTGGGTTTCCCCTCCCGCTCTCAGGCACTGTGGCGGGTTTCTCCTCCCACTCCCAAGCACTGTGGCAGGTTTCCCCTCCAACTCCCAAGCACTGTGGCGGGTTTCCCCTCCTGCTCCCAGCCACTCCTGCTGGGTTTCCCCTCCTGCTCCCAGGCGCTGTGGCGGGTTTCCCCTCCCACTCCCAAGCACTGTGGCGGGTTTCCCCTCCCACTCCCAAGCACTGTGGTGGGTTTCCCCTTCCACTCCCAGGCTCTGTGGCAGGTTTCCCCTCCTGCTCCCAGCCACTCCTGCTGGGTTTTCCCTCCCTCTCCCAGGCGCTTTGGCGGGTTTCCCCTCCCGCTCCCAGGCACTGTGGTGGGTTTCCCTTCCCTCTCCCAGGTGCTTTGATGGGTTTCCCCTCCTGCTCCCAGGCACTTTGGCGGGTTTCTTCTCCCACTCCCAGGCGCTGTGGCGGGTTTCCCCTCCAGCTCCCAGGCCGCTGTGGGGGGTTTCCCATCCTGCTTCCAGCCACTCCTGCTGGGTTTCTCCTCCTACTTCCAGGTGCTCCTGCTGGATTTCCCCTCCCACTCACAGGCGCTGTGGTGGGTTTCCCCTCCCGCTCCCAGGCGCTGCCCCTTCCCCTCCAAGCCGCAGCCCCTCCAGCTCGCAGCCGCTGTGGCTGGGCTTGCCCTCCCACCTCCTGCCTCCCACTTCTGCAGCCTTGGCTCCATTTCTGTCCTCGAGGCCTCTACTTAGCTCCCTTCTGTACCGCTTGGCCTCCATTTTGTCCTCAGTCTTCCCTCGCAACTGGTATATGCAAATTAACCACCATCTTTTAGCTTCTATAATTGAAACATTGTATCTTATGGAGCTGTTGCTTCAGGAGCTCAGAGCTGGGCTGCGGCAGGCAGGGAACATTGGAGTCCTCCGTCACTGGAGCAAGCAAGCCTCATGCTCTGCTTCAGCTGCCTGGCAGCAGGCCGCCATCTTGGCTGCAGTTAATTTGCATATCTTACTGATTAGCCAATGGGAAGGGTAGCGGAGGTACTGCTAATTACCATGTCTCTCTATTATTAGATAGGATAGTACTGGAAGTTCTAGCCACAATAATTGGACAAGAAGAAGAAATAAAAGACATCTAAATTAGAAATGAAGAAGTAAAACTGTCATTATTTGACGATGACATGATATTGCATATAGAGAACCCTAGAGATTCCACCAAAATGTACTAGAACTGATTAATAAATTCAGTAAAGTAGCAGGATACTTTATAAACAAATATCCAGAAATCAGTTGCGTTTTTATACCCCAATAATGAATTCTCACAAAGAAAAACTAAGAAAACAATCCCATTCACAGTTGCTTCAAAAAATGTAAAATACCTAGGAATAAATTTAACCAAGGATATAAAAGTCCTGTATGCAGAAAATTATGACACTGAAGGAAGAAACTGAAGAAGACACAAATAATTGGAAGCATATACTGTGTTCATGGATAGGAAGAATTAACATAATTTAAATGTTCACACAACCAAAAACACTCTATAGATTCCAAACAATTACTATCAAAATACCAATGGCTGGCATGGCTAAATGGTTAGAGTGTTGTCCCATGCAGCAAAGGGTCACAGGTTTGATTCCCAGTCCAGGGCACATACCTGGATTAGAGATTAGATCCCCAGGCCTGGCCACGTGCAGGAGGAAAACAATTGATGTTTCTCTCACATTGATGCTTCTCTTTCTCTCTCTCTCCCTCCCTCCCAATCCCTTTAATACTCTCTAAAAATCGACAGAAAATATTATCATTGGAGGAGGATTAACAAAAAAATACCAATGGCCTATTTCATAGAACTACAACAAATATTCCAAAAGCTTATATGGAACAACAAATGACCCCAAATAGCCATAGCAATCTTGAGAAAGAATAGCAAAGTTGGATGAATCATGCACCTTAATATCAAACTATACACAAGGACATAGTAATCAAAATAGCTTGGCCCTAGCCAGTTCTGCTAGATGGATAGAGTGTTGGCCTGCAGACTTAAGAATCCTGGGTTCGATTCTGGTAAAGGACATGTACCTTGGTTGCAGGCTCAATCCCCAACCCTGAGTGGGACACCTGTGGGAAGCAACAAATTGATGTGTGTCTCTCAAATCAATGTTTCTCTCTATCTCTCCCTCTCCCTTCCACTCTCTAAAATTCAATGGAATAAACATTCTCAGGTGAGGATTAATAAAACAATACAAAACAAAACAAAAAAAAAAGCTTGGTACTAGCATAAAAACAGACATATAGATCAATGGAACAGAATAGAGAGCCCAGAAATAAATCCACACTTTTATGGTCAATTACTATTTGACAAAGGATGCAAGAACATATAATAGGAAAAGATAGTCTATTCAACAAGTGGTATTGGGAAAATTGGACAGAAACATGCAAAAAAAAGAGAAACTAGACCACCTTCTTATACCATACAAAATAATAAATTCAAAATGGATTGAAGACTTAAATTTTAGACTTGAAACCATAAACATCCTAGAAGAAAACATAGGAAGAAAAATCTCAGACATTTCTCATAGCAATTTTTTTCTGATACATCTCCTCAGGCAAGGAAAACAAAAGAAAAAAAAATGTGACTACATCAAACTAAAAAGGTTTTGCACAGCTCAGGAAACATTCAACCAAATGAAAAGACAACCCACTGAATGGGAGAACATATTTGCCAATGATACATCTGATAAGGGGTTAATCTCCAAAATATATAAAGAACTTAACATCAAAAAACAAACAAACAAACAATTCAAATGAAAATTGGGCAAGTGACTTGAATAGACACTTCTCCAAAGAGGACATACAGATGGCCAATAGACATATGAAAAATGCTCAAGGTCGCTAATCATTGAAGAGGTGCAAATTAAAACCACAATGAGGTATCACCTCACACCTGTCAGAATGGCTATCATCAATAAATCAACAAAGGACAAGTGTTGGCAAAGATGTGGAGAAAAAGGGAATCCTCCTGCACTGTTGGTGTGAATGCAGACTGGTACAGCCACTGTCGGAAGCAGTATGGAATTACCTAAAAAAATTAAAAACAGAACTCCCTTATGACCCAGCAATTCCACTTCTGGGAATATATCTGGAGAAACACAAAATTTGAAAGAATATATGCATCCCTATGTTCACTGAACCATAATTTACAAAGAATAACCACGATTTCGAAGCAACCCAAGTGTTCATCAATAGATGAGTACCTAAAACAGCTGTGGTACATTTACACAATGACATACTACCCCTCTGTAAAAAAGAAGGAAATCTGACCTTTTGAGACAACATGGATGGGCCTGGAGAGTATTATGCTAAGTGAAATAAGCCAGTCAGAGGAAGGTAAGTACCGTACGACTTCACTTATATATGGAAGGCAATGAACAAAATAAATTAACAAAATATAAACATACTCATAGATACAGAGAACAGACAGACAGCTGTCAGAGGGGATGGGGATGGGGATGGGGAGGGATTAAGCAAGGAGAAAAAAACTCATAGATACAGACAAAAGTAGGTGCTTACCAGAGGGAATGGGGAGTGGGGGGAGGTAGAAGAGGGTAAAATAAGGATAAATACTGATGGAAGGAGACTTGATTTTGGGTAGTCAACACCCAATACAATACTTGGTTTTGTATTAAAGAATTATACCCCTGAAATGATATAATTTTAATAACCTATGTCACCCCAATAAATTCAATAAAAATTAAAAATAAATAAGTAAAAATAAAAAAGCAAAATAAACAAACAAAATAAAAAACTCATAGATACAGAGGATAAACTGATGGTCACTAGATGTGAGGGGCACAGTGGGAATGGGTGAAAAAGGTGAAAGATATAAATAAGTAAAAAACTGTCAGTTATTTAAAAAAAAGCTACAGGGATGTAAATCAGACAATAAGGAATATGGTCAATAATACTGTACTAACTATGTATAGTGTCAGATGGGTACTAGACTTATAGGGAACTCACTCTGTAAGGTATATAAATGTCTATTCACTACATTGTATACAAATTAATATAATATTGTATGTAAACTGTAATTGAAAAATAATATTTAAAATAGTAATAATAATAATACATTTTTATATTTTAGCTCTGGAGTTCACAAAGATAATTGTTACTAACTTGTTTCAGTGACATTAGATTATTCACAATAGTTCTGTGGTTCAATGTTCTAATATTACAAATGGTTTACACCAGTGGTCGGCAAACCGCGGCTCGCGAGCCACATGTGGCTCTTTGGCCCTTTAAGTGTGGCTCTTCCACAAAATACCACTGTGGGCGCACACGTACAGTGCGATTGAAACCTCGTGGCCCATGCGCAGAAGTCGGTTTTCGGCCTGGGCGAGTCTATTTTGAAGAAGTGGCATTAGAAGAAGTGGGGGATGTCCATAGGGTCAGTCTGGCGACTGGGTGACTGGGCGACTGGTGACGCAGCGCAGGCGGGCCGTGGGATATGCAGCGTAGGGTAAGTACATTGTTTTGAGGTACATTCACTGAGGTCGACCCCTTCCAACTCTCCCATCCACACTCGTCTATCTGAAACAAGTATAAGACGAGTGTGGATGGGAGAGTTGGAAGGGGTCGACCTCAGCGAACATACCTCAATCAGATTGAGGACGTTTTTAGCAAAGGCCAGCTTAGGAGTACCCTAAATAAGTTAGTAACAATGTACCTACCTATATAGTTTAAGTTTAAAAAATTTGGCTCTCAAAAGAAATTTCAATCATTGTACTGTTGATATCTGGCTCTGTTGACTAGTTGCTGGGGTCCAACCCCAGCGGGTCCAGGGGTCCCCAAAGGTGTAGACGGAGTCGGCAAAGAAGGAAGGACACGGAGACAGCGTTCAGTTGATCAGCAGCCTAGCCAGGATCTCTAGCCCGTATCTCCAGAGAGGTTCTGCTTCGGATCTCCAGCGAGGTTCTGCAGCCATGTTCCCTCGCTAGGTTCTCCAGCCAGGTTCTGTCCAGGCTCTCCAGTCAGGTTCAGTGTCCAGGTTCCAGTCAGGTTCTCCTGCCAATCTCTGTAGTCAGGTTCAGTCCAGGATCCCTTGCCATGTTCTCCCGCTAGGCTCTGTCTCTAGGCTCCGAGGCCAGTCCCGGTCCAGGATCCTCTGGCATGCTCTCGCCAGCGAAGTTCTTCTGTCTCTAGGCTCCGTGTAGGTTCTGTCTTCTGAATTCTGTCTCCTGAGTTCTCAGTCTTTCTGTCTTGTTACAACTGTATTTATACCAGTTGATTCAATCCTATCAATCTCTATTACAAAGGTTAGGGCGTTTCTTATCTCCATTCCAGGGAGAAAAGATTATGTAGTTTAAACATGATTGTTCGTAGTTAAAGGGATTAATTACCCGCCTGGCACTTAGTTGAGGGGTTTTATTCCCTCCCTAACTTCAGGGGAAAATCCCTACCTGGGGATTCAACCTTTCTCGGAGAGGTGACCTTGGTTAAAACACAGCGCCAAGAAGGTGAGCAAACATATTAAGAACCATATGCCATATATGCCAGGTCCCTTGAAACAGCAAGCATGGACCGGCTCCCGGCAAATTCCCCCTTTTTTATTTTTTAAAAGCAGGCATTAAAAAGAAAAACCTCAAACGCTCTCTTGTATCCATTTTAAGAGTAGGATTGGCGCTTTCTGCTATTACCTGAGTCCTGATCTAGCACCACAGGGAGAGCTTGCCAATCCTGCACTTTCCCGGGGTGGAAAGGCTGCAGTGGGGTTAAGGATAAGGCTCCTTGGGCCTACCTTCTCCCATGCCTCTACATTTACCTTTCCGGCACCTTTCCTTCCTCAGAAAAGCATGGACGTATTTCTTGTATAAAATGTTCTGTCTGACTGGGAGTAACCTTAATTCCTCTGCTAACAAGCATATATGTTAAAAGATCAATACGGAGT
Organism: Myotis daubentonii; assembly: GCF_963259705.1. Classification (NCBI taxonomy): domain Eukaryota; kingdom Metazoa; phylum Chordata; class Mammalia; order Chiroptera; family Vespertilionidae; genus Myotis; species Myotis daubentonii. The sequence continues at coordinate 92,928,588 of NC_081861.1, read as the reverse complement.
CTTTTTTCTTTAGACTCAGTATGGCACATCTTCTTAATCTAAAGATCAATACAGAGTCTTCTTTCTTTGGACTCAGTATGGCACATCTTCTCAATCTAAGAATCAATACAGAGTCTTCTTTCTTTGGACTCAGTATGGCACATCTTCTCAATCTAAGTTCTGTACTATCCACCTTCTTACCCTACTTATCCTCTATAGGGGGGTCTGTAGTACCCTGGTGGAGTCCTATCCGTCCCGAGTGTGGAGGTTTTCAATGGGGGGGCTTACCTAAGGGAATCCTGTTCCAGGGGTTCCCAAAGGTGTGGACGGAGTCGGCAAAGACTATCCACCCTCTTCCTACGGTGGAGTCTGATCCGTCCCGAGTGTGGAGGTTCTCAATGGGGCAGCTTACCTAAGGGAATCCTGTTCCAGGGGTTCCCAAAGGTGTGGACGGAGTTGGCGAAGACTATCCACCCTCTTCCTACGGTGGAGTCCGATCCATCCCGAGTGTCGGGCGCTTACCTAGGGGTCCCTGTTCGGGCGCCATATGCCGGGGTCCAGCCCCAGCGGGTCCAGGGGTCCCCAAAGGTGTAGACGGAGTCGGCGAAGACTATCCACCTTCTTCCTACGGTGGAGTCCGATCCATCCCGAGTGTGGGGGTTCTCAATGGGGGGTGGGGCTTACCTAGGGGAATCCTGTTCCAGGGGTTCCCAAAGGTGTGGACGGAGTCGGCGAAGACTATCCACCCTCTTCCTAAGGTGGAGTCCTATCCGTCCCGAGTGCGGGGCGCTTACCTAGGGGTCCCTGTTCGGGCGCCATATGCTGGGGTCCAACCCCAGCGGGTCCAGGGGTCCCCAAAGGTGTAGACGGAGTCGGCAAAGAAGGAAGGACACGGAGACAGCGTTCAGTTGATCAGCAGCCTAGCCAGGATCTCTAGCCCGGATCTCCAGAGAGGTTCTGCTTTGGATCTCCAGCGAGGTTCTGCAGCCATGTTCCCTCGCTAGGTTCTCCAGCCAGGTTCTGTCCAGGCTCTCCAGTCAGGTTCAGTGTCCAGGTTCCAGTCAGGTTCTCCTGCCAATCTCTGTAGTCAGGTTCAGTCCAGGATCCCTTGCCATGTTCTCCCGCTAGGCTCTGTCTCTAGGCTCCGAGGCCAGTCCCGGTCCAGGATCCTCTGGCATGCTCTCGCCAGCGAAGTTCTTCTGTCTCTAGGCTCCGTGTAGGTTCTGTCTTCTGAATTCTGTCTCCTGAGTTCTCAGTCTTTCTGTCTTGTTACAACTGTATTTATACCAGTTGATTCAATCCTATCAATCTCTATTACAAAGGTTAGGGCGTTTCTTATCTCCATTCCAGGGAGAAAAGATTATGTAGTTTAAACATGATTGTTAAAGGGATTAATTACCCGCCTGGCACTTAGTTGAGGGGTTTTATTCCCTCCCTAACTTCAGGGGAAAATCCCTACCTGGGGATTCAACCTTTCTCGGAGAGGTAACCTTGGTTAAAACACAGCGCCAAGAAGGTGAGCAAACATATTAAGAACAGTATGCCATATATGCCAGGTCCCTTGAAACAGCAAGCATGGACCGGCTCCTGGCAACTAGTGAGTTTGCCAACCACTGGTTTACACTGTCTTTAACTCAGTGGTTACCAAACCTTTTCTTAAATGGCCAGAAGGCAAATATTTTAGGCTTTGTAAGCTATCCTGTCTCTACCATTACTATTTAATATTACTGTTGTACTGGAAAGGCACCCATGGGCAATACTTAAATAAATAGGTGTGATTTGTTAAAACAAATTTTTATTTACACAAAAAAAAATACACAAAAAACGTAGAGGGCAAGATTTGGTCCAAGGGCCATAGTTTGCTGACACTACCTTATCTTCATAACAACTAAAACAACGTTCTTTTTCATTCCACTGTTCAGTCTCCTCTTTGTAACATCCTTGAGACAGATATTGATAATATTTTTAAGAAGACAAGTCTAAGGCTTGTAGAAAGAAATACAGGAAATACCTTGTCCAAGATCACACAGTTCATAGTGCAAGTTATTAAATTCATTTGTCAAGGGAAATGCAAAATGTCCTGTTGCCTGAAAAGGTGTACATATATAAATGCTAATGTTAAACTTTCTAAGGAATTTGTTCCTTAGAAGACTATTTCTGTAAATCATTTTGGAAAATAAACCAAAAAACAGTCTTAATTTATTCATTACAAAAATATATTTTTCATGTATCAAATTCTTTAAAGAAAAATTCCCTTTCATACTGACTGAGTAAAAGGCCTCAATGGAGGTTTTAAGTGATATCTTTTGATTGCTCTTGGTGAGAAAGACATGGGACTGGGAGGAAATGTTTCTTTCTCCTTCTTAAGCAGCCTCCCAGGAGCATGATACTTGACCACAGGGATAAAGATGCCCAGGTTCTCTGCATCCACAAACAAGGAGGATGAATGGTTTCAGACCAGCCTTGAGGCAGCAGGTGGCCTCTTGTAGCTGAAGACTTACCAATGTTAATCTCATCATCAGTCAGAGTGTCTCCAATAAAATCAAACTGAAAGGACTGCAGAGTCTGGGAAAATTTCTGAACAGCTGAGGAATAATCTGCAAAGAAAACAGGAGAAATGGTCAACACTGTTTTACTTTGACCAATATCCTCATCTCTATTAGGGAAAATAGGAGTAAAGCAAAGGGAAATGCTTCCAGCAGGTAACAACTTACATTGAATGATGTTAAACAAACAAACAAACAAAAAAGACTGCACTGTCTGTAGAAGATTTGAGCAACCAGAACCACACATTAAAGAGGGACAAGGGCAGGTTAGTGAAGTCCTTTTAAGTTATGGAACGTGTTTCATCTTCAATCCCTGTCCTCTTTGACCTGTTTGTTCTACTCAAAGCCCGTAAAAACTTAAGCATTTAGTCCTAACCAGTTTGTCTCAGTGGATAAAGCATTGGCCTGTGGAATGAAGGATCACAGGTTCGATTCCAGTCAAGGGCATATACCTTGGTTGCTGGCACATCCCCAGTAGGGGGTGTGCAGGAGGCAGCTCAAGGGCTCTTCCCATGACAACAGAGACAACATCTGGACGTTTTACATATTAACCAGATGACAGCCTGGGTTGGAATACAATCTGGTAGGGGAACAAGTTTGGCTTGCTCACTGAGTATTCACCAAAGGACCTAAAATAAGGGGCACTGAATGTAAAAACTGAAGGTGGTATGGCCAGACACATGTTTAGGCTTTTTTTTTCTTTTGGTTAATAATTTAGAATTTTATTATATAAAATGTTAATGGTGATATAAAATAAAATCACAATTAGGTACCCATTTGACAAATTATCTTTATTCAAATTTTTAAAATATCACCTCCACCAAGAGGTCCAGCCAAACTATCCCCAGTTGCTACTTCAAGAGTGGTTCTTAGGATCATCATCACCTGGAAGCTCGGTGGAAATACACATTCCCAGGTCACACCCAGATCTGCTGAATCAGAATCTGCATTTTTATAGATTCCCTAGGGCCGTGGTCGGCAAACTGCAGCTCGTGAGCCACATGCAGCTCTTTGGCCCCTTGAGTGTAGCTTTTCCTAAGCCTTAGGAGTACCCTAATTAAGTTAATAACAATGTACCTACCTATATAGTTTAAGTTTAAAAAATTTGGCTCTCAAAAGAAATTTCAGCCGTAACCGGTTTGGCTCAGTGCATAGAGCAGCCGTGGGCAAACTACGGCCCACGGGACGGATCTGGCCCGTTTGAAATGAATAAAACTAAAAAAAAAAAAAGACTGTACCCTTTTATGTAATGATGTTTACTTTGAATTTATATTAGTTCACACAAACACTCCATCCATGCTTTTGTTCCGGCCCTCCGGTCCAGTTTAAGAACCCATTGTGGCCCTTGAGTCAAAAAGTTTGCCCACCCCTGGCATAGAGCGTCGACCTGCGGACTGAAAGGTTCCAGGTTCGATTCTGGTCAAGGGCATGTACCTTGGTTGCAGGCACATCCCCAGTAGGGGGTGTGCAGGAGGCAGCTGATCAATGTTTCTCTCTCATAGATGTTTCTAGCTCTCTATCTCTCTCCCTTCCTCCCTGTAAAAAATCAATAAAATATATTTTTTAAAAAATGAAATTTCAATCGTTGCACTGTTGATATTTGGCTCTGTTGACTAATGAGTTTGCCGACCACTGCCCTAGGGGATTAGTATGCTCTTCAAGTTTGAGGAGCACTGTTCTCACCAAAGTAACTCTTCTAGGAAAACTCAAGTTTGCTGGTTATTTATGGTTCCCTGTTCCTGTTTCTTCATTCACACCTTAGTTTCATTATCCTCCATCTTTACATCTATCAGATACACAGGCCTACTAAGAGTTTTTGCTCTCAGGCTAACAGAAAGTGAGACAATACAAACAATAGTATCTATTCCTTTCAATAAAAAGCTATCTCGGTTTAGCTATCATGATTAAACACAATAAAATGTGTTCAGGCATTTGGCTAGAACAGATTAACCTGTCAATAATTGTATTATCATCTTGTCTATGCCCCTTATTCAGAAACACATATGTTCAGAAGCCTGACCCTTTGAACACACCATTGATGATGATCATGATGGTGGTGATGATGATGATGATGATAATAAAGGTTTTACAGAGGTCAGGGACTGCAGACCTGGTTACCATGCCTTTTCAAATTTCCACAATTTAGAATCACATTTTCCACTTCAAATCTGGGCCTCATAAGTGTGAAAGGAACACATATACCCTGCCCTCCACATTTCATCAGCAAAGAACACAAAACTGGTTCCATGTCTCGAAAACAATCACTTTTCTCTGGCCTTCTTGGCCAGCAGCAAAAAAGGACAAGCCCAGAATTACCCATGTAATCTGTTTCACTCATGAAAATTGAATTATAATATTCATTATATTTCCCTCTCACACATACCAGAATTTTTTAAATGTTATCGGAGCCAAACAACGTACAGTTATTATGCATTTCTCTTTTAGAATTATCTGAGCATTTCATAAACCACAAATAATATGATTTTCAACATTTATAGTATAATGCATACAGTAAGGATGGAGTTACATTCATCCCCCCTTTTTATATGTACCATTTCTTTTTTAATGTTTTTAATGTTTCAATTATAGTTGAAATACATTATTATATTAGTTTCAAGTATAGAACCACTTCTCTTCTCCATACTTCAGGCCTTCAAAACACTACCTTACATATTCACAGAACCTGAAAAAGTTTATGAAAGTCTTTCTACAAACATTCTCATTTATTCTTCCCAACTATCCAAAGGTAGATATTACTATCCTTACCTTATAAACAAACAAATAAGACAATGCAGATAAATCACACTGAGAAATATGAATAACCATAAATTAACTGCTCTTCATGGAAAAGTATTATTTATTCCACCTCTGTACTTTGGAAAGTGTCAGGAAAGACTCATATATTTTAGATAAATGAGTTGGGTAAATTCTGGACACCAAAGAATCAACTGATAACCTAGAAATGCTTGTCATGTACAGGACATTTATTTTCTTATCATCCTTATAATAAATGCATCATTCCAAGGCATGTAAACTAATCATTTTATCCTCCCAAATGCTTCCTTATCCCTGTCTACTAATCCACTATGCCACAATTTTTCATACTATATTTGAGGGTTCTCTCTCCATCACCTTCTAATTTAGTCATGTGTCTTCTATAATATTTTTCCTCTCCTTTTCCTTACTCATTCCAGATGACACTTTTTTAGGAAATTGAAAATCTCTGTGAATGAGGTAGACTATAAGAGGATTAATTGGTACAGTAATTAACTAATGTTATATAAATACCAATTTTCTTTCTACCCCTATACTTTTCTATGGAATCATATAGAATATACTTTTATGTCTAACGTATTTAGGTCTACAACATGTCTTAGAAATACACCTACATAAAAAAATAAAATAAAACAGAAGCTATTGGAACCAACATTGTAGGAGATGTGTAAAACAGTAAGAGGTTCACTGCAACCAACCAAAGAAAAATATATATTCAAAATGGCAGGAAAGATTTTTGGTGTTTTCACTAGCCCTTACTGCCCTCATGGCATAGTGGGGTCTTGGGTTTAAGCAAGTAGCAGTCTGTTTCCCAATTCCAGACCTCAAACCATAGGAAGCAGAGCAGACTTTATTTACAAGTTATTGTGTACATCTATTCTAACCTGTCTGGAAGTTCCTTAAAAGGCTGATCCAAGCTGGTCATCTCAGCTTCATATAGAATGTCAGGCAGGGGATGAAATGGACACTGCTCATAAAAGATACAAGGTGACTACAAACCTACTATATTATCTTGCTAAGGGCTGTCATGCCAACATGGCATAAATTGGGTGGCTTAAACAATAAAAATTAATTTTATCACAATTCTGGACACTAGAAGTCTGATATTAAGGTGTCAACAGAATTAGTATTTTCTAAGGCCTCTCTCCTTGGCTTATAAATGGCCATCTTCATTCTGTATCTTCTCATGGTCTTCCTACTGTGTGTGTCTGTGTCCTAATCTACTCTTCTTATAGAAAACCATACATGCACAGCTGGCGTGGCTCAGTAGTTGAGTGTCAACCTTTGAACCAGGAGGTCATGGTTCGATTACCCATCAGGGCACATGCTGGAGTTGCAGACTTGATCCTCAGTGTGGGGAATGCAGGAGGCAACCAATCAATGATTCTCTCTCATCGTTGATGTTTCTCTCTCTCTCTCTCCTTCTCCGTTCCTCTCTGAAATCAATAAAAAATATATATATATATTTTTTAAAAGAAAACAAGTCATGTTGGATTTGGGTACACCCATATGACCTAATTTACCTTAACTGCCACTTGTAAGGCCCTATCTCAAAATAGAGTTATAACATGAAGTTACTAGTAGTGGGGTTAAGACTTCAACATACTAATTTTGAGGGACACAATTCAGCTGATAATAGCCAAGATTATGGGGGCAAGAGATAATCAGTGGAGACATATAATATACGATCTAAAGCACATAGGAGAAGATAGCGTGAGAATCTTTGGGAAATTATGACATTCAAGAGCAGCCAAATATATGGGAGAAATTTAGAAAGACATGTATATGCCAAGGAAAGATACATGCTCAAAAAAGAAGAACCTTTTACCTCAGGCTGTTCCCTAGGCTCAGAGCCTAACTAAATGGTGGAGCACCCCAGCAAGCACAAAGCCAAACTAAAAAGACTAGAAAAAGAGGCTGGTTTGTCTTTTTTTCTTTTCTTATGTACATTTTGTTTGCTTGTTTCTTTGTTTCATTGATCTCCTAGAATTCAAGGAAATCTCTGTCAAAACATGAGCTGAAAACAGCTAAAAGAATGCTTTTCAGTGATCACACATGACAAGAAATAGTAATTGCAAAAATAGTTTGTAAATGTCTCAAAACAAATGAACTGCAACAGCCTTTAAAAATCAAAAATTTTTTTAAATTTAAAAACAACAAACTATAGAAATGGGAGAATCTAATCTGATTTCCTGTGTTGCCACATTATAATAAAATGCCCAATTTTCAACAGAAATTAAAATCACAAAGCATAAAAAGAAACAGGAAAACAAATCTCATTCAAAGAAACAAAATAATTGACAGAAACCAGAAGACATTGAACTTAGTAGAAAAAGATTATAACAGTTGTCTTAAATATGCTCAAAAGCTAAGGGAAAACAGAAAAAAAGAATTAAATGGAATAAGGAAAACAATATTTCAATGAAATAAGAATGTTAACAAAGGTGAGAATCATAAAATGAAAACAAAAAGGATATTATATGTTAATAAAAGGGTCAATTTACCAAGAAGATATAAAATTATGAACATATATGCAGCAAATATCAGAGCCCTAAAATATATGAACAAAATTGTACAGGATTAAAGGGAGAAATAGATAGCTCTGCAATGATATTTCTGATAATAGATAGAATCAGACATAAGTAAAAAAAAATAGAGTACTTAAAAACACGATAAACCAATTGGACATAAGTGACGTATAAAGAAGACCCCATGCCACAACAGAATGCATATTTTTTGAAGTGTACACTGAACATTCTCCAGGATAGACAGTGTGTTAGGCCACAAAACAAAATTTAATAAGTTTTAAAGGATTGAAGTCATACAAAATATCTTTGCTGATCAAAATGGAATGAAATTAGAGATTAATAATAGAAAGAACACTGGAAAACTCACAAATGTGTGGAAATTAAAAAGCACACTCTCAAACAACCAATGAGTCAAATAAGAAATCAAAGTAAATTAGAAAACAACTTCAGATAAATGAAAACAAATAAACAAAAAATATATCCAGGCAGTGAAAAAGCAGTGCTAAGATGAAAATTTATAATTAAAAGTGAATACATTAAAAAAGAAAAAAAATACCTCAAATAAATAATCTAACTTTGTACATTAAGGAACCAGAGAAAGAAAAGAAACCTAAACCCAAAGACAGCTGAATGAAGGAAATGAAGAACAGAAAACAATATAGAAAATTAACAAGATGAAAAGTTGTGAGGCTGGCCTTGACTGGTTTGGCTCAGTGGATAGAGCGTTGGCCTGTGGATTCAAGGGTCCCAGGTTCGATTCTGGTCACGGGCACCAAAAAAAACTAATAATAATAAGTTGCGAGGCTGTGTGGCTCAGGGTCTCCCTCCCTCCTTCCTGTAGGCTTTTCCCTTCCCGGTCTCTCTGATAGTAGGAGCTTTAGCAGCCTAACCAGGTGCCTGCTGCCCACTGCATCTGGGAGAATCTATGAAGCCCTTCCAGAGGTGGACTCTTTCCCAACGGACACATTGTTGGAACTTTTTCTTAAGGAGAGAAAAGTATTGGTAGGTTTAGGATTTGGGGGAGAAACAAAATAGCATAGCCTAGAAAAAAAATTAGCAAAATTAACAAACCTTTAGCTAGACTGAATGAGAAAAAGTAGAGAAGACTCAAATTACTCAAAACAGAAATGAAAGCGAGAACATTACTAGCAATTTTACAGAAATAAAAAGGATTATGAGAGAATACTATAAATACTACCAACTTAAATCACTTAAATGAAAAGGCATGAACGGAAGTGGGGTGGGGGGGCAATGGGGGGGATAAGGACACATACGTAATAGCTTAATCAATAAAGAAAAATTTTTTAAAAAATGAAAAGGGGAAATTCCTAGAAATATACTATCTAAACTGAGCCATGAAGAAATAGAAAATCTGAATAGATTGAATCTGTTACCAAAAACCTCCCAACAAAGCAGAGCTCGATGAGATGATTTCACTATTCAATTTTACCAAACATTGAAAGAACACCAGTCCTCAAGAGTGGGTAATACTTCCTAACTAATTGTATGAAGCAAACATTACTCAGATACCAAAGCCAGGAAAAAAAAAGAGTACAAGATAGAAAAACTACAGACAAATATCCTTTATAGATAGCAATGCAAAAATTCCCAAGAAAATAACAAACCGAATCAAGAAACATATTAAAAGGATCAAGTTATATAACTATGTGCAATTTGATCCCAGAATGTAAAAGTGGTTCAATATACAAAAATCAATCACTGTAATACATTATATTAATAGAATGAATGGGGGAATCTCATGGTATCTCAATTGATGCAACAATTTTGATAAGATTTGAACACTTTTTCATGATAAAAGAAAACACTCAATAAACTTGGACTAGAAGATAGCTTCCTGAATCTGATAAAGGCCATATATTAAAAACCCACAGCTAACATCATACTCAATGATAAAAATCTAAAATCTTGCCCAGCCGGTGTGGCTCAGTGGTTGAGCATTGACCTATGAACCAGGAGGTCATGGTTAAGTTCCCAGTCATGGCACATGCCCAGGTTGCAGGCTCGATCCCCAGTGTGGGGCATGCAGGAGGCAGCCGACCAATGATTCTCCTTCATCACTGATGTTTCTATCTCTCTCTCTCCCTCTCCCTTCCTCTCTTAAGTCAATAAAAATATATATTAAAAAAATCTTATCCCCAAAGGGAAAGAATAAAAGAAGGATTCTAATTTTTGCCACTTCTATATAACATACATTTCAAAGTTCTACACAGAGCAATGAAGCAAAAAAAATAAATAAATTCAAATTGGAAAGGACAAAGTAAAATGATCTCTGTTCTCAGATGACATGATTGTATATGTAGAAAATACTAAATATTAACAAATATACTATTAGAGCTAATAAACTTAGCAAAGTCACAGGATTCTAAATCAACACACACACACACACACACACACACACACACACACACAGTTGTATTTCTATACACTAATAATAAACAATTTGAAAAGTAGATGATGAAAACAACTGCATTCATAATACCTTTAAAAACAATAAATACTTCAGAATAAATTTAACCAAAGAGGCAAAAGACATGTACAATAAAAACTACAAAACATTGATGAAAGAAATTTAAAAAAAAAAAACATAAACGAATGGAAAGACATCCATGTTCATGGATTGAAAGACTTAATGCTAAGATGACAATACTACCTAAAATGACCTACAGAGCCCTAGCTGGTGTGGCTGAGTTGGTTGGGCATTGTCCCATGAACCAACAGCCAGGGCACATGTCTGGGTTGTGGGCTCAATCTAGAGTACAGGGCATGCAATTCCTTTCAAAATCTCAATGATGTTTTATAAAGAAATAGAAAACTCCGTTCTAAAAAAAATAAATAGGAATCTCAGGGGAACCCAAATAGGCAAAACAATCCTAAAAAGGAAGAAAAAAGTTGTCCAACTAATAATTCCTGATTTCAAAACTTGCTATAAAGTAACAGTAATCAAAATAGTGTGGAATTGGAATAAGAACAGTCATTTAGACCAATGGAACAGAATAGAGGACCAAGAAATGAACCCTACACAGATGGTCAATTGATTTTCAAAAATGGTGCTAAGACTACTAAGTGTGGAAAGGTATCATCAACAAATGGTCCTGAGAAAACTATACATCCACAGGTAGAAAAAAATGAAGTTGGATCTGTACTTTAGGCTATATAAAAAATTACCTTCAAATAGAATAAAGAAACACCCAGCCCCAGCAGATAGAGCCACAATCTGTGGATTGCTAATATCTCCAAACATGGTACTCAGGTCTATTCAGAAACAGTGTCTGACACTGTCCTGCACTAGAAATTGGGAGTCATAGCAGATCAACCTAATACAACACAAACCCAAATAGGCAGCCAAAATGGGAAGACCATCCCCAAACGAAAGAGTAAGAGAATTCTCCAGAAGAGCTAAATGAAATGGAGATAAGAAATTTGTAAGACATAGAGTTCAGAATAATGATGTTAAAGATGCTCAACAGCATGAGTAAAGATAAAGTAACTAAGGAGAATGACATAGCACTAAGAAGAATACAGTGGGGAGAGAGAAAGATGGCGGATGGCAGGACGGAAGTGAAGGAGAGGATGTGAGTGAGTGAGTGAGTGAGTGGATGAAAGAAGAGTGTGTGGATGTAGTGTGAGAGAGAGAGAGAGAGAGAGAGAGAGAGAGAGAGAGAGAGAGAGAGTTAAATCCAGCAGGAGCAGCAGGGGCTGGCAGACCAGGCTCTCTTGGACAGGGAGAAACTACCACCACTGTGGGCACTCCCCAGACTGCGGTACTCCGGCACGGAGCCTACTTCATCTTAAAGAGGAGAGCGGCCTCTTCTAGGAACTCATCAGCACCATCACCCAGATAGGCGTTGGACACTGCCCATGACCCAGCAGCCACTCCAACCAAAATCCTGCTGCCCCACCCGCAGACCTGCAGACCCTGGGACCTCTACCTCCAAAGGTGCACCACTCCCACAGCAGTAAGTGCAACTTCCCCCCTTCCCAGCAGCAGACCTCAGGATACCACATTCGCATTTCCAACATTCACCCATTTCCAGCCCTCAGACTTCCAGAGCACACCATTACAAAGGAAGCTTTTGGGAGCTACTGTGACCCCCCCTGTGTGTTATTTTTGTACAGAAACAGGCGCGCTGCCCCACAGTAGAAATTCTGAATTCCCTCTTCCTGAATAACTGCCCACAAACAACCCAGCTGCGCAACTTCAGCACCAGTGCCCCTCAGAGTGTGTCAGAGCTCTGCGAAGGCAAAGGCACTGCTACAGTAGCACATTTGCAAGGAGAAGGCCCCCTGAGACCATCTATCCACAGGGTGGTCTGGGGAGCTGCAATGAGCCCTGGCTGGGTGTGATCTTGGACAAACAGGGATGCACTCCCCCAGCAGTAGAAATTCTGAATTCACTCATCCTAGACACCAGTCCACAGATGCCTTGATTACGTGGCTTCAGTGCCAGGGCCCTTCAGAGTGCTTCATTGCACTGCCACTCTGGTGAATGCACGGGGGGTGCCCCTGTGAGCTGTCACTGGGAGCGTGCACCTATCCACCACAGGTGCAGCAGCAAAAACTGAGTCTTCCCACACCACAGCTGCAGAACTCTGGACACTAGAGGCACACACTTTGCCAGCACGCGGGCCTCCCAAGCCAACCCCTCCACAGGAAGCTCTTGGGAGCTGGTGTGAACCCTGTTGGGCATGCACTTATACAAACAGGGACACACTGCTGAGCTGTAGAAATGCTGAATTCCCTCTTCTGGGATAACTGACCACACACACAGCAATCCCGTGACTTCAGCACCAGGGGCCTTCAGAGAGCGTCAGTACACCCTGCTGGCAAATGCACCATAGGTACCCCTATAAGCCACCACTGGGGGCGCGTGTATACAAACATGGGTCAGCAGCAAAAGGTGAATCTGCCCGCCCAAAAACTACAGAACTCTGGATACCACAGTCACGCCTTTCCAGAGAACAGGCCTCCTGAACTGCACCACCCCAACAGACAGTTCCTGGGTGCCACTGTGAATCCCCACTTGGCACGCATGATTTCAACAAAGGGTGCAAGACAGCAAAAATTGGGACACCCCCCTCCAAGGCTGCTGCATTCTAGACACCACAGTTGTGCCATTTCAGCATGCAAGCCTACATCAAAAGAACACAAATAGCTCAAGTAGGGAGCTACGTTACATTACCAAGCCCAGGAGACTTGAAAGATCACACCAGTAGCACCATCCCTAAAAGGACCTGGGTAGCAAATCAAACAGATCTACAATTAAAACATTACAGCAAAACATGGGAAGACAAAAAAGCAATCCCCAAAGGAAAGAAAAAGAAGTTCGCCAAAAAGGTAGTTAAATAAATTGAGGCTAGTAACATATCAGAGAAAAAAATTCAGAGTAATGGTTATAAGCAGGGGGTCCTCAAACTTTTTAAACAGGGGGCCAGTTCACTGTCCCTCAGACCGTTAGAGGGCCGGACTATAGTTTAAAAAAAAAAACCATGAACAAATTCCTATGCACACTGCACATATCTTATTTTGAAGTAAAAAAACAAAACGGGAGCAAATACAATATTTGTATTTGCATGTGGCCTACGGGCCCTAGTTTGAGGACCCCTGGTTATAAGGATGCTCAAAATGCTGGATGACAAATACACACAACTCAATGACAAATACACACAACTCAATGACAAATATACACAACTCAATGGGAATTATAGGAGCTGAATGAGAATGTCACCAACATGAAAAAAAAGAGGAACTGAAGAACAACATAGCTGCAATAAAGAACACAATGTAAGGCTTAAACAGTAGACTAGAAGAGGCTGAGGACCGCATCAGCGAATTAGAAGACAAGGTAGCAAAAAACACGCAAACACAGCAGAAACTGAAAAGAAAATTTAAAAAGCAAGAAGTGGACATAAGGAAGCTTTGGGACAACACAAAACGAAACAACATTTACATAATAGGGGTACCAGAAGGAAAGGAAGAGAAGCAAGAAATAGAAAACCTGTTTAAAGAAATAATGACAGAAAACTTCCCTGATATTGGCAAGAAAAAAAACTACGCAAGTCCAAGAAACACATAGAGTCCCAAACAAGATGAACCCTGAAAGACCGACACCAAGACACATCATAATTAAAATGGCAAACACCAACGACAAAGTAAGAATCTTAAAGCTGCCAGAGAGAGACAGAAAGTTACCTACAAGGGATCTCCTATTAGGATATCAGATGACTTCTCAACAGAAACACACGAGGCAAGAAGGGAATGGAATGAAATATACAAAGTGATGCAAAGCAAGGGACTGAACCCAAGAATACTATACCCAGCAAGGCTATCATTCAAAATTAAAGGTGGAATGAGGAGCTTCACAAAATAAAAGGGCTAAGAGAGTTTATTACCACCAAGCCAGCAATGAAAGAAGTGCTTAAGGGGCTGCTGTAAAAATAAGAAACAGAAAGGCAAGAAGAAACACAAACATTAAGAAGAAAAATAATGAAAACAAATACTTAACAATAATAACATTAAACGTAAATGATTAAATGCTCCAATGAAAAGACAAAGGGTAGCTGAATGGATAAGAAAACATGAACCATATATTTTCTGTATGCAAGAGACACACCTCAGAACAAAGGATTCACACAGACTGAGAAGGAAAGGGTGGAAAAAATTTTTTAAGGCAAATGGAAATGAAAAAAACCTAGGGTTGCAATACTTATATTTGACAAAATAGACCTCAAAGTAAAGGCCACAACAAGAGATAAAGAAGGCCACTACATAATACTAAAGGGAGCAATTCAACAAGAAGATATAACTTTGGTAAACATATATGCACCCAATACAGGAGCACCCAAATACATAAAACAACTTTTGGAAGATATCAAGGGAGAGATCAATAGCAATACAGTCATAGAAGGGGACTTTAATACCCCACTGACACCACTGGATAAATCTTCTAAACAAAAAATCAGCAAAGAAACAGCAATCCTAAATGACTCATTAGATCAGATGGACTTAATTAACATCTTCAGAATATTTCACCCCAAAGCTACAGAATATACAGTCTTCTCCAGTGCACATGGGAAATTTTCAAAGATAGACCACATATTAGGACACAGGCAAAGTCTCTTCAAATTCAAGAGGATAGAAATCATAACAAGCATCTTCACAGATCACAATGGCATAAAACTAGAAATCAACTACAATAAAAACAATGAAAAAAAATTGAACACTAGGAGGCTAAATAGCATGCTATTAAACAATGATTGGGTTATCAAAGAGATCAAAGAAGAAATAAAAAGCATCCTGGAAACAAATGACAATGAAAACACAACAATCCAAAATCTATGGGACACAATGAAAGCAGTCCTGAGAGGGAAGTTCATAGCTTTACAGGCATACCTCAAAAAACAAGAAAAACTGGTAATAAATTACCTAATCTTGCAACTTAAAGAATTAGAAAGAGAGCAACAAGAAAAGCCCACAGGATCCAGAAAGAAGGAAATAATAACAATCAGAGCTGAAATAAATGACACAGAGACCAAAAAGACAATACAAATGATCAATAAAACCAAGAGCTGGTTCTTTGAAAGGACACACAAGATTGATGAACCTCTAGCCAGGCTCACCAAGAAGCAAAGAGAGAGGACCCAAATAAACAAAATCAGAAATGAAAGGGGTAAAATAACAAGAGACCCCAGAGAAATACAAAGCATTGTTAAAAAATACTATGAACAACTCTATTCCAAAAAACTAGACAACCTGGAGGAAATGGACATATTCCTAGAAAAATACAACCTTTCAAAATTCAATCAGGAAGAATCTAAAAACCTGAATAGGCCGATAACTATGGAAGCAATTGAAGCAGTCATCAAAACACTTCCAGCAAACAAAAGCCCAGGGCCAGACAGCTTCACAGGGGAGTTTTGCCAAACATTCAAGTA
The DNA here is from genome assembly GCF_963259705.1 of Myotis daubentonii. Lineage (NCBI taxonomy): Eukaryota > Metazoa > Chordata > Mammalia > Chiroptera > Vespertilionidae > Myotis > Myotis daubentonii. Next base: position 92,912,808 of record NC_081861.1, on the reverse strand, counting down.
ACAACTAAAAGCTATCCTCCTCAGACTATTCCAAAAAATTCAAGAGGAAGAAACACTTCCAAGCTAATTCTATGAAGCCAGCATCACCCTAATACCAAAACCAGATAAAGATAACACAATGAAAGAGAATTACAGGCCATTATCCCTCATGAACATAGATGCCAAAATCCTTAACAAAATTCTAGCAAATCGGATCTGGCAGTACATGAGAAAGATCATATACCATGACCGAGTAGGTTTTATTCCGGGAATGCAAGGATGGTACAATATCCACAAATCAATAAACGTAATATATCACATAAACAAATTGAGAGATAAAAATCACAGTCATATCAATTGATGCAGAAAAAGCATTTGACAAAATTCAGCACCCTTTCTTTTTTTTTTTTTTTTTTTTTTTTTTTGTTTCTTTCTTTTTTTTTTTTTTTATTTTATTGCTTAAAGTATTACAAAGGGTATTACATATGTATCCATTTTATCCCCCCGCCCTAGACAGTCCCCTAGCCTCCCCTATCACCCAGTGTCTTATGTCCATTGGTTATGCTTATATGCATGCATACAAGTCCTTTAGTTGATCTCTTACCCCCCTACCTCCTGCCCCCCAACCCTCCCCAGCCTTCCCGCTGCAGCTCGACAATCTGTTTGAGGCAGCTCTGCCTCTGTATCTATTATTGTTCAAAAGTTTATAATGGTCTCTATTGTCCACGAATGAGTGAGATCATGTGGTATTTTTCCTTTATTGACTGGCTTATTTCACTTAGCATAATGCTCTCCAGTTCCATCCATGACGTTGCAAATGGTAAGAGTTCCTTCCTTTTTAGAGCAGCATAGTATTCCATCGTGTAGATGTACCACAGTTTTCTAATCCATTCATCTACTGATGGGCACTTAGGCTGTTTCCAGATCTTAGCTATGGTTAATTGTCAGCACCCTTTCTTGATAAAAACGCTCAGCAAGGTGGGAATAGAAAGATGATACCTCAACATAATAAAAGGCATATATGACAAACCCAAGGCAGAACATCATAATCAATGGGCAAAATCTAAAACCATTTCCCCTAAGCACAGGATAAAGACAGGAATGCCCACTCTCATCACTCCTGTTCAATATAGTACTGGAGGTACTAGCCATTGCCATCAGACAAGAAGAAATAAGAGGAATTCCAATTGGAAAAGAAGAAGTAAAACCGTCCTTATTCACGGATGACATGATACTGTACATAGAAAAGCCTAAAGACTCCATCAAAAAATTATTAGACCTAATAAATGAATTCGACAATGTAGCAGGATACAAAATTAATGCCAAGAAATCTATGGCATGTCTATACACCTATAGTGAACTTACAGAAAGAGAGACTAAAAAAGCAATCCCATTTACCATCAGACCAAAGAAATTAAGATACCTAGTAATAAACTTAACTATGGAAGTAAAGGACCTGTGAATGGGAAACTACAGGACATTGAAAAAAGACATAGAGGAAGACATAAACAGATGGAAGAACATACCGTCTTCATGGATTGGGAGAATCAACATCATTAAAATGTCCATACTACCGAAAGCAATCTATAGATTCAATGCACTCCCCATTAAAATACCAACAGATCTAGAAAGAACTCTCCAAAAATTCATCTGGGGGGTGGGGGGGACGAATAGCTGCAGTGATCCTGAGAAAGAAAAACAAAGTGGGAGGGATCTCAATACCAGATATCAAGATGCATTACAAAGCCTCTGTTCTCAAAACTGCCTGGTACTGGCACAAGAACAGATATATAGATCAATGGAATAGAATAGAGAACCCAGAAATCGACCCAAACCAATATGCTCAATTAATATTTGACAAAGGAGGCAAGACCATACAATGGAATCAAGACAGTCTTCAATAAATGGTGCTTGGAAATTTGGTCAGACACATGCAAAAAATGAAACTAGATCACCAACTTACACCATACACAAAAATAAACTCAAAATGGATAAAGGACTTAAATGTAAGATGGGAAACAATAAAAATGTTAGAGGAATCCAAAGGCACCAAAATTTCATACATATGCCAAAGCAATTTCTTCACTGATACCACTCCTAGGACAATGGAAATTAAAGAGAAAATAAACAAATGGGAGAACATCAAAATAAAAATCTTCTGCACAGCAAAAGAAACCACAAACAAAACAACAAAAAGGCCACTGCATGGGAGAACATATTTGCCAACGATATCTCTGATAAGGGTTTAATCTACAACATTTACAGGGAACTCTTACAACTTAATAAAAGGATGACAAACAACCAAATAAATAAAATGGGCAAAGGACCTCAATAGATACTTTTCAAAAGAAGACATAAGGAAGGCCAAGAGACATATGAAAACATGCTCCAAATCACTAATCATCTGAGAGATGCAAATCAAAACAACAATGAGGTACTATCTCACACCTGTCAGAATGGCTATCATCAACAAATCAACAAATGACAAATGCTGGAGAGGATGCAGAGATAAAGGAACGCTCGTGCACTGCTGATGGGATTGCAGACTGGTGCAGCCACTGTGGAGAACAGTATGGAGTTTCCTCAAAAAACTAAAAATGGAACTTCCATTTCACCCAGTGATCTCACTTCTAGGACTATATCCCAAGAAATCAGAAACACTAATCAGAAAGGATATATGCACCCCTATGTTCATAGAATTCACCATAGCTAAGATTTGGAAACAGCCTAAGTGCCCATCAGGAGATGAGTGGATTAAAAACTTTGGCACATCTACATAATGGAATACTATGCTGCTGTAAAAAGGAAGGAACTCCTACCATGTGCAACAGCATGGATGGAACTAGGGAGCATTATGCTAAGTGAAATAAGTCAGTCAGAGAGGGATAAATATCACATGACTTCACTCATTTGTGGATTATAATGAACAACATAAACCAATGAACAGGAATAGATCTAGAGACAGAGAAGCATCGATCAGACGCTCAAACATCAGGGGGAAGGCAGGGGAGAGTGGGACTAAGGGGGAGAAATCAACCAAAGGACTTGTATGCATGCATATGAGCATGACCAATGGATACAGACACTGGGGGGCGTGAAGGCATGAGTGGGGGGATAGAGAGGCAATGGGGGAATAAGGATACATTTGTAATACCTTAATCAATAAAGGAGAAAAATTTAAAAATACAGTGGGGAGGAATACACAGCAGATTAGGGGAAACCAAGGATCAGATTAGTGAATTAGATGACAAGGTAGAAAAAATTAATCAGAGAACCAAAAAGAAAAACCAATTAAAAAAACAGGAGGACAGTTTAAGGGAACTGTGGGACAACATGAAACATAACAGTATATGCATGATAGGAATTCGAGAAGGAGAAGAAAGTGAGCAAGGGATAGAGAAATTATTTAAAGAAATAATGGCACCTAAACTGGTAGAGAAAAAAGTCACACAAGTTCAAGAGACATAGAGAGTCCCAATCAAGAAGAACCCAAACAGGCCCACGTCCAGACACATCATAATTGAAATGCCAAAAATTAAAGACAAAGAGAGACATTTAGACAGCAAGAGAAAAGCAATTTGTTACCTATAAAGGACCTTCCATAAGGCTGTCTGCTGATTTCTCATCAGAAAGTCTACAGGCCAGGAAGGAATGGCATGAAGTATTCAAGGTAATGACAAGCAAGAATCTGAAACCAAGATTACTATTTCCAGCAAGACTATCATTCAAAATAGATGATGAAATAAAGAGCTTCCCAGATTAAATTTAAAAAAAAACGCTAAAGCAGTTTGTCACCACCAAATGAGCACTGGAAGAAATGCTAAAGGGACTGCTGTAATGAGAAGAAATGGAGAGAGAGAGAGAGAGAGAGAGAGAAACATAGGCATAAAGAATTAAAATGTCAAAAAATAAGTACTTATATATACTAATAATAGACGAATATGTAAATTGACCATCTCTTCATGACACCCACCGCCAATCAGGAGTGAGTATGCAAATTAACCCCCCAAAAATGGCAGACCTGTGGGCAGCACACACACATACACACAGGCGCCGAGCAGCTGGGGTCCTGGGGACACCACTGGAGTGTCCGGTCCTGTCAGCCCGGCCTGGGGGCAGCTGAAGTTTCCAGTCCTTTTTGTTTCTGCAGCCCCTGGACCAGAAGCAAAAACCAAGAGCATGGGGAGCACTAGGAATTCTGGGAATTGTAGTTCTGGTGTTAGCCCCTGGACCAGAAGCAGAAGCCAGAGCTTGGGGTGGACCAGGAATGCTAGGAATCATAGTTCTGGTGGCAGATGTGTTGTGAGATCTCCTAGACCCGTGGTCAGCAAACTGGCTCGCGAGCCACATGCGGATCTTTGGCCCCTTGAGTGTGGCTCTTCCACAAAATACCACAAAATACCATGTGCAGGCACACACATACAGTGCGATTGAAACTTCGTGGCCCATGCACAAAAGTTGGTATTTTGTGGAAGAGCCACACTCAAGGGGCCAAAGAGCCGCATGTGGCTAGAGAGCCACATTTTGCCAAACCGCAGTTTGCCAACCACTTTCATAGACGAGTGGTTCTCAACCTTCCTAATGCTGCGACCCTTTAATACAGTTCCTCATGTTGTGGTGACCCCCAACCATAAAATTATTTTCGTTGCTACTTCATAACTGTAATTTTGCTACTGTTATGAATCGTAATGTAAATATCTGATATGCAGGATGTATTTTCATTGTTACAAATTGAACATAATTAAAGCATAGTGATTAATCACAAAGACAATATGTAATTATATATGTGTTTTCCGATGGTCTTAGGCAACCCTTGTGAAAGGGTTGATCAACCCCCAAAGGGATCGCGACCCACAGGTTGAGAACTGCTGTCCTAGACACTAGAGAAAAGTGAGCCTGGAGGAAGTTACTGTTGCAGGTGGAGGATGGAGGGAAAGCAAAGGTGAGAAACATAAGTAAAGTCAGAGTGTCAAGTAGAAATTAAAAAGAAGGTATCCTGCAACTTCTAGGAAATCTCCACCAATGGAGAAAAGAAAAAAAAAAAAAGCCCTCTACTATTCTGTGAGCACAAAACCAAACTGGGTTGGGGTCTCAGACAATTTGTTCATATGATTACAAAGACAAACAGAAACTCCTGGATTGGAGAGGGCTCCCCTGAGGGCTCCCAGATTGGAGAGGGTGCAGGGCGGGCTGAGGGACCCACCCCACATGCACAAATTTCGTGGATCGGGCCCCCAGTCAATAATAATGTTAAATGTAAAGGAATTAAATGCTCTAAACAAAAGACATAGTGTAGCTGAATGGATACAAAAACATAACCCAACTATATGCTGTCTACAAGAGACCCACTTTAGAAAAAAGACTCAGATAGGATGAGAGTGAAGGAATGGAAAAAAAATTTTTATGCAAATGGAAATGAAAAAAACCTGGAGTGGCAATAGTCATATCTAACAAAATAGACTTTATAATGAAGGCCACCACAAGAGACAACAAAGGTCACTACATAATACTAAAGAAATTGTTCCAACAAAAGAATATAACCCTAGTAAATATGTATGCACCCAATATAGTAGCACCTAAATATATATATATATATATATATATACATATATATATATATATATATATATATATATATATATATATATATATATAACTTCTGGAGGACTTTAAGGGAGAAATCAATAGAAATACAGTCATAGTAGGAATCTTTAATATCCCACTGACTTCCCTGGATAGATCATCCAGACAAAAAATTAACAAGGAAACAGTGACTCTAAAGGATGCACTGGATCAGATGGATTTAATTGACATTTATAGAATATTTCACCCCAAAGCTGCAGAATATACATTCTTCTCAACGAAATGTGCCTCATTCTCAAAGTAGACTACATGTTAGAACATAAAACAAGCCTCTACAGGTTCAAAAAGATTGAAATCATATCAAACGTCTTCTGAGATCATAATGGAATGACATTAGAAATCAACTACAGTAAAAACACTCAAAAACATTCAAATACATGGAGGCTAAATAGCATGTAATTAAACAATGAATGGGTTACCAATGAGATCAAGAAAGAAATAAAAAAACTTCTTGAAACAAATGAAAATGAACCCAAAACAATCCAAAATCTCTGGGACACAGCAAAAGAAGTCCTGAGAAAGAAGTTTATAGCATTACAAGCCTAAGTCGAAAAACAATAAAAATTAATAGAATTAGAAAGTGAACAAGGAAAGCCCATGTAAGTAGAAGGAAGGAAATAAAGATTAGAATAGAAATCACATAGAGACTGAAAAAACAATACAAAATATAAAAAAACTAAATAAAGCTCTAATAGATAAGACCTAAAACTATGGAACTCTTATAAGAAACAGAGAAGAAATCTTCATGGCATTAGATTTGAAAATGATTTCTTAGATATATCATCAAAATCTTAGGCTATAAAAGAAAAAAAATTGATAAAGTGTACTTCAAAATTTTAAATTTTGTGCATCAAATGGCACTATCACAATGATGAAATAACAGCCCACAGAATGGGAGAAAATATCTGCTAATCATATATCTGAAAAGGGGTTAATATCCAGCATAGTTAAGGTACTCCCACAACTCAACAACAACAAAAAACAACCCACGTCAAAAATGTTCTAAGGATTTCTTAAAGAGGACATACAAATAGTCAATAAGCATATAAAAATTGTTTAACATCATCTGCCATTAGGGAAATGCAAATGAAAACCACAATAAGATAATACTTCATTATTATTAGGATAACCATTTTCAAAAACACAGAAAATAACAAGTGTTGGTAAGTCTAAGGAGAAACTGGAACACTTTTGCATTGCTGGAGGGAATGTGAAAGGTGTAGCCACTGTGGAAAATGATTTTGCAGTTCCTTAGAAAGTAAAACTTAGATTCCATATGATCCAGCAATTTCATTTCTATGTATATACCCAAACGCATAAAAAGCAAGAGTCAAAAAAAAAAAAAATATATATATATATATATATATGTAATCAGTCATATTCATAAAAGCCTAAAAGGTGGAAACAACCCAAATATACATCAAAACATAACAGAAAAACAAAATATTTTATATATGTATATATATGTATATATATATTTCCTATCTATTAAAGAGAAATATGGTAATTAGCCATACATCCGCTACCCTTCCCATTGGCTAATCAGGGCGATATGCAAATTAACTGCCAGCCAAGATGGCGGCCGGCAGCCAGGCAGCTTGAAGTGAACATGAAGCTTGCTTGCTTCAGTGACGGAGGACTCCAACGTTCCCCGCCTGCCTTGCTGGCCTCTTAGCTTGCAGTTTGAAACATTGTTACAAATATAGAAGCTAAACAAAACCAAAGAAACCTGCTTTCAGCCAGCTGGGATCTCAGAGCTGGAGTTGAAACAGTGTTTCGATTATAGAACCCAAACAAACCAGATACCTGCTTTCAGCAGTGGAGGCTTTAGAGCTGGAGCCAAGCCTCAGAGCTAAAGCTGGCCCAGAATAAAAAAAAAGAAAAAAAGGAGCGGTTGGGAGCTTCAGTCACCCGCCAGCCTGAAAACAGCCCTCAGCCCCTCACCCAGACTGGCCAGGCACCCCAGTGGGGACCCCCACCCTGAAGGGTGTGATCCAGGACACCCTTCAGGGCAAACCAGCTGGCCCCCACCCGTGCACCAGGCCTCTATCCTATATAGTAAAAGGGTAATATGCATCCCAGCACCAGGATCAGTGTGACAGGGGGCAGCGCCCAAAGCCCCTGATCACCCTGCGGCTCTGTGTGTGACAGGGGGCGGGGCCACAACCTCCCTATCTGCCCTGCTCTGTTCGTTACAGGGGAAGGCGCCCCAACCCCCTGATCAGCCCTGCTCTGTGCCTGATAGGGGGAGCTCCCCAACCCCCTGATCGCCCTGCGGCTCTGTGTGTGACAGGGGGCGGGGCCACAACCTCCCTCGCCGCCCTGCTCTATTTGTGACAGGGGAAGGTGCCCCAAACACCTGAGCAGCCCTGCTCTGTGCCTGATAGGGGGGAGCTCCCCAACCCCCTGATCGGCCCTGCTCCCTGGGTGATAGAGGGCGGCGCCCCAACTGCCCCCCCACCCCCCCGCCACGGGCCCTGCTCTGGGTGTGACGGGGTAGAGCCATAACCTCCCCATTGGCCATGCCCTCAGTGTGACAGGGTGTGGTGCCCCAACCCCTTGATCCGCCCTGCTCTGTGTGTTACAAGGGGCGGTGCCCCAACTCTCCTATGGTCCCTACTATGGGAGTGCCAGGGGGGAGCTCCTCAACCCCCTGATCAGCTCTGCTCTGTGCGTGACAGGGGGGAGCTCCCCAACCCTCTGATGGGCCCTGCTCTGTGAGTGACAAGGGGCAGTGCCCCAACCCCCTGATCGACCCTGCTCTGTGCGTGACAGGGTACAGAGCCCCAACCCCACTGATGGGCCCTGCTCTGTGAGTGACAGGGTACAGAGCCCCAACCCCCCTGATCGGCCCTGCTTTGTGCATGACAAGGGTAGTGCCGCAATCTCCCCATCGACCCTGCCTTGAGTGTGACAGGGGGCGGCACCCCAACTCCCCAATCGGCCCTGCTCTGAGCCCGACCAGGGGCTGCACCTAGGGACTGGGCCTGCCCTCTGCCACCTGGAAGTGGGCCTAACCAGCAGGTCGTTATCTCCCGAGGGGTCCCAGACTGCGAGAGGGCACAGGCCGGGCTGAGGGACCCCCTCCTCCCACCCCGAGTGCACAAATTTTTGTGCACTGGGCCTCTAGTATATATATATATATAATGGAATATTATTTGGCCTTAATAAATAATTAGCAAAAATAAATTAAATTCAAAGAAATATATTTTATAAATTTTTAATATTTCTTATTTTCCCACTGCCTCAACATTCTCCCAAACAGGCTATGAGCCCTCTGCCCAGGTGACTATGTGCCCCAGTGTGATAAAGCTGGTCTCTGCCACAATTTTCCCTTCTTGTCTTCCCCTGACTGTGAGTAGCATTCAAACACACCAATGAAATTCCCTCATGACTTTGGCTTGTGGACTCCATCCTCACACCAATAAAGGCACCTACTCATGGGTTCTTTTTTTCTCTCTTCTATCTTTTTTCTTTTTTCTTTTTCTTCACTTTTTCTTCTCTTTTTCTTCTCTTCTCTTCTCTTCTCTTCTCTTCTCTATGTTCACTTCACTTCCCTTCTCCTCCTCCTCTTCTCTCTCTCCCTCCCTCTTTCTCCTTCTCTTTCTTCCACCTCTCTCTTTCCCACCTCTCTCTTTCCCATTCACTTTCTCTCACTCATTCTTCCTTCTCTTCTCTTCTCTTCTCTTCTCTTCTCTTCTCTTCTCTTCTCTTCTCTTCTCACTTCACTTCTCTTGCCTTATCCTTCTCCTCCTCTTCTCTCTTCTCCTCCCTCTTTCTCCTTCTCTTTCTTTCACCTCTCTCTTTCCCATCCATTATTTCTCACTCATTCTCCCTTTCTTATCTCTCTTGTGCTCTGGCTCCTCCCCGTTCGATTCCTTGAGCCCACTGCCTTGGAGCTCCTTCCATAGGGCCTCCTGCATGCAGGGCAGTGCCTCCCTATTATAGGTCCTGTGAGTATAATAAATGTCTCACTTTTATACAACTCTCCATGATATTAATACACATATGCACCTGAATGAAATAAAAAAACATTTTAAGTAACAATTATTCCTGACAAAAGACAATGAAATTGTGATACATGCTACAACATGGATAATCCATGAAAACACATTAAGTAAAATAAGCCAGACAAAAAAAGGCTAGATTGTGTGATTCCACTTATATGAGGTATGTTGAATACACGAATCCATAGAAACAGAAAATAGAATATAGGTTACAAAGCATTGAAGGGAGAAGGCAGTGCAGTATTGTTTAGTGAGTAAAGCTTATTTTTCTTTTTAAGTATATTTTTATTGATTTCAGAGAGGAACAGAGAGGGAAAGAGAGAAACATCAGTGATGAGAGAGAATCATTGATCAGCTGACTCGCACATGCACACCCCACACTGAGGATCAAGCTCATAACCTAAGCATGTGCCTGACTGGGAATCAAACCATGACCTCCTGGTTTATAGGTCGATGCTTAACCACTGAGCCACAAAGGCAGGGAGGGTATAGCGTTTTTTATTGGAATGATGAAAATGTTCTGAAATGAATAGTGTTGATGATTACTTTTAGTGCCACTGAACTATACACTTTGAATGGTTAAAATTATATATTTTGTCATATATAGTTGGCCACAAAAAAGAAACTACGTCAAGAAACTATTCAAAGAGGTTTTGCTAAGTCTAAATGAAAATAACTACAATAACTAAAGAACATATTTACATATATGCACAGCCCATGGACCATATGTGGTGAAGGCCTGGGGTGGGGTGGGGTGGGGACTAGGTGAAGGAGGGCAAAGGTAGGGGAAAATGAAAGACATCTGTAATACCGTGAACAACTTTTTAAAATTAACTACAATTATTATCTAATTAGGGGAGAATGGGAGGTAAATAGTAAAGTGAAACTAAAATACCAGTCAATGCCCTAACCAGTTTGGCTCAATGGATAGAGCTTCGGTCCACAGACTGAAGAGTCCCAGGTTTGATTTCGGTCAAGGCCATGTACCTTGATTGTGGGCTCACTCTCCAGTAGGGAGAGAGCAGGAGGGAGCTGATCAGTGTTTTTCTCTAATCTATGTTTCTGACTCTATATCCCTCTCTCTTATTCTCTGTAAAAAATCAATAAAAATATATTTTAAAAATAAAATAGAATACTAGTCAACAATGAAATAGAATACAGGAGAAGGTAGTTAAGTTTTAGTTATTCTAACGACCTTGTTATGAAATATTTAATTGCACCAATAAATGAGGGCTGGCCAGTGTGGCTCAGTAAGTTGTAGCATCATCCAGTACATCAAAATGTGGCAGGTTCGATTCCCAGTCAGAGCACATACCCAAGTTATGGGTTCAATCCCTGGTCAGGGCATGTATAGGAGGCAACCAATCAATGTTTCTCTCTCTCTCTCTCTCTCTCTCTCTCTCTCTCTCTCTCTCTCTCTCTTTCTCGTCAATTTTTTTAAAAAAATAAATTTAAATTGAAAAAAAACAACACAAATGTCATTGGTGAAAACCATAACAAAACAAGTTACAATACAACAGAAGGCAGGAAATGAGAAAAAAGAAAATAAAAATATTATCAATGAGAAAAAAACAAAATAACATGGCAGAAATAAGTCTAACTATATAGTAAGTGCAATAAATGTAAACAAATAATGAAAGAAATAAAAGGAAACAGGTGTTCCTTGAAGAATGGCTATATCCTGTGTACAGGAAGCACAACTAAAACATAAACACTCAGAATGGCTTAAAATAATATAATGGAAAATAAATATACCAGGGAAATGCTAACTAAAAAAGACTTAAAAAGCAATATAAATATCAGACAAAAAGCAAATAAAATCATTAACCAAAGAACTTATATGCATTATACATAGCCCAAGGACACAGATGATAGTGCAGTGAAGGCCTGGGGTGGGGTAGAGGACAGATGGAGGAGGACAAAAGGGATGGAAATAGGAGATATCTGTAATACTGTAACAATTTAGAAAACCATTAAAATGGCTAAAAACTTATTTTAATAATAGGCACAATGCACCAAGAATATGTCTTAGATCTGTATGTATCTAATAGAATGTCCTCAAGTAGATATATAGAATTAAAAGAATTGACAAATTCATAATCATAATGAGAGAATTTAACGTCACTGACAAAGAAAAAAAATTGTCAGTATGAGTATAAAAAGTTGATCATAAAGACAAGCAATATCTCATTTTTATACTCTATCTATCTACAGCTCTGTGACCAACATTCTGGTATACTGTGTTTGTGTTTGTGTGTGTGTGTGTGTGTGTGTGTGTGTGTGTGTTGTTAATCCTCACCCAAGGATATTTTCCCACTGAATTATAGATAGAGTGGCGGGGGAGAGACAGAGTGAGAGAAACATTGATTTGAGAGAGACACATCGATTGGTTGAATCACAAATGGGGATTGAACCTGCAACCACGGTACATGCCCTTGACCAGAATCGAACCCTGGATGGACCCTTCAGTCTGCAAGCCAATGCTCTCTCCACGAAGCCAAACTGGCTAGGGCCCAACATTCTGTTTTTTAGTGCATTTGTAACATTAACAAAAACTGACTACATGACAGACTGCAGAGAAGTTTCAAAATCACCATGCAAATTGTCTTATGGGACCATAAAGCAACAAATTCAGAAAGCAATAATAAAGATAGTCTAAACACAAAGTATAATTGGAACTGAAAGATACACTACTAAATAATTCACAGGTTAAAGAAAAAATCATTTTAAAATTGAAAATACAATGAATGACACAACATATCAAAAGTTGTAGTATGCACCAAAAGTGGCTCTTATGGGACATTTATACCTTAAATGGATATATTAGAAAACAAAAATAAGTGAGAAAACTGGCATCAATTTTAAAAGCTGGAAAAAGAAACTAGTCTCCAGAAAAATGTAGAATAAATTAAATAATAAGCATAGAAGCAGAAAATATTAAAAAATTGAACATATTGAAGGAGCAGCAAAATCAAAAGTAGATTTTTTTAAAATGTTACTTTATCTTTTTTCTATTGATGAGAGAGGGAGATAAAGAGAGAGATAAAGATCAAGTTGTGGTTCCCCTTATTTATACATTCATTGATTGATTCATATATGTGCCCTGATTGCTTATCGGGACAATTCTCTAACCAACTAAGCTACCTAGCTAGCTGGCCAGAGCAAAAGTAGTTCTTTGAAAAGACTAAAAATACAGACAAGCATATAGCAAGATTGATCAAACAAAAAAAATGGAAAAAAATTAGGAATGAAAGGTGATATAATTACAATTCTATAAAAAATTATGCAAGTAATTTTGAAAAATTAGTAAAAGGAGCAATTACTTATAAATAGTTCAGAGAATTATTTACATTAGGATAGATAATTACCAGTAAAAATATAAGTAACTAGGAATAAATCAGACCAAAAACAAGGTAAACACTTTAAATTTACAAATTCTAAAACAATATTGAAAAATAAAAAAAATAGTAACTCCTCTTCAGTAAATGTCGAGCTAAATCGTTTCCAAAGATGGGAAATTTCATCATAATTACCAAAATTAACAACAACGACAAAGAAACCCAGGAAATCTAAATGGACGACCACTAAAATTTGCAATATAAACTACAAACTCCCCACTGTTGCCTACACCATTTTCCCTATAACAAAGGCAGAAAGTTCAGGCAGTTTTACAGGTGAATTTTAACAAAACTTTAAGAATAAAATAATCCAAATGTTTTACAAGCTGTTTCAGAGAATTTAAAAAAGAGTAAAGGATTTCTGTGCTCACAAAGTTAAAGTAGACATACTTTCCTTATTCCTTCACTAAGTTAAAAACAATAATTATATATGAAACATACATAAGACTCTGAAAAGTAAAGAGAAAAAATAAAATTAGTTTTGAAGTGCTGAGAGAAAAAAGCTATCAACCTACTAATAGTAAATTGATAAATAAATCTGAGGAAATCACCCAGAGTACAACACAGAGAAGAAATAGCTGTAAACAATATATATATTTAAAACAAGAGAGACAAGACTAGAACAAGAAACCCTGATAGGAATTCTGTCAGCTTGAACAAAAGACACTGACTTAAATTTCCTGGATTACATTTTGGCTTCATATACCCAGGCTGATGCTGAAAATGCCAACAATCTGGAAATAACTAAGGACACAGATGAAAAAAATGGGCAATGTAAAGCCCGTTCTCTTTCAGGTCTGATTTTGTTTTCTCCTTCCTTCTGCTCACTCGGGCTTTTATTGTTGTGCTCTTTCTAATTCTTTGAGTTGTAGAGTTAGATGATTTATTACCATTTTTTCTTGGTTTTTTGAGCTAGGAATCTAGAGCTATAAACTTCCCTCTCAGGACTGCTTTCATTGTGTCCCATAGATTTTGGATTGCTGTGTTTTTATTGTCATTAGTTTCCAGGACTTTTTATTTTCTTCGTTGATCTCTTTGGTAACCCAATCAATGTTTAATAGCATGCTTTTCAGCTTCCAAGTGTTTGAAATTTTTGGATAGTTTTTATTGTAGTTTAATTAAAATATTATGCAATTGTGGTCCTGGAAAATGCTTGATATGATTTCAATCTTCTTGAATTTGGAGAGACTTTGCTTGTGACCCAATATGTGGTTTATTTTTGAAAATGTCCCATGTGCACTTGAGAAGAACGTATATTCCGTGGCTTTGGGGTGAAATGTTCTGAAGATGTCAATTAAGTCCATTGGATCGAGTGAGTCATTTAGGAGTGCTGTTTCATTGCTGATTTTTTGTCTAGAGGATTTACTCGGTGAACTCAGTGGTGTATTAAAGTCTCCTACTATGACTGTTTTGTTTGTCGATCTCTCCCTTGATATCTTCCAGGAGTTTTTTCTTATGTATTCGGGTGCCACTGCATTGGGTGCACATATGTTTATCAGGGTTATATCCTACTGTTGTATCAATCCCTTTAGTATTATGAAGTGGCCTTCCTTATCTCTTGTTATGGCCTACACTTTGAGGTCTATTTTGTCAGATATAAGTATTGCTATGCCAGCTTTTTTTTTTTTTCTTTCATTTCCATTTGCCTGAAAGATATTTTTCCATCCCTTCACTTTCAGTCTGTGTGAATTCCTTATTGTGAGGTGGGTCTTTTGTAGACAGCATATACCTCAGTCATGTATTTTTATCCATTCAGCCACTCGAAGTCTTTTGGTTGGAGCATTTAGTCCTTTACATTTAAAGTTACTATTTATAGGTACTTATTTGTAGCCATTTTTTCAATTTTTTGTGCCTGTTTTCTTTCTTAGCTTTTTATTTCTTCTTTTTACACGAGTCCCTTTAGCATTTCTTGCATTGCTGGCTTGGTGGTGATAAACTCCCTTAGCCTTTTTTTGTCTGTGAAGCTTCTTATTTCCCCTTCAATTTTGAATGGTAGCTTTGCTGGATAGAGTATTCTCGGATTCAGTCCCTTGCTTTGCATCACTTTGTAAATTTCCTTCCATTCTTCTCTGGCCTGATGTGTTTCTGTTGACAAATCATTTGATAATCTAATGGGAGATCCCTTGTATGTAACTTTCTGTCTCTCTCTTGCAGCCTTTAAGATTTTCTCTTTGTCTTGAACATTTGCGATCATAATTATGATGTGTCTTGGTGTGGGTCCTTTTGGGTTCATATTGTTTGGGACTCTCTGTTTTTGTGTAACTTGTTTCTTTCCCATCTCAGGGAAGTTTTCTGATATTATTTCTTCAAATAATTTTCTTTTTTTAAATTTTTTATTGATTAACTTATTACATATGTGTCCTTATCCCCACATTAACCCCCATCCCTCCCACTCATGCCCTCAACCCCTGTTGTCTGTGTCCATTAGTTAGGCCTAAATACTTGCATATAAGTCCTTTCATTGATTTCTCACCCTTACCCCCAACCTCCCCTACCTTCCCTCTGAGGATTGATGCTTATCGATGCTTCTCTGTCTCTGGATCTGTATTTGTTCATCAGTAATCCTTGTTCTTCTTCCTGTTGTTCTGGCACTCGTATTATTCATATATTGCTTTGTTTCAAGTTGTCCCATTGCTCCCTTAGGCTCTCTTCCTGTCTTTTTTTTTCTTTCTCCAATTGCAGTTCAGTGTGGGTGTGTTTTGCTTCCCTGTGTTCTAATTTGCTAATTCAATACTCCACTTCTCCTAGTCTACTGTTGAAACTTTCCATGGTGTTTTTTATTGCAGCTATATCACTCTTCAGTTCTTCTTGATTCTTATGTAAATTATTGATGTTTTCATCCATTTGTTCTTGATTCTTACATAAGACGTTGATTTTTTTTTTCCTCCATCTGGTTTATGAACTGTATGACTCTTATTCTGAACTAGTAGCCATGTGCACGAAATTCATGCACAATAAAAGGGAATTAATTGCCCCAACTGGTTAGGCTCAGTGGATAGAGCAAAGGCCTGCGGACCCAAGAGTCCCAGGTTGGATTCCGGTCAAGGGATGTACATTGTTTGTGGGCACATCCCCAGTGGGGAGTGTGCAGGAGGCAGCTGATCGATGTTTCTCTCTCATCGATGTTTCTAACTCTCTATCCCTCTCCCTTCCTCTCTGTAAAAAAACAATAAAATATATTTTTTCAAAAGAGAATTAATTAGAGGAGATATTTTAATATTGCTATAAGTGGGAGAGATGAAAAGAAATTAGTAAAATATATATGAAAATAATATATAAATTTATTAATAAACAATAACAAAAGGATATAACAACAGAGGCATGATATAAAAACGACAAAAACATGATATGGAAACAACAAAAACATGATGTGAAAACAACAAAAACATGATATAAAAACAATAGTGATGCAAACAATGACTGATAAAGTGATTAAACTTATTCCAATATCTCCCTGTACACCACATTAAGAGTGAAAACACTTTCAGAGTGCTTGACTAATTTCCCTTGTGATGAAGTACTTAGAACTTTAACTGTAACATCACATGCTATTCAAACTCGAGAGAAAGCAACATATAACTGATCATGTGCAAAAATGGGTTCAGGTAGGAATATGCCTACTTTGTCTAGAGTTTGTCCTTGTGATTTATCAAGTCATCACAAATGTTGGCATTGCGGGAAACCGTCGTCAAATCAATTTAAATGGGAGGCCAGTATCAGATGGGGACAAATTAATTCTTGGAATCAGAACAGACTCTCCCGCTGCAGATCCTGTTCATACTTCAGCTTTGATAATGTTAGGTCGTAATCTTTTGATAATAAATCTGGTACCATTACAAAGACCCCATTTACTATTGAGATTTCTCAATAGCATGATGATTGCACCCACTTTCAATTTTAATTCATGACACGGCATTCCCGAAGGAGTAATAATATTAAGAAATTCGATAGCAAAATTTTCCTGTTCAGCATCATCTGTGGAATCAATGGTATCATCACTCAAATATGTGTGAAAATCTCCATCGAGTATATCCAAATTTTCTTCGTTTAATTTTTGAACATGCTCATTTTTTGAGCAAAGAATTGCATGTTTAGATATATTTTTAATATTATCTATAGCAGTGGTTCTCAACCTTGGCTGCACATTAGAATCACCTGGGAATCTTTTTAAAATCCTGATTCCTGGGCCTCGTCCTCCAGAAATCATTTCTTTGTTATGGGGTAGGGCCACAACATTAGTAACAAAGAAACAGAATTAAAACTTTATTGTGGGGAGCCGCTACAGTGTTTTGGACAGGTCAAGCCTTGGACTGATGAGAGGGCACAGTCCTCTCACTGCCACATGCAAGTCCCAGCTTAGAGGGCAGGGCCCTCCCAGCACAATTATATCCAACAGCTATAGTTGTAAGCTTGAACCTATGGTCTGAACACGTGGCCCCACATGCCTGAGTGATGTAGGCTTGATAGAGTTCAGGTGCATGTAGCTGAGTAGGAGTGAAACCCAGGAGAATATTGTAAACATCTTGGTCACGCCCTTATTTTGACTCATAGCATCTGCTATAAAATAAAGGCATGGCTGTGGGCGTGGTTGCTGTCTCTCAGAAAAGCAGCATCCCACCAAGGCCCGGCTTTCATTCTCTTGTCTGTCTTTTCTAAGCCTTCCAGCTGCCCCCACTCAGGTTCACCCCTTGCCATGCTGGGGCAGCACACTTTAGAAAGATATGCCTCCATGCTCCCAGGGTGGGTTCCTGCCTCAAATCCCGCCCTTACTGGAAACAGCTCTGGGGAGGGCGCAGCCGTTGCCAAGACAACCCCTGCAGGACTGACTTCCTTCCGGTTGGTCTCGGCAGTTGTGGTAGTGATGAACACCATCCATGGGTATATAAGTAGATAGATGAATCGATACAAGAGGAAATAACTCTGATAAACATATATGCACTCAATATAGGAACAACCAAATTCATAAAAAACCAAAAAACTTCTGGAGGATTTAAGGGAGAGATCAACAGCAATACAATCATAGCAAGGGATTTTAACACCCCACTGACATCACTGGATAGATCTTCTAGACAAAAAATCAATAAGGAAAAAGCAATCCTACATGACACACTAGATTAGATGGAATTAATGGACATTTTCAGAACATTTCACCCCAACATACATTCACCCAGAACATACATTCTTCTCAAGTGCACATGGGACATTTTGAAAGATATACCACAATTTAGGATACAACCTAAATCTCTACAAATTCACAAAGATTGAAATCATAACAAGCATCTTCTCAAACCACAATGGCATGAAAGTAGAAATCAACCACAATGAAAACAATAAAAAACAATCAAACACATAGAAGCTATATAGCATGTAATTAAACAACTAGTGGCCCAGTGCATGAAATTTGTGCATGGTAGGGGTGTCCCTCAGCCCAGCCTGTACCCTCTTTCAATCCAGGACCGCTGGCTCCTAACTGCTCAACCTACCTGCCTGCCTGATCGCCCCTAACCACTATACCTGCCGGCCTTCTTGCCCCCAACTATGCCCCCCCCACTAGCCTGATTGCCCCAACTGCCCTCCCCAGCCAGCCTGATGGCCCCCAACTTCCCTCCCCAGCCAGCCTGATGGCCCCCAACTGCCCTCCCCAGCTGGCCTTCTTGCCCCTACAGCCCCAACCCTGCTGGCCTGCTCACTCCCAATTGCCCCTCTTGCTGACCTACTTGCCCCCACATGCCCTGCCTGCTGGCCTGCTCACCGCCAACTATCCCCCCTGCTGGCCTGCTCATCCCTAACTGCCCCCCCCCGTTGGTCTACTCACCCCCAACTGCCCCCACTGCCAGCCTGATTGCCCCCAACTGCCCCCCACTGCCGGCCTGCTCCCCTCCAACTGCCCCCCCTGTGGCCTGTTCACCCCCAACTGGCCCTCCCTGTGGCCTGCTCTCCCCCAACTGCCCTCCCCTCCTGGCCTGATCACCCTGAACTGCCCTCCCCTCCTGGCCTGATCGCCCTGAACAGCCTCTGCCTTGGCCCCACCACCATGGCTTTGTCCAGAAGGACGTCTGGAAGGTCTCCTGGAAGGGCTCCTGAAAGGTCTCCCAGTCTAATTAGCATATTACCCTTTTATTAGTATAGATGAATTGGATACTAAAGAGATCAAAGAAGAAATAAAAAATATCCTGGAAAAAAATGAACATGAATACACAATAACCCAAAATCTATGGGAAACAGTGAAAGCAGACCTGAAAGAGAAGTTCATAGCACCACAGGCCTGCCTCAAAAAACAACAAAAACTATTAATAAGTTATCTAACCCTACAAATTAGAATTAGAAAGAGAGCAACAAAAAAAGCCCAGAGTAAGTAAAAGGAAGGAAAAAATAAATACCAGTGCAGAAATAAATGACATAGTGACTAAAAACAAAACAAATGATCAATAAAACCAAAAGCTGGTTCTCTAGAAAGAAAAGACTGAAGAACCTCTAGACAGACTCATCAAGAAACAAAGAGAGATTACCAAATTTTAAAAATTAGAAATGAAAAAGGTGAAGTAAAAACTGACACCACAAAAATACAAAGTATCATTACAAAATATTATGAATGAATATATTCCAAAAAACTGGACAACCTGGATGAAATGGGCATATTCCTAGAAAAATACACTATTCTGAAACTCAATCAGGAAGAATAACTAAAAAATATATAAATAGGCCAAAAACTACTGATTAAATTAAAGTAGTAATAAAAGAAACTTCCAGCATATAAAAGCCCTGTTCCAGACAACTTTACAAGGGAGTTTTATCAAACATTCAGAGACTTAACACCTATCCTCCTCAAACTATTCCAAATAATTCAAGAGGAAGGAACACTTCCAGGCTCATTCCATGAGGCCAGCATTACCCTAATTCCAAAACCAGATAAAGACACTACAAAGGAAAAGAATTATTATAGGCCAATATCACAAGAACGTAGATGCAAAATCCTCAACAAAATATTACCAAATCAAATCCAGCAATACATTAAAAAGATCATACACCATGACCAAGTGGGATGTATTCCAGCGATACAAGGCTGGCACAATATCTGCAAATCAATAAACGTGATACATCACATAAACCAAATGAAAGACAAAAATCACATAATTACATCAATTGATGCATAAAAAGCATTCAACAAAATCCAACACCCAGTTTTGATAAAAACTCTCAGCAAAGTGGGAATAGAGGAACCATATCTCAACATGATAATGGGCATATTTGACAAGCCTAAAGCCAACATCATACTCAATATTCAAAAACTAAAACCATTTACCCTAAGAACAGGAACAAGACAGGGATGCCCACTTTCGCTACTCCTCTTTGACATAGAACTGGAAGTGCTAGCCATAGCGATCAGACAAGAAGAAGAATAAGGGCATCCAAATTGGAAAGAAGCAAGTAAAAATGTAATTATTCCCAGAGGACATTATATTGTACATAGAAAACCCTAAAGATTCCACAAAACACACACACACACACACAACTATTAGATTTAATAAAGGAATTCAGCGACATAGCAGGATTTAACACCCAGGAATCTAGGGCCCTTTTATACATCAATAATGAACTCTCAGAAAGAAAAACTAAAAATCAATCCCATTTACCATTGCAACAAAAAAATTAAGATACCTAGGAATAAAGTTAACCAAGGTGGTAAAAGATCTGTATTTGGAAAACTATAGGACATTGAAAAAAAGAGATAGAGGAAGATTTAAACAAGTGCAAGAATAAACTGTGTTCATGGATTGGTAAAATCAACATCATTAAAATGTTTATACTACCCAAGGCAATCTACAGATTCAATGCAATCTCTATTAAAATACCAACAGCATATTTCACAGACCTAGATCAAACCCTCAAAAATTTATATGGATTCAAAAAAGACCACAAATAGCCACAGTAATCTTGAGAAAGAAGAACAAACTTGGAAAGATCACAGTATCAGATATCAAGTTATACTACAAAGCCACTGTACCCAAAACATCCTGGTATTGGCACAAGAACAGGCATGTAGAAGAGTGGAACAGAACAGAGAACCCAGAAATCGACCTGAGCCTTTACGCTCAATTAATATTTGACAAAGGAGGCAAGAGCATACAATGGAGTCAAGACAGTCTCTTCAATAAATGGTGTTGGGAAAATTGGACATGTAAAAAAATAAAAGTAGACCACCAACTTACACCATACACAAGAATAAATTCAAAATGGATAAAATTTGTGAAACTCTAAAAGTCCTAGAAGAGCTCTAGCTGGTTTGGCTCAGTGGATAGAGCGCCGACCTGCAGATCAAAGGATCCCAGGTTCGATTCCAGTCAAAGGCACATGCCCAGGTTGCAGGCTCAATCCCCATTGTGGGGCATGCAGGAGGCAGCCAATCAATGATTCTCTCTCATCATTGATGTTTCTTTTTTTTTTTTTTTAAATATATTTTATTGATTTTTTACAGAGAGGAAGGGAGAGAGATAGAGAGTTAGAAACATCGATGAGAGAGAAACATCGATCAGCTGTCTCCTGCACATCTCCCACCGGGGATGTGCCCGCAACCCAGGCACATGCCCCTGACCGGAATCGAACCTGGGACCCTTCAGTCCGCAAGCCGACGCTCTATCCACTGAGCCAAACCGGTTTCGGCATCATTGATGTTTCTGTCTCTCTCTCCCTCTCCCTTCCTCTCTAAAATCAATAAAAATATTTTTTGAAAAAATCCTAGAAGAAACCACAGGCAGAAAAATCTCACACATTTCTCGTAGCAATATGTTTACGGATACATATCCTAGGACAATAGATACTAAGAAGAAAATAAAGTAATGGGACTACATCAAAATGAAAAGCTTCTGCACAGCAAAAGAAACCATCAACAAAATATCAAGAGTGCCCACTGCAAGGATTTGCCAATGATATATCCAATAAGGTTAATCTCTAAAATATATACGGAAGTCATACAACTTCACAAAAGGAAGATATACAATCTAATTTAAAAATGGGCAAAGGACCTAAATAGACACTTCTCTAAAGTGGACATACAGAAAGCCAAAAGGCATATGAAAAAAAATGCTCAAAATCACTGATCATCTGAGTGATGCAAATTTAAAACAACAATGAGTTATCACGACACACCTGTCAGAATAGCTATCATCAACAAATCAACAAAGGACAAGTATTGGTGAGGATGTGGAGAAAAAGGAACTTTTGGTGGAAATACTGACTGGTGCACCCACTGTGGAAAACAGTATGGAGTTTCCTCAAAAAATTAAAAATGGAACTCTCATGTGACCCAGTGATCCCACTTCTAGGAATATATCCTATGAAACCTGAATCACCTATTAGAAAAAAATATATGCACCCTTATGTTCATAGCAGTGCAATTTATAATAGTTAAGATTTAGAAACAGCCCAAGTGCCCATCAGCAGGTTAGTGAATAAAAAGCTGTGGAAAATTTACACAATGGAATAATATGCTGTTTTAAAAAAGAAAGAACTCTTACCATTTGCAACAGCATGGATGGATCTGGAGAGTATTATGCTAAGCGAAATAAGCCAATCAGAGAAAGATAAGTATTGCATGATCTTGTTCATATGTGGAATCTAATGAGCAAAATAAAGTGATGAACAAAATAGATCCAGAGATATAAAACCATGGAACAGACTGTGGAATCTCAGAGGGAAGGCAGAGGTGGGTGGGTGGGGTTGGAAAAAATCAACCAAAGAACTTGTATGCATATATGAATAACCCATGGACACAGACCTGGGGTGTGGGATGGAGGTGGGCTAGAAGAGGTCAATGGGGGTAAAGAGGGACATATGTAATAATTTCAGAAATAAAGATTTTTTAAAATAATAAATTTTTAAAAAGAAAAGCAATTTGAAAAAATAAAAACTTCCCTATCCTTGCAAAGAAAAACAAAATTTAAGTCCATGAGGAACAGAGAGTTCCAAAAAAGATGGGCACACAGAGGCCCATGGCAAGACACATCATAACGAAAATGCCAAAGGTTAAATAAAAATAGAATCTTAAAAGCAACAAGAGAAAGCAGTTAGTTATGTACATGGAAACTTCCTTTAAAATGTCAGTTGATTTATCAACAGAAACTTCACAAGTCACAAGGAACTGGATGGAAATATTCAAAGTGATGAAAAACAAGGAACTACAACCAAGATTAAAGTACATTATTTAGAATTGATGGAGAGACAATGAGTTTGCCAACATTAACAACAAAAAGCTAAAAAGTTCACCACCACCAAACCAGTATTACAAGAAATGTAACAGGAGTTGCTTTAAGAAGAATTTTTTAAAGATATATATATATATATATATATATATATATATATATATATATATATATATACCAATAAAAGGAAGCATATACATACCATGCTCATGGACATAAAGAATCAACATCATTAAAATATTCATACTACCTAAAGCAGTCTACAGATTCAATGCAATCCGTATAAAAATACCAGTGGCATTTTCCAAAGAACTAGAGCAACAAATAATCCTAAAAGTTATATGGAAACACACGCACACACACACACACAAACTAATTGACAAAGCAATCTTGAGGGGAAAAAAAACTTGGAGGTATGATGCTACATGATATGAAACTATACTACAGGGTTATAGTAGTCAAAACAACATGGTACTGGCATAAAAACAGACACATAGACCAATCAATGGAATAAACCAACACAAATATGGTCAATTAATCTATAACAAAAAAAAATCAAGAATATACATCAGAGTAAAGGTAAATGATAGATACATGCAAAAAAAGAGAAACTAGACCTCCTTATCACACCATATTCAAGAATAAACTCAAAATAGATAAAAGACTTAAAAGTAGGACCCAAAACCATAAAAATACTAAAAGAAAACATAGGCAGTAAACTCTTTGACATTTATCTTAGTAATAATTTTGGGGATGTGTCTCCTCAAGCAAGGGAAACAAAAGAAAAAGTAAACAAATGGGACTACATTAAACTAAGAGTTTTGCATAGTAGAAGAAAGCATCACCAAAACAAAAAGACAACCTACTGAATGGGAGAAGATATTCACCAATGACACATCCAAAAAGCAAAAACAAAAAACCTCATGCAACTTATTACCAAAAAACTTATATATATCAAACAATTTGATCTAAAAATGAACAGAGGGGCCCTGGCCTGGAGGCTCAGTTGATTGGAGTGTTGGTCGTCCTATAAACTAAAAGGTTGAGGGCTTGATTCCCAGTCAGGGCACATACACAGGTTGTAGGTTTGATCACCAGTCGGAGCGCATACAGGAGACAACCAATCTCTCTCTCTCTCTCTCTCTCTCTCTCTCTCTCTCTCTCTCTCTCTCTCATCAATAAACATAGCCTCTGAGGGGGAAAAATGACCAGACATTTCTCAAAGAAGACATGATGATTGCCAATAGACATATGAAAAGATGCTCAACATCACTAATCAGAGAAATGCACTTTGAAACAACAATGCAATATCATCTCCCACCTGTCATAATGGCTAACATCAATAAATCAACAAACAAAAGTGTTGGCAAGGGTGTGAAGAAAAGGGAAACCTCATGCATTGTTGGTGGGATTAAGAATTGGTACAGTCACTGTGGCATTTTCTCAAAAAATTAAAAATGGAGCTGCCTTATGACCACTTCTCAGTATGTATCTGAAGAAATCCAAAACATTAATTTGAAAATATATATCATTCTTTCTTTCATTCAGCATTATCTATAATAATTATGATATGGAGGCAACCTAAATATCTATTAATAGATGAATGGATACAGAAGATGAGAAACATATATACAATGAAATATTTCTTGTCCATAAAATACATGAAGTCTTATCATTTGCAACAACGTGGATGGACCTAGAGGGTATTATGCTAAGTGAAATGTCAAACAGAGAAAGACAAATACCATTTGATTTCACTTATATGTGGAATCTAAAAGAGAAAATAAACAAAGAAATAAAGCAGAAAGAAATTAGGAAATACAGAGAACAAGGTGATGGGTGCCAGATTGGGGAGAGGGGTTGGGGGCTGGGTGAAAAAGATTAAATAAGGGATTAAGAAATACATATTGGCAATACAAAATAGTTACAGGGATGTAAAGTACAACATAGGAAATATAGTCAATAATATTGTAATAACTGTATTCTGTCATAGGGATTACCTTGTCTATATATATATAAAAAGACCCAGTGTCCGTAACATCCAAAATGACCAAATGGACAACCGAACACCGGAAGTGAGTCCTGCAGTCACTGCTGACTGCCGCTGCTGCGGGCGCCGTGACCCAGCACTGACTGCCGCCACTGGGGGCACCGCGACCCAGCACTGACTGCCAAGGAAGCTGCAGATCAGGCCTGGAGAGAGGCCCGGAGGGAGAAGCATGGTCTGATCCGCAGCCTCCATGGCAGCTGTTGATAAGCCCTTGTCTCTCTCTCTCTCTGGGCCTCGCCAGCAGCTGTGCCTCTATTTCTCTATGGGCCTCACCAGCAGCCGTGGGGGCTGCTGATCAGCCCCGCCTCTCTATTCAGGCCCGGAGATATGCCCGGAGACACTGACTGGCATAGAAATCAACCAATCAGAACCAAATCTGGCTGAACTGCGGGGAGCCAATGGCTGCCTAAGAAGTGGAACGTTTGATGCTGACTGGCATAGAAACCGACCAATCAGAACCTAATCTGGGTGAACTGTGAAGGCAGAACCTAAGGTGGGGGCTGAGGAGGGGTTTTAAGGGCAATAGCTGTTTGGTGTAAGGTGTAAGAAAGAGGTTCAATTTTTTAATGACCAGTTTGGCAGTATAGTGCATATGGCTGTCTATCAGTCCAGATATAGGGATTATGTATTTTTGTCTGCCACGAGCATCTCCTCCTGCTGAAAAAGGCTCCCCCCTCCCCATTCAAGCAATCCTATCCTATATATCTATACTAATAAAAGGGTAATATGCTAATTAGACCAGGTCAAATGGCCATCTTCTGGACATCCAACTTCCTTCTGGACAAAGCCATGGTGGTGGGGGCCAAGGCAGAGGCAGTTAGGGGCCAGCAGGGGAGGGCAGTTGGGGGTGAGATCAGCCTGGCAGGAGAGGGCAGTTGGGGGCGGCCAGGCCAGTAAGGGAAGGCAGTTGGGGGCGAGATCAGGCTGGTAGGGGAGGGCAGTTAGGCGCAATCAGGCAGGCAGGCAGAGGGGTTAGGGGCAATCAGGCAGGCAGGCAGGTGAGCGGTTGGGAGCTAGCAGTCCCAGATTGGAGAGGGTGCAGGCTAGGCTGAGGAATACACCCCCCATGCACGAATTTCGTACACCAGGCCTCTTGTTATTTATAATAGCCAAAATATGAAAACAATCTAAGTGTCCATGGATGGTAGAATGAATAAAAAAAAATTATATATGTAATAGAGTGCTATTAAACCATACTAAAGAACAAAATCTTGCCATTTGTGAAAACATGGATGTACCTTGAAAGCATTATGCTACGTGAAATAAGACAGAGAAAGATAAATACCATATGATCTCACTTATATGTGGAATTTGGGGGGGAAAAAACTCATAGAAAACAGATTAATGGTTGTCAGAGGCAGGAGACTGGGGGTCAGAAAAATGGATGAAGGAGGTGAAAAGGTACAAACTTCCAGTTACAAAATAAGTATGGCATGGGAATGTATAATGGACAGCATGGTGACTACAGTTAACAATACTGTATTGCATATTTGAAAGTTCCTTAGAGAGTACATGTTAAAAGTCCTCATCATGCCTTGGTCAGTGTGGCTCAGTTGGTTGAGCATAGTCTCATGCACCAAGAGGTCACTGGTTCTATTCCAGTCAGGGCACATGTCTGGGTTGTGGGTTCGATCCCCAGCAGGAGGCAGCTGATAGATGTTTCTCTCTCTCTCCCTTCCTTTCTCTAAAATCAATTTTAAAAAACATATTTTTTTAAAAGTCCTCATCACAGAAAAGAAATATTTAACTATGTATGTTAGTAACTAGACTTATTGTGATGACAATTTCGCAATATATACAAATACTGAATCATTATATTGTACAACTGAAACTAATATAATATTATATGTAAATTATACTACAATTACAAAAACAAGATCCAACTATTTGCTATTTACAACAGACTCACTTTAGATCCAAAGCTAAAAGCAGACCCAAAGAAGTAAATGATTAGACATATATAATACTTTAAACAATAAAAAATGAAATAAAGTATGAAAAAAACTATTCTATGCAAATAGTAACTAAAAGACAGTTGCGATGGAAATAGTAATAACTGTCAAGGATGCCAAATCCTATTGAAATAGAGAAAATAACTTCAACAAATATAGCTGGGATAACTGTATTTCAACATACAAAAGAATAAATTTGGACCCCCTACCTCATGTCATTTACAAAATTATATTCTAAATGGATAAAACAAATTAAGAGCTAAAAGCATAACCCTCTTAAAGGAAAACATAAGGATAAATCTTTATGACCTTAGACTTGGCAATAAATTCTTAGACATAGTTACAAAATCATGAGCAACAGAGAAAAATACATAAATCAGACTTCATCAAACTTAAAAACGCTTGTGCATCAAAAGACATCATCAAGAAAGTAAAAAGACAACCTACATAATAGGAGAAAATATTTGGAAATAATATATCTGGTAAGTGTTAATAAACAGAGTATATAAAGTACTCCTACTACTTAACGACAAAAAGATAACCCAATTTTAAAATTGGAAAAGGACTTGGATATACATTTTTCCAAATAAGATATACAAATGGTCAATAAGATATAAAAGATGCTTATCCTTAGATATTAAGAAAATAAAAATAAAAACTATAATGATGTACCCACTTCATGCCTATGAGGATGATAACAAAAAAAAAATAAGTAAGTATTGGTGAAGATATGAAGAATTTGGAATGCTTATACATTCCTGGTGCAGCTGTTGTAGAAAACAGTTTGAAATTTCCTCAAAAAGTTAAACATAGAATTACCATATGACCCAGCAAATCTACTCCTAGATATATACCCAAAAGAATTGAAAACAGATATTCAAACAAAAACATATACATGAATGTTCATGGCACAGCAGCACTAGTGATAAGAGCCTATATGTGGAAACAACCTAAATGCCTCTCAACAGATGAAGGAATAGACAATATGTGATATATATGTGTGTGTATTTTTTTATACACAAAATATTCATATCATTTGGCAATAAGAAGAAATGACATGCTGATACACATTATAACATGAATAAACCTTAAAAATATTATGCTAAGTGAAATAAGCCAGATGAAAAAACAAATATTAAGATTCTACTTATATGAAATATCTAGAACAGCCAAATTCATACAGACAGTAGATTAGAGGTTATTAGGGGCTGAAGGGAGGGAGTAAATGGGGAATTATTTAGTGGTTACAGAGTTTCTATTTGGGGTGATGAAAAAATTGGGGAACAGATAATGGTGATGGTTATACAACATTATGGATATAATTAATGCCACTGAATTGTACATGTACAAATGTTCAAAATCACAAATTTATGTCATATTTTACCAAACAAAAATTCAAAAAAAAGTAAGTGATCTGCCTCAGAAGCTATTCTCTTGATCACTATGGATGATATGCCAACCCCCTATAGCTCCAACTCCCAGATAGCTTCCGTATCTATAAAATATGAATAATATACCATACCCTACCTCTCTCATCTTTTTTCTAAGACTCAAATTAAAGAGGAACAGCACGGGGCTTTCTAAACTGCAAAGGACTGAAGTCAGGTGCCATTATTATCTTGGAGATTTACACATAAACCATCATATTAAGTTGGTCTTCTGTACTGTGCAATAAAACGTATTTGTTTTGCCATATCCTGCAGCTCAGAGGCAACTTCAATTGCACTATAAGTTTCCAATGACACTACTCCAAGCAGGTAAATTTTTATAATCTTTAATGTTGAAAAAAAAAGAAAAAAAGGAAAAAAAATGTTGAAAGTATTACAGATGCCCCCCCCCTCTTTTCCCATAGACCCCTCTACCCCACACCCACCCCTCCGAGGCCTTCACCACACTATTATCTATGTCCATGGGTTATGTAAATATGCATATAAGTTTTCCAGTTAATCTCTTCCCCACCACCTCCCAAGCAGGTAAAATTTTACATTTGACCAGACTGATAGGGATCTCTGGTCAGACTGGTTGTGAACTACAACTTTTCCATTTAGTAGCACACTTCCTTTCAGGGTATTTTGAACATGCTTTTCACAAAAGAATAATTTACCTAGGATTTCAGAACACTGATCACAGAGGAGGAAAAAAAAAATTGAAGTTGCCAGGTCTTTCTCAAAGAGGCTAAGGAGAATTCCTGGGGAGCCAACATGGCATGGAGTACCAGAGAGCATAGTGAGTATCAAGGAAGTAGCAATGGTATTCAGCTTTTGAAATGGCAAAGACCTACCACAGGTACAATCAGCTTCTTGAGAAGTTTCTTCAAGTTTTTTCAGTTCTGCTGAGCAATGATTTAGAAAGATTCCTCAAAGGGGATCTGGCACATCACCAGACTATTGTCACCAAAGCAGCAGTGCTCACAGTAAAACACATTATTGGATTTGATTAGTTTAGAAAGGGCAAAGGGCTCTCCACATAGCTAGTGAAGGGCATCCTGAAGTGAAAAACCAAGGCCAACACCTTTAAACAAGGCTATGAGGCCAGCACTCAGTGAAAGGGTTTGTAATACACTGTTTTATTTATGCTCAGGGCCCATGTCCCCTTTGCCCTTACCAATTTAATCAGAAATTCTTTCTGACATCCATAACATCTGAGTCCATTTTTCATTTCCTCTTTTTGGCTACAAACTCTTGTCTTGTATTGAACTGGCCTTGGCCACACTTCCCTTTGCAACAGGAAATTGCTATCACTTCCTGACTATAAGTGATTGCAGTCATCTTCTCAATAGAACCTATCTTCCAGAATCCTACCTCCACACTGACCCATGTGCCCCACCATCCTTTGAAGGGATTAAAACAGACAATGTATTACATATCATCAAATTCAGTAAAATCTCAAAATTTGAAACTAACAAATGAATAATATTAATGGCTACTACTATGTACTGTGGCTAGGCATTTACACATACAGTATGGAATCTTTACTTCAACGTTAAGATGCAGGTCCTATTATTATCCCATTTTTTGAGAAAAGTGAGGCCATGAAAAGTTAAGTGATTTTGCAAGGTTTCACAGTTAAGAAAGAAGTAGCAGAGGTTTTTCAAGATATGGTATGGAGCAATTGGACATCCATAGGCCAAAAAAAAAAAAAAAAAAACCAACAAAAACATGAGATTAAATCTTTGTGACCTAGGGTTCTATGACATGTTCTTTGACATGATTACATAAACACAATCCATGAAGAAAAAGTAAATAAATTGAACTTCACCAAAAGTAAAAGTTTTGCTCTGTGAAAAACCCTAAAAAGAGGATTTTCAAAAAGATAAGCCATAGCCCTGGTCAGTGTGACTCAGTTGGTTGAGCATCATTCTGTGCACTGAAAGATCACCAGGTTCCATTCCTGGTCAGGGTACATGCCCAGGTTGTGGGTTCAGTCCTTGGTTGGGGTGGGTACAGGAGACAACCAGTCAATCTCTCTCTCTCTCTCTCTCTCTCTCTCTCTCTCTCTCTCTCTCTTGGTTGGGGTGGGTACAGGAGACAACCAGTCAATCTCTCTCTCTCTCTCTCTCTCTCTCTCTCTCTCTCTCTCTCTCTCTCCCCCCACTCCCTCCCTCTCTCACAAAAATTAATATAACCTTTTTAAAAAAGAAAATATCTGCAATGTACATATCTGACAAAGGACTCATATCCAGAATACATAAAGGACTCACTAAATCCAAAAGTAAGAAAACAAACAATCCAATTAGATAATGGGCAAAATACCTGTATACTGAATGGGCAAGATACTTGACAAAAAACAAACATATAGACAATAAGTAAGCACATGAAAAGAGGTTCAACATCATTAGCCACTAAGGAAATGCAAATTAAGGCCCAGATGAGATACTACTACACACCTATTAGCATGGCTACAATAAAATATAGTGGCAATACCAAGGAGAGAAACAGAAATTATACACTGCTAGTGGGATTATAAATTGGTACAGTCACTCAGGCTAGGTAGTTTCTTACAAAATTAAACACATCTCTATATATAAAAGCCTAAGCAACTGGCCAGTAGCTATGACATGCAATGAGCACTTGGGGGCAGATGCTCAATGCAAGAGCTGCCAAGCAACAGCAACTTTGCAGAGCGCCCTCTCACACTCCAGGACCCCTCAGGGGATGTCAGACTGCCAATTTTGGACTTATCCCTGCAGGCCAGGCCAAGGGACCTCACCTGCTGGAGGGGCCCTGCTCACTCCACAGATGCCCTTCGAGTCCCAGCACTGCCCCAGATGTGGCCAGCTGGGGAGGGACCGCAGGAGGTTGGCTCCAGGGTGTGTCCGGCCCATCTCGCCCAGTCCCACCCCACTGGCCACCTTCCAATTAATTTCTTTTCAATGTGCACGAGTCCATGCACCAGGCCTCTAGTACACATATAATCCCATAATCCCATTCCTGGGCATTTATTCTCTAGAAATAAAAATTTATATTCACACAAAGACCTGTAAAACCGTGTCAAAAGCAGCTTTATTTATAACCACGCAAAACTATAAATAATCAAAATGTCCCTCAACTGTAGAATGGATAAACAAATTGGTGCATGCATACATGGAATACCAGTCAGCAATAAAAAGGAATAAACTATTGATATCCTGGGATGGATCACAAGGGCATTATGCTGAGTTAAAAGCCAATCTCAAAAAGTCATATACTATATGATTCATTTATATAACATTCTTGAAATGACAATTATATAAAGGACAGATCAGTGATGCCTGGGTGAATGAACTTGAAATTGAATGGGCTTTCCAAAGTCTTTGTAAAACATGCCAGTAGCTATATGTACAAAGATAACAGGAATTCTTTATTGAGTAATCACATGGTGAACTATCAAAATTGTTATAAGAAACTCTTAGGAGAAATACTAATATGAGGTGAAAGGAAAATCTTAAAATGTCAAGAACTTTTACCCAGGAAAATCTTTCTATTTTTTAAATATGCACCCAAGGTTAGTTATGTTTACTGATTTGAGAGAGAGAGAGAGAGAGAGAGAGAGAAACATTGATTTGAGAGAGAAATATTGATCAGCTGCCTCCTGTACTCACCCCAATAAGATCTGAATCAGGACATGAACCTTACAACTGAAGACATGTTACACACACACACCAGGAACTTTATTAAGTGCAAGCAGATGTTCCTTAACAACCGTTAAAAAAAAAAAACACAAACAGTAAATTCCATTATACTCTGTTGCTCACATTTGAAATTCGAGTCTGCATTAGGAGCAAGTAAGAAAAAGTTTGAAAAAAAATCAGAGAACAGCAAAATGTTCACTCTGCTGAATGCATGTGCTTCGAGCCAATGAAAAAATATTGCTGGTTGTCAGATGCATCCCAACAGTCAAAAGGGTGGACTTAAAGAGCCTTCACTTATTGATATAATTTACTATTTGTAATGCCTGCTCTGAAATTCTTCCCACAAATCTGCACGGTGTATTGTGCCATGTGGATTAGAAAGAATGAACTCTTTGTGTCTGCTACTTATGAATTTAAAGGTAAATCTGTTGGAATAAAAATTATAATTCCAGGGTCTTAAGCACAAACAGTTGTAAGCTGACAAATTCACTGATACAATACCAGCAGTCAAAGAGAGAACATCAAAGCCTAAAGCACTCCCACAGAAGTAGTACCAATAGTTAAATAGAATAATTTTGAGAACATGACTTTGGGGGGAAAAAAAAAAAAAAACGCTTTCCAAATTTCTCTGGAAACAAATTATAACTTGATCCAAACCCACTGTTTATGAAAGCCAAGTTTAGCCGAAACCGGTTTGGCTCAGTGGATAGAGCGTCGGCCTGCGGACTAAAGGGTCCCAGGTTCGATTCCGGTCAAGGGCATGTACCTGGGTTGCAGGCACATCCCCACTAGGAGATGTGCAGGAGGCAGCTGATCGATGTTACTCTCTCATCGATGTTTCTAACTCTCTATCTCTCTCCCTTCCTCTCTGTAAAAAATCAATAAAATATATTTTTTTAAAAAAAAGCCAAGTTTAACCCCTTTCTGAAACAAGCCAAGACATTATAGTGAATAAACCCTTTCCTTTTGAGGATGTAATACCAAAAGCAGTGATTTTCTGTGGAAGAAAAGGCAAGCCTCTGTGGCCAGCCACATCTTTGCAGTAGTCTCCTAGACTATAGCCTAGAGTTCCAGAAATTTTAAAATCCTGAATCTGACAGGTGTGAGATGGTACCGCATTGTCATTTTGATTTGTATCTCTCAGATGATTAGTGATTTTGAGCATGTTTTCATATGTCTCTTGGCCTTCCTTCTGTTTTCTTTCAAAAAGTATCTATTTAGGTCCGTTACCCATTTTTTGATTGGGTTGTTTATCTTCCTTTTGTTAAATTGTATGAATTCCCTGTAAATGTTGGAGATTAAACCCTTATCGGTGATAACATTGGCAAATATGTTCTCCCAAGCAGTGGGTTTTCTTGTTGTTTTGTTGATGGTTTCTTTTGCTATGCAAAAGCTTTTTTTTTTTTATGTAGTCCCATTTGTTTATTTTCTCTTTTGTTTCCATTGCCCTAGGAGCAGTATCAGTGAAGAAATTGCTTTGGCAAATATCTGAGATTTTGTTGCCTGTGGATACCTCTAGTATTTTTATGGTTTCCCGTCTTATGTTTAAGTCCTTTATCCATTTTGAGTTTGTGTATGGTGTAAGTTGGTGCTCTAGTTTCATTTTTTTGCATATATCTGTCCAATGCTCACACCTGTCAGAATGGCTGTCATCAACAAATCAACAAACAACAAGTGCTGGAGAAGATGCAGAGAAAAAGGAACCCTCGTGCACTGCTGATGGGAATGCAGACTGGTGCAGCCACTGTGAAGAACAGTATGGAGTTTCCTCAAAAAACTAAAAATGGAACTCCCATTTGACCCAGTGATCCCACTTCTAGGAATATAGCCTAAGAAACAAGAAACATCAATCAGAAAGAATATGCACCTCTATGTTCATAACAGCACAATTCACCATAGCTAAAATTTGGAAAGAGCCTAAGTGCCCATCAGCAGATGAGTGGATTAAAAACTGTGGGACATCTATGCAATGAAATACTATGCTGTGGTAAAAAAGGAGTTCTTACCATTTGCAACAGCATGAATGGAACTGGATAGCATTATGCTAAGTGAAATAAGCCAGTCATAGAAAGATAAATATCACATGATCTCACTCATTTTCAGAATATAATGAACAACCTAAACAGATGAACAAAAACAGATCCAGAGACAGAGAATCATCAGTCAGAACGTCAAACCTCAGAGGGAAGGTAGGGGAGGGTGGGGACTTGCATGCATGCATATAAGCCTAATCAATGGGCACAGACAACAGGGGGGTGATGGCATGAGTGTGTCTGTGTGTGTGGGGGGGGGGGGAAAGGGGGGATAAGAACACATATGTAATACCTTAATCAATAAAGAAATTAAAATAAATAAATAAATAAATAATTAATTAAATAAGGTACATATTAAAAAAAAAAATCCTGAATCTGCACAAGTAGTTTTTACCAGTGGTCTCAATGGGTTGGTATCCAAACTCTAGGTGTAATGTTTCAAAATCAGGCCAAACTCAATACTGGACAATCATCCTTACTGCTTAGCAGTGTCTTACTTCTAGGAATATTTTGCTACCAACAAATTATTGTCTATAATGGGGAAACTAATATCCATATTTGGCTCCGACAAATCAGTTCTTTTCCCTGCCACCCACCAGTTGACTTTTCCTAGACAATCTATCCACAACTGTTATTAACGTTCACAGATCCAGTCAACTCTTATTAAAGGCCAGTTTTGTAGGTTCGTTTATTTTGTAAACTGAATACGGAAGTGGAGGGATCAACAACATCTTGTCTCCATCTAACATTTGCAAAGGATGGAATATATGAAAAAATTAAGTAAACTATTAGCAAATTCAATGTGTAAGTAAACTGATTTTTAACTGTCAAAACGTTGCCTTCTCTCACCTCCACTCTTACACATCAGAACAATAAGCAAAGGAAAATGAAGTTTTGCTCATGGTGTGCAGTTGATAAAAATTTTAGGCTGGAAAGAGCTACCCTTGTTTTATTAATTTCAAATAGACATTTCAAATCTTATGGCGTCCACTCAAAACTCTCAATGTCTTTCTCTCTCTCCCCACTCTCTCACTCACAAAGGCACACCCACACATCCACAGCCTGCAATCCCACACACTATCCACATGCTTAAGACAAAAAAAAATTATGACTCATCCTCTCATCTTTGATCTCTCTCTCTCTCTCTCTCTCTCTCTCTCTCTCCCTCTCCCTCACATCCAATCCATTAGCAAGTAACAAACAGTAATGGCTCTACTCTCTAGGTATATCCTGAACCCCTATGCCCTTCTCACTACCTCCACCACTGCTTTAATCCAGGCGACCATCATCTTTTGCCCAGATTAACACAAAAGCCTTGTATCTGATTTCCCTGCTTAAACTCTTACTCCTATAATCCATTCAACTCACAAAAGCCAAAAGTACCTTTTAAAAACATAAAATTTGATACTCTCTATCCCATTATCCTGTTGTATTTTCTTCATACAACTAATAACTATCAGAAAATATCTTATTTAATTATTTATTAGTGTATTAGTGACCCAGTGCACGGATTCGTGCACATTGAAAGGAAATTAATTAGAAGGTGGTCAGCGGGATGGGATTGGGTGAGATGGGCTGGACACACCCTGGAGCCAACCTCCTGTGGTCCCTCCCTGGCCGGCTGCATCTGGAGCAGCACCAGGACTCAAAGAGTGCCTGCGGAGTGAGCGGGGTCCCGCCAGAAGGTGGGGTACCTCGGCCTGGCCTGAGGGGATCGGGCCAAAACCAGCTCTCCGACATCTCCTGAGGGGTCCCGGAGTGTGAGTAGGCACTCTGCAAAGTTGTTATCCTACAGCATGTGGAATGCAAACACAAGTGTGCAGTAATCAGATTCAGGGCCAACAGTGCCCCAGCAACAACATAACCCACGGCCGAGGGTGGAATCACACAGCCCCATGAGGAATTGGGCTCCCTCCTTTATGGTTTTGGGGTTGGTCACCCAAGAACCACCACTGCCAAGTCACTGCAACTCGGCAGCTCCTGCATTGAGTGCCTGCCCCCTGGTAGTCAGTGCACGTCATAGCAACCAGTCGGATGGTTGGACAATCCAGGACACCTTAGGGGATGTCGGACTGCGGGTTTCGGCCCAATCCCCGCAGGCCAGGCCCAGGGACCCCACCAGTGCATGAATCCATGCACTGGGCCTCTAGTATGAATATAAGATCTTTGGTTAATCTCTCCGCCCTCTCTACCCTCCCCCCTTCCCTCTGAGAATCATCAGGTGTTCCATGTTTCCATACCTGTGCATTGAGTATCTGCCCCCTGGTGGTCAGTGCACATCATAGCTAACATTTGAATGGTTGAATTATCAAATGGTAGAACCACTGCTTAGGCTTTTATATGGAGGCCCACTGCACAAATTTGTGCACTGGTGGGGGGGTGTGGCCTGTGGGGATCAGCCCACTGTGGGAGCAGCTGCTCATCCTGGTCAGGCAAGCGGCACTCCCACTGTGGGAGTGCACTGACCACGAGAAGACAACTCCTGAGTTGAGCGTTTTCCCTCTGGTGATCAATGTGCGTCATAGCGACTGGTCGACCAGTCGTTCTGGTTGTTCCACCATTCGGTCACTGGGCTTTTATATGTATACATAGATTGTATGCCTCTCCTGATTAAAATTCAAGCTCCATAAAATATAGGACTTGGTTTCTCTCTTTCACCATTACATCTGCAACAAACAGAACAATGTTTGGCATATAGGAGATGTTCAATAAGTATTTTCAGAATGATTGAATGATTATTGGACAGACTTTTAGTGAGTAATTATCTAAAAAAGCTGTGCTAGGTTCTATGGGTAATGAAGACAAAGAAGATATGGTCCCTGAATCAGATAGAAGAGACACAAACATTACATAATTATAACAAAATATTGTGAATGTAATAACAAAAGTATAAATCAAAGGCACTGGAAGGATAGAAGGGTCATCTGATTATATTTGGGTAAGATGCAGAAAGCTTCACAGAAGAGAATAAATCTGAACTGCAATTTGAAGAATGACTACATTTTCCAGGCAGAAAATGTGCAATGGCCATGGCAGGCAAAGGCAACAGCACAGACAAAGAATTGAGTCTTAAGCAATGATAAAGAGCACAAGGATGCTGACTATAATTCAGGAAACAATAACTAGATATCTATGGGAGGAAATGATAAAAAAAAAAAAAAGGAAGCTTGAAGAAGTGGGCTGTGGTCAGACAATAAATGGTTTTATATGCCTTGTGAAGAATTTTGGTATTAAATCTTGTAGGCAGTGGGGACTCAATTGCAACCAAAGAATAAAAGGGATTCATCCATTCAAGAAATATTAACTGAGTATCTGATTGGATTTGCTTTTTTAGGAAGATAACCCTGGCAAAGTGGCAAGAGTGCACTTAAGTGGGGAACAAAGGGGAGGTAGGCAGAACAATTAGAATGCAGCCATCAATCCAGCTAGGGCAGTGGTACTCAACCTTGGCTGCACATTAGAATCACCTGGGAATCCTTTTAAAATCCTGATTTCTGAGCCTCATCCTCCGGAAATTCTGTTTCTTTGTTACTAATGTTGTGGCCTCACCCCATAACAAAGAAACAGAATTTCCGGAGGATGAGGCCCAGAAATCAGAATTTTAAAAAGAGTCCCAGGTGATTATAATGTGCAGCCAAGGTTGAGAACCACTGAGCTAGGGGATTTATTAAACACCATAGGTTACCACCCCTACCCCAGAATTACTGAATCTAAATTTCTCATGATGGAATTCAAGAATCCATGTTCAATTTATTCATTTTGCTTTGAAAGCAATACATGTTCATGGAAAAAATACTCAAACCCACCTCCTGCAACAACAAATACAATTACTCATACTATCCACACCACCTGCTTCCACCAATGTCCCATTGCTCCAGAGTGTCCAAGGTTGAGAATTACTGCGCTATGAGATCCAATTACCTAGGATTTTTTTCCAAAATTTCAATAATAATAAGAATCACCTGGAACAAACTGTATTTTTAAGAGACCTAAGCAGGCTTCTCCCCTCCAAAGTCTGATTCAGTGGATTTTAGCTGAGCCTGGGAAACATTTACACCAGATGAGTTTTATCAGGTAATTTGGGACACCTGTCAGAATCCTAATATACACCACTCCGTGCCAAACTTTAATATACATAGGAGTCACCTGGATATCTTTAAAAAAGACTGATTTAGAATCAGTATATTTGAGGTGCAACCCAAGTTTCTGCATTTCAAACAAGCTACCATGTGCTGCCACTGCAGCTAGCACAGGGACAAAACTTCACTGAGCACTGATTCTCAACCCTAACTATCCATTAGAATCACCTGGGGAGGCTTTAAAACTCTCAGTCACCAATCATTTCCAAACTCTTCCAAAACAGAAAAGGAGATATTGCTTCCCAACTGATTTTATGAGTCCAAGAATACCACAATATCAAAGACAGGTGAAAACACGACAAGAAAAGAAAACTATAGGCCAATATCCTTTATGCATATTGATGCAAAAATCCTCAACAAAGGCTTTTTGTTTACCATGGCAGCAGGCAGGATACGAGTGAGGGAGAAACTGTAAGGGAGTGAGAGGGGAGTGTGTGATGTGTGGGGGGGGTGTGAGCGTATGTGTGAGGGACAGTTAGATCTAACAAGAGTCTGGGGGCTGGCGGATCAGGCTCTACTGGACAGGAAGTCCCTGATACCCCCAGAGTCACTCCCCCTGACAGGTGTGTTTCTGGCACAGAAACAATACCATCTTGAAGGGGAGAGCAGTCTCTGACAGGAGCACAGCCACACCAACACCCACACTGTCCTTAGACATCACCCTGGACAACTCAGTGAGCCACAGAGTGCACGGCACCCAACCAGAGTGACGCCTCCCTGGCTGTTGAATCCAGGACCCAAGCAGAGATAGGCAGAGTGCACAACACCCAGGCCGTAGGCTCCAAGGCCACCCCAGGAATTCGCAGAGTGCATGCCACCCTGACCAGAGTAGTGCCACCACGGCCAGAGTAGTGCCACCCCAGCCATAGGCTCCAGGACCCCCGGAACCTGGCCACAGGCACCTGGACCCCACAGCGAGTTGCACACCAGTGGGATCTCACAGGTGACCCTTGCCAAGGAGCCAGGACCCTGAGAACATCCACAACAGCTTGCACAATGAGGACACAGTTGAGCAAAATGGTCAGAAAACCTGTGAGGAGTTGCCATCCATGAATGGAATAATAACATTCAACAGCCAACTACATCAGGAGAACCCAAATAATTCAAGTAGGGGAACGAACTAGAATATCCAGCTCAGGAGATCTGAGAAACTGTACCACTGAGTCCCAAAAAACCCCTAATAAATAAGATCACCACTAAAAAATTCGGGGTGGCATAGCAGTTAGATGTAAGACATAGAAACAAATAAAAAGGGACAGTAAGAATAGAGAACCCAGAAATCAACCCAAACCACTATGCTCAATTAATATTCGACAAAGGAGGCATGAACATACAAAGGAGTAAAGACAGCCTATTCAATAAATGGTGTTGGGAAAATTGGACACATACATGCAAAAAAAATGAAACTAGACCACCAACTTATACCATACACAAAAATAAACTCAAAATGGATAAAGGACTTAAACATAAGACAGTAAACCATAAAAATACTAGTGGAATCCACAGGCAGCAAAACATCAGACATATGCCAAAGCAATTTCTTCACTGATACTGCTCCTAGGTCAAAGGAAACTAAAGAAAAATTAAACAAATGGGACTACATCAAAATAAAAAGCTTCTGCACAGCAAAAGAGACCATCAACAAAGCAACAAGAAAGCCCACTGCATGAAAAAACATATTTGCCAATGTTATCTCTGATAAGGGTTTAATCTCCAAAATGTGCAGAGAACACATGCAACTAAACAAAAGGAAGATAAACAATACAATCAAAAAATGGACAAAGGACCTAAATAGACACTTTATCAAAGAGGATATAAAGAAGGCCCATGACATATGAAAACATGCTCAAAATTACTAATCATCCGAGAGTTGAAAATCAAAATGACAGTGTGGTACCACCTCACACCTGTCAGAATGGCTATCATCAATAAATCAACAAATGCCAAGTGCTGGCGAGGATGCGGAGATAAAGTAACCCTCATGCACTGCTGGTGGAAATGCAGACTGGTGCAGCCACTATGAAGAACAGTATGGAGTTTCCTCAAAAAACTAAAAATGGAACTCCCATTTGACCCAGTGATCCATCTTCTAGGAATATATACCAAGAAACTACACCAATCAGAAAGGGTATACACACCCCAATGTTCATAGCAGGACAGTTCACCATAGCTAAGATTTGGAAACAGCCTAACTGTCCATCAGTAGATGAGTGGATTAAAAATGAGGTAAGTCTACACAATGGAATACTATGCTGCGGTAAAACAGGAGTTCTTACCATTTGCAACAGCATGGATGGAACTGGAGAGCATTATGCTAAGTGAAATAAGCCAGTCAGAGAAAGATAAATATCATATGATCTCACTCATTTATGGAATAAAATGAACAACATAAACTGATAAACAAAAACAGATCCAGAGACAGAAGCATCGATCAGACCGTCAAACCTCAGAGGGAAGGTAGGGGAGGGTGGGGGTAAGGGGTAGAGACCAATCAAAGGACTTATATGCAAGAATGTAGGCCTAACCAATGGACACAGGCAACAGGGGGGTGAGTGCATGAGAGGGGGAGGGGGTAAAGTGGCAATAAGAACACATATGTAATAACTTAATCAATAAAGAAATTTAAAAAGGAGGGGGGACAGTTTAAATGGGAAGGAAAAGAAACAATTCCCAAAGCAAAGCAAAACAAAGGAGGAATCTCCAGAAAGGAACTAAATGAAATGGCGGCAAGTAACTTGTCAAAGAAAAAAATTCAGAGTAATGGCTGTAAGGATGCTCAATCATCTGATTGAGAATTACAAACAACTCAATGAGAATTAGAAGGAGCTGAATGAAAAATACACCAACATGGATAAGAATCATAAGGAAATGAAGAATGACATAGCTGCCATAAAGAACTCCTTGGAAGGTTTCAATAGTAGAGTAGAAGAAGCTGAGGACCAAAACAGCAAGTTAGAAGAAAAGGTAGGAAAAAACCCCAAGCAGAGAAGCAACTGAAAAAGCATTAACAAGCAGGAGGAGAGTTTAAGGGAGGTTTAGAACAACATGAAGTGAAGCAACATCCACATAATAGGGGGAACAGAAGGAGAAGCTGGGGAAGGAATCGAAAACCTGTTTAAAGAAATAATGACAGAAAATTTCCCTGACTTATGGAAGAAAAAAATAACACAAATCCAAGAAGCACGGAGAGTACCAATCAAGATGAACCTAAAAAGACCTACACCAAAACACATCATAATTAAATTGGCAAACATAAAAGACAAAGAAAGAATCTTAAAGGCTGTGAGAGAGAAAGAAAGTTAATGTAAGGGATCTGCAATTAGACTATCAACTGATTTCTCAACAAAAACACATCAGACCAGAAAGGAATAGTATAAAGTATACAAAGTGATAAAAAGCAAGGGACTGGGAGAACCACCAAGATGGCGGCATAGGTAAACATCTGAAATTGCTGCCTAGCACAACCACTTCAAAACTACAACTAAAAGACAAAACGAACATCACCCAGAATCACGGGAAGGCTGGCTGAGTGGAAATTCTACAACTAGAAGGAAAGAGAAAATCACACTGAGACTCAGAAGAGGTGATAAAGTAAAGTGCAGAGGTACGGAGGCACGTGCGGAAAGGGCTGGCAACTGAGGACTTGGTTGTCTTTTTCAATTGGGAGGGAGACACAAGCTCCCGACTGCTCTGAACTCCAGTTCCGAGTGAGTCTCTGGGGACCCAGACTCATACAGGGAGAAACTGGACTGTCTGGCATCAGTCGGAACTCGAGGGCAGCTTTCTCTCAGAGGTGCTTTCAGCGATTACCAGGACACTGAGACGTGGGGCCTCATAGGGTAGGACTGAGGATCAGCCATAGCTGTTTGCTCCACCCTGTTGATTCCCTGAGACCCCGCCCCACCCAAGCTGCATGCAGAGGCTTTTGCATATGAATGGCCTGACCCTTTGCAATCTAAAATTACCTAACAAACTGCAGCTGGGTCAGAGAGACCCAGAACATCCAAAAGAAGGCCCAAGGCCCCACAGCAGCTTGCACTGCTTCACAGGTAGGCCTCATCTGGGCACCTCCAAACCCCAAACAAGAGGAATCTGCAGATCTCTCCGTGGATCCTGCTGGGTAGCCTCAGGAAGAGGCTAAATTAGCACCTCATTAGGGATCCAAGAGCCGGTATACCCAGTGGCCAGAGTGGGACCATCCAGATTACAACTCCTCAGATCCATAAGGGATACACTCAGTGGGCAGACTCAGTGAGCACCAAAGCCCCCACTGAAGCAAGTCTTGCTCCATAAGGGTGTCTCCAGCACAGAAGTTCTCCCACCGTAGACACAGCTGATTCTCACAGCCAATTGGCCTGGAGGTGAATTGCTCCCAGTGATACCAATAGCAATCAAGGCTTAACTACAACAAGACTCTGCACACAGCACACAAAGGGGTGCACCAAGAGTGTCCACCTCAGGTAATTGGGGAGGCTGAGCCACTGGGCCCTATAGGACACCTAGCACACAAAGCCACTCTATCAACACAGGGAAAAAGCCAAAATGCAGAGACAAAGAAACAGGTCACAAATGACAGAAATGGAGGAAAGCAAACGACTGGATGTAGAGTTCAAACCCACGGTTAAAGGTTTTTCAAGAATTTTCAGGAAACTGCCGATAAATTTAGTCAGGCCCTTGGTAACTCTAGAGAGACCCTTGAGGATATGAAAAAGGAACAACTAGAAATTAAGCATACACTGACTGAAATAAAGAATAACATACAGAGATCCAACAGCAGACTAGAGAATCGCAAGAATCAAGTCAAAGATTTGAAATATGAAGAAGCAAAAAAAACCCAACCAGAAAAGCAAAATGAAAAAAGAATCCGAAAATACGAAGATAGTGTAAGGAGCCTCTGGGACAGCTTCAAGCGTACCAACATCCCAATTATAGGGGTGCCAGAAGAAGAGAGAGACCAAAATATTGAAAACCTATTTGAAGAAATAATGACAGAAAACTTCCCCTACCTGGTCAAAGAAATAGACTTACAAGTCCAGGAAGCACAGAGGAGCCCAAACAAAAGGAATCCAAAGAGGACCACACCAAGACACATCATAATTAAAATGCCAAGAGCACAAGACGAAGAGAGAATCTTAAAAGCAGCAAGAGAAAATAAGTCAGTTACCTACAAGGGAGTACCCATACGACTGTCAGCTGATTTCTCAACAGAAATTATGCAGGCCAGAAGGGAGTGGCAAGAAATATTCAAAGTGATGAATACCAAGAACCTACAACAAAGATTACTCTACCCAGCAAAACTATCATTCAGAATTGAAGGTCAGATAAAGAGCTTCACAGATAAGAAAAAGCTAAAGGAGTTCATCACCACCAAACCAGTATTATATGAAATGCTGAAAGGTATCATTTAAGAAGAGGAAGAAGAAGAAAAACGTAAAGATAATAATTATGAACAACAAATACATATCTATCAACAAGTGAATCTAAAAATCAAGTGAATAAATAATCTGATGAACAGAATGAACTGGTGATTATAATAGAATTAGGGACATAGAAAGGGAATGGACTCACTATTCTTGGTGAGGAAAGGGGTGTGGGAGATGCGGGAAGAGACTGGACAAAAATTGTGCACCTATGGATGAGGACAGTGGGGGGGTAAGGGCAGAGGGTGGGGTGGGAACTGGGTGGAGGGGAGTTATGGGGGGAAAAAAAAGAGGAACAAATGTAATAATCTGAACAGTAAAGATTTAATAAATTAAAATAAATAAATAAATAAAACTTGGGGGGGGGAGATCGGAAAGGGACTGGATTATTTTAAGGAACCACATAGTTTATCCCTTGGATATTGTAATTTTGATTTAAGTGCATGACATGAAATAACAGTAGACATTTTTCATAACAAGCACACACACAAAATAAGTGAATAATGAATTTTTTTTTATTTTGGACAGGTCATTCATATAATGTGTGAATTTAATAATAAACTTTTACATTTGAAAAAAAAAAAAAAGAAAGAAAGAAAGAAAGAAAGAAAGAAAGAAAGAAAGAAAGAAAGAGGTCAGCCCTGATAAGATATTGAGAGGAGTGCTTACAAGATCAGGTTTGCAAATTATTCCCCACATACTCATAACAAAATGGGCCAAAATATGTTCCATATATGTTCAGTAGTTTTTAAACTTCAGGAATTGACTGAACACTATGGGATTGCTCCCTGAGAAATCATACATTAGCACATACTCACACATCTATAGAGATAAAAGCCTAAGCAACCAGCCAACCACTCGACTGGCCCACCGGTAGCTATGACGCGCACTGACCACACTGACCACCAGGGGGAAGATGCTCAATGCAGGAGCTGCTGACGTGCA
This sequence comes from Myotis daubentonii, assembly GCF_963259705.1. Lineage (NCBI taxonomy): Eukaryota > Metazoa > Chordata > Mammalia > Chiroptera > Vespertilionidae > Myotis > Myotis daubentonii. Next base: position 92,867,933 of record NC_081861.1, on the reverse strand, counting down.
GTGACTTGGCAGCTGCAGTTCTTGGGTGACTCACCTGAGAGGAGGGAGGGAGAAGAGGAACCCGATTCTGGGATGTGCCACCTGAGAACTGCCCTCTTGCAATCCGGGACCCCTTGGGGTATGTCAGAGAGCCGGTTTAGACCCGATCCCCACAGGCCAGGCTGAGGGATCCCACCAGTGCACAAATCTATGCACCGGGCCTCTAGTTAACATAAAATCTGGGGAGGAGGTTGTTTCCACAAAATCCTAATGGAGAGTTATAATTATACAATAGTATTTGTAGTAAAGATACAACATTTTGATGGCCTGCTTAGAAAAAATGATAATGTCTTAGAATAGTGGAACTTGAACAAGCCAGCACTGAATCACAGGTGGGTGAGATGAGATGATGAAGAAAATAATGCCAAAAAAAGAATTAAGATATAGTCCCAACTGTCAACTGTCACTGGGTGCTGAATCGGAAAAGGAGAACACATGCCAAATGTTTCAAATCTGCGGACTCAAGTAGGACACTGTTTATTCAGAAATATGTGGCTTCAGGAGCTTGTCTTAGAAGTTGTTAAACCACCATCCTCAGAGCCCAGATATAGAACCAGTGGCAAATGCTTTTAACTTTAGTGGAAGAGAATACTGAGATTATCCTTATGAAAGGCAAAAAGGGGACAAAATAAGTTGAAAACCAAGTCTAAAAAAAAGCTTAAATCGGGGAGACAAAACTTGTAGGAAGCATTCCTAGAGAGAAGCATAGTGTTCATTACAACTAAATATAAAAATCATTTTTTAAACTGTCATTCTTCCTTACAGATCAGCAATCTTTGTGCATTTTTGTAGGCATGTGTTCTTTCTGGAGGTGTTTATGTTGAAATGGTATCTGCTTTAAATCAGCAGAAGTCTAAGAGGGTGGATTCAGTGTTCAGAAACTAAATTAAATCTCAATTGTGCCATTCAACTCTAAAAAGGAAAATTCCCTATCACTGACCTGTTGCCAGAGAGACTCACAGAGTTCTGCCAGTTGGCTATGTATGCCCTTATATATGCCCTGTGTGTGATCCCAGGCTTAAAAGAATAAGGCAAAGGAGCAGTAATGAATCTGAACTGAGGCAGCATTCTGAAGTCTAGGAAATCAGACACTTTGCCAGACATACTGCTTGATGGATGGGGCAGTTCTTAAGCAAAGGAGACAGCTATGCCATGCAGATTCAAATAAAATTCTAAAAGAGAAGTGTATTATTTATAATAGCCAAGACATGGAAACAACCTGTGTCTTTCCATAGATGTTTAGATAAAGAAGATGTGGTACATCTATACTAATAAAATGGTAATATGCTAATTAGACCAGACACCTTCTGGACATCCATCCGGACGTCCTTCCAGACAAAGCCAAGGTGGCGGGGGCCAAGGCAGAGGAGGTTAGGGGTGATCAGGCCAGCAAGGGAGGGAAGTTAGGGACAACCAGGCTGGCAGGGGAGGGCAGTTAGGGGCAACCAGTCCGGCAGGGGAGGGCAGTTAGGGGTGACCAGGCTGGCAGGGGAGGGCAGTTTGGGGCAACCAGGCCAGCAGGGGAGGGCAGTAAGGGGCAATCTGGCCAGCAGGCAGAGGTGGTTAGGGGTGATCAGGCAGGCAGGGGAGCAGTCAGGGGCATCAGGCAGGCAGGCAGAGTGATTAGGGGTGATCAGGCAGGCAGGCAGGTGAGCAGTTAGGAGCCAGTGGTCCTGGATTGTGAGAGGGATGTCCAACTGCCAGACATCCCCCAAGGAGTCCTGGATTGGAGAGGGTGCAGGCCGGGCTGAGGGACCCCCACATGCACAAATTTCATGCACTGGGCCTCTAGTCTATAATAATAAAAGGGTAATATGCTAATTAGACCAGACGTCCTTCCTGACAAAGCTGGGGCTGGAGGGAAGCCACCCAGGGTCCGGGGTGCCTGCGGCCTGCCCAAGGGAAGTCAGCTGGGATCCCAGGTTGCCTGCAGGCAGCTGGAGGGAAGTCAGCCTGGGTCCCGAGTGCTTGCAGGCAGCCCGAGGGAAACCAGCCCAGGTCCCAGGTCCCAGTTGCCTGCGGGCAGCCAAAGGAGGGAAGCAGCCTGGGCCTCGGTGCCAGCATCAGGGGGAAGGAAGGCCTACTCTTGCACGAATTTTCATGCATTGGGCCTCCAGTGTGTGTGTGTATATATATATATAATGGACTATTACTGAGCCATAAAAAATATGAAATATTTCCATTTGCAACAACACTGTTGAGAGTACTATGCTAAGTGAAAAAGATGAGAACCATATTACTTCACTCATATGTATAATATAACACAAAAAGTAGCAAACAAAGAAAACAAACGCATAGATACAGACAATGGAATGGTGATTGCCAGAGAATAAAGAGGGTTGGGGGAGTGTAAAGAGCGTGAAATATGTGGTAATAGAAGCAAACTAGACTTCAGATGGTTACCATGCAAAGTATACAGATTTTGAATTATAATCTTATACACATGAAAATTATATAATGTTATTAAGCAATGTTACCTTAATAAATTTAATTATTTATTTAAATATGAAAGGACCTCACTGGGATGACACTGATACAAGAGTAACAAAGGAGACCTAGCCGGTTTGGCTCAGTGGATAGAGCGTTGGCCTGTGGACTGAAGGGTCCCAGGTTTGATTCCGGTCAAGGGCACATGCCTGGGTTGCGGACTCAATCCCTAGCATGGGACATGCAAGAGGCAGCCAAGCAATGATTCTCACTCATCGTTGGTGTTTCTATTTCTCTCTCCTTCTCGCTTCCTCTCTGAAATCAATTTAAAAAAATGTTAAAAAACAACAACATCAAAAAAAAAACTCTAAAAAAAAAAGAGTAACAAAGGAGGAAATGAGATACTGAAATACAGTCAGAGATCTGGATTGAAGTCTCAGCTTTATTGGATAACTGTATACTGAAGTCATTTCAGTTCTTTACCTGTACAACAGGGTTAACGACAACTCTACCTGTTTCAAAGAATTGGTATGAAATGCAAACATCATCATAAAACTGATGCATATTATTGTCATTGAAATAATAAAGTCCTACGTAAAGGTACAAAATTTATTTGTTCACCATCTATTCCCCTATTTCATTCATTACAGTCTCTGAGATTATTTTCTTTCTTCTCTATCTTGGCATAGCCACACTCCTGTATTAAAGCTGAGATCAAACCTGTATACACCTGGGATTTCCTAGATGTCAGCAGAAGAGCTGGGAGGGGCCCAAATCCCCATCTTATAGAAAGCAGAAGCTGCTGCAGAATAAGAGATCTCCATAGAGACTTCATCAGTTCTAGGTGATACATAAGATCTCACAATGGGTGCAAGCAACCTGAGGTGAGTGTAAAAGAAAGAGAATGTCCACATTCCTATTTTTGTCATTTAATTCATTTTATGTACATCTTTTATCAAAGAGATTTTTATTAAACTTTTAGGACATAGTGGGCTAAGGAAAGCAATAAGATATTATATAAAGAATATTGATCCATTCCCAAGAGGGGAAGGATCCTGGGCCAGAAAACAAATAGCTGTAAAGGATATTTTTATGACAATTAGAGCAATCTTAATATAGACTTTAGATTAGATAATACTATTATATCAGTGTTAAATGTCTTGATTTTAATAGATGAAATATGGGTAGATAATAAATATCCTTGATATTAAGAAATACACACTGAAGGATCCAAGGGAAAGTGTTATGATGTATGCAATTACTCTCAAATGGTTTAGAAAAATATAATAATATGTAAATATTTAGAGATAGAATAAGGCTAAAGTAGCAAAATGTTAATAATAAGGGAATTGGAGTGAAGAATTTACTGAAGTCCTTTGTAATATTTTTAAACTTCACTGTAGGTTTAAAAGTACTTTAAAGTAAACTATTTAAAAAATAATAATTAATGGTCTAGAAAACAATAGACCTGAAATCTAGCCATCATGTAACCCCTGAGCAAGTCACTTGTCATCTTTCAGTTTAATTTCTTCAGATGCTAAAATCGGGGTAATGATGCAAATGCCCTACTTCCTTTCCAGAACTGTTCTAAAATGCAAAGCATAATGATGGTACCGATGTGGAAGGTGTAGGGAAAAAAAAGCTTTAGAGTACAAAGACAAGATTTAAAGCCACTGCTCTACCATTTATATGAATAGATTGTATTGATCGTATCCTAAGCCTCAGTATTTCCGTCTACAAAATGGGAACTGTTCTAAGAGGGAATTTCATAAGGATACATGACTACCTCAAGAAGTAAGAAAAATCTCATATAAACAATCTGTCTTACACCCCAAGAAGTTAGAAAAAGAAGATGAAACAAAGCCAAAGTTAGTAGAAGGAAGACAATAACAAAGATCAGAGTGGAAATAAATAAAATAGACTAAAAAGACAATAGAAAAGAAACAAAAAGCTTTTTTAAAAAAAGATAAATAAAACTGGCAAACGTTTAGCTAAATTTACCAAGAAAAAGAGAAAGGGATCAAATAAATAAAATTAGAAATAAAAGGAGACATTACAACTGATATCACAGAAATATAAAGGATCATGAGAGACTACTATGAACAATTAATTATACACCCACAAATAAGACAACCTAAAGCAGTGGTTCTCAACCTTCCTAATGCCGCTACCCTTTAATACAGTTCCTCATGTTGTGGTGACCCCCAACCATAAAATTATTTTCATTGCTACTTCATAACTGTAATTTTGCTACTGCAAACAATATGTAATTATATATGTGTTTTCTGATGGTCTTAGGCAACCCCTGTGAAAGGGTCGTTTGACCCCCAAAGGGGTCGCGACCAACAGGTTGAGAACCACTGACCTAAAGAAATGGATAAATTCCTGGAAACATACAATCTTCCATGACAAAATCATGAAGAAATAGAAAATCTGACTAAACTGATTACTAGTAGGAAATTGAATCACTAATCAAAAACCTCAAAACATATATTGAGTGGCTGTTATTGGAAGCGTATACATCCAAAGACCCGGCATCCAGAGATCGGCTACTAACCTGGAAACAACGGATCTAAGCAGCACGACTACGTGAACTCAGACGAGGCCTGCTTCTCCTCACGGAAAGCAGAGAGAGAACTACATAACCAAACACCTGGAGAAGAGAGATCATGGGGAAACAAAGAACCAGCCCACACATGAAAGAAAAACAGGCATCACCAGAAAAGGAAATAAACGAAATGGAGGGAATGGAGGCAAGCAACCTGTCAGAGAAAGAATTCAGAGAAATGGCCATAAGGTGGATGAAAAGAATGGAAGACAAATTCAATAAAATCTGTAAGAACCAAGAGGAAATGAAGAAAAACCAAGAAGAAATGAAAAATGACATCGCTGCTATAAAGAACTCAATAGAAAGCATCAATAGTAGACTAGAAGAAGCAGAGGACCACATCAGTGAGTTAGAAGACAAGGTAGGAAAAAGTAACCAAGCAGAGCAGCTTCTAGAAAAAAAAATTAAAAAGCAGGAGGAGAGCCTAGGAGAACTCTGAGACAACACGAAACGAAACAACATCGAAATAATAGGGGTGCCAGAGGGAGAGGAAACTGAGCAAGGAATAGAAAACCTGTTTGAAAAAATGACAGAAAACTTCCTTGATATTGGGAAGAAAAAACTCACACAAATCCAAGAAGCTCACAGAGTCCCAAACAAAATGAACCCCAAAAGACAGACACCAAGGCACATTATAATAAAATTGGCAAACACCAATGACAAAGCAAGAATCTTAAAAGCAGCCAGAGAGAGACAGAAAGTTACCTACAAAGGATCCCCCATCAAACTAGCTACTGATTTCTCAACAGAAACATACATCACATAAACAAATTGAGAGGGAAAAAACACATAATCATATCAAATGATGCAGAAAAAGCTTTTGAGAAAATTCAACACCCTTTCTTGATAAAAACTCTCAGCAAGGTAGGAATAGAAGGATCATACCTCAACATAATAAAAGCCATATATGACAAACCCACAGCCAACATCATAATCAATGGGCAAAAACTAAAACCATTCCCCCTAAAAACAGGAACAAGACAGGGATGCCCCCTCTCACCACTCCTGTTCAACATAGTACTGGAAGTACTAGCTGTTGCGATCAGACAAGAAGAAGAAATAAAAGGCATCCAAATTGAAAAAGAAGAAGTAAAACTGTCCTTATTAGCAGATGACATGATACTGTACATAGAGAACCCTAAAGACTCCATCAAAAACTTATTAGTCTTAATAAATGAATTCGGCAATGTAGCAGGATACAAAATTAGTGCCAAGAAATCTATGGCATTTCTTTACACCGATAGTGAACTTACAGAAAGTGAGACTAAAAAAGCAATCCCATTTACCATCGCACCAAAAAAATTAATATACCTAGGAATAAACTTAACTAAGGAGATAAAAGACTTATATATGAAAAAGTACAGGACACTGAAAAAAGAGATAGAGGAAGACATAAACAGATGGAAGACCATACCGTGTTCATGGATTGGTAGAATCAACATAATCAAAATGTCCATACTACCCAAAGCAATCTATAGATTCAATGCAATCCCCATTAAATTACCAACGGCATATTTCACAGATCTATAACAAACATTCCAAAAATTCATCTGGAATAAAAAAAAAAGACCTCGAATAGCTGCAGCATTCCTGAGAAACAAGAACAAAGTAGGTGGGATCTCAAGACCAGATATCAGACTGTATTACAAAGCCACTGTTCTTAAAACAGCTTGGTACTGGCACAAGAACAGACATATAGATCAATGGAATCGAATAGAGAACCCAGAAATCGACCCAAACCACTATGCCCAATTAATATTCAACAAAGGAGGCAAGAGCATACAATGGAGTCAAGACAGCCTCTTCAATAAATGGTGTTGGGAAAATTGTACAGATACATGCAAAAAGATGAAACTAGACCACCAACTCACACCATACACAAAAATAAACTCAAAATGGATAAAAGACTTAAATGTAAGACGGGAAACCATAAAAATACTAGAGGAGTCCACAGGCAGCGAAATCAAATCGCAAACATATACCAAAGGAATTTCTTCTCTGATAATGCTCCTAGGGCAATGGAAACTAAAGAGAAAATAAACAAATGGGACTACATCAAAATAAAAAGCTTTTGCACATCAAAGGAAACCATCAACAAAACAACAAGAAGACCCACTAGAGCCTGGATGAGAGGAAATGAGTTTGATACTTGCAGGTTGGACAACAGGCCACACAGAGGGAGAGTGACCAAGGATGACCACAGGGTGGGTCACCTCTGCCGGCTTCCCCTTCATGAACAAGGACAGTATGAAGTAGTGTTTCACAACTGAGGAAACACGCCTGCCCAGCCCTGTGAGGACAGGAGCTAAGTGTGCAGCAGGCAGGAGAGGCAGCCTTGGTTTCCCCGGGGAAGGCCTACGGTCTCTGGAGCTCCCCACATGTAGTCCAGATGCGTGGCTGCTGCTGTGGACACACACTCAGCCACAGTGGAGGCGGCGGCTGCACCTCTGGGTGCCTGGAGGATGGGGATACTGAGAGGCCCTGCGTGGCCCAGACCACAGAAAGCAGTCACAGTGGTGGTGGTAGGGGCAAGGGGGGGAACATTGATTTTGTACATTCTCCAAATGCAATCTTTAATAAACTTTTTATTTTCTCTGGAAGAAAACAAAAAGACCCACTACATGGGAGAAGATATTTGCCAATGATATCACCGATAAGGGTTTAATCTCCATCATTTACAGGTAACTCATGACACTTAACAATAAGAAGATAAACAATCCAATCAAAAAATGGGCAACGGACCTAGATAGACACTTTTCAAAAGAGGACATACAGAAGGCCGAAGGACATATGAAAACATGCTCAAAGTCACTAATTATACGTGAGATGCAAATCAAAATGACAATGAGGTACCACCTCACACCTGTCAGAATGGCTATCATCAACAAATCAACAAACAACAAGTGTTGGAGAGGATGTGGAGAAAAAGGAACCCTTCTGCACTGCTGGTGGGAATGCAGACTGGTGCAGCCACTGTGGAGAACAGTATGGAGCTTCCTCAAAAAACTAAAAATGGAACTCCCATTTGACCCAGTGATCCCACTTCTAGGAATATATCCCAAGAAACCAGAAACACCAATCAGAAAGGATATATGCACCCCTATGTTCATAGCAGCACAATTCACCATAGCTAAGATTTGGAAACAGCCTGAGTACCCATCAGCAGATGAGTGGATTAGAAAACTGTGGTACATATACACAATGGAATACTATGCTGCGGTAAAAAAGAAGGAACTCTTGCCTTTTGCAACAGTATGGATGGAACTGGAGAGCATTATGCTACGTGAAATAAGCCAGTCAGAGAAAGATAAACACCACATGATCTCACTCATTTGTGGATTATAGAGAACAACATAGACTGATGAACAGGGACAGATCCAAAGACAGAGAAAGAGCGATCAGGCTATCAATCCCCAGAAGGAAAGTAGGGAAGGGAGGGGGTAAGGGGAAGAGATCAACCAAAGGACTTGTATGCATGCATATAAGCCAAACCAATGGACATGGACAACAGGGGGATGAGAGCATGAGTGGGGGGGAGGTGTTAATGGGGAGGATCAGGACACATTTGTAATACCTTAACTAATAAAGAATTAAAAAAAAAAAACTCCCAACAGACAAATGTCCAGGGCCAGATAGCCTCACTGGTGAATTCTACCAAACATTCAAAGAGGAATTAATAATACCAGTCCTTCGCAAACCCTCCCAAAAAACTGAAGAGAACATTTCTAAACTCATTTTATGAGGCAAGCATTACCCTGACACAAAAACCAGTCAACGACTCTACAGAACAAAAGAAAATTACAGGCCAATATAACTGATGAACAAAGATGCAATAATCCTCAACAAAGTATTAGCAAGCTGTAATAAACATAACATTAAAAGGATCATAAACCATGATAAAATGGGGTTTATTCCATGGATACAAGGATAGTTCAACATCTATAAATTTCAACATTAACAAAATGAAGGATTAAAATCATATGATCATCTCAATAGATGAAGAAAAACATTTGACAAAATCCAACATTCCTTACTGATAAAAACTCTCAACAAAGTGGGTATTGGTAGGAATGTTGCTCAACATAATAAAGAGCATATATGACAAGCCCACAGTTAATATCATACTCAACAAAAAACTGAGATCAGAAACAAGAGGATGCCCACTCTCATCACTTTTATTCCAGACTAGAGGCCCAGTGCATGACATTCATGCATTGGGATGGGGGGTGTCTCAGCCCGGCCTGAGCCCTTTTACTGTCCAGGAGCCCTGGGGGGACGTCCAACTGCCATCTGTTGGACATCCTCAGTGCTCACACGGAGGTGGGAGAGGCTTCAGCCACTGCTGCTGCGCTCACCAGCTGTCAGTCCAGCTTCTGGCTGAGCAGCACTCCCCCTGTGGGAGTGCACTGACCACCAGGGGACAGCTCCTGCATTGAGCATCTGCCCCCTGGTGGTCAGTATGTGTCATAGCGACTGGTCATTCCATTCTTTGGTCAATTTGCATATTACCCTTTTATTATATGGGATAGTATTTGAAGTACTAGCCAGACCAATTGAGCAAGAAAAGGAAATGAAAGGGGTATTCTCAACAGCAGGATTTAGCGGCTGGCCTTGCCTTGGCTCCCAAGGGGCTCAGGTGAAGAGTGCCAGGTGGGGCAACCTGTCCCTTGCCCTTCCTCTCCGTGGGCAGAGGTCGACTCGGGAGGAGCGAGGGTCACAGAGCTGGTGGCTGGATCTGAGGAACTGTCCCTTGGGGTGAAATAGCAGGGCTCCCCCTGCTTCTAAGGGACTGGAAGTGCCCCTAAGTGGGCACATTTGTGTCCCTGGTGAACCTGTTTGTGGAGTGCAAGAGAATTTGGGATGGGCCAGTGTCCCTCCAGCCTTGCCCTTAGCTGCCATTTGGGCAGCTTTTTTACTTCAGGGGATTTCAGTCACAGCAACATGCTGGGTCCAGTTTTGAAGAATGATTTGTGAAGCTGGTGTGGGTCAGCATCATCACGGCACTTCATTGACCATGGATTCTTATGATATCCCAGAAGTGACTCCCAAACGAAGTGCATCCTCAAGGCTTAAAGATCGCTTTATAGGTGCCACCCCTCTGCAAAAGCAGTTAGAATCAGTCAGGAAGCTGACTTGATTTGTCCCACCTTCACCTCAAAGGAAAATTCCCCAATGTTCACAGTTGCATTCCTTCTACATAAGCAATGGACTTTGTACAGTTTAACTCCCCCGTATGAGTTCTCCTACACTAATCTCAAAGAGTACTCTAAATTTCTGAGTGCATTTATTGTTGCTGAAAAGCAAAAAGGACTTGCTGTGGAAGTGGGAGAAGACTTGAACATCAAAATGATTTTCTCTACTCTCCTGGGAATGAAAGCAACACAATGGGACCCTGATGCATTTCTCATCCAGATTCTGTCAAACTCTCAATTGCCATCTGAGAACAGAGAAGGTAAAGTGTTATGGACTGGTTGGTTCTGCTGTATCTTTGGAGACTGTTCTGGAGACTGTTTCAGAAGACTTCACCAGTCTACCCTTATTCCTTGCAAATGAAGCAAAGACTAATTCAGCCTTAATTGGAAACTGGTTTCAGGAAACTTTTGGCTGTCATTTCAGTCCCTTAGCAATCAATGCGTTTAATCTTTTCTGGATGGTGGCTATGTAGACTGCATGCTAAATGGACCTCAACTTGAACAGCCATACCAGGACATATCCCCTTAAATTGATGTTAAAAACTGTGAGCTGTCTTAACAACCATCATGTACTGGGCTTTTTTTTTGCTTTAGGAATCTGGCAAATTGCAGGGGCTTACAATGTGGGCTGAAGAAATGAGTACAATCCAGATCATGCTTACACAGTTAAGTTATTGGTTATAGATAACTTGAGTTACTTGAATATTTCATCCTTTCGGTCAAAAGATCGGCTAGGACTAGATTTAGGAATAGATGTCATAGGACAAGATCCCCTAGGCCAGTGGTCGGCAAACTCATTAGTCAATAGAGCCAAATATCAACAGTACAACGATTGAAATTTCTTGTGAGAGCCAATTTTTTTAAACTTAAACTATATAGGTAGGTACAATGTTATTAACTTAATTAGGGTACTCCCAAGGCTTATGAAGAGCCATGCTCAAGGGGCCAAAGAGCCGCATGTGGCTCACGAGCCGCAGTTTGCCAACCACGGGCCTATACCAACTTCTGATCCAGGTCATCCCGACTTCTGCACATGGGCCACGAAGTTTCAATCACACTGTACATGCGCAACCGCATGTGGTATTTTGTGGAAGAGCCACACTCAAGGGGCCAAAGAGCCGCATGTGGCTCGCGAGCCGCAGTTTGCCAACCACTGCCCTAGGCCACTGCCACCACCACGCAAATAGAAGTAGGATATAAGGGGAACAAATGCCTGGATGGAATGGATTAAATATTCTGTACACACCCTAAATAAAAGCAACTGTTATGCTTGCGTGGCAGGAAGGCCAGAGGCCCAAGTGGTCGCATTTCCATTCAGATGGACCTCAGACAGTAATGGGATGGAATATGTGCTTGCTTTGTACCTAGAGGAAACCGCCTGGGCAAACGCTTCCTGTAAGACTCTTGCCCTGTTGTTCCCATTCAACAGAGGTAAAGAGCAAGGACCCCAAAAATGATCCGGCTCCCCATCCTCCAATGTAAACTATACCTCCTGCCTCTTAAGGGGGGTTGGGGGATGGGGAACAGTGCTTGGAGTTTATGAGAAATTTATCCGGATGTGGAAATGGCCGAGTATCCTCAGAAGCCAATCATGCTACACTGTCGATACCCCATGCTGATGTCTGGTGGTGTTATGGGGAACCCTGACTTGGACCTTGCCCAGCAATGGAGCGGAACTTGCGTTCTGATACAATTGGCTATCCCTTTCACATTGACATATCGTAAACCTTTTTCAATGGACAGAGAGACTAGGAAGAGGAGAGAGAGTCCAGGGGGCTCCTTTGATCCCCATATACACACAGATCCCATTGGGGTTCCAGGAGGAGTGCCAAAGGAGTTTAAGGCTAGAAATCAGATTGACGCAGGGTTTGAGTCTGTCCTGTGCTGATGGCCACTGTGAACAAGAATGTGGTGGATTAATTCTATTTACTAGAACCAGCAAAGGCTTGTTAACTACACTTGAGACACAGTTAAAGGGATAGCTGAACAGCTAGATGCCAACAGCAGGATGACCTGGGAGAACAGGTGCCGGGAGCCGGTCCATCCTTGCTGTTTCAAGGGACCTGGCATATATGGCATATTGTTCTTAATATGTTTGCTCACCTTCTTGGCACTATGTGTTTTAACCAAGGTCACCTCTCTGAGAAAGGTTGTTTCCCCAGGTAGGGATTTTCCCCTGAAGTTAGGGAGGGAATAAAACCCCTTAACTAAGTACCAGGCGGGTAATTAATCACTTTAACTATGAACAATCATGCTTAAGCTACATAATCTTTACTCCCTGGAATGGAGATAAGAAACGCCCTAACCTTTGGAATAGAGATTGATAGGATTGGAATCAACTGGTATAAATACAGATGTAACAAGACAACAGGACACAGAACCTAGACACAGAACCTACACAGAACCTAGAGACAGAAGAACTTCGCTGGAGAGAACATGGCAAAAGATCCTGGACAGAAACTGGCCACAGAACCTAGAGACAGAACCAAGTGAGAGAACCTGGCTGAAGATCCTAGAGACAGAACCTGGCTACAGAACCTGGATAGAACATAGCAAGAGAACCCAACTATGCTGATCAACTGAACGCTGCCTCTGTGTCATTCCTTCTTCGCCGACTCCGTCCACACCTTTGGGGACCCCTGGACCTGCTGGGGTTGGACCCCAGCAAACAGGTTGGCCTAGGATATGATTCTGGCAGAAAAAGGAGGAATATGTGTAATCTTGGGGGTCACTGCTATACATTCATCCCTGACAACACAGTCAGACGGACCCTCACTGAGGCTCTAAAGCATTGGCAACTTTAGCTGACGAGTGAGTAAGAATCCTGGAAGTGAGGATCCTTTCTCTGATTTACGAGAGCAGTGGTCGGCAAACCGCAGCTCGCAAGCCACATGCGGCTCTTTGACCCCTTGAGTGTGGCTCTTCCACAAAATACCATGTGTGGGCATGCACGTACAGTGCAATTGAAATTTCGTGGCCCATGCACAGAAGTCGGTTTTCGGCCTGGGCGAGTCTATTTTGAAGAAGTGGCATTAGAAGAAGTGGGGGGTATCTGGTCGGTCAGGCGACCGGAGACATGGCCCAGGAGGGCCACGGGATACGCAGTGCGGGGGAGGTACATTCATTGTTTTAAGGTACATTCGCTGAGGTTGACCCCTTCCAACTCTTCCATCCACACTCGTCTATCTGAAACAAGTATACAAGACGAGTGTGGATGGGAGAGTTGGAAGGGGTCGACCTCAGCGAACGTACCTCAATCAGATTAAGTACGTTTTTAACAAAGGCCAGCTTAGGGGTACCCTAATTTAGTTAATAACAATGTACCTACCTATATAGTTTAAGTTTAAAAAATTTGGCTCTCAAAAGAAATTTCAATCGTTGTACTGTTGATATCTGGCTCTATTGACTAATGAGTTTGCCGACCACTGCACTAGAGCAATGGTTTGGAAAGTGGAAGGGAGTGATAGTATCCACTTTCACCTCTTTTTTTTTTTGTTAATATATTTTATTGATTTTTTTTTACAGAGAGGAAAGTGAGAGGGATAGAGAATTAGAAACATCGATGAGAGAGAAACATCGATCAGCTGCCTCTTCACACGCCCCCCCAATGGGGATGTGCCCGCAACCAAAGTACATGCCCTTGACCGGAATCGAACCTGGGACCCTTCATTCTGCAGGCCAACACTCTATCCACTGCGCCAAACCGGGTCGGGCCACTTTCATCTCTTTGATTAGGAGTTACAGTGATGGGATGTTACATCATCCCATGTATTATCCAAAGGTTAACTGAAACTGCATTGACCAAACAGCAAATTACTCTTCTCCTAGACCAGTGGTTCTCAACCTTCCTAATGCCATGACCCATTAATACAGTTCCTCATGTTGTGGTGACCCCCAACCATAAAATTATTTTTGTAGCTACTTCATGACTGTAATTTTGCTACTGTTATGAATCATAATGTAAATATCTGATATGCAGGATGTATTTTCACTGTTACAAATTGAACATAATTAAAGCATAGTGATTAATCACAAAAACAATATATAATTATATATGTGTTTTCCGATGGTCTTAGGCGACCCCTGTGAAAGGGTCGTTCGACCCCCAAAGGGATCGTGACCCACAGGTTGAGAACCGCTGTCCTAAACAATGCAGAGCATGAGTCAATGAATGTCAGCCGAATTTGAAAAAAAAAACCAACAGTTTAAATAAAGAAAAGGGGGGAATTGTGAAACTAAAAAAGTCATCTTTTCTGTCAAAGAACAGTTTAGACAGCCATCATTTTGGACTGTGTGACTTGGCAGCCACCATTTTGGCCTCATGACTTGCAGCTCCCCTGGGAGCCACAATCTTGAAACTGCAAAGGCCAATACCTCCCTTTGAATTCGCTAATCTCAAAAGACTGTGTGCCTGAGCTCCAATCAAGAGTGAGGGACAAGAACCAACAAAGAAGGCGACCGGGAGGAAGGTAGGGAGGGAGAGAGTGTGAGAACGCGAGGGAGTGATAGAGGAGTGTGTGGATGTGTGGTGTGTGTGTGTGTGTGTGTGTGTGTGTGTGTGTGTGTATGAGCTAGGGACAGTTAGATTCTGCAGGTCTTCTAAGGGGCTGCTACACCGGGCAGTCTTAGACAGCGGAGCCCCGCTCCCAGCGTGGACACTCCTGGGCGGTCAGCGCGGGCACAGAGACCATGCCATCTTGAGAAACAGCGCTGCTTGAGACTAGGATCCTGGCCTCAGCACCACCCAGTCTGGTCTTAGATGCAAACCAGGACCCTGTAGCCACTGGGGACAGAGACCTGCAACCACAGCTACAGACCCACGGACACCAAGAATCCAGACATCCCCACGGCAGATCTCTGTGAGTAACAGAGCCCACCCCCTCCCCGCAGGCTTGGGGGCAGCACGAGAGTAACTGATAGACTCACCCCTTGCCCGGGCCTCAATGCTGCTACAGGAACCTTAGCCTGGAAGCGTGCGAACACCTTGAACTTGTCCCGCGAAGCACAGGCTACGGGAACCTTAGCCTGGGAGCTAACGCGCGAACACTGGGAACTGGTCCCCTGCAGGACGGGCTACAGGAACCTTAGCCTGGGAGCTAAAGCGCAAACACTGGGAACTGGTCCCCTGCAGCACGGGCTACAGGAAACTTAGCCTGGGAGCTAAAGCGCGAACACTGGGAACTTGTTCCCTGCAGCACAGGCCCTGAGACCCCGATTCTCTGGGCAGGAGGCAGCACCAAGCACCAGTGATTTGACTGTGCTTCTTATCACCTGTGCCTGGGATCCCTGATTCCCTGTGCATTCAAACTAAGAGCCAGTGACTCCAATTCTTGGTGCATGTGCACACAGGGACCCTGATTCTCAATGTGAGGCTGCGCGAAGCAACAGAGACTCTCATACTGGATTCTTCGGGAAATCTGACTCCTGGCGCACACTACAGGGCTCTGTTTTTCAACACACTCCAGGGGGTCTCTTTTTCAGCATGGTGCAGGCGGGGTCCCTGATTTTAAGTGCGCACACGAGGCCACATTGAGCGCTGGTAACCCTGACTCTGAGCAGCCTGGTTCCCACCAACCCACAACCACACACCTTAGTGTCAGAGCTCTTCAGTGACACTAGGGTGGTGGGAAGCTCCCACTGCACACGGCCCAGGATCACGCAACTCGACGTTTGAACCATCTGGAGATAGTCAGAATGGGGAGACGACACAACCCCCAGAGGAAAGAACATGAGGAGTCGCCAAGAAAGGAAATTAATGAAATTTAAGCCTCCAACATGACAGAAAAAGAACTTAGAGTAATGGTTGTACAATTCATTCACTGGATGGATGACAAAATCAACAACCTATGCAAGAATCAGGAAGAAATGAAAAGTGATGTAGCTGCCAACAAAACCATCATGGAAGGTTTCAACAGTAGGCTAGAAGAAGCAGGGGACCGAATTAGTGAGTTAGAAGATAAGGCAGAGAAACAAGCTCAATCTGAACAGCAACTGGAGAAAAAAATTAAAAA
This sequence comes from Myotis daubentonii, assembly GCF_963259705.1. NCBI lineage: Eukaryota > Metazoa > Chordata > Mammalia > Chiroptera > Vespertilionidae > Myotis > Myotis daubentonii. Next base: position 92,851,656 of record NC_081861.1, on the reverse strand, counting down.
GCAGGAGGAGAGCCTAAGGGAGCTTTGGGACATGAAACGAAGTAACATACGCATAATAGGGCTGCCAGAAGGACAAGAAGAGCATCAAGGATTAGAAAATCTATTTGAAGAAATAATGACAGAAAACTTCCCAAATATGGGGAAGAAAAAAGTTACACAAGTACAGAGAGTCCCAAGCAAGATGAACCCCAAAAGACCCACACCAAGACACGTCATAATAACAATGGCAAAAGTACATGACAAAGGGAGAATCTTAAAGGCTGCAAGAGAGAGACAGAGAGTTACCTACAAAGGCTCCCCCATCAGATTATCAAATGATTTCTCAACAGAAACACATCAAGCTAGAAGGGAATGGAGGAGGTATAGAAAGTCTTGCAAAGCAAAGTACTGAATCCAAGAATACTCTCTCCAGCAAGACTATCAATCAAAATTGAAGGGGAAATCAGGAGCTTTGCAAACAAAAAAAGGCTAAGGGAATTTATCACTACCAAGCCAGTAATGCAAGAAATGCTAAAGGGAATACTGTAAAAAGAAGAAGTATAAAGGTAAGAAAGAACACAGGCACAAAAATAGGAATGACTACAAGCAAGTACCTTTCAATAATAACTTTAAATGTAAACGGACTAAATGCTCCAAACAAAAGACACTGAGTGGCTGAATGGATAAAAAAACATGACCCATATATATGCTGTCTACAAGAGACTCAGCTCAGAATAAGGGACTCACACAGACTGAAAGTGAAGGGATGGAAAAATATCTGTCAGGCAAATGGAAATGAAAAAAAAAAAAAAAAGCTGGGGTAGCAATAGTTATATCTGACAAAATAGACCTCAAAGTGAAGGCCGTAACAAGAGATAAGGAAAGCCACTTCATAATACGAAAAGGATCAATACAACAAGAGGGTATAACCCTGATAAACATATATGTACCCAATGCAGGAGCACCCAAATATGTAAAAAATCTCCTAGAAGATAACAAGGGAGAGATCAACAACAACACAATCATAGTAGGGGACTTAAACACACCACTGACATCACTGGATAAATCCTTTAGAAAAAAAAATCAGCAAAGAAACAGCAATCCTAAATGACTCGCTAGATCAGATGGACTTAATTGACATCTTCAGAACATTTCACCCCAAAGCCACAGAATATATGTTCTTCTCAAGTGCACATGGGTCATTTTCAAAAATAGAGCACATGCTGGGTCACAAGCAAAGTCTCCCCAAATTCAAGAAGACTGAAATCATACCAAGCATCTTCTCAGATCACAATGGCATAATATTAGAAATAAACTTAAATAAAAACGATCCAAAAAACCCAAACACTTGGAAGCTGAATAACATGCTACGAAATAATGATTGGGTTACCAATGAGATCAAAGAAGAAATTAAAAACACCCTGGAAAATAATGGCAATAAAAGCACAACAATCCAAAATCTATGGGACAAAATTAAAGTAGTCCTGAGAGGGAAGTTTATAGCTCTACAGGACTGCCTCAAAAAACAAAAAATTATAGTAAATCATCTAACTCTACAACTCAAAGAATTAGAAAGAGAGCAGCAAGAAAAGCTGAGAGTGAGCATAAAGAAGGAGATGATAAAGATTAGAGCAGAAATAAATGACATAGAGACCAAAAAAACAATACATAAGATCAATGAAACCAAGAGCTGGTTCTTTGAAAGGATAAACAAAATTGATAAACCTCTAGCCAGATCACCAAGAAGCAAAGAGAGAGGACCCAAATAAACACAATTAGAAATGATAGAGGCGAAATAACAACAGATCCCACAGAAATAAAAATGATTATTTAAAAATACTATGGACAACTCTACAACAAAATAGACAACCTGGAGGAAATGGACATATTCCCAGAAAAATACAATCTTCCAAAACTCAATCAAGGAAGAATCTAAAAATCTCAATAGGCCAATAACTATGGAAGAAATTAAAGCAGTCATCAAAAAGCTTCCAGCAAATAAAAGCCCAGGGCCAGATGGCTTCACAGGGGAGTTTTACCAAACATTCAAGGAAGAACTAAAACTTATCCTCCTCAGACTATTCCAAAACATTCAAGAGGAAGGAACACTTCCAAGCTCATTCTATGAAGCCAGCATCACCCTAATACCAAAAGCAGGTAAACACAACACAATGAAAGGGAATTACAGGCCAATATCCCTCATGAACATAGATGCCAAAATACTCAACAAAATTCTAGCAAATAGGATCCAGCAGTACATCAGAAAGATCATACACCATGACCAAGTAGGATTTATCCCGGAGATGAAAGGATGGTATAATATAGGCAAATCAATAAACGTGATACATCACATAAACAAATTGAGAGATAAAAACCACATAGTCATATCAATTGACGCAGGAAATGCATTTAACAAAATTCAACACCGTTTCTTGATAAAAATTCTCAGCAAGGTAGGAATAGAGGGATCATACTTCAACATAATAAAAGCCATATATGACAAACCCACAGCCAACATCATAATCAATGGGCAAAAACTAAAACCATTTCCCCTAAGAACAGGAACAAGACAGGGATGCCCCCTATCACCACTCCTGCTCAATATAGTACTGGAAGTACTAGCCACTGCGATCAAACAAGAAGAAGAAATAAAAGGCTTCTAAATTGGAAAAGAAGAAGTAAAATTGTCCTTGTTGCAGATGACATGATACTGTACATAGAAAACCCTAGACTCCATCAAAAAATTATTAGACTTAATAAATGAATTCAGCAATGTAGCAGGATACAAAATTAATGCCAAGAAATCTATGGCATTGCTCTACACCAATAGTGAACTTACAGAAAGTGAGACTAAAAAAGCAATCCCATTTACCATCACACCAAAAAAATTAAGATACCTAGGAATAAAGTTAACTACAGAGATAAAAGACTTATTTGCAAAAAACTGCAGGACACTGAAAAAAGAGATAGAGGAAGACATAAACAGATGGAAGAACATACCGTGTTCATGGATTGGTAGAATCAACGTCATCAAAATGTCCATACTACCCAAAGCAATCTATAGATTCAATGCAATCCCCATTAAATTACCAACGGCATATTTCACAGATCTAGAACAAACGTTTCAAAAATTCATCTGGAATAAAAAAAGACCTCGAATAGCTGCAGCATTCCTGAGAAACAAGAACAAAGTAGGTGGGATCTCAAGACCAGATATCAAGCTGTATTACAAAGCCACTGTTCTTAAAACAGCTTGGTACTGGCACAAGAACAGACATATAGATCAATGGAATAGAATAGAGAACCCAGAAATCAACCAAAACCACTATGCCCAATTAATATTCAACAAAGGAGGCAAGAGCATACAATGGAGTCAAGACAGTCCTTTCAATGAATTGTGTTGGGAAAATTGTACAGATACATGCAAAAAGATGAAACTAGACCACCAACTCACACCATACACAAAAATAAACTCAAAATGGATAAAGGACTTAAATGTAAGACGGGAAACCATAAAAATACAAGAGGAATCCATAGGCAGCGAAATCGCAAACATATTCTGAACGAATTTCTTCTCTGATACTGCTCCTAGGGCAATGGAAACTAAAGAGAAAATAAACAAATGGGTCTACATCAAAATAAAAAGCTTTTCACAGCAAAGGAAACCATCAACAAAAGAACAAGAAATCCCACTGCATGGGAGAACATATTTGCCAACGATATCACCGATAAGGGTTTAATCTCCAACATTTACAGGGAACTCATGAAACTTAACAAAAGGAAGATAAACAATCCTATCAGAAAGGTGGCAATGGACCTAAATAGACACTTTTCGAAAGAGGACATACTGAAGGCCGAAAGACATATGAAAACATGCTCAAAGTCACTAATTATACGAGAGATGCAAATCAAAACAACAATGCAGTATCATCTCACACCTGTCAGAATGGCTCTCATCAACAAATCAACAAACAACAAGTGTTGGAGAGGATGTGGAGAAAAAGGAACCCTTCTGCACTGCTGGTGGGAATGCAGACTGGTGCAACCACTGTGGAGAACAGTATGGAGTTTCCTCAAAAAACTAAAAATGGAACTCCCATTTGACCCAGTGATCCCACTGCTAGGAATATATACCAAGAAGCCAGAAACACCAATCAGAAAGGATATATGCACCCCTATATTCATAGCAGCATAATTCACCATAGCTAAGATTTGGAAACAGTCTAAGTGCCCATCAGCAAATGAGTGGATTAGAAAACTGTGGTACATCTACGTAATGGAATACTACGCTGCGGTAATAAAGAAGGAATTCTTGCTTTTTGCAACAGCATGGATGGAACTGGAGAGCATTAGGCTACATGAAATAAGCCAGTCAGAGAAAGATAAATACCACATGATCTCACTCATTTGTGGAATATAGAGAACAACATAGACTGATGAACAGGGACAGATCCAAAGACAGAGAAACAGCGATCAGACTATCAATCCCCAGAGGGAAAGTAGGGGAGGGTGGAGGTAAGGGGAAGAGATCAACCAAAGGACTTATACGCATGCATATAAGCCAAACCAATGGACATAGACAACAGGAGGATGAGAGCATGAGTGGGGGCTGGGGGAGGCTGGAGGTTAGCGGGGGGATGAGGACACATTTGTAATACCTTAACCAATAAAGAATTTTTTAAAAAAAAGTGAGGGACAGGTCACGTGCATAAGGATTAAAAAGCCAAGCAAACCCCCTGCTCAGTGTGTGCATGCTTACAGACCATATGCTGCACACCCTCATGCTGAAGTGACGATATTTGCCTTGCAAAAAAATAAAAAGGACCATTATGTAGCTACTACTTAATTTCTTTGGTCTATAGTACCGTGTAGCCCTCAAAGTCTGGGTATTTCTTATGCCATACATCCGAAGGATGCAAAAGCTTTGTAGGACAGTGTCGACAAAGCCTCCGGGGAAGTTACCCAGGAGGAAGTTGACTTGTTCATGGACTGCCTTTGTTCACATTTCCAAAGGCATTTCAAAATTCACTTATCAGCCACAAGATTTGTTCATGTATCAACATCTGTAGATTCAGCACACACTAATGGAAAAATTAAGATTCTGTGTCATAAATGCCTTATTGGAGTGTTGTCATATTTGACAGAACAGGCAATTTTTCTAATTGAGTGAGGCCTTGTGGGGATCATAGGTCATGGAATATATACCTTTTTCTCATTGATTATTTGACTAATTGTTATGCTGAGAAGGGACTGCAGCAGAAATGGGCATCCATCTCTGCATTTGTTTCCTCACAGTGCCTTTGGAGGTACCCAGTAAGAGACAAGAAGGATCTAGAACAGAAGGTGGTAAGGGATGAACCACAGCCAGGTGCTTCTGTAATAGTCATGATGATCAAGGGTGCCAATCTCTAGAAAATGCTGAATTGTTATTTGTTGGCCATCTTTCTAAAAAATATATAATGTTTAGTATGTCAAACGTTTAGGGTTCAAATGAGATAGCTCTAATATTCAGTATTTCTGATTTGGGTCTCTAAAACTTTTAATCTTTTGTAAACATTTTACTTGCATTAAGAGAGAATTTCTGTCTTGTAAAGACATTTTCCTAGCACAATTTTGCTGTAGAGAACTAGCAATCAAAAAATCCTCTGCAAATGAAACTAAAAATGAATATGGATTTTTTAAAGCCACTAATATGCTTCTGGTTTTAATATTATTCAGTTCTTATTGCAATGTTGAATTAAATGTATTCACTTTTAAAATGAAGCAATGTCTTGGTGACAGATTTTTAATTAATGTTTCAGGAATGGGAAGTCATGGGCTTTTTTTCTCTAGCACAAAGGTTACAAACCAACAATTACAGAGAGTCATAAAAATTGTACATATGGAAGGCAGAGATTTTCTTCATGTCCCCAATTTTGCTTTAGCACAGTGCTTGGTAAATATCTGTAGATAAAATGAATGAAATTTAATCAATTCTTCCATTTTGCAGATAAAATTTACCAACTTTAGAAACTTGCCCTAGAGGTTATATCTAAACCTCTTCTTTTTACTGAGTACAGAAAAGTTTTGTTTTACTTTAGAAACCATGTTTTTAAAAACTCTTGTTTGGAGGAAAATAATTTTAATAGGCTACTAGTCTAAAAAAACAAAACAAGCTTCTGGAGTGTGGCATTGTTTTACGTTAGGAACATGAGAGGTAGTAGAAAAAGCATGGGCTTTGGAGTCAGACATTCATTCATTCAATTAATATTAAGCTCCTACTGTGTACTTAGTATTTGGTAATGGGAATATAGCAGTGAAGACAAAAAAGATCCCTGCACTGTGGAAATTACATTCTAATGGAGGAAGGCAAAAGATAATTTCATATAGAGATAAACACAATAAAGTAAGTAAGGCAGTGAGATGGAAAAAAGGATGAGTGGGATGGGCCTACTTTACTTACAGTTATCAAAGAAGGGCTCTCTGAGGAAGTGACAGGGGAGCTGAGTCCTGAGTAAGGAGCAGGAACTAGCCACATGAAGACCTAAGGACAAGTGTGCTAGGCAGGTGACACTGCAGGAGTGAAGGCCTTGGGACAGATAAGGGCTCAATTTGAGGAACAAAGGGAATCTGTATGGCTGAAGTACAGTGAGTAAGAGTGGAGTAGTGCGAGATGAAACTGAAGAGATTGTGCACCAGAAACTTCTTCCGTGGTGCTATGACTCTCAACTTTTGGCTGGGCACATGGCTGCCCAGAAACAGGATGACATTTTCTAGCCTTTCTCAGAGGTTTCTAAGTTCTGACCCATATAAGTGGAAGCGTTATGTAGAGCTTCTAGGAATCTTCCTTAAAACACAGCAGGCATGTACCCCTTGCTCTTTTCTTCTTCCAACTATGCTGATTGGCACACATGTAATGACTGGTACTCTAGCTGCTCTTTTAGGTCACAAGGATGAGGGTCAGGTCCTAAGGACCAGGAAACATGGCCTGGAAGGAGTTTGTGCCCTGAGGACTTTATATATATAAATATATATATATATTTTGATTGATTTCAGCCTCCTACATGCCCCCTACTGGGGGTCGAGCCGCAACCCGGGCATGTGCCCTTAACCAGAATTGAACCTGGGACCCTTCAGTCCCCAGGCCGATGCTCTAAACACTGAAACAAACCTATTAGGGCCCTGAGAACTTCTTGAAGCTGAACCTTGTACCAACCTTGGGAGGTCTTCCCCCAGACATGTGTGTCAGAGAAGTAAACTTCCATCTTGTTTTGAGCTATTGCTGTTTGGGTCTCTTGCTCATAACCAAACCTAATCATAATACCTAGAGACAGGATTCCCATCATCTCAGTTTTCATAGGTACTGTGAAGAAATTGGATTTTATCCTAAATGCAATGGGAAACCCCTGAAGCAGGAGAGTAATATGACCCACTTTCTATTTTATAAGTTATTGAATAAATTGTACATAGACAAGAGTGGAAGAGGGAAAACAGTTAAAGGGGTGTTAGAAATGGTACAGACCCTATGGAGAAGTTAGTGTATAGTATGCTCTCCTTTATAGAAGGAATGGAGGAATATGTGTGTGTATTTCCTTATGTTAAAAAAATGGAAGGGACAAACCAAAAACTAATAAAAATGGTTACTAATAGGAGAAAGGAAGGAATTGGAGAGAGGAGAAAGGAATGCAAGTTAGGGCTTCTTTGAATGTTCCATTTATAGTTTGGAACCATATAAGTGGTTTATATAACTACTAGAGGCCCAGTGCATGAAATTCGTGCATGGGGGGTGTCCCTCAGCCAAGCCTGCACCCTCTCCAAGCTGGGGATGTCCAGCCGCTTGTTTGGACCCAATCCCAATGGCATAAAAGGGCAGTCAGACATCTCCATCACAATCTAAGACTGCTGGCTCCCAACCACTCACCTGCTTGCCTGCCTGATTGCCCCTGACGGAATCTGCCTGCCAGCCTGATCATGCCCTAAACCAGCCCTGGGCAAACTATGGCCCGCGGGCCGGATCCGGCCCATTTGAAATGAATAAAACTAAAAAAAAAAAAAAGACCGTACCCTTTTATGTAATGATGTTTACTTTGAATTTATATTAGTTCACACAAACACTCCATCCATGCTTTTGTTCCGGCCCTCCGGTCCAGTTTAAGAACCCATTGTGGCCGTCGAGTCAAAAAGTTTGCCCACTCCTGCCCTAACCTCTCCCCTGCCAGCCTGATCAATGCCTAACTGCTCCCCTGACGGCCCAATTGCCCCAAACTGCCCTTCCCTACAGCCCTGGTCGCCACTACTGCCCTCCTCTGCTGGCCTGGTCCCTCCTAATTGCCCTCCCTTGCAGGCCTGGTCCCCACAACTGCCCTCCTCTACAGGCAGAAAAAAATCAGGTTAAAAAATGGGCGGAGGATTTGAATAGACTTTTTTCAAAAGAATTCATAGAGATGGCCAACAGATACATGAAAAGATGCTCACCATCACTTAAATGCAAATCAAAACCACAATGAGAATTCACTTCACACCTGGTAGATTGGCTGCTATAAAAAAGACAAGAAACAAGTGTTGGTGAAGTTGTAGAGAAAAGGGAAACCTCATGCACTTTAGGTAGAAATGTAAATTGACATAGCCACTCCAGAAAACAGAATGGAGACTCCTAATTTTTTTGAAATAGAACTACTCTATGATCCAGTAATTGACTTCTGGAAATTTATCCAAAAAAGATTGAAAATACATCTGCATCACCATGTTCATTACATCGTTATTTACAATAGCCAAGATATGGAAACAACCAAAGTCCGCATCCATATATATATGTGTGTATATATATCCTATCTAATAAAAGAGAAACATGGTAATTAGTGTACGACCGCTACCCTTCCCATTGGCTAATCAGGGAGATTTGCAAATTAACTGCCAGCCAAGATGGCAGCCAGCAGCCAGGCAGCTGACACGAACAGGGAGGCTTGCTTGCTTCAGTGAAGGAGGGAGCCAAGCTTCCCCTCCTGCCTTGCTGGCCTCTCAGCTGCACTCTAAGCAACATTGTAACAAGTATAGAAGCTGAACAAAACCCCGGGCTTCAGCCAGCAGGACCACAACATTGTTTCAAATACAGAATGGTAAACAAAGTCCAGAAACCTGCTTTCAGCAGCGGAGGTCTCATAGCTGGAGCCGAGCCTCAGAGCTAAAGCTGGCCCAGAATAAAAAAAAAAAAAAAAAAAGGAAAAAAGGACAGGTTGGGAGCTTCAGTCACCCGCCAGCCTGAAAATGGCCCTCAGCCCCTCACCCAGGCTGGCCAGGCACCCCAGTGGGCCCCCCCCACCTAAAGGGTGTGTGACCAGCTGCAAACAGCCATCATCCCCTCACCCAAGCTGGCCAGGCACCCAAGCGGGACCCCAACCCTGATCCAGGACACCCTTCAGGGCAAACGAGCCGGCCCCCCACACCCATGCACCAGGCTTCTATCCTATATAGTAAAAGGGTAATATGCCTCCCAGCACCGGGATCAGCAGAGCCGAGAGGCCTCCTGGCACCAGGATCAGAGTGACAGGGGGCAGCGCCTAAACCCCCTGATTGCCCTGTGGCTCTGTGTGTGACAGGGGGCATGGCCACAACCTCCCTATCCGCCCTGCTCTGTTCCTGACAGGGGGGAGCTCCTCAATCCCCTGATCAGTCCTGTTCTGTGCATGACAGGGTGGAGCTCCCCAACCCCCTGATCGCCCTGCGGCTTTGTGTGACAGGGTGCGGTGCCCCAACCCCCTGATCGGCCCTGCTCTGTGTGTGACAGGGGGCGGGGCCACAACCTCCCTATCCGCCCTGCTCTGTTCCTGACAGGGGGGAGCTCCTCAACCCCCTGATCGGCCCTGCTCTGTGCGTGACAGGGGGGAGCTCCCCAACCCCCTGATCGCCCTGCGGCTCTGTGTGTGACAGGGTGTGGCGCCCCAACCCCCCTCCCCATCGGCCCTGCCCTGAGTGTGACAGTGGCAGCACCCCAACCCCCTGATCCGCCCTGCTCTGTGTGTGACAGGGGGCAGTGCCCCAACTCCCCTATCGGCCCTGCTCTGTGAGTGACAGGGGGGAGCTCCTCAACCCCCTGATCTGCCCTGCTCTGTGTGTGACAGGGCCAGTGCCCCAACTCCCCTATCGGCCCTGCTCTGTGAGTGACAAGGGGGGAGCTCCTCAACCCCCTGATGGGCTCTGCTCTGTGCATGACAGGGGGGAGCTCCTCAACCCACTGATCGGCCCTGCTCTGTGTGTGACAGGGTACAGAGCCCCAACCCCCATGATGGGCCCTGCTCTGTGCGTGACAGGGGGTGGCGCCGCAACCTCCCTATCGACCCTGTCTTGAGTGTGACAGGGGGTGGTGCCCCAACCCCCCGATCGGCCCTACCCTGAGCGTGACTAGGGGTGGCATCGCAAACTCCCGATCCGCCCTGCTCTGTGCATGACAGGGGGCGGCGCCCCAACTCCCCAATCGGCCCTGCTCTGAGCCCAACCAGGGGTTGAACCTAGGGATTGGGCCTGCCCTCTGCCACCCGGGAGCAGGCCTAAGCCAGCAGGTCGTTATCTCCCGAGGGGTCCCAGACTGCAAGAGGGCACAGGCCAGGCTGAGGGACCTCCTCTCCCCCACGAGTGCACAAATTTTTGTGCACCGGGCCTCTAGTATATATATATACTTGCATACATATATAATGGGATACTATTCATCAATAAAAAAGAATGAAATATTTATATTTGTGGTAACATGGATAAACCTGGAGGACATTAGGCTAAGTGAAATAAGTCAGACCAGAGAAAGATAAATACCATGATTTCACTTACATGAGGAATATAAAAAAACTTAATGAACAAACAAACACACCAAAATCATAGATACAGAGAAAAGATTGGTGGTTGCCAGAGGAGAGGTGGGGTAGGGGTGGTTGAAATGGGTGAAGGGGGTCAAAAGGTACAAATTTCCAGTCAAGAAATAAGTAATGGGAATGTAATACACAGCATGGTGACTATAGTTAACAAATAATGCTTTGTTGCATATTTGAAAATTCCTGAAAGTAAATCTTTAAAAAATAGAAAAAAATTTTTGTAGCTATTTATGGTGACAGATGATATCTAGGCTTACTGTGATCATTTAACAACGTATACAAATATTGAATCATTATGTTGTACATCCCAAACTAATATAATGTGATATGTCAACTAGAGGCCTGGTGCAGAAATTAGTGCACGGGGGGCGGGGGGGAAGGGGAGAGGAGAGGGGGCCCTCAGCCCAGCGTGCACCCTCTCACAATTCAGGACCCCTTAGAGTTATGTCCAACTGCAGGATCAGGCCTAAACCGGAAGTCGGACATCCCTCTCGCATGGCACCTAATGGCTCGCCTGCCTGCCTGATTGCCCCTAATCCCTCTACCTGCCTACCTGATCACCCCTAACCACTCACCTGACTGATTGCCACTAACCACTCTGCCTGCCTGCTTGATCACCCCTAACAGCTCACCTACCTGCCTGATTTCCCCTAACCAATCACCTGCCTGCCTGAACACCACTAACCACTTGCCTGGCTGCCTGATCACCCCTAACCACTCTGCCTGCCTGCCTGATAGGCCCTAACAGCTCACCTACCTGCCTGATCACCCCTAATTGCTTGCCTGCTTGCCTGATCGCCCCTAACCACCTCTGCCTCGGCCTCCGCTGCTGTGGCTTCATCCAGAAGGTCATCCAGAAGGACATCCGGAATGACGTCCAGAAGGTCGTTTGGCTGTCCGATCTAATTAGTGTATTATGCTTTTATTATTACAGATTATATCTCAGTGATTAATTAATTATTTTGTTTTTAAAAGTTGGAAGCAACTTAAGTGTCCATAGATTCATGGTGGGTTAAAAACTATGTGGTATATGTATACAATTCAGTACCCAATAGAAAGGAAATTCTGACACATGCTACAACATGGATGAACCTTAAGGATATTAAGTTAACTGTAATAAGCCAATCACAAGAAGCCCAATACTATATAATTCCATTATATGAGGTAGCATCCAATTCATTGAGACAGAAAGTAGAATGGTCCTAGCCTAGGGCTGAAAGGAAAAGGAAATGGAGAATTACTGTTTAACTAGAGGCCTAGTGCATGAAATTCGTGCACTGGGGGGGGGACGGTGGTTTGTCCCTCAGCTAAGCCTGCACACTCTCCAATCTGGGACCCCTCGGGGGATGTCCGACTGCTGGTTTAGGCCCAATCCTGCCTAAATCAGTAGTCAGGCATCCCTCTCACAATCCAGGACTGCTGACTCCTAACTACTCGCCTGCCTGCCTGCTTGATTGCCCCTAACCACTTCTACCTGCCAGCCTGATCACCCCCTAACTGCTCCCCTGCTGGTCTGATTGACACCTAACTGCTTCCCTGCCAGCCCGATTGCTGCCAACTGCCCTCCCCTGCCAGCCCAGTCACCCCCAACTGCCCTCCCCTGCAAGCCTGATTACCCCCAACTGCCTTCCCCTGCAGGCCTGGTACCCCCCAACTGCCCTCCCCTTCCAGCCATCTTGTGACAATGTGGGGGCAGCCACCTTGTGATGATGTGGGGGCAGCCATCTTGTGGTGGCCATATTGTGACAAAGTGGGGCCGATCATCTTTGTGATGATGTGGGGGTGACCATCTTGTGATGACATGCAGTGGCCATCTTGTGGCAGCCATCTTGTGATGATGTGGGGCAGCCACCTTGTGGCAGCCATCTTGTGACAAAGTGGGGGCGGCCATCTTGTGATGGCATGGAGGCAGCCATCTTGTGATGACATGGGGGCGGCCATCTTGTGATAATGTGATGGTGTGTGGATCAATTTGCAATTACTGGGGGTAGGGGAGGCCAGGAGATTGTCAAGGGCGGGGGGAAAAAAGGACACATATGTAATACCCTTTGTAATACTTTAAGCAATAATAAAAAAAAAATTTGCAATTACCTCTTTATTATATAAGGTATGCATAACCCATGGACACAGACAGTAGGGTGCTGAAGGCCTGGGGCAGGGATGGGAAGACAGGCTGGAGGCAGTCAATGGGGGGGAAAAGGGGGCATGTGTAATACTTCCAACAATAAAGAATTATAAAAAAGTAAAATGAAGTTATGGACATGACCCAATTCAGAAATTAAAACAAATTTGTCAAGCTCTAAAATAATATTATATAAATAATCATTTAATCATGTTTATGAGTCCTAAGGCATATGTAATTTCAGAATTTCAGACTTTTTTTCATTAAAAGGGATGGTGTAATTGAATTCTTCCTGATATATTCAATGAAGATACATTAATCAGATGTCGCAAGTTTGTACTGAAGTGAAGCCAGAATAACCATTATTTAAAACTAGAGGCCTGGTGCATGAAAATTCATGCACTGGAGGGGGAGTCCCTCAGCCTGGCCTGTCACCTCTCACTGTCTGGGAGCCCTCAGGGGTGGGAGGTGACCCGGTGATCAAGGGAAGGCGATGCCCCCATCACACTTCTGCTGCTGCCACTGCAAGCAGTACAAGCCTCAGCTGGCCTTTGTTATCTGAATCTTGGGTGGCCCTGGGCGGCTTGGCAGCCAACAGCTGAGGCTTGCCTGCGCCTCGGGCATCAGCTGGGCAGCTGCCATCGAGGCTTGACTGTGCCTCAGGCTGGCCCTGGGCAGCTGGAGGGCTGAGGGGACTGGGGGACTCCAGAGGCAGGTGTGCAGCACGGCCTGCCACCCCAGCGGGGCTGAGGAAATTGGGCACAGCAAACTTGTGGCTGTGGGCGCTGCCATCTTTGAGGGTGGGGCAGTCAAATACCATATTTCCTCATTGGCTGTGGGCACTGCCATCTTTGCGATGGTGTGAGGGTCAATTAGCATATTCCCTCTTTATTAGATAGGCTACTCTTAAGAAAATAAGACATGAAAATTTTATAAATGTATTTTAAACTCACTTTCCATTTTAATTATAATGGAAAGACTTATTTAACTTTAAGGCTGTGGAAGTAGCAGTAGCCAACCCTTTCAAGACATATGGACCGAGATGTACAGGATTGTCACCAGAAACAACAGATCATTGTGCATACTGTGTAATGAAACAGTAGTAAGCAGAATGTGGAATGTAAAGAGACATTTTGAAACTAATCATTTTCAGCTCTTGAAAAAAAGTATCGATGAAAGGAAGGAATACATTTCTAGGCAGCTACACCTCTATAAAAGTCAATCAAATTCCATCATTACATTTGTAAGATGCTCTACAAATTCAACATCAGCAAGTTACTGTATTGCTCACTTCATAGCTCAGCATGGAAAAGCCCTCAGTGACGGAGGATTTATTAAGGAAACATTTCTAAGATGTGCACCAGCTCTATTTCACGACATGAAAAATAAAGATGATATTATTAAAAGAATTTCTGAGTTACCACTCAGTAGAAATACTGTCAAAGACAGAATAATAGATCTTAACAAAAACATACAACATCAATTAAAAAAGACTTAAATAGTTGTAAATATTTTTCGATTTATCTTGATGAAACTACTGATGTCACATCAAATGCTCGGTTGGCCATTATTGCTAGGTATTCTGATGGTCTCACAATGAGAGAAGAGTTGATAAAGTTAGAATCAGTGCCAATAAGCACATCCGGAAACAAAATATGTAAGGTTGTGATAAAAACATTCAGTGACCTAAACATTGATATCTCTAAAATTGTGTCAGTCATGACAGATGGGGCACCAAATATGGTGGGAAAAAATGTGGGATTCCTGAAATTGTTTATGGAAGCTATTAGACATCCACTTGTACCTTTTCATTGCATTATCCATCAGGAGGTGTTGTGTGCCAAATCGGGATTCTCAGAATTGAATGATTTAATGTGTTGTAACAAAAATTGTGAATTTTATAGCTTCTTGACCCCTTCACAAGAGAGAATTTTCTGCACTTTTATAGGATATTGATTCAACCTACAGTGGACTACTGATGTTCAATAATGTGAGATGGCTGAGTCGAGGTAAAGTACTTGAGCGATTTGTGGAATGCTTTGAAGAAATTACGGTATTTATTGAGAATAAGGATCTGGTAAACTTTCCTCAGATCAATGATCATAAGTGGGTCAGCAATTTGATGTGTTTTACAGATCTCTCTGTTCATATGAATGAACGGAACTTAAAATTACAAGGTTTTGGCAAAAGTATTGACATTATGTTTGGATACATCAAATCTTTTGAAAGTAAACTTAAAATTTTCAAGCGAGATATTGAAACTAAAACTTATAAGTATTTTCCTTGGATAAAAAAGTATTTCAAGAAGGCCACTACAACGAGTGTAATGGAGTCCATACTTATGTACCAGAATATAGTAAACTCGTTATTTGAACAGTTCAGCGAAAGATTCGACCAATTTAGAAGCCTAGAACAGACCATTAAAATAATTAAGTATCCGGATGTAGTTGTTTACAGTACTTTGGAATTAAAGGATTTCCAATGGATGCAAATTGACGATTTAGAGATGCAACTTGCAGATTTTCAAGGTAGCATTTGGACTCATGTGCTTGTCGACTTAAGGTCGAAACTTGAAAATCTGGAACGAAGTTGTTTGAATAATGAAGAAGAGTGCAACTATGAACAAGAAATTTTGAGTGCTTGGAACAGAGTACCTGACACTTTTAGCGACAAAAAAACTCTAGCGATGGCTTGCTAACAATTTTTTCATCAACATATTTTTGTGAGACTTTGTTCTCAGCATTAAATAATATTAAAATGAACAAAAGAAACCGGCTAACAGATGAAGTTAGTGGCGCTTGCTTGGCCTTGAAGTGCACCAAGTATGAACCTGCAATCGAAGAATTAGCAGACAAACTTCAGCACCAAAAAAGTCACTAATTTCTAGTTTTCGTATCAATTGATTATCATTGTTTTTATTATTTTTTCCTAAATGTACATTGTTTTTCTGTTTTTGTTCATTTTATACATATTTTTGGTTGATTTTTCTTTGTTAAATGGCATTTAAATATATAAAATAAATATCAAAAATATAAATCTTTTTTTTACTATGATTGCAAATATCAAAAAAAAATTATGAATATTTCTATATGTGACATGGCACCAGAGTTAAGTAAGGGTTTTTAAAAATTTTGACACGACGAGCTCAAAAGGTTCGCCATCACTGCCCTAGGAGATGTATTCGTAAACATATTGCAACATGAGTTTTCTGAGATTTTGCTGCCTATGGTTTCGTCTAAGATTTTTATGGCTCACATCTTACATTTTAATTCTTTTATCCATTTTGAGTTTATTCTTGTGTATGATGTAAGTTGGTGATCTACTTTCATTTTTTGCATGTATCTGTCCAGTTTTCCCAACACCATTTATTGAAGAGACTGTCTTCACTCCATTTTATGCTCTTACTTCCTTTGTCAAATATTAATTGAGCATAACAGCTTGGGTCGATTTCTGGGTTCTCTGTTCTGTTCCATTGATCTATATGTCTGTTCTTGTGCCAGTACAAGGTTGTTTTGAGTATAGTGGTTTTGTAGTATAACTTGATATCTGTTATTGTGATCCCTCCAACTTTGTTCTTCTTTCTCAGGATTGCTGTGGCTATTTGGGGTCTTTTTTGGTTCATATAAATTTTTGGAGTATTGTTCTAGATGTGTGAAGTATGCTCTTGGTAATTTAATAGGAACTGCATTGAATCTATGGATTGCTTTGGGTAGTATGGACATTTTAATGATGTTAATTCTACCAATCCAAAAACATGGTATTTTGGCATAAATGTTTTTTCAAAATATACTTGGATATCAGAGACTAACATTTATTAAAAGGATGTAATTTGTAAATACGTTATTCCATTAATACACTCAATGACCAAGATTGGTATCACTGTCTGTACTTACAATTGAAGACACAGATTTTAGAGGCTGGTGGTTTACAAAATGCCACCCAATTCATCAGTAGCAGATGTGGAATTCGAACCCAGGTCTGTGTGCTTCCAATGCCAGTGCTCTTTCTCACATCATGCCACTGTAATAAGTCTCACCATGTCATTCCTTGCTGATGAACTTGATTTCCTAGATGAGAATAAGCTGAAACCTAAGCTCAGTAACATAACTTCAACCAAGACTACATTTTTAACTACTTTAGGCGAGATTTTTAAAAAATAGACTTGCTTGGTTCCAAAATGACAGTGGATTAAGTGGGAGCTACACTGACACTCTCCCAGGGCTAAACTGGCATTACAACTAAATTATAGAGAAACATTTCTGAATAATCAACTGAAGGCTAGCATAAAAAAATATGTGGTACATTTACACCATTAAATACTATGCAGGAATTAAAAAAATTATCTCTTACCCTTTGAGACAGCATGGAGGGACCTAGAGAGTATTATGCTAAGCAAAATAAGCCAGCCAGAGAAAAACAAAAATCACATATCTCACTTATATTGGAATCTAAGGAGCAAAATAAACTGAGGAACAAAATAGATCCAGAGACATAGAAGCATGGAAGAGACTGTTGAATCTCAGAGGGAAGATGGGGATGGGTGGGTGGGTAGGTGGGAAGAGATTAAACAAAGAACTTATATGCATATATACATAACCCATGGACACAAACAATACTGTGGTGAAGGCCTGGGGTGGGGCGGGTGTAGGCTAGAAGGGATCAATGGGGGGAGAGGAGGAGACATCTGTAATACTTTCAACAATAAAGATAATTCTTTTTAACTAGAAGACTTAGTTAAAGCTCTGAGGTACAAAAGTTTTATTTCCCTACCAAACTAGTGTCTAGTGCTCCCAAAAGGACAGAAGTTAATGATAGAAAACATTCCCCAGGGCAACAATCTAATTTCATTCCTCTTCTTATACTCATGTGTATTGGTTGATTTAGATGGCTGGAAAACAGGAGTTGACTCCATGACCTCCCAAACTCCTTTTAACACTATAATTCTGATTTTCTTTACCCTACTTACATAGGGGAACCAGTGATTATTCTCTAAAATTGGGTTTTAAAGGCCAGATTGTTCCATTTTAGTACAGATACCACAAATAACATAAAATTACATCTAGCAACGGCCATACTTCAAAAAATTCCTATTAAATTATACCAAAATAATCCTCTCAAAATACCAGAATCACAGCAATTGATCGCAAGGAATAAATATGAACCAGGGAAGTTGAGAGGGACCCCTGTTCATAACATTTCATTTCTTTAGACGTCAGTGAAATATCATCTGACAAGTTGGAAAAAGCCTGACTGGGCAACATGCCCTGTTGTGACTTTTGTGGTTCTTATCCCATTGCCTTCACTACTTGGCATATTACATCATTGTTAACTGTAAAGGAAACTGCTGTCTGACCTTTAATTTCCCAAATCTGTCAAGGAAAGAAAAAGGCTCCTGTTATCTTATGACAAATAATAGATCAGAAATCATGGGTTTCCCTTCCAGCAGAACCATAGATTACTTATTTATTACTCAGTTGTACCATACCAATTCAAATTTCAAAACCAACAAATGCCTACAAACTATTCAGGGGCTTCATAAAATATCCCAATGACTGTATATAATGAGAAAGAGGAACTGGGTTCACGACTATATGCCAAAATACAATAAAAAAGAGAAATATTTGCACCAGAGAAATAATGTTTCTGATTGGTCATTAAGGAAAGCAGAACCCCTGGATGACAGCTTCCTGAGACCAGAGCCAGGATTGTGTCAGATCCTATTCTAGGCACTAGGGATACATCATTGATAATGAAGACTATGCCCATTCAAACAGGAAACACTGACTAGCACCATATGGATTCTGTCTTTATTAAACACTACAGGCCTGGTGCATGAAATTCGTGCATGGGAGGGTCCCCTCAGCCCAGCCTGCACCATCTCCAATCTGCGACCCCTCGGGAGATGTCTGACTGCCGGGATCGGGCCTAAACCTGCAGTCAGACATCCCTTTCAAAATCCTGGACTGCTGGCTCCTAATCGCTCACCCGCCTGCCTGCCAGGTCGCCCCTAACTGCCCCCCGCTGCCGGCCAGGTCGCCCCCAACTGTCCCCTCCCTGCTGGCATGGTCACCCCCAACTGCCCCCCCACTGCTAGCTTGGTCACTCCCAACTGGCCCCCCTGAAGGCCTGGTTGCCCCTCACAGCCCCCCCCCACCTTCCTGGTCACCCCTCATGGCACCCCCTCCAGTCTGGTCACCCCATGCAGCCTGCTGTTCAGTCATTTGGTTGTCCCTCCCTAACTCCCCTGCCAACCTAGTCGCCCCACATAGCCTGCTTGTTCAGTCGTTTGGTTGTCCCTCACTAACCCTTCTACTGGCCTGGTTGCCCCACGCAACCTGCTTGTTTAGTCGTTTGGTCATCCCTCACTAAGCCCCCTGACAGTCTGGTCGCCCCATGCAGCCTGCTGTTCAGTCGTTTGGTCATCCCTCACTAACATCCCTGCCGGCTTGGTCGCCCCACACAGCCTGCTTGTTCAGTCATTTGTTCATCCCTCACTAACCCCCCTGCAGGCCTGGCTGTAGGCAGCCATCTTGTGAGGATGTGAGGGTTAATTTGCATATTTCCTCTTTATTATATAGGATGAAGAAGTAGGCTATTTCCAAAACCACTTCTTTGCATACATCTCTACATAAATCCAGATGAAGCTAGACAAAAACAAGAAGGTCCAAGGAACATTCAAGGAACTCAATATCATGCCACACTCAACAATAGCCAATTAATGTTACACTGCCTATTTTAGTCTTTGAGAGCTATTCTGTCTGTCATAATTACTTAACTCTGTCTTGTTAGCACAAAAAGCAGCCATAGACAATATATAAACAAGTAAGCATGTCTATGTGCTGATAAAATGTTATTTATAATAACAGACATTATTTTTTAATATTTTTATTGATTTCAGAGAGGAAGGGAGAGGGAGAGAGAGATGGAAACATCAATGATGAGAATCATTGATTGGTTAACTCCTGCATGACCCCTACTGGGGATCAAGCCCACACCTGGGCATGTGCCCTTGACAGGAATCGAACCTGGGACCCTTCAGTCCACAGGCTGATGCTCTATCCACCGAGCCAAACCAGCTAGGACAAGACAGACTTCTTAAACCCACCCTGCAAGGCATAATCGCTGACCCCCATCTACAGAGAATGCATCAAAATACAATAGAAAATTTAGAGCCATTAAGAGCCATAAGATCTGGCTTTGGACCCCAATTTTCCACACATTAGCTGAGTATCTCTGAATAAATCACTTAACTTCTCTGAATTTCAATTTCCTTGTCTGTAAAACTAAGAGACCATTATCTGCCCTTGCTTACTTCACCTGTGTAAGAGGAACACTAATAACACCCTGCCCAATTAGCTCCTAGGGTTGTTATAAAGATCAAAATGACATCATAAGTCAAAGTGTTTGGTGAACTGAAAAATACTAATAAAGGTATTATGCTGTCATTTTTTTATGAAGTATTATTATGTATGGCATCAATGTGGACACACATGTCTGTCTAAGGATGAAACTGGTTTCAAACAAGATGTATATTAGTCCCCAAACTCACTGACCATAGATAACTTGGGCTAAACAATGTCTGCACCACCTATGAAACTTCTAGAATAGAAAACCAAGTGGCCTATTAAAATGAGTCCCTAGCCCTAACCAGTTTGGCTCAGTGGATAGAGTGTCGGCCTGCAGACTGAAAGGTCCCAGGTTCGATTCCAGTCAAGGACATGTACCTTGGTTGCGGGCACATCCCCAGTAGGAGGTGTGCAAGAGGCAGCTGATCGATGTTTCTCTCTCATCAATGTTTCTAACTCTTTATCCCTCTTCCTTCCTCTCTGTAAAAAAAATCAATAAAATATATTTTTTTAAAAAATGAGTCCCTATTTTTCCTCCTTATTAACTAATTTACAGTGTTTCCGTTTATTTCCTTCCTAAAGAGGTAATGAAAAAGGTCACCCTGGGTCACCCCCTCTCCTATCCTCAGTAGAGGCTTCCCCAATATTTTTGACCACCTCTGTTGGCTTCAGAGAATTCTCATTTAAAGACATCTACCTTCATCTGGACTGTCTTCTCAGCAACCTTCACAGAATAGCACACAGTCTAGTTGATGACACAAGAAACTCTACCACAAGCTCTGGTCTATCAGCCTTGTCAGCTATCCAGTTCTCTACTGCTGTTTGCCAGCTTTCAAACCTTCCCTAATGGCCACTTCCTGTGGACATGTGTACTGTTAGCTGCTCCCATTTCTCTACAGAAGTCCCCATATCTCTTCTTCATACCTCTACTTTCTGAACTACCTGTTCCTCTGAACAGCACTTATGTTCTCTTCCATCATTGCAGGGAATAAAAGCAATGTGGAACAGCAGAAAGAATATTCAGAAAATCTAAGTCTTAGTTCCACTACTGACTAGCAGTTCGAAAGTACTTCAGCTCCCTAAGCCTTCATTTTCTCATCTATAAAATGGAGATAATAACACTTTCCTGCCCAGATTAAGTTATATAAAATATGTGAAACTACCTTGTATACCATAAAGTGCTTTGCAAATGTTAGTCCATGCCCCTATCTATATATCCACATCCAGGTAACCAGTCAGCCTGAATAAGATCACATTCACAGATCCACCCTTCCTGTTATACAGCACAAACATGACCATAAGTCAAACCCAATTTGTATTAGAGCTGCTTCCTCCTTATTCATAATTGGATTCTCTAAATTCCACATATCTGGGGGAGGATCTATTATAGAAAGGATGTCTCTTTTTTAAAAAATATGTTTTTATGTATTTCAGAGAGAGGAAGGGAGAGGGAGAGGGAGGGAGTAATAGAAACATCAATGATGAGAAAGAATCATTACTGGGTTGCCTATTGCATGCCCCCTACTGGGGACCGAGCCCAAAACCCAGGCATGTGCCCTGATTGGGAATAGAAACATGACCTCCTGGTTCATGGGTCGATGCTCAACCACTGAGCAGCACTGGCCAGGCAGGGCTATCTCTTGATCTTCTATTTCAGCGGTTCTCAACCTGTGGGTTGTGACCCCTGAAAATACATCCTGCATATCAGATATTTACATTACGATTCATAACAGTAGCAAAATTACAGTTATGAAGTAGCAACAAAAATAATTTTATGGTTGGGGGTCACCACAACATGAGGAACTGTATTAAAGGGTCGCGGCATTAGGAAGGTTGAGAACCACTGTGGGCAAGCACCAACCAGAGAAAGTACAGAAATAAATTCAGACTCCCTGAACCTTCCCCTACTCCATTCCTGCAGGTCTGTGAAACATTGGCTCCTGCAGGACAATACTGGAGGTGCATTCTTGGTAAGCAGAAGTAAAGATAAAACAATTCTTTCACAAAGCTGTAAGTGATTCTGAAAAAAAAAAAAATCACAGCCTCAAGAAAAAGATGTTGGTGAAGGGTAGCGACTTTTTCATGAGGCACAGTGATATCGCGGAGAGCCCTGGAGTGGGACTGATTATTTGGTTCCAGTACAGACTGTGATTAGCTGGCTCTGTGACCTTGGACAAGGATGATACACTCAGGTTTGTTTCATCTGAAATATGAAAGAATAAAATGAAATGTTCTCTTAAGAGCCCTTAGAACTCGATGAGTCCATTTCCAGCAAGATGTTGCCATTAGTCAAAAAGAAAAGGGAACTATTAAAACAGCATCTGCTTTTCACAAAGTAAAAGACAAACAAAATGCCAAGGATCCTCAGCTTTCCCTCCCCTTTCATTCTGCTAATGAAGCCATATAATCCCTGGCTGGGCTGTTACCCAATCAGCACACTGGTACTCTTTGCTTTCTCATTTGGTACCACAACAGAATAAGTATTCCCATAAACTCTGAAACATGAACCATGGATTCAGAAGACAAATCTCTCCATGTAAACCAACTATAGATAGATATCACTATTTCCCATTTTAAGAGCAAGAGAAATTCAGCATGGTGATGATGGTGGCTGGGATATTGTTTACAACCCTCTTTTCAGTTTTATTTTTGCTGCTCTAAACTAAAGCTTTAAGGGACAGCTATAAAACACCTCAATGGCTTGTTACCCACCCTCCTCCCCCCACCTAATAAATTCAGGATGGATGAATTCAGGATTAGTTTCCAGTTGTCAACCACCACATACATAATACATATTTTCCCAATCACAGAAAGAGATTTTTCCACGACAGCCTGGCTTTGGAAAGAGAGTTGGAAGCTGAAATGTGGCCCACCTGCTTCTGGGAAGTCCTTAATGAAAACCTTTTGCAAAGAACTGCCTTGAAATTCCTAACATGGCACAATAATGCTGGGCCGACTGCTTGCCACTTGTGAGAAATTCCATGCTGCCTTAGAATAAAAAATAATATGGGGGGGGAGGGCTTTGTCACCATTTAGTAATGCAACAAATGAACCACTATACAGTATCGCTACATGGAAAAGCAGCTGCACATGCCCTAAGGAGTCAACAGATGAGCAAAGAAGAGGGGAACTGCCCAACCAGCTGGTGTAGGCTCTTGGGGCAGGAAACAAAGAGGACAGGTGTCACCCACCAAGATGTATTGCCATTTTTCTATGACAAAGGAAGGAAAATATAACCAGACCCTGATTAATTTTGGACTAGATTGCCCAAAATGGAAAGCATCTGATCCCAGCCATCATAGTGCTGGTGAAGGGATAAAAGGAAACTTTCCACTAGCACAGTCCTTGGCAGCCAACCGGGTCATTTCAAATAAAAGCAGCCCTGGCCCTAATAAAGAAAGAACATCCAGACAGTTGTTTTTTCAATCCTCACCTGAGGATATGTTTTTTATTGATTTTTAGAGAGAAAGGGAGATATAGAGGGAGAGAGAAACATTTACCCTAGTATGTGAGAAAGAAACATCAATTGGTTACCTCCCATGTGCACCCTGACTGGGGATTGAACCCACAACCTAGGTATGTGCCCTGACCAGGAATCTGCAACCTTTTGGTGTATGGGACGATGCTCCAACCAACTGAGCAACTTGGCCAGGGCCAGACAGTTCTCCACCTCCCACTGCTCCTGAGGGGCTATTGGAGCCGACCGCCACCACTCGCACCCGCTGATGGAGCCGAGCAATCGAGGCCGGAGCCCAGCACTGGCAGCAGGTGCAAGTGGCAGCACCAAGTGGGACTATGGTGTGTAGGAGCAAAGAATTTTCAGTAACCACCACAGGCTCACCCCGATGACAGCAACCAGCGCGCAGCCTTGGTCTGGCGCCCCCGCTCAACAGCTCCACCATCCTGCCACAGCTGACATCCACCATGTTACGCAGTCTGCCACCTGCTGCAGACACCCGCCATGTTCCACCCACACCCCCTGGTAGTCAGCGAACATCATAGCGACCAGTTGTTCGATTGTTCCACCATTTGTTCTATTTGCATATTAGGGTGATATAATATATATATATATATATATATATATATATATATATATATATATATATATATATATATATATTTAATTTTCAGATGTTAAACTAACTTTGCATTCCTAGAATAAATTCCACTTAGTTATAGTGTATAATCTTTCTTATATGTTGCAGGATTTACTTTGCTAGCATTTTGTTGAGGAATTTTGATCTATACTCTTCATGCAATTTGGTCTATAGTTTTCTTTTCTTGTGATGTCTTTGGTTTTGGTATCAGAATACTACTTGCCTCAGAGAATGTGTTAGGTGTTCTCTTCTAATTTTTGGAAGAGTTTGCTAAGTATGTGTATTAAATTTTCTTCAAAAGTTTGGAATATCCCAGCCAGTGTGGTTCAGTGGTTGAGTGTCGACCTATAAACCAGGAGGTCATGGTTTGATTCCTGGTCAGAGCATGTGCCCAGGTTGTGGGTTCGATCCCCAATAAGGGGTATGCAGGAGGCAGCTGATCAATTATTTTCTCTTATTATTGATGTTTCTATCTTTCCCTCTCCCTTCCTCTCTGAAATCAATAAAAATATATATTTTTTTAAGTTTGGAAGAATTCACCAGTGAAGCCATCTAGGTCTGGGCTTTTCTTTATAGATAGTATTTTGATCACTATTTTAATTCCTTTACTTGTTATAGGTCTATACAGGTATTCTATTTATTGTAAAGTGAATTTGTGTAATTTGTGTCTTCTTATAAATTTGTTCACTTCACCTATATTTATTGGTAAATAGTTAGGCATAATCATAGTATTCCCTTATATTCTTTTATTTTTGTAATGTTGGTAGTAGTGAACGTTTTTTCATTCCTGCTTGCGATAATTTAAGACTTTTGTCTCTTTTGTCTTTGTCAGTTTAGGTCAGTGATGGCGAACCTCTGACACGCATGTCAGAAGTGACACGTGAACTCATTTTTTTGGTTGATTTTTCTTTGTTAAATGGCATTTAAATATATAAAATAAATATCAAAAATATAAGTCTTTGTTTTACTATGGTTGCAAATATCAAAAAATTTCTGTATGTGACACAGCACCAGAGTTAAGTTAGGGTTTTTCAAAATGCTGACACGCCAAGCTCAAAGGGTTCGCCATCGCTGGTTAGCTAATGGTTTCTCAATGTTATCTTTTTAAAACCAATTTTTATTTTTGTTAAATATTGTCTGTGGTTTCCCTACCATTTATTTCATTTAAGTCCACGCTAACCTTTATCATTTCTTTCCTTCTTCTTGCTTTGGGATTACTTTGGGCTTTTGTTCAAATTTCTTAATGTGGAAGATTAGGTTATTGAATTGGTATGTTTCTACTTTCCTAGTGCAGGTGTTTAAACCTATAAATGTTCCCCTAAGCTGCATTCCATAAGTTTTGGCATGCTGTGTTTTCATTTTCATTCATTACAAAGTGTTTTCTAATTTCTCTTATGATTTCTTCTTTGATATACTGGTTACTTTGGAGTATGTTTACTTTCCATATTTGTGAACTTCTTTGTGTTGTGAATTTTCCTTCTGTTGTTGACTTGTAATTTCATTCCACTGTGACTACACAACATACTTTGGTATGAATAAATATATTCAGGCATGTTTTGTGTCCTAGCAGAGGGTCTATCCTAGATAATGTTCCATGTGCATGTGAGAAGATGTATATAATAGATATAGTTGTTTCATAGTGTTGTTCAAGTTTTCTATTTTTTGTTGATCTCTGTCTACTTAATATAACTATTATGAAAAATGGAATATTAAAATCCCCAATTATTGTTAGGTTATCTATTCCTCCTTTCCATTCTGTCCACTTTTTTTCATGTATTTTGGAGCTCTGTTGTTAGTTGCATGTTTATAATTCTACTAGAGGCCTGGTGCACAGGATTCATGCACTGGTGGGGATCAAGGTCTGCGGGGATCAGTCTGCTGTGGGAGCGCTGCTCATCCCAGTCTGCCACGTGGCTGTGGACCCGCCCTCTGAGTGGCTGCTCCCTGGTCTGGCATCTTCTGTGGAGCCAGAGCACTCACCTCTCCAGGAGGCCTGGTCATGGACAGGCCCAGGGACAATAGCACTGAGAGGCGGCAGAGTAGGCCTCAGTCCCACTGCAGCCACGAACCCGCCTCCCAGCCTCCAGAGTCAGCTCTGTGAGCCTAGCAGTGGTGCTGCACAGCCTGCAGGTATCCAGAGGAAGCAGCAGGAAGTGAGGAGGAGGACCCTAGGGCGAGGAGGCAACAATTGCAGCCCAGGTTCCTGCCTGTCGGCCCGGGGTTTGCAGCTGGAGCAACCGCTCATCCCGGTCAGCCGAGTGGCACTTCAACTGTGGCAGCACACTGACCACCAGGGGGCAGATCCTGCATTGAGCATCTGCCCCCAGGTGGTCAGTGTGAATCATAGCACCTGGTCAACCAGTCGTTCTGGTCGTTCTGCCGTTCGGTCACTGGGCTTTCATTATATAGGATACCTTCATGTATATTGACTGTTTCAACATTATGAAATATTTTTCTTTGTTACATCATACCAATTTTGTCTTAAGGTCTATTTTATCTGATATTAGTATAGCAATCCTAACTCTCTTTGGTTACAATTCTCTTGGTATATTTCTCCATCCGTTTACTTTCAACCTATTCATGCCTTTGAGTCCAAAATATTCCTTTTTAAAACAGTATGTATTTAAATCAATTTATCCATTTTTATCAATTTATCCATTTTGCTAATCTCTGCCTTTCTACTGCAGTATATGTTCCATTCACATGCTATCTAATAAAGAAGGAATATGCTAATTGACCCTCGTGCCATCACAAAGATGGCTGTGCCCACAGCCAATGAGGAAATATGCTAATTGACTGCCCCGCCCTCAAAGATGGCAGCACCCACAGTCAATAAGGAGGGAATATGCTAATTAACTACTACAACCTCAAAGATGGTGGTGCCCACAGCCACAAGATGGCCGGCAGGGGAGGGGAGTTGTGGGTGAACAAGCCAGCAAGGGAGGGCAGTTGGGGGTGACTGGGCCGGCAAGGGAGGGCAGTTGGGGGCAACCAGGCTGTCAGGGGAGGGCAGTTGGGGGCAACCAGGCTGACAGGTGAGTGGTTAGGGGGAGATCAGGCTGGCAGGCAGAAGTAGTTAGGGGCAATCAGGCAAGTAGGCAGGCAAGAGGTTGGGAGCCAGCAGTCCCGGATTTTGAGAGGGATGTCTGCCGGTTTAGGCCCGATCCCTGTGGGATCGGGCCTGAACTGGCAGTCAGACATCCCCCGAGGGGTCCCAGATTGGAGAGGGTGCAGGCAGGGCTGAGGGACACCCCCCATGCATGAATTTCATGTACTGGGCCTCTAGTTTAATATAATTACTGGTAAGGTAAGATTTATGTCTGCCGCCGAAACCGGTTTGGCTCAGTGGATAGAGCGTCGGCTTGCGGACTGAAAGGTCCCAGGTTTGATTCCGGTCGAGGGCATGTACCTGGGTTGCGGGCACATCCCCAGTGGGAGATGTGCAGGAGGCAGCTGATCGATGTTTCTCTCTCATCGATGTTTCTAACTATCTCTCTCCCTTCCTCTCTGTAAAAAATCAATAAAATATATTTAACCAAAAAAAAAAAAGATTTATGTCTGCCATTTACATAGTTTTCTATCTGTCTTATATTTTTCTATATTCTTGCACTATAATCTTCTATTCTGTTAAATAGATTTGCCTACTGTACTATTTTAATACCCTTGTTTCTTTTACTATATATTTTAGTTATTTTCTTAGTGCCTGACCTTGAGATTACAAATACTATTTAACTTAATATAGTTCAGATTAATTAAACATAATTTAGAAAGCATACAGAAATTCTGCTCCAATATACTCATTTCCCACCCCCCCCTGCTTTATGCTATATATTTTTATACATTTTGCATCTTTATATACCATAAGCTCATCAATAGTTTTATAACTACTACATTAAACAGTGGTCATTTTAATCAGGGAAGAAAGGAGTAACTAAAAAAGGCAGTTAGCACTAGCTGGTTTCTTCAGTGGTTAGAACATCTGCCTGTGGACTGAAGGGTCGTAGGTTCGATTGCAGTCAAGAACATGTACCTTGGTTGCAGGCTCGATCCCCAGCCCCAGTTGGGGCATGTGTGGGCAGCAACCAATTGATGTGTCTCTCTCATGTTGATATTTCTCTTGGTCTCACCCCTTCCTTCCACTTTATTTAAAAATCAATGGATAGAATATGCTCAGGTGGAGTTTACCAAAAAAAGAGAAAGTTATACTGTTTTTTATGTCTACCTATATAGTTACATTTACTGGTGCTGGTAATATTATTTTATCTCTTATGTTTTATTTTTTATTTCTTATCTTTATTATTGAGAGTATTACAGATGTTCCCCCATTGCACTCCTCCACCCAGATCTCACCCACTTCAGGCTTTCACCACCCTATTGTCTGTGTCCATGGGTAAAGCATATATGCAAATGAGTTATTTGGTTAATTCTTACCACTCCCCTCTCTTCTCTCTGAGATTCCACAGTCTGTTCCATGTTTCCATGCCTCTGGTTCTATTTTATTCATCAGTTTATTCTGTTTATTAGATTCCTTCTTTATTTATTTTGATTTTTAAAAGATATATTTTTCTTGATTTCAGAGAGGAAAGGAGAGGGAGAAAGAGATAGAAACATCAATGATAAGAATAATAAAAAGCAAAGATTCAAGATGGCAGCTGACAGGAGGGCAGGCTACAAGATAGTGTGTGAGTCAGAGAGCAAAACACGAGTGCGTGGACGTGCAGGGAGTATCTATATTTGTGAGTGAGGGACACCTCTATTCCACAGGACTGTGGGGACTCGCAGACCAGGCTCCCGTGGTTGGGCAGCCTCTACTACTGCTGAAATTTCTCCCAGAGCAGCTGGCTCCACTGCAGAGACTGTGCCACCTTGAAGGGGACAGCAGCTGTGATCAAAAGTCCAGCTTTACCTTCAACAGGGGAGACCTTAGTTACCTCCCAGGACCCTACAACCACATCGCCCACGGACCAGCTACCTCAGCTGCGAACCCACAAACACCGAGACTCCAGCCTCCCCAGCCACAGGTGCCTAAAAAGTCTGTCCAGCGGGAGACAGAGTGGCACCAAATATGCGGACAGGATCTGCATTCTCACAGAGCAGATAGAAGGAGCAGCTTGAATGAACAACATCCAGCCGGAATTGGTGAATTAAATATACCTGGTGAGTCAATCCATGGATGGAAGGTCAGAGATCGCCTAGAGAAGTGGTTTTCAACCTTGGTTTCACATTAGAATCACCTGGGAATCTTTTTTAAATCCTGATTTCTGGGCCTCATCCTCTGGAAATTCTGTTTCTTTGTTACTAATGTTGTAGCCGCACCCCATAACAAAGAAACAGAATTTCCAGAGGAGAGGCCCAGTAGTCAGGATTTTAAAAAGATTTCCAGGTGATCTCACTCATTCATAGATAATAAAGACCATTATAAACTTATGAACAAAAATAGATACAGAGGCAGAGCTGCCTCAAACTGATTGTCAAACTGCAGCAGGAAGGCCAGGGAGGGTTGGGGGGGCAAGAGAGAGGGGGGTAAGAGATCAACTGAAGGACTTGTACGCATGCATATAAGCATAACCAATGGACATAAGACACTGGGGGGTAGGGGAGGCCAGGGGATTGTCAAGGGCGGGGGGAAAAAAAAGGACACATATGTAATACCCTTTGTAATACTTTAAGCAATAAAACAATAAAGAAGAAAAAAAAAGATTTCCAGGTGATTCTAATGTGCAGCCAAGGTTGAGAACCACTGGCCTAGAGAGAGTTCTGCCTCCTCAGATTCAGCTGGGTGTTTGTTGTTTGGGTGTTTCTTGCTTGCATTTTTTTCGATTAGCTGTTGTTTGTTGTTTGCATTCATCTCAGAGTGTTTGTTGTTTGCATTTTTTGGATTAGCTGTTAGTTTTTTGGAGTTTTCTGCCATATACATATAATTTTTCACCCTACTTTTTTCTTCTCTTTCTTTTCTCTCTTACATTTTTTCCTCTTCTCGATATCAGTTTTGGACTCTTTTCTCTCCTGTAATTCCCTTTTCTCTGGTGGTCACCTTTATTTGGGATTATTGGTATTGTGAATACATTTGTATTTGGTGCCCTGTGCATTGTGTCTTGTCATGTTGTATGTTGTGCCTCGAAGTCAACATAGGAGAGAGAGCTACACATAACCAGACAACCTGCAAGGAGCAAACAAGAGGAGACAAAGAAACAGCTCCCATACAAAAGAAAACAAGGAATCACTAGAAGAGGAAGTAAACAAAATAGAGGCAAGCAACATGTCAGAGAAGGCATTCAGAACAATGGTCATAAGGACACTAAAAAGGATGGAAGACAAATTCAACAATATGTGTAGAACCAAGAGAATATGAAGAACAACCAAGAAGTGAAAAATGACATTGCTGCAATAAAGAACACAATAGAGCCCTGGCTGGTTTGCCTCAGTGGATAGAGCATTGGCCTGCAGACTGAAGGGTCCCGGGTTCGATTCCAGCCAGGGGCGCATGCCCAGGTTGTGGGCTCAATCACCACTAGGGGACATGCAGGAGGCAGCCGATCAATGGTTCTCTCTCGTCAATGATGTTTCTATCTCTCTACCTCTCCCTTCCTCTCTGAAATGATAAAAATATATTTTTAAATAAATAAATAAGTAAATAAAGAAAGAACACAATAGAAAGAATCAACAGTAGATTAGAAGAAGCAGAGGACTGCATCAGTGAGCTAGAAGAACAAAGTAGGAAAAAAATATCCATGCAGAGTAGCAACTGGAAAAAGAACTTAAAAAACAGGAGGAGAAACCAAGATGGCGGCATAGGTAAACACCGGAGTTTGCTGCCTCGCACAACCACTTCAAAAATACAACTAAAAGACGGAACGGACATCATCCGGAACCACTGAGTGGAAAGTCTACAACTAGAAGGAAAGAGAAAAGCATACCGAGACTCAGAGGAGGAGTAGTGAGGAAGTAAAATACTAAGGTGCGGAGGTGCATGAGGAGCAGGCTGGCGGCTGAGGGCGCGGTTGTCTTTTTCAATCGGGAGGGAGTCTCAGGCTCTGAGCTCCAGTTCCGGGCGAGTCTTTGGGGACCCAGACTAATACCAGAGAAGCGGGACTGTCTGGCATCGGTCGGAACTCGAGGGCAGCTTTCTCTCGGAAGTGCTTGCAGCGATTACCGGGACACTGAGAAGCAGAGCCTCTGAGGGCAGGACTGAGAGCAGCCATAATTGCTCACTCCGCCCTTTGGATCCTGTGGGACCCGCCCTGCCCCGCCCAAGCCCTGCATGGAGGCTTTTGCTGGATAGCCTGAGGCAAAGGCTAGATTAGCACCTCCCTAGAGATCCAGGAGCGAGTGTCCCCAGTGGTCAGAGTGGGATCATCCAGTTTGCAGCTCCTCAGACCTTTAAAGGACACACTCAGGGGGCAGATCCAGTGAGCACCAAAGCCCCATTGAAGCAAGTCCTGCCCCAGAGGGGTGTCTCCAGCACAGAAGTTCTCTCACTGCAGACACAGCTGATTCTCACAACCAATTGGCCTGGAGGTCATTCCCTCCCAGTGTTAACTACAACAATGAAGGCTTAACTACAACAAGACTGTGCACAAAGCCCACAAGGGGGTGCAGCAAGAGTGTCCTCCTCAGGTAATTGGGGAGGCTAAACCACTGGGCCCTAGAGGACACTTAGCACAGAAAACCACTTTATCAACACAGGGAAGCATAAAAAATGCGGAGACAAAGAAACAGGTGACAAATGACAGAAATGGAGGAAAGCAAACTACTGGATATAGAGTTCAAAACCACACTTTTAAGGTTTTTCAAGAACTTTCTAGAAGCCGCCGATAAATTTTGTAAGACCCTCAAAAAGACTGGTGAGACCGCCGATAAATGTAGTGAGCTCCTCAAGAAATCTAGTCAGAACCTTGATGTTATGATAAAGGACCAACTGGAAATTAAGCATACACTAACTGAAATAGAGGATATTATACAGACTCCCAACAGCAGACTAGAGGATTGCAAGAATCAAGTCAAAGATTTGAAATACGAAGAAGCAAAAAACACCCATCCGGAAAAGCAAAATGAAAAAAGAATCCAAAAATACGAAGATAGTGTAAGGAGCCTCTGGGACAGCTTCAAGCGTACCAACATCTGAATTATAGGGGTGCCAGAAAAAGAGAGAGAGCAAGATATTGAAAACCTATTTGAAGAAATAATGACAGAAAACTTCCCCCACCTGGTGAAAGAAATAAACTTACAACTCCAGGAAGCGCAGAGAACCCCAAACAAAAGGAATCCAAAGAGGACCACACCAAGACACATCATAATTAAAATGCCAAGAGCAAAAGACAAAGAGAGAATCTTAAAAGCAGTAAGAGAAAGACAGTCAGTTACCTACAAGGGAGTACCCATACGACTGTCAGCTGATTTCTCAACAGAAACTTTGCAGGCCAGAAGGGAGTGGCAAGAAATATTCAAAGTGATGAATGCCGAGAACCTACAACAAAGATTACTTTATCCATCAAAGCTATCATTCAGAATTGAAGGTCAGATAAAGAGCTTCACAGACAAGAAAAAGCTAAAGGAGTTCATCACCACCAAACCAGTATTATATGAAATGCTGAAAGGTATTCTTTAAGAAGAGGAAGAAGAAGAAAAAGGTAAAGATACAAATTATGAACAACAAATACACATCTATCAACAAGTGAATCTGAAAATCAAGTGAATCTGAAAATCAAGTGAATAATCTGATGAACAGAATGAACATGATTATAATAGAATCAGGGGCATAGAAAGGGAGTGGACTGACTATTCTTGGGGGGAAAGGGGTGAGGGGGATGTGGGAAGAGACTGGACAAAAATCATGCACCTATGGATGAGGACAGTGGGTGGGGAGTGAGGGAGGAGGGTGGGGTGGGAGCTGTGTGGAGGGGAGTTATGGAGGGGAAAAAGAGGAACAAATGTAAGAATATGAACAATAAAGATTTTATTAATCAAAAATAATAATAATAAACATTAAAAAAAGAAACATCAATGATGAGAGAATCATTGATTGGCTGCCTCCTGCATGCCCCCCACTGGGGATCGAGCCAGCAACCTGGGCATGTGCCCTTGACTGGAATCAAACCTGGGACCCTTCAGTCCACAGGCCAATGCTCTAGCCATTGAGCATAACCAGCTAGGTCTGTTTTTTCTTATTTTTAAATTCAATTGTTGATAGATATGTATTTATTGCCATTTTATTATTCTTATTTTTTTTCCTTCTTCCTCTACTTCTTTTTAAAAAAGACCCTTCAACATTTCATGTAATACTGGTTTGGTGGTTGTGAACTCCTTTAGCTTTTTTCTTTTCTGTAAAACTCTATCTGACTTTCAATTCTAAATGATAGCTTTGCTGGGTAGAGTAATCTGGATTGTAGGTCCTTGCTTTTCATCACTTTGAGTATTTCTTGCCATTCTCTGCTGGCCCGCAAAGTTTCTGTTGAGAAATCAGCTGACATTCATATTGGCACTCCCTTGTAGGTAACTACCTGCTTTTCTCTTGCTGATTTTAAGATTCTCTCTGTCTTTAACCCTTGGCATTTAAATGATGTGTCTCGGTGTGGGCCTCTTTGGGTTCCTCTTGGTTGGGACTCTCTGCACTTCCTGGACTTATAAGTCTATTTCTCTCACCAGGTAGGGGAAGTTTTCTATCATTATTTCTTCAAATAGATTTTCAATATCTTGTTCTCTCTTTTCTCCTTCCAGTACCCCTATGATGCTTGAAGTTATCCCAGAGGCTTTTTACACTATATCTTCATATTTTTGGATTCTTTTTTCTCTTTGCTCTTCTGATTGGGTGATTTTGCTTTCTCATATTCAAAACCACTAATTTGATTCTCAGTATCCTCTATTCTACTGTTGATTCTCTATAAATTATTCTTCATTTCAGTTAGTTTGTCCTTCATTTCTGACAGGTTCTTTTTTATGTCTTTGATGTTCTCACTAAGGACTTTGACACTCTCACTAAGTTCTTTGAGACTTTCAAGAACATACAATGGAGCCAAGATAGTCTCTTCAATAAATGGTGTTGAGAAAATTGGACAGATATATGCAAGAAAATGAAACTAGACCACCAACTTACACCATACACAAAAATAAACTCAAAATGGATAAAGGACTTAAATGTACGACAGGAAACCATAAAAATTCTAGAAGAATCCAAAGGCAACAAAATCTCAGACATATGCCGAAGCAATTTCTTCACTGATACAGCTCCTAGGGCACTTGAAACTAAACAGAAAATGAACAAATGGGACTACATCAAAATAAAAAGCTTCTGCACAGCAAAAGAAACCATCAACAAAACAACGAGAAAACCCACTGTGTGGGAAAACATATTTGCCAATGACATATCTGATAAGGGCCTAATCTCCAAAATTTATAGGGAACTCATACAACTTAACAAAAGGAAGATAAACAATCCAATCAAAAAATGGGCAAAGGACCTAAACAGACACCTTTCAAAAGAGGACATTCAGAAAGCCAAGAGACATATGAAAACATGCTCAATGTCACTAATCATCCGAGAGATGCAAATCAAAACAACAATGAGGTACCATCTCACACCAGTCAGACTGGCTATCATCAACAAATCAACAAACGACAAGTGCTGGAGAGGATGTGGAGAAAAAGGAACACTTGTGCACTGCTGGTGGGAATGCAGACTGGTGCAGCCACTATGGAGGACAGTATGGAGTTTCCTTAAAAAACTGAAAATGGAACTCCCATTTGACCCTGTGATCCCACTTCTAGGAATATATCCCAAGAAACCAGAAACACCAATCAGAAAGGATATATGCACCCCTATGTTCATAGCAGCACAATTCACCATAGCTAAGATCTGGAAACAGCCTAAGTGCCCATCAGTAGATGAATGGATTAGAAAACTGTGGTACATCTACACGATGGAATACTATGCTGCTCTAAAAAGGAAGGAACTCTTACCATTTGCAACAGCATGGATGGAACTGGAGAGCATTATGCTAAGTGAAATAAGCCAGTCAATAAAGGAAAAATACCACATGATCTCACTCATTCATGGACAATAGAGACCATTATAAACTTTTGAACAATAATAGATACAGAGGCAGAGCTGCCTCAAACAGATTGTCAGACTGCAGCAGGAAGGCCAGGGAGGGTTGGGGGGCAGGAGGTAGGGGGGTAAGAGATCAACTAAAGGACTTGTATGCATGCATATAAGCATAACCAATGGACATAAGACACTGGGGGATAGGGGAGGCTAGGGGACTGTCTAAGGCGGGGGGATAAAATGGATACATATGTAATACCCTTTGTAATACTTTAAGCAAT
This sequence comes from Myotis daubentonii, assembly GCF_963259705.1. NCBI lineage: Eukaryota > Metazoa > Chordata > Mammalia > Chiroptera > Vespertilionidae > Myotis > Myotis daubentonii. The sequence continues at coordinate 92,815,952 of NC_081861.1, read as the reverse complement.
AAAAAAATAAAATAAAATAAAAAATAAAAAAATAAAGTTCTTTGAGACTTTCACTAAGTTCCTTGACCATCGTTATAACCATCGTTTTAAACTATCAAGTAGTTTGCTTTCTTCCATTTCATTTAGTTCTTTTGTTGCAGGTTTCTAGTGTTCTTTCATCTGTGACATGCTTCTTTGTCTCCACATTTTGACTGCTTCCCTGTGTTTGTTTCTATGTATTAGATAGAGTTGCAATGTCTCCTGGAATTGGTAGAGTTGTCTTGGGCAGTAGGTGTCCTATAAGGCCCAATGGCTCAGCCTCCCCAGTCACCTGAGCTAGGCACTCTAGGTGCACCCCTACATGGGCTGTGTGCATTATCCTGTTGTAGTTGAGTCTTGATTGCTGTTGGTGTCAGTGGGAGGAAAAGATCCCCAGGCCAATTGGCTGTAAGGGCCAGCTGCAACAACATTAGAAGAGCTGCTGTGCAGAAGACACCCCTGTAGAGCAGGACTTGCTTCAGTGGGACTTTGGTGCTCAGTTGGTCTACCCCTTGAGTGTGTCACTTTTGGATGTGGTAGAGAAGTAATCTGGTGTGGTCTAAAGCTGTCCACCAAGTGCCCTGGCTCTGGGGCTTCTAAGAATGAGCTACAGAGTTATCTGCAGATGGCTGCTACTTATGTTGGTCTTGAAGGTGCCCAGGAGAGGCCAAACTGTGAACCTTGGAAAGCTGCTGCTAGTGCCGGGCCTGGGGCCACTTATCGAGAGGTATGGTGCACACTGAGTCCAGGTGCTACTTATTTGAGAGTTTAGGAAAGTCTGAAGCCTGAGCCAGGACAGGCCATTCATATGGAAAAGCCCCTGCATGCAGCTTGGGTGGACCTACAAATTGGGTGGTACAGGATCTCACAGAATCACCACGGCAGGGCAAACAGTGTGGGCCAGGTTGATGCAAACTCAGATATAGTGCCTGTCAACTCTGTGGCGAGGGAGGTTTCTGCATAGCAACAATGACCTCTGCCAGCACTTTTGTCTGGGGGAAAGCTATCCCACAGTCTTGCACTGATGCCAGACAGTTTAGTTCCTTCCCAATGTTCCTGGATCCTTTCAAGCTGCTGCCCTAACACTGGAGCTCAGACGAGTGAGTTTGAGTAAGTCCATGTATGGGCCCTTTAAGAGGAACTGATGGTTTTTACAGCCCAAAGTTACAGGGACTTCTCTTCTTAGCACTGGAACCCGGGCTGACAGTTCTGGTGTAGGATTGAGACCCCTTCCTCCTCATGGGAGGCCTCAGCCAAGATATCCCTTCCGATTGAAAAAATAAAAATAAAAATGCCACACCTGGGTGTCAGACCAGCCCGTTCTGCACCTCTGCCCCTCCTATTAGTCTCTATGTGGTTTCTTGTTTAATTCTCTAGTTGCAGGGCTCCCATTCAGTCAGATTTCAGATGGATCTGAATGATGGTTGTTCTGTATTTTAATTGTAATTTTGATGTGGTTGTGGGAAGATGTGAGTACCACATTTACATCACCATCTTGATGATTAATTCACTCCTAATATTTTGTGCAGATTTTAGTTACCATCTATCATACTTTCATTTTATTCTGAAGGATTCCCATTAGTATTTCTTGTGGGGCAGGTCTGGTAGTGACAAATTGTTTTTGTTTTTATTTCTCTGACGATGTATTAATTTCTCCCTTATTTTTGAATGACAGTTTTAATGAACATAAAATTCTTGGTTGTCATTCTCTTGCCAGTACTTTGCCTTCTGGTTTACATGGTTAAGGATAAGTCAGCTCTTGATCTAATTGAATGGTCACCTGATGAGTCATTTCCCTCTTGCTTCTTTCAAGATTCTGTCTTTAGTTTTTGTCAGTTTGACTATAATGGACCTAGGTATAGCTCTTCTTAAGTTTATCCAATTTAGAATTTGTTGAGCTTCATGCATCTGGAGATTAGTGTTGTTCATCAAATATTAAGAATTTTTTAAGCCATTATGCCTTCAAATATTCTTTCTGCTCCTTTCTGGGACCCCCATTGATTCACTTCATGGTGTCCCACAGTTTTTGTAGCTCTATTAATTTTAATCATTTTTTTGTTTATGTTGCTCAGACTAGATCATCTCAGTTGACTTACTTATCTTCAAGTTCTACAGTTCCTTTTTTCTTCCAGCTCAAATCTATTGTAGAGCCCATGTAGTGAATTTTTTATATCAGTTATTTTACTTTCAACTACAGAATTTCTATCTGGTGCTTTTTAATAATTTGTATGTCCTTAGAGTGTGTCTTTGGTGAGACACTGTTCTCATGCTTTCCTTTAAATCTTCAGACATGGTTTCCTTTATGTCATTAAATATACTTCCATTACCTGATTTAAATTTTTGTCTAAATTCCAACATTTAGGCCCTATCAGGGAGTTTTCACTGATTGCTTTTTTTCCTGTGTAAGGACCATACTTTTCTGTTTCTTTGTATGTCTGATCATTTTTTAATTGAAAATTGGATATTTTAGACAATATAATGTGGTATTTTGGAAATCAGTTTCTGACCCCCAGGTTTTCTTGTTATTGTTTTTGTCATTGTTTGCTTGTTTAGTATCTTTCTTGGACTAATTCTGTAATATTTATATTCCCTATAGTGTGTAGACACTGAAGTCTCTGCTTGGTTATCTTAGTGGCCAGCTAGTGAGTGTTCATAAATCTCATTAAATGTCTTGAACCATTAAATCTACTTCCTTTTGCTGAAGGGTTCTATGTGTATGTTAGGACATTCCTTCAACACTCACCCAGGCAATTTATAACTCTGCCTCAAGTTCAGCCAGAGGAGAGAAACTGGTGTCCTCTCAGGTCTTAAAAACCCTGAGGACAGAACTTTTCCCACTGAGCTAGCTCCAAGTCAGGTGACATAATGAGAAGCCCTATGAATGGGGCTTTTCTAGGTAATTTTGAAATAGGTTAAGTAGTTACAAGATTGTGGGTATGAGCTCTGTGGATATGTGAGGTTTTGAGGAGGTACAAACTGAGTCTTCCCCCTCAGGTACTGAAAGGCTGCTGGTTTCCACAGCTGCTGTGGTTATGAAGCTATGGGTTTTCAAGGCTACCAGAAAGGTCTTGAGAATTAAATGGGAGGCAAGGTAAGTTAAAATGCCAAAATCCCTGATGCTTCAGAGGTTCACCATGTTTTCATCAAGAAATACTCTTCAGATTATTGCAAGACTTTTGGCTAATTTCATGAGCTCTGAAAAAGTTGATTGTGACAATTTTTGGTAGTGAAGTTTTTTTGGTTTTTTTGGTTTTTGTTTTGCTTTTATGGAGGAGTTGATTTTCTGAGATCTTTAGTCTACCATCCCCTCCAAGTACAATCTGAAAGAAATCTTGTCAGAGTGTGCCTGGAAATTTGCCTACAATAGAACACAATCCTGAGAAAGCAGACGTTGAAAGAAGCACTGAGATAGTGTTTTTAAGGCTCAACAAGCAGTTGCCACTTGTTGCCTCTAAAGTGAAGAGCGGGGGAACTGGACATAGGAGGAGGGAAAAGATTTACCCTTTTGTACCTTTTGAATTTTGTACCATGTTCATGTGCTACCTATTAAAAAAAAAACATTTTTATCTATATTTATAAAAGGCTAATATGCAAAGTGTCCCCTCAGGATTTCGACAGGGAGACCAGGAATTCAATCGCTCACTATGATGTGCACTGACCACCAGAGGGCAGCGAAAAACGAAGGAAGGCCCTGGCTGGCAGCCAGCAGCCAGGCAAGGGAAGCCCCAGCGGCAGCCGGAGGTCCTGACTGGCCCTGATCGCCAGCCAGGCCTAGAGACCCTACCCGGGCACGAATTTCATGCACTGGACCTCTAGTATATTTATAAAAGAAGAAAGAAGCATTAGGTAAAAAGTATTGCTCATTACCAGGGCCATTAACTACCAAGAGAGTAAAACTGGGAGCTTTGACTTAGGAGCTCTTCTTCCTTGGTTTATTCTTTTCCCCTATGGACAGTTACATCCCCATGGTCTATCTCAGCGGTCGTCAACCAGTGATCTGTGGACCACTGATGATCTGTGAGGTCTGAAAGGTTGGCAACCACTGGTTTAAGGAAACTTTTGGAGCAGTGGTCGCCAACTGGTGGTCTGATGATCAGTGGTGGACCGTGAGGTCCGAAAGGTTGGCAACCACTGGTCTAGCTCCTTTTTATCCCCACAAAGCCCCACTCTGTAACATGTGATAGAATATATATCATACACTCAACTTCTTTGTAGCTCTTCTCACAATTGTAATTAAATTATTTAAGTGGGGCCGAAACCGGTTTGGCTCAGTGGATAGAGCGTCGGCCTGCGGACTGAAAGGTCCCGGGTTCGATTCCGGTCAAGGGCATGTACCTGGGTTGCGGGCATATCCCCGGTGGGAGATGTGCAGGAGGCAACTGATCGATGTTTCTCTCTCATCGATGTTTCTACCTATCTATCTCTCTCCCTTTCTCTCTGTAAAAAATCAATAAAATATATTTTAAAAAAATAAAAAATAAATTATTTAAGTGGGTAATCAAGTATTTAATGTATGCTCATAGCAATCTTATTCATCATTGTATCCCCAATTTCCAGGATAGTGCCTGACACATAAGTAGGTGCTTAGTAAAACCTTATTGAATTGCCTTTACATTATGCAAGGCTTTAACACTTGATGTAAGCCAGATAAAGCATCATGAGACCATCCACCCCACACAAAAAAATTAGCTCAAGATTTCCAGAGTACTCCCCTGGAAAAATATGTTTCCAGATCCTCATGGGCTTTTAGGAAATTTCTGTATTAACTGATTAGAGAAACAGATGTTAGATTAAACAAAAAATTCTGGCTATGCTTTAAAAATGAGGCTATAAAAATGAAGCTACAAGGTAATTTTCCTTCATCACTCTTAACTCTGATTGGAAAACTTTTCTTAACAAGCAGGTCAAGCCATAAACTTCCTTATCCTACCCCAACACCATCCCCCATCCCTTAAAAAAACACAGCTTCTATACATGGTCACACTGAAAGCCTGGCTTGGTTCACTTTCCACCTTAGTTCTCACAGAACTCACCCCAGTCTAGTTACTTAGGAATCTGGTTTGCTGAGGACCTCCAATAAACATGACAACATAGTCTCCACCAAATTCCATTTGACATTGCTTCATCTCTACTAACATACTAACATACCATAACATACCATAACACATACTCATTACACTGATCTGAGTTACTCTGGAGGATATCTAAAGTAACTCCATGTGCTCCAAGGCACTAATCAAATATCACTGGGATCATGACAGGATGTCTGCAGACTGAGAATGTATATTACATAACCAACTCCTCCCTGCACACCATGGCACTACACCCACCCCAAAGGGATTAAATGCTTTGTTCTCCCTCACTATAGAGCTATTCAGGACAGAACTGAAGGGCATCAGGTTAACACCTGTCAAGATACATGAATGTATCAAGAGGATAATCAGATAGGCTAGCACAGTTCAAGTCATCTGCTCATGTTGGACACAGCAGTTAGAGTTTCCTTTTGCCCACTCTCCCAGATTAAAGATAAATTGGCTCTAAAGTTTTTGTTAGAATCTATTGAGGTTGGTCTAACTATTTGAGCAAGATAGTTGACAGTCCAGAAAAAATGATCATGCCAAAAGGAACCCTGAAGCTCAATGACCAGACCTCTAATTTTACAAATGGGAAAACTCAGGCTGATGAAACTAAAAGCTTATTCAATGTTATATAGCTAGCTAATAGCAGGGTTGGAACTAACACCCAGGTTCTCTCTGTGCCAAGCTAAAGATGACTCCAATAAGTATATGCAATATCAAATTCACCTCAAAGATGGAATCAACCCATCCTTCCAGGAAACCAATCACTTACCAGATAGGTGCCCCAGGTATCAAAGCAAGAGCTAAACAGAAACCCAAAAGGTCAACTAAACATCTAAAACTCTTGTGTTCAAAAGAATAACATGTAAGAAAGGGGACATTTTTTTGTAAATATTTAAGAGTGGGTTGTAAAAGTTATACCAGTAATTTCAACTTCATCAACTTTATGTATACTTTTAATACAGAATATATCTTTTATATTCTTTTAATACATAAGTTTTCATTAGTACAAGACAGCCTATGTATGTATGGCTGTGCATATATATGTGTGGGCTTAGTGAAGTAATTCTTCTTTCTATCTCTTTTATATATACAAACGTACATACATATAAGGTTATGTCATCCTCTGGTATTGACAGCTACTTAATTTTTAAATTTTTTAAAAATTGTTAATTAGCCCTGACCGGTTTGGCTCAGTGGATAGAGCGTCGGCCTGCGGACTGAAAGGTCCCAGGTTCGATTCCAGTCAAGGGCATGTACCTTGGTTGGGGGCACATCCCCAGTGGGTGGTGTGCAGGAGGCAGCTGATCGATGTTTCTCTCTCATCGATGTTTCTAACTCTCTATCCTTCTCCCTTCCTCTGTAAAAAATCAATAAAATATATTAAAAAAATAATAAAAAATAAATAAAAATTGTTAATTAAATATTGTCATGAACACTAAAATAATTTTGCAATTTTATGTAGGCATAAAGTTAGAAGCTATAATTGGGTTATTCATTTCCCAAATGATTAAAATACAATATAGAATGCAATTTAAAAAAAGTCAGGAGACCTGGCCAGATGACTCAGTTGACTGGAGCATCGTCCCATATACCAAAAAGTTGTGGGTTCAATTCCTGTTCAGGGCACATACCTAGGTAGTGGGTTCAATCCCCAGGTAGGGTGCATACGGGAAGCAACCAATCGATGTTTCTCTCATATTGATGTGTCTCTCTATCTTTCTCTCTCTCTCTCCCTCTCTCCCTCCCCCTCTATCTCTTCCTCCTTCCTCTCTCTCTAAAAGTCAGTAAAAACATAACCTTGGACAAGGATTTAAAAAAACAAAAAGTCATGGAATGTCAGAGCTGAATGTGAGCGTATAGGTCCCCACCTTTATAAAGCTGCAGACCTAGGGCCCCAGTGAAATAACTTACCAAGGTCACAGATTCCATTAGAAGCAGAATTAGCACCATACCCAGATATCTAGACATCATTTCTATGATTTTTTTCCCATTATACCATCCTCCTGCCTTAATCACTTGCAAACAGTGTACAGTGGTACTTCCACAGAGAAATTTCTGTTACCTTCCACCTTCCCAGCCAATTAAAGTCCAAGACTCACAGACTGATACAGGTAGATCATCTAGCTCAGGAGTTGCCTAATTGAATTTAGGCTATGAATATATTTTATTTAGGTAGCACATTTTTTTTAAAGTAAGTAAAGACCTTTTGAATGGGGTAAGGCTGCCATATTTTACCCCAATCACTCCAATCCTATCAACCCACTTCCAAGAGCTTCATATTTTTCTGTTTTCTCCTTGGCCTCTCACAGCATTTGAGCCTGTGATCCCTGAATCTAGAGCAGGCATAATTAACAAAGTAAAACTAGTTGATAGAAAATGTGAAATATTTTCCCAATAGCCATATTCACTGCCTTACCCATAAAAATCCACTTAGGTTTTTTTTTTAGGTTAACTAGTTATATCAGAGGTCCACAAACTACAACCAGAGACAAACCCAGCCCGCCACCTATTTTTGTATGTACCCTAGCTGAGCTGACAATGGTTTTTGCATTTTTAAACAATTGAAAAATTCAAAGGAAGAATAATATTCTGTGACATGTAAAAGTTATGTGAAATTCACATTTCAATGCTAATCAAGTTTTATTAGAAGACAGCCATTCTCATTTCATATACGTATTTTCTATACCTGTTTTCTCATAACAATGGCAATTAGTTAATTGCCACAGTGACTGCATGGCCCTCAAAGCCTAAAATATGACCCTTTATATAAGCTCACATGCAGACCCCTGCGCTACATCAAAGAAAATTTAAGCTGCCAATTAACTGCTGAAAAGTCACGAATATTTGTGTGAAATTGCTAACACCTTACCCATCACTATCAGATGAATCTTTATAACACACAGCTCAATCCATGCCTCTCTCCCATCAAAAACATTTTAGTACTCCCTGCTTATGAAGAAAAGTTAATTGCAGCATCATTCATGGTGGCCAAGACATGGAAACTACTGGAGTGTCCCTTGATAGATGATTGGATAAAGAAGATGTGGTACATATATATATAATGGGATACTACTCAGCCATAAGAAAAGATGAAATACTGTCATTTGCAACAACATAGATGGACCCTGAGAATATTATGCTAAGTGAAATAAGACAGACAGAAAAAGTTAAGAATCATATGATGTCACCCCAATAAGTTTAATTTTAAAAAGTCTGAAGTACCCGGTCAGCGTGGCTCAGTGGTTGAGCATCAACCTATGAACCAGAAGGTCACAGTTCAATTTCTGATCAGGGCACATGCCTGAGTTCCAGGCTCGAACCTCAGTGTGGGGTGTGCAGGAGGTAGCCAATCGATTATTCTCTCTCATCATTGATGTTTCTATCCCTTTCTCCCTCTTCCTTCCTCTCTGAAATCAATAAAAAATATATATGTATTTTTAAGTCTGAAGTATTTAACAGTTCCTCACCCTCCATTCTAACTTTATCTCCCAAACTTCCCTTCCTGCACCTCATATTCCATATGACTTGAATTATTTGCTGTCCCTTTACATTCTGTGTCATTACTACTCCAATAAATGCCCTGTCCTGAATACAGTGCAATGTAATAAAATAGGCAGGGCGCCAAAACCGGTTTGGCTCAGTGGATAGAGCGTCAGCCTGCGGACTGAGAGGTCCCGGGTTCGATTCCGGTCAAGGGCATGTACCTGGGTTGCGGGCACATCCCCGGTGGGGGATGTGCAAGGGGCAGCTGATCGATGTTTCTAACTCTCTCTATCTCTCTCCCTTCCTCTCTGTGAAAAATCAATAAAATATATTAAAAAAAAAAAAGAAAGAAAATAAGCAGGGCTTTAGGGTCAGGTCTGGGTTCTAATTCAGACTTTTGCCCTTATTAGTAGAGAAAGTTATATAAGGCCTCTAATGGTCAGTTTTCTCATCTATAACATGAGAATAATAATCCTTACCTCTTAAAGCTGTTGCAAGATTTGAATACATTACACGTGGGAACAGTTAAACAAGTGGTAAGTGTTATTCATTCTGACCAATTCCAATGCTCCTTCTTCCTTTTTCTTTGTCCTCCCATTGGGAAATGAGCTCTCCTTCTGATGTCACACACAATGGTATCTACCTGTCCCACTCTTATGGCTCTGATCCATATTTACTACCTTATACAATACTGATCTCTCCCTATATCTTGTCTGTGAACTCCTTAGGGCAGGATCCATCTGTGACTCACTCTGTCACATATTTAATAGCCCTGAGAACAATGACTTGAACATAGTATGTGCAAAAATATTTACTGAATGAATGGTATGTATTTATGGAACTATAAATAACAATTATAAGGTATATCATGTTCCATTGGGATATAAGCAGGAGCCACAGGATACTTGTTCCAAATACCTAGCTTAGAAAATATTCAGACACATCAGGGACCAAAACTGCCAACATAAAAACAAAGAACAAACAGAAAAAAGGGCAATATTACTCACCTTCAGAGTAGCAGTGTGTTTATTTTCATTACTTTAAGTTATAAGCTTCATCCTATACTTCAACAATTATAATTGGATCAAATTTAAAGGGGGAATCAACCATATTCCCAAGGAAAACATGTTGAATATCATTAATAACCTCAATTATCTCTGAGCACAGAGCTAAGCAAATCTAAATATTCAAACAGGACCTACATTTAATAAATTCAGCATCACACAGTTGTGACTAAAACCTCATCTAGAGCTCTGTACAAAATCAGACTTGAGCAGGATAAATGTAAAAATCAAGTTCCACCTAGGCTAACAACTGTCACAAAAACTGCAGCGGGGGTTTACAGCACCATGTACCATGCTTCATTAATTCCTAGAAACACTAGCCATTTGATTCCATGGTCAGCTTCATAATTTAAATAAATAAGGTATCAATCATTTCCCTGACTTTTAATGCCAGACTCCAAATGACAAAATGAATTCACACACATGAATACAAAATGAACTGCTGTAACATTTTCCAACAAGATGATAACAAAAATATGCTCCCAACTATATCTGCTGATGCATTTCCCTTCAGAAACCTCCTGACAAGTACACATTCACCAGCAGATATATTATTAAACTGAAGATGTATTATGAACAACTTACAATATTTATCTCTTTCCATTTACAAAGCACTTTCATAATCTATTACCTTCTTTGAGCCTTAAAAAAGTCCTGTGAGGTGGGTATAATTACCCCTACTTTACAGATGAAGTAAGTGATTTGTGCCATTTTATCCCAGGTTGATGAAGCCAGGATGGTAAACCAAGTCTTAAAAATCCAATTCCCAGTGTTCTCTTCTTTTTCCTCCCACCCCCACCTACTCTCAAACCGATGCTCAGCTAGCACAGCATGAAGCAGAATGGGAGTATAAACATAACTGTGGTCAACACACTGAAAAACATCCAGCCTTTGCCTCTTGCTAATTACGGTTTTAGAATCATGCAGCTTACAGGAAAGAAATGGAGTATGGGTTAGCTTCTTGGTTTTATTTCCTACTTGTCTTCTTTTGGGCTTTCTATGCATATTCAGAAACAGAAAACCACTGTAAAATATCAAGAAGGCCCCTGGGTCAAAATAGCTCTTGGATCTTTTGCACATATTCAAAGGTCTAGGCCTGCATAGTTGTTGACTCTTACCAGCCTCAGTCTCAGAAAAGGAAAGAATAAAACTAATTCTTGCTCCTAGCTTACTAAGCTTTTGCCTTCCTCAAATGTTTCATTGAATTGTTTACTTTTTCTTATGAATCTTAATCTCTATGATATGCCTTAGCTGGTCATTTTATTTTAACACAAATACTTTCAAGTTACCTTATATTTCATAAACTGCCTTCCTGGGGCTTTATGAGGAGCTTCACTTGACTGTGGATACTGCACCAAGAAGTTTACTGGAATAAGTAAATAAAAAGAAAACCCGAACATTCCCCCCTTTTCCTTTTGGTGAACCCTCACCTTTCTAACTACCTTTCTGGCACAACCTGCATATCTTTAGTCTCTAAGTGAACTCTTCAGTGGAGAAACATCCCAAAGCCTATAAGTCTCTAAGGATCAACATCAAATACGCCATCTTTAAGGTGCTGCCACAACAGGACAAACCATTAAATGAGCAAATTCAATCAAATGACAGGCAGTCACTTGGACAATTTATATATTCTGACTAAAGTAGGCAGACAGCATGTGCCAGGAAAGCACAGATTCCAAGGGGCAAATTGGAAGAGCTACATAACAAAAACCAGCTGGTAGTAGTTACCATTGTGTTGATGCTCCAAGCCTTTCTCCCTCCCTGCTCTTGGTTGGCTGCATCTGCCTTAAGAAGGTCCCCACACTGGACCTGGTCACAGTGTGTTTGGGATAAATCCACTCAGAACGAAGTTATAAGCATACAGGACACTTTTGCCAGTGAGTCTGATTTTATTTTTCACAATCATCTTTCAGCCAAGAAAAGAAAAAAATAATTATCACTCCACCCAATCACTATTATCCATTCTTCTGGGTATATACTTTGGCACAAAGGATTGATTTGCCTGCACTCTTGTTGGGGATGTTTATTATTCTTTCTCTTACTCCAAGCCTTCTGCTAACTTGCAGAAATAAAAACTCCACACACTGGGGGTAGGGGGTCGGAATCCCACAGCTGTCTGTGACCACTGGGAAAGCCAAGCTAGGTGAGGTTCCTTGAGTCCTATGGCTCCCAACCCTACCCCTGTAATTTGCTCCCTGGGGCGTAGGCTCCTTGTGCCAGAGACTAGGCAGGTCTTTGTTTGTTCCACACTCAAGCAGAATTCAGTGGCATGTGAGGCCATCCAGTAATTCTGAACTTAGACTGACCTTAACCAAAACCATAGCTCAGTAACTTAAAAAAAATCACCAGGGCAAACATGCTTTCCTTAGAAAATAACTTGCCATGTGAATGTTTTATTGTCCCCACACTTACCTGTAGCAACTAGAGACCAGGGCAAAACCACTACTCAAGCTGCTGACCCTAGTTCCCAATTCTTTAGGAGGTGCTGGAGCAGTTACTTGGTCAGCTTGGATGTCCCCTTGCGGCAGGCATGGATGCTAAACATGTCTGACAGTACAGGCAGAGTGTCCCTTTGGAACAATGTGCCATGATAGTTGCAGAGCAAGAGGGTCCCTGGCACAGCAATAGATCGTGTCTTACAAGGTCAAGGCCACTAAAAGTAAAGGCCCAATGTTCTAAATCCTCCCTTCCCCCTGCGGTGAGGAAAAGCTTGAAGGCCGGAACCACCGGATCAAGGAAGGACACACCTCATCCCCAAGCCTTTCACTTACTTCTCATTGCGCTGATTAGCGCGTTGCCGTCTTTGATCACGTCTTTGATGAATTTATTGGTCCTCTCCAGCTCCTGCTCATAACACTTGAGCCTCTCGCGAAAATTGGGACTGTCCAGATAGCAGTCCCTGAACTCCAGAGGGGGATGCCCCATGGTTCTGATGGCGGGGGTTGAGAGGAGAAAAGAAAGATACAAAGACCAAGAGCATCAGTGGCACAGTAGGGTTAGTTGATGGGATGGATTATTCGCATCCTCCCTCCCCTTTGGAGGACAGATACCTGTTCTGATGAGATTCCTGGGGAGACCTGGCTGGTCTGAACCGGAAACGGGCGATCCTAGGATTGCTTCAGGTGACCAGGAAAGGTAACTAAAGCAGTCGGATCCCAGCGGGGTGCTGCCTAGCAATCAGCATACCCCCTAGGCATCACCTCCCCAGACCGGCGGCAGAAACCGCAGCCCAGCTCGCCACCAGAGACGGGAGGGATCCTTCTAAGTGCAAACGTGAATACTTCAGCCCGCCCAGGGTGTAGGCGGGGGCGGGAGCTGGGGATGGGAGCCGCCCCGCCTCTCTCCTCCCAGCTCCTCGCTTCCGAGCTCGCAGATTTCCTTTGCCGAAGTCCGCGGGCAACCCAGATTGCACTCTCCCCTCCCCCTTCTTAAAGCCAGCGCCTCTGCCCCACCCCAGCAAAGCTGGGGTACCGAGCCCTAGCACTCGTGCTCCTTCTTCAACTGACTTCTTTGCACCCTAGGGTCTTGTTACCCGAGTTCTTCAGCTCCCAGGAGTTTTTCCTGGTCGCAGGGAGCCGGCTTACTGTCCTGTTAGGCACCGGAGGGGTTAAGCCGAGGCGGCAATGAAACGTAGCCTTCCTCCACAGACACCCGAGCGGGAAGCGGAGAGCGAGATCGAGACACACAATAGGTGCAGTAGCCCGGCGCTTCCCTACGGAAACTGGGGAGCAGTAGGCGCCCTAGGACTCCAGCTGGAAAGCGTGGAGGCCTGGGAGATGTAGTCTTTCCTCTTCACGCCGCATGACTCCTCCCAACCATCTCCTGACCACCCCCGCCCCGGCAGCAGCTTTCCCAGACAGGCATTTCCAGCCTGCCCCAGGCTCGCGGGCCCAGCCCAGCCTCCAGGGGCAGGTGCGCCACCCTTGAGTCTTATGTGGAAAATTTCAGAAACTGAAACAGAGCCCGGGAAGATATTGTGGGAGGCCGTCTCTCATTTACCACTATCTGGCTGGATTGTTTATTTGTTTTCCTTACAACCTCCCTCTGACTTACCAACTTCTTTTTCTCTACCCTTTCTCCTGGTCCTATCGCTCTAATTCTTTTTTTTTTTTTAACCCATGTAATATTTTATTTTTTTTATTTTTATTTTTTATGGTGTTATAAATTTATTTATTTATTTATTTATTTAATCTTCAAATTCCTTATTAGTTAAGGAATTACTCTAATTCTGATGGGCCTTCAACCAGCAGGAGTGACTCCTACTCTAGGACTTCTATGTTAAGCTCAGAACCCCTTGCCAAAAATAAATAAATAAATAAAGGGCCATAATTAGGAGTTTGCTTTTCACTGAAGAGGAACTCAGAGCACGGTTTTTATGACCCAACTCATTGCATAAGCCATTGATTAAAGCACATGATTTTCCATGTGGAAGTGGAAAACCTAAAGAGGATGTTTTAAATATAGCCTTGCAGCTTACCTAAGAGGCCCCTTGTCCATTGTCCATTGCAGAGAACGAGAACAACTCTTTTTTTAAATCCTCCTCACCTAAGGACATGTTTAGAGAGACAGAGAGACCTCGATGTGAGTGAGAGAGAAACATCCATTGGTTGCCTACCATAGGCTCCCCAACTGGGATGGAACCTGAAACTTGGATATGTGTCTTGACCATGAATCTAACCCAAAATCTTTCGGTGCATGGAATAATGCTCAATTAACTGAGTCACTCTGGCAAGAGGAGCTACTCTTAACAGTTGGCTGCCTTGACATTAATAGTAGCTAGTTGCTGGAAAATAGTGTGCACATGGCCAAAAAGATTCATTTGGATTTTGGAGGAGTGTTTAAAATTACATTGCCCTATAAAGAAAGTTTAGAAAAACCAGAAGTGAAGGAGTTGTAAATAGAGTAATAATCACCTAGATTAGTATCCTGCTGCTATAACAAATTACCTACAAATTTGGTTACTTAAAGCTCCACAAACTTATTATTGTACAGTTCTGGAAGTCAGAAATCAGAAATGGACTTCACTGTCCCAAAATCAAGATGTCAGAAGGATTGTCTTCTTTCTGAAAGCTATAAGAAATATCTAGATCCTTGCCTTTTCCAGCTTCTAAAAGTGGCCCACACCCCTTACACAATAGTCCCCTTCCTCCATCTTCAAAGCTAGCAAAGACTGATCAAGTCTTTTCATATATATATTTGTTTTATTTATTTCAGAGATGAAGGGAGAGAGAGATAGAAACATCAATGATGAGAAAGAATCATTGATCAGCTGTCTCCTGCACATCCCACATTGGGGATCAAACCTGCAACCGGACATGTGTCCTGACCTGGAATGGAACCTTGACTTCCTGGTTCATAGGTCAACACTCAACCACTAATCCATGCCAATTGGGTGATCAAGTCTTTTACATTGCGGTGTCACTGACTGTCCTGCCTCCCTCTTTCACTTATAAGGACCCACCAAGTAACCCAGGATAATCTCTCCATCTCAAGATCCTTGACTTAATCACATCTGTAAAGTCTCTTTTGCCATATAAGATAACACAGGTTCCAGGGATTAGAGCATGACATCTTTGGGGGTACATTCATCTACATAATCTGATAACCCACCTCCCTAATCTTCAAAACAATCCTGTGAGGTGTTATTTTTGTACCCATTTAAAGATGAGAAAGCTGAGTCAGAGAGGTTAAGTGACTTTCCCAAGGAGACATGGCTAGTTAAGTGGCAGTGCTTGAACTTGAGCCTAGTCTGCCTGGTCCAGAGACACTGTTCTTAACCACTACACTATACTGCAGTATGGTAAAGAATCCAGTGAAAAAAAACCTTCTGTAAATTAATAAGTAGCCACACCCCAGGGTAGGATTTTATTTTCTACTCTTTTTACCTCTATAATATTTTATATTTATTTCCTACCCTTTTTATTTTTATTAGAAAATGCACAAAATGGTATTTAAAAGCACCAATTCAGGTACTAAGGGAAGATGCCCAATCAGTAGGTATATATGGTCTTTCATTCTACAAAGGTTCCCTATAGCATTCATTCAGTAATTTGACAAGCATTTATTGAGCCTCTGCTATAAGCCTTGACTTACAGGGCCTATACTTATATTTTCATCACTATTAACATTGCCATTGATGTTATTGATGATAGGTACAATCATGTTCATCTAATTTCCTATACTTAAAATGTTTTATAGTCATATCTATGTATGTATAATCCTTTATCTAAACCAGGAGTAGAGAATGTCCGGCTCCAGGGTTGTATAAGGCCCACGAAATCATTTGGTCTGGTCCTGCCAAGGCATTAAAAGTGACTTAAATAAATGTTTGACCAAATATAGCAGGCTAATTTTTTAAAATTTATCTTCATTGTACCCTTTTCCTCCACATCTTGCTAACATTTGTCATTTGTGGATTTCTTGATGGTAGCCATTCTGAGAGCTGTGAACTGATACTTCATTATTATTTTAATTTGCATCTCTTAGATGATTAATGACTGAGGATTTTTTCATATGTCTCTTGGTGTGTTTTTGTTGTTGTTGTTGTTGTTGTTGTTTTTTCTTTTATTTATTTTTTATTGCTTAAAGTATTACAAAGGGTATTACATATGTGTCCATTTCACCCCCCCACCCTAGACAGTCCCCTAGCCTCCCCATCCCCCAGTGTCCTATGTCCATTGGTTATGCTTATATGCATGCATACAAGTCCTTTGGTTGATCTCTTAGCCCCTACCTCCTGCCCCCCAACCCTCCCCGGCCTTCCCGCTGCAGTTTGACAATCTGTTTGAGGCAGCTCTGCCTCTGTATCTATTATTGTTCAAAAGTTTATAATGGTCTCTATTGTCCATGAATGAGTGAGATCATGTGGTATTTTTCCTTTATTGGCTGGCTTATTTCACTTAGCATAATGCTCTCCAGTTCCATCCATGCTGTTGCAAATGGTAAGAGTTCCTTCCTTTTTACAGCAGCATAGTATTCCATCGTGTAGATGTACCACAGTTTTCTGATCCATTCATCTACTGATGGGCACTTAGGCTGTTTCCAGATCTTAGCTATGGTGAATTGTGCTGCTATGAACATAGGGGTGCATATATCCTTTCTGATTGGTGTTTCTGGTTTCTTCGGATATATTCCTAGAAGTGGGATCACTGGGTCAAATGGGAGTTCCATTTTCAGTTTTTTAAGAAAACTCCATACTGTCTTCCATAGTGGCTGCACCAGTCTGCATTCCCACCAGCAGTGCACAAGTGTTCCTTTTTATCCACATCCTCTCCAGCACTTGTCGTTTGTTGATTTGTTGATGATAGCCAGTCTGACAGGTGTGAGATGGTACCTCATTGTTGTTTTGATTTGCATCTCTCGGATGATTAGTGACTTTGAGCATGTTTACATATATCTCTTGGCTATCTGAATGTCCTCTTTTGAATGGTGTCTATTTAGGTCCTTTGCCCATTTTTTGATTGGATTGTTTATCTTCCTTTTGTTACGTTGTATGAGTTCCCTATAAATTTTGGAGATTAGGCCCTTATCAGATATGTCATTGGCAAATATGTTTTCCCACACAGTGGGTTTTCTCGTTGTTTTCTTGATGGTTTCTTTTGCTGTGCAGAAGCTTTTTATTTTGATGTAGTCCCATTTGTTCATTTTCTGTTTAGTTTCAAGTGCCCTAGGAGCTGTATCAATGAAGAAATTGCTTCGGCATATGTCTGAGATTTTGTTGCCTTTGGATTCTTCTAGAATTTTTATGGTTTCCTGTCGTACATTTAAGTCCTTTATCCATTTTGAGTTTATTTTTGTGTATGGTGTAAGTTGGTGGTCTAGTTTCATTTTCTTGCATATATCCGTCCAATTTTCCCAAAACCATTTATTGAAGAGACTATCTTGGCTCCATTGTATTTTCTTGCCTTCTTTGTCAAATATTAATTGAGCATATTGGTTCGGGCCGATTTCTGGGCTCTCTATTCTATTCCATTGATCTATATGCCTGTTCTTGTGCCAGTACCAGGCAGTTTTGAGAACAGTGGCTTTGTAATACAACTTGATATCTGGTATTGAGATCCCACCTACTTTGTTATTTTTCAGGATTGCTGCAGCTATTCGGGGTCTTTTTTTATTCCAGATGAATTTTTGGAGAGTTCATTCTAGATCTATGAAGTATGTCCTTGGTATTTTAATGGGAAGTGCGTTGAATTTATAGATTGCTTTGGGTAGTATGGACATCTTAATGATGTTGATTCTACCAATCCATGAACACGGTATGTTCTTCCATCTGTTTATGTCTTCCTCTATATCTTTTTTCAACGTCCTGTAGTTTTCTGAGTAGAGGTCTTTTACCTATTTAGTTAAGTTTATTCCTAGGTAGCTTAATTTTTTTGGTGCGATGGTAAACGGGGTTGTTTTTATAATCTCTCTTTCTGAAAGTTCACTATTGGTATATAGAAATGCCTCAGATTTCTTGGGGTTAATTTTGTATCCTGCTACATTGCCAAATTCATGTATTAAGTCTAGTAGCTTTTTGATGGAGTCTCTAGGGTTTTGTATGTATAATATCATGTCGTCTGCAAATAAGGATAGTTTTTATTCCTCTTTTCCAATTTGGATGCTTTTTATTTCTTCTTCTTGCCTAATTGCAATGGCTAACAATTCCAGTACTATGTTGAACAGGAGTGGTGAGAGGGGGCATCCCTGTCTTGTTCCTGTTCTTAGGGTAAATGGTGTTAGTTTTTGTCCATTTAGTATGATGCTGGCTGTGGGCCTGTCATATAAGGCTTTTATTATGTTGAGGTATGATCCTTCTACTCCCACCTTGCTGTGAGTTTTTATCAAAAATGGGTGTTGAATTTTGTCAAATGCTTTTTCTGCATCAATTGATATGACTATGTGGTTTTTTTCTTTCAATTTGTTTATGTGATGTATCATGTTTATTGATTTGCGGATATTGTACCATCCTTGCATCCCTGGGATAAATCCTACTTGGTCATGGTGTATGATCTTTCTGATGTACTGCTGGATCTGATTTGCTAAGATTTTGTTGAGGATTTTGGCATCTATGTTCATGAGGGATATTGGCCTGTAATTCTCTTTCATTGTGTTGTCTTTACCTGGGTTTGGTATAAGGATGATGCTGGCTTCATAGAATGAGCTTGGAAGTGTTCCTTCCTCTTGAATTTTTTGTAGTAGTCTGAGGAGGATAGGTTTTAGTTCTTCCTTGAATGTTTGGTAAAACTCCCCTGTGAAGCCGTCTGGTCCTGGGCTTTTGTTTGCTGGAAGCTTTTTGATGACTGCTTCAATTTCTTCCATAATTATTGGCCTGTTGAGGTTTTTAGATTCTTCCTGATTGAGTTTTGGAATGTTGTATTTTTCTAGGAATTTGTCCATTTCCTCCAGGTTGTCTAGTTTGTTGGAGTAGAGCTGTCCATAGTATTTTTTAACAATCATTTGTATTTCTGTCGGGTCTTTTGTTATTTCACCTCTATCGTTTCTGATTTTGTTTATTTGGGTCCTCTCTCTTTGCTTCTTGGTGAGTCTGGCTAGAGGTTTGTCAATCTTGTTTATCCTTTCAAAGAACCAGCTCTTGGTTTCATTGATTTTCTGTATTGTTTTTTTGGTCTCTATGTCATTTATTTCTGCTCTAATCTTTATTATCTCCTTCTTTCTGCTCACTCTGGGGTTTTCTTGTTGCTCTCTTTCTAATTCTTTGAGTTGTAGAGTTAGATGATTTACTACCATTTTTTCTTGTTTTTTGAGATAGGCCTGTAGAGCTATAAACTTCCCTCTCAGGACTGCTTTCATTGTGTCCCATAGGTTTTGGATTGTTGTGTTTTCATTGTCATTAGTTTCCAGGATGTTTTTAATTTCTTCTTTGATCTCATTGGTAACCCAATCAATATTTAATAGCATGCTATTCAGCTTCCAGGTGTTTGAGTATTTTGGGTTGTTTTTATTGTAGTTTATTTCTAATATTATGCCATCGTGGTCTGCGAAGATGCTTTTTATGATTTCAATCTTCTTGAATTTGGGGATACTTTGCTTGTGTCCCAATATATGCTCTATTTTTGAATATGTCTTATGAGCATTTGAGTAGAATGTTTATTCCCTGGCTTTGAGGTGAAGTGTTCTGAAGATGTCTATTAAGTCCATCTGATCTAGTGAGTCATTTAGGATTGCTGTATCTTTGCTGATTGTTTGTCTAGCGCACTTATCCAGTGATGTCAGTGGTGTATTTAAGTCCCCTACTATGATTGTATTGTTGTCGATCTCTCCTTCGATATCTTCCAGGAGTTTTTTTATGAATTTGGGTGCTCCTGCATTGGGTGCATATATGTTGACCAGAGTTATATCTTCTTGTTGTATTGATCCCTTTAGTATTATGAAGTGGCCTTCCTTATCTCTTGTTATGGCCTTCACTTTGAGGTCTATTTTGTCCGATATAAGTATTGCTACCCCAGCTTTCTTTTCCTTTCCATTTGCCTGAAAGATATTTGTCCATCCCTTCACTTTCGGTCTGTGTGAGTCCCTTCTAATGAGGTGGGTCTCTTGTAGACAGCAGATGTATGGGTCATGTTTTTTTATCCATTCAGCCACTCGATGTCTTTTGGTTGGAGCATTTAGTCCGTTTACGTTTAAAGTTATTATTGAAAGGTACTTGTTTGTAGCCATTTCTTTTTTTGTGTGGCTGTTTTCTTTCTGAGCTTTTTATTTCTTCTTTTTACACCACTCCCTTTAGCATTTCTTGCATTGCTGGCTTGGTGGTGATAAACTCCCTTAGTCTTTTTTTGTCTGTGAAGCTTCTTATTTCCCCTTCAATTTTGAATGATCTCTTGGTGTTTTGTATATCCAATTTGAGGAAGTATCTATTTAGGTCCTTTGCCCATTTTTTAATTGGATTGTTTGTTTTGCACTTGTTAAGTTGTATGAATTTGTTATATATTTTGGAAAATAACCCCTTATCACTTGTATCATTGGCAAATATGTTCTCTCTTTTCACCTTTTTCATGGTTTCTTTTGCTGTGCAGAAGCTTTGTATTCTGATGTAGTTCCATCTGTTTATTTTCTCCTTAGTTTTCATTGGCCTAGGAGATGTATCATTGAAGATATTGCTACATGATATGCCTGAGATTTTGCCGCCTATGATTTCCTCTAAGAGTTTTATGGTTTCATAACTTATATTTAAGTCCTATATCTATTTTGAGTTTATTTTTGTGTATGGCATAAGTTGGGGGTCTAGTTTCTTTTTTTTTTTTTTTGCATGTGCCTGTCCAGTTTCTCCAACACCATTTATTGAAGAGACTGTCTTCACTCCATTGTATGCTCTTGCCTCCTTCGTCAAATAATTGAGCATAATGGCTTGGGTCAATTTCTGGGTTCTCTGTTCTATCCCATTGATCTATATGCCTGTTGTTGTGCCAGTACCAGGCTGTTTTGTGTACAGTGGCTTTGTAGTATAACTTGATATCTGGTATTATGATGCCTCCAATTTTGTTCCTCTTTCTCAAATTTACTGCAACTTTGGGAGTCTTTTTTGGTTCCTTATAAAGTTTTGGAGTGTTTGTTCTAGAACTGTGAAATATGCCATTGGTACTTTAATAGGGATTGCATTGAATCTATAGATTGCTTTTGGTAATATGGACATTTTAATGATGTTGATTCTACCAATCCATGAAAATGGTATATTCTTCCACTTGTTTATATATTCCTCAACGTCCTATAGTTTTCCGAGTACAAGTCTTTTACCTCCTTGGTTAAGTTTATTCCTAAGTATCTTCATTTTATTGTTGCAATGATAAATGAGATTTTTAAAAATTTTCTCTTTCTGAGAGTTCATTATTGGTACATAAAAATACCATCAATTTGGGGGTGTTAATTTTGTATCCTGCTAAGCTACCAAATTCATTTATTAAATCTAGTAGTTTTTTATAGAGTCTTTAGGGATTTCTATTTAAAAATATATATATTGATTTCAGAGAGGGAAAGAAAGAGATAGAAACATCAATAATGAGAAAGAATCATTGGTTGGCTGCCTTCTGCATGACCCACACTGGGGATCGAGCCCGCAACCCGGACATGTTCCTTGACGAGGAATTGAGTTATGACCTACTGGTTCATAGGTTGACACTCAACCACTATACCAAATAATGACAGTTTTACTTTCTCCTTTCCAATTTGGATGTCTCATTTTCTATTCTTGTCTGATTGCTGTGGCTAGGACTTCCAGTATTATGTTGACTTAGAGTGGTGATAGTGGGCATCCCTGTCTTGTTCCTGTTCTTAGGGGAAATGGTTTTTGTTTTTTACCCATTGAATATGATGTTAGCTGTAGGTTTGTCATATATGGCCTTCATTATTTTGAGATGTGATCCCTCTAGTCCTGCTTTGCTGAGAGTTTATATTTTTTTAAAAAAGGGTGTTGGATTTTGTCAAATGTTTTTTTTCTACAATTGATATGATAAAGTGATTTTTTTCTTTCAATTTGTTTATGTGCTGAAACACATTTATTAATTTGCAAATACTATACCAGCCTGGCATCCACGGAATAACTCCCACTTGGTCATGATGTATGAACTTTTTAATGTACTGCTGGATTTGATTTGCTAAAATTTTGTTGAGGATTTTAGCATCTATGTTCATCAGCGACATTGGCTTAAAATTCTCTTCCTTTTGTAATGTCTTTATTGAGCTTTGAATTAGGCTAATGCTAGGCTCATAAAAAAGCTTGGAAGTGTTCCTTTCTCTTGGATTTTTTGACTAGTTTGAGGAGGATAGGTGTGAATTCTTTGAATGTTTGGTTAAACTTTCCTGTGAAAACCTCTGGATCCGGGCTTTTCTTTGCCAGTAGTTTTTTTCATTATTGCTTCAATTTCATCAGTAGTTATCTGATTCTTCCTGATTGAGTTTTGGAAGATTGTATTTTTTTTACAAATGTGTCCATTTTGTTCAGGTTGTCCAGCTTGTTGGAATACAGTTATTCATACTAATTTTTTTATGATCTTTTGTACTTCTGTGGAGTCAGTTGTTACTTCACATCTTTCATTTTTTATTTCGTTTATTTGGGTCCACTCTCTTTGTTTCTTGATAAGTCTGGCTAAAGGTTCATCGATCTTGTCTATCTTTTCAATGAACCAGCTCTTGGTTTTATTGATATTTTGTATTATTTTTTTTTAGTCTCTATGAAATTTATTTCCACTCTTATCTTTATTATTTACTTCCTTCTACTTACTCTGGACTTTCCTTGTTCTCTTATTAATTCTTTATTTTGTAGGGTTAAATAGTTTAGTAGAAGTTTTTCTTGTTTTTTGAGATAAGCCTGCAGTGCTATGAACTTACGATTCAGGACTGCTTTCACTGTGTCCGAAAGATTTTGGATTGTTGTGTGTTAATTTTCATTTTTCTTCCGGGACGTTTTTTTATTTCTTTCTTTTTATTTTTAATTTTTATTTATTTTTTATTTTTTTATTACTTAAAGTATTACAAAGAGTATTACATATGTCTCCTTTTTTTCCCCCCCGTCCTTTACAATCCCCTGGCCTCCCCTAGCCCCCAGTGTCTTATGTCCATTGGTTATGCTTATATGCATGCATACAAGTCCTTCCGGTGATCTCTTACCCCCCCCTCTCGTGCCCCCCCACCCTCCCCGGCCTTCCTGCTGTAATTTGACAGTCTGTTTGAGGCAGCTCTGCCTCTCTATCTATTTTTGTTCATAAGTTTATAATGGTCTTTATTATCCATAAATGAGTGAGTTCATGTGGTATTTTTCCTTCATTGACTGGCTTATTTCACTTAGCATAATGCTCTCCAGTTCCATCCATGCTATTGCAAATGGTAAGAGTTCTTTCTTTTTTACAGCAGCATAGTATTCCATCGTGTAAATGTACCACAGTTTTCTAATCCATTCATCTACAGATGGGCACTTAGGCTGTTTCCAGATCATAGCTATGGTGAATTGTCCTGCTATGAACATAGAGGTGCATATATCCTTTCTGATTGGTGTTTCTGGTTTCTTGGGATATATTCCTAGAGTGGGATCACAGGGTCAAATGGGAGTTCCATTTTCAGTTTTTTGAGCAAACTCCATACTGTCTTCCATAGTGGCTGCACCAGTCTGCATTCCCACCAGCAGTGCACAAGTGTACCTTTTTCTCCACATCCTCTCCAGCACTTGTCGTTTGTTGATTTTTTGATGATTGCCATTCTGACAGGTGTGAGATGGTACCTCATTGTTATTTTGATTTGCATCTCTCGGATGATTAGCGACTTTGAGCATATTTTCATATGTCTTTTGGCTTTCTGAATGTCCTCTTTTAAAAGGTGTCTATTTAGGGCCTTTGCCCATTTTTTGATTGGATTGTTTATCTTCCTTTTGTTGAGTTGTATGAGTTCCCTATAAATGTTGGTGGTTAAACCCTTATCAGTGATAGCATTGGCAACTATGTTCTCCCATGTAGTGGGCTTTCGTATTGTTTTGTTGATGGTTTCTTTCGCTGTGCAGAAACCTTTTATTTTGATGTAGTCCCATTTGTTTATTTTCTCTTTAGTTTCCAATGCCCTAGGATCTGTATCGGTGAAGAAATTGCTTCGGCATATGTCTGAGATTTTGTTGCCTTTGGATTCTTCTAGTATTTTTATGGTTTCCCGTCGTATATTTAAGTCCTTTATCCATTTTGAGTTTATTTTTGTGTATGGTGTAAGTTGATGGTCTAGTTTCATTTTCTTGCATGCATCTGTCCAATTTTCCCAACACCATTTATTGAAAAGACTATCTTGACTCCATTGTATGTTCTTGCCTCCTTTGTCAAATATTAATTGAGAGTATTGGTTGGGGCTGATTTCTGGGCTCTCTATTCTATTCCATTGATCTATATGTCTGTTCTTGTGCCAGTACCAGGCAGTTTTGAGAACAGTGGCTTTGTAATACAGCTTGATATCTGGTATTGAGATCCCACCTACTTTGTTCTTTCTCAGGATCGCTGCAGCTATTCAGGGTCGTTTTTATTCCAGATGAATTTTTGGAGAGTTCGTTCTAGGTCTGTGAAATATGCCATTGGTATTTTAATGGGAAGTGCATTGAATTTATAGATTGCTTTGGGGAGTATGGACATCTTAATGATGTTGATTCTACCAATCCAAGAACATGGTATATTCTTCCATCTGTTTATGTCTTCCTCTATATCTTTTTTCAACGTCCTGTAGTTTTCTGAGTAGAGGTCTTTTACCTCTTTAGTTAAGTTTATTCCTAAGTAGCTTAATTTTTTTGGTGCGATGGTAAATGGGATTGCTTTTTTAGTCTCTCTTTCTGCAAGTTCACTATTGGTGTATAGAAACGCCATAGATTTCTTGGCATTAATTTTGTATCCTTCTACATTGCCGAATTCTTTTATTAAGTCTAATAGTTTTTTAATGGAGTCTTTAGGGTTTTTTTAAGTATAATATCTTGTCATCTGCAAATAAGGACAGTTTTACTTCTTCTTTTCAAATTTGGATGCCTTTTATTTCTTCTTCTTGTCTAATTGCAATGGCTAATACTTCCAGTACTATGTCGAACAGGAGTGGTGAGAGTGGGCACCCCTGTCTTGTTCCTGTTCTTAGGGTAAATGGTGTTAGTTTTTGTCCATTCAGTATGATGTTGGCTGTGGGCTTGTCATATTTGGCTTTTATTATGTTGAGGTATGATCCTTCTATTCCCACCTTGCTGACAGTTTTTATTAAAAATGGGTGTTGTCTATGCTGCTGTAAAAAAGAAGGAACTCTTACCATTTGCAACAACATGGATGGAACTGGAGAGCATTATGTTAAGTGAAATAAGCCAGTCAATGAACGAAAAATACCACATGATCTCACTCACTTATGGATAATAAAGACCATTATAAACTTATGAACAAAAATACAGTGGCAGAGCTGCCTCTTTCAGTCTGTCAAACTATAGCAGGAAGGCCGGGTAGGGTGGGGGGGGACAGGAAGGGGGGGTAAGAGATCAACCGAAGGACTTGTATGCATGCATATAAGCATAACCAATGGACATAAGACCCTGGGGGGTAGGGGAGGCCAGGGGATTGTCAAGGGCGGGGAGAAAAACTGGAGACATATGTAATACTCTTTGTAATACTTTAAGCAATAAAAATAAAATGGGTGTTCACTTTTGTCAAACGCTTTTTCTGCATCAATTGATATGACTATGTGGTTTTTTTCTTTCAATTTGTTTATGTGATGTATCACGTTTATTGGTTTGCCTATATTGTACCATCCTTGCATCCCTGGGATAAATCCTACTTGGGTCGTGGTGTATGATCTTTCTGATGGACTGCTGGATCCGATTTGCTAAGATTTTGTTGAGGATTTTGGCATCTATATTCATGAGGGATATTGGCCTGTAACTCTCTTTCATTGTGTTGTCTTTACCTGGTTTTGGTATTAGGGTGATGCTGGCTTCATAGAATGAGCTTGGAAGAGTTCCGTCCACTTAGATTTTTTGTAGTAGTCTGAGGAGGATAGGTTTTAGTTCTTCCTTGAATGTTTGGTAAAACTCCCCTGTGAAGCCGTCTGGTCCTGGGCTTTTGTTTGCTGGAAGCTTTTTGATGACTGCTTCAATTTCTTCCATAGTTATTGGCCTGTTGAGGTTTTTAGATTCTTCCTGATTAAGTTTTGGAATGTTGTATTTTTCTAGGAATTTGTCCATTTCCTCCAGGCTGTCTAGTTTGTTGGAGTAGAGCTGTCCATAGTATTTTTTAACAATCATTTGTATTTCTGTGGGGTCTGTCGTTTCTGATTTTGTTTATTTGGGTCCTTTCTCTTTGCTTCTTGGTGAGTCTGGCTAGAGGTTTGTCAATCTTGTTTATCCTTTCAAAGAACCAGCTCTTGGTTTCATTGATTTTCTGTATTGTTTTTTTTGGTCTCTATGTCATTTATTTCTGCTCTAATCTTTATTATCTCCTTCCTTGTGCTCACTCTGGGGTTTTCTTGTTGCTCTCTTTCTAATTCTTTGAGTTGTAGAGTTAGATGATTTACTACCATTTTTTCTTGTTTGTTGAGATAGGCCTATAGAGCTATAAACTTCCCTCTCAGGACTGCTTTCATTGTGTCCCAAAGGTTTTGGATTGTTGTGTTTTCATTGTTATTAGTTTCCAGGATGTTTTTAATTTCTTCTTTGATCTCATTGGTAACCCAATCAATATTTAATAACATGCTATTCAGCTTCCAGGTGTTTGAGTATTTTGAGTAGTTTTTATTGTAGTTTATTTCTATTATGCCCTTGTGGTCTGAGAAGATGCTTGGTATGATTTCAATCTTCTTGAATTTGGTGAGACATTGTTTGTGACCCAATATGTGGTCTATTTTTGAAGATGTCCCATGAGCACTTGAGAAGAACGTATATGTTGTGGCTTTGGGGTGAATTGTTCTGAAGATGTCAATTAAGTCCATCTGATCTAGTGAGTCATTAGGATTGCTGTTTCTTTGATGATTGTCTAGCGGATTAATCCCGTGATGTCAGTGGTGTATTAAAGTCCCCTACTATGATTGTATTGTTGTCGATCTCTCCTTTGATATCTTCCAGGAGTTTTTTTAATGAATTTGGGTGCTCCTGCATTGGGTGCATATATGTTATCAGGGTTATATCCTCTTGTTGTATTGATCCCTTTAGTATTATGAAGTGGCCTTCCTTATCTCTTGTTATGGCCTTCACTTTGAGGTCTATTTTGTCCGATATAAGTATTGCTACCCCAGCTTTCTTTTCCTTTCCATTTGCCTGAAAGATATTTGTCCATCCCTTCACTTTCAGTCTGTGTGAGTCTCTTCTAATGAGGTGGGTCTCTTGTAGACAGCAGATGTATGGGTCATGTTTTTTTATCCATTCAGCCACTCGATGTCTTTTGGTTGGAGCATTTAGTCCGTTTACGTTTAAAGTTATTATTGAAAGGTACTTGTTTGTAGCCATTTCTATTTTTTTTGTGTCTGTTTTCTTTCTGGGCTTTTTTTCCCCTTCATTTTACACGAGTCCCTTTAGCATTTCTTGCATTGCTGAATTGATGGTCATAAACTCCCTTAGCCTTTTTTGTCTGTGAAGCTTCTTATTTCCCCTTCAATTTTGAATGGTTGCCTTGCTGGATAGAGTATTCTTGGATTCAGTCCTTTGCTTTGCATCACTTTTTAAATTTCTGTCCATTCTTTTCTGGCCTAATGTGTTTCTGTTGAGAAATCATTTGATAATCTGATAGGGGATCCTTTGTAGGTAACTCTCTGTTTCTCTCTTGCAGCCTTTAAGATTCTGTCTTTGTCTTGTACATTTGCCATCGTTATTATGACGTGTCTTGGTGTGGGTCTTTTGAGGTTCATCTTGCCTGGGACTCTCTGTACTTGTGTAACTTTTTTCTTCCCCATATCTGGGAAGTTTTCTGACATTATTTCTTCAAATAGATTTTCTAATCCTTGATGCTCTTCTTGTCCTTCTGGCAGCCCTATTATGCCTATGTTACTTCGTTTCATGTTGTCCCAAAGCTCCCTTAGGCTCTCCTCCTGCTTTTTAATTTTTTTCTCCAGTTGTTGTTCAGATTGAGCTTGTTTCTCTGCCTTATCTTCTAACTCACTAATTCGGTCCTCTGCTTCTTCTAGTCTGCTGTTGAAACTTTCCATGGTGTTTTTGATTGTAGCTATATCACTTTTCATTTCTCCCTGATTCTTGCATAGGTTGTTGATTTTGCCATCCATCCGGTGAATGAATTGTACAACCATTATTCTGAATTCTTTTTCTGTCATGTTGCATGCTTCAACTTCATTAATTTCCTTTCTTGGTGACTCCTCATTGTCTTTCCTCTGAGTGTTGTGTCATCTCCTCATTCTGATTATCTCCCGATGGTTCATACGTCAAGTTGTGTGGGCCTGGGCCCTGTGCAGTGGGAGCCTCCCACCACCCTAGTGTCACTGAAGAGCTCTGACACTAAGATCTGTGGTTGTTGTGGGTTGGTGGGAACCAGGCTCGCTCAGAGTCAGTGTTGCCAGCGCTCAATGTGGCCTCGTACGCGCCTTTAGAATCAGGGACCCTGCCTGCACCATGCTGAAACAGAGACCCCCCTGGAGCGTGTTGAAAACCAGAGCCCCCTAGCGTGCGCCAGGATCAGAGTTCCCCAAGAATCCAGTATCAGAGTCTCTGTTGCTTCACGTGACCTCGCCTTGAGAATCAGGGTCCCTGTGTGTCCTTGCACCAGGATTTGGAGTCACTGGCTCTTAGTATGAATGCACAGGGAATCAGGATCTCAGGTGCAGGCAGTAAGAAACACAGTCAAGTCACTGGTGCTTGGTGCTGCCTCCTGCCCAGAGAATCGAGGTCCCTGGGCCTGTGCTACATGGAACAAATTCCTGATTGCTCCCAGCCCAGGGCACCAAAGCCTGCAGTGCGCATAGGATCAGTTCCTGGTGTTCGCGCATTCTCCCCACCCCCCCCCCACCCCCCACCCAGAGCTTCTGAACCCGGCCCTACAGGGGATCAGTTCCAAGGTGCTCGAACACTTCCAGGCCAAAGTTCCTGCAGCGCTGAGGCCCCCGCAAGGGGTGGGTCTATCAGTTAATTACCTGGAGCTGCCCGCAAGCCTCTGGGAAGGGGGGATGGGCTCTGTTACTCATGGATCTGCCTCTGGGATTTCTGAACTTTTGGTGTCCGCAGGTCTGTAGCTGTGGTCGCAGGTCTCTGTTCCCAGTGGCTCCAGGGTCCTGGTATGCATCTGAGATCAGACTGGGTGGTGCTGAGGCCAGGATCCTAGTCTCAAGCAGCTCTGTTTCCCAAGATGGCGTGGTCGCTGTGCCTGTGCTGGCTGCCCAGGAGTGTCCGCGCAGGGGGTGGGACTCCGCTGCCTAAGACTACCCAGTTTAGCAGCCCCTAAGAAGACCTACAGAATCTAACTTTCCCTAGCTCATACACACACACCACACAGGTCCACACACTCCTTTATCACTTCCTTGCGCTCTCACACTCTCTCCCTCCCTACCTTCCTGCTGGTCGCCCTTTTATTTCTTTCTTGATCTCCTTGGCAACCCATTCATTGTTTAATAACATGCTATTTAGCCTCCATGTGTTTGAATGTTTCTGAGCATATTTATTGTAGTTGATTTCTAATTTCATGAAATTGTGATCTGAGAAGATGCTTGATATAATTTCAATCTTCTTGAACTTGTAGAGACTTAGTTTGTGTCTTCAGATGTGGTATATCTTTGAAAATATTCCATGTGCACTTAAGAAGAATATATATTTCTATAACCTTGGGATATAATGATTCATAAATGTCAATTAATTCCAACTAATCTAGTGTGCAGTTTAGGATTGCTGTTTCCTTGTTGATTTTTTTGTCTAGAAGACCTATCCAGTGTTGTCAGTGGGATGTTAAAGTTCCCTACTATGATTGTATTGCTATCTATCTCTCCCTTAAAATCCTCCAGAAGTAGCCTAAATAATAAGAGGCTAATATGCAAATAGAATGAACTGCAGAACAACGGAACAATTGGTTGCTATGATGTGCGCTAACCATGAGGGGGCACGCACAGAACATGGCAGGCATCAGCAGTGGCGGGATGGTTGAGTAGGTGAGCGGGGGCACCAGACCAAGGCAGGGTGCCAGTTGCTGTCATTGGGGCGAGCACCTGCTGCCAATGCCCGGCACCAGTCCTGATCACTCAGTGCCATCAGCGGGTGTGAGCAGCAGCTGCCGGCCCCAATCGCCCCTGAGGGCTTCTCCACCTCCCCCTGCTCCTCAGGGGCGATTGGGGCCAGCAACTGCCTCTCACACCCACTGCTGGCTCCGGAGCCACTGCTCACACCCACTGCTGGTGCCCAGCGCCAGTCCCAATTGCTCGATGCGGTCAACGGGTGCAAGCGGCGTCTGCTAGCCCCAATCACCCCTGAGGACTTCTCCACCTCCCACAGCTCCTGAGGGGCCATCGGCTCAGCAGATGCTGCTTGCATCTGCTGCTGGCACTGGCCGCAATCACTCTGCACTGTCAGTGGGTGTAAGTGGGGCTGGCGCATCAGCGCATGGGAGTGGTGGTGGTCGGAGCAGGTCTGCTGGCAGACAGGGGCCTGGAGGCCAGGCAGGGGTGTGTAGGATGAGCCAAGACCTGACCCTGTGCCCACCGCAGCCTCGCAGCCCACAGTTCCTTTCAAGGTACATGAATGATGCACTGGGCCCCTAGTTATTATATATTTAGACTAGTAGCCTGGTGCATGAAATTCGTGCACTGTGGGGGGGGGGCTCAGTCTGGCCTTCACCATCTCCAATCTGAGACCCCCCAGGGAATGTCCAACTACCTGTTTGTGCCCACACTTTTAACAGATAACAGCTCCATTATTGTTTCTTTCTTATGCTTAAAACCATTGGAATTAGTAGGTATTCAAAGTGTGTATACATTTTGGGGGGGACACCCTGTATATCTCTAGTCAGTGGTGAAAGAAACCAACAGCAGATTTGGAACCCCCAGACAGGTCTCCCCACTTCACTTTCCACCTTCGTGGGAAGCAGGAGAATCAACGTTTTCTCTCATCAATTTGGAAAAGCACATCTTGTCACCCGCTGCCTGGCAGTAGTGCACTAGGCCCCAAGCAAGCGAGGCTCAGTCAAGGCAGCCTTCGCTCATGGGTGCTGGCACCCAAAGTGCACATTCCTCCTCTACAGTCGCCCCGACTATCCCACTGTTTCACTGAGAGGACGGAATGCCTCTCCACCTCTGGGTTCTTGATCTTGGACGCTGACCAAAGGCACCTCAGCGAGGGCTGCCCGCGCCCACCAGGTGTGCCTGTCTGCACCTGCTTCTGCCTCAGCACCTGCATTAACCCCTTAGAGGTGATCTTGTAGCTGCACTGGCCTCCGTGGGAACAGGGCATCACCACTCCGCCCTCTCACTGTCATCTCACAGATGCCCACCCTCAGCACCCAGAACCCCTAGACCAGCCGTGGGCAAACTACGGCCCGCGGGCTGGATCCGGCCCATTTGAAATGAATAAAACTATTGAAAAAAAGACCATACCCTTTTATGTAATGATGTTTACTTTGAATTTATATTAGTTCACACAAACACTCCATCCATGCTTTGTTCCGGCCCTCCAGTCCAGTTTAAGAACCCATTGTGGCCCTGGAGTCAAAAAGTTTGCCCACCCCTGCCCTAGACACTCTCCAAAGGACGTGAGCGCATCAGAGGGGATGTGTGCTCATCCTGTGAGGGTGTTAGGCATGCTGGGTTGATGGAAGTGCGGTGGAGAGGCGGGGGGAACTTGTGCACGCCTTGGTTTGCAATTGTTGCAGGCGCAGGAGGGTGACAGTGTGCTGGGGGATGTTCGCACGCCAGGGAGGATGTGCACACAGGAGGCCTCTGGCTTTGCAGATCCGCAAACCCCCGTGGTGCAGCCAGGAGGACATCAGTCTGCCCCGCCATGGTGGCTGTCCCTGCGATCCTGCACCTTCTGGGCCAGGAGGCGGATCTTGCGCAGCCACTCCTGGGCGCTGATGTCCTGTAGGCGCTACTTCAGCTCAGCCTGCAGGCTCCGTTTGGCGTGCTCACAGCTGTCACCACCGCCATGTGGGGAGTACAGGCTGCCCTCCGCTGGCCTGCCTCCACTGTCCAGAGGCTCTCTGCGCTGCTCACCTGCCCAGAGTGACTGGGGCTGGGTGGAAGCCAGGCATCCTGCCCTGCCCAACCCCAGCCGATCTGCCCCTGTGCAAGCTGCCGCCCTGCCGGGAAGGGTCACGGATCAGGGTCCCGGGACCGCAGACAGCCTCAAGCGCTGCCCCCGCCCGCTAGGTCATGGATCCGGGTTCCAGACCACGGACAGCCTTGCCCGCTGCCGCCTGCCTTCAGTATGCAAATTAGCCGACATCTTGTTGCTTCAGGGTGGGGGTCCCCACTGGGGTGCCTGGACAGTCTAGGTGAGGGGCTGAGGGCCATTTTCAGGCTGGTGGGTGACTGAAGCTCCCAACTTCTTTTTTTCTTTTTTTTTTATTCTGAGATTTATTTACCTTCTATGGCTGTCACTGG
Source organism: Myotis daubentonii (assembly GCF_963259705.1). Classification (NCBI taxonomy): domain Eukaryota; kingdom Metazoa; phylum Chordata; class Mammalia; order Chiroptera; family Vespertilionidae; genus Myotis; species Myotis daubentonii. The sequence goes on along the minus strand of NC_081861.1, from coordinate 92,783,302 downwards.
AGCTGAGAGCCGGCTTTAGCTCTGAGGCCTGGCTGCAGCTCTGAGACCTCAGCTGCTGAAAGCAGGGATCTGGGTTTGTTTGGATTCTATAATTGAAACACTATTGTGATCCTGCTGGCTGAAGCCTGGCTGGCCGAAAGCAGGTTTCTGGGTTTTGTTTAACTTCTATAATTGTTTCTTAGAGTGCAAGCTCAGAGGCCAGCAGCGGCAGGCGGGGAACCTTGGCTTCCTCCGTCACTGGAGCAAGCAAGCCTCCTGTTGGCTTCAGCTGCCTGGCTGCCAGCCGCCATCTTGGTTGGCAGTTAATTTGCATATCGCCCTGATTAGCCAATAAGAAGCATGTCAGAGCTACAGTTAATTACCACGTTTGTCTATTATTATATAGGATGCTCCAGTATTGGGTGCATATATGTTTACCAGAGTTCTGTCTTCTTGTTGCATTGATCCTTTTAGTATTATGAAGTGGCCTTCATTGTCTCACGTTATGGCCTTCACTTTGAAGTCTATTTTGTCATATATAAGTATTGCTTCCCCAGATTTTTTTTTTCCTTTCCATTTGCCTGGAAATTTTTTTCCCCATCCCTTCACTTTCATTCTATGTGATTCCTTTGTTCTGAGGAAAGTTTCTTTTAGACAATATATACATGGGTCATGTTTTCTTATCCGTTTAGCTGCTCTGAGTCTTTTGATTGGAGCACTTAAGTTATTTACTTTTGAGGTTATTATTATTATTTTTTACATATATTTTTATTGATTTTAGAGAGGAAGGGAGAGGGAGAGAGAGATAGAAACATCAATGATGAGAGAGAACCATTGATCGGCTGTCTCCTGCACACCCCATACTGGGGATTGAGCCCCCAACTCAAGCATGCACCCTTGGCTGGAATCAAACCTGGGACCCTTCAGTCTGCAGGCCGATGCTCTATCCACTGAGCCAAACCAGCTAGGACAAGGTTATTATTGATAGGTACTTATTTGTTGCCATTCTTATTCTTTATCCCTGTATTATTCTCTTTCTCTCTACACCAGTCCCTTTACCATTTCTTGCAGTGCTGGTTTGGTGGTAAGAAAGGTAAGAAATTCTTTTAGCATTTTTTTTTCTGTGAAGGCCTTTATTTCACCTTTGATTTTGAATGATAGCCTTGCTGGGTATTATAGACTTTGGTTCAGTCCCTTGGTTTTCATTAGTTTTTGGACTTCATGCCACTCCTTTCTGGCCTGAAATGTTTCTGATTAGAAGTCAACTGACAGTCTAATAGGAGCAACCTTGTAGGTAACTTTCTGTCTTTCTCTTGAAGCTTTTAAGATTATTTGTTTTCAATGTTTGCCATGTAATTATTATGTGCCTAGGTGTGGGTCATTTGGGGTTTATTTTGTTTGGGACTCTTTGTGCTTCCTAAACTTGAGTGAATTTTTCCTTCACCAGGTTAGGGAAATTTTCCGCCATTTTTTTTTCAAACAGGTACTCTATACCTTGCTGGATTCTTCTCCTTCTGTATGATGCAAAGTTGTTACATTTCATGTTGTCCCAAAACTCCCTTAAACTCTCCTCCTGCTTTTTAATTTTTTTTCCCATTTGTTGCTCTGAATTGGTGTTTGTTTGTTTTTCTACCCTGTCTTCTAACTCGCTGTTTCTTTCCTCAGCTTCTAGTCTACTTGCTGTGACCTTCATAGTAGGGTTCAGGATCTAAAGGAAAAGCTGACACACAAATGAAAATACTATACAAGAAATATGAATTTAGAAGAAATTGGGGGCCAGGTGGAGCCTCTTTCTTGAAGAGACACACTGAAACTGGGTCCTGTCTGCTTTTATTCACTTGAATACACATTTGCCCTTTAGCAATGCATACAGGCATATCAAAGGTAAAGTTTGGTAAACAGTAAAAGGATTATCAGGTTAGGGAATTGCCTTGAGCCAGCACTATCTCAACACTTGGTGCTTAGCGTCAGCCCTGCTAATGCCCAAGGTCCATCAGCCTTCCTCGTTCCTTGGTGCACTGACAGTATTGCCAAGTGGTGGCTTCCCGCATCTAATGTTGAGTTATTCCAGGATATTCTTTATTTTAGCTATGACGTTCCTCATTTCCAATTGATTCTTATTTATTGTTTCAACCTCTCTTTTCATATTGGTGTAGCTCTTATTAAGTTCCTTATAATTCTCATTAAGTTGTTGAATTATATGAGCACCCTTATTACCAGTACTCTGAATTCTTTATCTGACAAATTGCTTCCCTCCTTTTAATTTAGTTCCTTTTTTGGCGATTCCTTCTTTTCTTTAGTTTGGGGTTCTTTCATTGTCTCCCCATTTTTCTGTCCCCTTGTATTTGTTTTTATGTATTAGATCAAACTGCTATGCCTCCTAGTTGTTGTGAGGTGGTCTAATGTAGTAGGTGTTTTGGGGACCAAGTGGTGCAGTCTCTTAGATCTCCTGAGCTGAGTGCTCTAGGAAAGTCTCTTGCTGTACTTATTTGGACTCTCCTGGTGTAGTTGGGTCTTGAATTTTATTGTACCATTTGTAGATGGAATCTCCTCTCAGGCTGGCTGATGGTGGCTCCTGCCCAACCACCTTGTGGGAGCTGTTGTGGAGGTCAGGCTAATTTTTACAAACATATTTTTACTGATTTCAGAGAGAGTCAGAGAGGCATAGAGAGAGATACAAACATCAGTGATAAGAGAGAATCATTTTGCTGTCACCTCATGTACACCCCATGGGGATCAAGCGTGCAAACCAGCATGTGCCCTGGCCGGGAATTGAACCATGACTTTCTGGTCCTTACTGGCTCGGCAGCAGGCTAATTTTTAAGTTGATAATTTTGTATGACCTGCAAATAAATTTCCAAATGGCCCTTGGCAGAAAAAATGTTCCCCACTCCTGATCTAGACAACTAAATTATAGAGGAAAACAAGTACCCTGGCCCAAATTCCAAGGAAGAAAAATGGTTAAAATTAGAACTCAGTCCTTCAGGTAAGAGCTGCCTTAATTGAGCATTATCCTAGATGCTTTGTACACTTTATACCTAACCCTCACAACGACTCAATAGGATTTGTGTCCTCAATATCTTATTCAAATAACCCCTAAAAGAATTTTGAGTAGTTACGTGTTACTTCACACATTTTTAGGTTGACATCTATATTTTTCTTCATGTTTAAATAGTTGCAAAATGTTTGATATCTAGCTAATCTATACTAATAACAGGGTAATATGCTAATTAGACCAGGAGACCTTCCGGACGTCCTTCTGGACAAAGCCATGGTGGTGGGGCCAAGGCAGAGGCAGTTAGGTGTGATCAGGCTGTCAGGGGAAGGCAGTTGGGGGCGAGCAGGCTGGTGGGGGGCCAGTTGGGGGTGAGCAGGCAGGCAGGAGGGGCAGTTGGGAGCAAGCAGGCTGGTGGGGGGGCAGTTGGGGGTGAGCAGGGCAAGAGGGAAGTCCATTGGGGGTGAGCTGGCCATCAGGGGATGGCAATTGGGGCGAGCTGGCCAGAGGAGGGTGGCAGTTAAGGGCGAGCAGGCTGGCAGGAGGGGCAGTTGGGGGCGAGCTCGCTGGCTGGGGGTGGCAGTTGGGGGAGAGCAGGCCAGCGGAAGGGGGGCAGTTGGGGGCAAGCTGACTGGTGGAGGGTGGCAGTTGGGGGTGAGCAGGCAGGTGGGAGGGGCAGTTGGGGGCAAGCAGGCAGGTGGGAGGGGCTGGTGGGGGTGAGCAGGACAACAAGGAGGGCAGTTGGGGGACAGCTGGCCAGCAGGGGATGACAGTTTGGGGTGAGCAGGCTGGTGGGGGGGCAGTTGGGGGTGAGTTGGCCGGTGGGGGATGGCAGTTCAGGGTGAGCAGGCCGGCTGGGGGTGGCAGTTGGGGACAAGCAGGATGGCGGTGGGGGGCAGTTGGGGGTGATCAAGCCAGCAAGAGGGGCAGTTTGGGGCAAAATCAGGCTGGCAAGGGGGGGGGTAGGTGGTGGCGAGCAGGCTGGTGGGGGATGGCAGTTGGGGGCAAGCAGGTCGGTGGGGAGGGGCAGTTGGGAGTGATGTGGCTGGTGGGGGGGCGGGGGCAGTTGGGGACAATCAGTCCAGTACGGGTGGGCAGTTAGGGGTGATCAGGCTGGAAGGAGGGGACAGTTGGGGCTGATCAGGCCAGCAGGCAGAGTGGTTAGGGGTGATCACAGGCAGGCAGGTGAGCGGTTAGGAGCCAGTAGTTCCGGGTTGTGAGAGGGATGTTCCACTGCTGGCAGTAGGACATCCCCCAAGGAATCACAGATTGGAGAGGGTGCAGGCCGGGCTGAAGGACATGCTCCTGTGCACGAATTTTGTGCACTGGGCCACTAGGCCTATCTAATAAAAGAGAAACATGGTAATTAGCGTACAACCACTACCCTTCCCATTGGCTAATCAGGGTGATATTCAAATTAACTGCCAGCCAAGATGGCGGCCGGAAGCCAGGCAGCTTGAAACTAACATGAGGCTTGCTTGCTTCAGTGACGGAGGAAACCAACATTCCCCACCTGCCTTGCCGGCCTCTGAACCTGCAGTTTGAAACATTGTAACAAATATAGGAGCTAAACAAAACCCCAGAAACCTGCTTTCAGTGAGCTGGGATCTCAGAGCTGGAGTTATACATTGTTTCGATTATAGAACACAAACAAACCAGATACCTGCTTTCAGCAGCAGAGGCCTCAGAGCTGGAGCCAGAGCTAAACCTGGCCCAGAATAAAAAAATAAAAATAAAAATAGGAGCAGTTGGGAGCTTCAGTCCTCAGCCCCTCACCCAGACTGGCCAGGCACCCCAGTGGGGACCCCCACCCTGAAGGGTGTGTGACCAGCTGCAAACAGCCATCATCCCCTCACCCAGGCTGGCCAGGCACCCCAGTGGGGACCCCCACCCTGAAGGGTGTGTGACCAGCTGCAAACAGCCATCATCCCCTTATCCAGGCTGGCCAGGCACCCCAGTGGGACCCCCACCCTGATCAAGGACACCCTTCAGGGCAAACCAGCCAGCCCAACCCATGCACCAGGCCTCTATCCTATATAGTAAAAGGATAATATGCCTCCCAGCACCGGGATCAGCGGAGCCGAGAGGCCTCCTGGCACCGGGATCAGCGTGACAGGGGCAGCACCCAAACCCCCTGATCGCCCTGCGGCTCTGTGTGTGACAGGGGGCGGGGCCACAACCTCCCTATCTGCCCTGCTCTGTTTGTGACAGGGGAAGGTGCCCCAGACACCTGATCAGCCCTGCTCTGTGCCTGATACGGGGGAGCTCCCCAACCCCATGATCGCCCTGCAGCTCTGTGTTGGACAGGGTGCAGAGCCCCAAACCCCCCCCCCCCCCCCGCCACGGGCCCTGCTCTGTGTGTGACAGGGTAGAGCCATAACCTCCCCATTGGCCCTGCCCTGAGTGTGAGAGTGGCAGCGCCCCAAACCCCTGATCGGCCCTGCTCTGTGGGTGATAGAGGGCGGCGCCCCCTCCCCCCCACGGGCCCTGCTCTGTGTGTGATGGGGTAGAGCCATAACCTCCCCATTGGCCCTGCCCTGAGTGTGACAATGGCGGCCCCCCAACCCCCTGATCCGCCCTGCTCTGTGTGTGACAGGGAGCGGTGCCCCAATTCCCCTATCGGCCCTACTCTGTGAGTGACAGGAGGGAGCTCCTCAACCCCCTGATGGGCCCTGCTCTGTGCGTGACAGGGGGGAATCTCCCCAACCCCCCTGATGGGCCCTGCTCTGTGTGTGACAGGGGGCAGCACTCCAACCCCCGGATTGGCCCTGCTCTGTGTGTGACAGGGGGTGGCGCTGCAACCTCCCCATCGACCCTGCCTTGAGTATGACAATGGCGGCCCCCCAACACCCTGATCCGCCCTGCTCTGTGTGTGACAGGGGGCGGTGCCCCAACTCCCCTATCGGCCCTACTCTGTTAGTGACAGGGGGGAGCTCCTCAACCCCCTGATGGGCCCTGCTCTGTGCATGACACGGGGGAGCTCCCCAACCCCCTGATCGACCCTGCTCTGTGCATGACAGGGGGGAGCTCCCCAACCCCCCTGATGGGCCCTGCTCTGTGCATGACAGGGGGCAGCGCTCCAACCCCCGGATTGGCCCTGCTCTGTGTGTGACAGGGGGTGGCACTGCAACCTCCCCATCGACCCTGCCTTGAGTGTGACAGGGAGCGGTGCCCCAACCCCCCAATCGGCCCTACCCTGAGCGTGACTGAGGGTGGCATCGCAACCTCCTAATCCGCCCTGCTCTGTGCATGACAGTACATGAGGGTTCCTTTTTCTCCGCATCCTCTCCAAAACTTGTCGTTTGTTGATTTGTTGATGATAGCCATTCTGACAGGTGTGAGGTGGTACCTCATTGTTGTTTTGATTTGCATCTCTCAGATGATTAGTGACTTTGAGCATGTTTTCATATGTCTCTTGGCTTTCTGAATGTCCTCTTTCGAAAGTGTTTATTTGGGTCATTTGCCCATTTTTTGATTGGGTTGTTTATCTTCCTTTTGTTAAGTTGTATGAGTTCCCTGTAAATGTTGGAGATTAAACCCTTATCGGAGATAACATTGGCTAATACATTCTCCCATGCAGTGGGCTTTCTTTTTGTTTTGTTGATGGTTTCTTTTGCTGTGCAAAAGCTTTTTATTTTGATGTAGTCCCATTTGTTTATTTTCTCTTTAGTTTTCATAACCCTAGGAGCTGTATTGTATATTGCTACAAAAAATGTCTGCTATTTTGCTGCCTATGGCTTCTTCTAAGATTTTCATGGTTTCCCATCTTATGTTTAAGCCCTTTATTCATTTTGAGTTTATTTTTCTGTATGGTGTAAGTTGGTGGTCTAGTTTCACTTTTTTGCATGTATCTGTCCAGTTTTCCCAACACCATTTTTGAAGAGACTGTCTTGACTCCATTGTATGGTCTTGCCTCCTTTGTCAAATATTAATTGCGCATAATGGTTTGTGTTGATTTCTGGGTTCTCTGTTCTGTTCCACTTGTCAATATGTCTGTTCTGGTGCCAGTACCAGGCAGTTTTGAGAACAATGGATTTGTAGTATAGCTTTATACCTGGTATTGTGATCTCTCCAACATTGTTCTTCTTTCTAAAGATTGCTGCAGCTATTCGGGGTCTTTTTTTATTCCAGATGAATTTTGGAGAATTTGTTCTAGGTCTTTGAAGTATGCTGATGGTATTTTAATGGGGATTGCATTGAATTTATAAATTGCTTTGGGTAGTATGGACATTTTAATAATTTTGATTCTACCAACCCATGAACATGGTATAGTCTTCCATTTGTTCATTTCTTCCTCTATCTCAGTGGTTCTCAACCTGGGGTTGCGACCCCTTTGGGGGTCAAACGCCCCTTTCACAGGGGTTGCCTAAGACCATCAGAAAACACATATTTTCAATGGTCTTAGGAACCGAGACACCGCTCCTCTATCCGTCTCCAGGTGGGTCTGCCCACATGCATATATGCTCACATATGAGTACCAACCCCATCACATACACCCGGTACAAATACAGGTAACAGGGTTGATGCCATAATGTACTTATGCGGACCAGTCACACATGTGTAGAGAGCAGCTACTGTGTAGAAAGCAGCTGCTGTGTTGAAAGCAGCTACTCTCTTAAAAGCAGCTACTGTGTTGAAAGTAGCAGTATTGGAGGTAAAACGACACTTCATGAATTATAATTACTGGGTAAATGTATAATCATGTACTGTAAAATCATCAACTACTGCAAAAAAAAATATCTGTACCATGGGAACTTAATCTGGATGCTGATCAGTCATTTTTTATATTCAGCTGTGGTTGATGTGAATACTGCCCCTTGTGATAGTAACAGGTATGTAAAAAAACAACACAGAGGGAGAAACCACCATGGTGGCATAGGTAAACACCGAAATTGCTGCCTCCTACAACAACTTCACAAATACAATAAAAGGCAAAACGGACATCTTCCAGAACTACAGGAAGGCTGACTGAGTGGAAATTCTACAATAGAAGAAAGAGAAAAGCACACTGAGAGTCAGGAGCTGCGGAAGTAAAGTGCAAAGGTACAGAGGCTCGAGCACGCACGGAAAGGAGTTGGTACCTGAGGACGCGGCTGTCTTTCTGAATCGGGAGGGAGTCACAAGCTCCCAACTGCTCTGAACTCAAGTTCCAGGAAGTCTCTGGGGACCCAGAACTCATACCGGGAGAAACTGGACTGTCTGCCAGTGGGCAGAATTCAGAACTCGAGGGTGGCTTTCCCTCAGAGGTGCTTGCAGCAATTAAATTACTGGGACACTGAGACACACAGCCCCTTAGGTCAGGGCTGAGGATTTGCCATAGCTGCTTGCTCCGCCCTGTTGATTCCTTGAGACCCCGCCCCACCCAGGCTGCAGCAGAGGCTTTTGCATATGAATGCCCTGGCCCTTTGCAACCTGAAAATTACCTAACAAATTACAGCTGGGCCAGACAGACCCAGAACTTCCAAGAGAAAGCCCAAGGCCCCAAAGCAGCTTGCATTGCTTCACAACTGGGCCTCATCTGGGCACCTCGAAACTCCAAAAAAGGAAGGGGAATCTGCAGATCTTTTCATAGCTCCTGCTGGGTAACCTCAGGCAGAGACTAAATTAGCACCTCCTTAGATCCAAGAGCCAGTGTACCCAGTGGTCAGAGTGGGACCATCCAGATTACAACTCCTCAGATCCATAAGGGACACACTCAGGGGGCAGACTCAGTGAGCACCAAAGACCCAACTGAAGCAAGTCTTGCCCCAGAAGGGTGTCTTCAGTGCAGAAGTTCTCCCACTGCAGACACAGCTGATTCTCACTGCCAATTGGCCAGGAGGTCAATTCCTCCCAGGGATACCTACAACAATCAAGGCTTAACTACAACAAGACTGTGCACAAAGCCCAAAAGGGGGTGCACCAAGAGTGTCCACCTCAGGTAACTGGGGAGGCTGAGCCACTGGGCCCTATAGGACACCTAGCACACAAAGCCACTCTATCAACACAGGGAAGCAGCCAAAATGCAGAGACAAAGAAACAGGTCACAAATGACAGAAATAGAGGAAAGCAAATGGCTGGATATAGAGTTCAAACCCATGGTTATAAGGTTTTTCAGGAATTTTCCAGAAACTGCCGATAAATTTAGTGAGACTCCCAAGGATATGAAAAAGGACCAACTAGATATTAAGCATACACTGACTGAAATAAAGAATAATATACAGAGATCCAACAGCAGACAAGAGGATCCCAAGAATCAAGTCAAAGATTTGAAATATGAAGAAACAAAAAATACCCAACCGAAGAAGCAAAAAGAAAAAAGAATCCAAAAATATGAACATAGTGTAAGGAGCCTCTGGGACAACTTCAAGCACACAAACATTAGAATTATAGGGGTGCCAGAAGAAGAGAGAGGGCAAGATAATGAAAACCTATTTGAAGAAATAATGACAGAAAACTTCCCCTACCTGGTGAAAGAAATAGACTTACAAGTCCAGGAAGTGCAGAGAACCCCAAACAAAAGGAATCCAAAGAGGACCACACCAAGACACATCATAATTAAAATGCCAAGAGCAAAAGACAAAGAGAGAATCTTAAAAGCAGCAAGAGAAAAAAAGTCAGTTACCTACAAGGGAGTACCCATACAACTGTCAGCTGATTTCTCAACAGAAACCATGCAGGCCAGAAGAGAGTGGCAAGAAATATTCAAAGTGATGAATACCAAGAACCTACAACCAAGATTACTTTATCCAGCAAAGCTATCATTCAGAATTGAAGGTCAGATAAAGAGCTTCACAGATAAGAAAAAGCTAAAGGAGTTCATCACCACCAAACCAGCATTATATGAAATTCTGAATGGTATTCTTTAAGGAGAGGAAGAAGAAAAAGGAACTCTTACCATTTGTCACAGCATGGATAGAGCTGGAGAGCATTATGCTAAGTGAAATAAGCCAATCAGAGAAGGATAAATACCACATGATCTCACTCATTTGTGGAATATAATGAACAACATAAACTGATTAACAAGGACTGATCCAGAGATGGAGAGGCATTGATTGGACTGTCGTGCCTCGGAGGGAAGGTAGGGGAGGGTGGAGGTAAGAGGGGAAGATCAACCAAAGGACTTATATGCAAGCATATAGGCCTAACCAATGGACACAGACAACAGGGGGGTGAGGGCATGAGCAGGGGGCTATGGGTGTAGGGGGTAACGTGGGGATAATGACACATATGTAATATCTTAATCAATAAAATATAGTAAAAAAATAAAAATAAAAAATAAACAAAACAAAACACAAAAAAACCAACACAGAGAATGGTAAATCATAGGAAACTTTCATGAACTGTATTGACTGAACTATGCCATGTATCACCTTTTGTATTATTAAAGTTATTGTTACATATTATTTTCATTAGCAAACCATCCCACGACAATGGATCCTGTAGAGAAGAACGTTAAGAAAAGAAAATATAGTGAGGATTTTTTACAGTATGGTTTTACCTCAATAATTACAGCAGGAATTGAAAAACCGCAATGTGTTATTTGTTGTGAAGTTCTATCAGCCGAATCTATGAAGCCTAACAAACTAAAACACCATTTTGATAGCAAGCATTCCAGCTTTGCCGGCAAGGATACCAACTATTTTAGAAGCAAAGCTGATGGACTCAAGAAAGCCAGACTTGACACTGGTGGCAAGTACCACAAACAAAATGTAGCAGCCATTGAAGCTTCATATTTGGTGGCACTCAGAATCGCCAGAGCTATGAAACCTCACACCATTGATGAGGATTTACTGTTGCCAGCGGCCAAAGACATTGTTCGAGTTATGATCAGAGACGAATTTGTTATGAAATTGAGTGCAATTTCCTTATCTAACGACACTGTCCGCACAAGAATAGATGACATATCTGCTGATATTCTTGATCAGAAAATCCAGGAAATTAAATCTGCTCCACTTCCAATATTTAGTATCCAGCTTGATGAATCTACAGACGTTGCAAACTGTTCACAGTTACTGGTTTACGAGCGGTATATTAATGATGGCAACTTCAAAGATGAGTTTCTTTTTTGCAACCTTTTGAAACGACAACTACTGCATGTGATGTATTTGACACAGTTGGTTCATTTCTGAAAGAGCATAAGATCTCTTGGGAAAAGGTTTGTGGTGTTTGCACAGATGGTGCTCCAGCTATGCTAGGATGTCGATCTGGATTTCAACATTTGGTACTGAATTAGTCACCAAAAGTCATCGGAACTCATTGTATGATTCATCAGTAAATATTTGCAACGAAGATGCTGCCACAAGTGTTACAAGAAGTAATGAAAAGTGTCATAAGTTGTGTCAATTTTGTAAAGGCGAACACTCTAAATAGTCGCCTGTTTTTGCAACTGTGCAACGAGTTGAATGCGCCGAACAATGCTCTGCTATTTCACACTGAAGTGAGATGGTTGTCCAGAGGAAATTTTTTTAAAATAAATCTTTATTGTTCAGATTATTATTGTTCCTCTTTTCCCCCCCATAACTCCCCTCCACCCAGTTCCCACTCCACCCTCTGCCCTTACCCCTGGCCCCCCGCACTGTCCTCATCCATAGGTGTACGGTTTTTGTCCAGTCTCTTCCCCCCCCCCGCCACACCCCTTTCCCCGCCCGAGAATTGTCAGTCCACTCCCTTTCTATGCCCCTGGTTCTATTATATTCACTAGTTTACTCTGTTCATCAGATTTTTTAAAAAATATATATTTTATTGATTTTTTACAGAGAGGAAGGGAGAGAGATAGAGAGCCAGAAACATCAATGAGAGAGAAACATCGATCAGCTGCCTCCTGCACACCCCCCACTGGGTTGTGCCCACAACCAAGGTACATGCCCTTGACCGGAATCAAACCTGGGACCCTTCAGTACACAGGCTGATGCGGTATCCACTGAGCCAAATCAGATTTTTTATTCACTTGATTTTTAAATTCACTTATTGATAGATATGTAATTGTTGTTCATAATTTTTATCTTTACCTTTTTTCTTCTTCTTCCTCTTCTTAAAGAATACCTTTCAGCATTTCATATAATACTGGTTTGGTGGTGATGAACTCCTTTTCCTTTTTCTTATCTGTGAAGCTCTTTATCTGACCTTCAATTCTGAATGATAGCTTTGCTGGATAAAGTAATCTTTGTTGTAGGTTCTTGGTATTCATCACTTTGAATATTTCTTGCCACTCCCTTCTGGCCTGCAAAGTTTTTGTTGAGAAATCAGCTGACAGTCGTATAGGTACTCCCTTGTAGGTAACTGACTTTTTTTCTCTTGCTGCTTATAAGATTCTTTCTTTGTCTTTTGCCGTTGGCATTTTAATTATGATGTGTCTTGGTGTGGTCCTCTTTGGATTCCTTTTGTTTGGGGTTCTCTGTGCTTCCTGGGCTTATAAGTCTATTTCTTTCAGCAAGTAGGGGAAGTTTTCTGTCATTATTTCTTCAAATAGGTTTTCAATATGTTGCTCTCTCTCTTCTTCTGGCACCCCAATAATTCGGATGTTGGTGTGCTTGAAGTTGTCCCAGAGGCTCCTTACACTATCTTGACATTTTTGGATTCTCTTTTCTTATTACTTTTCCGGTTGGGTATTGTTTGCTTCTTCATATTTCAAATCTTTGACTTGATTCTTGGGATCCTCTTGTCTGCTGTTGGATCTCTGTATATTATTCTTTATTTCAGTCAATGTATGCTTAATATCTAGTTGGTCCTTTTTCATATCCTTGGGAGTCTCACTAAATTTATCGGCAGTTTCTGGAAAATTCCTGAAAAACCTTATAACCATGGGTTTGAACTCTATATCCAGCCATTTGCTTTCCTCTATTTCTGTCATTTGTGACCTGTTTCTTTGTCTCTGCATTTTGGCTGCTTCCCTGTGTTGATAGAGTGGCTTTGTGTGCTAGGTGTCCTATAGGGCCCAGTGGTTCAGTTTCTCCAATTACCTGAGGACACTCTTGGTGCACCCCTTTGTGGGCTTTGTGCACAGTCTTGTTGTAGTTAAGCCTTGATTGTTGTTGGTATCACTGGGAGGAATTGACCTCCAGGCCAGTTAGCTGTGAGAATCAGCTGTGTCTACAATGGGAGAACTTCTGAGCTGGAGATATCCTTCTGGGGCAAGACTTGCTTCAGTTGGGTCTTTGGTGCTCACTGAGTCTGCCCCCTGAGTGTGTCCCTTATGTATCTGAGGAATTGTAATCTGGATGGTCCCACTCTGACCACTAGGTACACGGGCTCTTGGATCTCTAAGGAGGTGCTAATTTAGTCTCTTCCTCAGGCTACCCAGTAGGAGCTATGGAGAGATCTGCAGATTCCTCTTCTTTGTTTGGGGTTTGGGAGTGCTCAGATGAGGCCCAGCTGTGAAGCAACGCAAGCTGCTGTGGGGTCTTGAGCCTTCTTTTGGATGTTCTGGTTCTCTCTGACCCAGCTGCAATTTGTTAGGTAATTTTAGATCTCAAAGGGCCAGCCCATTCATATGCAAAAGCCTCTGAGCACAGCTTGGGTGGGGCGGGTTCTCAGGCAATCAACAGGTCGGAGCAAATAGCTATGGCTGGTCCTCAGCCCTGCCCTAAGAGGCCCCCCTTTTCAGTGTTTCGGTAATCACTGCAAGCACCTCTGAGAAAGCTGCCCTTGAGTACAGCCCACTGCCAGACAGTCCATTTCCCCCCTGTATGAGCCTGGGTCCCCAGAGACTCACCCGGGACAGGAGTTCAGAGCAGTCGGGAGCTTGAGACTCCCTTTTGATTGAAAAAGACACCGGTGTCCTCTGTTGCCAACTCTTCCCGTGTGCGCACGCTTCCATACCTCTGCACTTTACTTCCGCACCCCCTGAGTGTCAGTGTGCTTTTCTCTTTCCTTCTAGTTGTAGAATTTCCACTGAGCCAGCCTTCCTGTGGCTTTGGGTGATATCTGTTTTGTCTTTAGTCGTAGTTTTGAAGTGGTTGTGCGAGGCAGCAATTTCAGGTGTCTACCTATGCCTCCATCTTAGTTTCCTCCCCCCAGAGGAAAATTTTTAAAACTTGTTTTTGAGCTTCGTGATGAACTCAAAAAGTTTTTTATTTTTTTATTTTTTAAATTTATTTTCCCTATATTGATAAAGATACTACAAATGTGTCTTCATCCCCCCAATGTCCTCTCATCCCCCCAATCCTGCTCTCACCCTCACCCCCTGTTGTCCACATCCATTGCTTATGCTTATATGCATGCATATAAGTCCTTTGGTTGATCTCTCCCACTCACCCCCACCATCCACTACCTTCCCTCTGAGTTTTGAGCATCTGATCAATGCTTTTCTGTCTCTACATCAGTTTTTGTTCATTGGTTTATGCTGTTCATTATATTCCATAAATGAGTGAGAGCATGTGATATTTATCTTTCTCTGAATGACTTATTTCACTTAGCATAATGCTCTCCAGCTCCATCCATGCTGTTGCGAATGTTAGGAGTTCCTTCCTTTTTACAGCTCCATAGTATTCCATTGTGTAGACGTGCTAAAGTTTTTAATCCATTCATCTGCTGATGGGCACTTAGGCTGATTCCAAATCTTAGCTATTGTAAATTGTGCTGCTATGAACATGGAGGTGCATATATCCTTTCTGATTGGTGTTTCTGGTTTCTTGGGATATATTCCTAGAAGTGGGATCACTGGGTCAAATGGAAGTTCCATTTTTTGATTTTTGAAGGAACTCCATACTGTTTTCCACAGTGGATGCACCAGTTTGCATTCCTACCAGCAGTGAATGAGGCTTCCTTTTTCTCCACATCCTCTCCAGCACTTGTCGTTTGTTGATTTGTTGATGATAGCCATTCTGACAGGTGTGAGATGGTACCTCATTGTTGCTTGATTTGCATCTCCCAGATGATTAGTGACTTTGAGCATGTTTTCATGTCTCTCAGCCTTATGTATGTCCTCTTTCAAAAAGTGTCTATTTAGGTCTGTTGCCCATTTTTTGATTGGGTTGTTTATCTTCCTTTTGTTAAGTTGTATGAGTTCCCTGTAAATGTTGGAGATTAAAACTTTATTAGAGATATCATTGGCAAATATGTTCTCCCATGCAGTTGGTTTTCTTGTTGTTTGTTGATGGTTTCTTTTGCTGTGCAGAAGCTTTTTATTTTGATATAGTACCGTTTGTTTATTTTCCCTTTATTTTCCATTGCCCTAGGACAGTGATGGCGAACCTTTTGAGCTCGGAGTGTCAGCATTTTGAAAAACCCTAACTTAACTCTGGTGCCGTGTCACATATAGAAATTATTTGATATTTGAAACCATAGTAAAACAAAGACTTATATTTTTGATATTTATTTTTTATATTTAAATGCCATTTAACAAAGAAAAATCAACCAAAAAAATGAGTTCGCGTGTCAGAGGTTCGCCATAACTGCCCTAGGAGCTGTGTCAGTGAAGAAATTCCTTTGGCATATATCTCAGATTTTGCTACCTGTGGATTCCTGGATTCCTCTAATATTTTTATGGTTTCCTGTCTTACATTTAATCCTTTATCCATTTTGAGTTTATTTTTGTGTATGGTGTAAGTTGTTGGTCTAGTTTCATTTTTTTGCATGTGTCTGACCAAATTTCCCAGCACCATTTATTGAAGAGACTGTCTTGACTCCATTGTATGTTCTTGCCTCCTTTGTCAAATATTAATTGAGCATAGTGGTTTGGGTCGATTTCTGGGTTCTCTGTTCTATTCCATTGGTCTATACGTCTGTTCTTGTGCCAGAACCAGGCAGTTTTGAGAACATTGGCTTTGTAATACAGCTTGATATCTGGTATTGAGATCCCACTTACTTTGTTTTTCTTTCTCAGGATCCCTGCAGCTCTTTGGGTTTCTTTTTATTCCAGATGAATTTTTGGTGAGTTCTTTCTAGATCTGTGAAATATGCTGTTGGTATTTTAATGGGGAGTGAATTGAATCAATAGAATACTTTGGGTAGTATGAATATTTTGATGTTGATTCTACCAATCCATGAACACGGTATGTTCTTCCATCTGTTTATGTCTTCCACTATCTCTTTTTTTCACTGTCCTGTAGTTTACTGGGTAGAGGTCTTTTACCTCCTTAGTGAAGTTTATTCCTAGGTATCTTAATTTTTTTTGGTGCAATGGTAAATGGAATTGTTGTTTTTTAAATTTCTCTTTCTGTAAGTTCACTATTGGTTTATAAAAATGCGAGAGATTTCTTGGCATTAATTTTGTATCCTGCTACGTTGCCAAATTCATTTATTAGGTTTAATATTTTTTTGATGGAGTCATTAGGGTTTTCTATGTACAATATCATGTCATCTGTGAATAATGTCAATTTTACTTCTTCTTTTCCAATTTGGATGCCTTTTATTTCTTCTTCTTGTCTGATTGCTTTGGCTAGCACTTCCAGTACCATGTTGAACAGGAGTGGTAGAAGTGGCATCCCTGTCTTGTTCCTGTTCTTAAGGGAAATGGTTTTAGTTTTTGCACATTGAGTATGATTTTGGCTGTAGGTTTGTCATATATCACTTTTATTATGTTGAGGTATGATCCCTGTATTCCTACTTTGCTGAAAGTTTTTATGAAGAAAGGGGGTTGGACTTTGTCAAATGCCTTTTCTGCATTGCCGGGAGCCGGTCCATCCTTGCTGTTTCAAGGGACCTGGCATATATGGCATACTGTTCTTAATATGTTTGCTCACCTTCTTGGCACTATGTGTTTTAACCAAGGTCACCTCTCTGAGAAAGGCTGTTTCCCCAGGTAGGGATTTTCCCCTGAAGTTAGGGAGGGAATAAAACCCCTTAACTAAGTACCAGGCCGGTAATTAATCACTTTAACTATGAACAATCATGCTTAAGCTACGTAATCTTTACTCCCTGGAATGGAGATAAGAAACGCCCTAACCTTTGGAATAGAGATTGATAGGATTGGAATCAACTGGTATAAATACAGATGTAACAAGACAACAGGACACAGAACCTAGACACAGAACCTAGAGACAGAACCTAGAGACAGAACATGGCAAAAGATCCTGGACAGAAACTGGAGACAGAACCTAGACACAGAACCTACACAAAACCTAGAGACAGAAGAACTTCCCTGGAGAGAACATGGCAAAAGATCCTGGACAGAAACTGGCCACAGAACCTAGAGACAGAACCTAACAAGAGAACCTGGCTGAAGAACCTAGAGACAGAACCTGGCTACAGAACCTGGATAGAACATGGCAAGAGAACCTGACTAGAACCTGGTGACCGAACCTGGCTGGAGAACCTGGACAGAACATGGCAAGAGAACCTGACTAGAACCTGGTGACCGAACCTGGCTGGAGAACCTAGCAAGGGAACATGGCTATAGAACCTGACTAGAGCCTGGAGAACCTGGCTGGAGAACCTAGCAAGAGAACATGGACACAGAACCTGGCTGGAGATCCTAACCAGAACTTTGCTGGAGATCCTGACCAGAACTTGGCTAGAGATCCTGGCTAGGCTGCTGATAAACTGAACTCTGCCTCTGTGTCATTCCGTCTTTGCCGACTCCGTCTACACCTTTGGGAACCCCTGGACCTGCTGGGGTTGGACCCCAGCATCTGGCTCCCGTACAGGGACCCTTAGGTAAGCCCCCCATTCCCCTAGCTAAGCCCCACTCTTGGGACAAATAGGATTCCACCATAGGAAGAGGGTGGATAGTCTTCGTAGTCTTTGTTGACTCCGTCCACACCTTTGGGAACCCCTGAAACAGGATTCCCCTAGGTAAGCCCCCCCACTCCCGCCATTGAGAACCCCACACTCGGGACGGATAGGCCGACTCCGTCCACACCTTTGGGGACCCCTGGACCTGCTGGGGTTGGACCCCAGCACTGCATAAATTGATATGATTATGTGATTTTTGTCTCTCAATTTGTTTATGTGATGTATCACGTTTATTGATTTGCAGATATTGTACCAGCCTTGCATTCCTGGAATAAATCCCACTTGGCCATGGTGTATGATCTTTCTAATGTAATGTTGGATCCGGTTTGCTAGACTTTTGTTGAGGATTTTAGTATCTATGTTCATCAGGGATATTGGCCTGTAATTACCTTTCTTTGTAGTGTCTTTATCTGGTTTTGGGATTAAGGTAATGCAGGCTTCATAGAAAGAGCTTGGAAATGTGCCTTCCTCTTGAATTTTTTGGAATAGTCTGAGAAGGAACAGTTCTTCCTTGAATGTTCGGTAAAACTTTCCTGTGAAGGCATCCGGTCCAGGGCTTTTGTTTGCTGGAAGCTTTTTGATTACTCTTTCAATTTCATCAGTAGTTATTGGCCTATTCAGGTTTTTTTATTCTTCCTCATTGAGTTTTGGAAGATTGTATTTTTCTAGGAATGTGTCCATTTCATCAAGGTTGTTCAATTTGTTGGAGTATAGTTGTTCATAGTATTTTTTGACGATCCTTTGTATATCAGTAGGATCTCTTGTTACTTCATCTCTTTCATTTCTAATTTTGTTTATTTGGGTCCTTTCTCTTTGTTTCTTGCTGAGCCTGGCGAGAGGTTCATCAATCTTGTTAATCCTTTCGATGAACCAGCTCTTGGTTTCATTGATCTTTTGTATTTTTTTTTCTCTATGTTGTTTATTTCTGCACTGATCTTTATTATTTCCTTCCTTCTGGATACTGTGGGCTTTTCTTGCTGCTCTCTTTCTAACTCTTTGAGTTGTAGGGTTAGATCATTTATTACCAGTTTTTCTTTTCTTTTTTTTTCTTTTTTTTTTTGAGGTAGGCCTGTAGAGCTATGAACTTCCCTCTCAAGACTGCTTCGCTGTATCCCATAGGTTTTGGATTGTTGTGTTTTCATTGTCGTTTGTTGCCATGATGTTTTTTTTTTTTATTTCTTCTTTGATCTCTCTGGTAACCCATTCATTGTTTCATAGCATCCTATTTAGTCTCCATGTGTTTGATTTTTTTGGATTGTTTTTATTGTAGTTGATTTCCACTTTTATGCCATTGTGTTCTGAGAAGATGCTTGATATGATTTCTATCTTCTTGAATTTGAAGAGACTTTGCCTGTGACCCCATATATGGTCTATCTTTGAAAATGACTCATTTGCACTTGAGAAGAATGTATATTCTGTGGCTTTGGGATGAAATGTTCTGAAGATGTCAATTAATTCCATCTGATATAGTGAGTCATTTAGGATTGATGATTCTTTGCTGATTTTTTGCCTCGAGGATTTGTCCAATGGTGATAGTGGGGTGTTAAAGTCCTCTTATATGATTGTGTTGCTGTCAATCTCTCCCTTGATCTCCTCCAGAAGTTTTCTTATGTATTTGGGTGCTCCTATATTGGGTGCATATATGTTTACCAGAGTTATTTCTTCTTGTTGGATTGCTCCCTTTAGTATTATGAAGTGGCCTTCCTTATCTCTTTTTATATCCTTCTCTTTGAGATCTAATTTGTCAGATATAAGTATTGCTACCCCAGATTTTTTTCATTTCCATTCGCCTGAAAAACCTTTTTCCATCCCTTCACCATCAATTTGTGTGCGTCTTTTTTTCTGAGGTGGGTCCTGTAGACAGCAGATATGTGGGTCATGTTTTCTTATCCACTCAGTTACCCTATGTCTTTTGATTGGTGCATTTATTCCACTTACATTTAAAGTTATTATTGATAGGTACTTGTTTGTAGCCATTTTTATTCTTTACCCCTGTGTTCCTTCTTCGTTTCCTATTTTTTCTTTTTACAGCAGACCCTTTAGCATTTCTTGCATTGCTGGTTTAGTGGTAATAAATTCCCGTAGTTCTTTTTTGTCCGTGAAGCTCCTGATTTCACCCTCAATTTTGATTGATAGCCTTGCTCGGTATAGTATTCTTGGATTCAGACCCTTCCTTTGTATGACTTTGTATATTTCATTCCATTCCCTTCTTTCCTGATGCGTTTCTATTGAGAAATCAGTTGTTAGCCTGATGGGGGATCCTTTGTAGGTAACTTTTAGTCGCTCTCTGGACGCTTTTAAGATTCTTGCTTGCCCTAACCTGTTTGGCTCAGTGGATAGAGCATCAGACTGCAGACTTAAGGGTCCCAGGTTCAATTCCGGTCAAGGGCATGTACCTTGGTTGCGGGCATATCCCCAGTAGGGAGTGTGCAGGAGGCAGCTGATCGATGTTTTCT
The DNA here is from genome assembly GCF_963259705.1 of Myotis daubentonii. Lineage (NCBI taxonomy): Eukaryota > Metazoa > Chordata > Mammalia > Chiroptera > Vespertilionidae > Myotis > Myotis daubentonii. The sequence continues at coordinate 92,763,217 of NC_081861.1, read as the reverse complement.
CTCATCGATGTTTCTAACTCTCTATCCCACTCCTTCCTCTCTGTAAAAAAATCAATAAAATATATTTCAGAAAAAGATTCTTGCTTTATCATAAGTGTTTGTCAATTTTTTTGTGGTAGAAACAATTTCTTATTTTATTTTATTTTTTTTATTGCTTAAAGTATTACAAAGAGTATTAGATATGTCTCCTTTTTTTTTTGCCCCGCCCTTGACAATCCCCTGGCCTCCCCTACCGCCCAGTGTCTTGTGTCCATTGGTTATGCTTATATGCATGCATACAAGTCCTTCAGTGGATCTCTTACCCCCTCCCTGCCCCCCCCACCCTCCCCGGCCTTCCCGCTGCAGTTTGACAATCTGAGGCAGCTCTGCCTCTGTATCTCTTATTGTTCAAAAGTTTATAATGGTCTCTATTATCCATGAATGAGTGAGATCATGTGGAATTTTTCCTTCATTGACTGGCTTATTTCACTTAGCATAATGCTCCCCAGTTCCATCCATGGGTATTGTGTCGTCTCTTCATTCTGATTATCTCCTGATGGCTCAAACAACGAGTTGCGTGGGCCTGGGCCATGTGCAGTGGAGCCTTCCACCACTCTAGTGTCACTGAAGAGCTCTGACACTAAGATGTGTGGTTGTTGTGGGTTGGTGGGAACCAGGCTTGCTCGGAGTCAGTGTAGTCAGCTCTCAATGTGGTCTCCTACGCGCCCTTAGAATCAGGGACCCTGCCTGCACCATGCTGAAACAGAGAACCCCCTGGAGCGTGTTGAAAACCAGAGCCCCCTAGCGTGCGCCAGGAGTCAGAGTTCCCCAAGAATCCAGTATCAGAGTCTCTGTTGCTTCGCGTGACCTCGCCTTGAGAATCAGGTTCCCTGTGTGCCCTTGCACCAGGAATTGGAGTCACTGGCTCTTAGTATGAATGCACAGGGAATCAGGATCTCAGGCGCAGGTGATAAGAAACACAGTCAAGTCACTGGTGCTTGGTGCTGCCTCCTGCCCAGAGAATTGGGGTCCCTGGGCCTGTGCTACACTGGACAAATTCCCGGTGTTCTCGCGATTGCTCCCAGCCCAGGGCTACGAAGCCGGCAGTGCGCGCAGGATCAGTTCCTGGTGTTCGCACGTTTGCTCCCAGACCTAGGCTCCTGGAGCAGGCAGTGCGAGCAGGACCAGTTCCCAGTGTTCGCGTGGTTGCTCCCAACCCAGGGCTCCTAAGCCAGCCCTACGCGGGATCAGTTCCAAGGTGGTCGTGCACTTCCAGGCCAAAGTTCCTGCAGCGCTGAGGCCCCGGCAAGGGGTGGGTCTATCAGTTAGTTACTCTGGTGCTGCCCCTGAGCCTGCGGGAAGGGGGGATGGGCTCTGTTACTCAGGGATCTGCCTCTGGGATTTCTGAACTGTTGGTGTCCGCAGGTCTGTAGCTGTGGTCACAGGTCTCTGTTCTCAGTGGCTGCAAGGTCCTGGTATGCATCTGAGGTCAGACTGGTTGGTGCTGTGGCCAGGATCCTAGTCTCAAGCAGCTCTGTTTCCCAAGATGGCGTGGTCGCTGTGCCTGTGCTGGCTGCCCAGGAGTGCCGCGCAGGGAGCGGGACTCCGCCACCTAACACTGCCCGGTTTAGCAGCCCCTTAGAAGACCTGCAGAATCTAACTGTCCCTAGCTCTTACACACACACACCACACACGTCCACACACTCCTCTATCACTTCCTTGCGCTCTCACACTCTCTCCCTCCCTACCTTCCTGCTGGTCGCCATTTTTAACTGTCAAGTGTTTGTCAATTTAATTATAATGTGCCTTGGCATCTGTCCTTTGGGGTTCATTTTGTTTGGGACTCTGTGTGCTCCTTGGATTTGTGTGAGCTTTTTCTTCCCTATATCAGGGAAGTTTTCTGTCATTATTTTTTCAAACAGGTTTTCTATTCCTTGCTCAGTTTCTTCTCCTTTTGACACCCCTATTATGTGGATGTTGTTTTGTTTTGTGTTGTCCCAAAGTTCTCTTAGGCTCTCCTCCTGCTTTTTAATTTTTTTTTTTCTAGGAGGTACTCTGCTTGGGTATTTTTTCCTACCTTTTCTTCTAGCTCACTGATGCGGTCCTCTACTTCTTCTAGTCTACTGTTGATGCTTTCTGTTGAGTTCTTTATAGGAGTGATGTCATTTTTCATTTCTTCTCGGTTCTTCTTCATTTCCTCTTGGTTCTTACACATATTGTTGAATTTGTCTTCCATTCTTTTCATCCACCTTATGACCATTTCTCTGAATTCTTTCTCTGACAGGTTGCTTGCCTCCATTGCCTCCATTTCGTTTACTTCCTTTTCTGGTGATGCCTGTTTTTCTTTCAGATGCGGGCTGTTTCTTTGTCTCCCCATGATCTCTCTTTTCCAGGTGCTTGGTTATTTAGTTCTTTCTCTGCTGTGTTGATTTAAAGGCACAAAATACAACACAACAAGGCACAAAGCACAAGGCACTGAACATAAATGTATTCACGATACTAATAACTCCAAATAAAGGTGACTAGCAGATCAAGGAGAATTAGGGGATAAGGAAGAAAAAAGAGAAAAAGAAAAAAGAGGAAAAAAAAGAAAAAAAGGAATGAAAAAATGAAATTGGGAAAAGGAAAAAAAGTAAGAGAGAAAAGAAAAGAATGAAATGGAAGAGGGCAAGAAACTATTTATATGTGGAGAAATTTCCAATAGAACAGCCACTAATCCCAACAAATTCCAGCAACAGAATGCAAACTACAAACAACAATTGATATCAAGTGAGGCAAGGGAAAACAGGAGCAAAAAAATAAATAAATAACCAGAAAAGAAAACAAAAACAAACAAACAGAAAATAGAAAGAACAAGCAAAACAATCTCACAAGCAAGCATAAAAAACCCCCAATATACTGAACAATCAAGTAAACAACAACCAAATAACAGAGAAAGAAAAAAAATTTGGATAGTGAACAATGGGAAGAGAGAGGTGTATATGGATTTAAAGCAAGAGATTGGAAATTAGATATAGAAGTAGGATGACATTTTAACAGGGGGTACAAAGAAGGAATAGGGAAAATCTAAAGGAGGAATAGGGTAAGAGAAACAGGACAACAAAACGGGAAAAGTGAGGAGGAGAGTTTTTGTGTAAAGGTAAAGTTGAGGTAGAGTAAAATGATGCTAAAGGAAAGATGAAAATAGAATTTAGAACACTAATCCCAAAATAAGATAAAGAGAAAATATAATGACAAAAAAGGTAAAATGGTAGTAGTAATAATACTGGTTAAAAATTAAAATGTAGTAATTAAAAAGGTAAAATCAGGTGATGAAAAAAGAGAAAAAAATAGTATCTTAAGTAAAAGGTGAAAAAAAATTAAAAATGTGCAGTAGTGAAGGTCCTTCAGTTCCTCTACTCTTCTGTTTGACACGCCTTAGTCCTGTCAGGTATTCAGGAGAGTATTGAAGTTCCCTGCAATACACTGTTCCTCCGTATTTGTTCCCAAGATTGCCTTTATTTGTATTTACAGAAGAGTCCGTTTGTAGTTCAGCCTCTGGGTGTCAGTGTTTCTGGATTGACCTCCGAGGCTATAAGTCCTCTCTAGCCAGTAGTTTGGGAGAGCTGTTTCTGCCACAGAGCTCTTTCTTTCTTTCTTTCTTTCTTTCTTCCTTTCTTTCTTTCTTTCTTTCTTTCTTTCTTTCTTTTTACATTAAATCCTCCATTTCTTTTTTTTATTTGTTATTTTTTAAATTAAATCTTTATTGTTCAGATTATTACATTTGTTCCTCTTTTTCCCCCCATAACTCCCCTCCTCCCAGTTCCCACCCCACCCTCTGCCCTCACTCCCTACCCACTGTCCTCATCCATAGGTGCAAGATTTTTGTCCAGTCTCTTCACGCATCCCCCACACCCCTTGCCCCCCCAGGAATAGTCAGTCCATTCCCTTTCTATGTCCCTGATTCTATTATAATCACCAGTTCATTCTGTTCATCAGGTTATTTATTCACTTGATTTTTAGATTCACTTGTAGATAGATGTTAATTTGTTGTTCATAATTTATATCTTTACCTTTTTCTTCTTCATCTTCTTAAAGGATACCTTTCAGCACTTCATATAATCCTAGTTTGGTGGTGATGAACTCCTTTAGCTTTTTTTTATCTGTGAAGCTCTTTACCTGACCTTTAATTCTGAATGATAGCTTTGCTGGATAAAGTAGTCTTGGTTGTAGGTTCTTGGTATTCATCACTTTGAATATTTCTTGCCACTCCCTTCTGGCCTGAAAAGTTTCTGTTGAGAAATCAGCTGACAGTCGTATGGGTATTCCCTTGTAGGTAACTGAGTTTCTTTCTCTTGCTGCTTTTAAGATTCTCTCTTTGTCTTTTGCTCTTGGCATTTTAATTATGATGTGTCTTGGTGTGGTCCTCTTTGGATTCCTTTTGCTTGGGGTTCTCTGCGCTTCCTGGACTGGTAAGTCTATTTCTTTCACCAGGTAGGGGAAGTTTTCTGTCATTATTTCTTCAAATAGGTTTTCAATATTTTGGTCTCTCTCTTCTTCTGGCACCCCTATAATTGGGATGTTGGTACGCTTGAAGCTGTCCCAGAGGCTCCTTACACTATTTTCGTATTTTTGGATTCTTTTTTTCATTTTGCTTTTCTGGTTGGGTGTTTTTTGCTTCTTTGCATTTCAAATCTTTGACTTGATTCTTGTGACCCTCTGGTCTGCTGTTGGGAGTCTGTATAATATTCTTTATTTTGGTCAGTGTATGCTTAATTTCTAGTTGGTCATTTATCACAACATCGAGGGTCTCACTAGATTTCTTGAGGATCTCACTACATTTATAGGCGGTTTCTAGAAAGTTCTTGAAAAACCTTAAAAGTGTGGTTTTGAACTCTATATCCAGTCGTTTGATTTCCTCCATTTCTGTCATTTGTGACCTGTTTCTTTGTCTCCGCATTTTTTATGCTTCCCTGTGTTGGTAGAGCGGCTTTGTGTGCTAGGTGTCCTATAGGGCCCAGTGGCTTAGCCTCCCCAATTACCTGAGGTGGACACTCTTTGTGCACCCCTTTGTGGGCTGTGTGCACAGTCTTGTTGTAGTTAAGCCTTGATTGTTGTAGGTATCACTGGGAGGAATTGACCTCCAGGTCAATTGGCTGTGAGAATCATCTGTGTTTATGCTGGGAGAACTTCTGTGCTGAAGACACCCTTACGGGGCTTTGGTGCTCACTGAGTCTGCCCCTGAGTGTGTCCCTTATGGATCTGAGGAGTTGTAATCTGGATGGTCCCACTCTGACCACTGGGTACACTGGCTCTTGGATCTGAGGAGGTGCTAATTTAGCCTCTGCCTGAGGCTACCCAGCAGAAGCTACGAAGAGATCTTCAGATTCCCCTTCCTTGTTTGGGGTTTGGAGGTGCCCAATGAGGCCCGTCTGTGAAGCAATGCAAGCTGCTGTGGGGCCTTGGGCTTTTTCTTGGAAGTTCTGGGTCTGACTGGTCCAGCTGCAGTTTTTTAGGTAATTTTCAGATTGCAAAGGGCCAGCCCATTCATATGCAAAAGCTTCTGCTGCAGCTTGGGTGGGGCGGGGTCTCAGGGAATCGACAGGGTGGAGCAAACAGCTATGGCTGATCCTCAACCCTCCCCTAAGGGGCCCCGGGTCTCAGTGTCCCAGTAATCACTGCAAGCACCTCTGAGAGAAAGCTGCCCTCGAGTTCTGAGTTCTGCCCACTGCCAGACAGTCCAGTTTCTCCTTGTATGAGTCTAGGTCCCCAGAGACTCACTGGGAACTGGAGTTCAGAGCAGTCGGGGGCTTGTGACTCCCTCCCTATTCAAAAAGACAGCCACGTCCTCAGTTGCCAGCCCTTGCTGTGTGTGCCTCTGTACCTCTACACTTTACTTCCACATCACCTCTGAGTCTCAGTGTGCTTTTCTCTTTCCTTCTAGTTGTAGAATTTCCACTCATCCCGCCTTCCTGTAGTTCTGGATGATGTCTGTTTTGTCTTTTAGTTGTATTTTTGAATTTTCTGTGGGAGGCAGCAATTTCTGGTGTTTACCTATGCCGCCATCTTGGTTTCTCCAAGGCAATGAATTTTTGTACATTGATTTTGTATCCTTCAACTTGACTGTATTTTTTTATTGTTTCCAGTAGTTTTTTGGCAGAGTCTTTAGGGCTTTTTATATACAGCTTCATGTCATCCACAAAACGTGACAGTTTGACTCCTTTCTTCCCTATTTGTATGCCTTTTATTTATTTCTCTTGCCTTATTGCTCTGGCTAGTACTTACAGTACTATGTTAAATAAGAGTGGTGAGAGTGACATCCTTGTCTTGTTCCTGATCTTAGGGGGAAAGCTTTCAGTTTTTCACATTGTGTATGATATTGGCTAAGGGTTTATCATATATGGCCTTTATTAAGTTGAGGTACTTTCCTTCCATTCCTATTTTATTGAGTGTTTTAATCATAAATGGATGTTGTATCTTATCAAATGCTTTTTCTGAAAGATCATATGGTTTTTATCCTTTCTTTTGTTAATGTGGTGTATTACGTTGATTGATTTGCGAATGTTGAACCATCCTTGTGCCCCTGGAATGAATCCCACTTGATCATGATGTATTATTTTTTGAATGTACTGTTATATTCAATTAGCTAGTATTTTGGATAGGATTTTTGTGTCTGTATTTATCAGGGATATTGGTCTGTAGTGTGTGTGTGTGTGTGTGTGTGTGTGTGTGTGTGTGTTATCTTTGCCAGGTTTTGTTTTAGGAAGTATTGCCCTTTCTTCAATTTTTTGGAAGAGTTTGCAAAGAAGAGGCTTTAATTCTTCCTTGAACATTTGGTAGAATTCACTGGTGAAGCCATCTGGTCCTGGACTTTTGTTTTTTTGGGGGAGGTTTTTGATGGTTGTTTCAATTTCCTCACTGCTGATCAGTCTATTTAGATTTTACTGCCCTTCATGATTTAGTCTAGGAAGGTTATATATGTCTAGGAACTTATCCATTTCTTCTAGATTATTGAATTTGTGGCATAAAGTCTTTCATAATATTCTAGTATGATCCTCTGTATATCTGTGATATCTGTGGTGATTTCTCCTCTCTCATTTCAGATTTTGTTTATATGGGTCTTTCCCCTTTTTTTCCCTTAGTGAGTCTAGCCGGGGGTTTGTCAGTTTTATTAATCTTTTCAAAGAACCAGCTCTTTGTTTTATTAATTTTTCTACAGCCGTTGTTCTCTATTTCATTTAATTCTGTTCTGATTTTTATTATTTCCTTTATTCTGCTAACTTTGGGTTTCTTCTGTTCTTCTTTCTCTAGTCTTTTTAGGTGTAATGTTAGTTTGTTTACTTGGTATTTCTCTTGTTTCTTGAGAAAGGCCTGTTGTAATATAAACTTCCTTCTTATTACAGCTTTCGGTGCATCCCAGAGGTTTTGATATGTTGTGTTATCATTCTCATTTGTCTCTATATATCTTTTGATCCACTTTTTATTTTTTATTTGACCCAGTCATTTTTTAGTAGTATCTTGTTTAATCTCCACGTATTTGTAGGGTTTTTTTTGTTTGTTTTGTTTTTGTTTGTTTGGTTTTTTTACCTCCTTTTTGCAGTTTATTTCTAATTTCATGACATCGTGGTCAGAAAATATACTTGGAATAATTTCAATCTTTTTGAATTTGTTGATGCTTGTTCTGTGACCCAACATATGGTCTATCCTTGAGAATGTTCCATGTGCACTGGAGAAGAATGTATAGTCTGATGTCCTGGGATGAAATGTTCTGTAAATGTCAATTATATACATTTGGTCTAGTGTTTCATTTCTTTATTGATATTTGTTTGGTTGATATGTCTAGAGCTGTCAATGGAGTATTAAGGTCTCCAACTATAATTGTGTTTTGATCTGCTTCTCCCTTTATTTCTGTGAGTAGCTGTTTAATATATTCCTGTGCTCCCTGGTTGGGTGCATATATATTAAGAAGTGTTATGTTTTCTTGATATAATGTTCCCTTTATCATTATTAAGTGTCCATCTTTGTCTCTTGTTCTCTTGAGATTTATTTTATCAGATATAAGTATGGCTACACCTGCTTTCTGCGGATGTTTTTTGCTTGGAGAATCATTTTACACCCTTTTACGTTGAATCTACCGTTGTCTCTGCTGTTTAGATGTATCTCTTGTAGGCAGCATATGGTTTGGTTTGGTTTTATGGTGCCTCTTTACTGGTGAATTTAGACCATTTACATTTAGGATAATTATTGATGTATGAAGATTTTCTATAGCCATTTTATCTTTTGTTTTCTGGTAACTCTGTGCCTCCATTGGTTCTTCCTTTATACTTCTATCTGTTGTTTTTGTTTGGTGGTATTCCATACATCTTTCTTCTGCTTCCTCTTTTTTTAAGCTATATGTCTTGTTTAGGGAATTTCTATGTGTGGTTGCCATTAGTTTTATAAAAAGTGAAGTTGCATATATACCATAGTTTTTTCCCTTTTGAGTACATCTGATCTTCATCTTCCTTTGCCTGTCCATAGCCGTCCCTCTTCCCCTTGTATGTTTTTATTGTCACAAATTATCCCTGTTTATGCTGCAAGTTTTTTGCAATCCTATTGGTAGTCTTATGATCTTATGTTCTTTGTTTCAGGTAGAATAACTCCCTTGAGTATTTCCTTCAATGGAGGTTTTGTACTGATAAAACCGCTCAGTTTCTTATTTCTCCTTCATATTTAAAGGATAATTTTTGCTGGATATAATATATGTGGCTGGTTGTTTTTCTCTTTCAGACATTTGAATATTTGATTCCATTCTCTTCTTGCTTGTAGAGGTTCTGCTGAGAAGTTGGGTGAAATTCTGATGGGTTTTCCTTTGTAGGTCACTTTTTTTCTTTTCCCTGGATACTTTGAGGATTTTTCTTTTTCACTAATTTTTGACAGCTTCATTACCAAGTGCCTTGGAGAGGGCCTCTTTGAATTGAGGTAACTAGGTGTTCTGTTTGGTTCTTGGACTCAAGGATCTAGTTCTTTCCCTTGATTTGGGAAGTTCTCATCCAGTATTTGTTTTAATAGATTCTACATTCCATACTATCTTCCTCCTCCACTATGCCTATGAATGTGATGTTATTTTTTGTGTGGAATCAGAGAGGTCTCATAGCGCATTGTGAATGGAATCTGAGTTGCATGCACGATCTGCGAGTCTCTCTCTTCTTCCCTTTGCATCATTTCAATATCACTAGTTCTTTCCACTGTTTGGTTCTCTTTTCTATGCTCATCAATTCCCTCTTAATTTCTTTAATTGCCTGCTTCATTTCCAGGATTTCTGCTATATTCTTTTTTAACAATTCAATTTCTTTGGAGAAATACTCCTTTTGTTCATTGATTTGTTTTCTGAGTAAGCTGAATTGCCTGTCAGTATTTTCTTACATCTCATTGAGTATTTTCAGAACTGCAATCTTGAAATGTCTGTCATTCAACTCGCATAATTCCGTGTGTTCCAGCCTGTTTTCTCGGGATTTTTCATTTTCTTTCTGGTCATCTTTGTTGTTGTGGTTGTTCATGGTGTTCATTATTCTTTTTTTGTTTTCCCATCTCTGAGGAGGTCGTATTTTTACTCTGTTCCAGTAGATGGCGTTAAATTGCAAGATTTTTTTCTCTGTGGCCTCACAGTTTTGAGCCTCTGTGGCTTCTGTAGGGCTGTACTGTCTCTGCTGCTTGGGGCTGAGGTTTGTTTTTCCCTCACAGTAATGGTGGTCCCTGACCTCCAAGGGTCCAGCCCAAGCAGCCCTCCTAGGGTTCAGTCACAGAAGGAAACTGTGTTTCTACTGCAACAGCTCTTGGCCTACAGATAATACAATCCTGAAAACAACTCCAAGGGCAACGGGAGGTGAGATTTGGGAGTCTAATCAGTGTCAGGGCTCTGTGATCTACTTTCTTTGCCTGAAAGCCAACAGCCAGTCCCAGCTGTGGGGAATAACTCTGTAGGGAGGGTGTCTGCTGACTCTCAGCTCTGCATGCAACTCCGATCCCATTCACAATGCGCCCCCACGGTTCAGACACTATCTCACTGTTTGTGTGCGCAACCACACCATGCCGCCACTCCAGCGGGCTGTCCAACAGCCAGCCACTTGTTGGGTTAGCTCTGTTGGTCCATACCCGCTGAGGAAAATGCCCAGAACTGCTGCTGTCAGTTCCCAGCTGCGCTGCAGACACACTGCTATAACTGTAGCCCTGTTCGGCTTCCCTCCTTTCTCTCCTCTCCCCGCTTATTCCAAGGAACCCATCTTAGTTGTTCCAGTGTGCAGGTCTCTCAGGCGTGCATCTGTGTTGAGCAGGGATTTCCTTGTTGAATTATAGGTGGTTGTTTAGTTGAAATGTTAAGGGGAGAGGATAGACGTGCCCTTATGCCGCCATTCCTCAGACGTCACTCTCCTTAAGTTCTTTTCAAAAAGTTTAGAGAGCCTGAAATGAAAGGCAGTTTTCCAAAGGACACTTGTTAGGCTTCAGTAATTTATGAGATGTGTTTTAAAAGAGTTTTATCTTAATGCAGTGGCTCCAGAGACATGGAAGCATGGAAAGGAGTGTGGAATGTCGGAGGGAAGGCGAGGGAGGGTGGGTGGTAATCAACCAAAGACCTCATGTGCATATATGCATAACCCATGGACACAGACGATGGAGCTGTGGAGGCCTTGGGTGGGAGGCGGGGCCAGAGCAGGCTGGAGGGGGTCAATGGGGGAGGATAAGGGGGACAATACAGATTAAATAAATAAATTAATTAAAAAACAATATTTTATAAACCATGTGATTCTTTAAAAAACCCTAAAGCTCATTATCCTAAAATGTTACAGTCCCTCTTTCAAGAAAAGGTAGAAAAGATTCAGGTGTTAATTGGTCTATATCACTAACAAGAAAAGAAACGTGAGAAGTAGGAATGAAAAATGGAAAGAGAGGGGACAGCATAGGTTGAGGACTTTTCTTAGGCCAGACACTTTACATAAATTATCTCATTTACTTTACACAACAAATCAATAAGGAAGATTCTATTGTAACCTTCATTTAATAGATGAATCAACTGAAACTCAGAGAAGTTAAGCTACTTGATCTAGGTCGCCCAGAAAATCACATACCAGAGGTTTCAATCTGGGTCTGATTTTGGAGTCATTTATTTGCCATTGCATCATAATGCTTTCCTGCCCAATACGTCAATATCAAATCGCCATTACCTACTGCTTATGTGACTGCATGTACTTGGTACTATAATATGGAAAAAATAGTCAGTTCATTTGTTGGTAATTGTAGCAAATCATTTGAAATTATCTCAGGTTTAGTATTAACTACGACTTTATGTTGAACTTCTCTGAAGAGCTAGCTGACAGATCTGGCACTCAGGCTACATATACCCAACCCTCTAGAATTTCTTTTTTTTGTTTGTTTTCTTTTTTCTTTTTATTTTATTTTATTGCTTACAGTCTTACAAAGGGTATTACATGTGTGTCCCTTTTTTTCCCCTGCCCTTGAAAATCCCCTGGCCTCCCCTACCCCCCAGTGTCTTATGTCCATTGGTTATGCTTATATGCATGCATACAAGTCTTTTGGTTGATCTCTTACCCCCTCCCTCCTGCCCCCCCACCCCTCCCCGGCCTTCCCGCTGCAGTTTGACAATCTGTTTGAGGCAGCTCTGCCTCTGTATCTATTATTGTTCAAAAGTTTATAATGGTCTCTATTATCCATGAATGAGTGAGATCATGTGGTATTTTTCCTTCATTGACTGGCTTATTTCACTTAGCGTAATGCGCTCCAGTTCCATCCATGCCGTTGCAAATGGTAAGAGTTCCTTCTTTTTTACAGCAGCATAGTATTAAACCCTCTAGAATTTCCACACTTGCATTGCTTGGAACATAAGACAAAGTGCATATCAGCTCCTGAGCCTGATCACATGTCTAGCCTTGTCCCTATTTCTAGTCTAGCTTAAATCTTGTACTACTGTTGGTGCCATTCCAAGACCAAATTTTGGCTCCGGCCCATTCTCTGCTTTGACTGCACTTGGCCTAGTTTCTTTCCTTAGCCTAAGCCAAGATTTTAGGAGCTCAAAGTGGCAAATGGTTGAAGGTAGGGAAAATCCTTTTCCACAGTTCTCCATCCATCCAATGTTCCACTTACAACCCCCCTTCATGTCTCCATTTTAGTGTTTCTTGATGAAAAAAAGCCATCAATTTTAGCTTTAAAAATGTGATCTGTTTTAATCTACTAGCATATAACCAACTATCTACCAAACGTTTTTTATCTATAATATTCACTGTTTGCATCACACTTTCATATCAACAGAACAATATCAACATTATTGGTAAGGACTTAGTGATTTCCAAACAGAACTTATTTCAATTCTGAGAGACTTAATAAGGGTGATGAAAATGTGACTGCTTACTTTTAAACTCCCAGAAAGATATTAATACCAACCATTACAGAACAGTCTTCATACAATTACTTTTCTTTTTTTTAAATCTTCACCTGAGGATATATTTTTCCATTTATTTTTAGAGATAGTAGAAGGGAGGGAGGGAGGGAGGGAGGAGGAGGAGGAGGAGAAGGAGAGAGAGATATCTAGAGAGACACATCAATTGGTTGCCTCCTGCACCTGGCCCTGGTCAGACCTTGTGGGATGGAATATGCAACTGAGGCACAGGCCCTTGATCACGAATATAACTGTTGAAACTTCTGTGGGCAGACACACTACCCACTGGAAAAAACCAACCAGGGTCATACAATGTTGTTTTTGTTTTTGTTTTTAATTTTTAAAGAGTGCAGGCAGAAGAGGGACTTGCAGAGGAGCAGCTCTTTTCCCTCTTTGTGGCCTTTACTTTTCTTCGCTGAACATAGTTCATAGGAACTTTTGGATACAGACACTCACCCATGGCTGAGGTGCAGGAGAAGGAGCAGCAGCTGTGTGAGTGGCCCACCCCCCTGTCTGAGGAGCAGTAACCACATGATCAGCCCACCCCAATCCAAGGAGAAGCACTTGTGCGAGCAGCCCACCCCAAGTTCAAAGAGCAGCAGCTGCACAAGCAGCACACCCTGGTCCAAGGAGCAGCACGTCCCTGCCTAAGCAGCAGCAGCCACATGAGCAGCCTTCCCTGTCTGAGGAGCAGGAGCCCTATGCAGCCAGCCCCATACTAGGAGAAGCAACCCTGTGAAAAGTCCGCCTCCATCTGAGGAGCAGCAGCCACATGAGCAGCCTGCCCCCTTCAGAGAAGCAGCAGCCTTGTGAGCAGCCCACCTCCATCCGAGGAGCACCAGCTGCGTGAGTAGCCTCCACCCCCACAGCCAGAGGAGCAACCGCTGCTGCAAACAGCACCCACCAGAGGAGCTGCTGCCAACTGAGGAGCAGCCACTGCCATGACTGCCCGAGGAGCAACTGACACCAGAGGAGCCACTGCAACCCAAGGAGCAGCCCCTGGACAACTCAACATCTAGATCCTGAAGAGAGAACAAAAATGAAGAGACAAAGAAACCCCCAAAGGGGAAAAAGGAGATATATGTAATACCCTTTGTAATAATTTAAGCAATAAAACTAAAAAGAAAGAAAGAAAGAAAGAAAGAAAGAAAGAAAGAAAGAAAGAAAGAAAGAAAAGAAACCCCCAAAGGAAAGAAAAGGAGAAATCACTAGCAAAGCAGCTAAGTGAAATAGAGGCATGCAATATGTCAGGAAAAGAATTCAGAATAAGCGTCATACAGTTCATAAACTGGATGGATGAAAAAACAACTTATGTAAGAATCAAGAACTAATAAAGAGTAATATAGTGCAATAAAAAAACACCGTGGAAAGTTTCAACAGTGGACTAGGAGAAGCGGAGGACTGAATTAGCAAATTAGAAGACAGGGAAGAAAAAGACACCCAAACTGAACTGCAATTGGAGAAAAAACTTAAAAGGCAGGAGGAGAGCCTAAGGGAGCTTTGGGACAACATGAAACAAAGCAACATACGAATAATAGGGGTGCCAGAACAACAGGAAGAAGAACAAGGGTTAGAAAACTTATTTGAAGAAATAATGTCAGAAAACTTACCTGATGTGGGGAAGAAAAAAGATACATAAGTACAGATAGTCCCAACCAAGATAAACCCAAAAAGACCCACACCAAGACACATCATAATTATGATGGCAAATCTTCAGGACAAAGAGAGAATCGTAAAGGCTGCAAGAGAGATTGAAAGTTAACTACAAGGGATCTCCATTAGATTATCAAATGATTTCTTAACAGAAACACATCAGGCCAAAAAAGAATGGAAGGAAATTTACAAAGTGATGCAAAGCAAGGGACTGAATTCAAGAATACTCTATCTAGCAAAACAAGCATTCAAAATTGAAGGGGGAAATAAGGAGCTTCACAGACAAAAAAAGGCGAAGGGAGTTTATCACTACCAAGCCAGCAATGCAAGAAATGCTAAAGGGAGTGCTTCTCCTTGGATTGGGGCGGGCTGAAGATAAGAAGGAACATTGGCACAAAAAATAAAAATGGCTACAAATAAGCACCTATCAATAATAACTTTAAAAGTAAACAGACTAAATGCTCCAATCAAAAGACATCAAGTGGCTGAATGGATAAAAATACACACATATATATAGCATAAGAGCCACACCTCAGAATAAGGGACTCACACAGACTGAAAGTGAAGGGATGGAAAATATCTACCAGGAAAATGGAAATTAAAAAAAGCTGGGATAGCAATACTTATATCTGACAAGATAGACCTCAAAGTGAAGGCCATAACAAGAGATAAGGAAGGCCACTTCATAATACTAAAAGGATCAATACAACAAGAGGGTATAACCCTGATAAACATATATGCACCCAATTCAGGAGCACCCAAATACAAAAAAAAAAAAAAAAACAAAAAAACAACAACTCCTGGAAGATATCAAGGGAGAGATCAACAACAATACAATCATACTAGGGGACTTTAATAGACCACTGACATCACTGGATAAATTCTCTAGAAAAAAATTAGCAAAGAAACAGAAATCCTAAATGACTCACTAGATCAGATGGACTTAATTGACATCTTCAGAACATATAACACCAAAGACACGGAATATATATTCTTCTCAAGTGCACATGGGACATTTTCAAAAATACAGCATATATTGGGCCACAAACAAAGTCTCTCAAAATTAAAGATGATTGAAATTATAACAAGCATCTTCTCAGACAACAATGGCATAATATTAGAAATAAACTACAATAAAAACAATCAAAAAATTCAAACACTTGGAAGCTGAATAGCATGCTATTAAGCAATGATTGGATTACGAAAAAGATCAAAGAAGAAATTAAAAACATCCTGGAAACTAATGACAATGAAAACACATCAATCCAAAACCTGTGGGAAACAATGAAAGCAGTCCTGAGAGGGAAGTTTATAGCTCTACAGGCCTACCTCAAAAAACAAGAAAAAATGGTAGTAAATTATTTAACTCTACAACTTAAAGAATTAGAAAGAAAGCAACAAGGAAAAGGCAGAGTGAGCAGAAGGAAGGAGATAATAAAGATCAGTACAGAAATAAATGACATAGAAACAAAAAGAAAACAAATAAAAACAAAACAAAACAAAACAAAATACAAAATCTCAATCAAACCAAAAGCTGGTTCTTTGAAAGGATAAACACAATTGATGAACCTCTAGCCAGGCTCACGAAGAAGCAAAGTGAGAGGACCCAAATAAACAAAATCAGAAATGAAAGAGGCAAAATAACAGTAGATCCCACAGAAATACAAAGGATTGTTATAAAATACTATGAACAACTCTACTCCAACAGACTTGACAACCTGGAGGGAATGGACATATTCGAGGAAAAATACAACTTCCAGTACTCAATCAGAAAGACACTAAAAATCTCAATAGCCTAATAACTATGGAATAAATTAAAGCAGTCATCAAAAAGCTTCCAGCAAACAAAAGCCCAGGGCCAGATAGCTTCACAGGGGAGTTTTACCAAGCATTCAAGGAAACGAAATCTTATCCTCCTCAGACTGTTGCAAAAAATTAAAGAGGAAGGAACACTTCCAAGGTCATTCTATGAAGCCAGAATTACCCTAATACAAAAACCTGATAAAGACAACACAATGAAAGAGAATTACAGGCCAATATCCCTCATGAACATAGATACCAAAATCCTCAACAAAATTCAAGCAAATCGGATCCAGCATTACATCAGAAATATCATACACCATGAACAAGTAGGAATTATCTGGGGGATGCAAGGATGGTACAATATCCACAAATCAATAAACATGACATATCACATAAACAAACTGAGAGATAAAAATCACATAATCATATCAATTGATGTAGAAAAAGCATTTGACTAAATCTAGCATCCTTTCTTGATAAGAACTCTTAGCAAGGTTGGAATAGAAGGATCATACCTCAACATAATAAAAGCCATATATGACATACCCACAGTCACCATCACACTCAATGGGCAAAAATTAAAACCATTTTCCCTAGGAACAGGAAAAAGACAGGGATGCCCACTCTCACCACTCTTGTTCGACATAGTACTGGAAGTACTAGTCATTGCAATCAGACAAGAAGAAGAAATAAAAGGCATCCAAATTGGAAAAGAATAAGTAAAACTGTCCTTATTTGCAGATGACATGATACTGTACATAGAAAACCCTAAAGACTCCATCAAAACATTATTCAACTTAATAAGTAAATTCAGCAATGTAGGAGGATATAAAATTAATGCCAAGAAATCTATGGCATTTCTATACACCAATAGTGAACTTACAGAAAGAGAGACTACAAAAGCAATCCCATTTACCATCGCACCAAAAAAATTAAAATACCTAGGAATAATCTTAACTAAGATGGTGAAAGACCTATACTCGGAAAACTACAGGACGTTGAAAAAAAGAGATAGAGGAAGACATAAACAGATGGAAGAACATACAGTGTTAATGGATTGGTAGAGTCAACATCATTAAAATGTCCATACTACCTGAAGCAATCTATAGATTCAATGCACTGCTCCATTAAATACCAGTGGCATATTTCACAGGCTTAGCACGAACTCTCCAAAAATTCATCTGGAATAAAAAAAGGTCCTGAATAACTGCAGCAATCCTGAGAAAGAAGAACAAAGTAGGTGGATTCTCAATACCAGATATCAAGCTGTATTACAAAGCCACTGTTCTCAAAACTGTCTGGTACTGGCACAAGAACAGACATATAGATCAATCGAATAGAATAGAGAACCCAGAAATCTACCCAAGCCACTATACTCAATTAATATTTGACAAAGGAGGCAAGAACATACAATGGAGTCAAGATAGTCTCTTCAATAAATGGTGTTGGGAAAATTGGACAGATACATGCAAAAAAAATGAACTAGATCACCAACTTACACCATACACAAAAATAAACTCAAAATGGATATAGGACTTAAACATTAGATGGGAAACCATAAAAATACTAGAGGAATCCACAGGGAACAAAATCTCAGATCTATGCCAAAGAAATTTCTTCACTGTCACAGCTTCTAGGGCAATGGAAACTAAAGAGAAAATAAACCAATAGGACTACATCAAAATAAAAAGCTTCTGCACAGAAAAAGAAACCATCAACAAAACAACAAGAAAGCCCACTGCATGGGAGAACATATTTGCCAATGTTATCACCGATAAGGGTTTAATCTCCAACATTTACAGGGAACTCATACAACTTAACAAAAGGAAGATAACCCAATCAAAAATTGGGAAACGGACCTAAGTAGATACTTTTTGAAAGAAGACATAAGGAATGGGAGAGGCATTTGAAAACATGCTCAATGTCACTAATCATCCGAGTGACGCAAATCAAAATGACAGTGCGGTACCACCACACACCTGTCAGAATGGCTATCATCAACAAATCAACAAACGAGAAGTGCTGGAGAGGATGTGGAGAAAAAGGAACACTTGTGCACTGCTGGTGGGAATGCAGACTGGTGCAGCCACTGTGGAGAACAGTATGGAGTTTCCTAAAAACACTAAAAATGGAAATCCCATTTGACCCAGTGATCCCACTTCTAGGAATGTATCCCAAGAAATTAGAAACACTAATCAGAAAGGATATATGCACCCCTAGATTCATAGCAGCACAACTTACCATAGCTAAGATTTGGAAACAGCCTAATGTTAATTCCTTTAACATCCTTAAATAACGTTATAACTATTGTTTTGAACTCTGTATCCATTAGTTTGCTTGCTTCCATTTTTTTCATCTGTGACATGTTTCTTTGTCTTCACATTTGGGCTGTTTCCCTGTTTTTGTTTCTATGTATTAGGTAGAGTTGCTATTCATTCTGGAATTGGTAGAGTGACCTTGTGTAGTAGGTGTCCTATAGGGCCCAGTGGTTCAGTTTTTCCAGTCATCTGAGCTGGACACTGTATATGCATGCCTGTGTGGGCTTTAAGCACAGTCTTGTTGTAGTTGCGCCTTGATTGATGTTGGCATCACTAGGAGGAAATGAACCCCAGGCCAATTGGCTATAAGGACCAACTGCAACAACACCAGAAGAGCTGCTGTGCAGGAGTCATCTCTATAGAGCAGGACTTGCTTCAGTGGGGCTTCGGTGCTCACTGAGTCTTCCCCTGGAGTGTGTCACTGGTGGATGCATAAAGTTGTAATCTGGTGTAGCCCTAAGCTATCCATTGGGTGCACTGGCTGTGGGGCCTCTCAAGAGGCTCATGGTCAGCCACTGCCTGGGGCCACCTGGCAGGAACTACAGAGAGATTTGTAGATGGCTGCTATTACTATTGGGCTTGGAAGTGCCCAGGTGAGGTCCAGCTGTGAAGCAAGGCAAGCTGGTACTTGCAGGGTCTTTGGCCTTTTATTGATAGGTTTGGGGTATGCTTCCTCCAGCTGCTGCTTGTTTAAGAAATTTTAGCAAAGTCTGAAGACTGAACCAGCACAGGCCATTCATATAAAAAAGCAGCTGTAAACAACTTGGGTGGGGCTGCAAATTGGATGGGGAAGGGTCTCAGGAGTCACCAGGGCGGTTTTTACCAGTGTGGGCCATGCTGATGGAAACTCAGATATGGCTTCAGTCAGCTCTTAGATGGGGGAGGTCTCAGCACAGGAACAATGACCCCTGCAAGCACCCATGTCTGAGAGAAAGCCCCACCCTCCATGTCCCTGTCCCGATGCCAGACAGTCCAGTTCCTCCCTGTATGTCCAAAGCCACCCTCCAGCACTGGAGTTAAGAGGAAGAAAGACCATGTACATTCATTCATGGACCTTTTAAGAGGAACACCTGGAACTCCAGTAGCCTCCGTGTTACTCAGCCACAATACCCGCTGATTTTTTCACATCTAGAAGTTATGGGGACTTCACTTCCCAGCTCTGGAACCCTGGGCTGGGGTCTGTTGTGGGGCTGGGACCCCATGCTTCCTCATGGAAAGCCTTGGAAATATCCTTCCCAATTAAAAAACACTGCACGTGGGTGCCAGCCCAGCCCATTCTGTGCCTCCACTCCTCCTATCAGTCTCAATGTGCTTTCTTCTTTACTACTCTAGTTGAAGGACTTCCATTCATCCAGATTTCAGGCAGTTATAAGTGATAGTTGTTTTGTAATTTAGTTGTAATTTTGATGTGGTTGTGGGAGGCAGTGAGTACAGGTGTTTACCTACACCACCATCTTGGTTCCTCTCTTAATTTTTTAAAAATATTTTTATTGATTTCAGAGAGGAAGGGAGAGGGGGAGAGAGATATAAACATCAATTATGAGAGAGACTCATTGATAGGCTATCTCCTACATACTCCCTACAGGGGGTGGAGCCCACAACCAGGGCATGTGCCACGAACTGGAATCGAATCATGACCTCCTGGTTCATGGGTCTATGCTCAACCACTGTGCCACTCCAACTTGGCTATACAATGGTTTTGATTAATAACAGGAGCGGAAGTTTCCACTCCTCACTGTGGCAACAGTTAAGCTTTCTGATTTCTGTACTAGTACATCTTAGATCTGATTCTAAGTCATAATTAAATAAATGTGTTTATATAACTGTGCATTTGCATATCATTTTGTATGGAGTTATTTTCACTCATATCACATAGCACATTAATACTTTTTAACACAATTACTAGAATGAAAATTTGAGTAAAATAAAACAATTGAAATATTTTCCAACAGGTTTCTGGCCCTGGGGGTGATGAGACATTAAGTTTTCAGATAATTGACCCTAACAAAGTTCTTTTAGTTTCTTCTAAAGTTTTTCTTTAAAATTAAATTAGTTTCTTTCCAATTATTAAATTTCTTCATTATTTTCATGATGAAAACAAGCAGTAAAGCCCTGGCCAGGTTTCTAAATTGATTGGAGTGTCATCCTGTACAACAAAAGATTATGGGTTTAATTCCCAATCTGGGCACATTACGGGTTCAATCCCCGGTCAGGGTATGTATGGGAGGCAACCGATGGGTGTGTTTCTCTCACATTGATGTTTCTCTCTCTCTCTCCCCCCCCCTTCTTCTCACACTAAAATCCATAAACATCTTTGGGTGAGGATTTTTTTTAAAAAAAGCAGTAGACAGATTCTTAGAATAATGTTACTGGCTGCAAATGGATATGCATTTATCCTTAGAGTAAATTAAAATGCTAAGACATGAAATAAAGAATTTCATTAAGGTATTCTAGAACAATATATACTGATCTCCTTCCCACAAATTTGTTATCATTTCATTTTAGTAATTTTATAAATGGGCACATCACACAATGGATACCAATATGGTGGTCTAAGAAGGCAATAGTATAGCGGCAATGCTCTGGCAAGGAGCCAGTACATGCCAATCACACTTTCTCTCTTTGGTTGTTAAACCAACATTACCACAGGAAGGAAATTGGTTTCAGAATCTTCCTAAGGAAGATGGAAACATAAGTAAATATGGTACTCATATCCTTCCACAACCACAACAAAAACACAATTAATCTGTAGAACAACCATCATTCAGAACCATTTGAAATCTGGCTGAATGTAAGTACTACAACTAGGGAATTAAAGATGAAACCACATGGAGACTAATAGGAGGGGCAGAGATGTGGAAAGAGCTAGTCCCACACTCAAGTGTGGTGGGTAATAGTCAGGAGTGATAAATCAGTTGCAGAGCTCCCCCCTGAGGAGTGAGAGGTCCCAGCCCCACACCAGACCTCTTAGCCCAGTGGCCCAGTGCTGGGAAGAGAAGTCCCCATAACTTCTGGCTTTAAAAAATCAGTAGGGATTGAGGCTGACTAAGACGGAGGATGCTGGAGTCCCAGGCAGTTCCTCTTAAAAGGTACACATACTGACTTACTCAAACTCACTCCCTATGAGTTCCAGCACTGGTGCAGCAGCTCAAAAGGCACCAGGGACAAACAGGGATGAACTTAATTGTCTGGCATCAGAGAAGAAGCTGTGAAGAGGCAGCTTTATCCCACACAGAAGTGCTAGCAGAGGCTATTGTTCCATTTCTGAAAGCTTCTGCCACAGAGCTGACACAGGATGCCATATCTGACTCTCCATCAACCTGTTTATCACTGTTCAAGCCCCACCTAGTGATTCCCTGAGACCCAGGCCCACCCAACTGCCCAGCCCACCCAAGATGTTTCCAGTGGATTTTCTATACAAATGACCTGGCTTGTTTCATGCTTCAGACTTTTCTAAAATTTCTGAAACAATTAGAATTTGGCCTCCACATGCCTCATACCTCTCACTAACTGGTCTCAGGTCCAGCACTAGCAGCAGCTGGCTTTGGTGAAGAGCTTGGCCTCCCCTGGGCATCTACAAGCCCAGCACAGTAGCAACCATCTGAAGGTTGCTTTGTAACTCATGCCAGGTGTCCCTGGCCAGGAGAAAGGCGAAAGCTGACCTTGGACTGCCCCTCAGTGAGGCCCCAGAGCCAGTGCACTCAGTGGACAGCTTCAGGCCACATTGAAGCACCACACAAGCAACTCAACAAGTGTCATACTCAAGGGTCGTATTTCAGCAGGCACCAGAGCTCCACTGAAGTAAGTCCTGCTCCATCAAGTGGGCCCCTCTCTGCACATCTGAAATTCCACAGTGGTCAAAGCTAGTCCTTGCAGCCAATTGGCCTGGAGATCAATCTCTTCCATTGATGTGATGTGCCAACAACCATCAAAGCTCAACTGCAACAAGAGGTATACAGAGCTTAAATGGGTGGTGCACCTGGAGTGACCAGCTCAGGTGAATGAGGAGACTGTGCCACCAGACCATACAGGACACATACTACATAAGGCCACGTTTCAAATTACAGGAAATGCAGCAACTCTACTTAATACATAGAAACCAACACAGGGAGGCTGCCATTATGAGGAGACAGAAACATGACCCAAATGAAAGAATAGAACAAAACTCCAGAAAAAGAACTAAACAAATGGAAACAAGCAGGGGAAGAATAGATGAACTTAGAGAGAACTTCAACAACATTGAAAGAGATCATGGAAAATATAAAAAAGAACTAGTCAGAAATGAAGGCTACATGAACTGAAATGAAGAATAATTTCTAGAAAATCAACAGAGTAGATGTAATTGAGAATCAGATCAGTGATTCTGAATATAAGAAAGAAAAAAAACCCAATCAGAGCAGCAACAAGAAAAAAGAATATAAAAAAATAAGGGTATTGTAAGGAGCCTCTGGGACTACTTCAACTGTACCAGCTTTTGCATCATGGGGCGGCCAGAAGGGGAAAAGAGAGAGCAAGGATTTGAAAACCTATGTAAAAAATAATGAAGAAAATTTCCCTAACCTGGTGAAGGAAGTAGACATATAAGTCCAGGAAGCACACAAAGTCCAAAACAAGATGAATCAAAAGTGGCCCACCAAGACACATCAAAATTAAAATGCAAAAGATTAAAGACAAAGATAGAATCTTAAAAGCAGCAGGGGAAAAGCAGTTAGTAGCCTACAAGGGAGCTCCCATAAGACTGTTAGCTGATTTCTCAACAGAAACTTTGCAGGCCAGATGGGAGTGGCAAGAAATATTCAAAGTGATGAAAAACAAAGGTCCTACAACCAAGAATACGCTACCCAGGAAAGCTATCATTTAGAATTGAAGGTCAGATAAAGAGTTTCCCAGACAAGAAAAAGCTAAAGCCACTCATCCCCACCAAACTAGTATTACATGAAATGTTAAAGGGTCTTCTTTAAGAAGAAGAAAAATAAGGAAGAATGAGAAGAAGAAGAAGAAGAAGAAGAAGGAGAAGAAGAAGAAGAAGAAGAAGAAGAAGAAGGTAAATCATCAAAATTATGAACAATAAAATGGCAATAAATATATATCTATCATTAAATGAATCTAAAAAACAAAATAAATTAACAAGCAGAACAGAAACAGACTCATAGACACAGAGAACATTTTGGTGGTTGTCAGATGAGAGTGGGGTTGGAAGGATGGGTGAAAAAGATGAAGGAATTAAGAAATACAAATTGGCCCTAGCTGGTTTGGCCTGCCGACTAAACAGTCCTGGGTTAGATTCTGGTCAAGGAGACTTGCCCAGGATCCCCAGTAAGAGGTGTGCAGGAGGCAGCCTTTCAGTGATTCCTCTCATCACTGATGTTTCTATCTCTCTCTCCCTCTCCCTTCCTCTCTGAAATCAATAAAAAATATTTTTTAAAAAAAGAAGTACAAATTTGTAAAACATAATAGTCAGGGGGATTTACTAGTAAAGTACAGCATAGAGAATAGTGTCAATAATATTCTAATACATGTGGTGTCAAATGGGTATGAAATTTATTAGGATGACCACTTAGTAAGTTATACAGTGTCTAATCACTGAGGTGAAGCCTGAAAAATAATATAGTATTGTATATAACTATAATTTAAAAATTAAAAATGACATTTTTAAAAAGAACCTTACTAAGAATGAATTGTGGGTGAATTCGCATTTCAACCTTCCAAAAACTCAATTAGACCACTAAGTTACTTTGCTTATTAATCTTACAAAAAACAATTATTTTAAGTTAATAATGTTAAATACTGAAGGGTAAACAAAAGACTAATATTAGCATTTACTATGTCCAAACCACCTACTTAATCTTTACAACAACCACACTTCAAGGTAGGAATGTCATTCCCATTCTCAAATAAGGAAACTGTATCTCAAAAAGATGAAGCAGGCAGAAGGAAGATGACTGCTGACGGGAAGGCAGACTGCAAGATAGTGTGAGAGGGAGAGAACGAAAAGAGAACGTGTGGACTTATGGACAGTGTATATTTGTGGGTGAGGGACAGCTATACTCCAAGGGACTGTTGGGGACTGCCGGACAGGGCTCCCCTGACCAGGGCAGCCTCCACTGCTGCTGAAATCTCTCCCGGAGCGACCAGCTCTGCTATGGAGACCGCACCATCTTGAAGGGGAGAGTGGATGTTATCAGAACCCTATCCATCCTGGGAATCTACAACAACAACACCCAGGGAACAGCTGCAAACCCAGGAACACCGGATCTCTAGCAGCGTGAACACACAGACTTGGATGAGCTCTTCACCTTCTCAAGAAAAGGTCAGATTTCGCCTAGGGAAAGGTGGGGTCTGTGATCCAGGCAGGAAATGAAAACGTGTGAATGGGATCTAGAGGTTCGGGGAAGTCTGCGCCCCACAAAACCTACGGTTGTTGGGGCTAGCGTGATCCTTGAATGGGCTGCTGGCAGAGGGGAACTCTAAAAATCAACCCATAGCGGGACTGGGCGCAAAAAAGGACCCTGAAATTTTACCAGTAAATCTGCTGCTTAGTGCCAGGGGAAAAAGGCACGTGCGCAGTCTCAGAGGGTAAAAGTCGCGAGTTCACGCACTTACTCTGGCTCTTTTTTTCACTTTAAATCCTTACTTTGGATTACTAAGCCCAATACATAGGATCACCCAATTGGGGACACTCTGGGAGACTGGAGGAGAGAGTTGTTTCTGAGGAACCTGGGGAGTGACTATTGGAGAACCAGCTCTGGGGCAGTCCATTCTCCCAAACCAGTATTAAGTGGGACAGGGAAAACAAAAGCTAAATACTGGCTGGAGAGGACTTATAGCCCCGGAGGTCAATCCAGAAACACTGCCACCCAGGGGATGAATCACAAATTGACCCTGGTGTAAACACAAATAAAGGAATCTAAGAAAGAAAGAAATACTGCCTGCATGAAAATCAGGACTGTGGCTTACAATACAGAGGAGCAGTGGAACGCAGGGAATCTCAATACTGTCCTGACTACCTACAGGAAACAGGCGTGACAAAAGAGGAAGTGAAGGACTTTCACTACTGCACATTTTTATTTTTTCATCTTTTACATAAGAAACTGTTTTTTTCTTTTTTCCTAACTTCATTTTACCTTTTTAATTATTATATTTTTATTTTAATCAGTATTATTACTACTACTATTTTACCATTTTTAAAGCATCATATTATTTTATTTTTATTATATTTTGGAATTAGTGTTCTACATTCTATTTTCATTTTTCCTTTAGCATCATTTTACTCTATCTCAACTTTACCTTTATGCCAACACTCTCTTCCTGACTTTTTCCATTTTGTTGTTCTGTTTCTCTTACCCTATTCCTGCTTTAGATTTTACCTATTCCTTCTTTTTACTCCCTGTTAAAAATATTATCCTACTTATATATCTAATTTCCAATCCCCTGCTCTAAGTCCATACATAACTATCTCTTCTCATTCTTCACTATCCAATTTTTTTTCTCTCTTCCCTTTTTTAATTTTTATTTTTTTTCTGTTTTTGTTATTGTGTTCTGGTTTTCTTTTGTTTTGTTTTTGTCACAGGTTATTGTGCTTTATTTTATTTTGTTTTGTTTGCTTTCACTCTGTCCTATTGTTGCTTGATTGATAGTTGATTAGATTGTTGTTTTTGTGTGCTTTTTGGTAAGATTGTTTCCCTTTTATGTTGTTTTTGTTTCTGCTTAATTTTTGCTTCTGTTTTTCCTCTCCTCGCTAGCTATTACTTATTCTTTGTAGTTTGCATTCATCTCTGGGTGTTTGTTGTTTGCATTTTTTTGGATTAGTGGTTGTTCTATTGGAGTATTCTCCCCATATAAACAGTTCCCCCCTTCTTTTTTACTCTCTTTCTTTACTCTTTTTCCTTTTCTCAATATCATTTTTGCACTCCTTTTTTCCCCTCATCCCCTAATTCTCTTTTCTCTGGTGGTCACCTTTATTTGGGGTTATTAGTATCTTGAATACATTTGTGTCCAGTGCCTTGTGTGTTGTGCCTTGTTGTGTTGTATTTTGTGCCTTTAAATCAACGCAGAAGAGAGAGAGAGAGCTACAAAACCAGACACCCAGACAAGAGAGATCATGGGGAGACAAAGAACAGCCTGCATATGAAAGAAAAGGAGCCATCACCAGAAAAGAAAGTAAATGAAATAGAGGCAAGCAATATGTCAGAGAAAGAATTCAGAGAAATGTTCATAAGATCACTGAAATAATGGAAGACAAATTCAACAGTATGTGTAAAAACCAAGAGGAAATGAGGAAGAACCTAGAAGAAATGATAAATGACATTGCTGCTGTAAGGAACTCAATACAAAGCATCAACAATAGACTAGAAGAAGGAGTGGACCACATCAGTGAACTGGAAGACAAGGTAGAAAAAAATACCCAAACAGAGCAGCATCTAGAAAAAAACTTAAATAAAGGGAGGAGAGCCTAAGGGACCTTTGGGACAACACAGAACAAAACATCTGCATAATAGAGGTGCCAGAAGGAGAGGAAACTGAGCAAAGACTAGAAAACCTGTTTGATGAAATAACGACAGAAAACTTCCCTAAAATAGGGAAGAAAAAACTCACACAAATCCAAGAAGCTCACAGAATCCCAAACAAAATGAATCACAAAAGACCGACACCAAGGCACATTATAATTAAATTGGCAAACATCAATGACAAAGTAAGAATCTTAAAAGTGGCCAGAGAGAGACAGAAACTTACCTACAAAGGATCCCCCATCAGACGGGCGACTGATTTCTCAACAGAAACACATCAGGCCAGAAGGGAATGGAATCAAATATACAAAATCATGCAAAGGAAGGGTCGGATTCCAAGAATACTGTACTCAGCAAAACTATCAATCAAAATTGAGGGTGAAATCAGGAGCTTCACAGACAAAAAAGGACTAAGAGAGTTTATTACCACTAAACCAGCAATGCAAGAAATGCTAAAGGGTCTGCTGTAAAAAGAAAAAAATAGGAAGCGAAGAGGGAACACAGGCATAAAGATTACAAATGGCAACAAACAGGTACCTATCGATAATAACTTTAAATGTAAATGGATTAAATGTCCCAATCAAAAGACATAAAATAGCTGAGTAGATAGGAAAGCATGACCCACATATCTGCTGTCTACAAGGAACCTACCTCAGAATAAAGAACTCACACAGACCGATGGTGAAGGGATGGAAAAAGGTCTTTCAGGTGAATGGAAATGAAAAAAAAGCTGGGGTAGCAATACTTATATCTGACAAATTAGATCTCAAAGTGAAGGACATAACAAAAGATAAGGAAGGCCACTACAGAATAATAAATGGAGCAATACAACAAGAAGAAATAACTCTGGTAAACATATGTGCACCCAATACAGGAGCACCCAAATACATAAAAACACTTCTGGAGGATATCAAGAGAAAGATTGACAACAATACAGTCATAGTAGGGGACTTTAATATCCCACTATCACCATTGGACAAATTCTCTAAACAAAGCTCAGCAAAGAAACATCAATCCAAAATGACTCACTAGATCAGATGGAATTAGTTGACATATTCAGGACATTTCACCCCAAAGCAACAGAATATACATTCTTCTCAAGTGCACATGGGACATTGTCAAAGATAGACCACATATTAGGGGACAGGCAAAGTCTCTTCAAATTCAAGAGGATAGAAATCATATCAAGCATCTTCTCAGATCACAATGGCATAAAACTAGAAATCAACTACAATAAAAACAATAAAAAACATCAAACACCTGGAGGCTAAATAGCATGCTATTAAACATTGACTGATCAAAGAAGAAATAAAAAGCATATGGCAACAAACGACAATGAAACTACAACAATCCAAAATCTATGAGACACAGTGAAAGCAGTCTTGAGAGGGAAGTTCATAGCTCTAAAAGCCTACCACAAAAAAAGAAACAATGGTAATAAATTACCTAACCCTACAACTCAAAGAGTTAGAAAGTGAGCAACAGAAAAGCCCAGCATAAGCAGAATGAAGGAAATAATAAAGAGCAGAGCAGAGATAAATGACATAGAGACCAAAAAAACAACACAAAAGATCAACAAAACCAAGAGCTGGTTCTTTGAAAGGATAAACAAGATTGATGAACCTCTAGCCAGGATCACCAGAAGCAAAGAGAGAGGACCCAAATAAAGAAAATCAGAAATCAAAGAGGTGAAATAACAACCAATCCCACAGAAATATAAACAAATATGAAAAAACTATGAACAACTCTATTCCAACAAAAAGACAACCTAGACAAAATGGACATATTCTAAGAAAAAGACAAGCTCCCAAAACTCAACCAAGAAGAATCAAAAACCCTGAATATCCGGAAAACTACCGAAGAAATTGAAACAGCGATAAAAACTCTTCCAGCAAACGATAGCCCTGGTCTGGGCGGCTTTACAGGGGAGTTCTACCAAGCATTCAAAGAAGAAATAAAATCTATCCTACTCAGACTATTGGAAAAATTCAAGAGGAAGGCACTCCTCCAAGCTCTTTCTATGAAGCCAGCATTACCCTAATTCCAAAACCAGATAAAGACACTACAAAAAAGAGAACTATAGGCCAATATCCTTGATGAACATAGATGCTAAAATCCTCAACAAAATTCTAGCAAATCGGATTCAGCAATACATTAGAAAGATCATATGCTATGACCAAGTGGGATTTATTCCAGGAATGCAAGGCTGGTACAATATCCACAAATCAATAAATGTGATACATCACATAAACAAACTGAGGGTCAAATCACATAATCATATCAATTGATGTTGAAAAGCATTTGACAAAGTCCAGCACCCTTTCTTGATAAAAACTCTCAGTAAACTGGGAATAGAGGAATAATACATCAACATAATAAAAGCCATATATGACAAACCTACAGCCAACATAATACTCAATGGGCAAAACTAAAACCATTTCCCCTCAGAACAGGAACAAGACAAGGATGCCCACTTTCACCGCTCCTTTTTGACATAGTCCTAGAAGTACTAGCCATAGCGATCAGACAAGAAGAAATAAAAGGCATCCAAATTGGAAAAGAAGAAGTAAAACTGTCCTTATTTGCAGATGACATGACACTATACATAGAAAACCCCAAAGGTTCCATCAAAAAACTGCTAGACCTAATAAATGAATTGGGCAATGTAGCAGGATACAAAATTAACACCCAGAAATCTATGGACTTTTTATACACCAATAATGAACTTACAGAAAGAGTAATGAAAAAAACAAAACAAAACAAAACAAAAAAAACCAATCCCATTTACCATTTCACCAAAAAAACTAAGATACCTAGGAATAAACTTAACCAAGGACGTAAAAGAACTGTACTCAGAAAATGACAGGACATTGAAAAAAGAGATAGAGGAAGATGTAAACAAATGGAAGAACAGCCCATGTTCATGGATTGGTAGAATCAACATCATCAAAATGTCCATACTACCTAAAGCAATCTATAGATTCAATGCAATACCTATTAAAATACCAACAGCATATTTCAAAGATCTAGAACAAACTCTATAGAAATTCATCTGGAATAAGAAAAGCCGCCAAATAGCCACAACTGTCCTGAAAAAGAAGAACAAAGTTGGAGGGATCACAATACCAGGCATCAAACTATATTACCAAGCCACAGTTCTCAAAACTTCCTGGTACTGGCACAAGAACAGACATATAGACCAATTGAACAGAATAGAGTATCCAGCAATTGACCCAAACCACTATGCTCAATTAATATTTGACAAAGGAGGCAAGAACATACAATGGAGTCCAGACAGTCTCTTCAATAAATGGTGTTGGGAAATTTGGTCAGACACATGCAAAAAAATGAAACTAGACCACCAACTTACACCATACACAGAAATAAACTCAAAATGGATAAATGACTTAAACGTAAGACGGGAAACCATAAGAATATTATAGGAATCCACAGGTAGCAAAATCTCAGATATATGCCGAAGGAATTTCTTCACTGACATAGCTCCTAGGGCAATGGAAACTAAAGGGAAAATAAAGAAATGGGACTAAATCAAAATAAAAAGCTTCTGCACAGCACAAGAAATCATCCACAAAACAACAAGAAATCCCACTGCATGGGAGAACATATTTGCCAATGATATCTCTGATAAAGGTTTAATCTCCAACATTTATAGGGAACTCATACAACTTAACAAAAGGAAGATAAACAACCCAATCAAAAAATGGGCAACGGACCTAAACGGACACTTTTTGAAAGAGGACATACATAAGGCTGAGAGACATATGAAAACATGCTCAAAATCACTAATCATCCAAGAGATGCAAATCAAAACGACAATGAGTTACCATCTCACACTTGTTAGAATGGCTATCATCAACAAATCAACAAATGACAAATGCTGGTGAGGATGCGGAGAAAAAAGTACCCTCATTCACTGCTGGTGGGAATGCAAACTGGTGCTTCCACTGTGGAGAACAGTATGGAGTTTCCTCAAAAAACTAAAAATGGAACTTCCATTTGACCCAGTGATCCCACTTCTGGGACTATATCCGAAGAAATCAGAAACACTAATCAGAAAGGATATATGCATTCCTATGTTCATAGCTGCAGAATTTACAATAGCTAAGACTTGGAATCAGCCTAAGTGCCCATCAGCAGGTGAATGGATTAAAAAAACTTTGGAACAATTACACAATGGAATACTATGCAGCTGTAAGAAGGAAGGAACTCCTACCATTTGCAACAGCATGGATGGAGCTGGAGAGCATTATGCTAAGTGAAATAAGCCACTCAGAGAAAGATATATATCACATGCTCTCACTCATTAGTGGATTATAATGAACAACATAAACCAATGAACAAAAACAGATGTAGAGACAGAGAAGCATCGATCAGATGCTCAAAACTCAGAGGGAAGGCAGGGGAGGTTGGGGTGAGGGGGAAAGATCAACCAAGGGACTTGTATACATGTATATAAGCATAAGTGCTGGATGTGGACAACAGAGGGTGAGGGTGAGGGCAGGATTGGGGGATGAGGGGACATTGGGGGGATAAGGACACATTTGTAATATCTTAATCAATAATGGGAAAAAATAAAAATAAAAAATGGTAAAAGTTTGTTTTTTATTTTTATTTTTTGGTATTTTTTCCCCCTGTGTTTTTTTTTTGATTTTTTTTAATTATTAGTTAAGGTATTACAAATGTGTCCTCATCCCCCCCATTAACCCCCAACCTCCCCCCCCCACACAAACTCATGCTCCCATCCCCCCGTTGTCCATGTCCATTGGTTTGGCTTATATACATGTATACAAGTCCTTCGGTTGATCTCATCCCCTTGCCCCCGCCCTCCCCTACTTTCCTTCTGGGGATTGATAGCCTAATCGCTGTTTCTCAGTCTTTGGGTCTGTCCCTTTTCATCAGTCTATGTTGTTCTCTATAATCCACAAATGAGTGAGATCATGTGGTATTTATCTTTCTCTGACTGGCTTATTTCACTTAGCATAATGCTCTCCAGTTCCATCCATGCTGTTGCAAAAGGCAAGAGTTCCTTTTTTGTTTTTTACCACAGCATAGTATTCCATTGTGTATATGTACCACAGTTTTCTAATCCACTCATCTGCTGATGGGCACTTAGGCTGTTTCCAAATCTTAGCTATGGTGAATTGTGCTGCTATGAACATAGGGGTGCATATATCCTTTCTAATTGGTGTTTCTGGTTTCTTGGGATATATTCCTAGTAGTGGGATCACTGGGTCAAATGGGAGTTCCATTTTTAGTCTTCTGAGGTAGCTCCATACTGTTCTCCACAGTGGCTGCACCAGTCTGCATTCCCACCAGCAGTGCAAAAGGGTTCCTTTTTCTCTACATCCTCCCAAACACTTGTTGTTTGTTGATTTGTTGATGAGAGCCATTCTGACAGGTGTGAGATGATATCGCATTGTAGTTTTGATTTGCATCTCACGTATAATTAGTGACTTTGAGCATGTTTTCATGTGTCCCTTGGTTTTCTGAATGTCATCTTTCGAAAAGTGTCTATTTAGGTCCGTTGCCCATTTTTTGACTGGATTGTTTATCTTTCTTTTGTTAAGTTTCATGAGTTCCCTGTAAATGTTGGAGGTTAAACCCTTATCGGTGATAACATTAGCAACTAGGTTCTCCCATGCAGTGGGCTTTCTTGTTGTTTTGTTGATGGTTTCCTTTGCTGTGCAAAAGCTTTTTATTTTGATGTAGTCCCATTTGTTTATTTTCTCTTTAGTTTCCATTGCCATAGGAGCAGTATCAGTGAAGAAATTCCTTCAGCATATGTCTGAGATTTAACTGCCTGTGGATTCCTCTAGTATTTTTATAGTTTCCTGTCTTATGTTTAAGTCCTTTATCCATTTTGAGTTTATTTTTGTGTATGGTGTAACTTGATGGTCTAGTTTCATTTTTTTGCATGTATCTGTCCAATTTTCCCAGCACCATTTCTTGAAGAGACTGTCTTGACTCCATTGTATGCTCTTGCCTCCTTTGTCAAATATTAATTGGGCATAGTGGTTTGGGCCGTATTCCGGGTTCTCTATTCTATTCGATTGATCTATATGTCTGTTCTTGTGCCAGTACCAAGCTGTTTTATGAACAGTGGCTTTGTAATACAGCTTGGTATCTGGTATTGGGATCCCACCTACTTTGTTTTTCTTTCTCAGGATTGCTGCAGCTATTTGAGGTCTTTTTTTTTTTTATTCCAGATGAATTTTTGGAGAGTTATTTCTAGATCTGTAAAATATGCCATTGGTATTTTAATGGGGATTGCATTGAATTTATAGATTGCTTTGGGTAGTATGAACATTTTGATGATGTTGATTCTACCAATCCATGAACACTGTGTGTTCTTCCATCTGTTTATGTCTTCCTCTATCTCTTTTTTCAGTCTCCTGTAGTTTTTCGCATATAAGTCTTTTATCTCCTTAGTTAAGTTTATTCCTAGGTATCTTAATTTTTTTGGTATGATGGTAAATGGGATTGCTTTTTTAGTTTCTAGTTCTGTAAGTTCACTATTGGTGTAAAGAAATGCCATAGATTTCTTGGCATTAATTTCGTATCCTGCTACATTGCCGAGTTCGTTTATTAAGTCTAATAATTTTTGATGGAGTCTTTAGGGTTTTCTATGTACAGTATCATGTCATCTGCAAAAAAGGACAGTATTACTTCTTTTCCAATTTGGATGCCATTTATATCTTCTTCTTACCTGATTGCAATGGCTAGTACTTCCAGTACTATGTCGAACAGGAGTGGTGAGAGTGGGCACCTCTGTCTTGTTCCTGTTCTTAGGGGAAATGGTTTTAGTTTTTGACCATTCAGTTTCATGTTGGCTGTGGGTTTGTCATATATGGCTCTTATTATGTTGAGGTATGGTTCTTCTATTCCTACGTTGCTGAGATTTTTTTTTATCAAGAAAGGGTGTTGGATTTTTCAAATACTTTTTCTGCATCAATTGAGATGACTATGTTATTTTTATCTCTCAATTTGTTCATGTGATGTATCACGTTTATTGATTTTCAGATATTGTACCATCCTTGCATCCCTGGGATAAATCCTACTTGGTCATGTTTTATGATCTTTCCGATGTATTGCTGGATCCGATTTGCTAGAATTTCATTGAGGAGTTTGGCATCTATGTTCATGAGGGATATTGGCCTGTAATTCTCTTTCATTGTGTTGTCTTTATCTGATTTTCATATTAGGGTGATGCTGGCTCCATAGAATGATCTTGGAAGTGTTCCTTCCTCTTGAATTTTTTGGAAGAGTTGGAGGTGGATAGGTTTTAGTTCTTCCTCGAATGTTTGGTAAACCTCCCCTGTGAAGCCGTCTGGCCCTGGGCTCTTGTTTGCTGGGAGGTTTTTTGATGACTGCTTCAATTTCTTCCAT
This sequence comes from Myotis daubentonii, assembly GCF_963259705.1. Lineage (NCBI taxonomy): Eukaryota > Metazoa > Chordata > Mammalia > Chiroptera > Vespertilionidae > Myotis > Myotis daubentonii. The sequence goes on along the minus strand of NC_081861.1, from coordinate 92,729,141 downwards.
AGTTGTTGTCCAATTGAGATTTTTAGAATCTTCCTGATTGAATTTTGGAAGGTTGTATTTTTCTAGTAATATGTCCATTTCCTCCAGATTGTCAAATTTGTTGGAGTAGAGTTGTTCATAGTATTTTTTAACAATCCTTTGAATTCCTGTGGGGTCTGTTGTTATTTTGCCTCTTTCATTTCTGATTTTGTTTATTTGGGTTCTCTTTCTTTGCTTCTTGGTGAGCCTGGCTAGAGGTTCATCAATCTTGTTTATCCTTTCAAAGAACCAGCTCTTGGTTTTGTTGATCTTTTGTATTGTTTTTTTTTTTGGTCTCTATGTCATTTATTTCTGCTCTGATCTTTATTATCTCCTTCCTTCTGCTCACTCTGGCCTTTTCTTGTTGCTCTCTTTCTAATTCTTTGAGTTGTAGAATTAGATGATTTAGTATCATTTTTTCTTATTTTTTGAGGTAGGCCTGTAGAGCTATAAACTTCCCTCTCAGGACTGCTTTCATTGTGTCCCATAGATTGTTGTGCTTTTTATTGCCATTAGTTTCCAGGGTGTTTTTAATTTCTTCTTTGATCTCATTTGTAACCCAATCATTATTTAGTAGCATGCTATTCAGCCTCCAAGTGTTTGAGTTTTTTGGATTGTTTTTATTGTAGTTTTTTCCTAATATTTTGCCATTGTGATCTGAGAAGATGCTTGGTATAATTTCAATCTTCTTGATTTTGGGGAGACTTTGCTTGTGACCCAATATGTGCTCTATTTTTGAAAATGTCCCATGTGCACTTGAGAAGAACGTATGTTCTGTGGCTTTGGGGTGAAATGTTCTGAAGATGTCATTAAGTCCATCTGATCTAGTGAGTCATTTAGGATTGCTGTTTCTTTGCTGATTTTTTTGTCTAAAGGATTTATCCAGTGATGTCAGTCGTGTGTTTAAGTCCCCTACTATAATTGTATTGTTGTCTATCTCTCCCTTGATATCTTCCAGGAGGTTTTTTGTTTATATATTTGGGTGCTCCTGCATTGGGTGCATATATGTTTATCAGGGTTATACCCTCTTGTTGTATTGAACCCTTTAGTATTATGAAGTGGCCTTCCTTATCTCTTGTTATGCCTTCACTTTGAGGTCTATTTTGTCAGATATAAGTATTGCTACCCCAGCTTTTTTCTCATTTCCAGTTGCCTGAAAGATATTTTTCCATCCCTTCACTTTCAGCCTGTGTGAGTCCCTTGTTCTGAGGTGGGTCTCTTGTAGACAGCATATATATGGGTCATGTCTTTTTATCCATTCATTCACTCGATGTCTTTTGATTGGAGCATTTAGTCCGTTTACGTTTAAAGTTATTATTGAAAGGTACTTGTTTGTAGTCATTTCTATTTTTGTGCCTGTTTTCTTTCTTACCTTTTTATTTCTTCTTTTTACAGCATTCCCTTTAGCATTTATTGCATTGCTGGATTGGTAGTGATAAACTCTGTTAGCCTTTTTTTCTTTGGCTGCAAAGCTCCTGGTTTCCCCTTCAATTTTGATTGATAGTCTTGCTGGTGAGAGTATTCTTGGATTCAGTCCTTTGCTTTGCAACACTTTGTATACCCCCTTCTAGCTTGATGTGTTTCTGTTGAGAAATAATTTGATAATTTGATGGGGGATCCTTTGTAGGTAACTCTGTCTCTCTCTTGCAGCCTTTAAGAGTCTCTCTTTGTTGTGAACATTCACCATTGTTATTATGACATGTATCGGTGTGAGTCTTTTGGGTTTACTCTTGCTTGGGACTTTCTGTACTTGTGTAACTTTTTTCTTCCCCATATCTGGGAAGTTTTCTGTCCTTAATACTTCAAATTGATTTTCTAATCTTTGCTGCTCTTCTTGTCCTCTGGCAGCCCTGCTATGCGTATGTTACTTCATTTCATGTTGTCCCAAAGCTCCTTTAGGCTCTCTTCCTTCCTTTTACTTTTTTTCTCCAGTTACTGTTCAGATTGAGCTTGTTTCTCCACCTCATCTTCTAACTCACTAATTCAGTTCTCTGCTTCTTCTAGTCTACTGTTGAAACCTTCCAAGGTGTTTTTGATTGTAGCTATATCACTTTTCATTTCTTCCTGATTCTTGCATAGGTTGTTGATTTTGTCATCCATCCGGTGAATGAATTGTACAACCATTATTCTGAAGTCTTTTTCTGTCATGTTGCCTGCTTCAATTTCCTTTCTTGGTGACTCCTCATTTTCTTTCCCCTGGGGATTGTGTTGTCTTCCCATTTTGACTATCACCAGAAGGTTCAAACATCAATTTAAGTGGGCCTGGGCTGTGTGCAGTGGAAGCTTCGCACCACCTTAGTGTCACTGAAGAGCTCCAACACCAAGATGTGTGGCTGCCGTGGGTTGGTGGGAACTAGCTCGCTCAGAGTCAGTGTTACCAGTGTTCAGTGTGACCTCATGTGTGCACCTAGAATCAGGAACCCCACATGCACCACACTGAAACAGAGACAGCCCTGACGTGTGTTGAAAATCAGAGCTCCCTAGCATGTGCCAGGAATCAGAGTTCCCTAAGTATCCAGTATCTCAGACTTGCTTTGAGAATCAGGGTCCCTGTGTTCGCATGCACCAATAATTGGAGTCACTGGCTCTTAGTGTGAATGCACTGGGAATCAGGGATCCCAGGAGCACGTGATAAGAAACAGAGTCAAGTCACTGGTGCTTACTGCTACCTCCTGCCTGGAGAGAATCAGGGTCCTGGCCAACTTGGGGGACTTCAGTGAGCGTTTGCCCAGAATCGAAGTCAGGTGGCACTGCTGTCCTGAATGGACTTTAGGTTTGGTCGTCCGATTGCCTTGCGGGAAATAGATTCCCAGTGTCCGCACACTCTCAGGCTCAAGTTCCTGCAGTGGCGATGTGGGGTACAGATTTCCAGTGTCACCGCACTCTCAGGCTCAAGTTCCTGTAGTGGCTTTGTGCGCCCTGCGAGGGGCAGCCTATCAGTCACTATGGCGCTGCCCACTAGCTTGCAGGGAGGGGGATGGGCTCTGTTACTCACAGAAATCTGCGGCCAGGATGTCTGGATTCTTGGTGTCTGTGGGTCTCTAGTTGTGGTCGCAGGTCTCTGTCCCCAGTGGCTGCAGGGTCCTTGTTTGTGTCTGAGACCAGACTGGGTGGTGCTGAGGCCAGGATCCTAGTCTCAAGCAGCTCTGTTTCTCAAGATGGCCTGGTCTCTGTGCCTGCGCTGGCCGACCAGGAGTGTCCGCGCTGGGAACGGGGCTCCGCTGTCTAAGACTGCCTGGTTTGTCAGCCCCTTGGAATACCTGCAGAATCTAACTGTCCCTAGCTCATACAGACACACACTACACACGTCCACACACTCCTCTATCGCTCCCTCGCTCTCTCACACTGTCTCCATCCCTACCTTCCTGCTGGTCGCCATCTTCAGTCCTGTATCAAATTTTTTTTATTTTGGTATAGTGTACCAGCTTTGCATCCTTGGAATAAATCCCAGTTGGTCATCATGTATGATCTTTTTAATGTATTTCTGGATCTGATTTGCTAAAAAATTTTTGAGGATTTTTGCATCTATTTTCATCAGGGATATTGGCCTATAATTCTCTTTCTTTGTAGTGTCTTTATCTAGTTTTGGTATTAGAGTAATACTGGCCTCAGAGAATGAGCTTAGAAGTGTTCCTTCCTCTTGAATTTTTTGGAATATTTTGAGCAGTGTAGGTGTTAGTTCTTCTTTGTATGTGTGGTAAAACTCCCCTATGAAGCTGAACAGACCAGGGCTTTTGTTTGCCGAAATTTTTTTGTTTTTATTTAAGTTACTGGTTCAACTTCATCAGTACTTATCAGCCTATTCTGGTTTTCTGATTAAATTTTGGAAGATTGTATTTTTCTATGTATACGTCCATTTCATGAAAGTTGTCCAGTTTGTTGGACTAAAGTTGTTCATAGTATTTTGCAACTATCCTTAGTATCTCTGTGGGGTCAGTTGTTATTTCACATCTTTCATTTCTGATTTTGTTTAGTCGGGTCCTCTTTTGTGTTTCTTGATGAATCTGGATAGGGCTTCATCAATCTTGCTTATCCTTTCAAAGAACCAGCTCTTGGTATTACTGATCTTTTTTATTGTATTTTTTTGTTTCTATTTCATTTTGATTTTTTTATCTTAAATATATTTTTATTGATTTCAGAGAGGAAGAAAGGGGGAGAGAGATAGAAACATCAATGATGATAGAGAATCATTGATTGGCTGTCTTCTGCACAACCCCTACTGGATACTGAGCCTGCAACCCAGCATGTGTCCTTGACTGGAATCAAAACCAGGACCCTTCAGGTGGATGCTCTATCCACTGAGCCATAGGTCATCTATGACATTTATTTCTGATCTTATCTTTATTATTTTTTTCCTTCTACTTAGTCAGGGCTTTTCTTGTTGCTGTCCTTCTAATTCTTTATGTTGTAGGGTTAGATAAGTTATTACAGGTTTTTCTTGTTCTTTTAAGGTAGGTCTGTAGTGCTATGAACTTCCCTTTTTGGATTGCTTTCACTGTGCCCTATAGATTTTGGATTGTTCTGTTTTCATTATCATTTGTTTCCACAATGTTTTTTTTTTTTTTATCTCGTGTTTGATATTCTTTGTAACTCAATCATTGTATAATAGCATGCCATTTAACCTCCATGTGTTTGATTGTTTTTTATCATTTTTATTGTAGTTGATTTCTAATTTTATGCCATTGTGATTTGAGAAGATGTTTGACATGATTTTAATCTTCTTGAATTTGTGGAGCCTAAGTCTATGTACTAACGTGTGGTCTTTGAAAATGTCCCACGTGCACTTGAGAAAAATATATATATTCCATAGGTTTGGGGTGAAATATCCTGAAGATGGTAATTAGTCCCATCTGATCTAGTGAGTCATTTAGGTTTGCTGTTTCCTCGTTGATTATTATTATTATTTTTAAAAAATATATTTTATTGATTTTTTTACAGAGAGGAAGGAAGAGGAATAGAGAGTTAAAAACATCGATGAGAGAGAAACACCGATCAGCTGCCTCCTGCACTCCTCCTACTGGGGATGTGCCTGCAACCAAGGTACATGCCCTTGACTGGAATCAAACCTGGGACCTTTCAGCCCACAGGCCGATGCTCTATCCACTGAACCAAACCAGTCAGGGCATCGTTGATTATTTTTTGTCTAGAAGATATATCCAATGATGTCAGTGGGGTATTAAATCCCCTACTATGATTGTATGGCTGTCAATTTCTCCCTTGATATCTTCCAGAAGTGTTTTTTTATGTATTTGGATGCTCTTGTATTGGGTGCATATATATTTACCAGAGTTATATCCTCTTGTTGTATCGATCCCTTTGGTATTATGTAGTGGCCTTCATTATCTCTTGTTATGGCCTTCACTTTGAGGTTTATTTTGTCAGATATAAGTATTGTAATAATTGCTACTCCAGCTTTTTTTTTTTTCATTTCCTTTTTTCTGAAGAATTTTTTTTCCCATCCCTTCACTTTCAGTCTGTGTGTATCAATTGTTTTGAGGTAGGTCTCTTGTAGACACCAAATATATGGATCATGTGTTCTTATCAATTCAGCTACCCTGTAGTCTTTTGCTTTAGAGCATCTAATCCATTTATTTTTAAGGTTATTATTAACTAGAGGCCTGGTGCACAAAAATTTGTGCACTGGGGGGGAGGGGGGTCCCTCAGCCTGACCTGTGCCCTCTCGCAGTCTGGGACCCCTCGGGAGATAACGACCTGCTGGCTTAGGCCTGCTCCCAGGTGGCAGAGGGCAGGCCCAATCCCTAGGTACAGCCCCTGGTTGGGCTCAGAGCAGGGCCGATTGGGGAGTTGGGGTGCCGCCCCCTGTCATGCACAGAGCAGGGTGGATTGGGAGGTTGCAATGCCACCCTCAGTCACACTCAGGGTAGGGCCGATTGGGGGGTTGGGGCACCGCCCCCTGTCAGACTCAAGGCAGGGTCGATGGGGAGGTTGCGGTGCCACCCCCTGTCACTCAAAGAGCATGGGCAATCAGGGGGTTGGGGCACTGCCCCCTGTCACGCACAGAGCAGGGCCCATCAGGGGTGTTGGGGCTCCTTACCCTGTCACGCGCAGAGCAGGGTCGATCAGGGGTTTGGGGAGCACCCCCTGTCACGCACAGAGCAGGGCCCATCAGGGGGTTTGGGGAGCTCCCCCCTGTCACGCACAGAGCAGGGCCCATCAGGGGGGTTGGGGCTCCTTACCCTGTCACGCGCAGAGCAGGGTCGATCAGGGGTTTGGGGAGCTCCCCCCTGTCACGCACAGAGCAGGGCCCATCAGGGGCGTTGGGGAGCTCCCCCCTGTCACGCACAGAGCAGGGCCCATCAGGGGGTTGAGGAGCTCCCCCCTGTCACACACAGAGCATGGCGGATCAGGGGGTTGGGGTGCCACCCTCTATCACTCACAGAGCAGGGCCGATCAGAGGGTTGGGGCGCTGCCACTGTCACACGCAGGGCAGGGCCGATGGGGAGGTTATGGCTCTACCTCATCACACACAGAGCAGGGCCCGTGGGTGGGGGGGTTGGGGCGCCGCCCTCTATCACCCACAGAGCAGGGCGGATCAGGGGGTTGGGGTGCCACCACTGTCACACTCAGGGCAGGGCCGATGGGGAGGTTATGGCTCTACCCCATCACACATAGAGCAGGGCCCGTGGGGATGGGGGGTTGGGGCGCTGCACCCTGTCACACACAGAGCCCCAGGGCGATCAGGGGGTTGGGGAGCTCCCCCATATCAGGCACAGAGCAGGGCTGATCAGGAGGTTGGGGCACCTTCCCCTGTCATGAACAGAGCAGGGCAGATAGGGAGGTTGTGGCCCTGCCCCTTGTCACACACAGAGCTGCAGGGCGATAAGGGGGTTTGGGCGCTGCCCCCTGTCATGCTGATCCCAGTGCTGAGAGTCCTCTCAGCTCTGCTGATCCTGGTGCTGGGAGGCAAATTACCCTTTTACTATATAGTATAGAGGCCTGGTGTATGAGTGGGGCTGGCTGGTTTGCCCTGAAGGGTGTCCTGGATCAGGGTGGGGGTCCCCACTGGGGTGCCTGGCCAGTCTGGGTGAGGGGCTGAGGGCTGAAGCTCCCAACTGCTCCTTTTTTTCTTTTATTCTGGGCCAGCTCTAGCTCTGGCTCCAGCTCAGAGGCCTCTGCTGCTAAAAGCAGGTATCTGGTTTGTTTGGGTTCTATAGTCGAAACAATGTATAACTCCACCTCTGAGATCCCGGCTCGCTGAAAGCAGGTTTCTGGGGTTTTGTTTAGCTTCTATATTTGTTACAATGTTTCAAACTGAAGCTCAGAGGCCTGCAAGGCAGGCGGGGAATGTTGGTTTCCTCCGTTACTGAAGCAAGCAAGCCTCATGTTAGTTTCAAGCTGCCTGGCTGCTGGCCGCCATCTTGGCTGGCAGTTAATTTGCATATCGCCCTGATTAGCCAATGGGAAGGGTAACGGTCGTACGCTAATTACCATGTTTCTCTTTTATTAGATAGGATAGGTACTTGTTTATTGCCATTTTTATTCATTATGCCTGTGTCCTTTCTTCTCTTTTTATTTCTTCTTACAACAGTCCCTTTAGCATTTCTTGCAGTGCTGGTTTGGTGGAAATAAACTCTTTTAGCCTTCTTTTGTCTGCAAAGCTCCTAATTTCACCTTCAATTTTAAATGATAGCCATGCTGGATAGAGTAGTCTTGGATTCCTACCCTTGCTTTTCATCACTTTGTATACTTCATGCCACTCCCATATGTCCTGATTTGTTTCTGTTGAGAAATTAGCTGAGTTTAATGGGAGATCCCTTGTAGATAATTTTATGTCTCTCTCTTACAGAATTGAAGATTCTTTCTTTATCTTTCATGTTTGCCATTTTGATTATGATGTATCTTGATGTTAGTCTTTTTGAGTTCATTTTGTTTGGGACTCTCTGTGCTTCCTGAACTTGTGTGACTTTTTCTTCCCCAAGTCAGGGAACTTTTCTGTCATTATTTCTTAAAACAGGTTTTCTATTCCTTCCTCTGGTTCTTCTCCTTCTGGCACTCCTCTTACGTGGATGTTGCTTCATTTCATGTTGTTCCAAAGCTCCCTTAAACTCTCCTCCTGCTTGTTAATTTTTTTTCTAGTTGCTGTCCTGATTTGGTGTTTTTTTCTACTCTGTATTCTAACTCGCTGATTCGATCCTCACCGTCTTCTAGTCTACTATTTGAAACATTCCAGAGTGTTCTTTATTGTAGCTATGTCATTCTACATTTCCTCTTGATTCCTATCCATGTTGGTGTATTTTCTCACTCATCTCCTTATAATTCTCATTGAGTTGCTTGTAATTCTCATTCAGATGTTTGAGTCGCCTTATAACTATTACTTTGAATTCTTTACCTGACAAATTACGTGACTCCATTTCATTTATTTCATTTTCTGGCAATTCCTCCTTTTCTTTTCTTTGGGCATTGTTTCTTTGTTCTACATTTTTGCTGTCCCTTTTTATTTATTTCTATGTCTTAGATCAAACTGATATGCCATCCATATTTTTTGGATGTGGTCCTATGTAGTAGGTGTTTTGTGGGATCCAGTGATGCAGTCTCTCAGATCTGAGTTGGGTGGTCTAGGAAAATCTGCTACTTGAGTTATTTGGTTTCTCCTGATGTAGTTGGGTTTTGAATGTTTATTGCTCTGATCATGAATGGAGTCTCCTCACAAGTTGTCTGATTATGTGGCTCATCACTGACCTTATGCAAGCTTTTGTGGATGTTCCCAGGGCCCCTGTTCCCATGGTGAGGGTCGCCCGAGAGTTCTCACTGGCATGTGACTCACTGCATGATCCCAGAGCTGGCAGCAAGAGTGGCATGCGACTCTGCAGCTCACTTTGGGGTTCTAGAGCCAAGATCTTTTTATTTTAAAAGTCTTATTTTATTCCTCCTATTTCCAGCCTCATATTCCAGAGCCTATCTTGCTTCAATACTGGATGGTGTTCCTTTCTTAGCAGTAAATTTTTTTAACTGGATACAATTTTCTTTGCACTTTATCTTTTAATTTAACAACAAATTATTTGTGAACTGTACTTTCATTTAAAAAGAAAAGTTTATTCTGTTGCTCATTGGTTTCAACACAAATTTTCTTCCCAATGTACTATCAGTTTACATAATCATATTATTATTTGCCCTAGTCATATAATAGTTTTGATATTCCTGATTTACTTATTTTGAAATGGTGCAAAGCCAACCTTTCTTATAGCCAGCAATAACACATTTTTCAACAACCCACTCAACTCACAGATGTGGGTATAGTTTCGCTGACCAGTAAATTAAAGAATAGGCATTAGACTATTGAATGAGGAAACAAATTTAAATTTTTATATCATGTGATTATAAAGATCCTTACTGACCAACCAGAGTTGCTCAATGGTTAAGTGTCAATCTATGAACCAGGAAGTCATGGTTCCATTCCTAGTTAGGGCACATAGCCAGCTTGTGGGCTCGATCCCCAGATTGTGCGGGTGTGCAGTAGGCAGCCAATCAATGATTCCCTTTCATCATTGTTGTTTCTATATATCTCCCCCTCTCCCTTCCTCTCTCTAAAATCAATAAAAATATTTTTTTAAAAAGAATCTTATAGTTGTTGCTCATATGAGCTTATGAAAAACTGGCTTGTTAAATTGTATTAGTATAACAGAAATAAATCAAGAGAATATTAAGGAGAAAATACAAAATATTTTGTTTTTATCCCACTTTTACCAACAAACAGTAAAGTGGAACCATTTAAACTTTAAACAGATATGAAATAGCATGTTCTATAGCGTTTTATGTATTTGGGTGCTCCTGCATTGGGTGCATATATGTTTACCAGGGTTATATCTTCTTGTTGTATTGATCCCTTTAATATTATGAAGTGGCCTTTGTTATCTCTTGTTATGGCCTTCACTTTGAGGTCTATTTTGTCCGATATAAGTATTTCTACCCCAGCTTTCTTTTCATTTCCATTTGCCTGAAAGATATTTTTCCATCCCTTCACTTTCAGTCTGTGTGAGGCCCTTCTAATGAGGCATGTCTCTTGTCGACAGCAAATGTATGGGTCATGATTTTTTATCCATTCAGCCACTTGATGTCTTTTGGTTGGAGCATCTAGTCCGTTTACATTTAAAGTTATTATTGAAAGGTACTTGTTTGTAGCCATTTCTTTTTTTGTGTGGCTGCTTTCTTTCTGAACTTTTTATTTCTTCTTTTTACACCAGTCCCTTTAGCATTTCTTGCATTGCTGGCTTGGTGGTGATAAACTCTCTTAGCCTTTTTTTGTCTGTGAAGCTTCTTATTTCCCCTTCAATTTTGAAAGATAGCCTTGCTGGATTGAGTATTCTTGGATTCAGTCCTTTGATTTGCATCACTTTGTAAATTTCCGTCCATTCTTTTCTGGCCTGATGTGTTTCTGTTGAGAAATCATTTGATAATCTAATGGGAGATCCCTTGTATGTAACTTTCCGTCTCTCTCTTGCAGCCTTTAAGATTCTCTCTTTGTCCTGAACATTTTCCATGGTAATTATGATGTGTCTTGGTGTGGGTCTTTTCAGGTTCACCTTGTTTGGGACTCTCTGGGCTTGTGTGACTTTTTTCTTCCCCACCTCAGGGAAGTTTTCTGGTATTATTTCTTCGAATAGGTTTTCTAATCCTTGTTCCTCTTTCTGTTGTTCTGTCTATAGCTTTTTAAATAAACATTTTGGGAGAACTGAAAACTTCTGTCATTCTCATGTTTAACCAGTACTTTGCTGCAACAACACTAGGCTTTTTTTTTTAATGTGACAACTTTATTTATTTATTTATTTATTATTGTTGACAGTATTACATATGCCCCCCATTTCCCACATCTTTTCCCCCACTCCATCCAGCACCCACCCTACACCAGACCTTCACCACACTAATGTCTGTGTCCACAGGCTATGCATATATGCATATATGTTCTTTGGATAATTTCTTGCAGTCCCACCCATCCCTCTCCTCTGAGATCTGTCAGTTTGATCCATGCGTCCATGTCTCTGAACCTATTTTGCTTGTCAATTTGTTTTGTTCATTAGATTCCACATATAAGTGAGATCAAGTGATATTTGTCTTTCTCTGACTGGCTTATTTCACTTAGCATAATAATCGAGAGGCTCATCCATGCTATCTCAAAGACATCCTTATTTTTCACAGCTGCATAGTATTCCATTGTGAAAATGTAAGGCAGCATTTTTATCCACTCATCTACTAATGGGCACTTAGGCTGTTTCCAGTTCTTGTCTATTGTAAATAACATTGCTATAAACATAGGGGTTCATATATTATTTCTAATTGGTGTTTTGGGTTTCTTAAGATACATTCCCAAAAGTGGGATCACTAAACCAAACAGAAATTCCAGTTTTAATTTTTTGCAGAAACTCCATACTGTTTTCCATGGTGGCTGCACCAGTCTGCATTTCCACCAGCAGTCCACAAGGGTTTCCTTTTCTCCACATGCACTCCAGCACTTCCTGAGTGTTGATGTATTGATAGTAGCCATTCTGACAGTTGTGAGATGATACCTCTTTATCTTTTTAGTTTGAATCTCTCTGATGATTAGTGATGTTGAACATTTTGTCATATATCTATTGGCCATCTGTATGTCCACTTTGGAGAAGTGTCTATTTAGGTTCTTTGATCATTTTTAAATTGGATTGCTTATCTTCTTGGTGTTGAGTTTTATAAGTTCTTTATATATTTTAGAAATCAACCCCTGATCAAATGTATCTTTCGTGAATATGTTCTCCCATACAGTGGGTTCCCTTTTAATTTTGTTGATCCTTTCTTTTGCTGTGAAGAAGCTTTTTAGTTTGATGTAGTCTCATTTATTTTTCCTATGCTTCTTTTGCCCTAGGAGAAATACCAGCCAAAATGCTGCTGCATGAGCTGCCTGGGAATTTACTGCCTATGTTTTCCTCTAGGATGTTTATGTTTTCACTACTTACATTTAAGTCTTTTATCTATTTTGAGTTCAGTTGTGTATGGTGTAAGTTTATGGTCTAGTTTCATTTTTTTTTGCATGTATCTGTCGAATTTTCCCAACATCATTTATTTAAGAGACTGTCTTTACTCCTTTGTGTGCTCTTACCATTTTTGTCAAATATTAATTGGTCATAGTTGATTTCTGGGGTTTCTGTTCTGTTTCATTGATATATATGTCTGTTCTTGTTCTGGCCTGATGTGTTTCTGTTGAGAAATCATTTGATAATCTAATGGGAGATCCCTTGTATGTAACTTTCCGTCTCTCTCTTGCAGCCTTTAAGATTCTCTCTTTGTCCAATACCAGGCTATTTGATTACAATAGCTTTGTCATATAGTTTTATACTTGGTATTGCGATCCTTCTAGCTTTGTTCTTCTTTCTCAAGATTGCTGCAGCTATTGAGGGTCTTTTTTTTTAAGGGAACATTATTTAATTTTCAACACATCTATTAATCATAGGTCCTGAATGACTCTATCATTAATAGGTACACTCTAATAATAAATAGACACACAGATATAGAAACATATAACCCATACAAATATTTATTCAGGGTCTTTTTAATTTCCATATAACAGTTTTGTAATATTTGTTCTAGGTCTGTGAAATATGCCATGGTATTTTAATAGGGATTGCATTGAATCTATAGATTGCTTCATGTAGTATGGACATTTTAATGATGTTAATTCATCCAATCTATGACCACAGTTTATGATTACACTTGTTTGCATCTTCCTATGTTTCTTTTTTCAATGTCCTATAGTTTTCCAATATATACTTCACATACCATAAAATTCACCTCTTTTAAAATGTAGTTAGATATATTTTAGTATAGTCACAAGATTGAGCAACCATCACCATAATAAATTTTAGAATACAACATCATTTAAAAGAAATATCCTGTACTCATTAGCACTCACTCACTATTCTCCCTGAAATCCACCATCTCCTACCCTCTGGCAAACATTAATCTACTTTCTGTCTCTATAGATTTCCTATCCTGAACATTTCATATAAATGGGATTATATATGTGATATTTTGTGTCTGGCTTCTTTCACTTAGCATAATGTTTTCAAGGTCCATTCATTTTATAGAGTGAATCAGTAATTCATTCCTGTTTTTAAAAAATATATTTTTATTGCTTTCAGAGAGGAAGGGAGAGAGAGAGATAGAAACATCAGTGATGAGATCGAATCATTGATTGGCTGCCTCCTGCATGCCCCACACTGGGGATTGTGCCCACAACCCAAGCATGTGCCCTTGACCAGAATCGAACCCGGGACCCTTCAGTCCACAGGCTGACACTCTATCCACTGAGTCAAAACGGCCAGGGCCCTTTTGATTTCAGAATAAAAATCCATTGTATAGATATATCACATTTTGTTTACACATTCATCAGTTGATGGAAATTTGGACTGCTTCCACTTTGGGGATATTATGAATAATGCTGTTGTGAAAATTCATATGACAAAGTTAGAAATTAATAACCAAGAATACCTAACAGAATCATATATATTTGGAAATAAAATTACATGTTAATAAATAACCCTTAGTTAATAAGGAAAGATAAAGGAAATTAGAAAATGTTAAAATAGAATGATAATAAAACTATAAATATCAACATTTAGGAGCCATAACTGAAAATGTTATATAGGTATACAGGGCAAAATTTGTGGCATTAAATAAGTTGTTCAATAAAAAGGAATGGTTATAAAACAAAAAAATTTGAACATTCAACTCATAAATTAGAAAAGTACATAGACAAAGTATTAAAAAGGGAATAATAAGGATAAGAAAATAATTAAATAGAAAAAAAGAGAGAGATCAATATGGCAGCCAAGAGAACGGCAGGGAAAGAGAGAGTATGACAGAGTAAAGGAGTGAGTGGGGAATGTGTGGACATGTGTGGTGTGTGTGTGGGTGAGTGAAGGACAGTTAAATATCACAGGAGTCCCGGGGACTGGCAGATTGGTCTCTCTTAGACAGGAAGCCCCTGCTATTGCCACAGGCACTCCCCAGGCTGTGGCAGCTTTGGCACGGAGCCCACACCATCTAGTAGAGAGGAGCAATGGTGGCCAGGAGTGTAGCCACACCAATTCCCAGACTGACCTCGGACACCACACCTAGATCTGTGCAAAGAGCTGCTTGCCAGGCATAAGCTGCATGGAACTACCACCATGCCTCAGAAGTGAGTAGCATGGTACCATGCCATGGGCTCCTCGATATCTGTAGTGAGTGCACACCAGAGAGACCTCCCAAGCTGCTACTCCTTGTCAGAGCCCAGAACCAGGATACCAGGATCACATGCTTCAGGTCCCCATGGTCTGAGTGCAAGCCAGGGGTACCACTATCCACCCCCCTCCACATCTTGGTCCCATTACAGAGCCACAGCCCAGTGCTCCCTCCACTCCTGGCCAGAAAGACCCATTTTCCATTGCACATTCACCCCCAGCCCAGGACAGAACAGCTGGTGTGACTTGGCACACCCAGCCCCAGGACACAGGGACATGCTGCAAGTGCACTGCCAGAGGGACCTAGGGCACAATCTTGCCTTGGGTGCCAGGGCCACACAATGAATTGGATGCCAGAGGGTTCTGGGCCCTCACTGGAAGTCACTCATCAGAGGAACTGTACATGTGCCCCAGCTGGCCCAGAGTTTCTGAAGTGGAAAATTGAGGGACAGAGCTGTGAAAGAAGGGGAAATAATTCAGAGCAATGACACTAAAGGTGTGAAACTCAAGGCAGAACCAGCCTCCAGGCAAGTGAGTCCCAGGCCATTGGACCGCTAGGAACTTCAAACTCTTGGATTCCAAGCAGGGTGCCCAAAGCCAGAAAGAGATAGCAAAAATGGGGAAACAAAGAACATTCCCCAAAGGGGGGAAAAAGTGGAATTGCCAGAAAAGGAACTAAATGAAATGGAGACAAGAAATATGTTCGAGAAAGAATTCAGAGTAATGGTCATAAAGATACTAAACCATCTAGATGAGAAATTCACCAACATATCTAAATATCAAGAGGAAATGAAGAATGATATAACTGTAATAAAGAACACAATTTAAGGGTTTCACCAGTAGACTAGGAAAGCAGAGGACCAAATCAGCAAGTTAAAAGATGGGGTGGAAAACAACCAATCTGAACAGAAATTGGAAAAAAATTAGAAAGCAGGAGGAGAGTTTAAGGGAGCTTTGGGACTACATGAAATGAAGCAACATCCATATAATAGGGGTTACAGAAGGACAAGAAGAGGAACAAGGATTAGAAAACCTATTTGAAGAAATAACATCAGAAAAATTCCCTGACTTAGGGAAGAAAATGTCAGACAAGCACAAAGAGTTCCAAACAAGATGAACCCAAAAAGACCCACACCAACACACGTCATAATTACAATGGCAAACATAAACAAAGCAAGACTTTTAAGGGATGCAAGAGAGAGAAAGAACGTTATCTACAATGGATCTCCCGTTAGATTATCAAATAGAAGGCAAAGGAATGAAATATACAAAGTGATGCAATTCAAAGGATTGAATCCAAGAATACTCTATCCAGCAAGGGTAACATTTAAAATTGAAGGGGAAATCAGAACCTTCACAAACAAAAAGAAACTAAGGGAGTTCATTACCACCAAACCAGCAATGAAAGAAATGCTAAAGGGACTGTTGTGAAAAAGAAGAAATAGGAAGGGAAGGAACACAGGCATAAAGAATAAAAATGGCTATAAAAAAGTACTTAACAATAATAACCTTAAAGATAAATGGGTTACATACTCCAATCAACAGATATAGGGTGGCTGAATGGATAAGAAAACATGACCCATGCATATGCTGTCTATCAGAGACCCACCTCAGAACAAGGGACTCACACAGAATGAAAATGAAGGGATAGAAAAAAATTTTTTTCAGGTGAATGGAAATGAAAAAATACTGGGATAGCAATACTTATATCTGAAAAAATAGACCAAAAAGTGAAGGCCATAGCAAGAGATAATGAAGGCCACTACATAATAATAAAGGGATCAATACAAGAGGATAGAACTCTTGTAAACATATATGTACACAATACAGAGCACCCAGATACATAAAAAAAACCTTCTGGAAGATATCAAGGGAGAGATAGACAACAATACAATCATAGTAGGGGACTCTAATACACCACTGACATCACTGGATAAATCCTCTAGACAAAAAAATCAACAAAGAAACAGCAATCCTAAATGACTGACTAGATCAGATGGACTTAATTGACATCTTCAGAACATATCACCCCAAAGCCACGAAATATATATTCTTCTCAAGTGCACATGGGACATTTTCTAAAATTGAGCACATATTGGGCCACAAGCAAAGTCTCTCAAAATTCAAGAAGATTGAAATCATATCAAGCATCTTCTCAGACCACAATGGCATAATATTAGAAATAAACTACAATGAGAACAATAAAAAAATTCAAACACTTGGAAGCTGAATAGTATGCTATTAAACAATGATTGGATTACCAAAGAGATCAAAGAAGAAATTTTAAAAAAATCAAGAAAAGCTAGTAAGAAATTATCAAACCCTACAACATAATGAATTAGAAAGAGAGCAACAAGAATAGCCCAGGGTAAGCAGAAGGAAAAATATAATAAAGATCAGAGTGGAAATAAATGACATAGAGAACAAAAAATACAAAAGATCAATAAAACCAAGTGCTGGTTCTTTGAAAGGATAACCAAGATTGATGAACCTCTCACCAAGAAGCAAAGAGAGAGGACCCAAATAAACAAACTCACAAATAAAAGAGGTGAAGTAACAACCGACCCCACAGAATTACAACTGATTGTAAAAAAAAAAAAAAAAAATGCTATGAACAACTCTATTCTAACGAACAGGACAACCTGAATGAAATGGACATATTCCTAGAAAAATACAGTATTTCAAAAATCAATCAGGAAGAATTAAAAAATCTGAATAGGCCAATAACTACCAATGAAGTTGCAGCAGTAATAAAAAAACAAAAACAAAAACAAACATACAAAAACTTCCAGCAAACAAAAGCCCTGCTCCAGACGGCTTCACAGGAGAGTTTAACCAAACATCCAAAGGAGAATTAAACCTATCCTCCTCAGACTATTCCAAAAAATTGAAGAGGAAGGAACACTTCCACACTCTTTCTGTGAAGCCAGGATCACTGTAATCCCCAAACCAGATAAAGACACTACAAGGAATGAGAATTACAGGCCAATATCCCTGATGAACATAGATACTACAATCCTGAACAAAATTCTAGCAAATAAGGTCCACCATTACATTAGAAGGATCATACACAATGACCAAGTGGGATTTATTCTGGGGATGCAAGGCTGGTTGATATTCACAAATCAATAAATGTTATACATCACATAAACAAATTGAGAGACAAAAATCACATAATCATATCAATTGATGCCGAAAGAGAATTTGACAAAATCCAACACCATTTCTTGATATGTACTCTCAGCAAAGTGGGAATAGAGGGATCATATCTCAACATAATAAAAGCCTTACATGACAAACCTACAGCCAACATCATACTCAATGGGCAAAACTAAAACCATTTTCCCTAAGAACAGGAACAAGAAAGGGATGCCCACTTTTACCACTCCTGTTTGACATATTAGTAGAAGTGCTTGCTATTGCAATCATACAAAAAGAAGAAATAAAAGGCATCCGAATTATAAAAGAAAAGGTAAAAGTGTCATTATTAGCTAATGACAAGATATTATACATAGAAAAACCTAAAGACTCCATAAAAAACTATTTAATTTAATAAATGAATTTGGCAATGTAGCAGGATACAAAATTAACACCCAGAAATCTATGGCATTTTATACACCAATAATGAACTCACAGAAAGTGAAACTAAAAAAAAATCCCCTATACCATTGCAACAAAAAAAATTAAGATACCTAAATTTAACTAAGGAGGTAAAAGACCTGTACTTGGAAAACCACAGGATGTTGAAAAAAGAGACAGGAAGATATAAACAAGTGGAAGTACATACAGTGTACATGGATTAGTAGACTCAACATCATTAAAATATCCAAACTACCCAAAGAAATCTATACATTCAATGCAATCCTCATTAAAATACCAATGACATATTTCAAAGACCTAGAACAAATTCTACAAAAAGTTATATGGGGTAAAAAAAAAAACACCCAAATAGCTACAGCAATCCTGATTAAAATAAGAACAAAATTGGAGGGATCACAATACCAGATATCAAGTTGTGTTACAAAGCCACTGTTCTCCAAAAGCATGGTAGTGGTGCATGAGCAGACACATAGACCAATGGAACAGAACAGAGAACCCAGAAATCGACCCAACCATTATGCTCAATTAATATTTAACAAAGGAGGAAAGAGCATGCAATGGAGTCAAAACAGTCTCTTCAATAAATGGTGCTGGGAAAATTGGACAGACACTTGAAAAAATGAAACTAGACCACCCACTTTCCCCATACACAAAAATAAACTCAAAATGGATAAAAGATTTAAATATAAGACAGGAAACCATAAAAATCTTAGAAAAATGTAAAGGCAGCAAAATATCAGATATAGCTCATAGCAATATGTTTACTGACACATAACCTAGGACAATGGAAACAAAGGAGAAAGTAAACAAATGGAATTACATAAAAATAAAAAGCTTCTGCGCAGCAAAAGAAGTCATCAACAAAGCTACAAGAAAGCCCACTGCATGGGAGAGTTTATTTGCCAAAGTGGCATCTGACAAGTGTTTAATCTCCAAAATTTATAGGGGACTCATACATCTTAACAAAAGGAAGATAAACAATCCAATAAAAAAATGGGCAAAGGACCTAAATAGACACTTTTTGAAAGTGGACATACAGAAGGCCAAGAGACATATGAAAAAAAATTTTTTTCAATCTTTTTTTAATTTAATCTTTCCCCCCCTTTATTGATTAAGATATTACAAATGTGTCCTTATCCCCCCAATGTCCTCTCATCCCCCCAATCCTGCCCTCACCCTCGCCCCCTGCTGTCCACATCCATTGCTTATGCTTATATGCATGCATACAAGTCCTTTGGTTGATCTCTCCCCATCACCCTCACCCTCTCCTACCGTCCCTCTGAGTTTTGAGCATCTGATCGATGCTTCTCTGTCTTTACATCTGTTTTTGTTCAAAGAGATCAACCAAAGAACTTATATGCATGCATGTATGCATATAAGCCCAACCAATGAACACAGACATCAGGGGATGAGGTCATGAGTGGGTGGGTGCGGGGGCAATGGGGGGATAAAGACACATGTGTAATGCCTTAATCAATAAAAAAAAAATTTTTTTAAAGGTTGTTGGGAAATCCACTTTGGGAGAGCAAAAGTGGAAGCCGAATAGGCAGACATGTCCTGTGCCTTGTTCTGGAGCAGATAGAAAGAGCAGCTAAATAGGATAACATCCACCTAGAATTAGTGAATTAGACACAGCTGGTGAGACAATTCACAGCTGGAAAAGGCAGAGGACGCCTGAGAATGGTAGGATCAGGGGTGGAGGTAGACACCCAACCACCAGGCTGAGAGGGTCAGGAGAAAGCTGCACTGCACCATGTCCACATCACTTGGGGACAGGCATAACATCCAACTTTGGAAAGGAATTCCACAGGGCTGCTGGCAGCTGGGGAACCTATGTCTAAGTCCACAGCCGCGAGAGGTTGCACCCAGAAAGGTGGCCTGAAGAGCTATCTGAGCGGCGAGGTGCCAGTGGGGAGAGAAACTCACAGTTGTGTGGTTGTTTTGCCTCTGTTTTGTCTTTGCTTTTATTCGCTAAACCCATTTCATATGACCTTTCAATTACAAACACTCACAATGTTATGGGTTGGCTCAGCGAGATAGACCACCGACTCAGAATTTAAATTTAAGAGCCTTTATTAAGCTGGCCAGCTGACCACAGCGCCTATCTCCCCCTCTGGGAGCTTCGGAGCATGTGGCAGAGATCCTTTATAGCACAACAGTGTTACCTTAGAAGTTCATAGAAAGTTCATAAGCACAAAGGGGGGGTAAACAGAGTCACACCTGGCTGGAGCTATCATAACACATTGTTTTTCTAAGACAATCTGGCAATTTGTCTTTCATGGTTCCTAACCCTAATACAATCCTCTTCATATCCTGACACAATTCCTCTCCATACGTCAGTCCCCCCTTCCAGCACATTCAATTTCTCATGTCCCATTTCCTCCCCTTAGCACATTCTGTAACATTCTGTAACCCTTCCATGGCTCACTCCCACACTCTGTAACAACATGAGGCTGTAGTACAGGTAGAGCTGCAGATTTGTGGAGTCTGAGGATAGTTAGTGGAGTAGAGAAGGGCAGGGAGAGGTGACCAGGAATCCTGTGCTGAGACATTTCTGAACCTACAAACCTAAGCAGCCAATTTTTTTCTCAACAGCCAGCCCCTCCCAGCAGTCTCAAGAAGGCTAATACAGCCACGCCCAGCCTACACCTTAAGCTTTACAAAGGAAAAAAAAGACTCTGAATAGCCCCAAAGAGCTCTTAGGGACTGGGTTGAAGAAGGGCCATTCAGTTCCAGAAAGCAATACAGCAGCACGTCCACCTAAAGCCCTATCAGAAACAGATGCTCTGGGCGGCCGTATATGACATAATGGACCCGGTAGGCAGTGGTCAGATCAACAGTTGGCAGCTGGCAGACAGGCAAAGCAGCCAAATTGGTTTCTCCTGCTTACAGCCAAGGCCTGTGGAGATAGACATAAACAGAGGAGTGGTGGATCACTTAGAACTTCAACGTGGTGCTGACTACCTAACAGGAAACTGAAGAGTGGCAGACAGAACAGAAGAGTGGTGTCTTAAACCAGCCTCTATGGGGCATTAAAACTTTTTTTATTTAGAAAAATTTTCCTCACATTCTTTTGTTTTTAATTTTTTGTATTATTTTTTCTGCATTCTATTTTTATTTTTTATTGTTATTTTATCTTATTTTCCCACCCTTTTCTTCATCACTTCTCCCTTTTTCATACTGCTTTCTCTTCTCCTGTCCCTGTTTTAGTGTTTTTCCTTCCTTTCTTTATACCCCTTATTAAAAATTGATCTTCTGGGAGAAACCAAGATGGCGGCATAAGTAAACACCGGAGTTTGCTGCCTCAAACAACCACTTCAAAAATACCACTAAAAGACAGAACAGACATCATCCAGAACCACAGGAAGGCTGGCTGAGTGGCAATTCTACAACTAGAAGGAAAGAGAAAAGCATACCGAGACTCGGAGGAGGTGCAGTGTGGAAGTAAAATACTAAGGTGCAGAGGTGTATGCAGAGCGGGATGGTGGCTGAGGGTGCCGTTGTCGTTTTCAATCGGGAGGGAGTCTCAGGCTCTGAGCTCCACTTCCGGGCGACTCTCTAGGGACCCAGACTCATACGGGAGAAGCGGGACTGTCTGGCATCAGTCGGAACTCGAGGGCAGCTTTCTCTCTGAGGGGCTTGCAGCGATTACCGGGACACTGAGAAGCAGAGCCTCTGAGGGCAACACTGAGAGCAGCCATAACTGCTCTCTCCGCCCGCCCTGTTGATCCCTTGGGACCCGCCCCTCCCAAGCCCTGTAGGGAGGCTTTTGCTGGATAGCCTCAGGCAAAGGCTAGATTAGCACCTCTCTAGAGATCCAGGAGCCAGGAAACCCAGAGGTCAGAGTGGGACCATCCAGTTTACAGCTCCATGGAACCATAAAGGACACACTCAGGGGGAAGACTCAGTGAGCACCAAAGCCCCATTGAAGCAAGTCCTGCCCCAGAGGGGTGTCTCCAGCACAGAAGTTCTCCCACTGCAGACACAGCTGATTCTCACAGCCAATTGGCCTGGAGGTCAATTCCTCCCAGTGATAACTACAACAATGAAGGCTTAACTACAACAAGACTGTGCACAAAGCCCACAAGGGGGTGCACCAAGAGTGTCCTCCTCAGGTAATTGGGGAGGCTGAACCACTGGGCCCTAGAGGACACTCAGCACAGAAAACCACTTTATCAACACAGGGAAGCATAAAAAATGTGGAGACAAAGAAAAAGGACACAAATGACAGAAATGGAGGAAAGCAAACTACTGGATATAGAGTTCAATACCAGACTTTTAAGGTTTTTCAAGAATTTTCTAGAAACTACTGATAAAATTAATGAGATCTACAAGAAATCTAATGAGACCCTCGAGGTTGTGATAAAGGACCAACTAGAAATTAAGTATACACTGACTGAAATAAAGAATATTATACAGACTCCCAACAGCAGACTAGAGGATTGCAAGAATCAAGTCAATGATTTGAAATATGAAGAAGCAAAAAACACCCAACCAGAAAAGCAAAATGAAAAAAGAATCCAAAAATATGAAGATAGTGTAAGAAGCCTCTGGGACAGCTTCAAGTGTACCAACATCCGAATTATAGGGGTGCCAGAAGAAGAGAGAGAGCAAGATATTGAAAACCTATTTGAAGAAATAATGACAGAAAACTTCCCCTACCTGGTGAAAGAAATAGACTTACAAGTCCAGGAAGCGCAGAGAACCTCAAACAAAAGGAATCCAAAGAGGACCACACCAAGACACATCATAATTAAAATGCCAAGAGCTAAAGACAAAGAGAGAATCTTAAAAGCAGCAAGAGAAAGAAACTCAGTTACCTACAAGGGAGTACCCATACGGATGTCAGCTGATTTCTCAACAAAAACTTTGCAGGCCAGAAGGGAGTGGCAAGAAATATTCAGTGATGAATGTCAAGAACCTACAACCAAGATTACTTTATCCAGCAAAGCTATCATTCAGAATTGAAGGTCAGATAAAGAGCTTCACAGATAAGAGAAGCTAAAGGAGTTTATCACCACCAAACCAGTATTATATGAAATGCTGAAAGGTATCCTTTAAGAAGATGAAGAAGAAGAAAAAGGTAAAGATAAAAATTATGAACAACAAATACACATCTATCAACAAGTGAATCTAAGAATCAAGTGAATAAATCATCTGATGAACAGAATGAACTGGTGATTATAATAGAATCAGGGACATAGAAAGGGAATGGACTGACTATTCTTGGGGGGGGGGAGAAGGGGTGTGGGAGATGTGGGAAGAGACTGGACAAAAATCGTGCACCTATGGATGATGACAGTGGGTGGGGAGTGAGGGCGGAGGGTGAGGTGGGAACTGGGAGGAGGGGAGTTATGGGGGGAAAAAGAGGAACAAATGTAAGAATATGAACAATAAAGATTTAATTAAAAAAAACATATATTAGAATGAGGATGAACAAACAGAAAAGAACAAATCAGAGCACATTTCCCTAAACCCCATTAAAGCAGTCCCCCATTCCTGGGAATATGTCAGTACGATACAATGTCTTTCCTTCATTTATCTGATGGAAAATATTAATCACATCTTTTAAATTAGGTACTATTTGTCCAGTTTGGCTTTTATAAAATTAACATTATTCACTGATGATTGCATAATCTCCTTCTTGTTGGGCAGTAAGTGTATGGAAGGCATGATGATTTCTTTTTATTGATTTGAGAGAAAGAAATCAGAAGGGAGAGAGGCAGAGAAGCATCGATTTGTTGTTCCACTTAGTTATACATTCATTAGGTGATTCTTGTATGAGCCCTGACTGGGGATCAAACCCACAACGTTGGTGTATCAGGATAATACTCTAACCAACTGAGCTACCCGACCAGGGCTTGTTTTGCTGTTTTTATTGAATTTATTGAGGTGACATTGGTTAATAAAATTATATAGGTTTCAGGTGTACAATTCTATAATACATCACCTGTATATTACATTGTATGTTCACCACCCCAAGTCAAGTCTCCTTCTATCATCATTTATCCCTTCTTTACCCTCTTCTACCTCCCCCGACTTCCCTTTCCCTCTGGTACTACAATTTTGAAGCATCACAGAGGCTAAGCTCTTAACTTCTGACTGGAGCATCCCTAAAGTTTGCACAGTGGTGTTGAACCCTTGTTTAATTACCATGGAGAGCTTTAAGATTGCCTTTTCTAATTTATAATCTTCAAAGCTGAGGAAGATTCTCAATTGAAAAGAACTTGGAGCTGTGGTACACAAATGTGTTGTTGTTGTTTTTTCTGATTTCTCTACTGGCATGTTTATGTCACACAGCTTTATGAACAAGGGAGCCAAAATTTGTAATTTGTGTAATATTTATGGAGAAGTGTATTGTGACAAAAGGATCCAGTATCTGAGTCCATCTCATTTTCCCACTTAGTTGGGAAAAGTATATAGTTTGTTGTCACATAAAATAAAAAGACAAGTGTGGTTTACAGACAAGGTTCAAATAGAATCTGCCATTTCCAGTATTTCATTATTTACATCAGTATTTTTAAAAATATATATATTTTTATTGATTTCAGAGAGGCAGGGAGAGGGAGAGAGAGATAGAAACATCAATGAAGAGAGAGAATCATTGATAGGCTGCCTCCTATAGGCCCTACACTGGGAATTGAACGATGACCTCCTAATTCATAGGTCAATGCTCAACCACTGAGCCATGCCAGTATTCATCGATTCTATCAATCTGTGATTCAAAACAGATTGCAAAATAGATTAATAGAAGTCTTATAGTTTGGATTTGGCAGCCATAAAGCTTGATTCTGTTGCCTGGCAAAGTAGGTCCAGATTTTTGGCCCAACTACATATAATCTATAGTATCAGGCAGCTTAATCAGTGGATCTGTTGCAACAAGTTGCACAAGGTTGGCTTGCAAGCCATCCAAAACATTTGGCAATTTGGCAGATACTTGTGCCAAAAAGGGCAATGGTAGAGTCACAATTTGCTTAGCAGATTTGAAAAGGCCACCTGTGGAATCCAACTAGTTTGTCACCCAGGAAAAGTCCAGTATCATGTTTGTTTTTAATGTAAATGGAAACATTTTCATTTATTGTCTTTATCTTGGTAAGGGACAGTCCTTCAGTCTCTATTGAGTTTTCTCAAGCTCAAATCACTCACCAGAAGTGGAGGCACAGTAATGTCTGCCTTTTTGTATATACCATACTTGGTCATTCACCCATCTTCTGTACTTAATCCACCAGGTGTTTACATTGGCAGAAACAAAGACTAGTTTAGGCTCTTTCTTTGCATTATTGAAATGTTGACATAATCAAAAATCAGATTGATTAGTTAACAAGCCAGACTTAGGTAAACTGACATAAAATTATCTGGTTTATACTCGGCATATTCTTTTATTTTGATGGCAGTGTAGGATATTAATAGTACCTCATAAGGTCTTTCCCAGTAAGGTGACAGCATGTGTTTTCTCCTAAAGACCTTGATGTACACCCAGTCTCATAGTCGAAAGGGATGGCAAGTCAGTTGGTGGAGGCCATGTCTCTTTTATCTGTTGGCAATATGCTTCAAGTATACTAGTTAGTTTTGGTATATAGCTAGTCATAGCATCAAATTGTTCACTTAAGGCCCCAAAAAGTTCATTTAATCTAGGAATGGAAGGTTTAGACATGCCCATAGGTATTAGTGTCCAAATACTATTTTGAAAAGGATTAATCCATGTCTCTGATTTGGAGTTTTTTGATCTTTATAAGGGCTAAAGGCAAAGGCTTCTGGCCATTTAAATTTGGTCTATTGACAGAGATCTTTCCTAAAGTCCTTTTTATGTCTAGACTTTTAATTTTCATTTGCCCTGATAATTAAGGATGGTATGGAGTATGAAATTATAATGCCTATCCCAGAGTTTCTGCAAGTAGGTGGTAAATCTCTGCTGTGAAATGAGTTCCTTGTTCTGATTTAATCCAGAAAGAAATGCCAAAATGTAATAATCCCAATTATTAGTTTTGTTACCACTGTTGTGCCATAAGCATATCTGGTCAGGTAGCATTCAGTCCACCCACTAAACATGCAGGTAATAACCAACTAATTGTCTTTTGGTTCCTTAACTCTCCCCCATCTACACTTATGTCCCAATTGGTGGGATATAAGTATAAACTGAAAAGTCAAAAGAAAAGGAGCTCTAGGATGTCCATTTGGCCCAATATATAATCTAACTAGAGGCCTGGTGCACGAAATTCATGCACAGGGCTGGGGAGGGGGGGGTCTTCTCAGCCTAGTCTGCACCCTCTTGCAATCCGGGACCCTTCAAGGGATGTCCTACTGCTGGTTTGGGCCTGATCCCACAGTCAGACATCCCTCTCACAATCTGGGACCGCTGGCTTCTAACTGCTCACCTGCTTGCCTGCCTGCCTCATTGCCCCTAACCACTTTGCCTGCCTGATTTCCCCTAACCACTCACCTGCCTGGCTGATCATTCCTAACTGCTTGCCTGCCTCATCACCCCTAACTGCTTGCTTGCCTGTGTGATCACCCATGACCACCTCTACCTGCCTGCCTGATCACCTTTAACCACACACCTGCCTGCCTCATCACCCCTAACCACTCACCTGCCTGCCTGATCACCCTGACCACCTCTGCCTGCCTGATTGCCCCTGACCACCTCTGCCTGTCTGATCACCCCTAACTGCTTGCCTGCCTGCTTGATCACCTCTTACCACTCGCCTGCCTTCCTGATTGCCCCTAACCCCTCTGCCTGCCTGCCTGATGGGCCCTAACCACTCACCTGCCTGCCTGATTGTCCCTAATGGCCTCTGCCTTGGCCTCCACCACCATGGCTTCATCTGGAAGGACGTCTGGAATGATGTCCAGAAGGTCATTTGGCTGTCTGGTCTAATTAGCACATTACACTTTTATTATTATAGACTAGAGGCCTGGTGCACAAAAGTTTGTGCACTAGTGGGGGGGGTGTCCCTCAGCCCCACTTGTGCCCTCTCACAGTCTGGGACCCCTCAGGAGATAACGACCTGCTGGCTTAGGCCCACTTCCAGGTGGCAGAGGGCAGGCCCAGTCCCTAGGTGCAGCCCCTGGTCGGGCTCAGAGCAGGGCCGATTGGGGAGTTGGGGTGCCGCCCCCTGTCATGCACAGAGCAGGGTGGATCAGGAGGTTGCGATGCCACCCCCAGTCATGCTCAGGGTAGGGCCAATTGGGGGGTTGGGGCGCCGCCCCCTGTCACACTCAAGGCAGGGTCCATGGGGAGGTTGCGGCGCCACCCTCTGTCATGCACAGAGCAGGGCCGATCAGGGGGTTGGGGAGCTTCCCCCTGTCACACACAGAGTAGGGCCGATAGGGGAGTTGGGGCGCCGTCCCTTGTCACACACAGAGCAGGGCCAATCAGGGGGTTGGGGCACTCCCCCCCCCCCCCGTCACACTCAGGGAAGGGCCGATGGGGAGGTTGCGGCTCCACCCCGTCACACACAGAGCAGGGCCTATCAGGGGTTTGGGGAGCTCCCCCCTATCAGGCATAGAGCAGGGCCGATCAGGGGGTTGGGGCGCCTTCCCCTGTCACGAACAGAGCAGGGCGGATAGGGAGGTTGTGGCCCCGCCCCCTGTCACACACAGAGCTGCAGGGCAATCAGGGGGTTTGGGCGCTGCCCCCTGTCACTCTGCTCCAGGGACCAGGAGGCCTCGAGGCTTTGCTTGACACCGGGGCAGTGAGGCCTCACTGCTCCACTTGTCCCAGTGCTGGGAGGCTCTGCTGATCCCAGTGCCGGGAGGCCTCATGGCTCCGCTGATCCCAGGTTCAGGAGGCCTTGCGGCTCTGCTGATCCTGGGTTCGGGAGGCCTCGTGGCTCCACTGATCCCGGTGCTGGGAGGCATATTACCCTTTTACTATATAGGATAGAGGCCTGGTGCACAGGTGGGGGCTGGCTGGTTTGCCCTGAAGGGTGTCCTGGATCAGGGTGGGGGTCCCGCTTGGGTGCCTGGCCAGCCTGGATGAGGGGATGATGGCTGTTTCCAACTGGTCACACCCCCTTCAGAGTGGGGGTCCCCACTGGTGTGCCTGGCCAGTCTGGGTGAGGGGCTGAGAGCCGTCTCCTTTTTTTCTTTTTTTTCCTTTATTCTGGGATTTATTTACCTTCTATGGCTGTCACTGGAGCTGAGAGCTGGCTTTAGCTCTGAGGCTTGGCTCCAGCTCTGAGACCTCGGCTGCTGAAAGCAGGTATCTGGTTTGTTTGGGTTCTATAATTGTAACACTGTTGCGGTCCTGCTCGCTCCAGCTCTGACGGCTGAAAGCAGGTTTCCGAGGATTGTTTAACTTCTATAATTGCAACATAGTTACTTAGAGTGCAAGCTCAGAGGCCGGCAGCGGCAGGCGGGGAACCTTGGCTTCCTCCATCACTGGAGCAAGCAAGCCTCCTGTTCACTTCAGCTGCCTGGCTGCCAGCCGCCATCTTGGTTGGCGGTTAATTTGCATATCTCGCTGATTAGCCAAAGGGAAGGGTAGCAAAGTTATGGTTAATTACCATGTTTCTCTATTATTAGATAGGATAAGCATTTGGCACCCTTTTGTATCCATTTTTCTTTTCTAGACTGTGGGCCATTTGCCTGGTAGTTAATAATATTAGTGAGGATAAAGGCAGGTTTAAAAATTGTGTAGAGAAAGGATAAGGGAGGTCCATTTTGAGCTGCATATTTAGCAGCTTTGTCAGCCCTGTCATTTCCTAAAGATAGAGTATCAGTTTCCTTAGTGTGGGCTGAAGAACAATGGCAATTTTACAAGGGAAGTGAATAGCTTGTAATAGAACAGCAATTACATGTCCATTAGCAATAGGAGTACCTGCAAAAGTTAAGAATGTCTGGGGTTTCCAAATTGTACCAACAGTATGACAGACTCCTAAAGCATATTTATATAGTAGCAGTTTTATGAATCCAGTTTTTCCTTAGAGTTCTGTAAATTATATCCAGTTTAGTTTTATGATCGTAAAGTTGTCAGAAATCTGTGTTCAGAGTTCTTTTTATGAGTCTCATTGAAGATGAAGCACTTTTGTAAATAAGCATCAGAATATAACAATAACTGCCTATAAATGACAAAAGACTTAAGATGGCATAGTTAAAGATCTGATTACAATGCAATTGACAAGGAAATTTGGTTATTTCTGTAATGCACATTTTAATATAGTGACTAGAATTATGACTTATAACATTATACCAAGACTTATCAGAGTTTTAGGAATTTTATATAATTTTAGGAAATTTAGATACCTACATAGACATAACATAAAGAAGGCTTAGTATTATTCCTTTTTTGACAATGCTTCCCATGTAGTTTAACATATTAAATAAGTTGAATTAGCTTGATATCTCTCTTTTCAGGAGAGAGAATAAATCTTTGAGGTGTTCTAAGGGTCCTTTGGAAAACTCCAGTTATTTTTAGGTCAATACAACTTCATTTAGAAACTGATGTTGGGAAGTTTCTAAAAAATATTAAAAGGTTTTAAAAACAGTTGGTCAAATAGGATTATAGGCTATCATGAAACAATATATATAGTTAACCATTTATTCATGGTCACAATGACTTCATAGGCAATTAGAGAAAGTTAGACAGTTGAGGTAAGAAGACTCAATCAAAAATCTGATGAAGACAGTGTGAAGCACAGTAAGACACAAAATCTTTGCTTTCTAGGCAGAAAACTGCTCAGAATATTTTATCAGGATTAATAGTCCTTTTAGCAGATGAAAGAGAATTAAGTTTTCATTTTATTTAAGTACATTATTGATATAAAAGTTTATTTAAAAACCCCTAAAACAACTTTATTTAATCTTATCCAGCTTAATAATACATAAAATTTATTTTTCAAGATTCCTTTGAAATAAACATTTTATAACTTTCTGGGTCCATTTTAGTTTGTTCCTTGTTCTTTACCTATTCAGAAATGACCAACTTTATTTAGGACAAAAATCATTTTCACTTTGCTTAATAAAATGCATCTCCATACTTTACATCTTTTCTTAGCCTAAAAAACACATCTTATTGCCCTGGCTTGTGTGGCTCAGTTTGTTGGGCATTGTCTCTGCCACCAAAAGGTCATGGTTTGATACCTGTCAGGGGAGATGCCTGGGTTGCAGGCTCCATCCCCAGTAGGGGGCATGCAGGAAGCAGCTGATTCATGTTTCTCTATCATCAATGTTTCTCTCCCTCTCTCTC
Source organism: Myotis daubentonii (assembly GCF_963259705.1). Taxonomy (NCBI): domain Eukaryota; kingdom Metazoa; phylum Chordata; class Mammalia; order Chiroptera; family Vespertilionidae; genus Myotis; species Myotis daubentonii. Next base: position 92,699,126 of record NC_081861.1, on the reverse strand, counting down.
CCTCTTCCTTCCTCTCTAAAATCAATAAAAATGTATTTAAAGAAAAAAAAACACATCTTATCATACAAAGTTTTTTCCCTTATCATTTTAGTACCTTTAATTACCTATAGTAGAATTTTTAAGCCTTAGAACCCTTTAATTTCTAGTGAAAACTAAGAAGTAAACAATCAGGAACTGTCCTTTACTGGTAAATTTATGAATACATTTCATAATTTTTAGAAATACAGTTCACCCTTAAACAACGTGGGGGTTAGGGACACCAACCCACCCCCACCCTATGCTGTCAAAAATCCACATATAACTTTTGATTTCCCCAAAACTTAACTACATTCATCCCTTGGTATCCACAAGGGATTGCTTCCAGGAACCCCCACAGATGCCAAAATCCATATGCTCAAGTGTCTTATATAAAACTAGGGGCCCGGTGCACGAAATTCGTGCACTGGGTGTGTGGGGGGAGGGGAGTGTCCCTCAGCCCAGCCTGCCCCCTCTCACATACTGGGAGCCCTCAGGCGTTGACCCCCATCACCCTCCAATCGCAGGATCGGCCCCTTGTCCAGGCCTGATGCCTCGGCCAGAGGCGTAGACCCCCATCACCCTCCGATCGCCTGATCGGCCCCTTGCCCAGGCCTGACGCCTCCACCAGAGGTGTCAGGCTTGGACAGGGGACCCCCATCTCCCCCCGATCACTGGCTCTGGCCCCCGCTCAGGCCTGAGGCCTCTGGCCCAGGAATCATGCCTGGGCAGGGGACCCCCATCTCCCTCTGATCGCTTGCTCCACCCCCCGCCCAAGCCTGACGCCTCTGACCCAGGCTTCAGGCCTGGGCAAGAGGACCATCATATCCCCCCAATCCCCGGCTCAGCCCCCCGCCCAGGCCTGATGCCTCGGCCAGAGGAGTTGACCCTCATCACCGGCTCCGATCACCAATCACCGGATCGGCCCCTTGACCATGCCTGAGGCCTCCGGCAGAGGTGTCAGGCCTAGGCAGGGGACCCCCAGCTCCCCGCGGTTGCAGGCTCCGCCCCTGCCCAGGCCTAACGCCTCTAGCTGAGGCGTCTGGCCCGGGCAGCAGGGACCCGCAGCTGCAGCGGCCCCGCGATCGTGGGCTCCGCTTTAGGCCCAGGCAAGGGACCCCTAGCTCCTGGGACTGCCAGCTTCCACCGTGCCCAGCTCCCATCGCTGGCTCCACCCCTACTTCCTGCTATCACTGGCCAGGGCGGCAAAGGCGCCTGATTCTCTGATCATGGCTGGGGGGCAGGGCAAAGGCGGCCCCAGGGCCACCTTTGCCCTGCCCCCCAGCTCTTAGCTCCCCCCTGGGTTTCCAATCACTGTCAGTGGCAGGGGGCTTCTTCCTGCTTTCCCTTTCGCCTCCCTGCATTGTGCCTACATATGCAAATTAACCACCATCTTGTTGGCAGTTAACTGCCAATCTTAGTTGGCAGTTAACTGCCAATCATAGTTGGCAGTTAATTTGCATATAGCCCTGATTAGCCAATGAAAAGGGTATCGTCGTACGCCAATTACCATGTTTCTCTTTTATTAGATAGGATAGTGTAGCCCAGCCGTACTGGCTCAGTGGTTGAGCATCAACCTATAAACCAGAAGGTCACTGTTTGATTCCTGGTCAGGGCACATGCCTGGGTTGTGGGCTTGATCCACAGTGAGGGAGTACAGGAGGCAGCCGATCAATGATTTTCTCTCATCATTGATGTTTCTCTCTCTCTCTCTCTCCCTCTCCCTTCCTCTCTGAAATCAATAAGAATACATTAAAAAATAAAATGAAAAAAATAAGGACAGAGCTAAAGGAAGGAAGGAATATGAGTTTGATGATGAATCCAAATTTATGTCGAAAGTCATAGCAGGAGCAAACAAAAAAACAGGAGGAGACAAATGTCAGGGCCTGGTGTATGCACCTCCAGGGAAGGAAAAGCAATGGAAAATGAAGGAGCTGGAGGAGGAGTCTTTCTCAGAGAGATCCAAAGAGGAGGATCAGGGAGGGCTCAAGAGAACCGAAAGTGGGCACAGAGGGTTTGTGCCTGAAAAGAATTTCCAAATGACTGCTTACAAAGCAGTCCAGAAGAAAAGCTCATCACCTCCCCCAAGAAAGACCTCTGAGATCTGGGAGAAGCTATGAGTCAAAGGAGACTTTTCCACAGGGAAGTCTTCCTTCTCTATTACTTGAGAGGCCCGGGTTAATGTCCAGATGTACTCTTTTGATAAGGACCTTGCAAGACCCAATGGCATATTGTCTCAGGAATGCAAGCTTTGTCAGGCTCTAGTTCATAGCAACAAAAAGAAACAGGAATTTAGTTCCATTTTCCAGCACACAGTCACCCCAGTCTCAGCGGAGCCCCTTGGCATTGCTTACCCAGCACATAGTAACCGTTGTTCACCACGTTAAAGAGCATCACTTTGGATCCTCAGGAATGACATTGCATGAACGCTTCACTAAATACCTAAAGAGAGGAACTCAGCAGGAGACAGCTAAGAACAAGAAAAGCCCATAGGTACACAGGAGGATAGACATTTATCCCAACACATTCAGAAAACATGGGTTGGCTCATGATGAAATGAAAAGTCCCGGGGAACCTGGCTACAAGGCTGAGGGAAAATATAAAGATGATCCTGTTGATCTCCACCTTGATATTGAACGTCATAAAAATTATGAGGAGAGAGATCAAGGTAAATCAAGAGAATCAGTGGATTCTCCTGACTCAAGACACTCCAGGGAAAGATCAGCTAAGAAAACCTATAAAGGATCAAAGAAGCAGAAGCACCAGAGAGCACAAGACCAGTCCAGGTCATCATCTTCTTCCAGTCATCCCACTCCTACAAAGTGGAGGAGTACACTGAAGAAACGGAGGAGAGAGAGGAGAGGACCATGGGCTTTGACAAATGAGGACTGGGGACCATGAGCCCTAGCTGGTTTGGCTCTGTGGTTAGAGCATGGGCCCATGGACTGAAGGGTCTTGGGTTTGATTCCAGTCAAGGGCATGTACCTTAGTTGCAGGCTCGATCCCTGCCCTGGTCTGTCTCTCTCACATCAATGTTTCTCTCTCTCTGTCTCTTCCCCTCACTTCCATTCTCTCTCTCTCTCTCTCTAAAAAAAAAAAAAAAAAAAAGGAAAATAGTATTCTCATGTGAGGATTAACAACAACAAAAAAGCCATGCCCAGCTCAGTGCTTGAACATTGACCTATGAACCAAGAGGTCCTGGTTCAATTCCCAGTCAGGGCACATGCCCTGGTTGCGGGCTCCATCCCCAATAGGGGGCATAAGAGGAAGCCAATCAATGAGTTTCATCATTGATGCTTCTATCTCTCTCCCTCTTCCTCTCTGAAATCAAATTTTAGCCTTAGCCAGTTTGGGTCAGTGGATAGAGCATCGGCCCTCGGACTGAAGGGTCCCAGGTTCAATTCTGGTTAAGGGCACATACCACAGCTGCAGGCTCAATGCCTGGCCCTGGTCAGGGCGCATGCAGGAGGCAACCAATCCATGTGTCTCTCTTACAGCGATGTTTCTCTCTCTGTGTCTCTCCCCCGCCCTTCCACTCTCTTTAAAAATCAATGGAAAAATATCCTTGGGTGAGGATTAAGAAAATAAATACATAAGAGCGTAATAAAAATGTAAAAAAAAAAAAAAGAAAAAGAAGAAGGGGAGAATGAAGATGACGAGAGTGGGATAGAGCACTGAGCAGAGGACAGGAGCCCCTACCCTGGGGAGAGAGGGGCTGGGAAGATGGCTGGTGGAGAACTAAAGAGAGGAGCCCCAAGAAGATTCTGAAAATCTCCCCACCCCCCACCAGCCACGAGGATTCCTACTATAGCTGAAAGCATCCCTGGCGCAGTGTCTCACTGGAAGAGGCGGCCGGCCTTGGAGCCTGGGGTCAGGCCCAGCTCTTGAGCAGAACACAGCACATTTGGGCTTTAGCTGTGTTACTCATTTGTTGTTGGTATGTGTGGTGGGATCCGGGGTAGGGAGGGGAGAGCAATACTTGGATTTTGGTTTGTTCCCTCTTAGAAACCAGTTTTGTTCTTAATTTAATATCATTTGGAATTAAGAGGACTAATTTGATGATTTTTAATTTCTTCTCCCTTTTCCTGGCTTTTAAAGCCCTCCTCTTTCTTCTTCTTTTTTTTTTTTCCAGCATATGTAGTAACATTAGCAGAAAGATTTAATTTGGACAATTTGCCAAAACTGGTTTGGCTCAGTGGATAGAGCGTCGGCCTGCGGACTGAAGGGTCCCAGGTTCGATTCCGGTCAAGGGCATGTACCTGGGTTGCGGGCACATCCCCGGTGGGGGATGTGCAGGAGGCAGCTGGTCGATGTTTCTCTCTCATCGATGTTTCTGACTCTCTATCTCTCTCCCTTCCTCTCTGTAAAAAATCAATAAAATATATTTTTAAAAAATAATTTGGACAATTTGATTCTTAAGAGAGAAAACAAAGCATGTGAATAAACATTGAAGTTTTAAAATTAAAACAAGTTAAATTAGCTTCAATATAAAATATTTTTCTAGATCATGTGAACTTGAAAAACATTAGGGTTAGTTTTTATTATTTCTTAATTTATATAAGCACTTAATTCCTTTAAGCCAATTAAATAGAGGTCTTTATAAACCAGCTTTAGAAATTATATATATACTGAGTGGCCAGATTATTATGACCACCTGACGTTTGTAGGCAAATTAGCTATAATTTCGCACTGAAATGGCTAGAGGGCCAGAATTTAAATTCCCATTATAAATAAGGAAGCAGGTTGTTTACCACAACAGTAGAAGTGATTTTTTTCTGAAGATATGGGTAAACAATGCGATTTAACAGCCTTTGAACGTGGGATATATTTGAACATGAGTGGCCAGATTATTATGACCACCCATCAGTACTTCGTTGGGCCACCTTTTGCCTTCAATACTGCGGCAATTCTTCTTGGCATTGACTCCACGAGATGTTGAAAGGTGATGCGAGGAATCTGACTCCATGCCTGATGAATAGCACTGTCCAGTTCTGTGAGATTCTTGGTTGTGGAACCAGCTGCCTGATGACTCTTTTAACTTCATCCCACAAATGCTCAATTGGATTGAGATCTGGTGATTGTGGGGGCCACCTAAGCAAGGTAAAGTCTCCCTCATGTTCTTGAAACCACTCCTGCACAATACGAGCACCGTGGCATAGCGCATTGTCTTGTTGGAAGAAGCCATCTGCATTTGGGATATGCCATCAACATGATAGGATGAACTTGATCAGCAACGATACTTAGGTATGTTGTGCTATTCAGACATTGTTCCACACAAATTAAAGGGCCCAAATCATGCCAGGAAAACATGCCCCAAACCATAACACTGCCCCCACCAGCTTGAAGGGTTGTACTCATGCATGTGGGGTGCATGCTTTCATGCTGTTTCCGCCAAATTCTCACTCTGCCATCTGCATGATGCAACTGGAAACATGATTCATCGGACCACATGACTTTTTTCTAATGCTTGACTGTCCAATCCTTGTGTTCCTGTGTGAATTGGAGACGTTTTATCTTGGTAACTGCAGACAGCAAAGGTGTTTGAACAGGCCTTTGGCTTCCATATCTCATAGGATGCAGTGCACGGCTAATTTGCCTACAAATGTCAGGTGTTCATAAAAATCTGGCCACTCAGTGTATATATGATAGCTTGTTTTAGCCATGAAACAACTACAATAATATTAGCAAAATTCATTAATCTATAATAATAAAAGCATAATATGCTAATTAGACTGGATAACCTTCCGGACGAAGCTGGGGCTGTGAGGGAAGCTCGGGTCCTGGGTGCCTGCTGGCAGCCAGAGGGAAGCCCGGGTTCCAGATGCCAGAGGGAAGCCGGTGGAAGGAAGGCTTATTCTTGCACGAATTTTGTGCATCAGGCCTCTAGTTTATAAATAAGTTAGAATAAGTTTATCTGCTCAGATGGTTAACTAAGGCTTTTTATTATTTGTGGAGGAGACTTAAGATTTGCATTTGTCCCTGACAAATAAGGGAACTGGGAAGATTTTAAGGAAACTGGATTAGATTCTTGGTGATGAAGCCTTTCTAGCAGTTTGTATTTTTTTACAAATGGATTTTTAGAGAGAGAGAAACATGAATATGTTGTTCTACCCATTCATTCATTCATGGGTTGATTCTTGTATGTGCCATGACCAGGGATCAAACCCTCAACCTTGGAATATGGCAAAGACACTCCAACCGACTGAGCAATCCGGCCAGGGCTGTAGTTTTTTTAAAGAACTCTTTTTCTCCTTAATTTTCTGTGGGTTCAGGTTTTCCTGGTTGAGTTCATTGTTCAGTCTCAGGAAATTGTGGGACGTTACCTCCTGAGGTGTTTACATTTTAAAGACATGGTAAAATTTATAACTTCAAGGGAGAGAGGAAATGTGAAAGGGTTTTTTTCCCCCTTCTAGGAGTTTAAGGTAATTGCTGTTTCAAATTTCCTCCCTTTAGGTACAAAATAATTGTACTTCTAATGTCCTGAATTTTATATTATCTGCAAATGTCTGAAGGTACATAGTAAGGGGTCTGAGTGGACTTTAATTTTTGTTTTAATGTCTGTCCTTTCATTTTATTAAGGGAGTCTTAATGGCTAGCCATTATCTCTCTCTATATAAAGAGCCATTGTTCCTAACGAGCAAAGGCTCGACCTAACACGGGAAGTCAGTGCTGGGTTGCCTGGTGATGCAGCACTGACTGCAGCCAGTGCTGGTGCAGCGACCCAGCACTGACTGCCAAGGGGGCTGTGGATCAGGCCCGGAGAGAGGCCTGCAGAGAGAGAGGCAGGGTCTGATCTGCAGCCTCTGTGGCAGCAGTTGATCAGCTGTTGCCTCTCTCTTTCTCTCTGGGCTTCCCCAACAGTTGCCTCTGTTTCTCTCAGGGCCTCCGTGGGGGGGGGGGGGGGGGGGCTGCTAATAAGCCCTGCCTCTTTGATCAAGCCCAGAGATAGGTCCGGAGATGCTGACTGGCATAGAAACCGACCAATCAGAATCTAATCTGGGTGAAGTGCCAGGAGCCAATGGCTGCCTAGGAGGCAGAGTTTTGGACGCTGACTGACATCGAAACCAGTCCATCAGGACCTAATCTGGGTGAACTGTAAAGGCAGAACCTAAGGTGGGGGCTGAGGAGGGGTTTTAAGGGCAACAGCTGGTTTGGTGTAAGCCTTCTTTAGTTCTTTTTTAAAATATATTTTATTGATTTCTTACAGAGAGGAAGGGAGAGGGATAGAGAGTTAGAAACATCAATGAGAAACATCGATCAGCTGCCTCCTTCACACTCCCTATTGGTTATGTGCCTGCAACCAAGGTACATGCCCTTGATCAGAATCAAACCTGGGACCCTTCAGTCCCCAGGCCGATGCTCTATCCATTGAGCCAAATCAGTTAGGGCCCTTCTTTAGTTCTTATGGCTGGATTAGTAATAAAATAAAATTGACACAAGACAAGATTAACAGGAGAAAAAAAAACAACTTAATACCTAAAGAATCATAACACAATGCTCAGATCATAAAATGAGGCCCAAAGAAATGATAGACCAGGCACCTTTTTATACTTTTTAGATAAAAAGACAATAAATTTGTGAGAAATTGATAGGACAAAGAAAATTAGTGCTCACTGGAAAGGAATCTAAGCAGGGTTTAGGTATTTATTAATGAGAAATTTAAACAAAGTAAATTAGAAAAGAGGAAATAAGAGTTAATTATACAGACTTTTTGGCTCTGAGTACACTCTAGCAATAGGGGTGTCTTCTAGGTGCAGGAAGGACACCTTTCACAGGGGAGGTTTATTTCCTTCATTGAAGGATACAAGGGAGGGTCACTGGCTGTTGGTCAACTAACTTTAATTCAAAGTAATCAATATGCCACTGTGGGATATTTTGGACCAGCCAGTCTTGGGCCCAAACATATCCTTTTCTTCCTATTTTATTAATGTATTTATTTTCAGGAATGGAGTTGAATTTTCAGTATGGAAATGATGTGTTTTTTTTTTCTTTGACCTGTTGAAATGATCAGTTATCATCACTATACATCCAGCTTCTGAACAAACTTTATATTTCTGGGAAAAACTCTACTTGATTATGGGGTATTATTATTTTGTCAGATTTGATTTGTTAACAGTTTAAGATGTTTGTAATTACATTAATAAGTGAGACTGATATATAGTTCTAATTTTTAATACTGTGTTTGTCAGGTTTGATACCATCTTTACACCGGGACCCTAGACTTATAAATTTTCCCTTTTCCTCTCTCTGTAAAAATTTGTACAGGGTAGGGATTATCTGTTCTTTAAAGACTTGAATAAATGGCCTGTGAAACTATCCAGCCCTTTGGGAATGGGAGGGGAGGATAGATCTTTGGCAATTAAAAAAATATGTTCTTATTGATTTTAGAGAGGAAAGGGAGAGGGATAGATAGAAACATCAATGAGATAACATCAATCAGCTGCCTCTTGTGTACCTCCTACTGGGGATCAAGCCAGAAACCTAGGCATGTGCCCTGACTGGGAAACAAATCAGTGACGTCTTGGTTCAGGGGTCCACCCCTATATATTCTCTTCCCTATGGATAGCATACCATACAAACTGTTCTGTATATTGCTTTTATATATTTCAAATTTTTTCTTCAAAAATTGTCTTCATTAAATTCCCTACTTCCTTTTTGAATGAACTTCGATTATTTTTCTAGGAAACTGCTTGTTTTGTCAATATTTTCCAGTTATTTACATGGAGCTGTACATTATATTATCATATAATTTAGAACTAGTAAAGTTCTCTATACATATTGGCCTAAATGTTAATCCCAATTCCATCACTTACAATGTTTCTAAGTAATTCTGGGTAAATCATGAGAGTCTTGCTATACTATAAACATTCATAGCCTAACAGAGGGTAGTAACTGTAAGTGTATTGAAGAATACTGAGTTAGTCTGGCAATTCTGTGACATATATATGCAACTGCAAACATAAAATAATTCCTATATTGGCAGCTCAGCCCTATGTCACCTCCTTCCTTCACAACCTTCCATCCAGAGTTCTTTCTTCATAGTATATTATCTCACACCCAAACTGTACCCTATTAGTTAAAGGAGGAAAAGTGGCATTTTTAGTCTGAAACAATGCCTATGTAACCTGTATACGGACTACCTCAACTATTGTTTTATGGCCTGTTCTTTTCTTCACCCAGCCTCAAGGCCATCTAGAAAAGAGTGGCAAAGAGGCCAAGGGATGAGGTTAGGTGGCACAAGTTGGGGCTTTCAGCTAGGGAGAGATAACTAATTTTGGAGATTGGCAAGGAAATGGAAGAGGTTATCAATGGCTCCAAGGAAGTAGGAAGGGACTTGGTAGTCTGCTAAGTGGTGAAAATCAGGAAGGGTGTGGGGGTGGCATTCAGGGCCAGGGTGTTGTGGTAGGGGTAGAATGGGTGTAGGAGGCTGACTCTGGGACATTGTACATAATATTCTATTGTAACTTAAAAAGGTATCATATCTACTGGTCTAAACTTTAATATCACTGCCATCAATATTGGCACAAGTACTGAAAATTTCTTGGTTGGAAGGAGAATTATAATATTTGAACAAAACATTTCCATTAGTTTAAGAACTTCATCCTAAACCACTTTCCAGATTCTTTCTCCATAAATTTACTACTTGGGGGTTTCCCTGCATTGCCTATCCAAAAATATAAAGTACTTTATTTCACACCCACCTCCTACTCTGTTTTTAAGAGCTGAAAACTGGTATTCACATCCCCAAAAGGCAGTACACTGAATGTACTGCAACATTTTAGCCTGGCGTTGAGGTGAATTGGAGTCAGAAACATTAGAAAAAACCGTGATGAGGTTGGGACATGCAGGGTTTTAAAAAGTTATTCTTACAATAATCACCCTCTTTTAGGCCTTGAACATATTAAGTACTTGCCCCAAATCGCTTAGCAACTTTAGAAGTTGTAGTGGGGTTAAGTTTTTGGCCAATGTCTATAGAGAAGTTCCCCCCTCTCCTTAAAGTGGGTGAGGGAGAAAAGTAATCTTGGAGGTCGGTGTGGAGCCAGTATACAAGTTTATAAAATTCGAGGATGTGGGAGGAGCGGGATGAGAAGCGCAGGGAATTGGCAGGGCAGGGACAACAGCAACGGGAGCAGTAGGTCACGGAGGGCTTAGTCCCTTAGTTCAGGAGGCAGGAAACGCCGTTTTTTTTTGTTTGTTTGTTTGTTTTTGCGGCTGGGCGGGGCAGGCTTGTTCGGTGAGGTGCTGTGCTGAGGGGCGGCGCTGAGCCTATTCCTGAGAGCGGTGGCCGGGTTGTGTGCCGGGAGAGGGAACGCAGCCCAGGTCCCGAGACCCAGGGAGCGATTTGAGAATCGGGCTTGAGTGTGGAAGGGTTAACCTGTCTGGTGGGCCCCGTGGCCCCGAAGAAGCGAACGAAGAGTCAGGAACCTCTCCTCAACACCCGGTGCCAGGCCCTCTTGGTGACGCGGCTGTCGCGCGACGACGCGCTGACGAGTTGCGGCTTCCACGTCTTAGGTTCCGCAAAGGCCTGTGGGAGCGACCGGGGAGCAGGAGGGCAAAGATGGCGGAGGCGGCAGAGTCTCCTGGAGAGCCGGGTACAACATCGTCCAGGCCCCTGGTGAGCTGGGGATCTGCGACCGAAGGGACCGAGGGTGAGGCAGAGTGTCCCTTAATGAAGTCGGGTGACGGGCTCGTGGCCTGAGAGAGCCGGAACCCCTTTCTCCCCGCAGGCCCTTCCAGTACCCGTTGCCAGTCCCAACACTGCACCTGTTCTTGGGCTAACTAACCGCTTCGCTCCCTGCCCGCCTTGTTCTTTCCAAGTCTTCTTGTGAAACTCCCATTCACGTCCCCTTCCCATACTCTCAAGGCTTGTCCTTGACACCTACATTGTGTTAAATGCGGAGCTTTAGCTGATTTCTTAAGTATCTTTGCTTCTGCTGTCTGTCTCCTAATTTTAGCAAGACCTGCCGCTAGTCCGTGTTAGAGTAGCAGCATTCTAGGGTTAATGAGAGATTGCAGCGTGGTAACTTGGTTATTGATTTGTTCGGTGACCCAAACAGTCTTGGTTTAATTCCTGCCATCCCGGTCGCAGCTCCGTGCAGTCCTGTTTTTGACACTCTTTCGCTCCTGGGGATGTTTGAACAGGGGACAGTATTTTTATCGCACCTACAAGCCCAAAGCCGGGACAGGTATTTAATAACACAGCGTTTGGAGTTAAACTTACTGGACTGGAATCACCCACCCTGCTGCTTGTGTGAATTTTGGCTAGTCATTTCATAGGGAGCATTTCTTTATCTGTAAAATGGAGATAAAAAAATATGTACCTCAAATAATTTTTAGGAAGATGAAATGACATAATTTATGTAAAGTGTCTAATACAGTCACTGCCATGAACTGAGGAGTGTAATTAAGTCAACATTCTGCCCTTTGGTCCCTTATCCTAAATAGGTTCAGTTATCTCTCAAACAATGTTTAGTTACACAGCAGTTGCTCAATAAATGGTACATCCCAATACCTCTGTTTTAAATTGGCAACATAGTAGAGGACTGCACTGGGAGTCAGGTGAAATTCATTCTAGTCCTGCTTACTAGCTTTAGTTGTTCATATCTTCATTCATTCAACAGATATTTATTGAATATCTACTATGTTCCAGACACTCTTAGACACTGGGAATACAGCAATCAAAGAGAGTGAGTAGGTCCAAGTTCTCATGGAACATTTGTGACCTCGAGGAAATCACTCTGAACTCATTTCCTCATTTGGAAAATGAGGATAGTAACTCTTTGTACAATTAGAATACTAAATGAACTAATATACACATATTGCCTGGGGTGACATAGTTACAGGTGTCTAGCTGTTTTTAGTTCCTTTCTTTAATTTAAACTACAATTAATTGTGGTTCTGGTTACTCATTACTCAGTATCCAATCCACTTGAACATATTAGGCCTAGAACATATTCAGTAATGTTTATTCAGCTCCTATGGTGCACTGTGCTAGTTGCAAATGGCCTTCTCTTTTGGTGCTTATATTCTAATTTGTAGGGATAAGACAAATGTACGATATTAAAATAAGGCAGAAAATATTAACAAAATTTAAAAGAAGATACTATCATGTCTAGATGGGGTGATGAAGCAAGCTACAAGATGAAGTTACATTTGAGTGGGCCTCAAAGGATGGATAAGATTTGAAATTCCATAATAGTTACCAGTGATTGAGTACCCGCTACATGCCAAGATTGTGCTAAACATCCTCTGCATATTTTCTAAACTTCACAGCAACCATTTCAATTAGATGGTTTTTAAAAACTGTGTTTTACTTGCAGATGAGATGGGATTCAGAGAGGTTTGACAATTTTCCTAGGGTCTCACCAGCAGTTAGTGGTCAGGCCTGAAATTTGAACCTAGGTGCTTCTGAAGCCCAGGTGATTTCCAGTAGTACTACACATACTCTTATTGCAAAGGTACAGAGGTTGGAAAGAACTAATGTACTTCTAGAAAAACAGAAAGATCACTTTGGCTGAAGCACAGGCAAGTATTAGGAGGCAAGCCCTAAAAGATAAGACTACTGAATTAGAGAGGCAGTATGGAACAGTGGTTAGGAATGTGAGCTCTGGGGTCAAATTGCCTAGGTGTGATTCTAAGCTCAGTCATTTAACTAGCTGTGGGATATTGGGGAAATTTCCAACCCCCTCCATGCCTCAGTTTCCCATCTGTAAAATGGAGATACAGTAATACTTAGGTAATAGGGGTTTTAGGTGAATTAAATGAGTTAACACATGTAAAACACTCGGTCTAGTACTTGGCACATAATAAGCATGCAGTAAGTATTATTTCTTATTGACTACTAAGGTGGGAGGTTTAATAGGCAGTGAGAAGCCATTGGAAGCTTTTGAGGAGGAAACGGTTTAAAATCATGAATTTGACAACATAATAGAGGAAGAGTTACCATGGGGAATTTCTGGAAACTAGGAGACCAGCAGAACTGTTGCAGAATCCTTGAGGATTTTCAGTGCTTAGGAGGGAGTGTTTTAGATAGATCAGTTGTGCAAACTTTAGTGTGCATAGCAATCATCTGGGGAATCATGTTAAATTGTGGATTCTGATTCAGTAGGTCCAGGATGAGGCCTGAGATTCTGCATTTCTAAAAGCTCCCAGGTGATGGTGCTGCTGCTGCTGCTCCTGTTCCCAATAACATTTTGAAAAGCAAGACAGTGTGCATATGGGAGGATAGGAGGAGGAGGAGGACCCTAAAAGTTGATTAATTCACTTCTATACATGTTTAGTTTGAGATATTGGCAGGCTATCCAGTAAATATCCAGCAGGCAGTTGGTCTCTAAAACCTGAACTTCAGGACTAAGAAGAGCTCTAGGCTAGAGATGTTAATTTATGAGTCATCTGAATAGAGTTGGAAAGACAGAATCTTGGTTAATGCCTATCTCTTACCTGTATATTTAGGGAGCAGGAAAAAGAGCTATAATAATTGCTGTAGCTTGGGGTCTGTAAGGAAGCTGGTCCCAGGTGAAGGGGCTGAGTAGAGACCATGCCACTGACCATCCCCTCCCCAGTTCTTGGAATCAAGCCTCTTGGACTGAGCTGGTTCCTGCTTGATGCTGCCCCCATTCCCATCCTTGTTGATTCCTTTCTCTCTCCAGGATTTTAGTCCTTAGTACAGCGGTTCTCAACCTGTGGGTCGCGACCCCTTTGGCGGTCGAACGACCCTTTCACAGGGGTCGCCTAAGACCATCCTGCATATCAGATATTTACATTACGATTCATAACAGTAGCAACATTACAGTTATGAAGTAGCAACGAAAATAATTTTATGGTTGGGTCACAACATGAGGAACTGTATTTAAAGGGCCAGAAGGTTGAGAACCACTGCCTTAGTATAATCCATTTGCTCCCAGCCACTTTCTAAAAGCTTCAGCCCCTGCCTTTACTATATGTTTTTGGCCCTGCCTCTACCTGCTATCCTTACTGGCCCAGGCCAGACTGCAAAGTGATCATGTGTGTTTCTGCGCATGCATGCACATACTGTGCATGAGCCTGCCTGCACAGGGGTAAAGGGGGTAAGGGGAAGGACATGGGGTCCAAGCCACCTTTCATTCCCACTGAAGGGAGATCAGGGAGTAGGATCCACTGAGGGCCTGCAAATCCTGTTTGTCTTACCTGGGTCTGGACAACCATAAATCCTGGCTCAGCTCAAGGAACAATGTCACTGATTCTCTTGGGAAGAGTTATTGAGGAAGGGTTTGGGTGGAGGATAGGGTGAGAATCACATTGCACTTTAGTGACTGAAGTGACTTCTGAAACCAGTAGTCACAAGACTGTCCTCACTTTAGACACCAGCCACAGCTTCAGATGTTCCCAGGACGATCCTCACTTCTGACCTACTGGCTATAAATTCAGGGTTCCCTTGATCCCCTCAAGCTCCATAATTCACTGGAATGACTCACAGAACTCAGGAAAGCACTATATTTAAAATTACAGATTTATTTTAGTGAAAGGATACAGTTCAACCAGCAAAAGAGAGAGATGCATAGGGTGAGGTCTCGGAGGGCCCTTAACACAAAGCTTCCTTGTCTTCTCCCTGGGCAGTCAGGACCCTGTTATCCTGCTGATACATCAAAGTGTGACAACGTGCAGAATATTGCCCACCACGGAAGCTCACCAATGTATCTAGAGTTTTTATTAGGGTTTCATTATGTAGGCATGATTGATTGGATTATTGGCTCCTCCCTTCGCCAGGGACCAGGTTTATGATACATTCAAAGCCCCAACCCTCTAAACCTGTGTTTGGTCTTTCTGGATTGGTTAGTCCCCATACTGAGTCATCTTATTAGCATAAACCATCTAGGGGCCTACCATGAATAACAAAAATACTATCATTTTGGAAATTCCAAGGGTTTAGAGGCTACTTCCCAGGTACAGGACACAAAGGCTAGCCAAATTTTTTATTATATAACAGTGACAAAACTGGAAATGACTCTCTGGGAATCTCGAACTTGAGCTAACTTTTATCTATCCCCAGTTGTGATTCTGTTGAGTGCTTTACATGTATTAATACATTTCTTTCTCACAACAACCCTGTGATGATGGCATCATTATTTTAGTTTTTTTAAAATACATTTTATTGATTTTTTTACAGAGAGGAAGGGAGAGGGATAGAGAGTGAGAAACATTGATCAGCTGCCTCCTGCACACCTCCTACTGTTGATGTGCCCGCAACCAAGACACATGCCCTTGACCAAAATCCAACCTGGGACCTTTCAGTCCGCAGGCCAGGGCTCTATCCACTGAGCCAAACCGGTTAGGGCCGTGGTTGGCAAACTGTGGCTCTCGAGCCACATGCGGCTTTTTGGCTCCTTGAGTGTGGCTCTTCCACAAAATACCACGTGTGGGCGCACATACAGTGCGATTGAAACTTTGTGGCCCGTGCGCAGAAGTCAGTTTTCAGCCTTGGCGAGCCTATTTTGAAGAAATACTGTTGATATTTGGCTCTGTTGACTAATGAGTTTGCTGACCACTGGGTTAGGGCATTATTTCAGTTTTATAAATGAGGAAATTGAGGTACAGAGAGGTTAAGGAATCTCAGTGTCACACAGATAGTAAATGGTGGAGCTGGGATTTGAACCCAGACTTTCTGGCTCCAGGAGCCTGCACTCTTAAGCAAAACTCTCCAAATACAATAAAATACAGTATGTTGAACATTGATAATGTGTTAGATGTTATGCAGGTGTTATATAATTCTTATAGCAGTGTTTCCAGGTGAGGGAAGAGCCCTGTTTCTCTTCAAAGACCATTCCTTCTGCACTGCCCTGCCCTGCCTCCCTAGCATTAGCAGGCATCAAGAAAACTCAAAACAAGCAATTCTGGAACTTGAAAAGGTAGTATAGTAGTGAAGAGAGAATATGGGTTCAAAAAGGGGGTGGTTTACCATTAAGGGTTGCAGAATATTCAAAGAGGGTGAAACTAAGAAAGGATCCTTTATTTCTTGTTTATGAGGTCACTATTAGAGAACAGTGTCATTAAAGTTGTGGAAAAGCCAGTGGCAGCTTACAAACGATTGAGTGAGAGAGTGAAGAGCAGTTTGGGGAGAGGAAGGAGAGTACATTGAAGGAGTGGCAGAAATAAGGAAGTGATATGTTATTAAACTTTATTACTGAAGCTTTAATATAATTAAATAAAGTATAATGAACCCATGTACCTATCAACATTCAGCTATTTTTTTAAAAAAATGTTTATTGACTTTTAGAGAGGAAGGGAGAAGGAGAGATAGAAACATCAATAATGAGAGAATCAATTGGTGCCTCCTGCACACCCCCTACTGGGGATGAAGCCTGAAACCTGGGCATGTGCCCTGACCCTGAATTGAATCTTGACTTCCTAGTTCATAGGTCTACACTCAATCCCTGAGTCACACAGGTGGGGCAACATTCACTGTTTTTATTTCATCTATCTCCCCGTCATATTTTTTTCTGTAGTACTGTTTTAAGATTTTTATTTTGAACTAATTTTGGACATGCAGAAAAGTTGCAGAAATGTAAGAGTTTTTATTTACCCCGTACCAGCTTCCTCTAATGTTAACTTTGTGTATAACCACAGAACAATATCAAAACTAAGAAATTAATATTGTTACAACACTATTAGCTCCAGAACTTACTCAAATTTTAAAGTTTTTCTACTAATGTCCTTTTTTTTTGTTCCAGGATCTTACCCAGGATTCACAATGCTTTTAGTTTTTTTTCTTTTCTTTTTTTCTGTAGTTTCCTTCAATCTGTAATGGTTCTTCAATCTTTCATGATCATTTCTTTTTTTTTTAATTGTCTAAAGTTTTACTTATGTGTCCTTTTTCCCCGATTGACCCCCGCCCCCAGCTATTCCCAATCTGGGCAAGCCCAACCAACCCAGTTTCTGTGTTCATTGGTTATGCTAATATGCATGCATACAAGTCCTTTGGTGGCTCCCTAACCGCCCGCACCTCCCCTGCCATTTGACTCTGGATCTATTTTTGTTCATCAAATTATGTTGATCATTATATCCCACATATGAGTGAGATCATGTGATATTTATCTTTCTCTGACTGGCTTATTTCACTTAGCCTAATGCTCTCCAGTTCCATCCATATTATTGAAAATGGTAAAAATTCCTTCTTTTTTATAATGGTGTAGTATTCCATTGTGGAGATGTAGCACAGTTTTTTGGTGTGTTTTTTTTAGTATTTCTTTTTTTTCTTTATTAATTAAGGTGTTACATATGTATCCTTATCCCCCCAATGCCGCCTCAACCCCCTCTCATGCCCTCAACCCCCTGGTGTCTGTATCCATTGGTTAGGCTTATATGCATGCATACAAGTCCTTTTGTTGATCTCTCCCCCTTACCCTAACCCTCCCTTAACTCCCCTCTGAGGTTTGATGGTCTGATCGATGCTTCTCTGTCTCTGGATCTGTTTTTGTTTTTCAGTTTATGTTGTGCATTATATTCCATAAATGAGTGAGATCATGTGATATTTATCTTTCTCTGACTGGCTTATTTCACTTAGCATAATCCTTTCCAGTACCATCCATGCTGTTGCAAATGGTAAGAATTGCTTCTTTTTTACTGCCGCGTAATATTCCATTGTGTAGATGTACCACTGTTTTTTTTTGTTTTTTTTCAAAATATGTATTTATTTATTTTTTTTGATATATTTTTTATTGATTAAGATATTACATATGTGTCCTTGTCCCCACGTTACCCTCTACCCCCCCCCCCCCCGCTCATGCCCTCACCCCCCCTCCCCCGTTGTCCATGTCCATTGGTTAGGCCTATATGCTTGCATATAAGTCCTTTGGTTGATCTTTCCCCCTTACCCCTACCCTCCCCTACCTTCCCTCCAAGGCCCGACAGTCCAATCAATGCCTCTCCGTCTCTGGATCAGTCCTTGTTCATCAGTTTATGTTGTTCATTATATTCCACAAATGAGTGAGATCCTGTGGTATTTATCCGCTCTCCAGTTCCATCCATGCTGTGGCAAATGGTAAGAGTTCCTTTTTCTTCTTCCTCTTCTTAAAGAATACCTTTCAGCATTTCATATAATGCTGGATTGGTGGTGATGAACTCCTTTAGCTTTTTCTCATCCGTGAAGCTCTTTATCTGACCTTCTATTCTGAATGATAGCTTTGCTGGATAAAGTAATCTTGGTTGCAGGTTCTTGCTATTCATCACTTTGAATATTTCTTGCCACTCTCTTCTGGCCTGCATGGTTTCTGTTGAGAAATCAGTCGTATGGGTACTCCCTTGTAGGTAACTGACTGTCTTTCTCTTGCTGCTTTTAAGATTCTCTCTTTGTCTTTTGCTCTTGGCATTTTAATTATGATGTGTCTTGGTGTGGTCCTCTTTGGATTCCTTTTGTTTGGGGTTCTCTGCGCTTCCTGGACTTGTAAGTCCATTTCTTTCACCAGGTAGGGGAAGTTTTCTGTCATTATTTCTTCAAAAAGGTTTTCAATATCTTGCTCTCTCTCTCCTTCTGGTACCCCTATAATTCTGATGTTGGTACGCTTGAAGTTGTCCCAGAGGTTCCTTACACTATCTTCATATTTTTGGAATCTCTTTTCTTTTTTCTTTTTCGGTTGGGTATTTTTTGTTTCTTTGTATTTCAAATCTTTGACTTGATTCTTGGGATCCTCTTGTCTGCTGTTGGATCTCTGTAAATTATTCTTTATTTCAGTCAGTGTATGCTTAATTTCTAGTTGGTCCTTTTTCATGTCCTCCATGGTCTCACTATACTTACTGAGGGATTCATTAAATTTATTGGCAGTTTCCATAAAATTCTTGAAAAACCTTATAAATGTGGCCTTGAACTCTATATCCAGTCGTTTGCTTTCCTCCATTTCTGCCATTTGTGACCTGTTTCTTTGTCTCCGCATTTTGGCTGCTTCCCTGTGTTGATAGAGTGGCCCTGCGTGCCAGGTGTCCTGTAGGGCCCAGTGGCTCAGCCTCCCCAGTTACCTGAGGTGGACACTCTTGGTGCACTCTTGGTGCCTTGGTTGTTGTAGGATCACTGGGAGGAATTGACCTCCAGGCCAATTGGCTGTGAGAATCAGCTGTGTCTGAAGTGGGAGAACTTCTGTGCTGAAGACACCCTTCTGGGGCAAGACTTGCTTCAGTGGGGCTTTGGTGCTCACTGAGTCTGCTCCCTGAGTGTGTCCCTTATGGATCTGAGGAGTTGCAATCTGGATGGCCCCCCTCTGACCACTGGGTATAGTGGCTCTAAGGAGGTGCTAATTCAGCCTCTGCCTGAGGCCACACAGCAGAAGCCACGAAGAGGCTCAGCTGTGAAGCAATGCAAGCCGCTGTGGGGCCTTGGGCCTTCTCTTGGAAGTTCCGGGTCTGCCTGGCTCGGCTGCAGTTAGGTACATTCACATGCAAAAGCCTCTGCCGCAGCCTGGGTGGGGCGGGGTCTCAGGGAATCAAAGGGCGGAGCAAGCAGCTATGGCTGATTCTCAGCCAGCCCTAAGGAGTCGCGCGTCTCAGTGACCCTATAATTGCTGCAAGCACCTCTGAGGGAAAGCCGCCCTCAAGTTCGCCCGCTGCCCGACAGTCCAGCTTCTCCCCGTATGAGTCCTGGGTCCCCAGAGACTTCCCGGAACCGAGGTTCAGAGCAGTCATGAGTTTGTGATTCAAAAAGACAGCCGCGTCCTCAGGTGCCACCCCCTTTCCGCGCGCGCGCGAGCCACCGTACCTCTGCACTTCACCTCCGCAGCTCCTCTGGCTCTCAGTGTGCTTTTCTTTCCTTCTAGTTGTAGAATTTACACTCAGCCAGCCTTCCTGTTGTTCTGGATGATGTCCGCTCTGTCCTTTGCGGTATTTTTCAATTGTTGTGGGTGGCGGCAATTTCCCGGTGTTTATCTATGCCGCCATCTTAGTTTCCTGTACCACTGTTTTTTCATTCACTCATCTGCTGATGGGCACTTAGGCTGATTCCAAATCTTAGCTATGGTGAATTGTGCTGCTATGAACATAGGGGTGCATATACCCTTTCTGATTGGTGTTTCTGGTTTCTTGGGATATATTCCTAGAAGTGGGGTCACTGGGTCAAATGGGAGTTCCATTTTTAGTGTTTTGAGGAAACTCCATACTGTTCTTCACAGTGCATGCACCAGCCTGCATTTCCACCAGCAGTGCATGAGTGTTCCTTTTTCTCCACATCCTTGACAGTAATTGTTCTTTGTTGGTTTGTTGATGATGGCCATTCTGACAGGTGTGAGATGGTACCTCATTGTTGTTTTGATTTGCATCTCTCAGATGATTAGTGACTTTGAGCATGTTTTCATATGTCTCTCAGCCTTCTTTATGTCTCTTACATAGAGTGTCTACTTTAGGTCCTTTGCCCATTTTTGATTGGATCATTTATCTTCCTTTTGTTAAGTTGTATGAGTTCTCTGTAAATTTTGGAGATTAAACCCTTATCTGAAATAGCATTGGCAAATATGTTCTCCCAAGCAGTGGGCTTTCTTGTTGTTTTGTTGATGGTTTCTTTTGCTGTGCAGAATCTTTTTATTTTGATAATGTCCCATTTGTTTATTTTCTCCTTAGTCTCCATTGCCCTAGGAGCTGTGTCTGTAAAGATATTGCTATGACATATGTCTGATATTTGCTGCCTAAGGAGTCTTGTAGAATTTTTATGGTTTCCCATCTTACATTTAAGTCCTTTATCCATTTTGAGTTTAATTTTGTGTATGGTATAAGTTGGTGATCTAGTTTAATTTTTTTGCATGTATCTGACCAAATTTTCCCAGCACTATTTATTGAAGAGACTGTCTTGACTTCGGTGTATACCCTTGCCTCCTTTGTCAAATGCTAATTGAATATAATGGTTTGGGTCGATTTCTGGGTTCTCTGTTCTGTTCCATTGGTTTATATGTCTGCTCTTGTGCCAGTACCAGGCAGTTTTGAGAATCGTGGCTTGGTAATATAGGTTGATATCTGGTATTGAGATCCCTCCTACTTTGTTTTTCTTTCTCAGGATTGCTGTGGCTATTCAGGGTCTTTTTTTTTTTTCTTTTAATTCCAGATGAACTTTTGGAGAGTTTATTCTAGGTCTGTGAAATATGCTGTTGGTATTTTTATGGGGAGTGCATTGAATCTATAGATTGCTTTGGGTAGTATGGGCATTTTAATGATGTTGATTCTACCAATCCATGAACATGGTTTGTTCTTTTTTTTTTTTATTTATTTTTTTTTTAATTAAATCTTTATTGTTCAGATTATTACATTTGTTCCTTTTTTTTCCCCCCCATAACTCCCCTCCTCCCAGTTCCCGCCCCACCCTCCGCCCTCACTCCCCACCCACTGTCCTCATCCATAGGTGCACGATTTTTGTCCAGTTTCTTCCCACATCTCCCACACCCCTTTCCCCCCCAAGAATAGTCAGTCCATTCCCTTTCTATGTCCCTGATTCTATTATAATCAACAGTTCATTCTGTTCATCAGATTATTTATTCACTTGATTCTTAGATTCACTTGTTGATAGATGCATATTTGTTGTTCATAATTTGTATCTTTACCTTTTTCTTCCTCTTCCTCTTCTTAAAGGATACCTTTCAGCATTTCATATAATCCTGGTTTGGTGGTGATGAACTCCTTTAGCTTTTCCTTATCTGTGAAGCTCTTTATCTGATCTTCAATTCTGAATGATAGCTTTGCTGGATAAAGTAATCTTGGTTGTAGGTTCTTGGCATTCATCACTTTGAATATTTCTTGCCACTCCCTTCTGGCCTGCAAAGTTTCTGTTGAGAAGTCAGCTGACAGTCGTATGGGTATTCCCTTGTAGGTAACTGAGTTTCTTTCTCTTGCTGTTTTTAAGATTCTCTCTTTATCTTTTGCTCTTGGCATTTTAATTATGATGTGTCTTGGTGTGGTCCTCTTTGGATTCCTTTTGTTTGGGGTTCTCTGAGCTTCTTGGACCTGTAAGTCCATTTCTTTCACCAGGTGGGGGAAGTTTTCTGTCATTATTTCTTCAAATAGGTTTTCAATATCTTGCTCTCTCTCATCTTCTGGCACCCCTATAATTCTGATGTTGGTACGCTTGACGCTGTCCCAGAGGCTCCTTACACTATCCTCGCATTTTTGGATTCTTTTTTCATTTTGCTTTTCCGGTTGGATGTTTTTTGCTTCCTCGCATTTCAAATCATTGACTTGATTCTTGCGCTCCTCTGGTCTGCTGTCGGGCGTCTGTATAATATTCGTTATTTCAGTCCGTGTGTGCTTAATTTCTAGTTGGTTCCCCAATATAAGATCGAGGGTCTTATTAGTTTTCGTGTAGATCTCATTAAGTTTATCGGCAGCTTCTAAACAGTTCTTGAGAGACCTTAAAAGTGTGGTTCTGAACTCTATTTCTTCCATTGACAATTTTGTCCTGTTTCTTTGTCTCCGCATTTTTTATGCTTCCTTGGTGCACCCCCTAGTGGTCTTTGTTCGCAGTCTTATAGATAAATCTTGATTGTTGTAGCTAATTCCAGGGAGGGTTTGACCTCCAGGCCAAGTGGCTATGAGAATCAGCTGTGTCAGCAGTGAGAGAACTTCTGTCCTCTAGGGAGGTGCTAATCTAGCCTTTGCCTGAGGCTATCCGGCAAATGCCTCTGTGCAGGGCTTGGGCGGGGCGGGTCGCACAGGATCAACAGGGTGGGTCGGAGAGAGCAGTTATGGCGGCTCTCAGTCCTGTCCCAAGGGGCTCTGCCTCTCTGAGTCCCAGCACCCGCTGCAAAGCTCGGAGAGAAAGCTGCACTCGCTCTGACCGAAGCCAGACAGTCCCGCTTCTCCCGTTTGAGTCTGGGTCCCTAAAGACTCGCCCGGATCTGGTGCTCAGAGTCTGCGACTCCCTCCCGATTGAAAACGCCAACCGCGCCCTCTGCCGCCAGCCCGCTCCACGCACTCCGCACCTCAGAATTTGACTTCAGCACTGCGCCTCCTCTGAGTGTCCGTATGCGTTTCTCTTTCCTCCTAGTTGTAGGACTTCCACTCAGCCAGCGTTCCTGTGGTTCTGGGTGATGTCCCTTCCGTTTTTTGGTTTCACTTTTGAAGTAGTTGTTCAAAGCAGCAAACTCCGGCGTTAACCTATGCCGCCATCTTGGTTCTCTCCATTTTCTTTTGTTTTATTCTCAACATGGTTTGTTCTTCCATCTGTTTATGTCTTCCTCTATCTCTTTTTTCAGTGTCCTGTAGTTGTCCAAGTACAGGGCTTTTATGTCCTTAGTTAAGTTTACTCCTAGGTATCTTAATATTTTTGGTGCGATTGTAAATGGGATTGTTTTTTTTAGTCTCTCTTTCTGTAACTTCACTATTGGTGTATAGAAATGCCATAGATTTATTGGCTTTAATTTTGTATCCTGCTACATTGTCGAATTCATTTATTAAGTCTAATAATTTTTTGATGGAGTCTTTAGGGTTCTGTATGTACAGTATCATGTCATCGCAAATTATGACAATTTTGTGCCTTCTTTTCCAATTTGGATACCTTTTTATTTCTTCTTCTTGTCTAATTGCTATGGCTAGCACTTCCAGAACTATGTAAACAGGAGTGGTGAAAGTGGGCATCTCTCATTTCTGTTCTTAGGTGAAATGGTTTTAGTTTTTGCCCATTGAGTATGATGTTGGCTGTAGGTTTGTCATATAAGGCTTTTATTATATTGAGGTATGATCCCTCTATTCCCATTTTGCTGAGGGTTTTTATCAAGAAAAGGTGTTGGATTTTGTCAAATGCTTTTTCTGCATCAATTGATATGACTATGTGATTTTTATCTCTCAGTTCGTTTATGTGATGTATCACATTTATTGATTTGTGGATATTATACCATCCTTGCATCCCCGAGATAAATCCTACTTGTTCATAATGTATGATCTTTTTGATGTAATGCTGGATCTGATTTGCTTGAATTTTGTTGAGGATTTTGTCTTCTGTGTTCATGAGGGATATTGGCCTGTAGTTCTCTGTCATTGTGTTGTCTTTATCTGGTTTTGGTATTAGGGTAATGCTGGCTTCATAGAATGAGCTTGGAAATGTTCCTTCCTCTTGAATTTTTTGGAAAAGTCTGGGGAGGATAAGTTTTAGTTCTTCCTTGAATGTTTGGTAAAACTCCCCTGTTAAGCCATCTGGCCCCAGGCTTTTGATTGCTGGGAGCTTTTTGATGATTTCTTCTTCTGCCATAGTCATCAGCCTATTGAGATTTTTAGATTCTTCCTGATTGAATTTTGAAAGGTTATATTTTTCTAGGAATATGTCCATTACTCCAGGTTGTCTAGTTTGTTGGAGTAGAGTTGGTCATAGTATTTTTTAAGAATCCTTTGTATTTCTGTGGGGTCTGTTGTTATTTTGCCTCTTTTATTTCTGATTTTGTTTATTTGGGTCCTTTTTCTTTGCTTCTTGGTGAGCCTGGCTAGAGGTCCATCGATCTTGTTTATGCTTTCAAAGAACCAGCTCTTGGTTTCATTGATCTTTTGTATTGTAGTTTTGATCTCTATGTCATTTATTTCTGCTCTGGTCTTTATTATCTCCTTCCTTCTGCTCTGGGCTTTTCTTGTAGCTCTCTTTCTAATTCTTTAAGTTGTAGAGTTAGATGATTTACTACCATTTTTTCTGGTTTTTACTAAAATTTTTTCTTGTTTGTTGAGGGACTGTGGGACTGCACCCGAGGTAGCAGGTCCCTTGCGGGGGTGACTGTAGAGTCCTGGATGTTATCTGAGAGCACCCTGGGTGGAGGTGTGACTGAGCTCCCAGTCACAGCAGCTCTCCCCTTCAAAAAGGCGAGGCCTCTGACAAAGAGCCAGCCTCTCCAGGACTGTTTGCAATAGTAGCAGAGGCTTCCTAGTTAGGCAAGCCTGGTTAGCCTGCCCCCAAAGGTCCTGCAGGATCTAACTGTACCTCAGTCACACACACACACACACACACACACACACACACACACCCACGACCGCACACTTCTCTTTTGCTCCCTCACTCATTCACGCTCTCTTCCTCACTGCTGCCTTCTTCCTGCCTCTGTAGTTAGGTCTGGAGTGTAATTATCCCATTTGTGGATGGAGTCTCCTTTCCAGGTGTTGGTTATGTGGCTTGCTCTCTCGCACAGCGGTTCTCAACCTGTGGGTTGCGACCCCTTTGGCGGTCGAACGACCCTTTCACAGGGGTCGTTTAAGACCATCCTGTATATCAGATATTTACATGACGATTCATAACAGTAGCAACATTACAGTTATGAAGTAGCAACGAAAATAATTTTATGGTTGGGTCACAACATGAGGAACTGTATTTAAAGGGCCAGAAGGTTGAGAACCACTGCTCTAGCACATTGGCCAAACAGGATGAAATTCACCTCGACAAGACACAACACAATGGGAATAAAACATGAATGTATTCATGATACCAATAACCCCAATATAAGTGACCACTAGAGAAAAGAGAATTAGGGGAGAGAAAAGAGAGCACAAATGATATCAAAGAGAGAAAAAAATTGTATGAGAGAAAAGAAAAAGAAGAAAAAGGAAAAAAAGAATATATATGTCCTCTGCCCTTCCGGGCTGCAAATTGTCTCACCAGCTGTGACTACTTCACCAATTTGGGGTGGATATATATATATTTGGAGAAAACACCAGAGAACAAACAGGTAAACCATAATATACAAACACTAAATTCCCAGTAAAGAGGGTGGGGGCAGAATCTTATATACAGAAAGTAAGGTTAAGAATTGGATGAATATGGGGAGGACCTTAGTTCAGTATAGAGGAAGTGGAAAGAGTATGAGTGGATAAGAAGAAATAGAGAATAATAATAATAAATTTTAAAAAATTGATTAAAAAATAGAATAAAATAAAATAAATTAGAATGATAGAAAAATAATGTGAAAAGAAATATAAAACAAAGAAACAAATGAAAAAAGGAAAAGAAAAATAGAGATAACAAAATAATAAAATAAAAACAAAAAAGTGAAGTGTCATTCCTTTGGCTGGTTTAAGATCCAACTCTTCTGTATGGTCTGTGGTTTCTCAGTTTCCTGTTGCTGGGACAGAAGGCCTCCCTTTAGGCCAGTCCCTGTGGACTCTCAGGGACTATTCAGATTTTTTTCTTTATCCTTTGTACCACTGAGGGCATAGTCTGCGTGTGGCTGTATTGGTTGTCTGGAAACTGCAGGAAGGGGCTATCTCTTCAGGAGAAAATGGTTACCTAGGTCCCCCACGTCAGGTATGACTCAGCGCCAGACTTGAGGCCACCTCTCCCGGGCCTTCTCCTCACCCCAGCCTCTCCCCAGACTCCACAAGTCTGCACCTCCTCCTTCACTTCAGCCATGGGTGAATGTCAGTATCCGAAAGGTCCTATGTTTCAGCGAAGAAAACCAAAGACCACAAAGAGGGGAAAGAATTGTGCTTCTGCGAGCCTCTCTCCTCCTGGCACCGTGTGGTCTGGGCAGCCGTCCTGAATGCCCCCTCTGGGATTAGTCTGTTGTAACTGTGTACCCAGATCTAGAATCCTCTTCCACCCGTAGTCCTGCGGACCTCCTTTCCACTCTCAGACACTGTGCCTGATCCAAGGGATGTTGCCTCAGAGCAGTGCGGTTTCTCTCTGACCATCTGGGCTTGGAGGTCTCGCAGTTCTCCCCAGCCCAGATCACTGATTTTACCATTCTCCAGGTGTCCTCTGCCCTTCCCGGCTGCAAATTGTCTCACCAGCTGTGACTACTTCACCAATTTGGGGTGGATGTTATTCGATTTAGTTGCTCGTTCTATCTGCTCTGGGACAAGCCTCGGCACATGTCCATCTATTGCACTGCCATTTTGTCTCCCCCTGGACAAACTTTTTAGGCACCCTCGGCCAGGGAGGCTGGAGTCTCGGTGTTTTTGGGTTCGCATCTGAGGCAGCTGGTCCCTGGGCGTTGTGGTTTTAGGGCCCTGGGAGGTATCTGAGATCTCCCTGGTTGAAGATAAGGCTGGGTTTACAATCACAGCAGCTCTCCTCTTCAAGATAGCGTGTTCTCTGTGGCAGGGCCAGCCGCTCTGGGAGAGATTTCAACAGTAGTAGAGGCTACCCAGCCAGGGGAGCAGTTCCACCAGTCCCCAACAGTCCTGTGGAAAATAATTGTCCCTCACAAATACAGACACTCCCCGCACTTCCACACACTCTCCTTTCGCTCTCACTCACATACTATCTTGCAACCTGCTGTCCCGTCGGCCACCATCTCGGATTCCTCTCATGATCATTTCTGAATGTTTTAAAACAAATCCCAGACTTATCACTTAACCGGCAAATACTTTAGTATGTTTCTCTAACAGGTAGGGACTTTTCTCCTCCTCCTCCTCCTCCTCCAGGTACGGACTCCCCCCCCCCCCCCCCCCACCTCGCTTTGTTTTCATTCTTATCACACGTAACAAAACTAAGAATTCCTTGCCCTGGCTGGTTTAACTCAGTGATTGGAGCACTGGCCCTCATACTTAAGGGTGGCAGGTTCAAATCTAGTCAAGCACAGGTGCTTGGGTTGTAGGCTTGATCCCCAGCCCTGGTTGGGGTGTGTGCAGGAGGCAGTCAATCTATGTATCTCAATCACGTCGATGTTTCTCTCTCTCTGTCTCTCCCCCTGCCTTTCATTCTCTCTAAAAAAAATTAATAGGAAAAATATCCTCAGGTGAGGATTAGCAACAACAAAAACAAAAACCCCATTGCTTTGCACAGTGGCAGTATCGTAGCCAATGAAGTTTATCCGAGGCGCGATTATTGCTAATAGAAACAAACAAACAAAAACCCAACTATTATTATTCCTTATTGTCATCTAATCTATGTTCATCTCTCAATTTTTTTAAAAAAACAAATGTGCTTTTACAGTGTGTCCAAATCAGGATTCAAACAAGGTCAACAAATTGCATTTGGTTAGTGTCTCTTAAGTCTCTTTTAATATGTGTGTTCTTCTCTTTTAAATAATTTGTTTAAATTCAGTCATTTGTCTTGTTGAATTCTCCACTTTCTGTATATGGCCCATTGTATCCTTGTGATATGTGTAGTGTAGTCCTCTATCCACATATGTCCTGTAAACTCTTAAGATCTGGAGGCTTTATTATTTTAGGTTCATTCTGGTTGGGGGAGTAGGGCAAGAATAAAAAAGAACTTAGATGATACCTTAAATTAGGATTGTTTGTTTTTAAACTTTTTATTAAGAAAAATTTCAGACATATACAAAAGTAGAATGGTAAAATGGACCCTGATGTACATACCTTCAATAATTATCAATTTATGGCAATCTTCTTTCTTCTATATCCGATTCACCTCCCTTCTATACTATGTTTTAAATTGATTTTTTCAGAAGAAGTGAGGGGAGGGGGAAAGAGAAACGTAGATGTGAGAGAAAAAACATCAATCGGTTGCCTTCTGTATGCACCCTGACTGGGGATCAAAGCCACAAACTAGGTATGGGCCCTGACTGAGAATTGAACCTGCCGCCTTTTGGTGTACGGGACAATGCTCCAACCAATTGAGCTACACCGGCCAGGGAGCCTTCTGTACTATTTTGAAGCAAATCTTGGGCATTGTTACATTAGTAAATATTTAATACATATCTCTTAAAGATAATTCTGTTTTAAAGAACATAACCACAATATCGTTTAGTATATCTAAAAAATTAACACTTCCCTTATATTAAATATCTTGTCACATTGCCAATTTGAACATTGTCAGTGTTCAAATTTCCAATTATCTTTATTTTTTTTTAATTTTTTATCCTTTTTTTAAAAAAATAATTAAATCTTTATTGTTCAGATTATTACAGTTGTTTCTCTTTTCTTCCCCCATAGCTCCCCTCAACCCGGTTCCCACCCCGCCCTCTGCCCTCACCCCTCCCCACACTGTCCTTATCCATAGGTGCACAATTTTTGTCCAGTCTCTTCCCGCATCCCCCTCATCCCTTTCCCCCCCAAGAATAGCCAGTCCACTCCCTTTCTATGCCCCTTATTCTATTATAATCACCAGTTCATTCTGTTCATCAGATTATTCACTTGATTTTCAGATTCATTTGTTGATAGATGTGTATTTGTTGTTCATAATTTGTACCTTTACCTTTTTCTTCTTCTTCCTCTTCTTAAAGGATACCTTTCAGCATTTCATATAATACCGGTTTGGTGGGGATGAACTCCTTTAGCTTTTTCTTATGTGTGAAGCTCTTTATCTGACCTTCAATTCTGAATGATAGCTTTGCTGGATAAAGTAATCTTGGTTGTAGGTTCTTGGCATTCATCACTTTGAATATTTCTTGCCACTCCCTTCTGGCCTGCAAAGTTTCTGTTGAGAAATCAGCTGAGATTCGTATGGGTACTCCCTTGTAGGTAACTGACTGTCTTTCTCTTGCTGCTTTTAGGATTCTCTCTTTGTCTTTTGCTCTTGGCATTTTAATTATGATGTGTCTTGGTGTGGTCCTCTTTGGATTCCTTTTGTTTGGGGTTCTCTGCGCTTCCTGGACTTGTAAGTCTATTTCTTTCACCAGGTGGGGGAAGTTTTCTGTCATTATTTCTTCAAATAGGTTTTCAATATCTTGCTCTCTCTCTTCTTCTGGCACCCCTATAATTCGGATGTTGGTACGCTTGAAGCTGTCCCAGAGGCTCCTTACACTATCTTCGTATTTTTGGATTCTTTTTTCATTTTGCTTTTCTGGTTGGGTGTTTTTTGCTTCTTCGTATTTCAAATCGTTGACTTGATTCTTGCAATCCTCTAGTCTGCTGTTGGGAGTCTGTATAATATTCTTTATTTCAGTCAGTGTATACTTAATTTCTAGTTGGTCCTTTATCACAACCTCGAGGGTCTCATTAGATTTCTTGTAGATCTCATTAAGTTTATCGGCAGTTTCTAGAAAATTCTTGAAAAACCTTAAAAGTGAGGTTTTGAACTCTATATCCAGTAGTTTGCTTTCCTCCATTTCTGTCATTTGTGTCCTTTTTCTTTGTCTCCGCATTTTTTTATGCTTCCCTGTGTTGATAAAGTGGTTTTCTGTGCTAAGTGTCCTCTAGGGCCCAGTGGTTCAGCCTCCCCAATTACCTGAGGAGGACACTCTTGGTGCACCCCATTGTGGGCTTTGTGCACAGTCTTGTTGTAGTTAAGCCTTCATTGTTGTAGTTATCACTGGGAGGAATTGACCTCCAGGCCAATTGGCTGTGAGAATCAGCTGTGTCTGCAGTGGGAGAACTTCTGTGCTGGAGACACCCCTCTGGGGCAGGACTTGCTTCAATGGGGCTTTGATGCTCACTGAATCTGCCCGCTGAGTGTGTCCTTTATGGCTCCATGGAGCTGTAAACTGGATGGTCCCACTCTGACCTCTGGGTTTCCTGGCTCCTGGATCTCTAGGGAGGTGCTAATCTAGCCTTTGCCTGAGGCTATCCAGCAAAAGCCTCCCTGCAGGGCTTGGGCAGGGTGGGTCCCACAGGATCAACAGGGCGGGGCTAGCAGTTATGGCTGCTCTCAGTGTTGCCCTCAGAGGCTCTGCTTCTCAGTGTCCCAGTAATCGCTGCAAGCCCCTCGGAGAGAAAGCTGCCCTCGAGTTCCAACCGATGCCAGACAGTCCCGCTTGTCCCGTATGAGTCTGGGTCCCTAGAGACTCGCCCGGAACTGGAACTCAGAGCCTGAGACTCCCTCCCGATTGAAAACAACAACCGCACCCTCAGCCGCCAGCCTGCTCCTCATGCACCTCCGCACCTTTGTATTTTACTTCCGTACTGCACCTCCTCTGAGTCTCGGTATGCTTTTCTCTTTCCTTCTAGTTGTAGAATTTCCACTCAGCCAGCCTTCCTGTGGTTCTGGATGCTGTCCATTCCGTCCTTTAGTGGTATTTTTGAAGTGGTTGTTTGAGGCAGCAAACTCCGGTGTTTACCTATGCCGCCATCTTGGTTTCTCTCCGGGTTTTTTTTGTTTTTTTTTAAGTTTATCTTTATTGTTTTTTTGTTTTTTTTTTTAATTTTATTACTAAATTAAAAAAAAAAAAAACAATAAAGATAAACTTAAAAAAAAAACAAAAAAAACCCGGAGAGAAACCAAGATGGTTGAAAGTATTACAGATGTCCTCTTTTTATTGCCCGTTGACCCACTCCACCCCACCACACTCCCCAGGCCTTCACCGCACTATTGTCTGTGTCCATGGGTTACAAACATAAGTTCCTTGGTTAATCTCTTCCCGTCTCCTCTTCCTTCTGAGATTCATCAATCTGTTGCATGCTGCAATGTCTGTGGATCTATTTTGTTCATCAGTTTATTCTGGATGATGGCCGTTCTGTCTTTCAGTTGTATTTTTGAAGTGGTTGTTCGAGGCAGCAAACTCCGGTGTTTACCTATGCCACCATCTTGCTTTATCCTCTCCAATTATCTTTAAATGTTATATTTTTATAATTTGAAATATGGCCCACCACCTATTTTTATAAATAATATTTTATTGGAACACAGCCACACCGGTTTATGTATTGTCTTTGACTCCTTTCGTGCTATAGCAGCAGAGTTGAGTAGTTGCAACAAAAATCATATGGCTTTCAAAGCTTAAAATATTTACTGTTTGGTAATTGGGCCCTTTACAGAAAAAGTTTTGTGTCTCCTACTTTAGGTAATCATTTTTTAGAATAATTAATCAGAAAAATATTTTTATATTTACCTTTATTTTCACCACTTCTGGAGAATCTTGATTTCCTTGTGTAAATCCAAGTTTCCTTCTGACCGCATAGTCCTTCCTGAAGAACTTCCTTTAACATTTCTTGTAATGATTGTCTCAGCTCTTGATTGTATGAATAAAAGTCCTTATTTCATCTTCATTTTTCATAGCTATTTTTGTTGGGTTTGGAATTGTGGGTTGACAGTTTTATTCTTTTAGCACTCTACATGTATCTCCATTGTCTTCTGGCTTGTGTAGTTTTGGGTGAGATGTATGTTACTAATCTTTGCTCCTATGAGTGCAGTGTCTTTCTTTTTCCCTTTCTCAAGATTTTCCTTTTTATCTTTGGTTTTCAGTAGTTTGTGCCTAGGTTGGTGGATTTTTTCCATTTTGTTTTGTCCATAAGCAGTTCTCTGTCTCTCTCTCTCTTTTTTTTTTTTTTTTTTTTTGCTTTTTATTGAATTTATTGGGATGACAGATTAACAAAATTATACAGGTTTCAAGTGCACAATTCTACAACACATTATCTGTATACTGTATTGTGTGATCACCACCCCCAAGTCAAGTCTCTGTCCATCACCATTTATCCCCACTATACCCTCTTCCCCCTCCCTCCACAAGCAATCACCACATTGTTATCTGTGTTCATGCATTTTTCTTCTCTCTTTTTCCCCCCCAATCCTTCCACTTCTTCCAGCCCCTTCAACCCCACTTCCCCCCAACAGCTGTCTAGGTATTTCTCTTGATTGGGGTTCTCTGGGCTTGGGTCTGTCATTTGATGTCTTCTATTATTTTTAGCTGTTATCTTTTCAAATATTTCTTCAGACCCATTATCTCTCTCTTTTTTGGGGATTCCCATTATATACATATTAGACCACTTAATATTGATCCACAGCTCTTGGATGCTGTATTTTTTTGTTTCTTTCTCCAGTTTTAACATATAATTGACATATAACATTGTTTACATTTAAGATGTACAACATAATGATTTTACATATCTTAATTTATAAATCACATAAATATAATAATAAAAGCATAATATGCTAATTAGACTGGACATCCTTCCAGACGACCTTCTGGATGAAGCCAGGGCTGAGAGGGAAGCCGAGTCCCGGGTGCCTGCCGGCAGCCAGAGGGAAGTCCGGGTTCTGGGTGCCGGAGGGAAGCCAGTGCCGGCAGCCAGGGGAAGGAAGGCCTACTCTTGCATGAATTTTGTGCATCAAGCTTCTAGTATTTATATACTTGTGTCCTATATATGTTTTCTTTTTAAACTCTTCTCTCTCTGTTTTAGTGTGGATAATTGTGGCTGTCCTATCACTGATTTCTTTCTTTGGCTCTGTTGAGTCTACTGATAAAGGCTATTAAAGGCATTCTTCATCTGTTACTGTTTATTTATTTCTAGCATTACCCTTTGACCTTTACAGTTTCCATCTCTGCAGAAATTAATCATAGTTTGTACATACACCTTTTTACTAGTGCTTTTTAAAAATTTAATATGTTAATTTATTGATTTCTAGATAGAGAACAAGAGAGAGGGAGAGGAGATAAACATCAATGTGAGAGTGAAACATCAATTGGCTGCCTCCTGCATGCCCCCTATTGGGGATGAGCCCTTAACCCAGGCATATGCCCTACCAGGAATTGAACCAGCAAATTTTCAGTGCACAGGATGATGCCAACCAACTGAGCCACACTGGCCAGAGCTTTACTAGTGCTTTTAACATACTAATTACAGTTATTTAAAAGTATTTTTTTCTGCTAATGACAACATTTGGGTCATCTCAGTCTGATTTTATTGATTGCTTTGTTTTGTCACAGTAGGTTTTGTGTGTGTGGATGGGAGTGTATGTTTGTGGGGATAATTTTTTATTGAATGCTGGGCATCATGTAAAGATCAGTAGAGACACCCTGGAAATGATATAAGTTTTCTGCTATATTGTTACTATGGGAGTTAAGTCAATCTAGTCAGGAGTTTTGCTGTCTTTGTGCTTTGCTACAGATGAGCTAGTACTCATGTCCAATCTCTTCTTGGAAGCACCTGTCTTTCCTTAGATTTCATTTGGTAGGCTATTTGGTAGCCCTATAACTTCAGCTCTCTGATGGGTTCAAGGAAAGTTAAAATTTTGTCATTTATCTACTTTTTTTCTCATTGTTCTGGTGGGAGGGATGCTCTTTCCAGCTTTCTACATCCTAATCAGAAGTCAAATTGCAGTGTTGTAAAGTCAGTTGAAATAATTGCTTTCTGTGTGGTTGTGTATTTTATTTGACATACAGTAGGTTCATTTGTTCAAATTTTCTTTCAGTTTTAAGGGATTGCTTTTAAATTTAAATTTTGTTTCATAATCATGTGAACTATTTGTATGATTTCAAGTCTCTCTATATAAAAGCCTAATATGCAAATTGTCCCCTTGGGAGTTCGACCACTTGCTATGACATGTGCTCACCACCAGTGGGTGGCGTGGAACAAAGGAAGGCCCTGGCCGGCAGCCAGCAGCTGTGGAAGGAAGGCCCCAGCCAGCAGCCAGCAGCCAGGGAAGGGAGGCCTTGGCCAGCAGCCAGAAGGCCCCGATCAGCCGTGATCACCGACCAGGCCTAGGGACCCTACCTGTGCACGAATTTCATGCACCAGGCCTCTAGTATATACAGAACAATATGTATTCAGAGAAGCTTTACTTCTCTCCGTCTCCTCAACCTTATTTTCTCCTTTTGTCAGTAGGCAGCCTCATTAAAACAAAAATCATAATTTATTTCTTACATTACATATGATTATTTCTTACATTTAAAAGATAACATTCAGATATGTGTGTTTGTTGTCCCCTTTTTCTTAGATAAATGGTAGCATATACAGTATACAAACTTTACTCCACATTGTTTTTTTTATTTAATACTTCACAATAGTTCTTTAGAGACATTATTCTCATTTTTTCTTATGGCTGCACAGTGCTCCATTATATGGACATACCATACTTGATTCAACTAGTTCTCTGTGATGAGCATTTGGTTATTCTCAAGTTTTTTGCTTTTACAAATAGTGTTGTGATGAATAGCCTTGTGTATGTCTGTTTGTATTTTTTTGCCATTTTATCTTTAGACTCCTCTAAAAGTAGCATTGCTTAGTTTATAAGTGATTCATATACACTTGTGACATATTGCCAGATTTATTTTCAATAGAGTATAGTACCATTTTGCATCCCCACAGAAATGTGTGAGTGTTCTTTACTCTGTAGAGTATGTTGTGAAACTTTAGGATTTTGCCAGTCTAACAGGTGGAGATTTAACTATACATATATATATATATATATATATATATATATATATATATATATATATATATATATATATTTCATTTCAGAGAGGGAGGGAGAGGGAGCGAGAGATAGAAACATCAATGATGAGAGAGAATCATTGATTGGTTGCCTCCTGAAAGACCCCTACTGGGGATCGAGCCTGCAAACAGGCATGTGCCCTGACCTGGAATTGAACCTCCTGGTTCATAAATCGAGTCTCAACCACTAAGCCACACCAGGTGGGTGAAGTGGAGATTTTAATTTCAAGAAGTTTTAATTTGTATTTTTCTTGAGAGTATGATTGAGAAGTTGCTTTTTATAAGTTCTTTGAACAACCTTATTTTTCTTAAAATTTCAGTACACTTGAATTTTATAAACATACAACTGTTGCCCAGAAAAATATTGTGCCCATTGGGCCAAAAACCATATAAGAAGGGACTGCTTCTGTTTTCTTAGTGATTTGAAGATTCCAGAGTTTCAGTCACAATAATCAATTTTGGCAGACGACCATAAGAGTTTAAAGGTTTGCAAATTTGCAGTTCACTTTGGAAATATTACTTGATCTTTGGTTGCCAGGTAACCTGGTAAAAAGAGTGTAGATCAAGGTGGATGCCGCTGTAAAAAAATAAGGATGTCTTACCCTTTGAGACAGCATGGAGGGACCTGGAGAGTATTATACTAAGGGAAATAAGCCAGTAACAGAAAGACAAATATCATATGATCTCATTTATATGTGGAATATAATGAACAAAATAATCTGATGAACAAAATAGATCCACAGACATTGCAGCATGCAACAGATTGATGAATCTCAGAAGGAAGAGGAGACGGGATGAGATTAACCAAGGAACTTATGTTTGTAACCCATGGACACAGACAATAGTGCGGTGAAGGCCTGGGGAGTGTGGTGGGGTGGAGTGGGTCAACGGGCAATAAAAAGAGGACATCTGTAATACTTTCAACAATAAAGATAAACTTAAAAAAAAAAAAACAAAAAAAACCCGGAGAGAAACCAAGATGGTGGCATAGGTAAACACCGGAGTTTGCTGCCTCAAACAACCACTTCAAAAATACCACTAAAGGACGGAATGGACAGCATCCAGAACCACAGGAAGGCTGGCTGAGTGGAAATTCTACAACTAGAAGGAAAGCGAAAAGCATACCGAGACTCAGAGGAGGTGCAGTACGGAAGTAAAATACAAAGGTGCGGAGGTGCATGAGGAGCAGGCTGGCGGCTGAGGGTGCGGTTGTCGTTTTCAATCGGGAGGGAGTCTCAGGCTCTGAGTTCCAGTTCTGGGCGAGTCTCTAGGGACCCAGACTCATACGGGAGAAGCGGGACTGTCTGGCATCGGTTGGAACTCGAGGGCAGCTTTCTCTCCAAGGGGCTTGCAGCGATTACTGGGACACTGAGAAGCAGAGCCTCTGAGGGCAACACTGAGAGCAGCCATAACTGCTAGCCCCGCCCTGTTGATCCTGTGGGACCCACCCTGCCCAAGCCCTGCAGGGAGGCTTTTGCTGGATAGCCTCAGGCAAAGGCTAGATTAGCACCTCCCTAGAGATCCAGGAGCCAGGAAACCCAGAGGTCAGAGTGGGACCATCCAGTTTACAGCTCCATGGAGCCATAAAGGACACACTCAGCGGGCAGATTCAGTGAGCACCAAAGCCCCATTGAAGCAAGTCCTGCCCCAGAGGGGTGTCTCCAGCACAGAAGTTCTCCCACTGCAGACACAGCTGATTCTCACAGCCAATTGGCCTGGAGGTCAATTCCTCCCAGTGATAACTACAACAATGAAGGCTTAACTACAACAAGACTGTGCACAAAGCCCACAATGGGGTGCACCAAGAGTGTCCTCCTCAGGTAATTGGGGAGGCTGAACCACTGGGCCCTAGAGGACACTTAGCACAGAAAACCACTTTATCAACACAGGGAAGCATAAAAAAATGCAGAGACAAAGAAAAAGGACACAAATGACAGAAATGGAGGAAAGCAAACTACTGGATATAGAGTTCAAAACCTCACTTTTAAGGTTTTTCAAGAATTTTCTAGAAACTGCCGATAAACTTAATGAGATCTACAAGAAATCTAATGAGACCCTCGAGGTTGTGATAAAGGACCAACTAGAAATTAAGTATACACTGACTGAAATAAAGAATATTATACAGACTCCCAACAGCAGACTAGAGGATTGCAAGAATCAAGTCAACGATTTGAAATACGAAGAAGCAAAAAACACCCAACCAGAAAAGCAAAATGAAAAAAGAATCCAAAAATACGAAGATAGTGTAAGGAGCCTCTGGGACAGCTTCAAGCGTACCAACATCCGAATTATAGGGGTGCCAGAAGAAGAGAGAGAGCAAGATATTGAAAACCTATTTGAAGAAATAATGACAGAAAACTTCCCCCACCTGGTGAAAGAAATAGACTTACAAGTCCAGGAAGCACAGAGAACCCCAAACAAAAGGAATCCAAAGAGGACCACACCAAGACACATCATAATTAAAATGCCAAGAGCAAAAGACAAAGAGAGAATCTTAAAAGCAGCAAGAGAAAGACAGTCAGTTACCTACAAGGGAGTACCCATACGAATGTCAGCTGATTTCTCAACAGAAACTTTGCAGGCCAGAAGGGAGTGGCAAGAAATATTCAAAGTGATAAATGCCAAGAACCTACAACCAAGATTACTTTATCCAGCAAAGCTATCATTCAGAATTGAAGGTCAGATAAAGAGCTTCACACATAAGGAAAAGCTAAAGGAGTTCATCCCCACCAAACCGGTATTATATGAAATGCTGAAAGGTATCCTTTAAGAAGAGGAAGAAGAAGAAAAAGGTAAAGGTACAAATTATGAACAACAAATACACATCTATCAACAAATGAATCTGAAAATCAAGTGAATAATCTGATGAACAGAATGAACTGGTGATTATAATAGAATAAGGGGCATAGAAAGGGAGTGGACTGGCTATTCTTGTGGGGGAAAGGGATGAGGGGGATGCGGGAAGAGACTGGACAAAAATTGTGCACCTGTGGATAAGGACTGTGGATGGGGAGTGAGGGAGGAGGGTGGGGTGGGAACTGGGTGGAGGGGAGTTATGGGGAGAAAAAAGAGGAACAAATGTAATAATCTCAACAATAATGATTTAACTAGTCATTAAAAAAAACACCCACATGATATCCCAGAAAAAAAAGGGGGGGGGAGGTGTAGATCAGGATGTATTTTGCTATTTCCCTGTTCTTCTCAATTACCCTTTGGCTTCACATGATGCTCCATTTTTGCCAGCAGAGGCCACTAAGGAGTAGAAGTGCAACAGAATTGTGGCTGTGCTAAAATATGATTGCCGAAAGGTCACCAATAGCCCTGTGGTCTTGCTAGCTTGTGTCCTGTGAAGATTTCATGCTTGGGATAAACCAAATATTTGAGGGCAAGAAGTGTCTATTTCAGTTGCATTATAATTTGTTCCATTATATGCCATCTCCTTTTAATTAAAAGGAATAAACATTTGAGATTTTAGGTAACTACATTGTTTGTCTGTTGAGCTTTTACTCTATAAAACCCTACAAAAAGACATAGTCCCTACTCTCTAGGAAATGGTGATATCTTGGAGGAATGCCACAGTTAATGACGGGCTTTTAACGTTTTTTTCTAACTCTTATCAGTTTGCAGGCCTTTCAGATATATCTATCTCACAAGACATCCCTGTGGAAGGAGAAATCACCATTCCTATGAGATCTCGCATTCGGGAATTCGACAGCTCCACATTAAATGAATCAGTTCAGCATA
This sequence comes from Myotis daubentonii, assembly GCF_963259705.1. Classification (NCBI taxonomy): domain Eukaryota; kingdom Metazoa; phylum Chordata; class Mammalia; order Chiroptera; family Vespertilionidae; genus Myotis; species Myotis daubentonii. Next base: position 92,660,408 of record NC_081861.1, on the reverse strand, counting down.
CCATTGTAAGTTAGACTAGTTAAGAGAATTTCTGTTCAATGTCAGGGAACTAAATAATAACTCTTTGTAATATTTATCTTTGGTTCATTTGATCTTCAGTATATTTTATTTATTGAAATTTAAGATTCTCTCCTCGAGAATTATTTGGTACAGGCTTTCTGGACAGTTTGGCTATAAAGTGTATTAAGAATCTTAAAATTTCCAAATATTTTTTATGCTGATCATTCTGCCTCTCCAGATATAGTATAAAGAAAACTTTTTAAATAGGAAGCTATTGTTTAAAAATACTGAAAAATATTAATATGCAAAGATGTTCATTACAGCATTCTTTATAATATGGGAAAGTTGAAGAATAGGTTAAGTTATGTTACACCTATGTGGTAGAATGCTAAACAACCATTAAAAATCATGTTTACACAGAATTATTAATGATATGAGGAAATTTCTAGGTGAAAATTTAGGATGGAGTTATCTCAACTATATTTTGAGAGGTTATATTACCATACCCTTTCTCAAATGTCTTGATTTTTAGTTAATATAGCTTCTAGGATTTATTTGCCAGTTAAATTGGGAATGTTGAAAATTAATTTATTTTATATATTGTGGAGAATATGGTGGCTAGGGAGCAGGCTAATTGGCCCTTGGGATTTCATCATGTATAAATTGAAAGCCAGATGTTATGTTTTAGAGAACAGATTTTAGTTTCTATAAGTAATGTATTAGGAGGGCTATATTTCTCTTTTACAGAGTTTTAAAAGTCAAAACAGAACTGGTGGATATGGTAAAGAGTTAGATGTTAGCTTAAGGAGTTAATAGAAAAAAACCTGCCTCTGATTTGTATGGTGAAAGGGCTGAACTGGAATTTTAGCTCTAAAATTTAACAAAGGCCTCCCAGAAGATTGAAATAAAGGAGATTTTAGCAAATTAAGTTAGGGGGCTGCCTGGCAACCTTGGTTCTCACAATATAATAGTTGTGTATGTCTTTCAGATGCGTGATCTAAAAGCTGTTGGGAAAAAATTCATGCATGTTTTGTACCCAAGGAAAAGTAATACTCTCTTGAGAGATTGTAAGTATGAGGTTTTTAAGGATTTGCTGCTTCTCATCATACCTTATCATAAGTACTTTATAAGGCACAGGCTCTGTAGTAGAAAAAACTGACATCATTTTGCAATATGAATAAGTATATTAATGAAATTTTTGGAAGAAATTAAAAATTTAGAATGGAATTTCAGAGATTGCCCTCACCAATAAATATACACTATATCCTCACCTGCTATAATTGACACTGTAAAAAGTATTTCCGGAAGCTGTGAACACATAGGGACTTTGTTCAACCAAAGAGCTAACAATCCCTAAGGAAAAGGCAAAATGTTCAATTGTGAAATTAGAAAAATAGCTAATACCCATTAAGGGTTAACAAATTAATAGTACCTTTATTGACATTTCTATTTTTAGGAATATCAACCTGATGACTGCTTTCTTTGTTCAAGATTTCTATCAATATTTGCAATAAATTATGCTGTTATTTAGAATTCTTCAAATTGTTAGAACTTTTTCTGTTCTTATCAAATATTCTTGGTTTTCTTAGTAACCTTTATCAGAAAACTTGAATTAGTTGTTTGAGAATAGTAACAATTATGTTGTACATGAGTGTACCTTCTATTTTTGATAGCATTTCAGCTGTATTTTAGGGATGTCAACTGTGTGGCAATGTGCCATCACTCTGGGTGAACACTGGATGCAGTGTCAGCATTGTTTCCAACATAGTGCACTGTGGGCTGGAGCTGACAGATGATTTGCTACCATTGGTTTATAGTGGAAAGAACATGGACAAATCTTGGTTTAAATAGTGGTCGCACTACTAGCTGTGTGATCTTGGAAAAGACAGTTAACTTTGCTGAGCTGAAGTTTCTTCCTCTGTTAAAGTGGAGATAATAGCATCTACCTGGCTGGTAAGTGTTAGAGATGATAGTGCATATCAACCTCCTTGCACAGCATCTGGCATTTAATAGGCACTCCATAAATGCCAGCTATTATTCTAGTGCCTTTCTGTTCCCTCAACACACATTATCTTTTTTAATCCTTACAACAACCTTGTGAAGGAGGAGTTATTATTTGTGTTTTACAGATTAAGGAAATGAGTCTCAGAGAAGCTGAGTGGCTTGTCAAGATCACACAGGCAGGATTAGAATCCAATTTTCAAGTTCAGCGCCTTTTCCAATCTACCACTATGATCCCAGATGTGAAGATCCTTTGAAATGCTGCTTTGGTTCAGTTCAAAGCGAGGTTGCTTCTCACAATACAGAACCAGTGTGTTAGTTTGCTGATTAATTATGAATATTAGCTTATGTCATATGTTGAGGTCCATCCTTAAACCTTGTGGGGATAGACAGTTAGGCTGGCACAAAGGGTGAGCAATCATGGTCAGAATTTGCACTTCTGCTCTGTCCTGTTATAGCTGTTGGCAAAGTAACAAGGAAAAAATTCACAACTTAAAAAATAATCTAAAAAAACAACAACCAACCAACAACACAATAAGATACCACTTCACACCCCTTAGGATGGCTGTTATCATTCAAAGAAACAGAAAATAACAAGTGGTGTTGAGGATGTGGAGAAATTGAAACCCCTGTATGTTGCTGTTGCTGGTGGGAGTGTAAAATGGTGCAGCCACTATGGAAAACAGTATGGTGGTTCCTCAAAAAATAAACCATAGAATAATTCCAACAATTCCACTTCTGGTTGTACACTCAAAAGAATTGAAAGCAGGGATTTGAACAGATATTTGTACACCCATGTTCATAGCAGCAGTGTTCACAATAGCTAAAAGGTGGAAGCATCTTAGACCAGCGGTCGCCAACCTTTCGGACCTCATGGACCACCAGTGGTCTGCGGACCACCGGTTGGCTACCGCTGTCTTAGACATTTGTCGATGGATGGAGAGACAAAATGTGGCATATACACCATAATATTTATCATAAATGGATAGAATATTACCCTTAAAAAGGAGTGAAATTCTGACACATGCTACAACATGGATAAACCTTAAAGACATGATGCTATGTGAAATATGCCAGATAAAAAAGGACATATATTCTATGATTCCACTCATAAGAGGTATCTAGAGTAGTCAAGTTGATAGAGACAGAAAGTAAAGTGATAGTTGCCAAGGGCTGAGGGGAGAGTGGGGAGTTGTTGTTTAACTAGAGGCCCAGTGCACAAAATTGTGCACGGGTGGGGTGGGGTGGGGTGTCCCTCAGCCCAGCCTGCACCCTCTCCAATCTGGGGTCCCTGTGGGATCGGGCCTAAACCGGCAGTCGGACATCCCTCTCACAATCCGGGACTGCCGGCTCCTAACCGCTTGCCTGCCTGCCTGCCTGATTGCCCCTAACCACTTCTGCCTGCCAGCCTGATTGCCCCCTAACCACTCCCCTGCCAGCCTGATTCATGCCTAACTGCTCCCCTGCTGGCCCGATTGCCCCCAACTGCCTTCCCCTGCCAGCCCAATGGCCCACAACTGCCCTCCCCTGCCGCAACCCGCCTCCGCGTGAGGCGGCAGAGACACCGGGACTGGTCTCCTCTGTGCTGTATGGAGTCACGGGACCCCCAGGCCTCACTGTGCGGAGTGGCCACTGGGCCCCGCCTCCGCTGTGCATGTGGCCATCTTGTGGCGGCCATCTTGTGTCAATATCACGTGCGAGGGCGCGAGGACCACCTAGGCTTTTATTAGTATAGATGGGTTGGAGTTTCAGTTTGGGAAGATGAAAAATTTCTGGAGATAGATGGTGGTGATTGTTGCATAACAATGAATGTATTCAATGCCTGTACACTTAAAAGTGACTAAAATGGTGAATTTTGTGATATATACACTAAGTGGCCAGATTATTATGACCACCTGATGTTTGTAGGCAAATTAGCTATAATTTCCTGCTGAAGTTGCTAGAGGGCCAGATCATTATAAACGTCTGAATAGCACAACATACCTAAGTATCGTTGCTGATCAAGTTCATCCTATCGTGTTGATGGCATATCCCAATGCAGATGGCTTCTTCCACCAAGACAATGCACCATGCCACGGTGCTCGTATTGTGCAGGAGTGGTTTCAAGAACATGAGGGAGACTTTACCTTGCTTAGGTGGCCCCCACAATCACCAGATCTCAATCCAATTGAGCATTTGTGGGACAAAGTTAAAAGAGCCATCAGGCAGCTGGTTCCACAACCATCAAATCTCACAGAACTGGACAGTGCTATTCATCAGGCATGATGTCAGATTCCTTGCATCACCTTTCAACCATCTCGTGGAGTCAATGCCAAGAAGAATCGCCGCAGTATTGAAGGCAAAAGGTGGCCCAACGAAGTACTGATGGGGTGGTCATAATAATCTGTCCGGTCATAATAATCTGGCCACTCAGAGTGTGTGTGTGTGTGTGTGTGTATTACAACAATAAGAAAATAGTTTTAAAATACTGTTACAGAGCCCTGACCAGGTGGCTCAATTGGTTGGAGCATCATCCTGTACCCCGAAACATTGCAGGTTGGATTCCCAGTCAGGACACATACTCAGGTTGCCGGTTTGATCTCCAGTCCGGTGCACACAGGAGGCAACTGGTTGATGTTTCTCTGACTCTCTCTTTCTCTCTCTCACAAAATCAATAAAAATATGCTCAGGCGGGGATAAAAAAATACATTTAAAAATATCATTGCAGATTTTTTACAAATTACAAAAATTTCCAGTGCATTAAAAAGCCAGTTTATTAATGTCAATTGTACTTGAAATCAGTTTTTCAGTTGATAAGTGTAGTATTCTTTTATATAAAGATATATATGTAAAGAAGGTAATTGTGCTCTAAGCTGCATATTATTGAACTGTTGGAATATTAATCACCAATCACTATTGATTGAGAACTACTGTGGTTAGACCTGATGTTGGCAGAACCTTTTATAGTTTTCAAAAAGCTTTCATGTTATTTGTTAAAGTTTACCCTTATAGCCCTGGTTGGGTAGTTCAGCTTTTTGGAGCATTGTCTGGATATGCCAAGGTTGAGGGTTTGATCCCCTGTCAGGGCACATACAAGAATTAACCAATAAATGCATAAATAAGTGGAACAACAAATCGATGTTTCTCTCTCCCCCTCTCTCTAAAATCAGTAAAGAAATAACATTTTAAAGCAAGTTTAACTTTATAAAATTACCAATATTGACCTGATTTTTCACCTATAACAACAGCAATTCCATTTTAGTTCAATGTAATAATTATAAAAGGGAAGCAGTGTGGCAGAGTGGAAAGAACTTCATAGTAGGAATCAAAAGACCTTGGTTCTGGTCCCACCTCTATACCTAACTGTTGATATAAACTTGGGAAAGTGACTTGCTTTTCAGCTTTACTTTTCATATTTGTGAGATGGGCCTGATTATACTTGCCTTGTCTAATGTAGTCTCAGATTGGTGAAATTATTTGAGTCTAGTCTTCTTTCTGAGGGTGCAAGATGGTGTACTTCTCATTCATTGGTCTTTATGGCATGTTGGAATGTGACTTGGTGGGGAGAGGGGTAAATTATGGGATATGAAATAAAACTTAAAGGATCTATAAAGAAGGACATTCAGAATTGGGGAGCAGGGAAGGCAAATAAAGGGGTAAGAGAGAAGGGAAGGCTTGGGCAGACAGACAGAGCATTGATATCTGAATTCCAAGAGTGGGAGAGGTAGATATTGGAATAAAGATAGAAAATACTGCATGGTTGTTTCTTAACAATCTTCTTTCTTTTCTTGCCTTGTAGGGGACTTATGGGGCCCCTTGGTCCTTTGTGTGACACTCGCACTGTAAGTATACATATTTCCTTTGTCATTTGAGTTGGAATAAACTTTTTGGTAGAATTTTAAAATTGAGGGGAATTTTGACTGAATATTTTATTTATGACTTCTATGACATATTGTACTCCTTATGTATTTAAGTCTAAAAAGTCAGAAAAAGTTGGTGACTGGCAAGAAGGTAGGGAGGGAGAGTGTGTGAGAGAGTGAGGGAGTGATAGAGGAGTGTGTGGATGTGTGTGGTGTGTGTGAATGGGAGCTAGGGACAGCTAGATCCTACAGATCTTCCAAGGGGCTGCCAAACCCGGCAGTCTTAGATGGCGAAACCCCCGCCACCGGAAACACTCCGGGGAGGACACCGCCAGCACAGAGACCGCGCCATCTTGAAGAACAGACCTGCTTGAGACTAGGATCCTAGCCTCGCCACTACCCAATCTGGTCTCAGTCACAAACCGGGACCCTACAGCCACTCGGGTAAAAGACCTGCGACCACAGCTGCAAACCCACGGACACCAAGACCCCAGGCACCCTGGCCGCAGATTTCTGTGAGTCACAGAGCCAATCTCCCTCCCCACCAGCCCCGCGGTAGTGGCATAGGAACTGCCAGACCCTCTCCGCACAAACACACAGTAGTGGCGGCTCTACCTGAATTTGAGCCTGGGTGTGCAGACACGGGAAGTTTGTTTCCCCTGACCAGAATCCCCGCCCAGGCAGGGAGGCTGTGCTGAATTTGAACCTGGGGGTGCAAACTCGGGGAGTTTGTTTTCTGTGACTAGACCTTGTGCCCAAGCAGGTCGGCTGCACTGAATTTGAGCCTAGGTGTGCGATCTGGGGGAGTTTGTTTTCCGCAACCAGATCCTGCACCTACGCAGGAGACAACACTGAATTTGAGCCTAGGTGCACAATCTGGGGGAGTTTGTTTTCTCTGACCAAATCCCACAACAATGCAGGGAGACAGCGCTAAATTTGAGCCTGGGGGCGCGAACTCGGGAGTTTGTTTCCTGCTACCAGACTCCACGCCCAAGCAGGGAGGCTGCGCTGAATTTGAGCCGAGGTGTGCGATCTGGGGGAGTTTGTTTTCCATGACCAGACCCCATGACCAGACCCTGTGCTCACGCAGGGAGGCAGAGCTGAATTTGAGCCTGGGGGCACGAACTTGGGGAATTTGTTTCCCGTGACCAGACACTACACCCAAGCAGGGAGGCTGTGCTGAATTTGAACCTGAGCACTCGAACTTGGGGAGTTTGTTTCCCGCAATGAGATGCCATGCCCACACAGGGAGGCAGCACTGAATTTGAGCCTGGGTGCACGGACACAGGGAGTTTGTTTCCCCGCAGTGCACATCCACGTGACCAGACCCCACACCCACAATGGGCGGCAGTACCTCCTGACTTTGATTCAGGGCAAGCACACATGGAAGGCTGTTTCCCGCAGGGCATGAGTGGACCTCCTGCTGACACAGTGCAACTGTGCAACCTGGTCCCCCAGGCAGACTGAGGACCCAGATTCTCCACGCAAGAGGCAGCACTGAGCACCAGTGACTTGACTGTGTTTCTCATTGCGCGTGCCTGGGATCCCTGATTCCCAGTGCATTCACACTAATAGCCACAACTCTAATTCTTGGCGCATGCACACACAGGGGCCCTGGTGCTTGGCGCAAGACCGCAACAAGCAACAGAGACTCTGATACTCAATTCTCCGTGCAGACTCAGGCGGTCTCTGACTCCTGATAAGCGCTAGGGCACTCTGATTTTTGGCACACACCAGCAGTCTCTGTTTCAGCATGGCGCAGGCAGGGTTCCAGATTCTAGGTGTGCACACGAGGCCACACTAAGCACCTGTGACTCTGATCCTGGGCAAGTGTGGCTCCCACCAACCCATGGCAGCCACGTGTTTTCGTGTCAGAGCTCTTCAGTGACACTTGGGGGTTGCGAAGCTCCCACTGCACACGGCCCAGGCCCCTGCAACTCAACATTTGAACCTTCTGGTGATAGTTAGAATGGAGAGACAACAAAACAGTCCCCAGAGGAAAGAAAAAGAGGAATCACCAAGAAAGGAAATAAGTGAAACGGAAACATGCAACATGACAGAAAAAGAATTCAGCGTAATGGTCATACAGTTCATACACAGGATGGATGAGAAAATCAAAAACCTATGCAAAAATCAGGAAAAAATGAAAAGTGATATAGCTACAATCAAAAAGACCATGGAAGGTTTCAACGGTAGACTAGAAGAAGCAGAGGACTGAATTAGTGAGTTAGAAGATAAAGTACAGAAACAAGCCCAATCTGAACATCAACTGGAGAAAAAAATTAAAAAGCAGGAGAGCCTAAGGGAGTTTTGGGACAACACAAAATGAACTAAAATATGTATAATAGGGCTGCCAGAAGGACAAGAAGAGCAGCAAGGATTAGAAAATTTATTTGAAGAAATAAGGACAGAAAACTTCCCTGATATGGGGAAGAAAAAAGTTACACAAGTACAGAGGCTCGCAAGCAAGATGAATCCCAAAAGACCCCAGACATGCCATAATTACAATGGCAAATGTTAACGACAAAGAGAGAATCTTAACACATTGTATGCAGGAAACGTATTTATACGTTTTATATTGACTGGTAGTAGAGCGTGGGACACGTATTTTATAGACGTGGGATACGTTTTTTATAGACTAGCAGTAGAATGTGGGTAACGTATAAATACGTAAACTAAAGTTATCATAATTTTACTGAACGTTGCCATTTGCGCAGAAAATTAGCAAAAATGGCCCGTGCCACCTGTTAGTGCACGATAAAAACTACCCGCAAACAATGTGCTAAAGGCTGCAAGAGAGAGACAGAGAGTTACCTACAAAGGATCCCGCCCCCCCCCCCCCCATCAGATTATCAAATGATTTCTCAATAGAAGAAGCTAGAAGGGAATGGAAGGAGGTATACAAAGTGATGCAAAGCAAAGGACTAAATCCAAGAAAACTCTATCCAGCAAGACTATCAATCAAAATTAAAGCGGAAATCAGGAGCTTCGCAGACAAAAAGAGGCTAAAGGGGTTTATCACTACCAAGCCAGCAATGCAAGAAGTGCTAAAGGGAATGCTGTAAAAAGAAGAAATAAACATTTAAGAAAGAACACAAGCACAAAAAATAGAAATGGCTACAAACAAGTACCTTTCAATAATAACTTTAAACATAAACAAACTAAATGCTCCAATCAAAAGACATCAAGTGGCTGAATGGATAAAACAAACAAACAAAAAGCCATAGATATGCTGTCTACAAGAGACCCACCTCAGAACAAGGGACTCACACAGACTGAAAGTGAAGGGATGGAAAAATATCTTTCAGGCAAATGGAAATGAAAAAAAAAGCTGGGGTAGCAATACTTATATCTGACAAAATAGACCTCAAAGTGAAGGCCATAATAAAAGATAAGGAAGGCCACTTCATAATATTAAAGGGATCGATACAAGAGGATATAACCCTGATAAACATATATGTACCCAATTCAGGAGCATCCAAATACATAAAAAAACTCCTGGAAGATATCAAGGGAGAGATCGACAACAATGCAACCATAGTATGGGATTTGAATACACCACTGACATCACTGGATAAATCCTCTACCAGTGGTTCTCAACCTTCCTAATGCCGCAACCCTTTAGTACAGTTCCTCATGTTGTGGTGACCCTCAACCATAAAATCATTTTCCTTGCTACTTCATAACTGTAATTTTGCTACTGTTATGAATCGTAATGTAAATATCTGATATGCAGAATGTATTTTCATTGTTTGCGACCCACAGGTTGAGAACCGCTGCACCTAGACAAAAATTCAGCAAAGAAATACCAATCCTAAATGACTCACTAGATCAGATGGACTTAATTGACATCTTTAGAACATTTCACCCCAAACCACGAATGTACGTTCTTCTCAAATGCACATGGGACATTTTCAAAAATAGACCACCTATTGGGTCACAAGCAAAGTCTCCCCAAATTCAAGAGGATTGAAATCATACCAAGCGTCTTCTCAGATCACAATTGCATAATATTAGATACTAGAGGCCCGGTGCACAAAAATTTGTGCACTTGGGAGGGTCCCTCAGCCTGGCCTGTGCCCTCTCGCAGTCTGGGACACCTCGGGGGATGACCACCTGCTGGCCTAGGCCTGCTCCCCGGGGGATTGGGCCTAAGCTGGCAGTCAGACATCCTTCTGGCAGCCCGGGAGCCCTCGGGGGATGTCCACTTGCCAGTGGGGAGCAGGCCTAAGCTGCAGTGGAACATCCTTAGCACTGCTGAGGAGGCGGGAGAGGCTCCCACCACCACTGCTGTACTGGCAGCCGTCAGCCTGGCTTGTGGCTGAGCAGAGCTCCCCCTGTGGGAGCACACTGACCACCAGAGGGCAGATCCTGCATTGAGCGTCTGCCCCCTGGTGGTGAGTGTGTGTCATAGTGACCAGTGATTCCCAGTCGCTCTGCTGTTAGGGTCAATTTGCATATTACCCTTTTATTATATAGGATAGAGGCCTGGTGCATGGGTGGGGGCCGGCTGGTTTTCCCTGAATGGTGTCCCGGATCAGGGTGGGGGTCCCATTGGGGTGCCTGGCCAGCCTGGGTGAGGGGCTGAGGGCTCTTTTCAGACTGGCCACACCCCTTTCAGGGTGGGGGTCCCCACTGGAGTGTCTGGCCAGCCTGGTTGAGGGACTGAAGGCCATTTTCAGGCTGGCCACACCCCCTTTAGGGAAGGGGGGTCCTACTAGGATGCCTGGCCAGCCTGGGTGAGTGGCTGATGGCTGTTTGCAGGCTGGCCACAGCCCCTTCAGGCTGGGGCCCCCCTTGGGGTGCCTGGCCAGCCTTCATGAGGGGCTGAGGGCCGTTTTCCAGCTGGCCACACCCTCGTGCACTGCTGGTGGGAATGCAGATTGGTGCAGCCACTGTGGAGAACAGTATGGAGTTTCCTCAAAAAACTAAAAATGGAACTCCCATTTGACCCAGTGATCTCACTTCTAGGAATATATCCTAAGAAGCTAGAAACACTAATCAGAAAGGATATATATGCACCCCTATGTTCATAGCAGCACAGTTCACCATAGCTAAGATTTGGAAACAGCCTAAGTGCCCATCAGCAGATGAGTGGATTAAAAAACTGATACATCTACACAATGGACTACTACGCGGCATTAAAAATAAGGAATTCTTGCAATTTGCAACAGCATAGATGGTACTGGAGAGCATTATGCTAAGTGAAATAAGCCAGCCAGAGAAAGATAAATATCACATGATCTCACTCATTTATGGAATATAATGAACAACATAAACTGAAAAACAAAAACAGATCCAGAGACAGAGAAACAGCGATCAGACTATCAATCCCCAGAGGGAAAGTAGGGGAGGGTGGAGGTAAGGGGAAGAGATCAACCAAAGGACTTATACGAATGCATATAAGCCTAACCAATGGACACAGACAACGGCGGGGGGGTGGGGGGGGGTGAGGGCATGAGTAGGGGTGGTTGGGGGGGGTAATGGGGGATGAGGACACATATGTAATACTTTAATCAATAAAGAAATTAAAAAAAAAAATAAAGTTTCCGTCCTAACTCAGGCATTGTTAACTGAAAAAAAAATCTAAAAAGTCAGGTAGCAAAAAATAAAATAAAATAAAAATAAAAATAAATAAATTAAAAAGTCAGGTAGCTTTCCAGATCAGTTCAAAGAGTGATGGAATAAAAAATGTAAAAATTATGTCTATCTCCATTTCCCAATGATTTCTTAGCCTGTTTTAGGTATTCTGATCAACAAATATTTATTTACTCGTATACACTTTCCTATCATTAAGTGAATTAAATATCTATAGGTTTAAGCACTATTTATTTGCAAATGTAATTCTTTTTAAATCTTACTAAGATATGTATGAGAATTTATTACAGAGAAGTGGTAGAGTTCAGAGCAAGATCACATTTCCAAGTGTGATGCTGTCCATATGCATTTTATATACAGGGAGCCTCAGGGAGAAGGAGAGCAAATTTCCATTGGAGAGGGGACTATAACAATTGGTAGAGTGGAAAAAATAATGTATTAGGATTCAGTTCTTGAATCTCATCCTGACTGCTGTCAGCAAAGTGACTTTGGGCTATTAGTAACCAAAATTTTATAATGATTTTCCCCAGAAAACTTTTAAATGCCTTCTCTTATTTTGCCTTCTCTTATAACAAGAGGTGAATGTGATTTTCCTTTTTCAACAAACTTAGGTTCATGGAGAGTGAGGATGAACCAAGATCACATAATCAGTGCTAAACTTGGGATTTACCTTAGGTTTCCTCGACTGTCCATTCTCTACCTCTGTGAATATTGCACATCTCTTCCCACCGAACCTTTCTGGGTTTTCTCTTATTTATCTGTAAAAGGATATGGTTAAGGGTCCTTTCAAGGCCTAACCTTTTATGATTCTAAATTCAACAAGTTTCTTACTGGCTTCTCTACCCATTTTTTTAATGTGTCAAGCATATGCTAATTTAGGTCATAACATAAAGTGCTGTTTTTTATGTTTTTAATAACCATAACAAGGAAATAATTCAGTGTGTTGATGGAAGGGTTTATATTAGAAGCTCTGGGCATATACTTTTTTTAGTTTTCAAAGATTAACCTTAGAGATTATGTCATTTAACTCCTTATTTGCAGAGAAGAAAACTGGAGCCCCAAGACATCGTAATGTTCTCTAGTTTACATACCTAGTAACAGAACTAGAATCAATATCTGGCTCTTTTGTTTTCCAGGCTAGTTCATGTTTTTTTCATTTACCATGATGAAGCAATAGGGATTTCAGGCAACACGTGATCATGAGTGCTGGCATTCTTTGCATCAGATTGTTAGGACTCAGAATGGAGTATGCATGACCACAGAATATAAAAGCCTTTACTGGCAAACAGCATAGCAGGGCAAGCCTTACTGTGTGACTTCTCTATACCATATAATAAGAAGAGGTCATGAACTTGATGTTACTTACTATTTTTCTTAAAAAATGAACACCAAGTCCAAGTGTTCTAAGTCCAAAATTCAAGACAGTTTACATCTGTAAAATTCTTAGATAAAGAAAGGATATTTAAGTGACTGTTCAACTACTCAATTTGAAAGCAGTCATTTAGTAATAATCTGTATATTTTTATTTAAAAAAAATCAACAACTAAATAGGTTTATAGACTTTTCATTTTTAAATGTCAGAACTGAAACCTTAACCCAAGGATTACAAATTCAAAGGTGTCTAAGGGCTAGAGAAGTAAGTTGAATGCATGCATTGTGAATTGGTGACTGGAAGCCCTTTGTGGAACCTACTGCTATGCCAACTGCACCTGATTGTTGTCATGTAGGATGCCAGCTCCATGTTAGAAACTCTTCTGATTTTTCAAGAAAACCCAGAAATAGGCCCTGGTCATATAGTTCGGTTGGTTAGAGCATCGTCCCAATATTCCAAGCTTGCAGGTTTGATCCCCAGTGAGGACACATACAAGAATCAACCAATGAATGCATAGATAAGTGGAACAACAAATCTCCCTTCCTCTTCCCCCTTCTTCTCTCTCTTACATTAATAAAACAAACAAACAAACAAACAAATAAACAAAAACCTTAGAAATACATTATTTTTATGTGAAACCTCTCAATTTTAAAATAATGTCAACTTGAATTTAAAAGCATTTCAAGCACGTCTGTGAGCCACATTTGACTTTTCAGTTTATAACCTCTGCTTACCCAAAAAAGGCCTTTGGTGATCCTTTTAAACATTCCAACAAAGCCAAATGGAATATTCCTTGTACTCCTGAGGCATTTGGAATTGGAAAAAATAGAGGCTTAACAAATCCTTCTGGAATTTTCCTTTCACACAGCCTACATTTTACAGATCTTCAGGTGAGGTGTAGGGCAGTTCCCTGATTCAAACTTTGAGAACCCATGCCTTTATTGCTGTAAGTAAAAGAGTAGACATTCTCATGCCATGTTTCTTTTGTCACAGAATGCTTCAAAGAGGCTCTGCAGATAGTGAAAATGATGGAGGGCCCCAGTTTGCGGAAGTGTTTGTCATTATCTGGTTTGGTGCAGTTACCATCACCCTCAACTCAAAACTTCTTGGAGGAAACATGTGAGTATTATTAAAATCCATCCTTTCTTATTTGCTAGGTAGCATATCTGAGATTTTTAAGGGAGCCTGGCTAGTTAGGTAATATTTTTTTTTTATTGATTTCATAGAGATAGGGAGAGGAAGAAAGATAAAGGAACATCAGTGATGAGAGAGAATCATTGATTGGCTGCCTCCTGCATGCCCCCTATTGGGAATTGAGCCCACAACCTGGGCAGGTACCCTGACCAGGAATTGAACCGAGACCTCCTGGTTCATAGGCTGATGCTCAACCAGTGAGCTTCACTGGCTGGGCTAGTTAGGTAATTTTTGAAAATAAAAATAAAAATAAATGAGGAATAAAGAGAATGTTCTCTTAAAACCACTGAACAGAGATAACTTGGTTGAGTTAAATTATCTTAAATTATCCAGAGTCCTTTGATAAGCTTTAAATGCTCTCTCCAGCTCTAAAATCATAGGCAGAATTTTTGTGTTAGAAGATTATGTCCATTTTGGGGAACAGATGGTCCATAGCTTTCTTTTTTTTTATTAAATCTTTATTGTTCAGATTATTACATTTGTTCCTCTTTTTTTCCCCCCATAACTCCCCTCCTTCCAGTTCCCACCCCACCCTCCGCCCTCACTCCCCACCCACTGTCCTCATCCATAGGTGCACGATTTTTGTCCAGTCTCTTCCTGCATCTCCCACACCCCTTTCCCCCCCAAGAATAGTCAGTCCATTCCCTTTCTATGTCCCTGATTCTATTATAATCACCAGTTCATTCTGTTCATCAGATTATTTATTCACTTGATTCTTAGATTCACTTGTTGATAGATGCATATTTCTTGTTCATAATTTGTATCTTTGGTCCATAGCTTTCAAGAAACTCTCAAATAGGTCTATAAACTAGAAAAGATTAAGAACTGTCTTAGAGGTTCATTGGGAGAAAGAGGTCTTTAGGAATTAGAGTAGATCATCTGATATCCTAGATCAGTGGTCAGCAAACTGCAGCTCGAAAGCTACATGCGGCTCTTTGGCCACTTGAGTGTGGCTCTTCCACAAAATACCGACTTCTGTGCATGGGCCACAAAGTTTCAATTGCACTGTACATGCGTGCCCGCACATGGTATTTTGTGGAAGAGCCACACTCAAGTGGCCAAAGAGCCGCATGTGGCTTGCGAGCCGCAGTTTGCCGGCCACTGTCCTAGATGGTTGACTCTTAAGGAGTTTAAAAGGAGAGAAGGAAGAGTATGGAGACAAAAATTAAAGCATATGGTAATGCAGAGGCCTAGCCTCATAAAGTCAATGTTAGGGTATAGGTATTATGTAGAAATCTGTGTAATAACTATCATGATACTATATTTATGATTTTTATGGGTGTGTGTTGTTTTTTAGATCTTTTTTTCAGAGCCTCTGTGTGCTGGGTTATTGTATACTTCCCTTGACAGTGGCATTGCTGGTTTGCCGGCTGGTACTTTTGGCCAAGCCAGGACCAATAAACTTCATAGTTCGGCTTTTTGTGGTGATCATGATGTTTGCCTGGTCTATAGTAGGTAAGAATGTACTTATCTTTTTTCTTGTTTTGTTAACCCGAGGATATTTTTCCATAGAATTTTAGCGAGAATGGAAGAAACAGAGAGAGAGAAACATCAATGCGAGAGAGACACATTGATTGGTTGCCTGTCACAGGAGTCAGAATGTACTTATCTTTACAATAGCAGAGCAGACAAAAGCATGTGTTAGAGATAAAGACCAGATGAAAAGCAGTGTAACTCCTAACTAACATGTGAGTAATATGATTCTTGCCTATGTTGTCCATAGAACCCTCTGTTTTAAATGGGCATTGATAGATATGATATCCATCTTATCTGAGTTGGGTATCTGGACTTCTAAGATGTAGGAGTCACACTTTTTAAAAAAATATATTTTTATTGATTTCAGAGAGGGAGAGAGAGAGAGAAACATCAATGATGAGAGAGAATCATTGATTGGCTGCCACCTGCATGCCCGCTACTGGGAATCAAGCCCACAACCTAGGCATGTGCCCTGACTGGGAATCCAACTGTGACCTCCTGGTTCATAGGTCAATGCTCAACCACTAAGATACATCAGCCAGGCAGAGTTACACCTTTTTTTTTCTAATCCTTAAATATTACATAGGGTTGGAAAAGGAGATTACAGTAGACCTAGCTCAGTCCTGGTATATATAGGAGGCATAGGTGACTTGAGAAATGCTGGGTCTTTTCCTGACAAATTAATCAAAATAAAAATAATATCTAGCATTTACATATTGTTAATCATAGATTAAGCACTATTGTAAGTGATTTGTATGTATTATCTCATTTATCCCTCACAACGACCCTAATAAATAAAAACTATTGTTAGTAGTCCTATTTTTATAGATGAGGAACAGACTCAGAGAGGTGAAATAACTTGCCTTAGGACATATAATTACTGAATAGATGAATCACCTTTTCTCTATTTCAAACCCAAGCAGATCACATTTTAGAACTTTACTACCTCCTAGTATAAGTTGTTAAGTATCATTATATAGTACTTTCCTGCTTCAATAGAAAATTCTGCTAAAGATTAGGAAGAAAGAATCTATAGCAGTGGCAATGAATGCTATGTGCTGATTGTTTTAGCATTCCTAAAATTCTCTTAAAATTCTACTTTACACTAGAAGTGTTCCCTGGCCTCTTATTAAATGAGATAAACAGACTACCTAATATTTTAAGTGCAGTAATATCTCTTTGCTTGGAACATGGTTAAAAGCCAAGAAGTGATAAAAAATAAAAGTCTGAGAGTGCCAGAATTGATATTCCAAAGACTGTATATTAAGCTTGGGTGCTTTACCTATGGGAAAGGCCCAGGTTTCCTCACTTAGAGTCTGATAATTTATCATACATGTAGTTCTGAACAGCTTAATTATCCAGTATCCAGGCCCACAGCAGTTCAGAAAGTAGAATTTTAGAAGCATTCATTCTTTAATTCAGCAAATGTTTATAAAGCACAAATTAAGTGTTAGGCACTGTGCTAGGCATGGCCTCTATCTTCAGAGTTCACAGTCCAGTGGATAAGCTAGACATATAAATACTTAAAGACAATAAAGTGTTTCAGGTGGGAGATGGAAATCTGTGTAGGCACAGAAGGGACACAGAGGAGGGAAGTGGGCAGTTTTACCTGAGCTGGCAGGATACCAGCTGGTTGTTCAGGAAAGATTTCTTTGCAGGGTGATCATTGATAATTAGGTTTTTCCTGGTGGACAAGAGGGATGGCATCTAAAAGAGCTAACTTAATAAGAAGAACAATTACTCAAAAGACCCAGCAGTATAAGGCCATTTGCCATAGTAGCGAAAAAACTTGCACATTATTGTAAGCCTATTCAGCACAGTTTAATGATTTCTCAGAAAACAGTAAGAGACCCCTTTTGGAAGGGTTTCCATCTGAAATGTTGAAAACTTTCAAAGCTTTGGTACTTGAAACAAGCAGCCCTCAGCTGTGAGGAAAACTGTGCGGCAGAATGCCTTTTTCTCTGATTTGCAAATATAAGTAAACTTATAGTATAACTCTATTCCAGACTATGCTGTGCACATTAAAGTTAGTAAATGTTAGTAGTTATGACAATGTCATTGTATTCAATATTCTTTTTTGTTTTGTTTTATTTTCTTCAGCCTCTACAGCTTTTCTTGCTGACAGCCAGCCTCCAAACCGCAAAGCCCTTGCCGTTTATCCTGTTTTCTTATTCTATTTTGTCATCAGTTGGATGATCCTCACCTTTACTCCTTAGTAAATCAGGAAATGGAAATTAAAAACCAGTGAATTGAAAGCTCATCTGAACAATGTAATTCCCCATGGAACTTTGCCTCTGGCTTTATTTTGTCTAATTTTAGAGGTATTTTGTAACTGGCTATGTGAAAAGATTACAAGGGAGCCATAAGCACTGTCACCACTTATGTAAGGAACTGATGTTTGAAAGGCTGTTCTTTTTATCTACTTTTCTCTATTTCTTTAAAATACATGTGCATAGTACACATAGTATAATGTCTTCTTAAGGCATGGTAGCGGACACTGTGGTCCATTTGGGTGACTACCAATGACTTGGAAAGCACATGGATACCTCCTGCAAGTTGAATAGATTTGGTAACTGTATTTTCAATTTTGAGAATACTAGTTTAGGTGTAGCTCTTAAACACATTGTCTTATGACTTATTAAAATAAATAAATCTATATCCATTTTCTTTTATTTCTCTCTTAAGTTTAAAAAGACAATGATAGATGGGGTTCATAGATATGGGAGAAGAAAACATGCATTAACCTGTATTCAGGTTTTGATCATAGAAAATTCTGCACCTGTTGCTTTAAATAAAAGCAAAAGACAAAAATTAGCTTATTTTAATCTTTCTGTATCACCTTACTGCCCTGCTTAACAGCACTTCAGTGACACCCTAGTTTTAATCTTTTTTAAAAATATGTTTTTATTGATTTCAGAGAATAAGGGAGAGGGAGAAAGAAAAAAAATCAGTGATGAGAGAGAATCACTGATTGCCTGCATCCTGCATGCCCCCTAGTGGGGATCGAGCCCACAATCCAGTCATGTGCCCTGACCAGGAATTGAACCTTGATCTCCTGGTTCATAGGTTGATGCTTAACCACTGAGCAACACCAGCTTGGGTCTAGTTTTAATCTTACACCCTAGCTCTGAATATGCAAGCTAAGATATTAGCAACGTGTAATGTTCCTTTGACTGAAGCTCTTGGTGGTCCAATGCTTGAATTAATCCAAGTAGAACACCTCCGAAATATAGATTGGTGGGTCCCTAAGGTATATGTGGGCACCTTCTCCTAAAGGTAGAATGAGGAAGTTTGAATACAGCATAGCTATAAGGAATTCTTCATTATCCTGTGTAGTACGGCCTACATTAAAGCGTAATGTAGGATGAGTTGGCTTTACAGCTGCCACCTTTTCATTAGATTTGATTTCGGGGTTGGGGAATAGCAATTTATTGGTTCTGGACTTTATTTGTAAAGCAAATTAGCTCTCCTTAGACATGTGCACTTACATGTATTCTCAGCTATTTATGCATACAAATGTGAAGGCTTTTCAGGGAGTAGAGTGTCTGGAGCAGACTGATTCTAAGCTAAATGGGGCTCCTTCAATGTAATATGAGCTGCTGCCTTCTATAAATTGCACACTGAAGAACTCTTAATAGACAAAGTCTAGGTGTCAGGCAGAAAACATTTATTGTAAATATACAATTACTTAGAAAGACAGGAATTTCTTATTCCACATTATTTCTTTAGCATAGAATTTAAATATTTATTCATTTTGTATTTAAAGACTACCTAAACAGAGATATATGATTTTAAAAACATATTCTCCATCCTCAGATTAACCAGGGGAACAATACTTCGACAGTTAGATTCTTAAAATGATATTCAACTACAAAAGCATTACAAAGTTGGCCCCCTCTGTCCCAGCCTTGGCCAAATTTTTTTTGGTTATACTAGTATATTTGTATTTATTTCAGATTCCCTTGTAAATTTTAAAATAAATCATATGCGAGGACTAAGCCAATGCTTTAGTTAGGTAAAGTCAATATTTTGAAACTGGACCTAATTTTGAAATTAGTCCTAAATTATCAGCCATATCCATTGTCTGAAATTTTCTAACTGCCACTAAAAAGATCTCTGTTCCAAAGTTGTTTTATAATGTGCCTCAGTGATTATAATGTAAAATTAAAGAAAAAACCTGCTTCTCAAAAGGAAATTAAATATTTACCAAATTTTACTCAGGCTAAATATGTGGTGAGAAATTCTTAAGGCCACAACTCTGTGAGGAATTTGTGTGTGTACATATGGAAGAGGGTTATACATAGTAGGTGTGAAGGCAGTTCTGTGTATTAATCTGTTGCTCTTGGATGACTTAGCAAAGGGTTTACTTGGATTAAATGAAGGTGGGTAAAATGGAAATGTAATTATCTTTCTGAAAATGAGTAGTCAGTTTGAGGGTATAAATATTTTCTTACATGCAAAAAGTGCATTGGTTTCTGTGACAAAAGTCCTGAGTATCTGGAAGTTGTAACCCTCAACAGCTTTCACTGATTGGCTGCAAAGGCACATGTCTAATTATAGAAAGGAGAACTGGAAGGGAAGGAGACTCCAACAAAGGCAACCCTGTTCCAGGAATTGGGAAGTTTCATACTTCAGAGGAAATTACAGTGTGTGAGCATCGTTTCTATCATCATGGCTTATCACTTGCTCCTACTTCTGAGATAGAGACTCATTGTTATATTCTTTAGCAATAGGAATGGTTAAAACTGATTTAATCACTGTTCAAATTATAAAAACTCAATTGATGCAAACATATTTGAATATGCAGTATAGTCTTAAAAGTCAGTCATTAATTGTCAAGACTTTTATCTCTTATAAGGCTTATTACATGGGTTGCATTGGGTCTTTTCATTGTGGTGGGGGTTTTCTGTTGTTGGACAAGGTGGAGTCATAGGACATGGGACTGGAAGCATTTTGCTGTTGACTACAATTGTCTTTTTATAAAGTACCCCCTAAAATGATATTGGAAGGCTAGCAAGCCTGTATATGAAGACTTAATTATGTCCTTTACATATTCTATTTCCTGGGCTTCCTGTTTACTCCTGGAGATGAATGAAAATCTCCGGTCATTTCAAAATTTTGTATAACATCTAGTCATTGGAATTTAAGCCTATCATGATGTGATCAGATGTCCGTTGCATGCAGCTGTTTGATTACAGACAAATAGTGAAATTGTGATTCTCATACTGTTAATTTCAGAGGCAATTTAGATAGAAATAAATGTGTGAATGTTAATCCATGTATGTAAATTAGAAATACTTTTTTAGATTCTGTGGGCTTTTATTAAAAATAAAGAATTTTGAGGGATTTACTTAGGCATAATAATGACAATAGTGTTACTACTAATAGCTAACATTTATTGGGCACTTACTGTGTGCCAGGCACTATTCTATTTTTTTAAAAAAAATTTTATAGCTTTATTGAGATCCCTTAACCATAAAATTCATCCTTTTAAAGTAATGTACAAGTCAGTGATTTTTTTCAGTGTGTTTATACAATTGCATCTATCACCACTCTCATTTTAGAACTTTTTCATCACTACACACACACACACACAAATGCATATCCAGTAGCAGTTACTCCCCGTTCCCCTTCTCCCAAGTTTCTGGCAACCACCAGTCTGCTTTCTATCTCTGTTGATTTGGCCAGGCATTATTCTTAAGTACTTTTCATGCATCTCTAATCCTCAACATAAAGAACTACAATTCTCCTTTTACAAGTAGAAAATTGAGGCACAGAAAGGTTAAGTATATTGATTTAAAACAGAAAAAAAAAAACAGATTAGATGAGAACATAGTGGGGCACAATTTTGAATTTCATTGTTATGTATATGAAATGAATATACTCCTTCCCCAGGGTAAGTTCTCTGTTACTAACCATTACATCCTACAACTGACTAAAGGTAGACAACTCTCAATCTTTTTTTTTCTTCAATATGATAGAATATTATATTAACAGCCTCTGAGAAAAACACAAGGAAAGTTGTACATGGGAAGTGTTAGGTTTGCCACCTTTTTCCCTCCTTGAACCCTTTTCATCTCCCCTCAACTTTCACCATGACCACACACATATACCCCTCCCCTTTTTCTTTGAAAATCTTAAGGATAAAACAACTCTGCTTTTTTTTTTTTTAAATTCTCCCAGAGGGATGGTTAATACATCAAAATTTCACTGTCTGTTCAGGCATTTATAGTCAAAGGATACATCTAGTTGCTTATAGTACCAGTTATATTAAGACCTCAGAGAGCAGTAGTGTGAGAATAGAATGCCTTTTTATTTGAGTTAAACTAGAAGGGGAAAAGAAATAACAGTAAAGGCTTTGCCTTAATGAAATCAGTGTTCCTGTGGCCTGGTAGGAAGTGGGCACACACTGCTCTTGTTTGCTCTGTTCTCTCTTTCTGAGCCTTTGTACTCCGTGCCATCCCTGCTGGTAATTTTTTGGAACCATTCAGTGCTCCACTTTAATCCTGATCTTGCCCATAAATAATGAATCTGTAAAAAGAATAAATCTGTAAAATTATTTGTGAATGTTAAATATGCAAATAAAAAACACTGGAAAAGGAGACTTTGTGTTTCCCTGTTCTTATGCTAAAAGGCATAAAGATATTTGCAGCATAAGTAAAACCTCTATATAACAGACTATTTGGGGTGAGAAGGTGTCCGTTAAAGCTAAAAGTCTGTTATATAATAAAGTAGGTTTTCTGAATACATTATGTTAAAAAATCAAAAAATTAGTTTACCTGTTTTTACTTATGTAGACATGTTTGTGTAATTAAAATTCTGCATGAAAAGTTTAATTTCACAGAGGTTTTCTATACGTATTACTGTAATTTTAAGTTTATACTAAATAGGTCTAGTAAATGCATACATTCACCAGTCACCTCCAGGAAACAAATGCACATGGCTGGGGTTTGGCTTAGCACATGTAGGAACATCTGGCCAGCAACTGCAGAAAGTCACACAACAGACAACAGAACCAGTTACCTCAAGATGCAGTGTGATCGCATACTAATCTTCTGCCGAGCATTGTTTATGAGTAGTGACTCTTGGATTTAAATATGCAGGCTATAGTTGTAGATATGTAATATTACTATTGTGTTTTTCTCAACATATGGCCTATTCACTAAAATTTGTTTAAAGTAACAGTGAATTAATAACAAGCCTGTTAATTTATAAGCAAATCTTGTTTAAAAGCATTTTTAAAGTAACAGCATGTTAATTTTCACATATGACATACAGACCAGAAATTTTGTCCGTTAAATCTGAAGTCTGTTATATTGTGATCCGCAAAATTGAGGGTTTATACCTAGCCAGTTTTGCTCAGTGGATAGAGCATTGGCCTGCAGACCGAAGAGTCCCGGTTTCAATTCCAGTCAAGGGTACATACTTCGGTTGCAGGCTCCTTCCCTGCCTGGGCCCTGGTTGGGGCACATGCAGGAGGCAACCAATCCATGTGTTTCTCCTACACTGATATTTCTCTCTGTCTTTCCCTTCCTCTTCCACTCTCCGAAAATCAATGGAAAAATATCCTCGGGTGAGGATTTTTTAAAAAGTAGCAATAATAATAACCTTAAAAAATTTGAGGATTTGCTGTTTTCACACATATTGTCAGACAGTATTGATGGCTGTGTAGGATTGCACAGCAAATTAGAAAGGGAAGTCATATTTACTGAGAAAATAATATATGCCAGGCACTATATTGGCAGTTTTATAAACAACCTCAATCACAGTAGCAAAAGTAGGTTGGTGGTATTTTCTTGAAGCGGAGGGATCTGGAAACTCAGGGAGGCGAAATAAACTGCCCAAAGTCACATAGTAAGTGGTCCAACCAGAATTCATACTAAGGTTTTGTGACTCCATGGTCGTTTTCCTATATTCCAGTTTTTTGTCAAATTAAAATCATACCTACACACTTTAAGGAAACTAAGTGAAGTCAATAAGGCAGCTTAAGAATGTGGTGATAAACCGGGTTTCCAGCTTTCTGCTGCAGGCTATACCTGTTCCTGACCTCAGTTTACAATCTACTTGAAGAACTCAAATTCCCTACCCCTCTGCACACATAAAAGTTGGAATATATCGTGGTTCTTGTTTGTGGTACCACATAAAATATCAGAGCGATCAGTAAGAACAGGAGCTTGTTTTTGAAATATGGGGAGATCTGCATCCAAGAGGAGAGGAGGAAGGGCATTCCAGGTGGCAAAGACATATGAACAAGTCTGTAAAGCTCTCTGTGTACACGTGGGAGATTGTGGCACATTGTCCTGTACATAACCACAATGCTTTGTGACATTTTTCTAGCTGCCTTTTTATATTTCACTTTGTGAGGTAGGTACAGTTTCTAAGCTTATTTTATAGCTAATTAAGAAAATAGGCTTAGAGTAGTGATTAAATATGCATTGGCTTACAAAACCAGTCTCAACACAATTGGAAAGTAGTCTTTGTATTGTTATAAGCCTTTTCTAATAACTCATATATTGCCATGAATTCATCTGAATTAGGAAAATATAGTTAGTTGGACGAGACCAAATTATTGAGGGTGGGTATTGAAATCTAGGAAATTGCGAGTTAGGTCTTATTGTGGTAGTTTAGGATGTATTCAAAAGTTCTGGAGCAGATGAATATCTTGATGAAAGTGAATTCAAAGGAATAAATGAGAATGTGTTGAGAAACTGGATTGGGAGGAGGCTAGCAGGAAGAAAGGAGTGACAATATACACTGAGTGGCCAGATTATTGTGACCACCTGACGTTTGTAGGCAAATTAGCTATAATTTTGCACTGAAATGGCTAGAGGGCCAGACCATTATACATAGGGAAGCAGGTTGTTTACCACAACAGTAGAAGTGATTTCTTTCTGAAGATCTGGGTAAACAACACGATTTAACAGCCTTTGAACGTGGGATATATTTGAAAGTGAGTGGCCAGATTATTATGACCACCCCATCAGTACTTTGTTGGGCCACCTTCTGCCTTCAATAATGTGGCGATTCTTCTTGGCATTGACTCCACGAGATGTTGAAAGGTGATGTGAGGAATCTGACACCATGCCTGATGAATAGCACTGTCCAGTTCTGTGAGATTTGATGGTTGTGGAACCTGCTGCCTGATGGCTCTTTTAACTTTGTCCCACAAATGCTCAATTGGATTGAGATCTGGTGATTGTGGGGGCCACCTAAGCAAGGTAAAGTCTCCCTCATGTTCTTGAAACCACTCCTGCACAATACAAGCACCATGGCATGACGCATTGTCTTGTTGGAAGAAGCCATCTGCATTGGGATATGCCATCAACATGATAGGATGAACTTGATCAGCAATGATACTTAGGTATGTTGTGCTATTCAGACATTGTTCCACACAAATTAAAGGGCCCAAATCATGCCAGGAAAACATGCCCCAAACCATAACATGGCCCCCACCAGCTTGAAGGGTTGTACTCATGCATGTGGAGTGCATGGTTTCATACTGTTTCCACCAAATTCTCACTCTGCCATCTGCATGATGCAACTAGAAACGTGATTCATCCGGCCACATGACTTTTTTCCAATGCTCGACTGTCCAATCCTTGTGTTCCTGTGTGGATTGGAGACATTTTATCTTGATAACTGCAAACAGCAAAGGTGTTCGAACAGGCCTTTGGCTTCCATATCCCATACGATGCAGTGCACGGCTAATTTGCCTACAAATGTCAGGTGCTCATAATAATCTGGCCACTCATAATAATATATAGCCCACATTCAAAGGCTGTTAAATTGCATTGTTTACCCATATCTTCAGAAAAAAATCACTTCTGTCTTGGTAAACAACCTGCTTCCCTATTTATAATGTTCTGGCCCTCTAGCAACTTCAGCATGAAATTATAGCTAAATTGCCTATAAACATCAGGTGGTCATAATAATCTGGCTACTCAGTAATTTCTAACTGGTGGGCCTCGAAGAATAGTGTGTTTCTGATAATGGTTGTGCAGGAGCAGACTTTGGCTATAAAAGTGGTCACATCCTACTGCCGGGGTCCAGCCCCAGCAGTCCAGGGGTTCCCAAAGGTGTGGACGGAGTTGGCAAAGAATGTTTTACACGGAGACAGCGTTCAGAACTGTCTAGCTCTCTTTAGTCTCTGTGGATCTTCCTGTGCCTGGCTGAAGCCACAGAGAAAAGATCCTGAGGCAAGCTGAGCCTTTATTTTATAGTCAGAGGTAAACAAGGTAGTGGTTTCCATAGTTACACAGTTCTTGTGAGTTTCACTTGTTTTGGTCACTTCCTGCACTTCCCTCAGCTCAGTAGCTTCCCAGATAAGATCTAGAGAGCCTCATAAGGTCAAACCTAATTATGCTAAGAGGACTGTGCCCTCTAAGCTGGGAATTGTTTGTGACTTTACCAACAGGTCAGTTCGAGACTTAACCCTATATCAGCTCCCTACATCTCACCCTTCTTTTATTTTTTAAGCTACTATAGTGAGAGTTTTTAAGCTACCATAATGACAGTAAAACTTAAAACATCAAACTTAAGCATCGAGAACAAAACTCTGGCTATTAAAACAATAACAAAACAATGCCAATGCAAAACCCAAAACATTTGAAAACTTAAACATAACATTTTTAAAACTAGTAAGAATAATAAAACAATGGCAGTGCAAAACAGCAATAAGTGAGAAATCAAACCACAGTAACATTTTTCTACCAAATGAAAGTTTCTTTTGCCGATTTACTCAGAGTCCTCTGACTTGGCTGAGAGAGTAGCTTCCACTTCTTACCTTTCTACCATCTGCTGGGCCTCAGTTGTTAACTTCTTCAGCTGACCCCAAGTCGGTGGTTTGGTTGTCCTTGTTGATCTGGCTAGCAGGCGGTGTTACTGGCAATGGGCTTCCCAAAGTGTCAGCGCGTAGTACGGCTGGATCAAAGGGTCCATCAGGGCTGCGTTTGATGGTGGTGTTGGTGTCCGGGGAGGAGTCAGCTGTGCCCTCTGGGTCAGCTGATATGGATGATACTGGGAAGGAGGAGGATGAGATGGAGATGGAGGGTAGTAGAGAGAAAAAGAAGAGAAAGAAAAAGAACTACAAGGCATGGAAGTGTTTAGAAAAAAGAGGGAGAAGGAAGGGAAGAAGGCAGCATCCTTACACAGCCCTTTCCTTCAGCTGCCCCTTTCCCTGTGGTCCAAGGTAGAAATGGGAAACAAGTCCTGTTGTAGTGAGAGGGCAGCTGCTGTCAGCCAGTCTCTGTCTTTACCTGGGTCCTGATCTGAGCTGGGCATGGGAAGTGGGAAGCAACCATGGGGGCAGGAGACCTCCCTCAGAAGGGGCAAGTGTTCAAGCCCCTGCATAGTTGGGGGGGTGAGGATCTGTGCCCCACCTCTGTTGACCCCCAAGTTCTCTCCTGCCGGCCCCTCTGTGACTGTGCCTGTCTTAGGTTGTTCCTCCCTGAGGAATCTTACCCGTCTCTGGCTAACCAGCCATCCTCCGGGGCCAAGCAGGGTGATGTGAGGTTCAGTTCTGTCTCCTTGGTAGCCTATGCCCCTGTGGCCTCCACGCCCAGCACATGCCTTGGGTTCCCCTCGCCTGCTGGCGGGGCCCTGGCTCTGGTCACATATCTTGGGAAACCCAGGTTTCTTCTCCAGGGAGGGCCCAGCTCACGCCATTGGGCGAGAGACAGATCTATGGTACCAGCCACCATGACCTCAGCAAGAACAGAGAACTCAGGCAACACTTGTGGGCCCGGGACAGGGCTTTCTCAGCCCAGGATGTCAGGCTCTTGGTACAAGACAACTCCACATATGGGGCATATACCAGACACTCCCAGTCATGGCAGAAAAGGGAGGTGCCCTTCCTGGAACAGTAGAGTAGGGAGATTCTAGAAAAGGCTGTGTTCAGGAGAGAAGGAGAAAGGCCAAAGAACCAGCAAACAAGTAGTCAGATTTTAAAAAAAGGAAAAAGGAAAAGAGATGTGGGGCAAAGCTGGGACACATGGACAGACAAAAAGGAGGCACATGTGATCTTTCCAATAGACAGGTGGTTCCAGCTCAGGGCTGCACATCTGCTGCAGACGGGCACTGGTCAGGTGTGCTAACTCGGCTTCCCAGGGATGACGGTCCCCAGGATGGAGGTAGAGGCTGCTCCTTCTGGAAAGATACAAAACACAACCTCTTCCCCACATCATTACTAGATCTGGTAAAACTCTTGTCTGGTTTGTGTATCCTTCTACCAGGCTGAGTTGGCAGAGGCTATTGCACAGGAGGCCCGAGGCCTTTTGGCTGCTGTACAACCCTCTGCATTGTATTTCCAAAAAATCTAACATATAACATTATTCTCCCCCATTTTTGTTTTTATAGAAAAGGTTTATATTGATGGAATTCTGACCATATATATTCCTCTGTATTCATAACTTCCCACTTCAACCCAAAAAGCCGCAGCTTCACATTTCTAACCATGAATTGGCTCCACCCCCGAGCCTCAGCATCTCAAAACAAAATCCCAACTTTGAGTCAAACTGTTAGTTTTTCCTTTTGTGTTAAGAGCTAACTTTGATATGTTAAAACTAAGTAAAATCCACTTACTCAATCCAAAACAGGCATTAAAAAGAAAAACCCCAAAAGCTCTCTTGTATCCATTTTAAGAGTAGGATTGGCGCTTTCCGCTATTACCTGAGTCCTGATCTATCACCCCAGAGAGAGTTTGCCAATCCTGCACTTTCCCGGGTGGAAAGGCTGCAGTGGGGTTAAGGATAAGGCTCGACGGAAGATGGCGGCGATATAGGCAGACGCGTCCCAGGTCGTGTCCCGGAGCAAATGGAGTGAGCAGCTGAAACTAATAACACCCACCCTGAATTGGAGAAATTACTCAGCTGGTGAGACGGTTTGCAGCCGGGAAGGGCAGAACTCCCCTGGAAAGGTAAACAAAACAAAACAAAACAAAACAAAAAAACACACAGGGATTTGGGCAGGAAAGTTTGCCAGACCTCTGAGCCCAGAGGGTCGGAGGGAGACTGCGTGGCAGACAGCCGCATCCCTTGGGACAGGCACAGCCCCTGACTGGGGAAAGGAGATCTGAGGGATTCCTGGTGCCAGGGGATTTGAGATCTGGGTTCTGTGATCACGGAGGACTGAGCCTAAAGGGGGCAGCCTGAAGAGCTGACCAGACCATGCACTGCCAGTAAGAGAGGAGCTTACAGAAATTCAGCCTTCCCCATATCCACGGCCGGCGTTTGTTTGTTTTCACTGAATCCTGTTCATAAGACATTTGGGATACAGACACTCACCTGTGCTGAAGAGAGGGAGAAGGTGTGGATGAATGGAATCTGGGGAGAGACTGAGGAGGGGGGGGGGCGGGAGAGGTGGCAGCGAATTGAGTGCTGAGACACCCCTGGGCCCAGGATCTGGGCAGCCATTCTCTCCAGAGGGTGGGACTCCTCCACCTAGCCCCCAGGCAAGGAGCACAGCCACACCCAGATTCCACCCTGAACAAGATCAAGGATTAAAATAATCTGATCAGTGTCTGGGAGTTAACAGGGTCTGGCCTATAGAGGGATTTTCAATCCCAGCAACAAGACAGAGCGGGTAACTATTAAGGAACCAGCTCTGGGCAGTGGACTTCCCCACACCAGTTTTAAGTGCACTAGAGACGATAAACCCAAGCTATTGGACAGAGAGGCCCTATAGCCTCAGAGGCCAACCCAAAAACACTGCCACCCAGAGGCTGAGCCACAAACTGACTCTTAGCTAAATACAAATTAAGGCAGTCTGGGAAACAAATACGGCCTGCTTTAAAATCAGGACTGTGGTTTACAACACGGAGGAACAGTGTATCGCAGGGAAATTCAACACTCTCCTGAACACCTGACAGGACTAAGGCGAGCCAGACTGACGAGTAGAAGAACCAAAGGACCTTCACTACTGCAATTATTTTTCTTCTTTTTTCTTTTTTTCCAGTTTTAACTAAGAAACCATTTTTTTTCTTCTTTTTCCATCACCTGATTTTTCCCTTTTAATTACTACATTTTTATTTTTAACCAGTATTATTACTGCTACCATTTTACCATTTTGTTTTCTCTTTATTTTATTTTGGGATTAGTGTTCTCTATTCTATTTTCATCATTCCTTTAGCATCAATTTTCCCTACCTCAATTTTACCTCTATGCTAAAACCCTCTCCCTCACTTTTCCCCTTTTGTTGTCCTGTTTCTCTAACCCTATTCCTGCTTTAGATTTTCCCTATTCCTTCTGTTTACCTCCTGTCAAAATTTCACCCTACTTATATATCCTATTTCCAACCCACTGCTCTAAATCCTTATACACATATCCCTTATCTTTCTTCACTATCCAAATTTTTTTCTTTTATCTTTCTATTGTTTTGTTGCTGTTTGCTTGATTGTTGAGTATATTGGGGTTTTTTTTGTTGTTGTTTGTTTCTTCTGTGTCTGTGTGTGTGTGTGTGTTTTTTAGGACTGGTTGTGAGGCTGTTTTTCTTTTTCTTTTTCTTTTTTTCTGCTGATTTTTCCCCTCCCTCCACCCCGCCCCACCCCCCGGTTATTTTTGTGCTTCTGTTTTCCCTTGCCTGTCTTGATATTATTGGTTGTTTCTAGTTTGCATTCATCTCCAGGGAGCTGTTGCTGGAATTTGTTGGGATTAGTGGCAGTTCTATAGGAGTTTTCTCCTCATATACATAGCCTCTTCCCCTCTTCTACTTCATTCTCTCTTTTCGCTCTTCTTTTTTTTTGTCTCTTTTTTTTCTCTTTTCTTTCCCCCTCCATTTTGCCAATTTCATTTTTGCAGTCCTTTTTTTTCTTCCCTACTTATCTTTTCTTTTCTTTTTTCTCTTTTATCTTTTTCTCTTCTTTCTTCCTTATCCCGTAATTCTCTTAATTCAGGTGGTCACCTTTATTTGGGGTTATTAATATCGTGAATATATTTGTGTTTAGTGCCTGGTACGTGGTGCCTTGTTGTGTTGTATTTTGTGCCTTTAAATCAATGCGGCAGATCCAAGCAACAGCAGCCTCCTGAGCACCACACCCTCTGTCTGAGGAACATCAGTTGTACGTGAAGCCTCCCCCCACGAGGCAAAAGAGCCACCACACCTGTGAAGAGCACCCACCAGAGGAGCTGCTGCTACCGCAACTGCCCGAGGAGCAACCACAGCCCAAGGAGCCACTGCCACCCAGGGAGCAGCTACTGAACGACTCAACGTCTAGATATGTCAGTGAGACAAAGAAACCCCCAAAGGAAAGAGAAGGAGGAATCTCCAGAAAAGCAGCTAAGTAATACAAAGGCATGCAACATGACAGAAAAAGAATTCAGAATAAGGGTCCTAGAGTGCATAAATCGGATGGAGGAAAAAATCGACAACCTCTGCAAGAAGCAAGAAGCAACAGATGAAAAAATCAATAACATATGGAAGAAGCTAGAAGAAACAGATGAAAAAGTCAACTACCTATGCAAGAAGCAAGAAGAAACAGATGAAAAAATCAATAACATATGGAAGAAGCTAGAAGAAACAGATGAAAAAAATCAACAACTTAAGTAAGACCCAAGAAGAAATGAAGAGAGATATAGCTGCAATAAAAACACCATTGAAAGTATCAACAGTAGACTAGGAGAAGTGGAGGACCGAATTAGTGAATTAGAAGACAAGGAAGGAAAACACACCCAAAATGTACTGCAATTGGAGAAAAAAATTAAAAGACAAGAGGAGAGCCTAAGGGAGCTTTGGGACAACATGAAATGAAACAACATACGAATAATAGGGGTGCCAGAACAACAGAAAGATGAACAAGGATTAGAAAACCTATTCGAAGAAATAATATCAGAAAACTTCCCTGAGGTGGGGAAGAAAAAAGTCACACAAGCCCAGAGAGTCCCAAACAAGGTGAACCCGAAAGGACCCAAACCAAGACACATCATAATTACCATGGCAAATGTTCAGGACAAAGAGAGAATCTTACAGGCTGCAAGAGAGAGACGGAAAGTTACATACAAGGGATCTCCCATTAGATTATCAAATGATTTCTCAACAGAAACACATCAGGCCAGAAAAGAATGGACGGAAATTTACAAAGTCATGCAAAGCAAAGGACTGAATCCAAGAATACTCTATCCAGCAAGGGCTAAGGGAGTTTATCACCACCAAGCCCTCAATGCAAGAAATGCAAAAGGGACTGGTGTAAAAAGAGGAAATAAAAAGCTCAGAAAGAAAACAGCCACACAAAAAAGAAATGGCTACAAACAAGTACCTTTCAATAATAACTTTAAATGTAAACGGACTAAATGCTCCAACCAAAAGATATCGAGTGGCTGAATGGATAAAAAAACATGACCTATACATCTGCTGTCTACAAGAGACCCACCTCATTAGAAGGGACTCACACGGACTGAAAGTGAAAGGATGGAAAAATATCTTTCAGGCAAATGGAAATGAAAAGAAAGCTGGGGTAGCAATACTTATATCGGGCAAAATAGACCTCAAAGTGAAGGCCATAACAAGAGATAAGGAAGGCCACTTCATAATACTAAAGGGATCAATACAACAAGAAGATATAACCCTGGTAAACATATATGCACCCAATGCAGGAGCACCCAAATTCATAAAAAAAAAAAACTCCTGGAAGATATCAAAGGAGAGATCGACAACAATACAATCATAGTAGGGGACTTTAATACACCACTGACAGCACTTGATAAGTCCTCTAGAGAAACAATCAGCAAAGAAACAGCAATCTTAAATGACTCACTAGATCAGATGGACTTAATAGACATCTTCAGAACACTTCACCCCAAAGCCACAGAATATACATTCTACTCAAGTGCTCATGTGACATATTCAAAAATAGACCATATATTAGGTCACAAGCAAAGTCTCCCCAAATTCAAGAAGATTGAAATCATAAAAAGCATCTTCTCAGACCACGATGGCATAATGTTAGAAATAAACTAAAATAAAAACAACGCAAAATACTCAAACACCTGGAAGCTGAATAGCATGCTATTAAATATTGATTGGGTTACCAATGAGATCAAAGAAGAAATTAAAAACATCCTGGAAACTAATGACAATGAAAACACAACAATCCCAAACCTCTGGGACACAATGAAAGCAGTCCTGAGAGGGAAGTTTATAGCTCTACAGGCCTGTCTCAAAAAATAAGAAAAAATGGTAGTTAATCATCTAACTCTACAACTCAAAGAATTAGAAAGAGAGCAACAAGAAAACCCCAGAGTGAGCAGAAGGAAGGAGATAATAAAGATTAGAGCAGAAATAAATGACATAGAGACCAAAAAAAAACAATACAGAAAATCAATGAAACCAAGAGCTGGTTCTTTGAAAGGATAAACAAGATTGACAAACCTCTAGCCAGACTCACCAAGAACCAGAGAGGGAGGACCCAAATAAACAAAATCAGAAATGATAGAGGCGAAATAACAACAGACCCCACAGAAATACAAATGATTGTTAAAAAATACTATGGACAGCTCTATTCCAACAAACTAGACAACCTGGAAGAAATGGACATATTCCTAGAAAAATACAACATTCCAAAACTCAATCAGGAAGAATCGAAAAAATCTCAACAGGCCAATAACTATGGAAGAAATTGAAGCAGTCATCAAAAAGCTTCCAGCAAACAAAAGCCCAGGACCAGACGGCTTCACAGGGGAGTTTTACCAAACATTCAAGGAAGAACTAAAACCTATCCTACACAGACTACAACAAAAAATTCAAGAGGAAGGAACACTTCCAAGCTCATTCTATGAAGCCAGCATCACCCTAATACCAAAACCAGGTAAAGACAACACAATGAAAGAGAATTACAGGCCAACATCCCTCCTGAACATAGATGCCAAAATCCTCAAAAAAATCTTAGCAAATCGGATCCAGCAGTACATCAGAAAGATCATACACCATGACCAAGTAGGATTTATCCCAGGGATGCAAGGATGGTACAATATCCGCAAATCAATAAACGTGATACATCACATAAACAAATTGAGAGATAAAAACCGCATAGTCATATCAATTGATGCAGAAAAAGCATTTGACAAAATTCAACACCCATTTTTGATAAAAACTCTCAGTAAGGCGGGAGTAGAAGGATCATACCTCAACATAATAAAAGCCATATATGACAGGCTCACAGCCAACATCATACTCAATGGACAAAAACTAACACCATTTCCCCTAAGAACAGGAACAAGACAGGGATGCCCCCTCTCACCACTCCTGTTCAACATAGTATTGGAAGTGTTAGCCATTGCAATTCGGCAAGTAGAAGAAATAAAAGGCATCCAAATTGGAAAAGAGGAAGTAAAAGTGTCTTTATTTGCAGACAACATGATATTATACATACAAAACCCTAGAGACTCCATCAAAAAGCTACTAGACTTAATACATGAATTTGGAAATGTAGTAGGATACAAAATTAACCCCAAGAAATCTGAGGCATTTCTATACACCAATAGTGAACTTTCAGAAAGAGAGATTATAAAAACAATCCCATTTACCATAGCACCAAAAAAATTAAGCTACCTAGGAATAAATTTAACGAAGGAGGTAAAAGACCTCTACTCAGAAAACTACAGGACGTTGAAAAAAGATATAGAGGAAGACATAAACAGATGGAAGAACATACCGTGTTCATGGATTGGTAGAATCAACATCATTAAACTGTCCATACTACCCAAAGCAATCTATAAATTCAACGCACTTCCCATTAAATACCAACGGCATACTTCAGAGATCTAGAACGAACTCTCCAAAAATTCATCTGGAATAAAAAAAGACCCCGAATAGCTGCAGCAATCCTGAAAAAGAACAAAGTAGGTGGGATCTCAATACCAGATATCAAGATGTATTACAGAGCCACTGTTCTCAAAACTGCCTGGTACTGGCACAGAAACAGGCATATAGATCAATGGAATAGAATAGAGAGCCCAGAAATCGGCCCGAACCAATATGCTCAATTAATATATATATTTTTAAAATATATTTTATTGATTTTTTACAGAGAGGAAGGGAGAGAGATAGAGAATTAGAAACATCGATGAGAGAGAAACATCGATCAGCTGCCTCCTGCACACCTCCTACTGGGGATATGCCTGCAACCCAGGTACATGCCCTTGACCGGAATCGAACCTGGGACGCTCCATCCACTGAGCCAAACTGGTTTCGGCTCAGTATTTGACAAAGGAGGCAAGAACATACAATGGAGCCAAGATAGTCTCTTCAATAAATGGTGTTGGGAAAATTGGACAGATATATGCAAGAAAATGAAACTAGACCACCAACTTACACCATACACAAAAATAAACTCAAAATGGATAAAGGACTTAAATGTACGACAGGAAACCATAAAAATTCTATAAGAATCCAAAGTCCACAAAATCTGACATATGCCGAAGCAATTTCTTCACTGATACAGCTCCTAGGGCACTTGAAACTAAAGAGAAAATGAACAAATGGGATTACATCAAAATAAAAAGCTTCTGCGCAGCAAAAGAAACCATCAACAAAACAATGAGAATACCCACTGTGTGGGAAAACATATTTGCCAATGTCATATCTGATAAGGGCCTAATCTCCAAAATTTATAGGGAACTCATACAACTTAACAAAAGGAAGTTAAACAATCCAATCAACAAATGGGCAAAGGACCTAAATAGACAGCTTTCAAAAAAGGACATTCAGAAAGCCAAGAGACATATGAAAACATGCTCAAAGTCACTAATCATCCGAGAGATGCAAATCAAAACAACAATGAGGTACCATCTCACACCTGTCAGAATGGCTATCATCAACAATTCAACAAACGACAAGTGCTGGAGAGGATGTGGAGAAAAAGGAACACTTGTGCACTGCTGGTGGGAATGCAGACTGGTGCAGCCACTATGGAAGACAGTATGGAGTTTCCTCAAAAACCTACAAATGGAACTCCCATTTGACCCTGTGATCCCACTTCTAGGAATATATCCGAAGAAACCAGAAACACCAATCAGAAAGGATATATGCACCCCTATGTTCATAGCAGCATAGCTAAGATCTGGAAACAGCCAAAGTGCCCATCAGTAGATGAATGGATTTGAAAACTGTGGTACACCTACACGATGGAATACTATGCTCCTGTAAAAAGGAAGGAACTCTTACCATTTGCAACGTCATGGATGGAACTGGAGAGCATTATGCTAAGTGAAATAAGCCAGTCAATGAAGGAAAAATACCACATGATCTCACTCATTCATGGATAATAGAGACCATTATAAACTTTTGAACAATAATAGATACAGAGGCAGAGCTGCCTCAAACAGATTGTCAAACTGCAGTGGGAAGGCCGGGGAGGGTTGGGGAGCGGGGGGGGGGGGGGGGATAAGAGATCAACCAAAGGACTTGTATGCATGCATATAAGCATAACCAATGGACATAAGACACTGGGGGATAGGGGAGGCTAGGTGACTGTCAAGGGTGGGGGGAAAAAAAAGAACACATATGTAATACCCTTTGTAATACTTTAAGCAATAATAATAAAAAAAGGATAAGGCTCCTTGGGCCTACCTTCTCCCATGCCTCTACATTTACCTTTCTGGCACCTTTCCTTCCTCAGAAAAGCATGGACACACTTGTATAAAACGTTCCATCTGACTAGGAGTAACCTTAACTCCTCTGCTAGCAAGCATATGTGTTAAAAGATCAGTACAGAGTCTTTTTCCTTTAGACTAAGTATGGCATATCTTCTCAATCTAAGTTCTGTACTATCCACCTTCTTACCCTACTTATCCTCTGTAGGGGGGTCTGCAGAACCCTGGTGGAGTCCTATCCATCCTGAGTGTGGGGGTTCTCAATGGGGGAGGGCTTACCTAGGGGAATCCTGTTCGGCCTGTCCAGGCGCCATATGCTGGGGTCCAGCCCCATCAGGTCCAGGGCTTCCCAAATGTGTGGATGGAGTCGGCAAAGAATGTTTTACATGGAGACAGCGTTCAGAACTCTCTAGCTCTCTTTAGTCTCCGTGGACCTTCCTGTGCCTGGCTGAGGCCACAGAGAAAAGATCCTGAGGCAAGCTGAGCCTTTATTTTATAGTCAGAGGTAAACAAGGTAGTGGTTTCCATAGTTACACAGTTCTTGTGAGTTTCACTTGTTTTGGTCACTTCCTGCACTTCCCTCAGCCCATTAGCTTCCCAGATAAGATCTAGAGAGCCTCATAAGGTCAAACCTAATTATGCTAAGAGGACTGTGCCCTCTAAGCTGGGAATTGTTTGTGACTTTACCAACAGGTCAGTCCAAGGCTTAACCCTATATCAGCTCCCCACAGTTGTGCAGGAGTTGACTTTGGCTATAAAAGTGGTCACATCCTACAGACAACTGGAAATATGAGTCGGGAGAGTAGTAGAAGTTATAGCTAGAAATCTAAATTTGAGCTTTACTGATCTGATATATATTGAGAGAACACTGTGTTTCAAACAATCCTTTTTAAAATATATTTTTATTGATTTCAGAGAGGAATGGAGAGGAAGAGAGAGATAGAAACATCAATGATGAGAGAGAATCATTGATTGGCCGCCTCCTGCATGCCCCACACTGGGGATCAAGCCTGCAACCCAGGCATGTGCCCCTGACCGGACTCGAACCTGGAACCTTTCAGTCCACAGGCTGACGCTCCATCCACTGAGCCAAACCAACCACGGCATGTTTCAAACAATCTTGATGAAAACCATAGTTGCTAGAGGGCAGTGCTATGAAAAGGAACCGAAAAGATGAGGAGAAGGAAAGAAGGAAGCTAAAAATTATATGCCATGAATTTCTGCATGCTTTCTTCATCTTACACTATCCCTATTAGGGTAGCTACTCTCATTTTTACAGAGGAGGAAGCAGTTTGGATTCAATAAGTGGCAGGGCTAGAATGTGAACACAACTCTGTCTTAAATCCAAAGCCTATGCACTTCCAGAAATTTCTATACTCTGAAAGCCTAGGTGGTGTGCCTTGCACAAAGTAGGTGTTCAGGAAATGTGTTGAATTAGTTAAAAGTGGATAGTAAATATGTATTACATACTGAGTGTGGGAGTATCATGAAAAATAAGGATTGAGAACCTGTATTTGGCTATAAGGCATTATTGGTCCCAATATTTTACCACTCTCTGAAACCCTGTTCCTTGCCATGTGATTGGAGTTCCTCTCAGTAAAAGGCAGAACCTATTCCCCCACCCCTTTTTCTAGGTGGGCCTTATGGTTGGATTTGCCTAATAAAATATGGCAAAAGTAATGACGTACCAGTTCTGACATTGAAACTTGAGCTTTTCTGTGTTTACATTTGTCTCTTATTTCTCAGCTATCTCTGTGAGAACAGCCTGAGTTAGCCTGCTGGACAAGGAACGGAGCCTAGTAACCTCAGCCAGAGCCATCCTAGATTAGCCCACCACCACTTGACTGTCAGACAAATGAGCCTAGAACTGCTCAGCTGTACCCAGCCTATACTGCCAACCTACAGACTCAAGAAATAATTAAATGCTTGTTTTAAGCTACTGAACTTTCAGCCGTTTGATATACAGCATTATAGCAGCAGTATGTAACTGGATATAAAGGCCATTTAAAAAAGAATTTCTCATTGCTTCTCGGCCTTTTGGCTAAGATCAAGTGTAGTAAAAAAGAATTTTCCAAAAGTATTTGTTAAGAAATGGAGGCACTGAGTATTGGTTCCTTATTTGTAGTTCTATCAGGCACTGTACATCAGAGATGAAAGAAATTATTGAGATAATTGCTCATTTTACCAATGAAAACCTGAGGCCCAGAGAGGGTAAGTAACTTACCCAACTTTATTGGAAGGAACCAGGATAAAACTGAGTTTTATTCATTTCTGGTCCACTGCTCTTTAATATGAGAGCATAGAGAAGTTAAAAGGGCTGTAACCTAATGCAAAAAAAAAAATAATAAAAAAAGAAAAGAAAGAAAGAAAAGAAAACACTCTTTTTGGTCAGTGGATATGTGCATATTTAAGAATGAAAAAGGAAGGAGCTCATGAGAAAGAGATAGGTGTCAAGGAAAAGAGTTTATTTAAGGAGCAACTCTCCAAATGAGGTGAAAAGGACAGTGATTCAGAATATGATCAGTAGATTTAGCTTTAAAGAAAGTCAAGAACCCTCTTGTGAGGTGGAAGGGAAGAATGAGTGGTAGATGCAGGGATGATCAAATGTTCACATATTCAAGCTGGTTGATCATTATGCTAGATTTTGAGGATTCAGAAATGCCTAAGACTAGCTCTCAATAGAATATAATTTTTATAGTAGCAATTACATATCATGGTAGGAATTAAGGAAAAATCAAACCCAGAAAATAATGGGAAGCTTACAGGCAGCAATGGTAGCTACAGACATGGATAATATGTTGAGTTTTCAGAGTAGGCAGAATGGCATTATTGGGATAAACGCTCATATATGATTCAACCATGTCTGCTTAATTGGCTTAAGCAGTGACAGGCAGCCCGGACCCATTGGTTGTCCAGTTTCATTTTCTGGCGACCCTGGTGGGATGACAAGTCAGGGACTCTTCTGTGGTGAGTACTGGGGATCTTGCTTGCTGCCTGAACTGGGGGAGGAGGTTCCTGGGGCTAAGGCTTGTACTCTTTTATTTGCAGCACTGGCAGGAATTTTCCTGTTTTGAGCCCCAGCTGCAGCTCAGCAATCCCTGTCATTTCAACTAAGACCTAAGTTGAATTGGGCATTCTATAACTCTGTAACGAGGGTCATCTGTTGTCTGTTGCCTCCCCTCTCCCCCCATCTGGTGTGAGCCTAATCAGCTCCTGGTTGCAAGTGGCGTCTCACGGTCCTTGCCTGGCCTCCACACCTGAGCCTGATTAGCTTAGGGTTGAGACACGGTCCAGCATGGCTCAAGGCATTTCTGTCTGGCTGTGCTTGGTAAACCACAAACGGTTATCTGTCTGTTGTGCACACTTGTAAATATCCTCTATAATAATAAAAGCATAATATGCTGATTAGACCAGACATCCTTCTATCTGGACAAAGTCACAGTGGGCAGGGGCCGCGGCAGAGGCGGCAGAGGCCCCCTGTCGCCAAGGCCCTTGCATGAATTTTGTTCATCTGGCCTCTAGTCTATACTAATAAAAGGGTAATATGCTAATTAGACAGGGAGACCTTCTGGGAGACCTTCTGGATATCCTTCCAGACAAATCCATGGTGGTGGGGCTAAGGCAGAGGCGGTTAGGGGCGATCAGGCCAGGAGGGGAGGGCAGTTGAGGGTGAGCAGGCCAGCAGTGGCGGGGGCAGTTAGGGCAAGCTTGCCAGCAAGGTGGGGCAGTTGGGGGCGATCAGGCCAGCAGGGGGGGCAGTTGGGGGCCACGAGGCCAGCTGGGGAGGGCAGTTGGGATCCATGAGGCCAGCCGGGGAGGGCAGTTGGGGGTGAGCAGGCCAGCAGTGGGGGGCAGTTGGGGGTGATAAGGCTGGCAGGTGAGGGGGAAGTTGGGGCCAAGCAGACTGGCAGGGGGGAGCAGTTAGGGGTGAACAGGCCAGCGGGGAGGGCAGTTGGAGGCGATTTGGCTGGCAAGGGGCGCAGTTGGGGATGAGCAGGCTGGCAGGCAGAGTAGTTAGGGGCGATCAGGCAGGCAGGCAGGTGAGCGGTTAGGAGCCAGTGGTCCCGGATTGTGAGAGGGATGTCCGACTACCAGTTTAGGCCCGATCCCTGTGGGACATCCCCCAAGGGGTCCCAGATTGGAGAGGGTGCAGGCTGGGTTGAGGGACACCCCCCTCTCTGTGCACAAATTTTGTGCACCAGGCCACTAGTATATAATAAAAGCCTAATATGCTAAGTGTCCAAACATTCGACTAGTCGCTATGTTGCACACTGACCACCAGGGGGGCAGGTGCTCCGACCTGTAGGTTAGCTTGCTGCTGGGGTCCCCGATTGGGACTGGGCAAGATGAGCCAGACATGCCCTGGAGCCCTCCCATGGTCCTTCCCTGGCCCCAATTGTGCACAGGTGGGATCCCTCGGCCCAGCCCACACCCTCTCGCAATCCGGGACCCCTTGGGGGATGTTAGAGAGCTGGTTTCGGCCTGATCCTTGCAGGCCACGCTGAAGGACCCCACCAGTGCACGAATCCATGCACTGGTCCTCTAGTTGTATATAAGAGTGTCTGTTGATTGTTGTTTTGTGTCTCTGTGTTGTTTGGTTTAATTTGTTTAAAGATAGTGGCACATCCCACTTTTCTGGGGCCCCCCAGCTACTTGTGGCAGGCTGAACCCTTGGCAGGGATTGCAGGAAATTCCCAGCAGCTGCTGAGAATTCTTAGTTTGGGGGACTCTCCTTGCTTTCCCTCTCAAAGCATCAGTAGCCTGAAATGCTTACCTAGTGAGAGTTCTTGTCTTTCTGTAATATAACTTTGGTTACAGATGTTCCTTGCTTGCTTTCTTATTTTCTGGGGACTTAGTTTACTCTTTGCCATTTTATGAATACAAGGAATCCTCTGCCTCTGCTGTTTGTGCCACTCAAAACTGAAGGTCATTTGCTGTGCTGGGTTAGTGTGAGATAAGATTCTAAGGCTATATTGTCCCAGCCCCTTCTTTTGAGAGTACGCATTTATTTACTTTAGGAATTTTTTGTTTCTGTTTTGAAATAGAATAAGATCTCTCCTTATATGCAAGATTCCATGTTGTTACAGTCTACCCAGAAAGAAAAATATGGGAAATAAAGCCTTCTTAACCCCCCCTGCCCCACCCAAGTTTTAATCCTAGGAGGGCTGGAGTTTCAGAAGTGCCCTCCAGCAGGCTACAGAAGCAGCAGTGGGGGCCACTCTCACTCTGTAAAAGGAAAAAAAATAGTAAAGTCTTTGGTAACTTAAAACTTTGGAGTTTTTATGCTCAATTAATATTTGACAAAGGAGGCAAGAACATACAATGGAGCCAAGATGGTCTCTTCAATAAATGGTGTTGGGAAAACTGGACAGATATATGCAAGAAAATGAAACTAGACTACCAACTTACACCATACACACACAAAAAAAATTCAAAATGGATAAAGGACTTAAATGTATGACAGGAAACCATAAAAATTCTAGAAGAATCCAAAGGCAACAAAATCTCAGACATATGCCGAAGCAATTTCTTCACTGATACAGCTCCTAGGGAGAAAATTAACAAATGGGACTACCTCAAAATAAAAAGCTTCTGCACAGCAAACAAAAGCCGAGGGCCAGATAGCTTCACAGGGGAGTTTTACCAAACATTCAAGGAAGACCTAAAACCTATCCTCCTCAGACTATGTCAAAAGATCCAAGAGGAAGGAACACTTCCCAGCTCATTCTATGAAGCCAACATCACCCTAATCCCAAAACCAGATAAAGACAATTCAATGAAAGAGAATTATAGGCCAATATCCCTCATGAACATAGATGCCAAAATCCTCAACAAAATCCTAGCAAATTGGATCCAGCAGTACATCAAAAAGATCATACACCATGACCAAGTAGGATTTATCCCAGGGATGCAAGGATGGTACAATATCCACAAATCAATAAATGTGATACATCACATAAACAAATTGAGAGAAAAAAACCCACATAGTCATATCAATTGATGCGGAAAAAGCATTTGACAAAATCCAACACCCTTTCTTGATAAAAACTCTCAGCAAGATAGGAATTGAGGGATCATATCTCAACATAATAAAAGCCATATATGACAAACCCACAGCCAACATCATACTCAATGGGCAAAAACTAACACCATTCCCCCTAAAAACAGAAACAAGACAGGGATGCCCCCTCTCTCCACTCCTGTTCAACATAGTACTGGAAGTACTAGCCATTGTGATCAGACAAGAAGAAAAAATAAAAGGCATCGATTGGAAAAGAAGAAGTAAAACTGTCCTTATTTGCAGATGACATGATACTGTACATACAGAACCCTAAAGACTCCATCAAAAAATTATTAGATTTAATAAATGAATTTGGCAATGTAGCAGGATACAAAATTAATGCTAAGAAATCCATGGCATTTCTTTACACCAGCAGTGAACTTACAGAAAGTGAAACTACAGAAGCAATCCCATCTACCATTGCACCAAAAAAATTAAAATACCTAGGAATAAACTTAACTAAGGAGGTAAAAGACTTATATGCCAAAAACTACAGGACACTGAAAAAAGAGATAGAGGAAGACATAAACAGATGGAAGAATATACCGTGTTCATGGATTGGTAGAATCAACATCGTCAAAATGTCCATACTATCCAAAGCGATTTATAGATTCAATGCAATCCCCATTAAATTACCAACGGCATATTTCACAAATCTAGAACGAACGTTCCAAAAATTCATCTGGAATAAAAAAAGACCCCGAATAGCTGCAGCAATCCTGAGAAAGAACAAAGTAGGTGGGATCTCAATACCAGATATCAAGATGTATTACAAAGCCACTGTTCTTAAAACAGCTTGGTACTGGCACAAGAACAGATGTATAGATCAATGGAATAGAATAGAGACCCCAGAAATCGACCCAAACCACTATGCCCAATTAATATTCGACAAAGGAGGCAAGAGCATACAATGGAGTCAAGAGAGTCTCTTCAATAAATGGTGTTGGGAAAATTGGACAGATACATGCAAAAAGATGAAACTAGACCACCAACTCACACCATACACAAAAATAAACTCAAAATGGATAAAAGACTTAAACGTAAGACAGGAAACCATAAAA
The DNA here is from genome assembly GCF_963259705.1 of Myotis daubentonii. Lineage (NCBI taxonomy): Eukaryota > Metazoa > Chordata > Mammalia > Chiroptera > Vespertilionidae > Myotis > Myotis daubentonii. The sequence continues at coordinate 92,617,227 of NC_081861.1, read as the reverse complement.
ATACTAGATGAATCCACAGGCAGCGAAATCACAAACATATGCCAAAGGAATTTCTTCTCTGATAATGCTCCTAGGGAAATGGAAAATAAAGAGAAAATAAACAAATGGGACTACATCAAAATAAAAAGCTTTTGCACAGCAAAGGAAACCATCAACAAAACAAGAAGAAGACCCACTACATGAGAGAACATATTTGCCAATGATACCACCGATAAGGGTTTAATTACCAACATTTACAGGGATCTCACGAAACTTAACAAAAGGAAGATAAACAATCCAATAAAAATATGGGCAACGGACCTAGATAGACACTTTTCGAAAGAGGACATACAGAAGGCCGAAGGACATATGAAAACATGCTCAAAGTCACTAATTATACGAGAGATGCAAATCAAAACGACAATGCGTTATCATCTCACACCTGTCAGAATAGCTATCATCAACAAATCAACAAACAACAAGTGTTGGAGAGGATGTGGAGGAAAAGGAACCCTTCTGCACTGCTGGTGGGAATTGCAGACTGGTGCAGCCACTGTGGAGAACAGTATGGCGCTACCTCAGAAAACTAAAAATGGAACTCCCATTTGACCCTGTGATCCCACTTCTAGGAATATATCCCAAGAAACCAGAAACGCCAATCAGAAAGGATATATGCACCCCTATGTTCATAGCAGCACAATTCACCATAGCTAAGATTTGGAAACAGCCTAAGTGCCCATCAGCCGATGAGTGGATTAGAAAACTGTGGTACATATACACAATGGAATACTATGCTGCGGTAAAAAAAAGTCACTCTTGCCTTTTGCAACAGCATGGATGGAACTGGAGAGCATTATGCTAAGTGAAATAAGCCAGTCAGAGAAAGATAAATACCACATGATCTCACTCATTTGTGGATTATAGAGAACAACATAGACTGATGAAAAGGGACAGACCCAAAGACTGAGAAACAGCGATTAGGCTATCAATCCCCAGAAGGAAAGTAGGGGAGGGCGGGGGCAAGGGGATGAGATCAACCGAAGGACTTGTATACATGTATATAAGCCAAACCAATGGACATGGACAACAGTGGGATGGGAGCATGAGTGTGCGGGGTGGGGGGGGGGGCTGGAGGGCGGTTGGGGGTTAATGGGGGGGATGAGGACACATTTGTAATACCTTAACTAATAAAAAAAAGCATCATGGCAACAAACAACAATGAAAACATAACAATCCAAAATCTATGGGACACAGTGAAAGCAGTCTTGAGAGGTAAGTTCGTAGCTCTACAGGCCTACCTCAAGAAAAACAAGAAACAATGGTAATGAATTATCTAACCCTACAACTCAAGGAGTTAGAAAGAGAGAAACAAGAAAAGTCCAGCGTAAGCAGAAGGAAGGAAATAAAGATCAGAGGGGACATAAATGACATAGAGACCAAAAAAAACAATAAAAAAGATTACCAAAACCAAGAGCTGGTTCTTTGAAAGGATAAACAAGATTGGTGAACCTCTAGCCAAGCTCATGAAGAAGCAAAGAGAGTGGACCCAAATAAACAAAATCAAAAATGAAAGAGGTGAAGTAACAACTGATCCCACAGAAATATAAACGATTATGAACAAATACTATGAACAAATCTATTCCAAAAAAAATGGACAACCTAGATGAAATGGATATATTTTTAGAAAAATACGAGCTACCATTCAAAAAAATGGGCAAAGGATCTAAATAGACACTTTTCGAAAGAAGCTATACAGAAGGCCAAGAGACATGAAAACATGTTCAAAGTCACTAATCATCCAAGAGATGCAAATCAAAACAACAATGAGATAGCATCTCACAGCTGTCAGAATGGCTATCATCAACATATCAACAAACAACAAGTGCTGGTGAGGATGTGGAGAAAAAGGAACCCTCCTGCACTGCTGGTGGGACTGCAGACTGGTGCAGCCACTGTGGAAAACAGTATGGAGTTTCCTCAAAAAGTTGAGAATGGAACTCCCATTTGACCCAGTAATCCCACTTCTAGGACTATATCCCAAGAAACCAGAAACACCAATCAGAAAGGATATATGCACCCCTATTTTCATAGCAGCACAATTTATCATAGCTAAGATTTGGAATCAGCCTAAGTGCCCATCAGCAGATGAGTCGATTAAAAAACTAGTACATATACACAGTGGAATACTATGCCGCTATAAAAAAAAAAAAAAAAGGAACTTTTACCATTTGCAACAGCATGGATCGACCTGGAGAGCATTATACTAAGCAAAATAAGCCAGTTGGAGAAAGATAAATATCACATGATCTCACTCATTTGTGAGATATAATGACCAACATAATTTGATGAACAAGAATAGATCCAGAGATAAATGGTAGGGGAAGGGGGTGGAGGTTAGAGAGCAATCAAAAGACGTGTATGCATGTATATTAGCATAACCAATGGACACAGGCACTAGGGTAGTGGGGGCTTGCCTGGGGTAGGAATGACTGGGGGGGGAGTGTCAATTGGGGAAAAAGGAGACATATGTAAAACTGTAGACAAAATAATAATAATAATAATAAAAAAGAAAAAGAAAAAAATTAAGGTTTCTAAGAGTTAAGAATTCTAACTAATTGGGAAGAAATTGTATGGCTTTGGTAATAGAAGGCATGAGGTATGCAGATGCATTTTGAAGGGAAAGAATAAATTGAGTTATAAAGCTAATTATTTCTGAATCTGTAAGATATGTGAAAGTTGTAGAAAGGTTTGTGAAAATTATAGAAGGGTTGTTAAGAGAAATCTTAAAAGAAATTTTAGGGAATCTGAATAACAAATTTAATTAGATAAATTAATCTAAAGTAAGCTATTACAGAATTTGTGTAGTCCTTTTCTAATCTGTTAAAAGGGAAAAGTCTTTCCTTTATTTGCCTATGAAGCAAAAGTTCTATAAATTATTGTAATGCTCATATATTATGTTATATTAATCAGGGACTTGATTAATTTATAAAAAAGGCCATCTTCTTAATCATGGGAACTGAAGTTTTGCTAGCCTATGTTTGTTTTTAATACCCCTTTGTTTATCACTTTGAATGAATATATAGTCTAATACTATTTCATAATAATAACTATATTCTATTGATACATGGATACTAGAGGCCTGCTGCATGAAAATTCATGCACTGGAGGGGGTTGTCCCTCAGCCCAGCCTGCCTCCTCCCACAGTCCAGGAGCCCTCAGGGGCAGGAGGCGACCTTGCAATCAGGGGAAGGCGACACCCCATCATACCTCTGCTGCTGCCACTGCCGGCAGCACAAGCCTTGGCTGGCCCTGGTTACCTGAGCTTCTGGTGGACCTGGGTGGCTGGAAAGCCACCATCTGAGGAATGTCTGCACCTCGGGCTGGCCCTGGCCAGCTGGGCAGCCACCATCCGAGGCTTGCCTGTGCCTTGGGCTGGCCCTGGGTGGCTGGGGGCTGAGGGTACTGGGAGTCTCTGGAGGCAGGTATATAGAGCCTTGCCATGTGCCTGCTGCTCTGGCAGGGCTGAGGGAACTGGGCATCACCATCTTGTGGCTGTGGGCACTGCCATCTTTGAGGGCGTGGCAGTCACTTAGCATATTCCCTCCTTATTGGCTGTGGGTGCTGCCATATTTGAGGGTGGGGCAGTCAATTAGCACATTCCTGCTGGGGTCCAACCCCAGCAGGTCCAGGGGTTCCCAAAGGCGTAGACGGAGTCGGCGAAGAAGGAAGGGCATGGAGACAGTGTTCAGTTGATCAGCAGCCTAGCCAGGATCTCCAGCCAGGATCTCCAGCCAAGTTCTGGTCTGGATCTCCAGAGAGGTTCTGTTTCAGATCTCCAGCCAGGTTCTGTGGCCATGTTCCCTCGCTAGGTTCTCCAGCCAGGTTCTGTCCAGGTTCTCCAGCCAGGCTCAGTCACCAGGTTCTAGTCAGGTTCTCTTGCCAATTTCTGTAGTCAGGTTCAGTCCAGGATCTTTTGCCATGTTCTCTCCAGCGAAGTTCTTCTGTCTCTAGAGAACGTTCTGTGTAGGTTCTGTGTTCTGAATTCTGTCTGTTGTTGTCTTGTTGCATCTGTATGTATACCAGTTGATTCTAATCCTGTCAATTTCTATTACAAAGGTTAGGGCGTTTCTTATCTCCATTCCAGGGAGTAAAGATTATGTAGCTTAAGCATGATTGTTTGTAGTTAAATTGATTAACTACCCGCCTGGCACTTAGTTAAGGAGTTTCATCCCCTCCCTAACTTCAGGGGAAAATCCCTACCTGGGGATTCAACCTTTCTCAGAGAGGTGACCTTTGTTAAAACACAACGCCAAGAAGGTGAGCAAACATATTAAGAACCGTATGCTATATATGCCAGGTCCATTGAAACAGCAAGGATGGACCGGCTCCCGGCACATTCCCTCCTTATTGGCTGTTTGCTCCTCCATCTTTGAGGGTGGGGCAGTAAATTAGCATATTTACTCCTTATTGGCTGTGGGCACTGCCATCTTTGAGGACAGGGCAGTCAATTAGCACATTCCCTTCTTATTGGCTGTGGGTGCCGCCGTCTTTACGACAGTGTGAGGGTCAATTAGCATATTAACTCTTTATTAGATAGGATTATTAAAGTAGACGTAAAAATCTCCAGGAGTCTATATATTCTGATATACTTTCATTTTTAACTCTAATGGTTATTCTGGAATATTGTATTTTTCAGAAAGACAGGAATCCCATGCCAATTGCATTATAATCAAATCCATAACCATGTCATTTTAAATTTCTTCTTGTCATTTAGTGACAGTCACTGTTTTGTTATAATGCATTTGCAGAAGAAAAACCAAGATGGCGGCATAGGTAAACACCTGAAATTGCTGCCTCGCACAACCACTTCAAAAATAGAACTAAAAGACAAAACGGACATCATCCAGAACCACAGAAAGGCTGGCTGAGTGGAAATTCTACAACTAGAAAGAAAGAGAAAAGCACACTGAGCCTCAGAGGAGGTGAGGAAGTAAAGTGCAGAGGTACGGAGGCGCTCACAGAAAGTGCTGGCAACTGAAGACGCGGTTGTCTTTTTGAATCGGGAGGGAGTCATAAGCTCCTAACTACTCTGAACTCCAATTCCGGGCAATTCTCTGGGGACTCAGACTCATACGGGGAGAAACTGTCTGGCATCGGCAAAACTCAAGGGCAGCTTTCTCTCAGAGGTGCTTGCAGCGATTACCAGGACACTGAGACCCGGGGCCTCTTAGGGCAGGACTGAGGATCAGCCATAGCTGTTTGCTCTGCCCTGTTGAGTCCCTGAGCCCCCACCCCACCCAAGCTGTGCGTAGAGGCTTTTGCATATGAATGCCTTGGCCCTTTGCAATCTAAAATTACCTAACAAACAACAGCTGGTTCAGAGAGACCCAGAACATCCAAAAGAAGGTCCAAGGCCCCACAGCTGCTTGCATTGCTTCACAGCTGGGCCTCATCTGGGCACCTCCAAACCCCAAACAAAGAAGAGGAATTTGCAGATCTCTCCATAGCTCCTGCTGGGTAGCCTCATGAAGAGGCTAAATTAGTACCTCCTTAGAGATCCAAGAGCCAGTGTACCCAGTGGTCAGAGTGGGACCTTCCAGATTACAACTCTCAGATCCATAAAGGACACATCCAGGGGGCAGACTCAGTGAGCACCAAAGCCCCATTGAAGCAAGTCTTTCCCATAAGGGTGTCTCCAGCACAGAAGTTCTCCCACCATAGACACAGCTGATTCTCACAGCTAATTGGCCTGGAGGTCAATTCCTCCCAGTGATACCAACAACAATCAAGGCTTAACTACAACAAGACTGTGCACACAGACTACAAAGGGGTGCACCATGGGTGTCCACCTCAGGTAATTGGGGAGGCTGAGCCACTGGGCCCTATGGGACACATAGCACAGAAAGCCACTCTATCAACATAGGGAAGCAGCCAAAATGCGGAGACAAAGAAACAGGTCAGAAATGACAGAAATGGATGAAAGCAAACTACTGGATATAGAGTTAAAAACCACAGTTATAAGGTTTTTCAAGAATTTTCTAGAAACCGCTGATAAATCTAGAGAGACCCTTGAGGATATGAAAAAGGACCAACTAGAAATTAAGTATACACTAACTGAAATAAAGAATAATATACAGAGATCCAACAGCAGACTAGAGGATCCCAAGAATCAAGTCAAAGATTTGAAATACGAAGAAGCAAAAAACACCCAACCAGAAAAGCAAAATGAAGAAAGAATCCAAAAATATGAAGATAGTGTAAGGAGCCTCTGGGACAACTTCAAGCATACCAACATCCGAATTATGGGGGTGCCAGAAGAAGAGAGAGAGCAAGATATTGACAACCAATTTGAAGAAATAATGACAGAAAATTTCCCTTACCTGGTGAAAGAAATAGACTTACAAGTCCAGGAAGCACAGAGAACCCCAAACAAAAGGAATCCAAAGAGGACCACACCAAGACACATCATAATTAAAATGCCAAGAGCAAAAGACAAGAGAGAATCTTTTTTTAAAAATTAAATCTTTATTGTTCAGATTATTACATTTGTTCCTGTTTCCCCCCCATAACTCCCCTTCACCCAGTTCCCACCCCACCCTCCTCCCTCACTCCCCACCCACTGTCCTCATCCATAGGTGCATGATTTTTGTCCAGTCCAAAGAAAGAATCTTAAAAGCAGCAAGAGAGAAACAGTCAGTTACCTACCCATACGACTGTCAGCTGATTTCTCAGCAGAAACTATGCAGGCGAGAAGGGAGTGGCAAGAAATATTCAAAGTGATGAATAGCAAGAACCTACAACCAAGATTACTTTACTCAGCAAAGCTATCATTCAGAATTAAAGGTCAGATAAAGAGCTTCACAGATAAGAACTAGGATTATATGAAATGCTGAAAGGTATTCTTTAAGAAGAGGAAGAAGAAGAAAAAGGTAAAGATAAAAACTATGAACAACAAATACACATTTATCAACAAGTGAATCTAAAAATCAAGTGAATAAAAAATCTGATGAACAGAATAAACTGGTGAATATAATAGAATCAGGGGCATAGAAAGGGAGTGGACTGACAATTTTGGGGGGGGAGGGGTGTGGAGGTGCGGGAAGAGACTGGACAAAAATCTTACACCTATGGATGAGGACATTGAGGGGGAGAGTAAGGGCAGAGTGTGGGGTGAGAAGTGGGTGGAGGGGAGCTATGGGGGAAAAAAAGAGGAACAACTGTAATAATCTGAACAATAAAGAATTAATTAAAAAATAATGCATTTGCAAGAATGTTACATCTTCTGGGGGATCCATGGAAAGAACTCTACCTTATTTTAAGTTACATATCTCTGAGAATAAATTTTCAGATCATCTCCTTTGAACTGGATGAAAATTATTAGAACTCTATAGAGCAGTGGTTCTCAACCTGTGGGTCACGACCCCTTTGGGGGTCGAATGACCTTTTCACAGGGGTTGCCTAAGACCATCAGAAAACACATATATAATTACATATTGTTTTTGTGATTAATCACTATGCTTTAATTATGTTCAATTTGTAACAATGAAATTGGGGGTCACAACAACATGAGGAACTGTATTAAAGGGTCGTGGCATTAGGAAGGTTGAGAACCACTGCTATAGAGTATCTGGATTTATAGAAGTACTGTCAAAAAAATCAGGAGAAACAAAAATTGATTATGGGACTGAATGAACTGGAAATAATTATAGTTTTTGTAACTTTTGCTGAGAGTATTGCTGGTTTTTAATCTTTTTGTTTCTCAGACATAAGGAAACTTATTTTCTTAAAGCAATTTGGTAAATTATATATTTTCTCCCTACCTAATAACTCCAGAATTTGTCAATGCTTAATGAGTGAGTCATGGCAATATGTTTCTTTGCATGAATTCAGTAAGATCAGTTTCTGATTGTGGTTTTATTAACCAAGACTTTGACTAGAATGTCATGTCTAAGAAAGAGACACACCTGGCTCTGGATGTCACCAGAAAGCCTTAAGAAGCCAATAAGGGCCCCTTGGAGAAAGCTTGGTACCTTGCTTGATTATGTGGTTCATGGCAGCCTTTCCAGGTAAGGAACGAAGGTTGCTTTCCTGAGAGATGGCAAAAAGGGAACCTCCAAACATCTCTGGACCTCTCAAGAACTTGAGGAATTCACGCAAGTCTACAGGTATTATAGGCAAATCTCATGTCAGCTAGGTGGCTCAGCTTCTTTGCCCTGAGGGGTTAATTAAAGCTCACTCATGAGATTCCAGCAAAGCATATTTTTTAAAGCCTAAGATAATCAATGGCTATTCTTATTGTTCATGTAAACAATCAGGCCAAATTGTAACTAGACTTAATACAATAAACATATTGGTCTTAATTTTGCTCTTATATAAAAATGAGAGTACTTTTAGGGGGAAAAATGTGTTTCAATAGACTATAATACACAGTTGTGAATATTAGACTCTAATTCAATTGTCTTCAAAGTTTTCTTGCTGTTCTAACTTTTGCCCCAATAATTACAAAATTTTATACTTAAGTTTGTCTCCATGTGTAGCCAGGAGGATAGAGCAAAGAAGTCCTTAGGGCTGGAGACCCCTGGACTCTTTCCTGTGAATGTTAACTCCACAGCTGCAGCAAATGCCACCGGATCTGCAACAATATCCCCAATATCCAAATGGTTAATGCAGGAAGAAAAAAAAAAAAGGGCCGTTGGCAGGGAGAGCAGGGAGAGAGAATTCTTTGTTAATTTTTACTTATCTAAACTATGCTGGACTCAAGACACAAGCTACTAGCAAGCAAAACAAATTTCTCTGTCCAGTTTTCTTCTCTTTAACCCTTCCATTACTAAATTAGATTAATACAATATACTTAAAATTACATAAGGAAGGAAGCACCTGCTCTTATTAATCTAAAGAAATGCTGAATGTTTAACTTGCCAGCTTATACAAAGATCAGTTTTAATTTGATCGATATCTCTTAATAATTATAAAAAATATGTGTAATCTTTAAATCATATATACACATATATGTTTAATGGTCCTTCAAGTTAGATTTCAAAACTATAACCAAGGAATGACTTTGAGACATTTCATGAGCCCTAAAATGTTTTCAAAAGTTTATTCTCTCTTCTTAAAGGATCTTTTAATAAAGCCAATTTAAAGTGCTTGAAATCACATGGAGAACTTTATCAGGTAAAAGTTAATGAATATATATCTTGAGTTTTTACCTCTAGGAAGGGGCAAGGCCAGTTATTTTGTTTAATATTTCTTAAAATACAGCAGTAAAATTTTAATATAATTTAAAATAACAAAAGCTCATTAATAGTTTTTAATATTTTACAACAGCATATTATACATTTATTCCAAACAAGCTTACAAACTAATTCTTTAAATGTTTGGCAGCAAAATAATTTAAGGACATAAAAGGATTTAATCCCTTCCACTGTGTGGAAGGCCCCCTGGGAAGGCACATAAGCATTCTATATTGACCTCTTGCCTTTTTGCCTAGGGGGTCCCTCTTCCAATATGATAAGGTTAAAGCCTCATAGTGGCTAGTACCATAAATCTTTCTCTTGCCCAATGGCGTGAGCTGGGCCCTCTCTGGAGAAAAAACCTGGGACCTGGGTTCCCCAAGATATGTGATCAATGCCGGGGCCCCGCCAGCAGGCTAGGGGATCCCAAGGCAGTTACTAGGCGTGGAGGCCATAGGGACATAGGCTACCAAGGAGACAGAACTAAACCTCATATCACCCTGCTTGGCCCCGGAGGATGGCTAGTTAGCCAGACCTAAGACAGGCACAGTTGCAGAGGGGCCTCAAAAGAGAACTTGGGGGCCAACAGAGGTGGGGCACAGATCCTCACCCCCCCCAATTATGCAGGGGCTTAAACACTCGCCCCTTCTGAGGGAAGTCTCCTACCCCCATAGCTGCTTCCCATTTCCCATGCCCAGCCCAGATCAGTATCCAGATAACAGAGACTTGGCTAACAGCAGCTACCCTATATCTAAATCCAGCCTAACAACAGGAGTGCTCGGGGCCTTCTCAAGGATGCAAAATAATCCTATCCGCTAATATTTACAGCGTAAACTAAGACTGTTATTAGAGTATTAAATTTGACAGTAAAATAGTAGTCAAGTTTTCAGATTACTTAAAATTGGCTCAAGAAGTATTAACCAAAATTTTCATTTCATGGAAAAATTACTTAACATGCAATGAACCTAAAGCAGTCATATTTTTGTACAAAAATTAAAATTTAAAGTTATCTAGACTGCATTATAAATTTTCCAAAAATTCTTCTAATAATTAAATAAAAAAGGGGGGGATAGTGGAAAAATACCATGTAAGGAAAAATATCCTGTAACTAATTTACATTTAGAAATTTTTTTCATTTATAATGCTAACAGCAAGTCACCCATAAAAATCATACATGGTATCAAAATAAGCCAAAGGAAATTCATTTAAGCAAAAATAAATAGAACCCCAAGTAAAGTTTCCTTTATTAACCTTTAGTAGAGAATACGTTTGTGTATTTTCAGAAAACAACTCCAAGACCATGTAGATTCCTGCAACAGAGAGGAATTATCACCAATACTCCAGTCATGAAGACGAGGAAAAACAATCCAGAGATAGAGGCAGCTAGCTTGCACAAGCTATTTCCTCATTTAACCCTCTCTAGCTGCAAGCATCTCATACGGGCATGCAAAACCTGCAGCCCCCTATTGCCTTTAGGCCCCCTCCAGGCACAAGGGGTCAACCCCAGGGGGCTCCAACCCAATGCCTTATGGCAAGCATATGTGACCCATATTCTCAGCTTAAGTAGGCTCAAATATGTACATGTAATCATTGACACTTGCTCTGGGGCCACGTATGCTCAAGCTCACACAGGTGAAAAGACTCGCCATGCAATAGCAACCCTTAATGGGGCATTTTAAACATTAGGCTTCCCCTGGGAAATTAAAACAGATAACAGCCCCTGCTACACTAGCGAGGCTTTTCAGCAATTCCTCACGAAACATAACATCAAGCACGTTACTGGCATACCATACAACACACAAGGGCAAGCCATAATAGAAAGACAAAATAAAGAGTTAAAAATCCAGCTTACTAAAGAAAAAGGGGGGAAAAGATATAGACCAAAGATTAACACCTCAACAGCAACTATTACAGACTCTCATAATCCTCAATTATTTTCATTTTGCCCCCGATGGTCTTCCTCCCATTTTCAAACAATGGGGAGGTCTCAGAGACATGCCAACACTTCTCCCTCTGGTCCGGTGGAGAGATCCACTAACCGGGGCTTGGAAGGGCCCTGACTCACTCTTAACCCAAGGGAGAGGATTTGCTTGTATTTTTCCAGAAGGTGAGAAAAATCCCGCGTGGATTCCTGCCCGTAACATCAAACCCTGCACCACCAGTGATGAGCCGTAGTGCCGGGGTCCAACCCCAGCAGGTCCAGGGGTCCCCAAAGGTGTGGACGGAGTCGGCGAAGAAGAAAGGACACGGAGACAGTGTTCAGTTGATCAGCAGCCTAGCCAGGATCTCTAGCCAGGATCTCCAGCCAAGTTCTGGTCTGGATCTCCAGAGAGGTTCTGCTTAGGATCTCCAGCCAGGTTCTGTCCAGGTACTCCAGTCAGGTTCAGTCACCAGGTTCCAGTCAGGCTCTCCTGCCAATCTCCGCAGTCAGGTTCAGTCCAGGATCTTTTGCCATGCTCTCTCGCCAGGCTCCGCCTCCAGGCTCCCAGGCCAGTCCCTCTCCAGGATCCTCCGGCATGCTCTCTCCAGCGAAGTTCTTCTGTCTCTAGAGAACGTTCTGTGTAGGTTCTGTGCCTAGGCTCTGTCTCTCTTGGTCCTGTCTTCCAAGCCCTGTGTCTTGCTGTCTTGTTACATCTGTATTTATACCAGTTCATTTTAATCCTGTCAATCTCTATTACAAAGGTTAGGGCGTTTCTTATCTCCATTCCAGGGAGTAAAGATTATGTAGCTTAAGCATGATTGTTCGTAGTTAAAGTGATTAATTACCCGCCTGGCACTTAGTTGAGGGGTTTTATTCCCTCCCTAACTTCAGGGGAAAATCCCTACTTGGGGATTCAACCTTTCTCGGAGAGGTGACCTTGGTTAAAACACAGCGCCAAGAAGGTGAGCAAACATATTAAGAACCGTATGCCATATATGCCAGGTCCCTTGAAACAGCAAGGATGGACCGGCTCCTGGCACGGTAGACCACCATCACCATCACCCCCGGTAGAGGAAATGGAGGACCTGAGCATAGAGGACAACCAGCCCTGGCGGCGGAGACGGCCAAGACACCGACGGGCCCACAACATTACCTGGGGAGACATCAAGAATCTACAGGACCAAGCCACACGCCTGGCACCGGAAGGCAATCCGTCGGCAGGGACATTATTCCTATTAATGTGTGCCATCTGTGTAACGCCCATTCCAGTGAGAAATGCCTCCTGGGAGTGCAAAAAATTAGCAAATCTCCTTAAAGGTCCATTCAGCCAGGCATTCCTAAACAGCACCTATCAGCTCCAGCGAGAAATCCTAAGAATCAACAATACCCGAGTAAAACCCATTGAGTTTAGTTTCTTAAGTGATTCCCTCAGCCGTCTAACCTCCTGGTTAAATCCTGCTAACATATTCATATGTGCCGTCCTAGCAGCAGGAGGCCTCCTTACATTTTGCTTGTTTCATTGCTTTTACTCCATGATCCAAAGAATAAACGCACAGCAAGCTATGATTATCCACATCCAGCAGGCGCTTATAAAAAGGGAAGGGGGAGATGTGGGAAGAGCTCAGGAGATCTATCTCAGGAAGCAACTCTGTGAGTATACGCCAGCGAACAGACTTCCTTGGCACACTAGGAAGTGGCAACGCCCACCTGAAAAATCTCCAGGAGCCACCTACTCTTAGCCCCGACCCTCACGCCCATTGGATAACATAGCAAGCGTGTCCCTATTGCATTGGCTGCTTACCCCTTTATATACGGCTGTACTTCCTCAATAAACTTAGGTCTGTGTCTCTGAACCTGGTCTCCAGAGTCGTGCATGCAGATGCCCCAGCATGTTGGGCTCCATCTCCTCACCCCCAAGGACCCCCTGTTCCACAAAACAGAATCTCTAACCCAGTTTGTGGGTTCAATCCCCAGTCAGGGTGCATACTAGAGGCAACCGATAGATGTTTCTCTCACACAGTGATCTCTCTCTCTCTCTCTCTCTCTCTCTCTCTCTCTCTCTCTATCCTTGAGTGAGGATTAAAAAAATAACTGTCTAAAGGTGAGAGGTCAAGGTCTGGTATGGTGATTCCCTGGCATCATCTGGCACCTAAGCTCCAATTTCTTGGTGCCACCATCTTCACTATGAACTTCCTTCCTGAGAGTTACCTCATGTTCTAAGATGGCTATTGGAGTCCAATCCATTATATCTGTATGCCAGGTAGCAATTAGAAGTAGTGGAAGACAAAAGGTTGTTTTTTTCCCAGACCAGTCAGCTCCCTTTAAGCTATCCCCTTAGAAGTTCAACATAGCATTTGTGCTTGCTAAGGAGCTTAGTCACATGGGCATATCTAGCTGCAGGGGAGGTTGAGGAATGTAGTGTTTCAGCTCAGTGAATTGTGGCCCCCAAATAAGAGTATTGTTCCTGAAGAAGAGGGACAGGATATTGAGTGCAGCAAAGCAATTTCCATTACAATTCTTTGCTTAAGTAAATTTTAAAGTTAATTTATATATAATAAAGTACTCATTTTAGTAATATACAGACTGCTGAGTTGACAAATGCAGTCACATAATCATCATTGTAATAGGATATTGAATATTTTCATCATTTCCAAAAGGTCTTTTGTGTCCCTTTATAATTCATCTTCTCCCATCTCTGATCCCAGACAATCAGTGATCTGCTTTCTGCCACTTTAGTTTTTCCTATTGTAGAATTTCATGTGGTCTTTTGTGTCTGATTTTTCACTTGGCATGTTTTGTGGATTGGTCCTTATTGTTGCACATATCTGTAGTGTGTTCCCTTTTATTGCTGAGTAGTATTGCATTAATATAAATAACCCACATTTTTTAATTTAAAGTATTTATTGTTTAAAGTATTAGGTAAGTCTCATTTCCCCCCCATTGACCTCTCCCCAGCCACCCCCACCCTCCAGCACAAGCCCTTACCCCCCCTACTGTCTGTGTCCATTGGTTATGCTCATATGCATGCATACAAGTCCTTTGGTTGATCTCTTACCCCTCATCCCCTGCCTTCTCTCATAGGTTTTACAGTCTGTTTGATGCTTCTATGTCTCTGGTTCTATTTTTGTTCCTCAGTTTATTCTGTTCATTATATTCCACAAATGAGTGAGATCATGTGATATTTATCATTCTCTGACTGGCTTATTTTGGTTAGCATAATGCTCTTCAGTTCCATCCATGCTGTTGCAAATGGTAAGAATTCCTTCTTTTTTACAGCAGTGTAGTATTCCATTGTGTAGATGTACCACAGTTTTCTAATCCACTAGTCTGTTGATAAATAACCCACATTTTATTCTCCTGTTAATGGGTGTTTCATCTGTGCTCTAAAATTCTTCACTAAAGCGACACTTCCCAAAGGTTTCCCTGCAATGAATGTGTGATGGTAATACTAAAACAGGCCCATTTCTGGAAGACAGGACTCCCCTGCTGGGTGATTTTGGTTTAATGACTCCCAGACAACCTTACTGAACTTTTCTTAAAACTGCACTGTAGTCAAAGATGCTTCCACCTAACCCAATGGTTCTCAACCTTCCTAATGCCATGACCCTTTAATACAGTTCCTCATGTTGTGGTGACCCCCAACTTCATTGTTACAAATTGAACATAATTAAAGCATAGTGATTAATCACAAAACAATATGTAATTATATATGTGTTTTCCGATGGTCTTAGGTGACCCCTGTGAAAGGGTTGTTCAACTCTCAAAGGGGTCGTGACCCACAGGTTGAGAACCGCTGACCTAACTTGTCTTCTTCCCTCGCTTCTTTAGTCAGAATCAGACCTGCATGATGGTCCAATAGGTCTCCCATTCTCCCTCAGTTCCCACCTCATTTTCTCTCACAGGATTTTTCCTCATACATTTTTGCACATGTAACTCAATTTTGACACCTGCATCTCAGAGGATTCAGACTAACAAAAATTATTCCCACATCACCGCCTGCCAGGGGGGCCTCATCTGCACCTGGGCCCGGCCGGGCAAGGCGGGCATCTCCTCCCAACCAGGCAACTCCCCGAGCGGCACAGTGGTGTGAGGCCCAGGATGCCGGGTTCCCTGACCCGCCTCGCCTCCCAGCCATCACCCTTCCGCTGACCTCACGGATCAACCTCTTAACAAGACTAACCATGACGGATGAACTGCTCTGGTCCCCCGCCCTGCACAATCTGAGGGTCAGAGAGTCCCCCCAGACTGGCCTAGACCCTGGGGGGATGTAGTGGCTCATGTGGCCTCAGCCTTGTCCCCACCCACTGCCAAGTACAATGACCCCTTCCTTCCACTGAAACATCAGTGTTAGCCTCATCCTGTCCCCAGCATGTGACTGGTCCTGGGGCGGGGGAGGGAGAAGCTCCCAGCCCACAAGCCCCAGCTCCACAGTGTGCTCCTCAGTCTGGGCAGGGCAGGGGCGGCCTGCCCCTGCCGGCCCAAACCCCGTCTCCCCTGCTGGTGTTCGTGCTTTTGAAAAGTGTTAAGTTATGGAAGCCCCTTCGGGCCCTTCTGTCCCCAGCACCTCTTATTTATACTAAAGTTCCCTGTTTTCAAAAAAAAAATTATTCCCAGCATTTGGCTATTTTGAATAAAGCAGCTATGAACTTTCTTGTTCAAATCTTTTTATGGGCTTTCCTTTCATTTCTCTTGGGTAAATGCATAGGAAGAGAATTGTTGAGTTACATGGTAAGTGTAAATTGAATTTTAGAAAAAATTGCCTAATTGTTTCCCCAAGTGGTTGTATCAATTTACACTGCCACCAGCAGTATTTGAGAGCTTGTTTGGAGGTTCTAGCAGGGGAGCGCAGCCACTCGTATACCCTTGACCGAAGACCGGTCCTCTCCTCGGGGGGCGGGGAAGGTCGTCCTCCTCGACCGAGCACGCAGCTTCAGGAGGGACGCACATGGATCGGTGAGGGAGGAGGGGGACACCCGCCTAGCCAGCCAGATCAGCCGAACCAACCCTGGCGATCAATGGGGTGACAGATGTCGCAGCCAGATCGCCCTCACATCCCACCAGCAGTATTTGAGAGATACATTACATTGTTCCACATCCTTCCCAAACTTGGTATATCTTTTTTTTTAAAAAGAAATCTTTATTGTTGAGAGTATTACAGATGTTCCTCCCCCTCATAGACCCCTCCACCCAGTTCCAGCCCTATCTCAGGCCTTCACTACCCTATTGTCTGTGTCCATAGGCAATGCATATAAAGATCTTTGGTTAAACTCTTCCCACCCCCTCCCCACTTCCCCCTGAGATTCATGTCTGTTCCATGTTTCCATGCCACTGATGTTATTTTATTCATTGTTTTTGTTCATTAGATTTCTTGTTCATTTATTTTTAGATTCAATTGTTGATAGATATGTATTTATTGCTATTTTATTGTTCACATTTTTATCTCCTCCTTCTCCTTCTCCTTCTCCTTCTCCTTCTCCTTCTCCTTCTCCTTCTCCTTCTCCTTCTCCTTCTCCTTCTCCTTCTCCTTCTCCTTCTCCTTCTCCTTCTCCTCTTCTCCATCTCTTCTCCTTCTTCTTCTTCCTCTTCTTAAAGAATACCCTTCAACATTTCGTGTAATATTGGTTTCTTGTCTGTGAAGCTTTCTATCTGACCTTTAATTCTAAATGAGAGCTTTGATAGATAAAGTAATCTTGGCTGTAGGTCCTTTCTATTCATCACTTTGAATATTTCTTGCCACTCCCTTCTGGCCAACAATGTTTCTGTTGAGAAATCAGCTGACAGTCGTATGGGTGCTCTCTTGTAGGTAACTAACTGCATTTCCCTTGCTGATTTTAAGATTCTCTCATTGTCTTTAACCCTTGTCATTTTAATTATGATGTGTCTTGGTGTGGTCTTCTTTCGGCTCCTCTCATTTGGGACTCTCTGTGCTTCCTGGACTTGTAACTCTATTTCTTTTACCAGGTAGGAGAAATTTTCTGTCATTATTTCTTCAAATAGGTTTTTAATATCTTGCTCTCTCTCTTCTCCTTCTGGCATGCTTGAAGTTGTCCCATAGGCTCCTTACACTATATCTTCATATTTTTGCATTATTTTTTTTCTTTTTGCTCTTCTGATTGGGTGTTTTTTTGCTTTCTCATATTCCAAATCATTGATTTGATTTGTGGCATCCTCTACTGTACTGTTAAAGCTCTGTAAATTATTCTTTATTTCAGTTAGTGTATGCTTAAGTTCTGACTGGTCCTTTTTCATGTATTTGAAATTCTCACTAAGATTCTTGAAAGTCTACTAAGTACCTTGAAGCTCTCATTAAGCCCATTGAAGTTCTCATTAAGATCCTTGAGTAACCTTATAACCATTGTTTTGAACTCTGTATTTACTGGTAGTAGTTTGCTTGCTTCCATTTCTCTCATTTGTGACATTTTTCTTTGTCTCTGCATTTTGGCTGCTTCCCTGTTGTTGTTGTTTTTTTTTTTTAAATGTATTAGAAGGAGCTGCTATGTTTTCTGAAATTGGTAGAATGGCCTTGTATAGTGGGTGTCCTGTATGGCCCAGTGGCTCAGTCTCCCCTGTCACCTGAGCTGGGCACTCTAGGTACACCCATGTGTGGTCTGTGTGCACAGTCTTGTTGTAGTTCAGCCTTGATTGTTGTTGTGTTACTGGGAGCAAAATTGGCTTCCAGGCAAATTGGCTGTGAGGACCAGTTTGCAACTACAGTGGAAGAGCTACTATGTAGGCAACACCCCTATAGAGCAAGACTTGCTTCAGTGGGTTTTGGTGCTCACTGACCCTACCTCTTGAGTATGTCACTTGTGGATATGTAGGATTGTAATCTGGTATGGTGTAAAGTGTCCACTGGGTGCACTGGCCCTGAGGCCTCCTGGGAGGTGCAAAGTTAGACACTGCCTGGGGCCACCCAGCAGGAGCTACAGAGAGATCTGCAGATGGCTGCTACTTGTATTGGACTTGGAGGTGCCCAGGCAGGCCCGAGCTGTGAAATAAGGCAGGTGGTTGCTAGTACCAGGTCTTGGGCCTCTTATTGATAGGTTTGGGGCATGCTGACTGCAGCTTCTGCTTGTTTGAGAGATTTTAGCAAAGTCTGAAGCTTGAACCAGGACAGGCCATTCATATGGAAAATCCAAGTGCAAAGAGCTTGGGTAGGGCTGAAAAATGTATGTGGTGGGGTCTCAGGGAATCACCAAGGCAGAATGAATAGTGTGGGCCATGCTGATGGAAATTCAGATATGGCTGCCAGTCAGTTCTGCAACAGGGGAGGTACCCAGAACAGAAACAATGACCCCTGCGAGCACTCCCATCTGGGAAAAAGCTGCCTAATGCTAGATAATCCAGTTCCTCCCGTATATCTCTGGTCTCCCCACTTATGCTGCCCAACAATGGAGCTTAGAGGAAGCAGGACTATTTAAGTTTGTGCATCGGCCCTTTAAGAGAAACTGCCTGGGGCTCCAACAGCCTCCTAGTCACTCAGCCACAGTTCCCACTGGTTTTTACAGCCCAAAGTTTCAGGAACTTTTCTTCCCACCTCTGAAACCCTGGGTTGGACACCTTGTGTGGGGACGGGACCTCCTGCTTCTCACAGGAGGCCTATGCAACAGAGATATCCCTCCCAATTAAAAAAAAATGCCACACGTGGGTATCAAACCAGCCAGTTCAGCCCCTCTGCCTCTCCTACCAGTCTCAGTGTGCTTTCTTTATTTCTATAGTTGAGGAACTTCCATTCAGCCAGATTTCATGTGGTTCTGGAGGATGGTTGTACTGTATTTTAGTTGTAATTTTGATGTGATTGTGGGAGGCAGTGAGTACCAGCATTCACCTATGCTGCCATCTTGGTTCTTCTGGCATCTGCCCAACCTTGGTATTTCTAATTTTATAAACTTGTTGTTTATAATTTTAGCCATTCTAGTCATATGTAGTGTTATCTCATTGATTACCAGAATTCTTAATTTTTACAAAGTCATAATTTGACCCCAGGTCCGTGTGACTATGAAGCCTGTGCTCTTTCCACTGTTTGAGACCCCTAACCCCAGAATGGGAGAGGTGAGGAGATATATTAAAGCATTAGGTAGAAAAGGGGATGAAATTAATGTGTGAGTAATAGCTTGCGTATGAATGAATGATAAACAAATGGAGATATACATGAATCTTACCTAATAATAGACAAACATGTAAATTGGCTGTCCCTCTGCTACACTCACCATCCAATCAGGAGAGTATGCAAATTAACCCAACAAAAATGAAGGTTAATTTGCATATGCAGGCTCGGAGCGAAGACTGAAGGCTCCAGTGGAGCAGTGAAGACTGAAGGCTGAAGAGGCTTCGCTTCTCCGCTGCAGCTGGAGCGAAGGCCTGGGTTCCGGGTGCTGGAGGAAAACTGGTGCCAGCAGCCAGGGGAAGGAAGGCCTATTTCATGAATCTCTTCGTGCAATGGGCCTCTAGTAAGTATATAATAAGACTCTCAAAGTAAAATGAACAGTAACATTATTCAGCCATAAAAAGGAATGAGGTACTGATACATGCTATAATGTGAATGAACCTTAAAACATGCAAATGAAAAAAGCTAGATGCAAAAAGTAATATATTATGATTCCATTTATTTGAAATATCCAGGATATGTAAATCCTCAGTTGTCTAAGAAGTGAACAGCTGGTAACTTTTTGTAGGAAATGGGTTCCTATTGGACCAATATATGGTCCTGCCCTTTTCTGCCATGTCCCCACCCCGTTTTTTTCAAAATATCTTTATTGATTTTTAGAGAGAGAGGAAGGGAAAGGGAGGGAGGGGGGAAACATCTATGTGAATGTGGAACATCAATCAGCTGCCTCCTGCATGCCACCCCACTGGGGATGGAGCCTGCAATCCAGCCATGTGCCCTGACCAGGAATTGAATCAGCAACCATCTGGTGCAATGGACAATGCCAAACCAACTGAGTCACACTATCCAGGGCATGCCATGTCCCCTTTTTTTGAGCCCCCACCTGGATCCATTCAGAAATGCTGAAAAAAATAAGCAACATATGGTCTTCAGATGAGGCGACTAGCAAATGAAAAAATTCCAAAGATTTTAAAATCTATATTTGTTGATTTAAGATATTTAGGGAAGTTAGTTGCAGATCAAAAAGATCATCCATTGTCAATCAAGCGTTCAGATAACTGAATCTTTGCTTATATCCTATCTACAGCCATGTGAAAGACTATAAGCCAGTGTTACCAGATAGGCCATTCCCAAATTCCTGACCCACAGAAATTATGAGATAATAAATGCTTTTTTATTTTAAGCCATTGGGTTTTGGAGTAACTTATTGTGCAGTAATAGATTAGTCATAAAGATTTTGTTAGCTGACAGTTGGATGCCATCATAACAAATATCCAAAAATGTGGTTAGAGAATCAGGCAGTTTTGCAAAAACTGGAAAGACTTAGAGGAGAGTGTTCATGAAAGGCTAATATTTCTTGAACATATTGCTAGTAGAAGTCTGCACTTTGAGGAGACTGCCAGGGAGAATTTAAATAGAAGTACAGATATGTTATTGGAAAATGAAGGAAGGGGTTCCCTTGTTAGGTAGTGCCAGATAGTTAAGCAACACTGTCACCTGAAATTACTTGGAAAGTAGAAAATGTATGCCAGTTAAATAAATGATTGAGCTAAGGTAACTTTCCAGCAAAAATGTTGAAAATACTGCCTGATTCCTACTTGATGCTTGTAGTAGAAGTAAAAGAAGAGAAGTAAGTTAAAAATAAGGACTGTTAATAAAAGACAAGTCTGAATGTGCCAGTTTTGAAGATTCTTTAATCCTCCAAATGGCAAATAATGCTAAAATTAAGAAATGGCTTTGGAGCAAAGATCACATCCACTGTACTTCAGGAAAGCATGGTGTAAAGATACAGCAGAAGGTATGACTGTAAAATATTTTGTTAAGACTTCAGAGAGATCCAATATAATGTCTTAGTGAGCTGTTCAGTAAAGCAATAAGACTTCGAAGAAATTTAAGGGCACCCTCCCTCAAGAGCTTCAGCAGAAGCCCGATGTTAGGAAAGACTTCGCTCAAAGATATATTGGGGTATTTGGTGCAATACAGTAAACAATAAGATTCACAAAACCCTCACAAAATCTTAAGAAGTATTTTCAGAAACTTTCAGCTTAGGCTGAGAGAACAGAGACAGTACAAAATGAAAAGACTGTACTGGCAGGAATAAATCTGAGAAAATGTATGCAGTTGAAAACAGATTATCTTTCATGGGAAAGGAAACGATGACCTGGAAGGTGGAACCAAGAGCCGGGGTGGAGCACAAGACCAAGAGCCATGGAGAATTATTCTCAGGTAGAAGTAGGGCTGAGTTTTAATTAAAGAACATAGTTTTCCAAGTAAATTTCAAAACTGTTTATGAAGCAGTGACTCTGTTGTGTCTCCCACTTTCAGTTTCTTTTTTTTGTGTGTGTGTGTGTGTGTGTGGAGTAAATATAGGTAGATGTTATCCTGAGCTTTCTCACCATTTTATGTTGGATTTGAGGAGCAGATAATTTGTATTTTTAGTTCACAGGTCATCAAGTTGAGAGGAACTGTACTTAAGAAACTACAATTGGGGAGCCTCAAGTATACCTCAATCTGATATAAATGATGATATTCTGGACTTAAAGCTGATTCTGTAATTAGATAAGACTGTTAGGATTCTTGGGAAAGGTGAGTATAGTTTGCATGTAGGAGGAATATCAGTAATTTTTGGACAGAAGAACTGTGGTAGTTATGAAATATGACCACAAATTCTTTGTTACTTCTCCATTCAAAGGCAGAGCCTAATTTCCCTCCCCTGAAAGTTGAGATGCTTATAATATCTTGCTTCAAATGAATGGGATAAAGATATTCATTAGTGGGAGGATCCAAGATGTTGGCAGAGTAGATGGATGTTACATTCACCTCCTCCCAGGATCAAACGAATTAGAACTAAAACATAGAACAATCAACCTGAATAACCAACTGAAGACCAGCTGAACAGAAGTCTTATAACCAAGGATTTACAGAAAAAGCCACATTGAGACTGGTAGGAAGGGCAGAGACACAAAAAAGACTGGTCTTGCTCCCATGGGTGGCAGATGAGATTCCAGAGGGATATGTCAGCTGCAAATGTTATCCCTGAGGAGCTGGGGTCTCAACCCCATGCTGGGCTCCCCAGCCCAGAGCATCAGAGCCTGGAAGAGGCACCCATATATCATTTGGCTGTGAAAATCAGCAAGGATTCTGTCTGCTAAGGATACAGGAGTCTGCTAGAGATACAGGATACCTCTTAAAAGGCTAAAGCACAAAAACTAATTTGCATCCACTCACCCTGGGCTCTGGCAGAGTGAGGGCAAAGCAGAATAGAGTCCTGTGAGGACAGACTGGGGTTTGTGGCTCTGGGGAGAGAGCTGAAGAGACAGACGCCAGAACCCCTGCACTAAGTCTCTCTCCCATACCACAGATGTTATCATTCTTGGGTGGCAGCACTCCCCTCCTTATGGCATCAGCCCCACCTTCTGGACACCCTGTCACCCCACCCTATGGAGCCTGTGCTCTGCTGTAGAGTCAGTTGTCTGGGCAGGGGTATAGAGATCTAGGCAGACTCAGGAGGTGTCAATGACTGAGTGGTGTGGCTTTGGGATGGGGGCCATTCTCTCCACCTTCCTGTGAACCTGACTGGTGTCTCCCCTTCATGGGAGATCTACTAGCCTTGTTCCCTGTGCTATCTACTAGAGACCCACCTCAGGAGTCATTAGAAGGTCCGGTATGGGCCTGCTTCAGCCACTCCACTCTCCTGGTATCCCTTGGCATCTGACTGTGCACTCAGTCCAGCACCATGGGGAAGCGGGACAACCAGATGGCCTATATGAATCCAATAGCAATGGCCAGATCAAAAGGTCCAGTCCAGTCTTCAGGGCCAACAATCTAAGATTATCTGAATCGACCAAGACCTACCTGGGAAGAAGTGAAAGAACAATTAGAAAAGAAAAAGAAAGGCTTCAAGGCATTGGCTGAATTTGAAGAAAAAAGTGAATGAGGACTAGAAGAAAGAACTAGAAAAACACAGGGAAAAATTATAAAGTGGAAGTGAGAGCTTGTAAAAAAAAAAAAAGACAGAGAAAGAAAAAAGAAAAGAAGAAATCTGGTAGGTGTTTGTCTTTTTCTTCATCAAGTTCTGATTCTTCCAGCAGTTCTTCAGATTTTGAAGATGATAATAGGAAACAAGGAAAAAGAGGAACTGTTCACGCACTGAAAGCTCCATGTCAGAGCCTGAATCAGACAGTAAAGATAGTTTAAAAAAGAAAAAGAAGTCAAAGGATGCAAGTGAGAAAAAAGAGGACATTAAAGGATTCAGCAAAAAGACAAAGATGTATCCTGAAGATATTTATCATCTGAGTCTTTATCAGAGTCAGATTATATTGAGGAGGTACAAGCAAAAAAGAATAAAAGCAGTGAAGACAGAGAAAAAGCAACAGAAAAGACAAAAAAGAAAAGGAAGCATAGAAGACGCAGTAAGAAAAAGAAAAAGAAGGCTGCTAGTTCAAGTCCTGATTCACTGTGAAAGGAAAAATCAGGATTCCCTTTTAAAGAAAGTGCAATGTCTGAGGAGATCTCAACTGTGAAATTAATGGCATATTTACTAAAATGCATGACCTTTGTTGTTTCTAGACTTATTCCTGGATTGTGCAGTAGCCACTCAGATGCCGCTGTGTGAAAGGGCTGTAGCAGATGCCTGCTCCTTGAACATCTGCCTTTTTTCTCTTCCATTGTTTAATAACTCTGGGAGATAATAAATACACTACAGTTGTACTAGTAGTTGATATTTGGGAATAAAGTTAATATTTATGACTAGAAGTATCTAATGATAAATTAATTGAGTCTGGATACATCATTAAGATACTAACAGAAATGATCAGATAACTTTAGTTAATGTTTTTGAAGTAGGGATTACATTGATATTTCAAAATTCTTACTCTGTAGATAAGTGTATTTTAAGTTTTCCTCTTATATACTTTTATTTACTTGGGGAAGGAGCTTTTAAGGGTGGGGGTGGTTTGCTATTTCTTTAGCTAGCAGAATAACATGCCTTTTATCCTCACACATCCTATTATTACAGACATAGTAACCATGCTTCATGAGGAGGTCAGAGCTGGGTATGTCATATGCTGCTTTGAGTAAACCAGAGCAACAGCCTTTTGCATCATGAGAAAGCCCCAGAAGCTCTAGGGTTTACCTCCACTTCAATAATACTGAATGATTTTTAACATTAGAATATGTTGTCATATTTGAATTAATTTTGACTACACATTGGCTTTAGGAAGGAGTCATTTCCAATAATCACTGGTACTTTTTGAATTTAATAGCTAAAGATTCTAAACTGTATGTTTTATACTGTTAAGTTTTAACCAGTCAGGAAATTTTTATTTAACCAGTGATAGCTATTTTTTTTGTATGAATTTTGTTTAGTGTTATGCCCAGATTTTAAGATCCCCAAAAGTCCACCAGGGAGCCAGCCGAGTCCGATGCAAAAGCAAAGAGTCTTTATTCAAGCTAGCTCGGCTCCCCGACCACACACACTGACGCAACAGCAAGCCAAGTGGCAGAGAGAGAGCTAGCCCTGTGGGAAGAGGGGTTTTATAGGGGGTTGGAGTAAGGGGAGGAGAAAGGACTGTGGGCCCTGTCGATTGGCCAGGCGCAAGTCGGTGTCTTGGTACACAGGATGTGGTCATATCTATGGTGCGCACTTCATTTGATTGTCATTGGTTAGTTTAAAGAAGTCCTGGGTGTGGCTAGCAGAGGCTTGGGCTTCAGGAAAGAAGCCTTGCTGAGCACATGGCTGCCCAAAAATGGAGGATCCAAGGTAAGATGGAGGGCATAGCCCTTACCCTGGGGCAAGATGGAGGGCGTAGTCCTCGCACTTTCATTCCCCCCTTTGTCTTGGAACTTCCGGCTCAATCATGAGACGGACTGCATTTCTATTCCACCATTACTAGAGGCCCGTACTGGGCACTCAGAACTATCAACTGAACTATCCCTATATGCTTAACAAATGGTCCAGTGGAAGGGAAAGAAACCATTATAGCTTTAACAACTTCTATTGGAATAGGATTTTTCTTCTTAAAATTCCTCCATTGCTATCAAAAAGCCAAATCAAGATTAATTTATCTACTGTATTCAATTTGGCCTGATGTTTGCATAAACACAACAAGAATGGTAACTGACTACCTTTGCTGGAATCTCATGGTTGAACCTTAATGTGCCCCGTAGGGCCAGGAAGCCAAGCCATCCAGCTGCCATCAAGCCTGCCTGCAGTATCTGCTGAGTTAGGTGAATTCCTCACCTGTAGCAACTCCACCTGAGCCCACACTCCAGGCTTTAAGGCCCATCTCAGTAGCCCTCCTACTTGTTGTGGCCCAGAGTGTGTGGGGGTTCTGCAGGGACGCAGAGGCATCTTTATTGCTCCCCTTCTACTCTTACCAACCGCCAGTGATGGTAGGGCATGGGCCTGACGCTCCAGCACCAGCCATCTTCAGGGCTCCCAAGCAGGATACCAGGCTTTCTTCGTGGCATTTTTACTGGCTTTAAGTCTTTAGAGCTCAGACAGGGCTCTTTAAAACATGATACTCCAGTCAAAGTTTTCCATTAATAAGACCACTATTAGGAACCAGTCTTATTGAATATTTGCAAAGAAATGTATTGCCATGACTTATTTAGCATTGCCAAATTTCGGAGGAATTACATAAGGAGAAAAACATACTGATCTGCTCTAAGATTTTCTGATTTTTCTTGCCAATTCCTTTTCATGGAGTTATAACAAAACAGTACTGTTGGCATTAAACCTTCTTTCTATGCATAACCATGCCTCAGACCTTCTATTCCAAACAGGCCTTTCCCAGCTTTCTACAGTTGAGGTTTGTACTACCCCTGACATGGGCATGGTTACGAAGGCATGCAAGACAGTATATAGGCTGCCAACCGTCAACTGTCTCTCAACAGAGACCAAAACCTGATGGGCACCCTTCCCTGCCCAGTTGGGCACCTGCCCTCTTGGCAGCTAGACACCCTTTACTTTTGGGGTTCACCCCACACAGTCCCCTTCCAGGATAGCCAACATACATTAAAACTTCAAGAGAATTAAAGGTCAATATAACATATCAATACAATGAAACATAATATCGGCATCATGGCCGCTTCAGGCAGCCAAATCTTACTAAAGTCTACTCTTGACCTACCTATAAATTGTCCTTGTCTCTTTGGAGCCATGTCCATGAAGATGCAGGCATTATTGTGGGGGCCCTCGGTAGCAGGAGTGATCGCTAGCAATGTTACCAGCATCAGGCAGGTCAAGCATGCCATAGCTTGAGCTTGAGCCGGTTGCATTGATCTCGAAGGTATCGACGCTCCATCTGGTGACGAAGTCTTCCAGGATCACGGACCCAGGTCGTGACGCCGTCTACCTTGAGAGTGGTGGGGGTCGTCAGCACCACAGTGTAGGGACCCTTCCAACGTGGCTCGAGGGTCTCCCGGTGGTGCCTTCTGACGTAGACCCAATCTCCTGGTCTGTGCTGATGAGGAGTGGGGGTTGGGCTGGTCTCATAGATGGCGCGGAGGCGCGGCCAAATGTCCTCGTGCGCCCTCTGGAGTTCTTGATTTTCAATTTCAGCAAGAAAGTCAGTGGCCTGCCAAACATGATTTCATAGGGAGTAAAGCCCAGGGTGTAAGGGGAGTTCCTTACCCGGTAAAGGGCATACAGTAGGAGAACCACCCAGTCCCCGCCAGTCTCCATGGTTCCTTTCTATCTGCCCTGATCTGGGGCCTATAAGAATTTCCAATTTGCCCCAATAGCCCTGGTCGTTACTTGTGAATAAAGGCTGGTCCGTTGTCGGACCCTATCATAGCCTCCGGTTCTCCCAACCCAACGAGGTTTCGGCCAGTCTCTGAGTCAGATTCCTCCTCTCTTGGAGAACTTCAAAGTCCTGATGGCTTCTAGGTCCAGAGAGAGTGCCCTTTTGTGAACCCTGTTTGTTAGTTACAGGGCTCTGCTTTCTTGCCTTTCTACCAGTTCCCTTTGTGGCAGAGCAGCAACCAGGCTTCTTTCAAGGGAGTGTGCTAGAAAGGGATATCAGCCCCTCCTTTGCTAGCAGCAACAGGTATCAAACCCTTTCAATACATTTAACCAGCTCTATTCCCAGCGATTTTTACAGATTTTAGGGCCCGTTGCCTTCCTTTAACCAGCAAGCCAAATGACACTGGCCTGTATTATTTTCTTTTTTTTTTAAATATTGATTTTTTAAATATTGATTTTTATTGATTTTTTACAGAGAGGAAGGGAGAGAGATAGAGAGTTAGAAACATCAATGAGAGAGGAACATCGATCAGCTGCCTCCTGCACATTTCCCACTGGGGATGTGCCTGCAACCCAGGTACATGCCCTCAACTGGAATCGAACCCGGGACCCTTCAGTCCACAGGCCGACGCTCTATCCACTGAGCCAAACCGGTTTCGGCTGGCCTGTATTATTTAATTCAGCACAGGCAGGGGGAAGGGCCCATGAAATCTCTGCCCTGAGGAACTGTGAGCCCCAACCTTAAATGTCCCAATCAGACTAGAAAAGCCACAAATACCTTTTAAATGTACCCCAGAATTCCAAATTCCCAACCCAGCACAGAATATCACATAGCAAATCAAAGTTCCCAGCAAACAAACAGACAAGAGATGTTTACTAGTTAGGCGGGCTGATTCCACCTCTGAAAGAAAGCAAGCGCCCTTGGGGAAAGATCCCAGCGGCCGCTCAGGGCATTTTGCTATTGGTCAGAGCACTCAGCCTCAAAGAAATCAAGCGTGTGGTGTTTTTTTTTTCTTCCGCAGATTTCCACATTTACATGAACAAATAGCCTCAAATTAGCAATACATTAATATTTTTAAATTTTACTAGCTAAACAATTTTAAACAACAAAGATATATATATTTAAGCAATAAAGACAGATAACATTTCCCATTAAAAACTTTGAATCACAACAAGTCCCTGAACAGAAGCAGTCAAAAAAAATCACAAAGATATTGACCACACCCCAAGGTTCAGAATGAGGAACCTAGTTTTCAAAAAAAGCAATTTACAGAAGCAGAGACAGCATGCAATCTAAATTACAGTTTTGGGTAAACACATTATCTAGAGTCCTTGGGTAACCTAGGTTAAACTTAGGCATGTTATCTAAACCACAGTTTCTACCTGAAATAATTGTACTTTAGAAATTGGATTACTGCTATTAGTCTCTTTTAAAGACTTTGACATATTAAATAAATCCATGAGGCAAGCACACTTCCTGCCCCATAAAACTCCGTCTTAAAGCTTTACCCCTGAAATTCCATCCTGCCTCAGTGAGACATTGCTAAATCAGAGGGAGGGGCCTTTGCTGTTTCAAGATGGCGGCCCCCAGGGGAGCGGCAAGTCATGTGGCTGTAATTGTAGACAAACAGAAATCTTATTAGCTGTTTATACCTTTTATAATTATCTTAAAGAATATCAATTAAATTTAAACTGGTCCTTGCATCAAAAATCTTCAGTTGAGGTCACAAAATCAATCCTCCCTTCTCAATCAGACCAATAAGCAAAGGCATTTAGTTACCACAATTATACAATTTTTCCCAATTCAATCTGAACCTTAAACTTTTAGCTGGCAAGTCAAATATTCAGCATTTCTCAATACTCAACCAACAGATTTAATTTTGTCCTCTAGATTTTTCATGAGGCAAATTAGAGTAAACTTTACTTTTTACTTTCAAGCGGCTCTGGAAAACCACATTTGAGCCTTGCAAAACAGGTTCTGGCCTACCTGGTCTTTTCAGATGTAAATTGACCACATTCTTTCTTTTAAGATTTTGCTACAGGTGGGAAGTGACTAGGCCCTTCCTCTATTAGAAATTGCCTTGGGAAGCCAGCCTTAATACCCTTCGTTAGCATTTAAAAACTGTTCTTTATTATGGAAATGCAAATCCTTCTGCTAGAATCTAGCTAGCATCATTTTTTTTTCTTTTGGGTAAATAATCAGTCTTGGGCTCCATCCTACACATTTGCAAAGAGACTCTAGCTCAAAACTCTATCCAAAATCGGACTATGCGCGCCTTCATTTTAAGCCAGCTTTTCTCTTTACACATACACAGATATCCCAGACGCATTTACTTGGGGAGGGGGTGACCTGTTTTCACAGATACTCACTCAGATGCCTGCCCGACCGAAGTCATGGAGCCACACAAAGGAGGGGAGAGGGCAGGCCCCCTCCCTTCACACTCGCACACTTTCACCAGACATTCATTCAGAGTTTAAACAATCCATTCAATTCTTAACAACTTTCCAACTCCTGAGGGAGCTCTAAAGCCTCCCCCAATCTCCTTGAAATGATCAATCACAATACCCAAAGGATCAGTCTGAGTCCATCCCATAACGTCTGTCCAGTAAGTCCACAGAAAAAACATACAAACACAGAAAACTAAAAGGGCCCGAAAATACAGCCTTCCAACTCCATGGAAGCAACTAGACGATGGCCTTATGCCAAACTGGCGGGAGCGACCCGCCTCATCTCAAATCCGTGAGAGGAATACACATCCCTCGTGAGGGGTATACGCATCCCTCCTGGGGAGTGGAACATCTTCCAACTCTCCCCGCCCGTGGTCCTTCAGCAGTGCATCCACCTAGACCCCTTCGGGCACTACAGAATTTCAGAAGTGAGCTCACACAGGACAGAACATATAACACACAGAACAGAATACACAACACACAGACACCTACCGTGGCCAGTCAGACTCTCTGGATCGGGGGTCCCTCGAGGGTCTTGGGGATCCCGGCGAGCCCCCAAATGTTATGCCCAGATTTCAAGATGCCCAAAAGCCCACCAGGGAGCCAGCTGAGTCCGATGCAAAAGCAAAGAGTCTTTATTCGAGCTAGCTCAGCTCCCGACCACACTCACCGACACAACATCAAGCCAAGTGGCAGAGAGAGAGAGCTAGCCCTGTGGGAAGAGGGGTTTTATAGGGGGTTGGAGTAAGGGGAGGAGAAAGGATTGTGGGCCCTGCTGATTGGCCAGGCGCAAGTTGGTGTCTTGGTACACAGGATGTGGTCATATCTATGGTGCACACTTCTCTTGATTGTCATTGGTTAGTTTAAAGAAGTCCTGGGTGTGGCTAGCAGAGGCTTGGGCTTTGGGGAAGAAGCCTTGCCGAGCACATGGCTGCCCCAAAATGGAGGATCCAAGGTAAGATGGAGGGCATAGCCCTTATCCTGGGGCAAGATGGAGGGCGTAGTCCTCGCCCTTTCATTTAGGGTGTAATGTTTAGCTTTTATTAACTTTTTATTCTTGCTATCTTAAATTCATTACTGCATTTAATGGTGTTCTTGCCAAAATATTTAGCATGTGAAAAGCAGACGTTTGGTTTGTTTTGGTTGGTTTTGTTTGTAACTGCTTCATATTGAAGCTGAGACTTACCATATACAAGTTGAGTGGCAGGCCTGGTATGCTGTGTCTTGTTACATAAAGCTCTTGCCAGAATCTTAGTAAATACAATGTTTAAAACTTTGTCTTTGTATATTCATAAAAATATGAGAAGTTAAACTTAAGTGAGAATTAAATTATTGCTCTTTCTGTGTCATTTTACTAAGATTTTGTGCTTCGTATCTCCTGCTGAATTGTTTATTAAAGGGTGTCCCAAAATTCATGCAAGAAGTACTTTTGATAGACAACACAGGTTTGTAATTAAAAATTGTAAATTTTTTATTGATTCATAACGTATACAGTATAAGGTTCTGTATGGAATTGCAAACTGGATTATTATGTCGTGATAGTGAGCACCATTAACTGTTATTGCCTGAGCAGCCACATCGAAGCAGTTCGTGAGAGTGTTGCTGAGAGTCCAGGGACATCAATTCGGCACCATGGTCAAGAATTGGACATTTCGAGAAGCTCTCTACAGCGTATTCTCATGAAAGATTTGCATCTTCATGCTTACAAAGTTCAATCGACTCAAGAACTGAAGCCTACTGACCATGCACAGCTAATAGAGTTCATTGAATGGATTATGGAATAACAACAAGTAGATGCTGATTTTTTGAACAAAATCATGTTCAGCGATGAGCCTCATTTTCATCTTGATGGCTTGGTTAATCGACAAAATTGTCACATTTGGGGTTCAGAAATCCACGAGTGATTGTTGAGAAAGAAATGCATCCACAACGTGTCACTGTTTGGTGCGGATTTTGGGCTTGAGACATCATCGGACCATTCTGCTTTGAAAATGCGGCTGCTCAGTCAATAACAGTTAATTGTGCTCGCTATTGCAACAAGATATTCCAGTTTGCTATTCCATACATAACCCTATACTGTATACTTTATAAATCAACAAAAAATTTATAATTTTAATTATAAACCTGTGTTTTCTATCAAAATTACTTCTTGCGTGAATTTTGGGACACCCTGATCTGAAATGATAAGTCATTTTCACTTTACACTTTTATATAATGGGGAATATGAAATATAATTTGATGTATAATTTCATCAGTTGTTGTTGATCTATTCGTGTTTTCTGATTCTTCCTGATTTAGCTTTTGGAGATTGTATTGCTCTAGGATTTTCCATTTCATTCACATTGTCCAGCTTGTGGGCATATAGTTGTTCATAGTATTTTCTTACAATCATTTGTATTTCTGTGTTGTCAGTGGTTACTTCTCTGCTTTTATTTCTGATTTTATTTATTTGGGTCCTCTCTCGTGTTTCTTGATGAGTCTGGATAGTGGTTCATAAATCGTGTTTATCTTTTCAAAGAATCAGCTCTTGGCTTTATATATATATATTAAGAGGCCTGGTGCATGAAATTCGTGCATGGGTGTGGGGGGGGGGGGTCCCACAGCCCGACCTGCACCCTCTCCAATCTGGGACATCCCCCTCGCAATCTGGGACTGCTGGCTCCTAATCGCTCACCTGACTGCTTGCCTGATCACCCCTAACCACTCTGCCTGCCTGACTGATGCCCCTAACTGCTCCCCTGCCTGCCTGATCACCACTAACCACCTCTTCCTGCTGGCCTGGTCACCCCTAATTGCCCTCCCCTGCGGACCTCCCCTAACTGCCTCTGCCTCAGCCCCCACCACCGTGGCTTTGTCTGGAGGGACATCTGGTCTAATTAGCATATTACCCTTTTATTAGTATAGATGGTTACTGAGGAGTGCATTCTGGGGAACATGGGGAAGTGGCCCTATGACTCAGAGACCAGGGACTCAACAGGAAGCTGGGAGGTCCAGTCTCACTCAGCAGAGGACGGGCCTTGGATCATGGGCAAGGCCTGGACTGTGCTTAGGTCTGAGGACCCTCCCTCCTCCAAGCACCACTTGCTCAGTGGCTTTCTGCACACACCCTGACACAGGTTCAAACCCACAACCTTTCAATGTACAGGATGAAGCTCCAACCAACAGAGCCACCTGGCCAGTACAGTTATTCTTGGCTCTTATTTTCTTTTCTTTTACTTTTTTCTTTTATTTTTTACTCTTTTTATTAAATCTTTATTGTTGAATGGTTTACATAGGTCCCCTTTCCCCTGATTAACCTTTTCCAGCCTACTACCTCCCCAGGCCCTCACCACCCCATTGTCTGTGTTCAGGGGTGATGCATATATGCACATAAGGCCATTGGTTGATCTCTTCCCACCCACCCTCCCCCACCTTCCCTCTGAGGTTCCACAGTCTGTTCATGCATCTGTGTCTATTTTTGCTCATCAGTGTATTTGGCTCAGTAGGTGTTAAAAGTGCTCTGCTTGTGATCACTTGGGTTTTCTAAAGATGCAGTCATATCACGTACAAATCTTTTTTCTTTTTCCAAATGTACTTGTGGACACATTGGGAATATAGATACCAGAAATAGAAGTCTGTGAATAAGTTGTGAATAGGATGCTTTTTCTTTTGTGATGTTGTGTACATGATCCTATGCTCCTGCTGTGTTGAGAACACCAAGTACTGTGGCTGCAGGGAGGCTCTCATTGGCAACTAATCCATATAGAGCCATAGCCTCCCTCTCCATCAGCCGCAGCTCCCAGGACAGACGCATGCACCCCTCAACAGAGGTGGGGGCATGTGGCCATCTCCTGCAGGCTTGCCCCCTGTCATCACCTGGTGGGTCCCACCTTCCACATATCACCCTCTTGTTCCTACTTCCAGGCCTTTCCATGCACTTCCTCTCACCCAGCCCCCTCCCTCCTCCTGTCATGTCCAGAGCCCCAGTTGCTGTCCCTGCGAGGTGTGTGACACTCCCTACTGGACCATTTCATCTTATTTTTCCATGGCGTCCAGTGTTTCTTCTGCCTCATTAACTTGGTTTGAATCTGATCTGAAATGGCTCCATCTTCTATTCCTTTTGTTTCCTTTCCACCCCTAAGTTAATGTCGTGGCCTGAGTATGTGGCTATGCGATGTCTCTGTGATTGAGCTGGGAAACCATTCACATTTCTCTTTCCTTTTCTTTCATCTCAGGATAACTGTGCTCTGCAGTTTGTGTGGGACCAAGGGCCCTGGAAATACAATGCTGAGCCCTCTGAACTCATTTTATTCTTTATTGTATTATTTGATTCCTGGGGTTGAATTAAACATGAAAACAGAAGAAAATATACCCTTAGATATACAATCTGAGTTATTAGCTGGAGATTTCCATAGGGGTTGACACTGAGGCATGAGACACATGTGTTTATTGGTCAGTTTCCTCAACTGTGGAACGAAGGTTGAACCTGCCCCTCGGATCCTTTGAAGGTTGGATATGAAGAATCCAGAAGGTTTAACTGGCAGCTGGGAGAGTAAGATCAGAAGTCAACAGACACTTGTTTCCTTTACCTGGACAGAATTAGAAAAAACACAACTCCTTTTGTCATAACACCAGGAAGGGCTATGCCTGTGAAAGGAGGTGCAGGGAACCGGGGCTGCCCCTTGCTCCTGTCCCACCCTCCCTCCCTCCATCCCTGCACTGGCCCAGCCGCCTGGCTCGGCCCCTCCCCCATCACAGAACCACTCAACTCAGGCTCTGGCCCCGCCCATCCCACAGGGAAGAGAGCATGCTCAGTTTCTTGCAGACAGAGAAGCAGCTGTGGAGTAAGGAGGTGGAGGTTTTCCCCCCACTCCCCCCACCCCCAGGGTGTTTGTGCTTTAAAGCTGATGCTCTCTGTCCACCTCCAAGCAGTGAAGACTGAGGGTCACTGCAGGCGCTGAAGTCTTTGTTGAAGTCTCTGCTCTGGAGCCTCTCATAGCGGTGAGTCTGCATCCTGGGAAGCTGTGCAGTGGAGGCACCACGTTCCTTTCAGAAGAAACTGAGGACCGATTGGAGCCTGCCAGCTGGGAGAAGGACCAGGATGTTTGCCTTGTGCCCGCTCACCAGTCCCCAGTCCCGCTCCGCTGTGCCACCCAACCCAGTTCCCCTTGGTTACCTGTTGGCCATCCAGCAATGGCATCCTGGGGGTGGGTGGGTGGTGGGGAGGGACCTAGAGGTGCTCCATGCACTTCCTGGTGTTCGGTCATCCGTTCAGTCATTTTGGAAGTTATGGATCCTAGCCTTTTATAATGTAGATATATGTATATGGCTCTATGCTATTTATTTCTGCTCTAATCTTTATTATTTCCTTCCTTCTAGTTACATGGTCTTTTCTTGTTGCTCTCTTTCTAATTCTTTAAGTCGTAGGGTTAAATAGTTTATTATTAATTTTTCTTGTTTTTTTGAAGTGGGCTATGAACTTCCCTCTCAGGACTGCTTTTGCTCTGTCCCAGAGATTTGGGATTATTGGTGTCCATTTTCATTTGTTTCCAGGAAGTTTTTTTTATTTCTTTCTTGGTCTCATTGGTAAGCCATTCATTGTTTAATAACTTGCTATTTAGCCTCCATGTGTTTGAATGTTTTGGGGTGTTTTTACCGTAGGTTATTTCTACTTGCATTCCACTGTGATCTGAGATGCTTGATATGATTTCAATCTTCTTGAACTTGTAGAGAATTGTTTTGTATCCTAACATGTAGTCTATATTTTGTGAATTACACATGTGCACTTGAGAAGAATGTATATTCTGCAGCTTTGAGGTGAAATGTTCTATAAATATCAATTAAATCTATCTGGTCCAGTGTGTCCTTTAGAGTCACTGTTTCCTTGTTAAATTTTTGTCTGGATGATCTATCCAGTAAAATCAGTGGTGTGTTAAAGTCCCCTACTATGACTATATTGCTATAAATCTCTCCCTTAAAGTCCTCTAGAAGTTTTTTTCAATATATATAGGTGCTCCTATATTGTGTGCATATATGTTTACCAGGGTTATATCCTCTTGTTGGATCAATCCCTTTAGTATTATGTAGTGACCTTTGTTGTCTTTTGTGATGGCCTCCTTCATTTTGAAGTCTATTTTGACAGATATGAGTATTGCTATCCCAGCTTTTTTTGTTTGTTTTCCATTTGCATGGAAAAATTCTTTTCCATCTCTTCACTCTCATCCTGTGTGACTCTTTTGTTTTGAGGTGGGTCTCTTGTAGACCGCATATAGTTGGGTCATGTTTTTGTATTCATTCAGCTACCCAATGTCTTTTGATTGGAGCATTTATCCATTTACATTTAAGGTTATTATTGATAGGTACTTATTTATCGCTACTTTAATTCTATATGCCTAGTTTTCTCTCTCTATTTCTTCCTCTCATTACAGCAGTCCCTTTAGCATTTCTTTTAATGCTTGCTTCATGGTGATGAACTCCCTTAGCCTTTTTTTTTTTTTTTTTTTTTTGGTCTGGAAAGCTCTTTATTTCACCATCTATTTTGAATGATAGCCTTGCTGGTTATAATAATCTTGGTTTCAGAGCCTTGCTTTCCGTTACCTTGAGTACTTCATGGCATTCCCTTCTGTCCTGTAGAGTTTCTTATGAGAAATCAGATGACAGCCTTATGGGAGCTCTTTTGTAGGTGACAGCTTGCTTTTCTCTTGCTGCCCTTAAGATTTTCTCTTCATCTTTAATTTTAAAAAATTTTTAAATTTTATTTATTTTAGAGAAAGAGGAAGGGAGAGAGGGAGAGACATCATTTGTTATTCCACTTATTTATGCATTCACTCCTGATATATTGGGACAGTGCTCTAACACATTGAGCTACCTGGTCAGGGCTATGACATTGTCTTTTAAATCTTTATTGTTGAGATTATTGTAGGTGTCCCTCCCCCCCACCCCCAGATTCCCCCTACACACAGTTCCCACCTCAGGCCTTCACCACACTATTGTCTGTGCCATAGGTAATGTATATCTATATATATAAAAGCCTAATATGCAAACTGTCCCCATAGGAGTTTGCTCGCACACTATGATGTGCGCTGTCCACCAGGGGGTGGCACAGAACAAAGGAAGGCCCCAGCTGGCAGTCTGAAGGCCCCAATTGGCCCTGATCACTGGCCAGGCCTAGGGGCCCTACCCATGAATGAATTTCTTGCACAGGGCCTCTAATATGCATATAAGATCTTTGTTTAATCTCTTCCCACCACCACCCCCCTTCCCTCTGAGAATCATCAGTCTGTTCAATTTCCATGCCTCTGATTCTATTTTATTCACCAGTTTATTCTGTTCATTAAATTTCTTATTCATTTATTTTGATTTTTAAATTCAGTTGTTGATAGGTATGTATTAGTTGCCATTTTGTTGTTCATATTTTTTATCTTTTTCTTTTTCTTCTTCTTTTTCTTCTTAAAGAATACCCTTCAACATTTCATATAATACTGGTTTGGTGATGATGAACTCCTTTAGCTTTTTCTTGTCTATGAAGCTCTTTATCTGACCTTCATTCAATTATAAATGATAGCTTTGCTAAGTAGAGTAATCTTGGTTGTAGGTTCTTGCTATTCATCATTTTGAATATTTCTTGCCACTCCTTTCTGACCTGCTGGGAGTTGAGACCTTCTGTTGAGAAATCAGCTGAGAGTTGCATGGGCATTCCCTCGTAACTAACAACTGCTTTTCTCTTGCTGCTTTTAAGATTTTCTCTTTGTCTTTAGCCCTTGGCATTTTAATTATGATGTGTCTTGGTGTGGTCCTCTTTAGGTTCCTCTCGTTTGGGACTCTATACTTTCCGGACTTGTAAGTCTATGTTTTTCACCAGGTAGGAGAAGTTTGCTGTCATTATTTCTTCAAATAGGTTTTCAATATTTTGCTCACTCTCTTCTTATGCCACCCTCATAATGTGAATGTTAGTGTGCTTGACGTTGTCCCAGAGGTTCCCTACACTGTCTTTATATTTTGGATTCTTTTTACTTTTTGCTCTTCTGTTTGGGTGTTTGTTTGTTTTTGTTTCCTCATATTTTAAATAGTTGATTTGATTCTCAGAATCCTTTACTGTACTGTTGAATCCCTGTATATTATTCTTTATTTCAGTCATTGCATGCTTAATTTCTGACTGGTCTTTTTCCATTTTTTGGAGGCTTCTAGAAGATTCTTGAGTAACCTTATAACTATGGTTTTGAACTCTATATCAAGTAGTTTGCTTTCTTCAATTTATTCCTTTGTGACATGTTTCTTGTTTCTGCATTTTGGCTGCTTCCCTGTGTTTGTTTTTATGTATTGGGTAGAGCTGCTATGTCTCCTTGAGTTGATAGAGTGGCCCTGTGTAGTAGGTATTCTATAGGGCCCAGTAGCTCAGTCTCCCTAGTCACTTGAGCTAGGAGCTCTAGGTGCACCCCTTTGTGTACTGTGAGCACAGTCTTGTTGTAGTTGATACTTGGTTGCTGTTGGTGTCACTGGGAGGAATAGACCTCTAGGCCAACTGGCTGTGAGGACCATCTGTGACTAAAGTGGGAGAGCTGTTGTGCAGGAGACACCTATATGGAGCACGATTTGCTTCACTGGGGCTTTGTTGCTTACTGAGTCTGCCCCTTAAGTGTGTCACTTATGGATGTATAGAGTTGTAACCTGGTAAGGTCTGACACTGACCACTGGGTACACTGGCTCTTGGGTCTCCAGGGAGGTGCAAAGTCAGCCACTGCCTGGGGCCACCCAGCACTCCTGCTACAGAGAGATATGCAGATTCCTCCTCTTTTATTGGGCTTGGAAGTGCTCAAATGAGGCCCAGCTATGAAGCAAGGCAAGCTGGTGGTGCTGCCAGGTCTTGGGCCTTTTATTGGTAGGTTTGGGCTGCCTGATCCAGTTAAAGCTTGTTGGAGAGATTTTACCCTGGGTAAGAATAGGCCATTCATATGCAAAAGCTGCTGCACACAGCTTGGGTGGTGTTGAAAATTGGATGAGGTGGGGTCTTAAGAAATCACCTGGGCAGAGCAAACAGAAATGGCTACCAGTCAGCCCTGCACCATGGAGTTCCCAACATAGGGACAATGATCCCTGCAAGCACCTCTTTCTGGGAGAAAGCCGCCCCTGAGTTCCTGCCCTGATGCCAGACATTCAGTCCTCCTCTTACATGTCTGTGTCCCCCAGAGCCTTGTCCTGGTGCTGGAGCTCAGAGCAAGTGGGACCTTGTAAGTTCAGTTTGTGGTGCCCAGCTTTTAAGAGGAAAAGCTAGGTCTCCAGCAGCCTCTGTGTCACTGAGCCCCAATCCACACTGATTTTTATAGCTTGTAGTTCTTACTGCCTGTAGGGACTTCTCTTCCCAACTCTGGGACCCCGGGATGGGGGTCTGGTGTGGGGATGGGGCCCTTTGTTCCTCTGGGCATTCTATGCAGAGACAATCTCCCTCCCAATTAAAAAAGCGGCACACGTGGGTGTCGGACCAGCCTGTTTTGCACCTTCGCATCTCCTACCAGTCTCAGTGTGCTTTCTTATTTACTTCTCTATGTATAGAACTTCCATTCAGCCAGCTTTCCAGCAGTTCGGAATGATGGTTGTTCTACATTTAGTTGTAATTTTGATGTGGTTGTGGAAGGCAGCGAATACAGGCATTTACCCATGCCACTATCTTCTGTCCTAAGGCTAATTTTTGGCATTTTTATTATGTTTCCGAGTGTGGGCTGTTTGGCTTCTTCTTGTATGGCACTCTCTGTGCCTCCTGAACATGTGTGACTTTTTTCCTAGGCTAGGGAAGTTTTCTGCCATTATTTCTTCAAACAAGTCCTCTATTACTTTCTCCCTTTCTGCCTCTTTTGGCACACCTACTATGTGAATATTGTTACATTTCATGTTGTCCCACAGCTCCCTTAAGCTGTCCTCCTGTTATTTAATTATTATTTTTTCTTTCTGGTTCTCTAATTGAGTGATTTTTTTCTACCCTTTCTTCTAATTCACGGATCCAATCCTCATCTTCCCCTAATCTACTGTGTATTTCTTCCAATGTGTTCTTTTTTTTTTTTTATTGCAGTACTCACTTTATTGAGGTGGTCTGGAACTGAACCTAGAATATCTCCAAGGTGTGCCTGTAGTATCAAACCCATTGTTAGTAATTACCAACATGTAAAATGTGTGCTTTCTTTTAGTTTAGACACACACACACACACACACACACACACTAGGATTTCTTGTATGTTCAGTTATGTTCTTGGTTTCCTGCCCCTGCTTTCCCAGTAAGATCTTAGGTTTCGCCTTATGGGTTTTTTTTTAATTAATTAATTTATTTATTTTTATTGCTTAAAGTATTACAAAGGGTATTATATATGTATCCATTTTATCCCCCCGCCCTAGACAGTCCCCTAGCCTCCCCTATCACCCAGTGTCTTATGTCCATTGGTTATGCTTATATGCATGCATACAAGTCCTTTAGTTGATCTCTTACCCCCCTACCTCCTGCCCCCCAACCCTCCCCGGCCTTCCCGCTGCAGTTTGACAATCTGTTTGAGGCAGCTCTGCCTCTGTATCTATTATTGTTCAAAAGTTTATAATGGTCTCTATTGTCCATGAATGAGTGAGATCATGTGGTATTTTTCCTTTATTGACTGGCTTATTTCACTTAGCATAATGCTCTCCAGTTCCATCCATGACGTTGCAAATGGTACGAGTTCCTTCCTTTTTACAGCAGCATAGTATTCCATCGTGTAGATGTACCACAGTTTTCTAATCCATTCATCTACTGATGGGCACTTAGGCTGTTTCCAGATCTTAGCTATGGTGAATTGTGCTGCTATGAACATAGGGGTGCATATATCCTTTCTGATTGGTGTTTCCGGTTTCTTGGGATATATTCCTAGAAGTGGGATCACAGGGTCAAATGGGAGTTCCATTTTCAGTTTTTTAAGGAAACTCCATACTGTCTTCCATAGTGGCTGCACCAGTCTGCATTCCCACCAGCAGTGCACAAGTGTTCCTTTTTCTCCACATCCTCTCCAGCACTTGTCGTTTGTTGATTTGTTGATGATAGCCAGTCTGACAGGTGTGAAATGGTACCTCATTGCTGTTTTGATTTGCATCTCTCGGATGATTAGTGACTTTGAGCATGTTTTCATATGTCTCTTGGCTTTCTGAATGTCCTCTTTTGAAAGGTGTCTATTTAGGTCCTTTGCCCATTTTTTGATTGGATTGTTTATCTTCCTTTTGTTAAGTTGTATGAGTTCCTTATAAATTTTGGAGATTAGGCCCTTATCAGATATGTCATTGGCAAATATGTTATCCCACACAGTGGGTTTTCTCGTTGTTTTGTTGATGGTTTCTTTTGCTGTGCAGAAGCTTTTTATTTTGATGTAGTCCCATTTGTTCATTTTTTCTTTAGTTTCAAGTGCCCTAGGAGCTGTATCAGTGAAGAAATTGCTTCGGCATATGTCTGAGATTTTGTTGCCTTTGGATTCTTCTAGAATTTTTATGGTTTCCTGTCGTACATTTAAGTCCTTTATCCATTTTGAGTTTATTTTTGTGTATGGTGTAAGTTGGTGGTCTAGTTTCATTTTCTTACATATATCTGTCCAATTTTCCCAACACCATTTATTGAAGAGACTATCTTGGCTCCATTGTATGTTCTTGCCTCCTTTGTCAAATATTTTTTATTTTATTTTATTTTTTTTAATATATATATATATTTTTTTATTGCTTAAAGTATTACAAAGAGTATTACATATGTATCCATTTTATCCCCCCGCCCTAGACAGTCCCCTAGCCTCCCCTATCACCCAGTGTCTTATGTCCATTGGTTATGCTTATATGCATGCATACAAGTCCTTTAGTTGATCTCTTACCCCCCTACCTCCTGCCCCCAACCTTCCCCGGCCTTCCCGCTGCAGTTTGACAATCTGTTTGAGGCAGCTCTGCCTCTGTATCTATTATTGTTCAAAAGTTTATAATGGTCTCTATTGTCCATGAATGAGTGAGATCATGTGGTATTTTTCCTTTATTGACTGGCTTATTTCACTTAGCATAATGCTCTCCAGTTCCATCCATGACGTTGCAAATGGTACGAGTTCCTTCCTTTTTACAGCAGCATAGTATTCCATCGTGTAGATGTACCACAGTTTTCTAATCCATTCATCTACTGATGGGCACTTAGGCTGTTTCCAGATCTTAGCTATGGTGAATTGTGCTGCTATGAACATAGGGGTGCATATATCCTTTCTGATTGGTGTTTCCGGTTTCTTGGGATATATTCCTAGAAGTGGGATCACAGGGTCAAATGGGAGTTCCATTTTCAGTTTTTTAAGGAAACTCCATACTGTCTTCCATAGTGGCTGCACCAGTCTGCATTCCCACCAGCAGTGCACAAGTGTTCCTTTTTCTCCACATCCTCTCCAGCACTTGTCGTTTGTTGATTTGTTGATGATAGCCAGTCTGACATGTGTGAAATGGTACCTCATTGCTGTTTTGATTTGCATCTCTCAGATGATTAGTGACTTTGAGCATGTTTTCATATGTCTCTTGGCTTTCTGAATGTCCTCTTTTGAAAGGTGTCTATTTAGGTCCTTTGCCCATTTTTTGATTGGATTGTTTATCTTCCTTTTGTTAAGTTGTATGAGTTCCCTATAAATTTTGGAGATTAGGCCCTTATCAGATATGTCATTGGCAAATATGTTTTCCCACACAGTGGGTTTTCTCGTTGTTTTGTTGATGGTTTCTTTTGCTGTGCAGAAGCTTTTTATTTTGATGTAGTCCCATTTGTTCATTTTTTCTTTAGTTTCAAGTGCCCTAGGAGCTGTATCAGTGAAGAAATTGCTTCGGCATATGTCTGAGATTTTCTTGCCTTTGGATTCTTCTAGAATTTTTATGGTATCCTGGTGTACATTTAAGTCCTTTATCCATTTTGAGTTTATTTTTGTGTATGGTGTAAGTTGGTGGTCTCGTTTCATTTTCTTGCATATATCTGTCCAATTTTCCCAACACCATTTATTGAAGAGACTATCTTGGCTCCATTGTATGTTCTTGACTCCTTTGTCAAATATTAATTGAGCATATTGGTTCGGGCCGATTTCTGGGCTCTCTATTCTATTCCATTGATCTATATGCCTGTTCTTGTGCCAGTACCAGGCAGTTTTGAGAACAGTGGCTTTGTAATACAACTTGATATCTGGTATTGAGATCCCACCTACTTTGTTCTTTTTCAGGATTGCTGCAGCTATTCGGGGTCTTTTTTTATTCCAGATGAATTTTTGGAAAGTTCGTTCTAGATCTCTGAAGTATGCCGTTGGTATTTTAATGGGAAGTGCGTTGAATTTATAGATTGCTTTGGATAGTATGGACATTTTAATGATGTTGATTCTACCAATCCATGAACACGGTATGTTCTTCCATCTGTTTATGTCTTCCTCTATATCTTTTTTCAACGTCCTGTAGTTTTCTGAGTAGAGGTCTTTTACCTCTTTAGTTAAGTTTATTCCTAGGTAGCTTAATTTTTTTGGTGCAATGGTAAACGGTATTGTTTTTATAATCTCTCTTTCTGAAAGTTCACTATTGGTGTATAGAAATGCCTCAGATTTCTTGGGGTTAATTTTGTATCCTGCTACATTGCCAAATTCATGTATTAAGTCTAGTAGCTTTTTTGATGGAATCTCTAGGGTTTTGTATGTATAATATCATGTCGTCTGCAAATAAGGACAGTTTTACTTCCTCTTTTCCAATTTGGATGCCTTTTATTTCTTCTTCTTGCCGAATTGCAATGGCTAACACTTCCAGTACTATGTTGAACAGGAGTGGTGAGAGGGGGCATCCCTGTCTTGTTCCTGTTCTTAGGGAAAATGGTGTTAGTTTTTGTCCGTTGAGTATGATGTTGGCTGTGGGCCTGTCATATATGGCTTTTATTATGTTGAGGTATGATCCTTCTACTCCCACCTTGCTGAGAGTTTTTATCAAAAATGGGTGTTGAATTTTGTCAAATGCTTTTTCTGCATCAATTGATATGACCATGTGGTTTTTTTCTTTCAATTTGTTTATGTGATGTATCACGTTTATTGATTTGCGGATATTGTACCATCCTTGCATCCCTGGGATAAATCCTACTTGGTCATGGTGTATGATCTTTCTGATGTACTGCTGGATCTGATTTGCTAAGATTTTGTTGAGGATTTTGGCATCTATGTTCATGAGGGATATTGGCCTGTAATTCTCTTTCATTGTGTTGTCTTTACCTGGTTTTGGTATTAGGGTGATGCTGGCTTCATAGAATGAGCTTGGAAGTGTTCCTTCCTCTTGAATT
Organism: Myotis daubentonii; assembly: GCF_963259705.1. Taxonomy (NCBI): domain Eukaryota; kingdom Metazoa; phylum Chordata; class Mammalia; order Chiroptera; family Vespertilionidae; genus Myotis; species Myotis daubentonii. Next base: position 92,573,505 of record NC_081861.1, on the reverse strand, counting down.
TTTTGTAGTAGTCTGAGGAGGATAGGTTTTAGTTCTTCCTTGAATGTTTGGTAAAACTCCCCTGTGAAGCCGTCTGGTCCGGGGCTTTTGTTTGATGGAAGCTTTTTGATGACTGCTTCCATGTCTTCCATAGTTATTGGCCTGTTGAGATTTTTAGATTCTTCCTCATTGAGTTTTGGAATGTTGTATTTTTCTAGGAATTTGTCCATTTCCTCCATGTTGTCTAGTTTGTTGGAGTAGAGCTGTCCATAGTATTTTTTAACAATCATTTGTATTTCTGTGGGGTCTGTTGTTATTTCGCCTCTATCGTTTCTGATTTTATTTATTTGGGTCCTCTTTCTCTGCTTCTTGGTGAGTCTGGCTAGAGGTTTGTCAATCTTGTTTATCCTTTCAAAGAACCAGCTCTTGGTTTCATTGATTTTCTGTATTGTTTTTTTGGTCTCTATGTCATTTATTTCTGCTCTAATCTTTATTATCTCCTTCCTTCTGCTCACTCCGGGGTTTTCTTGTTGCTGTCTTTCTAATTCTTTGAGTTGTAGAGTTAGATGATTTACTACCATTTTTTTCTTGTTTTTTGAGATAGGCCTGTAGAGCTATAAACTTCCCTCTCAGGACTGCTTTCATTGTGTCCCATAGGTTTTGGATTGTTGTGTTTTCATTGTCATTAGTTTCCAGGATGTTTTTAATTTCTTCTTTGATCTCATTGGTAACCCAATCAATATTTAATAGCATGATATTCAGCTTCCAGGTGTTTGAGTATTTGGGTTTGTTTTTATTGTAGTTTATTTCTAATATTATGCCATCGTGGTCTGCGAAGACGCTTTTTATGATTTCAATCTTCTTGAATTTGGGGATACTTTGCTTGTGACCCACTATATGGTCTATTTTTGAATATGTCTTATGGGCATTTGAGTAGAATGTGTATTCCCTGGCTTTGGGGTGAAGTGTTCTGAAGATGTCTATTAAGTCCATCTGATCTAGTGAGTCATTTAGGATTGCTGTATCTTTGCTGATTGTTTGTTTAGAGGGCTTATCCAGTGCTGTCAGTGGTGTATTAAAGTCCACTATGATTGTATTGTTGTCGATCTCTCCTTTGATATCTTCCAGGAGTTTTTTTATGAATTTGGGTGCTCCTACATTGGGTGCATATATATTTACCAGGGTTATATCTTCTTGTTGTATTGATCCCTTTAGTATTATGAAGTGGCCTTCCTTATCTCTTGTTATGGCCTTCACTTTGAGGTCTATTTTGTCCGATATAAGTATTGCTACCCCAGCTTTCTTTTCCTTTCCATTTGCCTGAAAGATATTTTTCCATCCTTTCACTTTCAGTCTGTGTGAGTCCCTTCTAATGAGGTGGGTTTCTTGTAGACAGCAGATGTATGGGTCATGTTTTTTTATCCATTCAGCCACTTGATGTCTTTTGTTTGGAGCATTTAATCCGTTTAAGTTTAAAGTTATTATTGAAAGGTACTTGTTTGTAGCCATTTCTATTTTTGTGTGGCTGTTTTCTTTCTGAGCTTTTTATTACTTATTTTTATACCAGTCCCTTTAGCATTCCTTGCATTGCTGGCTTGGTGGTGACAAACTCCCTTAGCCGTTTTTTGTCTGTGAAGCTTCTTATTTCCCCTTCAAGTTTGAATGATAGCCTTGCTGGATAGAGTATTCTTGGATTCAGTCCTTTGCTTTGCATCACTTTGTAAATTTCAGTCCATTCTTTTCTGGCCTGATGTGTTTCTGTTAGGAAATCATTTGACAGTCTAATGGGAGATCCCTTGTATGTAACTTTCTGTCTCTCTCTTGCCGCCTGTAAGATTCTCTCTTTGTCCTGAACATTTGCCATGGTGATTATGATGTGTCTTGGTGTGGGTCTTTTCGGGTTCACCTTGTTTGGGACTCTCTGGGCTTGTGTGACTTTTTTCTTCCCCACCTCAGGAAAGTTTTCTTATATTATTTCTTCGAGTAGGTTTTCTAATCCTTGTTCATCCTTCTGTTGTTCTAGTACTCCTATTATTCGTATGTTGTTTCGTTTCATGTTGTCCCAAAGCTCCCTTAGGCTCTCCTCCTGTCTTTTAATTTTTTTCTCCAATTGCAGTACATTTTGGGTGTGTTTTGCTTCCTTGTCTTCTAATTCACTAATTCGGTCCTCCGCTTCTCCTAGTCTACTGTTGATTCTTTCAATGGAGTTTTTCATTGCAGCTATATCACTCTTCATTTCTTCTTGGGTCTTACTTAAGTTGTTGATTTTTTCATCTGTTTCTTCTAGCTTCTTCCATATGTTATCGATTTTTTCATCTGTTTCTTCTAGCTTCTTCCATATGTTATCGATTTTTTCATTTGTTTCTTCTTGCTTCTTGCAGAGGTTGTCGATTTTTTCCTCCATCCGGTTTATGCACTCTAGGATCCTTATTCTGAATTCTTTATCTGTCATGTTGCATGCCTCTGTATTACTTAGCTGCTTTTCTGGAGAGTCCTCCTTCTCTTTCCTTTGGGGGTTTCTTTGTCTACCCATGTTTGATCTCACTGACATATCTAGACGTTGAGTCGTTCAGTGGTTGCTCCCTTGGTGGCAGTGACTCCTTGGTCTGTGGTTGCTCTTCGGGCGGTTGTGGTAGCAGCTGCTCTTCAGTTGGCAGCAACTCCTCTGGTGGGTGCTGTTCACAGCTGTGGTGGCTCTTCTGGCTGGTGGGGCGAGGTTTCACGTACATCTGCTGTTCCTCAGCAGAGGATGTGGTGCTCAGGAGGTTGCTGTTGCTTGGATCTGCTGCGTTGATTTAAAGGCACAAAATACAACACAACAAGGCACCACGTACCAGGCACTATACACAAATATATTCACGATATTAATAACCCCAAATAAAGGTGACCACCCTAATTAAGAGTATTAGGGGATAAGGAAGAAGGAAGAAAAAAAGATAAAAGAGAAAAAAGAAAAGAAAAGTAGGGACCAAAAAAAGGAGTGCAAAAATGAAATTGGGAAAAAGGAGGGGGGAAAATAAAAGCGAGAAAAGAAAAGAAAAAAAAAAGAGCGAAAAGAGAGAATGAAGTGGAAGAGGGGAAGAGACTTTTTATATGAGGAGAATACTCCTATAGAACAGCCATTAATCCCAACAAATTCCAGCAACAGCTCCCTGGATATGAATGCAAACTAGAAACAACCAATAATATAACGATGAAAATAGAATGGAGAACACTAATCCCAAAATAAAATAAAGAGAAAATAAAATGGCACTTTAAAAAATGGTAAAATGGTAGCAGTAATAATACTGGTTAAAAATAAGAAGGTAGTAATTAAAAGGGTAAAATCAGGTGATGGAAAAAGAAGAAAAGAAAAAAAAAAGAACAGAAAAAAAAATTGGTTTCTTATTTAAAAAGTGAAAAAAGAAAAAAAAATTGCAGTTGTGAAGGTCCTTCGGTTCTTCTATTCTTCAGTGTGGCTCGCCTTAGACCTTCCAGGTATTCAGGAGAGTGTTGAGTTTCCCTGCGATATACTGTTCCTCTGTGTTGTAAACCACAGTCCTTATTTTAAAGCAGGCCAAATTTATTTCCCAGACTGCCTTATTTTGTGTTTAGCAAAGAGTCAGTTTGTGGGTCAGCCTCTGGGTGGCAGTGTTCTGGGGTTGGCCTCTGAGGCTATAGGGCCTCTCTGTCCAGTGGAAGTTCACTGCCCAGAGCTGACTGCGTAATAGTTAGTTACCAGCGCTATGTTGTTGCTGGGATTGAAAATCCCTCTATAGGCCAGACCCTGTTAACTCCCAGGGACTGATCAGGTTATCTTAATCCTTGATCTCGTACAGGGTGGAATCTGGGTGTGGCTGTGCTCCTTGCCTGGGGGCTGGGGGGAGGAGTCTCACTCTCCGGAGAGGATGTCTGCCCCAGTCCTGGGCTCAGGGGTGTCTCAGTACTCAATTCACTGCCACCTCTCCCGGCTCCCCTTCTTTCCCCAGTCTCTCCCCAGATTCCACTCCTCCGCACACTCTCCCTCTCTTCAGCACAGGTGAGTGTCTGTATCTGAAATGTCCCATGAACAGGATTCAGTGAAAACAAACAAACAAACGCCGGCTGCGGAAACGGGGAAGGCTTGGTTTCTGTAAGCTTCTTCTCTTACCGGGACTGCATGGTCAGGTCAGCTCTTCAGGCTGCCCCCTTTAGGCTCAGTCCTCCGTGATCACAGAACCCAGCTCTCAATTCCCCCAGCGGCGCCAGGAATCCCGCGGTTCTCCTTTCCCCCTGTCAGGGGCTGTGCCTGTCCCAAGGGACGCGGCTGTCTGCCACGCGGTCTCCCTCCGACCCTCTGGGCTCAGAGGTCTGGCAAACTTTCCTGCCCAAATCCCTGTTTTTTTTTTACCTTTCCAGGGGAGTTCTGTTCTTCCCGGCTGCAAACCCTCTCACAGGTTGAGCAATTTTGCCAATACGGTGTGAGTGTTAACTAGTTTCAGCTGCTCACTCCATTTGCTCCGGGACACGACCTGGGACGCGTCTGCCTATATCGCCGCCATCTTAGTTCTCCCAATGTGTTCTTTATTTGTGATTTGTCATTCTTTATTTTCTTTTTCATAGTTAGTATGTCTTTTCTCATTCTATTGAGCATCTTTACTATCATTATTCTGAACTCTATATCAGATACATTTCTTATCTCCATTTCATTTATCTCTTTGTCTGGAGAATTCTCTTGTTCTTTCATTCTGGGGTTGCTTTTTGTCTCCCCATTTTGGCTGCCTGTTTGGGCTTGTGATTATGTATTAGGTAGATTTGCTACACCTCTCAATCTCTAGTTCAGGACAGTGTCAAATGCTATTTCTCACTAATTAGATCAGGCAAATACTCAAAGCCTCCAGAGACCAACTCTGCCTGCAGACTGATTGGATTCAGTCTTTAGTAACCCTCAAGCAATCATCTATAGGAGTGGCAAGAGTTTTTTCAACAGGGTAGGCCAATTGCTTCTGCCTGGAGGTTAATTGTTATTCTCAATCTTTTCATGGGCCTGAGCAATTCCACACCATGGGGCAAGGTGTTTTCCAATAGGGTGGGTCAACTGTCTTCCCCCAGGAAAAACTGCCTGGATAGAAAATGTCTCCCTGAGAAATATGACCTCTTTAGTGTGAGTAAATGACTCAGCACAGAAAACTGGAGTGACTACCTTCTTAGTTCTAACCCCAGGGCCCCCAACCCTGACTTTTGCTCACATAGCTCCAGTCCAATCTGCCCTCCCTCTGCCAGAGCACAAGGTGAGTTGCTGCCCATGGAATTTTGTGTGTTGGCCCATTAAGGGGGTGCCTGCATTTCCAGCCATCTTTCCCTGGCAGACAGCAATCCTGCTGCTTTTCACAGCCAGATAATATGTGGGCACTTTTCTCAGTTCTAGTGCTCTCTGCTGGGGTGCTCACCTTGGTGATTAGACCCCACAGTTCTCAGTGGAAACCCTCCACAGCTTAGATATCTCTCCAGAACTTCACCTGCTGTTTGTGGGAGCCTGGCCAGCCCTTTTGTGCCTCTGACCTTCCTACCAATCTCTATGCAGTCTTCTCTTTCTGTCCTTGGTTATCAGGGCTCTCTCCAGCTAGTCTTCAGTTGATTATTCATGATTTTTTTGTATTTTAGTTGTAATTCCAGTTTGGTCCTGGGAATATATTTTTGTAACGTCCACTTATTCTACCACCATTTTTAATATCAATCCTGTCCTTTTTTTTAATCCGTTTTTTAATTTTATTTTATTTTTTAAAGTATTACAAATAGTAGTACATATGTCTCCTCTTTTTCCCCATTGACCTTCCCCCGCCTCCCATACCCCTTGGCACATGCCCTTATCCCCCCCGCCCCCAGTGTCTTGTGTCCATTGGTTATGCTTATATGCATGCATATGTCATTCAATTAATCTCTTCCCCACCCCAACACTCCCCAGACTTCCTGCTGTAATTTGACCATCTGTTCGATGCTTCTCTGCCTCTGTATCTACCTTTTTGTTCATTAGGTTATAATGTTCTTTGTTATCCATAGATGAATGAGATCATGTGGTATTGTTCTTTCACTGCCTGGCTTATTTCACTTAGCAGAATGCTCTCCAGTTCCATCCATGCTGCTGCAAATGATAAGAATTCCTTCTTTTTTATAGTAGCGTAGTATTCCATTGTGTAGATGTACCACTGTTTTCTAATTCACTCATCTGCTGATGGGCATTTAGGCTGTTTCCAAACTTAGCTATGGTAAATTGTGCTGCTATGAACGTTGGGGTGCATATATCCTTTCTGATTGGTGTTTCTGTTTTCTTGGGATATATTCCTAGAAGTGGTATTACTGGGTCAAATGGCAGTTCCATTCTCAACTTTTTGAGGAAAGGCCATACTGTTTTCCACAATGGCTGCACCAGTCTGCATTCCCACCAGCAGTGAAGGAGGGTCCCTTTTTCTCTGCATCCTCTCCAGCGCTTGTCATTTGTTGATTAGTTGATAGCCATTCTGACAGCTGTGAGGTGGTACCTCATTGTTGTTTTGATTTGCATTTCTCGGATGATTAGTGACTTTGAGCATGTTTTCATGTGTCTCTTGGCCTTCTGAAAGTCCTCTTTCAAAAAGTGTCTATTTAGGTTCTTTGCCTATTTTTTGATTGGGTTGTTTATCTTCCTTTTGTTAAGTTGTATGAGTTCCCTGTAAATGTTGGATATTAAACCCTTATAAGAGATAACATTGGCAAATATGTTTTCCCATGCAGTGGGCTTTCTTGTTGTTTTGTTGATGGTTTCTTTTGCTGTGCAGAAGCTTTTTATTTTGATGTAATCCCATTTGTTTATTTTCTCCTTAGTCTCTCTTGCCCTAGGATCTCTGTCTGTAAAGATATTGTTAAGACATATGTCTGCAATTTTGCTGCCTATGGAGTCTTGTAGGGTTTTTATGGTTTCCCATCTTACATTCAAGTCCTTTATCCATTTTGAGTTTATTTTTTTGTATGGTGAAAGTTGGTGATCTAGTTTCAGTTTTTTGCATGTATCTGACCAAATTTCCCAGCACCATTTATTAAAGAGGCTGTTTTGACTCCATTGTATGCTCTTGCCTCCTTTGTCAAACATTAATTGAGTATAATGGCTTGGGTCAATTTCTGGATCCTCTATTCTGTTCCATTGGTCTATATGTCTTTTCTTGTGCCAGTACCAGGCAGTTTTGAGAACTGTCGCTTGGTAATATAGTTTGATGTCTGGTATTGTGATTCCTCCAAGTTTGTTATTCTTTCTCAGGACAGTTGTGGCTATTTGGGGTCTTTTTTATTTCAGATGAATTTTTGGAGAGTTTGTTCTAGATCTTTGATATATGCCATTGGTATTTTAATAAGTATTGCATTGAATCTATAGATTGCTTTAGGTAGTATACATTTTAATGATGTTGATTCTACCAATCCAAGAACATGGGATGTTCTTCCATTTGTTTATGTCTTTCTCTATCTCTTTTTTTCAATCTCCTGTAGTTTTCCAAGTACAGTTCTTTTATGTCCTTGGTTTAGTTTATTCCTAGGTATTGTAATTTTTTGGGTGCAATGCCAAATCAGATTGTTTTTTTTTTCATTTATCTTTCTGTGAGCTCATTATTGGTGTATAAAAAGGCCATAGATTTCTAGGTGTTAATTTTGTATCCTGCTACATTGACAAATTCATTTATTAGGTCTAGTAGTTTTTTTGATGGAGTCTTTGGGGTTTTCTATGTATAGTATCATGTCATCTGCAAATAAGGATAGTTTTACTTCTTCTTTTCCAATTTGGATGCCTTTTATTTCTTCTTCTTGTCTGATTGTTATGGCTAGTACTTCTAGTACTATGTCAAATAGGAGTGGTGAAAGTGGGCATCCTTGTCTTGTTCCTGTTCTTAGGGGAAATGATTTTATTTTTTGCCCATTGAATATGATGTTGGCTGTAGGTTTGTTATATAGGGCTTTTATTATGTTGAGGTATGATCCCTCTATACCAGCCGTGGGCAAACTATGGCCCGCAGGCCGGATCCAGCCCATTTGAAATGAATAAAACTAAAAAAAAAAAAAAAAAGACCATACCCTTTTATGTAATGATGTTTACTTTGAATTTATATTAGTTCACACAAACACTCCATCCTTGCTTTTGTTCCGGCCCTCCGGTCCAGTTTAAGAACCCATTGTGGCCCTCGAGTCAAAAAGCTTGCCCACCCCTGCTCTATACCCACTTTACTGAAAATTTTTTTATGAAGAAAGGGTGTTCGATTTTGTCAAATGCTTTTTCTGCATCGATTGATATGATTATGTGATTTTTGTCTCTCAATTTGTTTATGCGATGTATCACATTTATTGATTTGCCGATATTGTACCATCCTTGCATTCGGTGAATACATCCCATTTGGTCATGGTATATGATCTTTCTAATGTATTGCTGAATCCGATTTGCTAGAATTTTGTTGAGGATTTTAGCATCCATGTTCATCAAGGATATTGGCCTATAGTTCTCTTTTTTTTCTGGTGTCTTTATCTGGTTTTGGAATTAGGGTAATGCTGGCTTCATAGAAAGAGCTTGGAAGTGTGCCTTCCTCCTGAAATTTTTGAAATAGACTTAGTAGGATAGGTTTTAGTTCTTCTTTAAGTGCTTGGTAGAACTCCCCTGTAAAGCCGCCCAAACTGGGGATTTTGTATGCTGGAAGATTTTTGATCACTGTTTCAATTTCTTTGGTAGCAATCAGACTATTCAGGTTTTTTTGTTCTTCTTGGTTGAGTTTTGGGAGCTTGTATTTTTCTAAGAATATGTCCATTTTGTCTAGGTTGTCTTTTTGTTGGAATAGAGTTTTTCATAGTATTTTTTCATAATAATTTGTATTTCTGTGGGATTATTTGTTATTTCACCTCTTTCATGTATGACTTTGTTTATTTGGGTCCTCTCCCTCTTTGCTTCTTCATGAGCCTGGCTAGAGGTTCATTAATCTTCTTTCCACTGACCCAAACCGGTTTCAGCTCATTAATCTTCTTTATCCTTACAAAGAAACAGCGCTTGGTTTTGTTGATCTTTTGTAATTTTTTTTGTCTCTATTTTGTTTATCTCTGCTCTGATCTTTATTATTTCCTTCCTTCTGCTTATGCTGGGCTTTTCTTGTTGTTCTCTTTCTAACTCCTTGAGTTGTAGGGTTAGGTAATTTATTAACATTGTTTCTAGTTTTTTTGTGGTAGGCTTGTAGAGCTATGAACTTCCCTTTCAAGACTGCTTTCACTGTGTCCCATAGATTTTGGATTGTTGTATTTTCATTGTCGTTTGTTGTCATAATGCCTTTTATTTCTTCTTTGATCTCTCTGGTAACCCAGTCATTGTTTAATAGCATGCTATTTGGCCTCCAGGTGTTTGATTTTTTTATTATTTTTATTGTAGTTCATTTCTAGTTTTATGCCATGGTGATCTGAGAAGATGCTGGATATGATTTCTATCCTCTTGAATTTGAAGAGACTTTGCCTATGACACAATATATGGTCTATCTTTGAAAATGACCCATGTGCACTTGAGAAGAATGTATATTCTGTGGCTTTGGGGTGAAATGTTCTGAAGATGTCAATTAAGTCCATCTGATCTAGTGAGTCATTAGGATTGATGTTTCTTTGCAGTTTTTGTTTAGAGGATTTGTCCAATGGTGATAGTGGAGTATTAAAGTCCCCTACTATGACTGTATTGCTGTCAATCTCTCCCTTGATATCCTCCAAAAGTTTTTTTTATGTATTTGTGTGCTCCTGTATTGGGTGCATATATGTTTACCAGAGTCATTTCTTCTTTTTGGATTGCTCCCTTTATTATTATAATGTGGCCTTCCTTATCTCTTGTTATGTCCTTCACTTTAAGGTCTAATTTGTCAGATATAAGTATTGCTACTCCCACTTTTTTTTTCTTTCCATTTGCCTGGAAAACCTTTTTCCATCCCTTCACCATCACTCCGTGTGAATCCATTTTTCTGAGGTGGGTTCCTGTAGACAGCAGATATGTGGTTCATGTTTTCTTATCCACTCAGCTACCCTATGTCTTTTTGGGGGGCATTTAATCCATTTACATTTAAAGTTATTATCAATAGGTACTCGTTTGTTACCATTTTTATTCTTTTTGCCTGTGTTCCTTCTTCACTTCCTATTTCGTCTTTTTACAGCAGACCCTTTAGCATTTCTTGCATTGCTGGTTTGGTGGTAATAAACTCCCTTAGTCCTTTTTTGTCTGTGAAGCTCCTGATTTCACGCTCAGTTTTTATTGATAGCCTTGCTGGGTACAGTATTCTTGGATTCAGACTTTGTATATTTCATTCCAGTCCCTTCTGGCCTGATGTGTTTCTGTTTAGAAATCAGTTGCCAGTCTGATGGGGGATCCTTTGTAGTTAACTTTCTGTCTCTCTCTCTGGATGTTTTTAAGATTCTTACTTTGTCGTTGGTGTTTGCCAATGTAATTATAATGTGCCTTGGCATTGGTTTTTAGGGTTTATTTTGTTTGGGACTCTGAGCTTCTTGGATTTTTGTGCGTTTTTTCTTCCCTATTTTAGGGAAGTTTTCTGTCGTTATTTCTTCAAACAGATTTTATATTCCTTGCTCAGTTTCCTCTCCTTCTGGCATCCCTATTATGCAGATGTTTCGTTTTGTGTTGTCCCAAAGTTCCCTTAGGCTCTCCTCCTGTTTTTAAAGTTTTTTTCTCGATGCTGCTCTGCTTGGGTATTTTTTCCTACTTTGTCTTCTACCTTACTGATGTGGTCCTCTGCTTCTTCTAGTCTACTGTTGATGCTTTCTATTAGGTCCTTATAGCATCAATGTCATTTTTGATTTCTTCTTGGTTCTTCCTCATTTCCTCTTGGTTTTTACACATATTGTTGAATTTGTCTTCCAATCTTTTCAGCGACCTTATGACCATTTCTCGGAATTCTTTCTCTGACATATTGCTTGCCTCCATTTTGATAACTTTATTTTCTAGTGATGTTTCCTTTTCTTTCATATGCAGCCTATTTCTTTGTCTCCCCATATTGTCTCTTCTCCGGGTGTCTGTTTTTGTAATTCTCTGTCTCCTTTTCCTAGGCGAAATCTGACCTTTGCATAATAAGGTGGAGAGCTCCTCCGAGTTCACGTATTCGCACTACTACAGATACGGTGTTCCTGGGTTCGTAGCTGTTCCCTGGGTGTTGTTGTTGTAGATTCCAGGGATGTATAGGTTTCTGATAACAGCCACTCTCCCCTTCAAGATGGTGTGGTCTCTGCTGCAGAGCTGGTTGCTCTGGGAGAGATTTCAGCAGCAGTGGAGGCTGCCTGGTCAGAAGAACCAGGTCTGGCAGTCCCCAACGGTCCCTTGGAGCATAGCTGTCCCTCACCCACAAATATACACTCCCCATACATCCACACACTCTCCTTTCATTGTCTCCCTCCCTCTCCCTTGCAGTCTGCCTTCCAGTCAGCAGCCATCTTCCTCTCCCTTGTCCTTTTTTTAAAAAATTATTTTTTCTTTTAGCTGTTCTGATTGCGTGTTTTTTGCTTCCATATATTAGAAATCAATGATTTGATTCTTAGCTTCACGTATTCTACTGTTTATTCCCTCTAAATTATCCTTTGTTTCAGTTAGTGTATCCTTCATTTCTGACGGGTTCTTTTTATGTTGTTAAGGTCCTCACCAAGTTCCTTGAGCATCCTTAGAACCAATGTTTTGAACTCTGCATCTTGTAGATTGCTCGTCTCCATCTTGTTTAGTTCTTTTTCTGGAGATTTCTTTTTTTTTTTTTTTCATTTGGGCCAGGTTTCTTTGTCTCCTCATTTTGGCTGCTTCCCTGTGTTTGTTTCTATGTATTAGGTAGAGCTGCTACATATCCTAGGCTTGGTAGCATGGCCTGGTATTGTAGGTTTCCTGTATGGTCCAGTGACACAGCCTCCCTGATCACCCCAGCTGTGTACTTAGGTGAACCCCCACTCCTGTGTGGGCTATCCACCCTTCTGTTGTAATTGTGTCTGTTGATTGCTATTGGCACGTCAATGAGAAGGATTTACTAGGATCATCTGTGCAGGGGCTCACCACACAGAGTAAGACTTACTTCCACAGGGCTCTGGTACCACTGAGTCCACCCCTTGAGTGTGTTGCTTGTCGAGGTGTTTGGGTTGTCGTGCTTTGACATTGTCTAAAGCTTTCCACTGGGTGCACTGGCCCTGGGGCTTCCCAGGAGGTGCAGGCCAAAGTCAGCCACTGCCTGTGTTCTGCCTAAGGCCACAAGGCATAAGCTATAGTGATCTGCAGATGGCTGCTTCTTGTGCTGGACTTGGAGATGGCCAGGGGAGGCCAAGCTGTTTACCAAGGCCAGCTGCTGCTGGTGCTGGGCCTGGGGGCACTTAGTGAGAGGTATGGGGCTTGCTGAGGCCAAATGCTGCTTGTTCGAGAGACTTTAGGAAAATCTGAAGTTTAAACCTAGACAGGCCATTCCTATGGTAAAGTCACTGGAAACAGCTTGGGTGGGCCTGAAAGTTGGGTGGGGCAGGGCCTCGGGGAATCACCATGGTGGGGAAAACAGTGTGAACCAGATTGATTGAATCACAAATATGACACCCATTTGCTGGTTCTTTGAGGGAAGGGATCATCAAAGAAACAATGGCCTCTGCCAGCACTTCAGTATGGGAGAAAGTTGCCCCTCCAGTTCTTTTCCTGATGCTAGACACTTCAGTTCCCCCCATATGTCTCTGGTATCTTTCAAGCTGCTGGGCCAGTGCTGGAGCTCAGAGGGTGTGAGTCTGACTAAGTTTGTGCACAGGCCCTTGAAGAGGAACTGCTTGGAACTCCTGTAGCTTCAGCCTCCCTCTGCCACAATTTATGCTGGCTTTAACAGCTAGAAGTTATGGGGACTTCTCCTCCTGTGACTGGAACCCCGAGTTTGGGGGCCTGGTGTGAGGCTGTGAACCCTAACTCCTCAGGGAGGACCTAAAAAGCTGAGATATCCCTCCTGATTTTTATCTGCCATACATGAGTGTGGGGCCAGCCTTTCTGTGCCTCCACCCTTACTACCAGTCTTGATGTGGCTTCTTCTTTAGTTTCATAGTTGTAGGACTTCCATTCAGCTCAATTATAGGTGGTTCTAAATGATGGTTGTTCTGTAGTTTAGTTTTAATTTTGATGTGGTTGTGGGAGGAGGTGAGTGCCACATTTATCTACACCACCATCTTGACCAAGAGTCTTTGCTGTTATTTTCTACATGAGGAAACTGAAGCTCAGAGAGGTGAATGTGAATGGCAGAACACTCAGACATTACTTTCAAGGCCACCTGAACTTGATTCCAGGCTCCAGAGCCAGAAGAAGATTCATACTCTACATTTTTCTGGAGTTGCCTGTGAGCCCCTGCCACTCCCTTCATACGAAAATTTTTAGGCTGTGGTGTAGATCAGGGGGCTTTGGATCTATATCCCTTCTCCTTTCCTCTCTTTTCCTTTATCATCCCTGAGTCTGGTTCTTATACTTAGAGGATGAAAGCAAGATATGAAAGGTGGAATGGGAAATAAATCATGGAAGAAAGCTGCAAACTGTCCAAAAGCCAGCATTCTTCCACGGGTAAGCAAAATGAAATGGTCTGATTGTTACACAAGGTGACATTAAATGTCAAATAATTGACTGCAATGTGAAGTGCCTTTTTGAAAAATTCCAGATGAGGAATAAAAATGAGACAGGCTCAAATGGGTTTAAAATTCCAAAATGTTAGAAAGTGGAAGGCTCTGTGAAGTATGTTTCTCTTTCTTTTTCTCTTCCTATGAGGAACTCTCCAGCAATCTTCCCTTCTAATTAATGCTGAGCAAGGAGAAAATACTTTTAAAGTTGTTTCTTACAGTACAGATGGATTTGCCTGTTTGTTATATGAGAGGAATGTCTAAGAGACCAGAATAGAATTATAGAATAAGCCATGTCTCAAATCCATAAGGAATCCTGGATTTGAGCCTTTATTCTGCTGTTAATTCTCTTTGTCATTCAGTCAGTTCTCTCTGGTCCATCATTTTCTTATTTATTAAATGGGAGAAAAATAGTAGTTACAGGGGGAAGATGTGAAACTAAATGATTCCATTTTTAAAAACTCTCACCTGAGGATATTTTTGCATTGTTTTTTAGAGAGAGTGTAAGGGAGAGAAGGGGTGGGGAGAGAGAGAGAGAGAGAGAGAGAGAGAGAGAGAGAGAGAGAGAGAGAGAGAGAGAGAGAGAAACATCGATGTGAGAGAGACATGAATTCATTGCCGGAGATTGAACCTGCAACTTACGTATGTGTCCTTGACTAGGAATCAAACCTGTAATTTCACTGAGAAACACTAGGGCTAACCAAAATGATTCTTAAAGTCCTCTCTGGTTCTGCAGACCATGCCCAGACTGTCTTTCTCCTCTCAGGAGTATAGTCTCCTTGTTACAACTTTGGACTATATTACCTTGAAGGTCTCTTCCAGTTCTTCCATTTGTTATCTGAGATAAGGAAACACTCCTAGCCCACCTGCCGCCTCCTCCAGATCCCCACATTAGGCACCACACTGGATAACCTACCTTTGAAGCTGAGGGAGTACTCAATAATAATGGGGTGCATATGTATCCAGACAAAGAAGGGAGGAAGAATTATGGCATGGTGGGAACAATGCAGAATTGAAATGCAGACAGATGGATTCAGATTCCAGCTCCACCACCTCCCAGGTCATTTAAAGCAAGCCACATAACCTTTTTGAGCCTTACTTTACTTATTGTTAAAACATGGATATCTTCTTGTGAGATGTTGTAAAGATCAACTGAAAGAAGATATGTGAAAGGACTTAAGACAGTGTTCATTATTCTACGAATATCACATATGGTCAAGTCTGATGATAATCAGTGGGTTCACACTAGTATAAGGTCCATTCTGATTGCTCAGAGCTTGTGCCACAACAGTTGTGAAATATTTTGAGTATCACTCCTTGGTGTTGATTATTGCCATTATCCAGAGTTTCTAGAAGGCCAGTACTCTCAGAAAAACATACACACCGGAAGGCTTTCCTTCCTAAGCCTCAGCCAATCCTTGTTTCTTTCTAAGGCAGCTTGTTCAAATACAGGTAAAGAGCAATTTCTGGGCCTGTGTGCTTCTTTGGGTTCTGCTATTATCAGGTGGTTCCTAACAGAGCTAGGTTGGAGCATAACAAACCATGGCCATAGGTGAAGAACACATTGAACAGACAAGTTGAAAAGACATCTAAGGTTGCTGAAGGTAAGTTATGGAATGGTTTTCTATAGAGGTCTTGGTAAAAGGGTGTCCCAAAATTCACGCAAGATTTGAATTTTACGCCATTTGTACCATAAAGTGTTGCCAACAAAAAAAGCGTGACAGCTGACAGTTCAGGGTTATTAAAAATGGAGGGCTACACAAAAGAACAATGCGTTTTCATTATTGAGCAATATTTTAAAAATAATGAAGGCTTGGCAGCTACAGTTTGCAATTTTCATGCAAAATATGGTCGGAATAGTGATTTAACTTCATCAACTGTGAAGGTGAAGAGATTAATTAAAAAATTTAGGGAGACTGGATCAATTAGTGATCTTAAACACTCTGGCCATCCTTCAACAAGTCGTTCAACACAAAACATCGGAGCAGTTCGTGAGAGTGTTGCTGAGAGTCCAGAGACATCAATTCAGCACCATGGTCAAGAATTGGACATTTCGAGAAGCTCTCTACAGCATATTCTCACAAAAGATTTGCATCTTCATGCTTACAAAGTTCAATTGACTCAAGAACTGAAGCCTCCTGACCACGCACAGTGAATAGAGTTCATTGAATGGATTATGGAACAACAACAAGTGGATGCTGATTTTTTGAACAAAATCATCTTCAGCGATGAGCCTCATTTTCATCTTGATGGCTTGGTTAATCGACAAAATTGTCACATTTGGGGTTCAGAAAATCCACGAGTGATTGTTGAGAAACAAATGCATCCACAACGTGTCACTGTTTGGTGCGGATTTTGGGCTTGAGACATCATCGGACCATTCTGCTTTGAAAATGCGGCTGCTCAGTCAATAACAGTTAATGGTGCTCGTTCTCGCGACATGATAATCCAGTTTTTTTGTGCCTAAATTACCCGATATACTATTCCATACATAACCCTATATTGACTACTTTATGAATCAATAAAAAATTTACAATTTTTAATTATAAACCTGTGTTTTCTATCAAAACTACTTCTTGTGTGAATTTTGGGACACCCTTTAGAAGCCCCATTTGTTTGTACTTGAAAAAATGCCATGTTTTTCCATGGAGAGATGGACTGTTCCTCAAACTTAAGTGTGCATAGGAATCACCTGGGCATCTTGTTAAAATGCAGATTCTGATTCAAAGTCTGGGGTGAGGGCTGAGACTTTACATTCTAATAAGCTCTTGGCACTTTGAGGAACAAGTTGTTAGATAACCTACCTCATAGGGATAATTTTCCCTGAGATGATTGCTTCCCTTGGTACAAGACTGATGGCTTTACTTTTGGTTTCTGTACTACTATTTGAAGTCAGATCCTGGTAGTCAGGAAAAAAGGGACAGGGATATACTCTGGCTATGTTGGGGTCCAACCCCAGCAGGTCCAGGGGTCCCCAAAGGTGTGGACGGAGTTGGCAAAGAAGGAATGACACGGAGGCAGTGTTCAGTTGATCAGCATAGCGAGGTTCTCTTGCTAGGTTCTAGCCAGGATCTCCAGCCAGGTTCTGTGTTTTATTGTCTTGTTACATCTGTATTTATACCAGTTGATTTTAATCCTGTCAATTTCTATTCCAAAGGTTAGGGCGTTTCTTATCTCCATTTTAGTAAAGATTATGTAGCTTAAGGGTGATTGTTCATAGTTAAAATGATTAAGTACCCGCCTGGCATTTAGTTAAGGGGTTTTATTCCCTCCCTAACTTCAGGGAAACATCCCTACCTGGGGAAACAACCTTTCTCAGAGAGGTGACCTTGGTTAAAACACATAGCGCCAAGAAGGTGAGCAAACATATTAAGAACAGTATGCCATATACGCCAGGTCCCTTGAAACATATGCTGTGCAGATGTTTCTTCCCTGCAGCAACTGTGTCAAGCAACAAGGATGGACCAGCTTCCTGCAAATTCCCCCTTTTTTATTTTTTAAATGATAGCGCATGTAAATCAGTGGCCACCTCTCGGATTGGGTTGTTTAAGACTTGGAAGAAGACTGACAAGCAATGATAGCGAGCATAGCTATAAACATAGTGGATGGAGTGCACAAGGAGCCTTGTTCCTGTAGAAGGTTGCTAGCCTCTTCAGTCAAGGGATTTCAGCTGTCCTCAAGTCAGGGGTTTGGTTGTCCTTGTTGATCTGGCTAGTGGGCAGCGTCATTGGCGATGGGCTTCCCGAAGTGTCAGTGAGTTGAAGGGCTGCATCAAAGGGTCCATCAGGGCTTGATGGTGGTGTCGGTGTCTGAGGAGGAGTAAGCTGTGCCCTCTGGGTCAGCTGATATGGAGGATGGAGGGCAGTAGAGAGAAAAAGAAGAGAAAGCAAAAGAACTACAAGGCATAGAAGTGTTTAGAAAAAAGAGGGAGAAGAAAGGGAAGAAGGCAGCATCCTTACACAGCCCTTTCCTTCAGCTGCCCCTTTCCCTGTGGTCCAAAGTAGAAATGGGAAACAAGTCCTGTTGCAGTGAGAGGGCAGCTGCTGTCAGCCAGTCTCTGTCTTTACCTGGGTCCTGATCTGAGCTGGGCTTGGGAAGCAGGAAGCAACCATGGGGGCAGGAGACCTCCCTCAGAAGGGGCGAGTGTTCAAGCCCCTGCATAGTTGGGGGGGTGAGGATCTGTGCCCCACCTCTGTTCACCCCCAAGTTCTCTCTTGCCAGCCCCTCTGCGACTGTGCCTGTCTTAGGTCGTTCCTCCCTGAGGAATCTTACCTGTCTTTGACTAACCAACCATCCTCCTAGGCCAAGCAGGGTGATGAGGTGTGCGAATGAGGGAGGAGCAGCGCCCCCCTGCAAGACGTTCAGTTCTGTCTCCTTGGTAGCCTATGCCCCTGTGGCCTCCACGCCCAGCACCTGCCTTGGGTTCCCCTCGCCTGCTGGCGGAGCCCCAGCATTGATCACATATCTTGGGGAACCCAGGTTTCTTCTCCAGAGAGGGCCCAGCTCACGCCATTGGGCGAGAGACAGATCCATGGTACCAGCCACCATGAGGCCTCAACCTCAGTGTGAACAGAATGGTGAAGCAACAGCTGTGGCAAATGGACTGTGACAAGAGAGTCCCTCTTGACACAAGGGCAAGAGGGGCCAATACAGGACAAAGGAGGAACAGCCTGTCAGCATGTAGTCCCAGGACAGGGCTTTCTCAGCCCAGGATGTCAGGCTCTTGGCACAAGAAAACTCCAAGTATGGGGCATATACCAGACACCCCCTAGTCATGGAAGAAAAGGGAGGTGCCCTTCCTGGAACAGTAGGGTAGGGAGATTCTAGAAAAGGCTGTGTTCAGGAGAGAAGGAGAAAGGCCAAAGAACCAGCAAACAAGTAGTCAGATTAAAAGAAAAAAAAAAGGAAAGGAGATGTGTGGCAAAGCTGGGATATATGGACAGACAAAAAGGAGGCACATGCGATCCTCCCAATGGACAGGTTGTTCCAGCTCAGGGCTGCAAATCTGCTGCAGATGGGCACTGGTCAGGTGTGCTAGGGTGAGGTGGAGACGGAGGGTGGTGAGACATAAGGTCGGACTAGACAGTCTGGAATCCACACAGGTGAGTCTGTGTCCTGTGGAAATATGCAAGCATATCCTCTCCCCCAGGTTAAAAGCACATCAAGTTCCTTCCAGGCTCCTGTAAGCAAGTCTCTCCATTTGATGAGGACTTTAGGTTTAGTTAGATCAGGGTTCCAATGTCTGTACATCGGGGAATTTCCCTCAGAATCTACATTTAGTATATTAATTACAAATAGAGTATGCTGTAGAACATGATGAGGAGAGGAATATTTAAACTCATTTTCTTGTAATTTTTTAATTTGTGTTTTTAAAGTTTGGTGGGCCCTTTCTACTATTGCTTGGCCTTGAGGATTGTAGGGTATTCCTGTAGAATGTGCGATGCCGAAGGTAGAGCATAAGTTTTTAAAAGCTCTAGAGGTACAGGCAGGCCCATTTTCTGTTTTAAGTGCCCTTGGTATTCCTAGGTAGGAAAAACATTGGAATAAATGTTGACTTACATCTTTTTTTTTTCCCCAAGGAGATAGATAAACAATGCCTTTTTCTTTCTTTTTTTTATTGCTTAAAGTATTACAAAGAGTATTACATATGTCTCCTTTTTTCCCCTCGCCCTTGACAATCCCCTGGCCTCCCCTACCCCCCAGTGTCTTATGTCCATTGGTTATGCTTATATGCATGCATACAAGTCCTTCAGTTGATCTCTTACCCACCCCCCTCCTGCCCTCCCAACCTCCCCGGCCTTCCTGCTGTAGTTTGACAGTCTGTTTGAGGCAGCTCTGCCTCTATATCTATTTTTGTTCATAAGTTTATAATGGTCTTTATTATCCAGAAATGAGTGAGATCATGTGATAGTTTTCCTTCATTGACTGGCTTATTTCACTTAGCATAATGCTCTCTAGTTCCATCCATGCAGTTGCAAATGGTAAGAGTTCCTTCTTTTTTACAGCAGCATAGTATTCCATCGTGTAGATGTACCACAGTTTTCTAATCCATTCATCTACAGATGGGCACTTAGGCTGTTTCCAGATCTTAGCTATGGTGAATTGTGCTGCTATGAACATAGGGGTGCATATATCCTTTCTGATTGGTGTTTCTGGTTTCTTGGGATATATTCCTAGAAGTGGGATCACAGGGTCAAATGGGAGTTCCATTTTCAGTTTTTTGACGAAACTCCATACTGTCTTCCATAGTGGCTGCACCAGTCTGCATTCCCACCAGCAGTGCACAAATGTTCCTTTTTCTCCACATCCTCTCCAGCACTTGTCCTTTGTTGAATTGTTGATGATAGCCATTCTGACAGGTGTGAGATGGTACCTCATTGTAGTTTTGATTTGCATCTCTCGGATGATTAGTGACTTTGAGCATGTTTTCATATGTCTTTTGGCTTTCTGAACGTCCTCTTTTAAAAGGTGTCTATTTAGGTCCTTTGCCCATTTGTTGATTGGATTGTTTATCTTCCTTTTGTTAAGTTGTATGAGTTCCCTATAAATGTTGGAGGTTAAACCCTTATCAGTGATAGCATTGGCAAATATGTTCTCCCATGTAGTGGGATTTCTTGTTGTTTTGTTGATGGTTTCTTTTGCTGTGCAGAAACTCTTTATTTTGATGTAGTCCCATTTGTTTATTTTCTCTTTAGTTTCCAATGCCCTAGGATCTGTATCGGTGAAGAAATTGTTTCAGCATATGTCTGAGATTTTTTTGCCTTTGGATTCTTCTAGTATTTTTATGGTTTCCCGTAGTATAATTAAGTCCTTTATCCATTTTGAGTTTATTTTTGTGTATGGTGTAAGTTGGTGGTCTAGTTTCATTTTCTTGCATGTATCTGTCCAATTTTCCCAACACCATTTATTGAAGAGACTATCTTGGCTCCATTGTATGTTTTTGCCTCCTTTGTCAAATATTAATTGAGCGTATTAGTTGGGGCTGATTTCTGAGCTCTTTATTCTATTCCATTGATCTATATGTCTGTTCTTGTGCCAGTACCAGGCAGTTTTGAGAACACTGGCTTTGTAATACAGCTTGATATCTGGTATTGAGGTCCCACCTACTTGGTTCTTTCTCAGGATCGCTGCAGCTATTCGGGGTCTTTTTTTATTCCAGATGAATTTTTGGAGAGTTCGTTCTAGGTCTGTGAAATATGCTATTGGTATTTTAATGGGAAGTGCATTGAATTTATAGATTGCTTTGGGCAGTATGGGCATTTTAATGATGTTGATTCTACCAATACAAGAACATGGTATGTTCTTCCATCTCTTTATGTCTTCCTCTATCTCTTTTTTCAACGTCCTGTAGTTTTCTGAGTAGAGGTCTTTTACCTCTTTAGTTAAGTTTATTCCTAGGTAGCTTAATTTTTTTGGTGCGATGTTAAATGGGATTGCTTTTTTAGTCTCTCTTTCTGCAAATTCACTATTGGTGTATAGAAATGCCATAGATTTCTTGGCGTTAATTTTGTATCCTGCTACATTACCAAATTCTTTTATTAAGTCAAATACTTTTTTGATGGAGTCTTTAGGGTTTTTTAATTATAATATCATGTCATCTGCAAATAAGGACTGCTTTACTTCATCTTTTCCAATTTGGATGCCTTTTATTTCTTCTTCTTGTCTAATTGCAATGGCTAACACTTCCAGTACTATGTCGAACAGGAGTGGTGAGAGGGGGCATCCCTGTCTTGTTCCTGCTCTTAGGGGAAATGGTGTTAGTTTTTGTCCATTGAGTATGATGTTGGCTGTGGGTTTGTCATATATGGCTTTTATTATGTTGAGGTATGATCCTTCTACTCCCACCTTGCTGAGAGTTTTTATCAAAAATGGGTGTTGAATTTTGTCAAATGCTTTTTCTGCATCAATTGATATGACTATGTGGTTTTTTTCTTTCAATTTGTTTATGTGATGTATCACGTTTATTGATTTGTGGATATTGTACCATCCTTGCATCCCTGGTATAAATCCTACTTGGTCATGGTGTATGATCATTCTGATGTACTGCTGGATCTGATTTGCTAAGATTTTGTTGAGGATTTTGGCATCTATGTTCATGAGGGATATTGGCCTGTAGTTCTCTTTCATTGTGTTGTCTTTACCTGGTTTTGGTATTAGGGTGATGCTGGCTTCATAGAATGACCTTGGAAGTGTTCCTTCCTCTTGGATTTTTTGTAGTAGTCTGACGAGGACAGGTTTTAGTTCTTCCTTGAATGTTTGGTAAAACTCCCCTGTGAAGCCGTCTGGTCCTGGGCTTTTGTTTGCTGAAAGCTTTTTGATGACTGCTTCAATTTCTTCCATAGTTATTGGCCTGTTGAGATTTTTAGATTCTTGCTGATAAAGTTTTGGAATGTTGTATTTTTCTAGGAATATATCCATTTCCTCCAGGTTGTGTAGTTTGTTGGAATAGAGTTGTCCATAGTATTTTTTAACAATCATTTGTTTTTCTGTGGGATCTGTTGTTATTTCGCCTCTATCATTTCTGATTTTGTTTATTTGGGTCCTTTCTCTTTGCTTCTTGGTGAGTCTGGCTAGAGGTTTGTCAATCTTGTTTATCCTTTCAAAGAACCAGCTCTTGGTTTCATTGATTTTCTGTATTGTTTTTTTGGTCTCTATGTCATTTATTTCTGCTCTAATCTTTATTATCTCCTTCCTTCTACTCACTCTGGGATTTTCTTGTTGCTCTCTTTCTAATTCTTTGAGCTGTTGATTTAGATGAGTTACTACCATTTTTTCTTGTTTTTTTGAGATAGGCCTGTTGAGCTATAAACTTCCCTCTCAGGACTGCTTTCATTGCGTCCCAAAGATTTTGGATTGTTGTGTTTTCATTGTCATTATTTTCCAGGATGTTTTTAATTTCTTCTTTGATCTCATTGGTAACCCAATCAATATTTAATAACGTGCTATTCAGCTTCCAAGTGTTTGAGTATTTTGAGTTGTTTTGTTGTAGTTTATTTCTAATATTATGGCATTGTGGTCTGAGAAGATGCTTGGTATGATTTCAATCTTCTTGAATTTGGGGAGACTTTGTTTGTGACCCAATATGTGGTCTATTTTTGAAGATGTCCCATGAGCACTTGAGAAGAACGTATATTTTGTGGCTTTGGGGTGAAGTGTTCTGAAGATGTCAATTAAGTCCATCTGATCTAGTGAGTCATTTAAGATTGCTGTATCTTTGCTGAGTTTTTGTCTAGCGGATTTATCCAGTGATGTCAGTGGTGTGTTAAAGTCCCCTACAATGATTGTATTGTTGTCCATCTTCCCCTTGATATCTTCCAGGAGTTTTCTTATGTATGTGGGTGCTCCTGCATTGGGTGCATATATGTTTATCAGGGTTATATCCTCTTGTTGTATCGATCCCTTTAGTATTATGAAGTGGCCTCCCTTATGTTTTGTTATGGCCTTCACTTTGAGGTCTATTTTGTCCAATATAAGTATTGCTACCCCAGCTTTATTTTCATTTCCATTTGCCTGAAAGATATTTTTCCATCCCGGCACTTTCAGTCTGTGTGGGTCCCTTCTAATGAGGTGGATCTCTTGTAGATAGCAAATATTTGGGTCATGTTTTTTTTTTTAAATATATATTTTATTCATTTTTTACAGAGAGGAAGGGACAGGGATAGAGAGTTAGAAACATCGATGAGAGAGAAACATCGATCAGCTGTCTCCTGCACGCCCCGCACTGGGGATGTGCCCCCCACCAAGGTATATGACCTTGACTGGAATCGAACATGGGACCCCTCAGTCCGCAGGCCGACACTCTATCCACTGAGCCATACCGGTGCTGGCGGGTCATGTTTTTTTATCCATTCAGCCACTCAATGTCTTTTGATTGGACCATTTAGTCCATTTACATTAAAGTTATTATTGAAAGGTACTTGTTTGTAGCCATTTCTATTTTTTTGTGGCTGTTTTCTTTCTTGGCTTTTTATTTCTTCTTTTTACACCAGTCTTTTTAGCATTTCCTGCATTGCTGGCTTGGTGGTGATAAACTCCCTTAGCCTTTTTTTTTTTTGTCTGTGAAGCTTCTTATTTCCCCTTCAATTTTGAATGATAGCCTTGCTGGATAGAGTATTCTTGGATTCAGTCCTTTGCTTTGCATCACTTTGTAAATTTCTGTCCATTCTTTTCTGGCCTGATGTGTTTCTGTTGAGAAATCATTTGATAATCTGATGGCTGATCCTTTGTAGGTAACTCTCTGTTTCTCTCTCGCAGCCTTTAAGATTCTGTCTTTGTCTTGTACATTTGCCATTGTTATTATGACGTGTCTTGGTGTGGGTCTTTTGGTGTTCATCTTGCCTGGGACTCTCTGTACATGTGTAACTTTTTTCTTCCCCATATCTGGGAAGTTTTCTGACATTATTTCTTCAAATAGATTTTCTAATCCTTGATGCTCTTCTTGTCCTTTTTGCAGCCCTATTATGCATATGTTACTTCGTTTCTTGTTGTCCCGAAGCTCCCTTAGGCTCTCCTCCTGCTTTTTAATTTTTTTCTCCAGTTGCTGTTCAGATTGAGCTTGTTTCTCTGCCTTATCTTCTAACTCACTAATTTGGTCCTCTGCTTCTTCTATTCTGCTGTTGAAAATTTCCATGGTGTTTTTGATTGCAGCTATATCACTTTTCATTTCTTCCTGATTCTTGCATAGGTTGTTGATTTTGTCATCCATCCGGTGAATGAATTGTACAACCATTATTCTGAATTCTTTTTCTATCATGTTGCATACTTCAACTTCATTAATTTCCTTTCTTGGCGACTCCTCATTGTCTTTCCTTTGGGTGTTGTGTCATCTCTTCATTTTGATTATCTCCTGATGGTTCAAACGTTGAGTTGCGTGGGCCTGGGCCGTGTGCAGTGGGAGCCTCCCACCACCCTAGTGTCACTGAAGAGCTCTGAGACTAAGATGTGTGGTTGTTTTGGGTTGGTGGGAACCAGGCTCGCTTAGAGTCAGTGTTGTCAGCACTCAATGTGGCCTCATACCCGCCCTTAGATCAGGGACCCTGCCTGCACCATGCTGGAACAGAGACCCCCCTGAAGCGTGTTGAAAACCAGAGCCCCCTAGCGTGCGCCAGGAGTCAGAGTTCCCCAAGAATCCAGTATCAGAGTCTCCGTTGCTTCGCATGACCTAGCCTTGAGAATCAGGGTCCCTGTGTGCCTTTGCACCAGGAATTCGAGTCACTGGCTCTTAGTATGAATGCACAGGGAATCAGGATCTCAGGCGCAGGTGATAAGAAGCACAGTCAAGTCACTGGTGCTTGGTGCTGCCTCCTGCCCAGAGAATCGGGGTCCCTGGGCCTGTGCTACGCGGGACAAATTCCCGGTGTTGGCGCGATTGCTCCCAGCCCAGGGCTCTGAAGCCGGCAGTGCGCGCAGGATCAGTTCCTGCGGTTCGTGCCTTTGCTCCCAGCCCAGGGCTCCTGGAGCAGGCAGTGTGAGCAGGACCAGTTCCCGGTGTTCACGTGATTGCTCCCAGCCCAGGACTCCTGAACCCGGCCCTATGCAGGGTCAGTTCCAAGGTGCTTGTGCACTTCCAGGCTAAAGTTCCTGGAGCGCTAAGGCCCCGGCAAGGGGTCGGTCTATCAGTTAGTTATTCTGGCGCTGCCCACAAGCCTGGGGGAAGGGGGGATGGGCTCTGTTATTCATGGATCTGCTGCAGGGATTTCTGAACTTTTGTTGTCCGCAGGTCTGTAGCTGTGGTCACAGATCTCTGTCCCCAGTGGCTGCAGGGTCCTGGTATGCCTCTGAGATCAGACTGGGTGGTGCTGAGGCCAGGATCCTAGTCTCAAGCAGCTCTGTTTCCCAAGATGGCGTGGTCGCTGTGCCTGTGCTGGCCGCCCAGGAGTGTCTGCACAGGGAACGGGACTCCGCCGCCTAACACTGCCCGGTTTAGCAGCCCCTTAGAAGACCTGCAGAATCTAACTGTCCCTAGCTCATACACACAAACCACACATGTCTACACACTCCTCTACCACTTCCTTGTGCTCTCACACTCTCTCCCTCCCTACCTTCCTGCTGGTCGCCATTTTCTCCGACCTTGACTTACATCTTTAAAGGCTTCTCCTGTATGTGCAGAAGCAAGGATAACATGAGAAAAGGTATCAATACAAACATGCACATAGCAAAGTTTGCCAAAAGATGGGACATGAGTAATATCTATCTGCCATAAGTCACAGGGTCTAAGTCCTCTTGGATTAACTCCAGTAGCAGGGCTAGGAAAATGAGTAGGACAATGGCCGCAGCCACGCACAATACTTCGAGCAGCTTCTCTAGATATGTGGTAATATAGACAGAGAGCAGAAGCATTTTGATGGTGAATGGCATGAGACCACCGGGCTTCTTCTAGAGCTGTACAAACTACTGGGCGAGTTACTAGATCCGCCTGATAATTTCCTTCACTTAAGGGTCCTGGTAGGCAGGAATGAGCTCTAATATGTCCAATAGAGAAAGCCTTTTCTTGTTCATGAATGTAAGTTTGTAGCTGAGTTAACAAAGAGAAAATGGCTGTTCTTCCTTGTGTGAGAGTCGCGGTCTCAATATGAGGAAATAATTTAACTATATATTTAGAGTCAGTGTACAAGTTAAAGGGAACCTGTTGCAATTGTTCAAAAGCATAAATGACTGCCAAAAACTCTGTTCTCTGGGCTGACGTCTCTAGGATTTGTTGAACATGGGTTACTGAGTCAATGATTATTACTGCCCTATCATTAGAGGAACCATCTGTGAATACTAAGGAGGCAGGAGGTGATAATGGCTCTTTTGAACATTTAATAGGAAATATAAACGGATGTAGGGAGAGAAATTGCAATATAAGTGATCTTGGCAAATGATGTAAAATTTGTCCTGGGAAGTTACCTATAGCTATTGGCCACTCTTCTTCAAATTGTAATAGTGTGTCTAATTGTTCTCCTTTATAAGGTATTATTATCTCAGTAACTTCTCTTCCAAAGAGTTCTATACTCCGTCGTCTACCTTTGATAATGAGAGTGGCCACTAGGGAGGGATAGGATAGTACAATCTTCCTAGAAGTGACAGGTAAATGTATCCATTCTAATGGTCCTTCCTGCCATAAGCATCCTGTAGGAGTATATTTAGTGGCTAGAATAATTAAGGCCCAAGAATTGGAATAATCTTGATACTGTAGTTGCTGTTTATTGATGGCCTGTTCTATTTTTGCTATAGCCCTTTCTCCTTCTACAGTTAATTGTCGGGGAGACTTAGGGTTAGAATCTCCCTTTAAAATGTCAAATAGAGGTTTTAAGTCAAGAGTGGTTATTTTTAGGTATGACCTGACCCAGTTGATATCACCTAATAATTTCTGATAATCATTTAATGTGTTTAAATGATCTTTTCTTAATTGTGAAGGCTGATGGATGATAGTAGAGGTATGTAATATTCTGCCTAAGTAGGAAAAAGAAGGTTCAGTCTGAATCTTTTCTGGGGCTATTTTTAGACCATGTTCTTCTAAAGCAAGGACAGTCTGAGTAAGACCTCTGGACCTGCTGGGGTTGGACCCCAACATGGCTAGAGTAGTGGTAGCAATCTTCAGTAGAAATGGATTGAGGACCTCTACTATCCATAGAATCTTCCCCCTTTCTGAGTTTTGAAGGTCTAAACCAGCATGGGCTAAAGTAGGACATTCAATGAAATGGGCTATTTACCATTTCCTACCTCAGCTACTTCATTCATTCACTAATCATCTAACCTAACCATCCATTCACTCAATAAACATTTACTAAGTCTTTGCTCTCTGTCAAGCCTTATGATGAGCACATTCATTCAGAAATGAATCATATGTAGCCTCATCCATCAAGGTGGATCACAGTCTAATGGGAAAGTAGACACATAGGTAAATTGCAATTATAATAAAATATGAACAAGATAAAATAGATTCATGAAGTAGGGATGGTTGTCATTTCTGGGTATAAGTTGATGGTTAGAAAGTTTTCATAGGGAAGAAGATGACATTTAAGATGGAACTGAGTGTATGAGTACTTGTCATTCAGATATGATGGAGAATGCATTCCAAACAGAGAAACCAGCAGGCACAAAAAATGTACTAGGATATTCATGTAACTATAATTTGTTAAATATGGTATGTATTAGAGTACTTTCAATTGCAAGTAACTGGATATTCATGTAAAAGTATCATGGACACCTGAACATTAATTAGCTTATTATCTCACATGATAAGAGGCCCAGAGCAAGGTGATTCCAAGGCAGCTTCAGTGGTTCAATGTTGTCATCAAGGACCCAGAGACTTTCTTATCCTTCTGTTCTATTATCCTTAGTTTGTCAACAATCTCTCTCTTCTGGATTGAAAAATAGTTATTGTGTCAAAGGTAGGCACAACCACATCTAGTGAAGGACAAGAGGACCACTTTATTACACATGTGACCTTTTGGTGGGCAGGAAATCCTTTCCCTGAAGCTCCCCATCAGACATCCCTTCCAGTCCCCTGCCCATGCCCTAAAGGCAAGGGAGTTTGGGAACATGAGTATATGGCATTTTCAGCTTCTATAGTGAGAGACTCAACTGCAAGAAGGGGCTGACAGCATAAAGAGCCTAAAATAGGGACAGCAGGAAAAGAACCTAAAGAAACCCTTACCAGTATATGCCTAAGAATTTTGCATTTTCTCCTACAGACTATTTGGAAGAAATTGGATCAGAAAAGTGATATAATCAAATCTGCATTTTGGAAAAATCACATTGCTATATACCAAAGGTGGGGAACCTTTTTCCTGCCAAGGGCCATTTGGATATTTATAACATCATTCAAGGACCATACAAAATTATCAGCTTAAAAATTAGCCTGCTATATTTGGTCAAACATTTAATCAATACCCCTGATGTCTTGGCAGGGCCAGACCAAATGATTTATTGGGCCTTATATGATCCATGGGTCAGATATTCCCCACCCATGCTATATACATACATATGTATGTAAATACAGTGAAAAGGTCTGGAATGATAGTTGTAAACTGATATTAATGCTCTTCTCTGAGGAGGGGAGTGGGATTGATGGAGGTGAAGAGAGCATGCACTTTTTATTCTTTAGCAGTTTTTCTCAAAAGAAGGTTTTACTCTCCAGAGGATATTTCCCAATGTCTCCAGATGTTTTTTTAGTTGTCACAACTGGCAGAGAAGTACTGACAACTAGTGGACAGAGGCCAGGGATGTTGCTAAACATCCTACAATCCATGGGACAACTCCCACAGCAAAGAATTTAATCCAAAATATCACTAGTGCAGAAGCTGGAAGAGCACAGTCAGAGACTTCTTTATTGTTTGGGCTATTTACTGCAAAACCATATTCATATAGTATTTATGTTTTAAAATGTTTTTAAAAACATTAATGCATAAACCACAATTCATAGCAACATTTCCAAGCAGATTGGAAGGATAAAGACTGGAGGTAGAGAGACCAGATAGGAAGCTGTTGCAATAGTTAATTCAGTGGTTTTCATTTTTCTTTCTTTTTCCTCCCTTCATAACTTTTTTTAAAATTTCTCCCCCTCTAGGCTTCGCCTCTGGCGCCGCGGGCACCCGGGGTGGTGCTGGGCTCGGCGCGAGGCGACTCGCTTCTGGCCTCCGGGGACAGCGGCCACAGCCGGTCCTGGCGTAGACAGGGTAGCGCCCGCGCCCAGTCGCTCTCACTGTCGCTGGACGTGGCGGGCCGGCTGTAGGGCGGCCAGGCCGGCGGTCGCCATTCCCGTGTCGCTACGCCCGCGGGGGCCGCCCGAGCCCGCCACCATGCCTCTGGGCCTGAAGCCCACCTGCAGCATCTGCAAGACCACGTCGTCCTCCATGTTGAAGAAAAGCCCTCAGGGGGACATCCTCTGCCTCCACTGCTCGGGCCGCGCGGCGGCGGGAGCGCGGGCTCGGGCTTGGGGGCCGCCGGCGGGACCGGGGGCAGCGGTGGCGGCGGCGGGGGCCTCGGGGCAGGCGGCCACCTTCGCCAGCACTTGGGCCGCCCCTTCGCAGAGCAACGGGGCGGGAGCGGGGCGGCAAGTAAGCAGGAAATTCACAGGAGGTCTGCTCGGCTCCGCAACACCAAGTATAAGTCTGCTCCAGCTGCTGAGAAGAAGGTTTCCACTAAAGGAAAAGGGAGAAGACATATTTTTAAATTAAAAAAAAACCCATCAAAGCGCCTGAGTCAGTTTCCACCATAATCACAAAGTTACACAAACTTCTATATAGGAAATACCATGGCAGACTGCTGGCTGCTTTAACCTGAAGGAAAGTGATTGTTGTATAATTTTATTAGCTCAGGCCGTTCAAATTTGCAAATCTTCTACAAGGGGGTATATTACCAAATTGGAGATGTTGTTTCTGTGATTGATGAGCAAGATGGAAAATCCAACTATGCTCAGATCCGGAGTTTTATCCAGGACCAGTACTGTGAGAAGAGCGCAGCACTGACGTGGCTCATCCCCACTCTTTCTAGCCCCACGGACCTGACCGATTCGATCCTGCATCCTATATCATAGGACCAGAGGAGGATCTTCCCAGGAAGATGTAATACTTGGAGTTTGTTTATCATGCATCCTCTGAATATTTCAAGTCACTTTCATCACCATTTCCCACAATTCCCACCAGACCAGAAAAGGGCTATATATGGACTCATGTTGGACCTACTCCTGCAATAACTATTAAGGAAACAGTTGCCAACCATTTGTAGTTTAAAAAGTAAAACTAGATTTCCAGTTATCGTCTATTCATATTACTACAAGATATGCCACATGTTCATTTAATGAAATTCTTAGATGGAAAAATGACTAAAAAGTTTTTCCCTACCACACAGTAATCATTAGTTTATTTATTACTAGTTACTTGGAAAACAAAAAAGGATAGGAAAGAATTAAATATATTTTGAAGTTAAATGTTACAGTCTCCATGGGTATCTTCCCAAGGAAACCATTAGAAACAGTGTCTATTTTTTATCCATAATTTATTTATAGAAACTCATAAAATGTATTGTATTTTTCTATAAGGACAAAATATGAATTAAGGTTTAGATTTCTGATGAAGGACTTAACTCAATAAAATGAAGCTACGACCAGTTTATCTGTCACAAAGTTACACAAACTTCTATATAGGAAATGCCATGGCAGACTGCTGGCTGCTTTAACCTGAAGGAAAGTGATTGGTGTATAATTTTATTAGCTCAGGCCGTTCAAATTTGCATCTAATTCTTCTGTAGCAAAGAGGGATTCAGAAACATTT
Organism: Myotis daubentonii; assembly: GCF_963259705.1. Taxonomy (NCBI): domain Eukaryota; kingdom Metazoa; phylum Chordata; class Mammalia; order Chiroptera; family Vespertilionidae; genus Myotis; species Myotis daubentonii. Next base: position 92,542,663 of record NC_081861.1, on the reverse strand, counting down.
TGTTGATCTTAATATCAGTTATCAGTGAAAACAAGCCTTTCAATCAAACCATAAGATTTTATAGTGCAGAGTGTTAACTTCACTAAAAGCACACAGGAAACACTGACAGTTGAAGTACCCCACTTGGTCGTTTCTTGACTACCATTAGAACAGTCATTAGTCGTAAAAATGATTAATAGGTCAACCATAATTGAAAAATTTTAAAGTTTTTGTAATTAAAAATAAAGGTTTAATAGATCATTAGCATTGATATCTAAAGAAGTCTACCCCAAAGTTAAACCACCTACTATAAACTCATAATAATGGGCTTAAAGCAATACCTTGGATCTAGAAGGTCTGTTGTTTGTGACATTTCCCAGAATTCAGGTACAGGTTTACTTCAAGTGCAAGTCAGTGAAGTCAGGGTGCAACAGTGTGAAAATGGGAAGAAGTGGAGATTGTGTACACTTGCCTCCTCTTCTGACAGCATTTTTTAACCCAGGAGAATTTATCAGTACCTAATTTAATCAGAATGATTTTGAACTGTAGCACTTTTAACTGTTACCCCTTTCTACCCAGGTATGGTTTGTGTGTTAGAAGGAAGCAGCTGGAGATAGTTTTATGTCCATAGTTAGCTTTCTGTAGTTATCTTTCTGTTCACAAAAATTATAGTAAAAACAGTTTAAAAAAATTAAAAAATAAAATTTCTCCCCCTCTCTTTCTTTGGGCAAAAGGAACCCTTTATTCTAATGACATTTTCCTGGGTCCCAGTATAGAAATCAAATAATCAATTAGCACTGCTCTGATTGAAGCAGTAGTGGAGTCAAGAGCCCTAGCTTTTGATGATGTCCCTCTTCTCTCATGGAGGCATGACATACTTCCACAAAGAATTTTGAATCCCTCCCCAGGTGGAAACCAAGGCCTGACCCAGGCCGAAGATGGAAAGGCTAGAGAGAGAGGCTAAGATTCAAGAGTTAGGTGTGTGTAATATGCTTACTAGACCAGTCATGATAATAACTCACATAGTCAATTACAAACTGTTTGTTATAATTTTGTTAGTAAGAAGGGGCATTTTGGACTATTTCTAATTTATGACAAATAACTCCCTTACCATTAATATCAAGTAAAGGGGGAAATCTGACAAACCAAGAGAAAGCAGCAGGTAGAACTGATGAAACATGGTGGTTGAATATTAGAATGAGAGAGAGAGAAAGCTTGGAGGATTCCCAGGTTTCTAGCTTAGGTGTGTGTGTGCGCGCGCGCGCGCGTGTGTGTGTGTGTGTGTGTGTGTGTGTGTGTATGTACGTGCGTGCTAGTCATTAAGGTGAGGAGTACAGGATAAAGAAAAACAATGAGTTCAATGTTGGATGTGTTGCATTTGAGGTGTCTGTAAACATTTAGGCAGAGATGTTGAATTGGCAACTGGATACATGGCTCTGAAGCATGAAAACAAAAGTTGGGAGTCATCAACACATAAATGTTGACTGAAATCTTGAAAATGAGTGATTTCATTTGGGGAGTACAGAGTTTGCCTAGAGTAGAGCTTTAGAGAAAAGCAGTGGTGAAGGAATAATCAGAGAAAGATGTCATCTGTAGTAGAGGGGGAAGGGATGAACCAGAGGCACAAGGGGGAGAATAAGGAGAATGAGGAGTCAACATAAGAGAAGTGTTTCAAAAAAGAGAAATCAATTAGTAGTCAATTGGAGCATAGATGTCAAATAAGAAAATGACTAAAAGTGAGTTGCCTTGGTTTCTCCCTTGGGGCTCTTCGACAGTGCTGGCTATAAATGATGTGAGAATAAAAAAACAAGGGTAGAGAATTTTTAGGACTCTTTGTTAGAAATTGAGCCCCAACCCCAATTTAATTAAAAGTAGCTTAGGCAAAAGTGTAATGTGTAGAGTTGAGCAACAAAACCTCAGAAGACACAGGAATACAGCTGGGCCTCAGGAACAACTGGAACCAAGACCTTGAACACTGCCAGGACTTGAATCTGGATCTCACTAATCAGCTTCTTTCTGCATGTCATCTTCAGTAACTCCTACTGCGGACTGGCCCTCTTTACATGATAGCATGACCTTTGTGCCTTGTATAACCAGACAGTGACTGAATCCCTTTAGAAAAGTCACTTTGATGGTCCAGGCTTAGGTCAACCAACCATCCCTGGACCCATCTCTGGGTCTATAAACTATGGTCAGGAAGTATGTTTTTGAAAGCAGTAGTATTATTTGGTATCTAAGAATATGACAGATTTTATTTAAAAACTAGTGGCCAGGTGCCCGAAATTCGTGCATATTAAAAGGGGATTAATTAGAGGAAATATTTTAATATTGCTATTTGCCCTTTCTCTATAATAGAAGTATCAGAGATGAAAGAAAATTAGTAAAATGTATATGAAAATCTTTCTCCAGTCAGAGTCTGGGGTGCACCACGGGACCCAGAGTCAAGTCCTCGCCCACCCACATGCACCTCAAAATTGCGCAAGACCCAGACCCAGCTGCGCCCCCCCCCCCCCCATTGGGCTAGATCCAGACCCGGCTGTTCCCACCCATGTCAAGCCCTGCCATGTGGAGGGCACAGCCTCAGGTCCCCTGTCAAGCCCTGCTGGGCAGGGGGTGTGGCCTGAGGTTTCCCAGGCCTGGGCGAGGGGAGCAGTCTGAGGTGCCCTGGCCCAGTACCAGGGTGGGGGGTGCACTTTGAGGTACCCCGTCTAGCCCCACCAGGTGGGTAGCTCAGCCTGAGGTCCCCTGACCTGGCACCAGGGTGGGGGTTGTGGCCTGAGGTCCCGTCAAGCCCCTCAGGTCCCTATTGATTGCTCATTAAGGCTCATTACAGGAACTCAGCCTCTGCTGTGGGTGCAGCCATCTTGTGTTATGGAAAACCCCCTGCCACCATCTTTGTGGTGGAGTGATGGTCAATTTGCATATTCCCTCTTTATTATATAGGACTAGAGGCCTGGTGCATGAAATTCATGCATGGGAGGGAGGGGTCCCTCAGTCCAGTCTGCACTCTCTCGCAGTCTGGGACCACTCGCTCCTTACCGCCTGCCTGCTTGCTGCTCCTTACCACTCGGCTCGCTGCTCCTTAGCACTGCGTGGAGGTGGGAGAGGATCCTGCCACCTCCACTGTGCTTGCCAGCTGCGAGCCCCTGTGGGAGTGCACTGACCACCAGGGGGCAGCTCCTGCGTTGAGCGTCTGCCCCCTGGTGGTCAGTGCGCATCATAGTGACTGGTCATTCTGGTGGTTCCACTGTAAAGGTTGCTTAGGCTTTTATTATATAGATGGAGGATGACACATTTATCAGAAGAGAGTTGCTGAACAGACAAAACAATTGAACATGAGAGATTAGTGAGCAATGTCTGAAGTTTTTGAGCTCCTGAGACTTCACATGTCTCCTCCCACTTCTTCCCCATCCTTTTCCCAATGAAGATACATCTTCACACAGACATGAGCACAGGAGGTCATGTGGTGTCTCTAAGGCCTGCTGGTCTTGCCCTCACCCCTGTATCCTTTGATCACTATACTCTAAATGCCAGGGAGAGGGACTAAATGAGATATTCTTTACCCTGCCAGATCAAGTCCCTCTCCTCCTGAGGACTTTTCTCTGTGAGGAAGTTGTCAGTCTCCTTCTCGCCTGGGTCCAAACTACTGCATCTTGGTCTCCTTTTTTGTGGACCTCAGCTTGGCCCAAGGAACCCATTCCATCCCATTACTGTGACAAGGCACTCACATTTGGTGCTAAAATGTCCTGACCTGCCAGACAATTAGGTACATCTGCTGCATCTCAGCCTCTGGCTCCTCCCCTTCTAATACAAATGTGTTTTCTGTTCCTGAGAATATGTGGGCTGGAGGGTGAGGAGACAGAGTCAGACAGTGGTAGGGAACCTGGGATGGCATAGAGACCCAGCCCTGGTGCTTTGACCTACTGTGTGACTTCAAGCAGACACTTTACTCTCCTCAATTTCCCTCTCTGTTAAATAGGAGGTTAAGCCAGAGTAGTGGTTCATAAGCAGAATTGCTTATCAGTATAGTCTGAGGAGCTTTTTTCAAAACACACAAGCCCCAAGACCTCCACTCCAAATCTACTGAGGCACTGATGCAGAAACTCCAGGAGGTGGCACAACAATTTCATCTCTGAAGAGAGCTCCCAAGCTGATTCCTCTGCAGATCCCTGGTGTGAGAACTGCTGGTCTGGGTTGTTGCTAAGTGCCCTACCAGCAATGTAGTCCCAGCCTCTTCACAGAAGTCTTTGGCAAGGGGTTTCACAGGGCACCTTCTGAGCCTACCTTCAAGCTCTTCTCTTACTCTACTCCCAATAGTCACAATGGCTATCTAGGGAGGGTTCTTTGCCACTGTCCTCCCTAATCACACCCTGGCTCTGTGACCTTGCTGGGTGGAAGCCACAGGGCTTCGGAAGTGCCACTTGTAGACAGCACACCCCAGGCTATCTGCTCTGCCTTCTTCTCAGGAAGTGTCATTTGTATAAAAGAGAACTTCAGAGGTCTCTGCAAAGGAACTATCACAGGACTGGCAGTGGGAAGAGAATCATCTATGAGACAGGAGCTGGGAGATAGGGGTTTTTAATGTGACAGAAAATAAAAGGCAAAGGGCAGGCCCTCCTGGCATTAAGAATAAGAGTAGGAACCATTCCTTCCATCTGGGCAGTTATTATTAACCACTTTATATTTTGAGCCTCAACGGCAGCCCTTGAAGGTAGGGGCCGAAATCCCCAGGTCTCCAGGCCCCACTTTCCTGACTACTGTTAACATAAAAACATTCAAACCTGTAAAGAACTTTTGATGATCAACCTTTTGGTTGGATAATGGAGTCCAGAGTCCCATGGTGCTAGGAAGCCTCATTCCTAGGATGTCTCAGTGTCAGCATTTGTCTTGCTGAACAGGGTGGACCACTGGGGATGAGGTAAGACCATAACCTTAGATGGCACTTAAAGTCGAATTATTGTTACTCAAAATAAAAGACAGATAAATGAGAGGCAGTCAGATCCTGTATGTCCTTGTTAAAAAGTATCTTGGATCATTTCTAATTTTTGAGCCACCATGATCCAAATTTTTTGCTGCTTGTCTTAGGTTTTGTTTTTCTGCATCTAGTACAACATTTACATACAATGAACAAAAGCAATAATATTAAACCAGTAACACTGGTTAGGAACAGAAAATGTCTAATATTAGACAAGGAAGGATCTGAGGGGAAACAAGTATCTACTATTATACAGAAGTTTCAATTTTTCTTCTGGGCAGTTAATTACATCCATTCTATATTTAGAAAATATTCATCTAAAATATTCACCTAGAGTAGATCCATATATAATTCTACCAGGGGAATTATTAGGGAGGTGTTCTTGGAGAGGTTTATCCAAGATAGGTCCTTTATAATAGATATAGCCTGAAAAATGTATCAAAGCTTGTATTGATAGTGGAAGACCACCAGTGTGTGGCCAACAAAACATTAACTTCATTATCATAGCTGATAATAAGAATATCATTGTCTAGTAAGTGGGAAAGATTAACAGGTACCCAAGTTAAATTTTTCGTGTCTAGTAAGGAGAGAGGTCTGGGGACACAGATATTGTTTCCACTAGGAAACCATAAGGAAGATAATCTACACTAATAATAGACAAATATGTAAATAGACCGTACCTCTGCTACACCCCACAGACAATCAGGAGGGGATATGCAAATTAGTGGGACAAAGATAGTGGTAGCCATGGAGCCAGCCAGAGTGTGCAGGAGGCTTGGGTCACCCCCGGCCATGGAGGAAGCCAAGCTTCCTGCCCGCCTGGGTTGGCTGCTGAAGGAGGGGCCTGTGGGCGGTGGTCATGGCGCCGGCCTGAGTGTGCAGGAGGCTTGGGTCACCTGGGCCTGCCTCCATGGGAGGGGCCTTCAAATGGCCCTCAGCCCCTCACCCAGGCTGGCCATGCCACCATCAGGGTGAGGGTCCCCGCTGGGGGGCATGGCCAGCTTGTAAACAGCCATCAGCCCCTCACCCAGGCTGGCCAAGCACCCCAGTGGGGACCCCCACCCCAGTGAGGGCATGGCCAGCCTGAAAACCACCACAGGTCCCTCACCCAGGCTGCCCTGCCCCCCAAGGGAACCCCCAGCCTCATCCGGGACACCCTTCAGGGCAAACCAGCCGGCATCCACCTGTGCACCAGGCCTCTATCTATAGTAATAAAAGGGTAATATGCTAATTCGACTGAAAGACCTTCCAGGAGAACTTCTGGACAATCTTCTGGACAAAGCCATAGTGGCAGGGCTGAGGTAGAGGCACTTAGGAACCAAGAGGGGAGGGTGGTTGTGGGTGATCAGGCCAGGATGGGATGGCAGTTGTGGGTGATCTGGCCAGTGAGAGGGGGCTGGTGGGGATGATCAGGCTGGCACGGGGGGGGGGGGGAGTTGGGGTGAGCAGTCCAGCAGGGGGGCCAGCTGGGGGCAAGCAGGCCATCAGTAGGGGTCAGTTGGGGGCAAGCAGGCTGGTGGAGGGGAGCAGTTGGGGGTGAGCAGGCTGGCAGGGGGATGTTGGGGGTGAGCAGGCTGGTGGGGTGGGCAGTTGGGGGCGAGCAGGCCAGCGGGAAGGGTAGGTGGGGGTGAGCAGGCCAGCAGGGAGGGTAGGTTGGGGCAAGAAGGCCAGCAGGGGGAGCAGTGGGGGTGAGCAGGCTGGCGGGGGGACAGTTGGGGGTGAGCAGGCTGGCAGGCAGGGTGGTTAGGGGCAATCAGGCAGGCAGGCAGGTGAGCAGTTAGGAGCAAGCAGTCCCGGATTGCGAGAGGGATGTCCGACTGCCAGTACAGGGATCGGGCCTAAACCAGCAGTCGGACATCCCCTGAGGGGTCCCAGAGTGGAGAGGTTGCAGGCCGGGCTGAGGGACACCCCCACCCCCCATGCACGAATTTCTTGCACCGGGCCACTAGTCATATCTAATAAAAGAGAAACATGGTAATTGGCATATGACTGCTACCCTTCCCATTGGTTAATCAGCGAGATATGCAAATTAACTGCCAGCCCAGATGGCGGCCAGCAGCCAGGCAGCTTGAAACTAACATGAGGCTTGCTTGCTTCAGTGACGGAGGACTCCAATGTTCCCCGCCTGCTGCTGCAGGCCTCTGAGCTTGCAGTTTAAGACACATTGTAACGAATATAGAAGCTAAACAAAACTCCAGAAACCAGCTTTCAGTGAGCCGGGATCTCAGAGCTGGAGTTGATACAGAGTTTCGATTATAGAACCGAAACAAACCAGATACCTGCTTTCAGGAGCGGAGGCTTAAGAGCTGGAGCCTCAGAGCTAAAGCTGGCCCAGAATAAAAAGAAAAAGAAAAAAGGAGCGGTTGGAAAATTCTGTCACCCGCCAGCCTGAAAACAGCCCTCAGCCCCTCACCCAGACTGACCAGGCACCCCAGTGGGGACCCCTACCCTGAAGGGTGTGTGACCAGCTGCAAACAGCCATCATCCCCTCACCCAGGCTGGCCAGGCACCCCAGTGGGGACCCCCACCCTGAAGGGTGTGTGACCAGCTGCAAAAAGCCATCATCCCCCCACCCAGGCTGGCCAGGCATCCCAGTGGGGACCATCACCCTGATCCAGGACACCCTTCAGGGCAAACCAGCCAGCCCCCACACGTGCACCAGGCCTCTATCCTATATAGAAAAAGGGTAATATGCCTCCCAGCACTGGGTTCAGCGGAGCCGAGAGGCCTCCCAGTACCGGGATCAGTGTGACAGGGGGCAGTGCCCAAACCCCCTGATCGCCCTGCGGCTCCGTGTGTGACGGGGTGGGGCCACAACCTCCCTATCGGCCCTGCTCTGTTTGTGACGGGGAAAGAGCCCCAACCTCCTGATCAGCCCTGCTCTGTGCCAGATATGGGGGAGCTCCCCAACCCCCTGATCACCCTGTGGCTCTGTGTGTGACAGGGTGCGGCGCCCCAACCCACCCCCCTCCCCACGGGCCCTGTTCTGTGTGTGACAGGGTATAGCCATAACCTCCCCATAGGCCCTGCCTTGACTGTGACAGTGGCAGCACCCCAACTCCCTGATCGGCCCTGCTCTGTGGGTGATAGAGGGCGATGCCCCAATTCCCCCCCCCCCACGGGCCCTACTCTGTGTATGATTGGGTAGAGCCATAACCTCCCCATTGGCCCTGCCCTGAGTGTGACAGTGGCAGCGCCCCAACCCCCTGATTGGCCCTGCTCTGTGGGTGATAGAGGGCGGCACCCCAACCCCCTGATCCACCCTGCTCTGTGTGTGACAGGGGGCGGTGCCCCAACTCCCCTATCGCCCCTATTCTGTGAGCGACAGGGGGAGCTCCTCAACCCCCTGATGGGCCCTGCTCTGTGTGTGACAGGGGGGAGCTCCCCAACCCTCTGATGGGCCCTGCTCTGTGCGTGACAGGGGGCAGTGCCCCAACCCCCTGATCAGCCCTGCTCTGTGTGTGACAGGGTGGCGCCACAACCTCCCTATCGACCCTGCCTTGAGTGTAACAGGGGGCAGTACCCCAACCCCCCAATCGGCCCTACCCTGAGCATGACTGAGGGTGGCATCGCAACCTCCCAATCTTCCCTGCTCTGTGCATGACAGGGGGCGGCGCCCCAACTCCCCAATCGGCCCTGCTCTGAGCCCAACCAGGGGCTGCACCTAGGGATTGGGCCTTCCCTCTGCCACCCAGGAACAGGCCTAAGCCAGCAGGTCGTTATCTCCTGAGGGGTCCCAGACTGCGAGAGGGCACAGGCCGGGCTGAGGGACCCCCCCTTTCCCCCCTGAGTGCACAAATTTTTGTGCACCAGGCCTCTAGTCTATATATATAAAAGGCTAATATGCAAAGTGTCCCCTCAGAAGTTTGACCAGGAGAGTGGGAGTTCTATTGCTTGCTATGGCATGTATTGACCACCAGGGGGCGGCGTGAAACATGGCAGGCTACTAGCGGTGGCGCTGAGAGAGCAAGGGAAGGAGGAGGCAAGGAGGCAGGGAACCTGATTGGCCCTGATTGCAGGCCAGGCCTAGGGACCCTACCCATCCCTGCACAAATTTTGTGCACTGGGCCTCTAGTAACAATATAAAAATAATTTTATATTCATTCAATCAATAACAATCTACACTAATAAAAGAGAAACATGCAAATTGGTGTCACTTCACTACGCTCACCAGCCAATCAGAGTGACTATGCAAATTAACTCAACAAAGATGGCGTTTAATTTGCATATACAGGCGCGGAGGAGCAAAGACTGAAGGCTCTGGCCAGAGTGAAGACTGAAGACTGAAGACTGAAGAGGCTTAGCTTCTCCCTGCAGCCTCTGCGGCCAGACCAAAGGCCTGGGTCCCGGGTGCTGGCGGAAAACTGATGCCAGCAGCCAGGGGAAGGAAGGCCTATTGCGTGAATCTTCATGCAACGGGCTTCTAGTTAGGTAATATAAGAACAAAGTTTGAGCAGCATCAATTTGTGAGCATACAGGCCTTGTTGATGTCTTGGGATGGCTGTCTACCTCCTCCATAGTCGGTAGCTTCTCATCCTTGAGATGAAGGCAAGTGTCAGAGACAAGGGCACTGTCCATTTGTGGTTAGGTATCTGATAAGGTAAGGTGCCTTTAACACTGTTGGAGAGAGTCTTTCATTAATGTACTTCCCAATGGACAAAAATCTCCGGGTTGTCATGGTCTTTGAATCTTTTTTTTCCTGGGAGTACTGTGAAATAAATGTTACTAATTTATTAGTTTTCATAATGCAGAATGTCTGCTTTTTAGTTTTCCTTATATTGGGAAACAAAAGATTTAAAAATTAACAATATTTTAAACAGTCATAAGAATAATTATTCTCAGTTCAGTTAGTGTCATAACTGTTTATCTTGGTTATTTGCCAGTATTTTTAAAAATTCAGTTATTCCTTGAAGATCTATAAATCTTCATCCAGTTCAAAGATATGACCTTCTTAGAAGCCTGCTATTTAGAATAGGTCAGAGTCCTTTCCATGGATTTTTCTAAAGATATAATATACCCGCAAATGCATCAGAGTAAAGTAATGACTACCCATGAATGATAAAACTTAAAAACGGCATGGTTATAGATTTGATTATAATGCAATTGATAAAAAAACTTTGCTTTTCTATAAGATATGATTCCAAGACAACAATTTCTTGATAAATAATAATTACTGTAAAAAGAAATAGAGAATAATATAAAGTCTGTATATATATATTTAGATTCAATATAAATTTCAGCATATAAAAATAAATAATATGTAAGATTTTAAAATGTGGCACATGGCTTATTGAAGGGGTGTATTGAGCACTGAAAATAATTCATAAACTCCCAATATATGAAACACAAATATCCAGAGTATCACTGGCAGACGCCCCCACAAGGAATCATCACTCTTGGCTTGCCTGGTGTCCCTGACTGGACACCTGCTACCCCTGAGAGTTTCCTGTTTGAACTTGGCTCTGAATCTTTGCAAGTTCCTTTCTGAAGCAGACTGAATGTCTATAACATTTATTTTAACAAAACATATGTATATAAATAGAACATAGTTATTATTAATTTTTATTTGACAAAGCTTTCCACATAATTAATAGCCCTCAACCCATACCCCATCATTTTTCATCTTCTTCCCCATATTTTTATAGCCCTTATTACTTGCTTGACATTTTATTTCATTGCATATTGACTTGATTACTTGTTTATTGTTTGTCTTCCCCACTAGAATGCAAGCTTCAGTAGGGCAAGGACTGTGGTCATCTCATTCACTATTGAAGCCCCAGTAGTTAGAAGAGTATCTGGCATATGATGAGAGCTTAGTAAATATTTGTCTAATGAATAAGCGAAATCTATAAATGGGTAAATCAATATCCACAAAGGAGAACAGGTTTGTCTCAAATCACACAGTCAGTCACAGCTTCAGACAGGACTAGATCCCATGTCCCTCATTCTCTCCTGACTCCCAGGACAGTGCTTAGCTCAAAAACCACTCTGTTGATTTGGGGTCCAGGACAATGAAGAGGGGCATTGGGTTTGGTGGTTATGGTGGATGCCAATCACTACAACCTTGAGAAGGGCCTGTTTGCCTTGTACAGAGGAGAGCTATGGCTTTAGCCATAAACTGAGCCCCTTATCCAGATAGCACCCCCCAGTGATCCAGGGGACTGGGTGAGAGTGTGGATGATGACCAACCCTTGCCCACTGGTGGAGACATTCCGGCTAACTGCAGATGGGATAGCAAAAGTAGCCAGGGCTTGTTTATTATTATTCTCTCCACGAGCCTCCTTGTGTTACCTATTCAGGCCCAGGAGCTAGTCAGCCAGGATCAGAAAGCTGGCTCTACCACTTACCACCTGTATGACCTCAGGCAGACATCTCTGAACTGCCTCTATTTCCTCACCTCTACCTACCACACATGGTTACTGCAAGGGTTAAATGAGGTAATCCATGAAAAGTGTTTATGAGACTGACGCGCTACCTACTGAGCTAATGAGGCACTTCATGAAAAGTGTTTAGAGGGGTGTCTGGTACAAAGTCATGCATGTGATCCATGACTGTGGTTATTTTATTACAATTCATTATTATACTTCCTTATTATTATTGTTCTATTGTGGGGAAGCATGGGACTTGGTTAGAAAGTCTGTAAGAAGGAATCTCTGAAAGGTCAGGGGTCTCTAGAGGGACCTTGTTTAAGGGGGCAGACCCTTCCTTGACTTTTCCAAACAAGTCTGAGCCCCCAGTCTGTTTTACTGGAATCTATGTTTAGACTTCAAAACGTCCTTGCTTAAAGGACGCATATGTTTTCTCAAGGATGCTTACCTTACTGATAGTATCTAATAGTTAATTTTAGTTCAAACTGTTGTTACAATAAAAGCCTAAGGAGGCAGGCAAACAGGGCTGCTTGCTCCTATAGCCAAGCAGTCCTTTAGCCTCTCTTTCACAGAAACATGTGTCAGAGCAATCCATTCATCCCTCGCTTAGGGTCTGCCAGTCAGTCCCGGCATTCTATTGTTATTTATTTTATTTTGCCATCCTCAGCTTTGCTTTTTTATTTTACTTTTCTTTCTTCTCCTTCCTATATTCTATGCATTTTCCCTCCTGCCCTAAGGATTGATGGTAAATGGGGAAATGGAAGCACAGAAGCTAAGCAGTGGCTTGTTCTGCATCTCATAGCTCACCAAGTCACCATGAAGGCCACAGCTTCTCAGTTCACGGCTTGCATTTGTTGAGCCTGGGTCACTGGGGAAGCCTTCTTGCCACTACAGCAAGATCTGAGTCATGCTGCACAAGCTGAGTTGTGTCAAGCACAGTGAAGCAGATACTTCTGTGCTGGACTTAGCACTGTGAGAGGTCTATTAAAAGTTGCCTGTGACCCAGTACAGCTGGTCTTCTTTCCCCATAACTGAAACCTTCTGACTCTACCTGCAGGCCCAGCCCCATATCTGGCACCCAAACTAACACGGGGAGGCCTCAGGCCCATCTGCTGGCCTCAACTTCATACCCAAGCTATGGCCTGGCCTGCCCTGTGCCCTGGTTCAAGTCACTGGGCTTTGACTGATAACAGTTACCAAGCCTCCACTTTGCCCACCACAACTCTGATCCTTGGTACCATCTTTGGTGACCTGAGAGCTGAACTCTGCCTTGCTTTTGTTAATCCCCTCACAGACTAGAGTTAGGTCATTTTCCCATATTGAAATCCTGCTGCCACAGGCCTAGCTGTCCCCTAGAGTGCTTGTTATCACCTATCCCCAAGCTCTTTGCCAGTTGCCATACCCTTCTTGAAGGCATTGTATGAGGCTGAAGACCCACACCCCTGGGTGTTCCCACTTCTGGCTTTCACCTCAGCTCTTCAGAAAACCTATTCTACCTGCCTTACTGCAGGTATAAGCACCACCTATCCCATAGTACCTGCCTAGGTCCTGTCATTTCTCAGAGCATCCATGTTTGCTTCAGCAAATTGTGGAAATAGTCCCCTTGAAAAGGAATCTGACCTCACCCACCAAGCATGGTGAGAAAGCTCCCAAGAATTAGCTGCCACTGACTCAGGGTCTCTGTGAGGTCCTCCCACAGGCCATCCTGAGGCCCTAGGACGAGGTCTCCACTGTGTCATTGTCCTACCTAGACCTTTTTTTGAGCCAGTTTGTTTCATTTTTTTGCCATGTTTCTCAGTCTCCCTATCCCTGTCTCTGACACATTCTCCCTTTCCTTCCTTGCTGCCAGCATTCCCACCCTGCACTTAGCCCTGCCAAGCTCTATCTTCCCTGTGAGAGCCAAGACACCAGCCCTTCTTCCAGAGCATTTGAAGGCATCACTTCATGCAGAAAATTGTTCATGTGCTGGACTGATAATGCCTGACAATCCTGCTGATAATCAGATGCTCACAGGATTCAGCTCTTAGTTTCTTTTTTTTTTAAAGAGGATAGTAAATCGTTTATTGATTACACATGATAATGGATGATACACAAGCTTCATATCCATCTATAATTTTATCTGGTACCATAATTCAATTTATATATATTGCATAGGATGTGCCAACAATCATTAATAACCAAATAAACTCCATGACTCTGCTTGGGTGACCCTTTTAATGGTGAACTCCAGGTCACAACACAGTAACTGTCAATTCAACTACACCAAAGTTTCTGAAGACAATGGCTTCTGTGCCCAAGCAGTTTGTAAATAAATTTCAAATGGAACCTGGCATCACCCTGAAGGAATTCTAGCTTCACACTGTTGGGGTAATTTACCAAGATGGCTTCAGAACAAACTAACTTTACATAGCACATTTAAAAAAAGACACATTTATTCAGCGTCATGATCAGACTATTACATTTACCAATCAATAGCATAGGTGCAAAAAAAATCTACATTAAAACCCTTGGTTGGAATGCTTTACACTTTCCACAGAACAGAAACTAAAATAACCTGTTATAAAATTAGTCACAAATACAGTCCTCGAGTTTTTTTTTGCCCATTCACATGAGTATTGTATAACACATGTCTTCTTTGTAGCAGCTAGGCCCTGCCACCACTGTGCTTGGCTGAGTTCACAAATCTGTTGTAACCTGTAGCTTCCCTGTCACTTCTCTGGCTCTCCTCTCCTGCTAAGCTTTGTTTCCTGGCAGTAATTAAAACCTTCTGCCATTGCCATAGCTACTGCTGCTGGAACCGCCATAGCCACCTTGGTTTCGTGGTATGGCAAAGTATTGACCTCCACCACCATAAGGGCCAGAGCTTCTGCCTCCAAAGTTTCCTCCTTTCATAGGCCCAAAATTTGAAGATTGATTGTTGTAATTGCCAAAATCATTGTAGCTTCCACCACCTCCAAAATTGCTTCCATCATTACCAAATCCATTACAGCCATCTCCACTGCCACCATATCCTCTGCCACCACAGCTGCCACCAAAGCCACCTCGACCACTGAAGTTTCCTCCATGACCAAAGTTGTTGTTTCCACCAAAACCACCTCCACGACCACCTCCGAAGTTTCCAGAACCACTTTGACCTCTTTGGCTGGACGAAGCACTAGCAATCTCTTGCTTAGATAGAGCTTTCCTTACTTCACAGTTGTGGCCATTCACAGTATGGTATTTCTGAATGACAATCTTGTCTACGGAGTCATGGTCGTCAAAGGTTACAAAGCAAAGCCTCTCTTTTTGCCGCTGCCTTGGTCAGTCATGATTTCAATCACTTCTATTTTCCCAGACTGTTCAAAATAATCTCTTAGGTGATGTTCTTCAGTGTCTTCTTTAATACCACCGACAAAAATCTTTTTCACCATTAAGTGGGCACCAGGTCTTTGAGAATCTTCTCTCGAGACAGCCCTCTTTGGTTCCACCACTCTTCCATCCACCTTGTGTGGCCTCGCATTCATGGCTGCATCCACCTCCTCCACAGTGGCATAGGTGACAAACCCAAAGCCTCTGGAGCGCTTGGTGTTTGGATCTCTCATCACCACACAGTCCGTGAGCGTTCCCCATTGCTCAAAATGGCTCCTCAGACTCTCATCGGTTGTTTCAAAGCTCAAACCTCTGATAAAGAGCTTCCGCAGCTGCTCCGGCTCCTTGGGAGACTCAGACTTAGACATGATGACTGCAACAGGGGAAATTCCAACGATGCTTACTCCGTGGCGTTCACCAGCAGAAAAGCTCAGCTCTCAGTTTCCACCACCTCCTGTGAGACCCATCAAGTCATCTCTGATTCTAAGAGGCCCTCACACTTAAGAATAGGGACTACGGAATAGGGACCACGGACTCCCAGGAGAAGTGGGTTGGCCTAAGGTGGGGGCTGATAGGCCTGGGGGGGGGGATGAGGACACATTTGTAAGTCCTTAACTAATAAAGAATTTAAAGATTAAAAAAAAAGCATCAATAAGCCCATTATGTGTTAACATAACATTAAAAAAGGAAAAAAAAAGAAAACATAACAGAGCTTGCTCCTTGGGGATCTCATGTTTCCTAATTTCCTTTCTCTAATTCTCAGCACACCACAATGGATGGGGTAGGGCCACAGGAACTAGGAGGTGCTAAGCTAACCTACACATATGGGCAGAGGCACTGTGGTCCTGAGCTGGGAAGTCTGTATTTCCCATACAGGTCCTGGTGACTGTAAGACCAGACTTTCCAACAGCAGGAATTTCACTTCTCCAAGAGGTGTCTAATCTCTTTTCTGGATGTCATATTCAGGCCTGCCTCAGTCTCTGGCTGCTTGCTTTGATGGTCCTGTGACACACAGAAACCCAGTCTCAATTCCATCTTCGAGCCACCTCTGAACTCATCCTCTGGGGAAGAAGAAATTCCTGTCAGGCTAAGGAGCATTTTGCAGCAAAGAAGAGATTAGCTGTCTCCCATCTACCAGAACTCCCCATAGTGTGAGCATTTAAGATGGTAGTCTTCTGTCTCTGTAAGAGGAATTCCAAAGTCTTTTGTGTTGGGCCTCTCTGTTGAGGAAACCCAGGGGACAGAAGGGGCTCAGAGATTTCAAGGTATAAAGGTATATGCTGCCTCTCCAGTATTATCAAATTTTAGATTGGTCACAAGAAAGATGGGAGCTAGAAGGACCCTCAGAGCCACCTTGCCCATTGGTTTCCAAACCCAGCTATTCATCAGGATCACCAGAGAATCAGACCATATCCCTTAAGGTTCTTATTTAGGAGGAGCCTGGCAATCCATGTTTTAAAATACTGATGTACAGCCAGTGCCCTCACATTATAAATGGGAGAAACTAAGGCGCAGCGAGGCATGTTTTCAAGGTCATATGGAAACTACCTAACTTGACATGTTCTGGTTCTAGTCTACCTTTTCTCATTCTAGCATCTCATTTATGCACCCTTACGATTCTTGTATAAGATACAACATGCCAGCTAAATTTTTTTTTTTTTTTTTTTTTTAAATTAAATCTTTATTGTTCAGATTATTACATTTGTTCCCTTTTTTTTCCCCCCATAACTCCCCTCCTCCCAGTTCCCGCCCCACCCTCCGCCCTCACTCCCCACCCACTGTCCTCATCCATAGGTGCACGATTTTTGTCCAGTCTCTTCCCACATCTCCCACACCCCTTTCCCCCCCAAGAATAGTCAGTCCATTCCCTTTCTATGTCCCTGATTCTATTATAATCAACAGTTCATTCTGTTCATCAGATTATTTATTCACTTGATTCTTAGATTCACTTGTTGATAGATGCATATTTGTTGTTCATAATTTGTATCTTTACCTTTTTCTTCCTCTTCCTCTTCTTAAAGGATACCTTTCAGCATTTCATATAATCCTGGTTTGGTGGTGATGAACTCCTTTAGCTTTTCCTTATCTGTGAAGCTCTTTATCTGACCTTCAATTCTGAATGATAGCTTTGCTGGATAAAGTAATCTTGGTTGTAGGTTCTTGGTATTCATCACTTTGAATATTTCTTGCCACTCCCTTCTGGCCTGCAAAGTTTCTGTTGAGAAATCAGCTGACAGTCGTATGGGTATTCCCTTGTAGGTAACTGAGTTTCTTTCTCTTGCTGTTTTTAAGATTCTCTCTTTATCTTTTGCTCTTGGCATTTTAATGATGATGTGTCTTGGTGTGGTCCTCTTTGGATTCCTTTTGTTTGGGGTTCTCCGCGCTTCTTGGACCTGTAAGTCCATTTCTTTCACCAGGTGGGGGAAGTTTTCTGTCATTATTTCTTCAAATAGGTTTTCAATATCTTGCTCTCTCTCATCTTCTGGCACCCCTATAATTCTGATGTTGGTACGCTTGAAGCTGTCCCAGAGGCTCCTTACACTATCCTCGCATTTTTGGATTCTTTTTTCATTTTGCTTTTCCGGTTGGATGTTTTTTGCTTCCTCGCATTTCAAATCATTGACTTGATTCTTGCGCTCCTCTGGTCTGCTGTTGGGCGTCTGTATAATATTCGTTATTTCAGTCCGTGTGTGCTTAATTTCTAGTTGGTTCCCCAATATAAGATCGAGGGTCTTATTAGTTTTCGTGTAGATCTCATTAAGTTTATCGGCAGCTTCTAAACAGTTCTTGAGAGACCTTAAAAGTGTGGTTCTGAACTCTATTTCTTCCATTGACAATTTTGTCCTGTTTCTTTGTCTCCGCATTTTGTTATGCTTCCTTGGTGCACCCCCTAGTGGTCTTTGTTATCAGTCTTATAGATAAATCTTGATTGTTGTAGCTAATTCCAGGGAGGGTTTGACCTCCAGGCCAAGTGGCAATGAGAATCAACTGTGTCAGCAGTGAGAGAACTTCTGTCCTCTAGGGAGGTGCTAATCTAGCCTTTGCCTGAGGCTATCCGGCAAATGCCTCTGTGCAGGGCGTGGGCAGGGCGGGTCGCACAGGATCAACAGGGTGGGCCAGAGAGAGCAGTTATGGCGGCTCTCAGTCCTGTCCCGAGGGGCTCTGCCTCTCTGAGTCCCAGCACCCGCTGCAAAGCTCGGAGAGAAAGCTGCACTCTCTCTGACCGAAGCCAGACAGTCCCGCTTCTCCCGTTTGAGTCTGGGTCCCTAAAGACTCGCCCGGATCTGGAGCTCAGAGTCTGCGACTCCCTCCCGATTGAAAACAACAACAGTGCCCTCCGCCGCCAGCCCGCTCCGCGCGCTCCGCACCTCAGAATTTGACTTCAGCACTGTGCCTCCTCTGAGTGTCCGTATGCGTTTCTCTTTCCTCCTAGTTGTAGGACTTCCACTCAGCCAGCGTTCCTGTGGTTCTGGGCGATGTCCGTTCCGTGTTCTAGTTTCACTTTTGAAGTAGTTGTTCAAAGCAGCAAACTCCGGCGTTAACCTATGCCACCATCTTGGTTCTCCTTCCATGCCAGCTAAATTTGAATTTCAGATGTACTTATACTAAAAAAGTATTGTCTATCTGGATTTCAAATTTAACTGAGCACCCTGTACTTATATTTGCTCAGTCTGGAAACTATACACCTTACACCACAGACCATCTGAATGAACTTTGTCACATGTAATTTCTGAATTCCTACTTTTAGGCCATTGTATTCTTCCCTCTGCCTGAAATAATCATACCATTATTTTCCCCAAATCCTGCCCATTCTTCAACCTGAATGCCTCCTCTCAAGCTTTCTTATCCTTTGAGCTGACCTTATTCTAGTCTATGATAACAGTTTATTTGTCTCTCTACTTCCACTTCCTCGTGTGCTATCTAGGACCATAGTGTTTTATTTACTTGGCTTAAAGGTTCCTGTGGAGCATGAGCCAGCCCTCTGCCAAGACAGGGACTATATCTGAGCAGAGAATAATGTGTAAAAGCATGGACTCTGGAGTCAGATGAGTTTTGTTTGATTTCAACTCTTCAATTTTACAGTTGTGTGACCTTGGGAAAGATTTTCTACTTCTTTGGGACTCAGTTTTCTCATCTGTAAAATGGGAATTATAAGAGTAATTTCTGCATAGGATTGTGGTGAAAGCTAAATGCGATAAAGCTTTGAGAGTGTTTAGAACAGAGAAAGTAGAAGTGCTCAGTAAATGTTAGCTATTGTAAATCATTATATCTGTATCCTCAGGGCCAAGCACAATGTAGTGATCAGTAAAGTCTACTCAGTGAATGAAGGAATGGATGAATGAAGAAATGAATACATGAGTACAAGTAAAAGGCCTGGATATAAGATCATGTGCCCTACTGACAGAAAGTGCAGATGTTTGTGTGAGTGGCTTCGTATTGAAAATACACGTGCACTGGAAAAACATGTTTCCTTGGAGAAAGTTTCTGCTCTCAAGGAGCTGTATATAATACATTATTCCTCTCTAGGGGAGTAAATTGCTGTTAGGAGATTGTTATACTATAAGTTTTCTCTTTTTACCATGACCAGCACAGCTAGAGAGCAAACAAGTCCTATGTAGGGGCGGCTGGAGATTGAGAAAAGGAAAAAAAGGAGACAGACACAGAGACAGTAGGAAAAGCTGGGGCCAGGTGGGACGCTGCCCTCTGATGGAAAGACAGTGACTCAGAGCTGGTGCAGCATGTTTATTATATACAGCATGATTCCAGGAAATTTTACTAGAGTTTAAGACAAAGAAAATTATGTGAAATCATGGTTAAAGATCAAGCTGTAATTCTTCATTCTTGTGGCTTCTTTGTAATTGTCACTCCTGGCTGAGGCTGGATAATTGCATCCGTTTCTCGCACCTGGCTGAACTTAATGAAACCCAACCCCTGGCACCTGAGCTAAGGGTCAGGCTGACAACATACCTGCCTCTGGCATGGTATGTTTCCAGGACGTGGCTCTGCCGATGCCACTGGACTCAGCCGACAATCAGCTCATGTGCCTTCCCAGGCACTCTCTACATTACACAAATGTTTGTCTCATTAGAGAACTTCTATATTTCTATTCTCTGCAGGAATTATTGGAAATGGAAATCTAGACTTGTGCCTTTCACTCTGTCTCTGTCCTCCTGTGGACTGCTAAGAAACTTTCTCCTTCTGTTATAGTAGAATTAATTGGTTGAAAGATTGGTAAATACTTGGAGACCAAGAAAAATATAAAAAAGATGACAGACAAAAGATTAGTGGTTACCAGAGGGGAAGGTGATAAAGGAGGGCAGAATGTGTATGAAAAGTAAAATGGGGGCGGGGGTGGGCGCTTGCAACCTAGTTCAGTATCTGGTTAAAACTGTAGTCTTACTTCCCCACTCTGACTGACTTGGGCGGAGCTGCAGAGCCTAACCCAAGGGCTCCAGCCCAGCTGACTTAGGTGGAGCTGCGGGGACCCTCAGAGACCCACCACAGGAGGAGATATATAGGTCAGAGCCTCCCCATGAGTCCAGTTCAGGCTTTGGATCTGGAATTCCCCTAGACTAGTAGATCTGTGAAATAAAGGTTAAACTTTCCTCCCTTAGAGTGCTGGCTGATCATTCTCCCCTGCATTCTGCCACATTTGATGCATTGGCTGGGAAAAGTCCATTGAACTGGGTTTGGCCACTGCTGATGAGAGCGGACTTTGGGGCACTTGCTTTGGGCTCTGGGACCCAAGGAAGGCACACTACCATCACATTCGCAAGTTCCTGAACTCGCGCGGCCTGGAGGGATTGTGACAACTCTGCACTCCAGAGGACCCAAAAGAGGCAGGAAACACCTTTCTGGGAGTTCCCAGGATGGAAGTCAAAATCAGACGTCTGAAACTGTAAGTTTTTCCCCTGGGAAATGGGTCTGATTTCTGGCCTGTCCTATGGGACAGAAGAGGTAGCTGGCCCCTACCTAGGTAATTACCTCAGGATAGCTTGGATCATCTGGAGGAAGTATTCCTTTATCTCTGGGAAGTCAAAACTCGAACTGGAAGGGTCCAAGTCTGGCCTGCCTTTGAAAAGGGTAGAAGAGAAGTGTTCCTAGGCAGTTTTCTACTGCCTCTGTTCAGGGACTTGTTCTGTATCTCTGTGCAATTAAAACTGATTTGGTGAAAGCGGAGTATTCTGTGGTGTAAATGTGATGCATGCTGATATAAAAAGTGTTTATTTACTGTTGGGGTTTTATGTTTGTTTGTTTGTTTGTTTGTTTTTCCTTCTAAACCTCTCTCACATTTCCGTGGTGATTCAAAGTTTTTAGTGGGGAATGTTATTTGTCTTATTGTTTAAACTAGAGGCCCAGTACACAAAATTCGTGCATGGGGGTATCCCTCTACCCAGTCTGTACCCTTTCCAATCTGGGCCCCCTCGGGGGATGTCTGACTGTGAGTTTAGGTCCCTCACAATCTGAGACCACTGGCGCCTAACAGCTCTCCTGCCTGCCTGCCTGATTGCCCCTAACTGCTTTTGTCTGCCAGCCTGATTGCCCCTTAACCACTCCCCTAAGTGCTCCTCTGCTGGCCCCCAACTGCCCTCCCCTGCTGGCCTGATGGCCCTCAATTGCCCTCCACTGCCAGCCTGATGGCTCCCAACTACCCTCCTCTGGCGATCTGATTGCTCCCAACTGCCCTCTCCTGTTGGCCTGATCAGCCACAACTGCCCTCCCCTGCTGGCCTGATCACCCGCAACTGCCCTCCCCTGCCGCAATCCGCCTCCTCCACTGGGACCAACCTCCTCTGCGCAAGGCAACGGAGATGCTGGGACTGGCGTCCTCCGTGCTGCACAGAGCTGTGGGACCCTCAGGCCTCACCATTTGGAGCGGCCTCCAGGCCCCACCTTTGCTGTGCATGTGGCCATCTTGTGGCAGCCATCTTGTGACAACGTTGCACGAGGGTGTTGCGTGAGGGCATGATGCCACCTAGGCTTTTATTATATAGAATATGTCTCTTGGTTGTTTGTTTAAATTGTTTAGCTAGTGAAATTTCTGTTTGTGTCTCTTAAAAATATGAATGTATTGCTAATCTGAGGAATGCTAATTATTTACATGTCACCTAAAAATTAAGGCTAAAAGTTCTAACTAACTGGAAAGAAAGTATGGCCTTATTGTAATGGAGGAAGGTAAAGTGAAATGTTGAAAGAAAGTTGAATAAATAACAGGCCAGTAAGCCAGGACAAGTAGAATAGGGAAACTGAGATGGTTAAATAGCAAATTGGAGCCATCTTGTAAATACTGTCTTCCCTAAATCAAGTACATTGGAGACATCTTGTAAATCCTGTCTTAAATCCTGTCTTCCCTAAATCAAGGACATTGGAATCATCTTGTAAATCATATCTTCCCTAAACCAAGGACACTTGGGAGTAAATGATTTGCATCTTGTCTCCCTAAATAAAGGTTAAATAGCTTATGTCAATGTACTCAGGGAGACTGATAGCATAAATCTGATTAGTATCATTTGCTGTCCACACCTAAGGACAAATGAAGTTAGAAAATAAGCCTTATTTTGATTAGTTCTTTTATTCAGGTATTTTTTTTTTAAAGGAGGCAACCTGGTCCCTCCCTGCAACATGGGTAATAGCTCCTCCCCAAACTCTACTGTCTTAGAATGTATGTTAAGGAATTTTAAAAAGGGGTTTATTGGGGACTACAGGGTAAAACTAGTCCCCTGGGAGTTAAAAAGGATGTGTGAAATAGACTGGCCATCTTTTAGAGTAGGATGGCCACTGGAGGGCACACTGAATGTCCCCACAATAAGGAAGGTTCACTGAATTATCACAGTAGATCCGTCCCCTCAGAAGGAGAATAAGCCTCCTATTCTGAAGGACCCCGCCCCTGAGGAAGCCCTGCCAGTTCTGCCACCTCCATATGTGCCTCAAGCGGTACTCAGTGCCCCTTTGCCTAGCCAGGGTAGCTTAGATACACCATCTCCCCACAATTGGACTCTCCAGAGCCAGTTGTACAATGTTTGCACTCAGCTGATCAGGGACCCAAACCACTCCTAGCTTTCCAGATGCCCTTCCAAGAAATGCAGGGTCCTCATATAATTGGAGAAAATGGGACCCCACAAGAGGGGGGATTGGTCTTTTACTGCCAGCCTTTCACTACGACCAATCTATTAAATTAGAAGCATCAGACTCCCACTTATTCCAAAAAAACCTCAAGCCATGGTTGACCTTCTGGAGTAAATTTTTCAGACCCATAAGCCCACCTGGGTCCACTGCAAGCAACTCCTTCTCATGCTTTTTAACACTGGGGAGCACATGAGAATAATAACAGAAGCTCTGGCCCTGACCAGTTTGGCTCAGTGGATAGAGCGTTGGCCTGTGGACTGAAAGGTCCCAGGTTTGATTCCAGTCAAGGGCATGTACCTTGGTTGCGGGCACATCCCCAGTAGGGGTTGTGCAGGAAGCAGCTGATCGGTGTTTCTCTCTCATTGATGTTTCTGACTCTCTATCCCTCTTCCTTCGTCTCTGTAAAAAATCAATAAAATATATTAAAAAAGAAGAAGCTCTGTAATGGCTCCAGACCAAGGCCCTGCCAGGGACATTATATATAGACAGATGGGTCAGGATCTCCCAGATGTGGAACTCAGATGGGACCCAAATTTGGAGGATAGAAGGGCCAGATTAGCGAAATATCGGCTGGCCTTCCTCCAGGGGCTCTGGGCTGGGGCTAAGAAGCCCACTAATATGGCCAAAACCTCTGAGGTTTCCCAGAGGCCTGATGAAAGTCCTGCAGCCTTTTATGAGAGAATCTGTGAAGCATATAGAGTTTATACTCCCTTTGATCCAGAGACCTTTTAGATCTTAAATGGGACCAGTGTGCCTATTGTAAAGAATTGGGACACTGGAAGAATGAATGTCTGAGCCACCAGAAGAAGCAGGCAAGGCCATCCAAACCACCCAGCCATTATCGGCTAGAGCCACCTGAGGCAGACCTCATCAGATTGGTGGCAGCTGACTCCAACTAGGACAGACCGGGCTCTTTCCAACAGGCCCCATGAGCCCATGGTTGAAATGAAAATCAGTGGCCAGACTGTGAAATTTATGGTTGATACAGGGGCAGGGCACTTGGTAGTTACTCAGAAAGTAGCTCCCCTCTCAGGACGGGAAGTCACCATTATTGGAGCTACCGGGACCACACCCACAGACCATTCTGCTGCCCCTGCTGATGTCAGTAAGGCGGCCACCAGGTGGTTCATGAATTTCTGTACTTGCCAGATTGCCAAGTCCCTCTAAAGGGCAGAGCCCTTTTAGCCAAAATGGGAGCAGAAATCACCTTTGCCCTGGACGCCTCAGCACAACTGCACATAGCTGAGGAGACCTCTCCAATGTTCCTGTCTTTTGCAGTGCCTAGGGAGGAAGAATGGAGACTTTATACCTCCCAAAGAACTAACCATTAGAGCCTGAGCTAGAGAAGAAATTCCTGCTGGTCTGGGCAGAAGGAAATCCCCAGGGCCTGGCTAAGAACCACGCCCCAGTGCTAATTGACTTGAAATCTGGGGCACAGCCTGTAAAACTTCACCAGTATCCAATTCCAAGGAACGCATGCCTAGGTACCCAGGGCCACCTAGAACAGCTGCTTCAATGGGGACTTCTTAAGCGGTGTCAGTCTCCATGGAACACCCCTCTCTTACCTGTCAAGAGCCTGGGACCAGTGATTACTGCCCAGTACAAGACCTGTGGGCTGTTAATGAGGCCGTTATAACCCTGCTTTCGGCGCTTCCAAATCCATACACCCTCCTGGGACTCATTCAGTCAGAAGCAGAATGGTTTACATGTCTAGATCTAAAAGATGCCTTTTTCTGCCTTCAGCTGGCACCCTCCAGTCAGCCCCTATTGCCTTCGAGCAAGAAAACCCAACCACAGGGGCTAAAGAACAGTTTACCTGGACAAGACTTCCACAAGGGTTCAAGAACTCCTCAACTCTTTTTAGTGGAGCACTAGCAGCAGATGTGTCCACATTTCCAGGACAGGACATGAAGTGCATTCTACTCCAATATGTAGATGACCTCCTACTGGCTAGCTCCACACAAACTCAGTGTTTGGAAGGAACACAAACCCTCCTAAGACTCTTAACTGAAACAGGTTACCCGGCGTCCAAAAGGAAGGCTCAAATCTGTCAGAAGGAAGTCAAATATCTAGGTTTCTGAATTACCCAAGGGAAACGAAGACTAGGGACTGAAAGAAAACAGGCAGTATGTGCCATACTAGTCTTCAGCACCTGGCGACAGATTTGGAAATTCCTAGGGGCAGCAGGGCTCTGTTGAATTTAGATCCCAGGATTCTCAGATCTAGCTAAGCCCTTCTATGAAGCCTTAAAAGTAGAGGAAAAGGCACCCATTAACTGGGGTCCTGAACAGGAAAAAGCCTTCGCGACCATAAAGACAAAGCTCACTGAGGTGCCAGCTCTAGGACTCCCAGATGTGACACGGGACTTTAACCTTTTCATTCACGAGAACAACGGGGTAGCCCTAATTCTGACTCAGGGTTGGAACCCTGGCAGAGGCCAGTAGCCTACCTCTCCAAACAGATTGACCCTGGTTGCCTCCAGTTGGCCCCCATGCCTCAGGGCCCTTGCAGTCACAGCCTTATTAGTCAAAGAGGCAGACAAGCTCACTCTGGGACAGAACTTAAATGTTAAAATGCCTCATGCTGTTGTCACCCTAATGGAAGCTAAGGGGCAACATTGGCTGACTCATGCTCAGATGACTCAATACCAAGGGCTCCTATGTGAAAATCCATGAATAAGATTAGAGGCACTAAGAACTCTTAATCCTGCCACTTTCCTACCCATTGCAGAGGGACACAATCCCTGAACATGATTGTCTAGAAGTCCTAGAGGAGGTTTACTCCAGCCGGCCAGATCTAACAGATAGGCCTCTACAGAATTCAGACTTAGTATTGTTCACGGATGGCAGTAGCTTCCTAGATGAAGGAAAAAAAAAACCAGCCCGGTATGTAGTGGTATCAAACTTTGAGATAATAGAGGCACAGACCCTGCCTGAAGGATGGTCAGTGCAGAAGGCAGAACTTTGTGCCCTAGTCAGAGCCTTAAATCTCAGTAAGGATAAGTGCGCCGACATCTACACTGACTCGCACTATGCCTTCGCTACTCTGCATATCCATGGGGCCATATACAAGGAAAGGGGGCTCCTGATGGCTGGAGGAAAAGGAATCAAAAATAAGAATGAGAGCTTGAAGTTACTAGAAGCAGTCAGGAAGCCCAAGGAAGTAGCAGTCATCTATTGTAGAAGACACCAAAAAGGAAAAGACTCAGTGTCAGAAGGGAGCCGTCACGCAGACACAGAAGCAAGGCTAGCTGCTAAGGAGCAGGCGGCGCCATCGTGGATCATGCTGGTTCCTGAATTACCTGAACCTCTGAAATACACCCCTCAAGAAGAAGAATGGGCCCACTGAAAAGTGGGTAAGAGGACAAAGGAAGGTTGGTGGATATTCCCAGATCATAGGGTCTAAGTTCCAGAACAGTTAGCTCATAGAGTAGTCCTCCAGCAGCATGAACTTACCCATTTAGGGAAGATGGCTCTAGAAGCCTTGTTAAGCAGATACTATCTAATTGCCCATCTCCCATCCTTATGTGCCCCAGTCTCTCAGAGCTGCCTCCTCTGTGCACAGAACAATGCAAGGCAGGGTCCTGTAGGACCGATAGGAATTCAGCGCTGTGGGCAGCTCCCTTTGAAGATCTAGAGGTAGACTTTACAGAAATAGGGCCTAGTAGAGGAAATAATACCTTTTAGTTTTTGTCTGCACCTTTTCAGGCTGGGTTGAGGCATATTCTGCCCGCATAGCGAAGGTAAGACTGAAGGACATAATTCCACGGTATAGAATGTCGTTAACCACAGGGTCAGATAATGGCCCAGCCTTTATATCTGAGGTAGTATAGCAGGTAGCTAAGGCCTTAGGAATTAAGTGGAACTTACATACAGCCTACAGGCCTCAGAGTTCAGGGAAAGTAGAATGCATGAACTGGACTCTCAAGCAGACTATGTCTAAGTTATGCCAGGAGATGAACTTACCCTGGACAGATATCTTACCACTTGTGCTCCTATGGGTGCACTGTGCCCCGAGAGCCAGGCTAGGGTTCTCTCCATTTGAAATTCTATATGGCAGACCCCCTCCCTTAATTCGGCCAAAGGGAGATTTGGGGGAAATAGGGAACTTAGAAATTCAGAAACAGCTACAAGGATTTGGGAAAACTATCCTTGAAGTCCACAGATGGGTTACTGATAGATTGCCCATTTCTCTAGGAATAGCTGTGCACCCCCACAAGCCTGAGGACAAGGTTTGGGTAAAAGATTAGAAAAAGGAACCCCTTAAGCCAACCTGGGAGGGACCTTATCCAGGTGTACTAACCACCCCCTCAGCTCTCAAAGTTGCAGGACTGAACATCTGGATCCACCACTGCCGGGTAAAAGCAGCCCACCAGCTGTACAATCAGCATCCAGATTGGAAGGTGACCTCTGACCTGAACAACCCCCTGCGGATCATCTTCAAGAAGACGTCAGATCCGGCTGACTGACCTGAATCTCCTTATCCCTTCCTATCTGGATAATTATAGTTTTTTGGTTTTTTTCTAATAATTTTTCATACAAGTGTCAACAGAACCCCAGACTGGTACCAGGAGGAGAACCTCTCTGCCCTTGCTACTCCGATGACCCCCTTGGGGGAGATGGTGAAGACTCAGGATACTGAACTCCCTTTTTTGTGCCCCCCCACCCCCCGCTTCACCAGGAAGTGGCTAGAACAGTCATCAACCTTACCCCCAATTCCTGAGTCTTTTGTAATCCCCAAGGCTAAGAATAGCTTGTGGAACAAGAGGGGGGAATGAAAAGGAAAATGGGGGGGGGGGCTTGCAACGTAGTTCAGTATCTGGTTAAAACTGTAGTTTTACTTCCCAACTCTGACTGACTTGGGTGGAGCTGCAAAGCCTAACCTCAGGGCCCCGCCACAGCTGACTTGGGCAGGGTTGCAAGGAGCCTCAGGGGCTCACCACAGGAGGAGATATATAGGTCAGAGCCTCCCCCACAAGTTCAGTTCAAGCTTTGGCTCTGGAATTCCCCTGGACTAGCAGATCTGCGAAATAAAGGTAAAACTTCCCTCCCTCAGAGTGCTGGCTTATTGTTCTCCCATGCATTCTGCCACAACAGGTGAGGGGTCAAATGTATAGTGAGGGATGGAAAGTAGACTTTTGGTGGTGATCATACTATAGCATATACAGATATTGAATTATAATGTTGTTAACCAATGTTACCTCAATGAAAAGAAAAATGAAAAAAATGAAATACAAGTGCCAAGTTCTGTTCAGGTTTATTTTTCTGATTCCTCACTATTACCTCCCATTCCTTCCTGCCCAACAGATACAGTAGTTGAGGGTTTGTTGTGTCCATGGCATTCATCAAAATGAGCATAAAATGACAGGTAAATTGAAATAAAAGGAAGTGAGACATGTGGTTTTGTAGAGCAATGAAATGTGCTATTCTCATCTGAAATCACTTATGTTTTTATTGAAGCAACGCACCCAGCATATTGTCTGCTATATAGTAGCTAT
Source organism: Myotis daubentonii (assembly GCF_963259705.1). Taxonomy (NCBI): domain Eukaryota; kingdom Metazoa; phylum Chordata; class Mammalia; order Chiroptera; family Vespertilionidae; genus Myotis; species Myotis daubentonii. Next base: position 92,514,370 of record NC_081861.1, on the reverse strand, counting down.
CAAATAAATATTTGTTGAATGAATGAATGGACATTGTTGAATGAAAGGCAGAGTATAATAAATACATACATATATAGTTTGTGTGCTTGTTTTGTTTGTTGTTAATCCTCACCCAAGAATATTTTTTCCATTGATTTTTGGAGAGAGTAGAAGGGAGGGAAGGGAAGGAGGAGGAGGAGAGAGAGAGAAACATTGATGTGAGAAACATCGATTGGTTGCCTCCCACAAGCGTCATGACCAGGGCCAGGAACAAACCTGCAACCCAGGTATGTGCCCTTGACTGGGAATCAAACCTGTGACCCTTCGATGTGGGGGCCGACTATCTACCACTGAACCATTCGGCCAGGGTCATAAATTGTTTTTCAATAAAATAAATGTGGAATAAATCTTCTACTCCTTCTTTCTGCCTATCATATTCCTGGTCAAACCTGGAAAACTGACTGATTGGGGCCTGCCACAAGAACCCTGAAATTTGGTGCAAGTACCATTTATAATCACCTCTATTTGGCTCTTGAGGCTTATAGAAACATGAGAAGTTAGTTAGGCCAACTTTTCCCTTGTACTGTATATAGCTAGTGACAGGAAGATCACCACTTTATAATCTTTGTTATGCTTTTTGTCCAAGCTATGATCTTTGAAGGCTCTGAAAAGCTCTTACTACTACATCAATGACAGATTTGGTACTAAAACCCAAATCTCTCTATAACCCGGAGAATAGTACTCTCCACTGCACTCTCCTTGGAACTATGAAGCTATATTTATTGAAAGTGGGAGAAGAATTTTCCTAAGAAGCAGGAGACCTGGGTGCAAGTCTGAGTTCTGTCATTGACCTGCTGTGTCAAATTGGGTAACCCCTTTCATTATGTTCTCTTTTTGCACAATGAGGGGTTTCAAACTGGATGCTCTGCAAGACTCTTCTAGTTCATCTGTTCAAGGATTCTCTAGTGAGAGCTAATTAAGATATTATAATACAGAGGTTCATGATTCTCTAAGTTTGACCCAAGAATTTCTAAGAGTCCCTTTAGACCTTTCTCAAACTACATATCTGTGGGAGGCAGGATTTTCTTCATATCACAAGAGACTGAATGCAGAAGCAGCTATCAGAGTTCAGCTTCTATTAAGCCAGACATTAAATAGAATTGCAAAAAATCATGTCACTCTTCTCAGTAAATTTATTTTTATTTTAGAAAAGATTGTTGTTCTTTATAAAATATATTAAAAATATGCTGTAAAATATGTAACTTATGTTAACATGTCAACTTTATAAGCATTTAAGAAAAAAATGAAGGAATGAATCAACACCCTTTAAATGTTTCTGCTTTAATATCGAATACAATAAATTACCACATATAACACACACACACACACACACACACACACACAAAAAAAAAACCTCTTTGATTTTTTTTTAATTTTAAACAATTTTATTTTTATTTTTATTTTTTTATTTTTAATTAAATCTTTATTGTTCAGATTATTACATTTGTTCCTCTCCCCCCCCCCCATAACTCCCCTCCTCCCAGTTCCCGCCCCACCCTCCGCCCTCACTCTCCACCCACTGTCCTCATCCATAGGTGCACGATTTTTGTCCAGTCTCTTCCCACATCTCCCACACCCCTTTCCCCCCCAAGAATAGTCAGTCCATTCCCTTTCTATGTCCCTGATTCTATTATAATCAACAGTTCATTCTGTTCATCAGATTATTTATTCACTTGATTCTTAGATTCACTTGTTGATAGATGCATATTTGTTGTTCATAATTTGTATCTTTACCTTTTTCTTCCTCTTCCTCTTCTTAAAGGATACCTTTCAGCATTTCATATAATCCTGGTTTGGTGGTGATGAACTCCTTTAGCTTTTCCTTATCTGTGAAGCTCTTTATCTGACCTTCAATTCTGAATGATAGCTTTGCTGGATAAAGTAATCTTGGTTGTAGGTTCTTGGTATTCATCACTTTGAATATTTCTTGCCACTCCCTTCTGGCCTGCAAAGTTTCTGTTGAGAAATCAGCTGACAGTCGTATGGGTATTCCCTTGTAGGTAACTGAGTTTCTTTCTCTTGCTGCTTTTAAGATTCTCTCTTTGTCTTTTGCTCTTGGCATTTTAATTATGATGTGTCTTGGTGTGGTCCTCTTTGGATTCCTTTTGTTTGGGGTTCTCCGAGCTTCTTGGACCTGTAAGTCCATTTCTTTCACCAGGTGGGGGAAGTTTTCTGTCATTATTTCTTCAAATAGGTTTTCAATATCTTGCTCTCTCTCATCTTCTGGCACCCCTATAATTCTGATGTTGGTACGTTTGAAGCTGTCCCAGAGGCTCCTTACACTATCCTCGCATTTTTGGATTCTTTTTTCATTTTGCTTTTCCGGTTGGATGTTTTTTGCTTCCTCGCATTTCAAATCATTGACTTGATTCTTGCGCTCCTCTGGTCTGCTGTTGGGCGTCTGTATAATATTCGTCATTTCATTCCGTGTATGCTTAATTTCTAGTTGGTTCCCCAATATAAGATCGAGGGTCTTATTAGTTTTCGTGTAGATCTCATTAAGTTTATCGGCAGCTTCTAAACAGTTCTTGAGAGACCTTAAAAGTGTGGTTCTGAACTCTATATCTTCCATTGACAATTTTGTCCTGTTTCTTTGTCTCCGCATTTTGTTATGCTTCCTTGGTGCACCCCCTAGTGGTCTTTGTTCGCAGTCTTATAGTTAAATCTTGATTGTTGTAGCTAATTCCAGGGAGGGTTTGACCTCCAGGCCAAGTGGCTATGAGAATCAGCTGTGTCAGCAGTGAGAGAACTTCTGTCCTCTAGGGAGGTGCTAATCTAGCCTTTGCCTGAGGCTATCCGGCAAATGCCTCTGTGCAGGGCTTGGGTGGGGCGGGTCGCACAGGATCAACAGGGTGGGCCGGAGAGAGCAGTTATGGCGGCTCTCAGTCCTGTCCCCAGAGGCTCTGCCTCTCTGAGTCCCAGCACCCGCTGCAAAGCTCAGAGAGAAAGCTGCACTGGCTCTGACCGAAGCCAGACAGTCCCGCCTCTCCCGTTTGAGTCTGGGTCCCTAAAGACTCACCTGTATCTGGAGCTCAGAGTCTGCAACTCCCTCCCGATTGAAAACGCCAACCGTGCCCTCCGCCGCCAGCCCGCTCCGCGCACTCCGCACCTCAGAATTTGACTTCAGCACTGCGCCTCCTCTGAGTGTCCGTGTGCGTTTCTCTTTCCTCCTAGTTGTAGGACTTCCACTCAGCCAGCGTTCCTGTGGTTCTGGGTGATGTCCCTTCCGTTTTTTGGTTTCACTTTTGAAGTAGTTGTTCAAAGCAGCAAACTCCGGCGTTAACCTATGCCGCCATCTTGGTTCTCCACCTCTTTGATTTTTAACTTTTAATACTGTAAAGGTGTCCTGAGAGCAAAAAGTTTGAGAGCTTCTGTTCTATAGATCTCTAACTTCCTGTCTCATTCTGTACAGCCTTGTTCCTCCAATGGTTCCAAATGGAATCTGTTCAATATGTGACACAATGACCTTGGGCGGGAGGGCATTCTTTCTAACTCAGCCATACCAGGCTTCTCCTCTCTTTCACCTGTTTCCTTGGCATAGACTGTGACTCGGACCTTAGAACACACCACCTCAGGCAGTGCCAGCTCCCAGATGGGGAAACAAAGCACTGGTCTAGTGTGCATTAATGTGTGATAGCCTTTCGGCTTGTCTATCCAGCCCCTCTGGTTCCATCTACCCTAATTGGTATACTCTCTATATCCCCAATCCTCCAACCCCCCAGACCCTCCCTGATCCCCACCACCAGAAAAACAGGTTTCATGTCTGCTATGCTGTTCATGGGAGGCCTGAGGTGTGAAGCAAGAGGGGCCCTCCCAGATTCCAAGCCCCCATGGGGTGTCTGGGATGGAAGGAGAAAAGAAAGGAGGAAGTCCCTAGCTGGTTTGGCTCAGTGGATAGAGCGTCAGCCTGTAGACTGAAAGGTCCTGGGTTCGATTCCAGTCAAGGGCACATGCCCGGGTTGCAGGCTCAATCTCCATTAGGGGGCATGTAGGAGGCAGCCGCTCAATGATTCTCTCTCATCATTGATATTTCTATCTCTCTCTTTCTCCCTCTGAAATCAATAAAAATAGATTTTAAAAAAAGAGAAAAGAAGAAGGATTTGTGTTCACTGAAAGAACCCACTATATCTCAGATTCTTCATGTCCTTCTTCCTTAATGACAAGCCTGGGAGATGAGTAGGGATCTTTATCCTTGTTACAGCCAGGGAAACTGAGGGTGGGTGCCAGACATAAAGAATCTTGCCTAAGGTGGTTACACAGCCAAAAAGTACATGGACTTGGATTTGAACTAAGGTCTAGATGATGCCAAGTCAATGCTCTTCCTAATTTACCAGCAGCAGGGAGAATTGGGAACATCCAGGACAGGAAGTGCGAGTAGGGAAACTAACATGAACACTGACTATGTGTCAAGCATGGCAAGTGTGAGTGTATCATCTCATTGACTCTTAGCAGTAGTCACCTTATATAGGCAGCGAAACCACACTTGACAGATGAAGAAACAAGCTTGGAGAAGTGAAGTGGCTTTCCTAAGGACACATGGCTAGAAGGTAGCAGAACAAACATTCAAATCTATGTCTGGTCCCAGAGCATCAGCTTTTTCAATAATAACAAATAACATTTATTGAGAATAATTTGTACCAGGCACTGCACTAAATGCTTTAACTCGTTTAATTTAAACCTCCCACCAAGGTTGGTGCTATGATTATCTGGCTGTGGGGGAAGAAGGCATATGCTCAAAAGAGGGAACATTGCTCTGCTCTGACTCTTTATATTACTCCCCTGTCACATGCAAGGGGCTTCCCCTTATAAGCCTGGAGCCAGTTGGAGGTGGGTGGGAAGGAACCATTGCCTTGCTGCTGGCTGACTATCATCCTGATGGTACCACAGAATGGGCTAGATAAAAGGGGAGTGTGGGGGACTGTTTCTCTTTTCTATGTCCCGCATGGAAAAGGAAACAGTCCATTTGCTGAGTGGAGGAGCTGGGGATTAACAAATTAAAGAAAGACCAAGACGCAGAAATAGATTTTAAGCTGGGGCCAGGTGGGCGCCATCCTCTCTGATGGAGAGGCGGCAAAAAAGCAGGCTGAGCCACACAGCAGGTTTATTTTAAAGGCCTAGATTTACATATCTAGTTCTGCCCCTGCCTGATTAACATGTCCAGCCTTATTGGGGAAGCATGTTCCCAGGGCATGGCTCTGCCTATGCTCTGAGTTCAGCTGACAATAATTATAAGAAAATGCCTAGGTGCCTCCCAGGCGGCCCTCTACATCTCCCCCGTTTTTGTTTTTTAAGCTACTATAATAAAAGTAAAATTTTAAACATTAATAGTAGGGCTCTAGAATCAAAACAATTGCAAACAATGCAAATGCAAAAACTAAACTACATACATGTTATCATTTTCAAAATTTGAACATTAAGAACAAAACTGGCTATTAAATAATAACAAAACAATGCCAATGCAAAACAACAATATGAGAAATCAGAACTATGGACATATTAACATTTTTGCTACTAAATGAAAAAAATAACTCTCTTTTGCTGCTGGTGTATATTTACTCAGAGTCCTTGGACTTGGCTGTGCAAGACTTTGCAGAAGACTGGCAGCTAACAGATGCTAGCATGAGCAGGAACATGGTTGAAGAAGTAGCTTCAACTTCTTGCTTTTCCACTATCTGTTGCGCTTCAGTCGTTAACTTCTTCAGATGACTCCATATTGGCACAACAGTCCCTTGCATCTTTCAGTTTTCTTCTTCTTCCCCTTTGCTGTCTTTAGGGCAGTACTTAGTCCTTTTGAGTGAATGGACACAGGAGCTTGTCTGAGTCCATTGTGGTGACAGATGTAATGCTCTGGCACCCGAATTGGCTGCATTGCTCCTTCTTCCTTGCTCTTGGTCCTGGGCAACCTGCAGCAATGCACAGGTGCTGACTGCTATCATGACAAGGTGTCTTCACCATCTCCATCTCTGAACTGTCTCTCCTGTCTTTGTGGCTGGAGCAATCTGGTCAGTTGGGATCTGTTGTTGCAGGAATCCACATGGTCTGGGAGCTGTTCTTCTGAAAATATACAAATGTATTCTCGACCAAAGGTTAAAGGAAAAACCTTACTTGGGGTCCTTTCTTTAAAATGATCTCCTGGCTTTCCCTGACATCATGTGTTTTTTCTGGGTGTCTTGCTAACGAAAAAATTTTAATTTAGTTATAGGATCTATTTTCTTACATGGCATTTAAACCATGTTTTTTCTGCATGGGGAAACTGAGAAGAAAACTTGTAGGTATTACAAAATGACTACTGGCGGAAAGCTGATTTCAAAGGAGCCACCTTTTGGCCTCTTGACCTTTTCTGGGAAGGTCGGCTAGCAAAAGGTGTAGCCATTGAAATGCAAGTTAACATTTCTAAAGATGGCTGCTGGTGGGAATTGGACTACCTGCTTGCTAGGGGAAGGGCATGTCTACCCCTCCCTCCATTAAAAAAGGGTGTAGCTTTAAACTTTTTAATGGCAAGAAAAGAGACTTTAAAAACTTTCAGAGCTTTAAATCTTAGGTAGAAAATTAAATACTTAGCATTTTTCAAATCAATACTTTTACATTTAAGGATACATTTCAAATAAAATATAAGGCATTTTCAATTGATAGATTAACTTCTATCATCTAGACTTCATACTAGGCATACTCAGATCAACATTTCAGTATTATAAATCTCAATACTTTTAGATGATTTGAACTTAAAAGTTTTAAGTTTCCCGCCAATAAGCCTGGCATAGCTGCTAAATTTCAAAATGGTCACAATTTTCCTGCTGGGGAAGTCAAGAAGCAAAACCATAGCTATTCACATGTAAACTTGACTATCAACTTCCTGATGGTACTTGCCTCAGGGCGGGAAATTTCAAAAGAGCTACTTTAGATCGCCTTGGGAAACCAGCCTGTATTTCTTTCTCAGGTTCATCTCCGCCATTTTTAAGGCCAAAACAGTCTCAGGTTTTTATTCTGTACACAGCAAAAGGTCAAGTTCAGCTCAAAACTATGTGCACTCGTTTTTAAACTGGCCTTTTCCCTTTACATGTGCACAGAAATCCCGGACGCATTTATGAATTTGTAAAAGCTTTAAGTCATTAGCTGGGGGGGAAGAGGATAAAGATGGCGAAGATGAGGCGAAGAAGTGGCTTTCTTGGGGAGTGACGTCCATATTGGATGGCCACGTGAGCTTCCCCCACCTCCTTGTTTCTTAGGGGGAAGATTCAGAAATGGTCTGGCATTTACTCTTTTTACTTTATTTATTTTTCAATTTTTATTTATTTTTATTTTTCAAGGAAAGAAAAGATTTTTTAAGATAAAGAATCATTGGCAGTTGCTGAGAAATTCTTTTAATCCTTTCCTACTTGGTTACAAGTAGTTTACACGTGGAGGCAGAGGAGGTACAGATGGTATTCTTAGAGACTCGCACCCTTCCACTCCAGGCTGTAAGGCCGTGGCTGCACCCCACTTAGACATTCTTAAACTCTCCTGTGCTGAATCAAGGCCATCACCAATTAAAATAGGAATTTTCTTTGGACTTTTTGCTGAGTATTGGTCACACAACTGCTTTCTAACCTTTTCCCAGGTTTCATCAACAAAGCTTAAGAAAGAAATCGAGAATTTGACTACAATTAACAAAGCATAGTTTAAAGCATTTTTTGAGGATTACCCACGTTTTACACCTGGCTATTTCATATCAATTCACAACAATACACTCCCCTTACCTTATTCCTTTAAATCCGTGTGCACACGCTTCTGGGAGTGACCCCCTTGCTTTCTTCTTTTGCCTCTGTACTCAGTCCCTGTTTGGGGGGCGCCAAATGTGAGGGGCTGTTTCTCTCTTTTCTATGTCCCGCATGGAAAAGGAAACAGTCCATTTGCTGAGTGGAGGAGCTGGGGATTAACAAATTAAAGAAAGACCAAGACGCAGAAATAGATTTTAAGCTGGGGCCAGGTGGGCGCCATCCTCTCTGATGGAGAGGTGGCAAAAAAGCAGGCTGAGCCACACAGCAGGTTTATTTTAAAGGCCTAGATTTACATATCTAGTTCTGCCCCTGCCTGATTAACATGTCCAGCCTTATTGGGGAAGCATGTTCCCAGGGCATGGCTCTGCCTATGCTCTGAGTTCAGCTGGCAATAATTATAAGAAAATGCCTAGGTACCTCCCAGGCGGCCCTCTACAGGGGAGAGATCAGCTAGGATACAAATGGGAAAACTAAGGACCACAGAGTGAGTTTTAAGTTGAACTGGAGGGATCCTTACAGATCCCCTCCACCTCCTCCCCCCCGCCCCCGCCCCCCGGACAAATCTCTGAAGCACTGATGAGGAAAGTCCTCAAAGATAGGCTCAGGCATGTTCAAAGCAGGCTTCAGACCTTCTAGGGTCCCAGCATTTGGCCCTTTGATCATCTCGGGTCTCTGAAAGGGAAGTGAGGCCAGGGGGAGTAAGTTATTCTGGGCCTTGTGATGACATGTGCCTCAAGAGACCCAAGCCTGGCCTTTTGCCATGGGGTCTCTGGGAGCCTTCTGGCTGCCAGCCATGGCAATCTGCCTGAGGAGCCTTGGGAGAGGAGGAATCGCTGCTTCTTAATGGCTTCCTGCCCAGAAAGTCTCTAGAACTGCTTACTGCTAAGTCTACTGAAAGAACAGAGTTCAGTGCATCCAGAGTGTCAGGTTCAGATAGCAGGCTAAACTTCTGGACCTGGAGAAGTCTGAGCATGGGAGTGACTAAAGGAGGTAAGACATCATCTCCTCAGAAGATGTTCATAAAAGGACATACACCTAGGCTATCTGAGCTAGGAGAGTGCTGTGATGACCTGAGTCAGGGGGATGGAGGATATGGCCTTTGAAAACTCAGATTCTCACTGGGGCATTACCTGACTTCCTATGGATTCCCAGGACAGCACAGGAGTTCTGAGAGGAGCTTTGATTCTTGGCCAGAATGGAGATTTTTCCAGATTTACCCTGTTCTTAACCCCAAACAGGAGTCATACAATAATAGACTTAGAGACTTGTGACCCTGACTCTCATTATATAGCCCGGAAAACTGAGACCCAGAAAGGAAGGGAAATCCTGGAGGTGCCAAAGTGAATTGTGATTCCTGACTTTAGTGCAGGGCTGGAGAATGACCCCTTAACCCAGGGCCCAGAACTTCCAGTTTGAGAAGGTTTCCTAAGGCTACAGCTTTTCCCCATCCACCAACTGCCTTCACACCTACCTGGGGCTCTCCTCCCTGGGCCTTTTCCTTGGAACTTTTTCCACAGCCCCTGTGTAGTCTTATAACCAGAGGCCCCCAAGGAGAACTGGTGTGTCACTGGGCAGTTGGAAAGTAAGCAGGCATGCCAGAATGCAGGTGTTGGGACTGGCTGGTGAGCACGCAGGCAGGCTGGACATTCCAAGCTTGGAAACTGTAATGTTCAGGAAATTTCAGTTGTCATTGCTGTCCAGTCCCAGCCAACTGGTTAACGGTGCCCAGTTTGAATCAGTGACCCGCCTCCTGGTCCCTCCTCTTTAGCTAGCCTCCTCTCTCCCTCCTTTCTTTCCTCCCTCCCTCAGCTAACCCTCTGGGAGGCGCTTGGAGTGGAGGCAAGCTGAGCTCAGGATAGCTGCTGCTCTCAACTTCTTCCCTCTCTGTACAGTGCTGGCTGATGGAGCATTGGGTCAGGGCTGGCTTTCACCGAACCCCTGGTCCCCTGTAGCCTAGTCCCCAGAGAGGGAGAGGCCTGTTCCCAGCAGAACTCTACCGGGCCCTGCCAGCTTCCCGCGCCCCACCATGCCTCTGCTGGATTTTTTCTGGGCTTGTTTCAGGAAAGTGACGGTAAGTGGCTTCCCAGCCCCAGCCTACCCACTGCTCTGGGGAGAAGGAGGCAGCTGGGGACAACTGCAGGCTGGCTGGAAGGCAGATGGGCTTCTGAGACTACCTTGGCACTAGAAAGACTTGGGTTCAAGTCTCACCATTGTCATTGAACCAGCTCTGTGATCTTCTGTAACCTTCCCACGAAAATGAGTAGGCTAGCTGGCTCTTTTTCATAAAACTTGTCTTTGTTGCCTACCTGGCCTTGCCACTTAAGGCAATATTCTTAACTACTTTGAGCCCCCCGCTCCCCCAGTTTCCTCAGATTTAAAATGAAGACAACAGCAATACAAACTTTATAGGGTGAAGAGATTGGTGTTATTATTGGTATATTAAATGTTTACAAATATAAGTGGTAATGTGTGTAAAGTTCCTAACGTGATGACTGGTATGTGGCATCCACAATGGTAACTATTATGATTATTATTATTACTTATTTCCATCAACATTTATCAAGCACCTTCTCTGTGTTTGGCACCATAGGAGTTACCTAAAGGCACAAAGGGACATAGCTTATGTCCAAAGAGAAGGTAGGAAAAGTAACAAATATTTATCTAGCATCTACTATATGCCAGACTCTATGCTACATAGTCAGTTAAATATTTGCTGAGTACTGCTATATCCTGGACTCAGGGAATACAGGAGCACATCAGGACCCACAGGCTGTGTAGGGCATGATTTCTCCTCTCAAGAACCAAGGAACTGATATTTATTTAGTATCCTCTATGTACCAGACATAGGCACTTTTTTCATTTTGGGGATTGGTTCTTTAAATGATTTCTTCATTAAAATAGTTGTATTGCCCCAGCTCAGTTGGTTGGAGCATCATCCCATACACCAAAAGGTGGTGGGTTCAATTCCTGGTCAAGGCACAGAGGTTTTGGGTTTGAGCCCCAGTCGGGGCACGTGGGAGAAGCAACCAATCTATGTTTCTCTCTCGCATCTCTTTCTTCTCTCTCTCTCTCTCTCTCTCTCTCTCTCTCTCTCTCTCTATCTCTCTCTCTCTCTCTCCTCTCCCTCTCTCTAAAATCAATTAAAAATTTAAAAAAATAGTTGCATCTTCTTACTGAGACAACTTTGAAAATAGAGAACTAGAGGGGAAAAATGAACTACCATCATTATTTTCAACTAGAAGCCCGTCACACAAAGATTCGTGCAATAGGCCTTCCTTCCCCTGGCTGCTGGCACTGGTTTTCCTCTGGCACCTGGGGCCCAGGCCTTTGGTCCAGCCACAGCGGAGAAGCCAAGCCTCGAGGCTAGGCTTCTCCCCTCCAGCCGCAGCAAGGCTTGGCATCTCCACTGCTGCCGCAGCAAGGTTTGGCTTCTCTGCTGCGCCCGCAGTCTTCAGTCTTCAGTCTTCAGTCTTCAGTCTTCACTCCTGCCAGAGCCTTCAGTCTTCGCTCTGTGCCTGCGAATGTAAATTAATCGCCATCTTTGTTGGGTTAATTTGCATAGTCGCGCTGATTGGCTGGTAGGCATAGCGGAGTGACACCAATTTGCATGTTTCTCTTTTATTAGTGTAGATACCCAGGAAAATCACTATTAACGTTTTAGTGTATTTCTTTCAGTTTTTTTTTCATCTACAGTTCTTTCTTCATCTTCCAAAGCTGTGATTCTCCATTATGCATATATTATTTTTGAAGGCAATTTTTAATTTTAACACTATAAAATAGACATATGGAATGTATCAAACTACAGAGTAGACTTTGGACAAAGAGCAATACTGGGAAGCGATAAAATGAAAAAAAAAATATTTTTGTATTCTGTAACTCATTTTACTATCAGAAGCTTCATTACCAGAAATAGAATTGCTAGAAGACTGGATGGGAGAACAATGATTATTTGGGGCCCTCTATATGCCATGCACTGTGCTAAGTGATCTGTGTGTGCCATTTCATTTTACCTTGCACAACAATCCTATGACAGGTTAGGAAACTGAGTCATGAGAGTCCCAGACACATGCCCAGAAGAGTAGGAATTTGAACCCAGATCTTTCATAATTCAGCTTAACCACACATCCACTTGTCATGACAAGGGCTTGTTGAGAATCAGTTGTTTCCCACAGAAATTTTCTTTTTCTTTATATGTATACTAGTGACCTGGTGCATGAAATTCATGTACATTAAAAGAAAATTAATTAGAGTAAATATTTTAATATTACTATTTGCCCTTTCTCTATAATAGAAGTGTCAGAGATGAAAGAAAATTAATAAAATGTATATGAAAATCTTCCTCCTGTCAGAGTCTGGGGCATGCCATGGGAATCAGAGTCAAGTTCCCTCCCACCCATGTGTGCCATGAAGTCATGCGAGACCCACGCCCAGCCAGCCCCACCCCCGTCAAGCCCCACTAGGTAGGGGGTGTGGCCTAAGGTACCTGGCTCAGCACCGGTGCAGGGGCCACGGCTTGAGGTCCCCCGGCCTGGGACAGGGCAGGGGGCATGCCTTGAGGTCCCCGTCAAGCTCTGCTGGGCTGGGGGCACAGCCTCAGGTCCCCTGGCCTGACACTGGGGCAGGGGGCACAGCCTGAGGTCCCCCAGCCTGGGCCAGGGTGGGGTCGTGCCTTGAGGTTCTTTGTCAAGCCCCATGAGTGGGGGGCATGGCCTGAGGTCCCTGTCAAGCCCCACCAGGCAGGGGGCGCGGCTTCAGCACCACGCAGCCTCAGGTCCCTGCTGATTGCTCATTAAGGCTCGTTATGGGAACTTGGCCTCCACTGTGGGTGCATCCATATTGTTATGGAATCCCTGCCTCTGATGTGGGTGCAGCCATCTTGACCGTTATGGTGTGATGGTCAATTTTCACATTCCCTCTTTATTAGATAAGATTTATTGTAGACAGAATTAGAGATGTCTCCCATTTCCCCCTCTTTACTCCTTTCCACCCAGCCTGTACCCCCCACCCCCAGGTCTTCACCACCTTATTGCCCATGTCCATGGGCTATGCACATAAGTATATAAACTCTTTGGCTTATATCTCCTCATCCCTCCACCCCTACATCGAGGTATGTTAGTCTGTCCCATGCTTCCATGCTTTGGGTCTTACTTTGTTGGCCAATTTATTTTGTTCATTAGGTTCCACAAATAAGTGAGATCATGTAATATTTGTCTTCCTCAGATTGGCTTATTTTACTTAGCATAATAGTCTCCAGGTCCATCCATGTTGCCCCAAAGGATAAGTGATCCCTCTTTTTTACAGATGCATAGTATTCCATTGTGTAAATGTCACACAGTTTTTGTATCTATTCATCTACTGATGGGCACTTGGGCTGTTTCCAAATTTTAGCTATTGCAAATAATGCTGCTATAAATAAAAGGGTTTATATATTTTTCTGATTGGTGTTTCAGGGTTTATAAAATATATTTCCAGAAGTAGGATTGCTGGGTCAAAAAGCAGTTCCATTTTTAATTTTTTGAGGAAACTCCATACTGTTTTCCATAGTGGTTGCACCAATCTGTATTCCCACCAGTAGTGTACTAGGGTTCCCTTTTCTCAACACCCTTGCCAGCACTTGTTATTTGTTAATTTAATTTATTGATGATAGCCATTCTGACAGGTGTGAGCTGATATCTCATTGTGGTTTTAATTTGCACTTCTCTGATGATTAGTGGCTTTGAGCATTTTTTTATATGTCTCTTGGCGATTTGTATGTCCTTCTTGGAGAAGTATCTGTTTAGGTCTTTTGCCCATTTTTTTAATTGGATTGTTTGCCTTCCTCTTGTTGAGTTGTACGAGTTCCTTATATATTTTGGAGATTAATTCCTTATCAGATGTATCATTGGCAAATATATTCTCCCATACAGTGGGTTCCCTTTTCATTTTGATGGTGGTTTCTTTTGTTGTGCAGAAACTTTTTATTTTGATGTAGTCCCATTTGTTTATTTTTCCTTTGTTTCTCTTGCTCTAGGAGATGTATCAGCAAAAAGTCTGCTACATAAGATGTCTGAGATTTTACTGCCTGTGTTTTCTTCTGGGATTTTTATGGTGTCCTGGCCTACATTTAAGTCCTTTATCCATTTTTAGTTTATCCTTGTGTATGTTGTAAGTTGGTGGTCTAGTTTCATCTTTTTGCATGTGTCTGTCTAGTTTTCCCAGCACCATTTCTTGAAGAGACTATCTTTACTCCATTGTATGCTCTTGCCTCCTTTGTCAAATATTAATTGACTGTAACGGTGTGGGTCAATTTCTGGGGTCTCTGTTCTATTCCGTTGGTCTATATGCCTGTTCTTGTGCCAGTACCAGGCTGTTTGGATTACATATATTGTTTTTATTCTGATTTAAAATTCCTTTAGCTCAAATTTCCCCTAAGGCATATTTTAATGTTTGTGTAGTATGTCATTGAGTTCACTTGCTGCAATTCAGTTAATCATTGCCTTAATATTTTAAACTTAATTTTTATTTTTTGATCACGGTTTTAAGTAATATTACAGTAAACATCGTTTGAGTTCTTTTTTTGTAGTGATTCCCAAAGATGGAATTTCTAAGCTAAAAGGGTATGAACAATTTTTTATGGTCATGGATATGATTACCAAATGGTTTTATCAAGAGGGTCCCACTGGCAGTGAACAAGCTCTGATGGTTATCTGTCCTTCGGAGGGCCCGCTGACAGCTCTCAGGCAATAAGACCAGTGGGCAGCTGCTAAACATGCCTCCAGACAGAAGGGGAAGTCAAGCTATCAAACATCTGCTGGCTGGGCAGTGACTGAGCATTTGGGGGTCAGTGCTGCTCCTATGCTCCCTTCCAGGGTCATCTATTATTTGGGAGATTCCAATTTGGTAACTGAAAGCCTTTGAGGTCTATAAGGTAGAAAGGATGATGCTCCAAGTGAGGTCTAAACAATGATCCCACCAATTCATTAACTGCGGTGGTAATCTTCACCACAAACCACTGTTTTCCTGCTTTTATAGATGGAGAAAGGACCTCGGGAGCTACTCAGAAATGTTTACAATGTCACTCAGGTATGACTGATAGAGTTGAGGTCTGAACTTCTAAGTCCACACTCTTCTTGACACTGTATGGCTTTCCACATTTCAACCTAGTAGGAAGACTTTCAAACAACCAGCTTGACTATGAGAGGATAAATTGAAGTCTGGGACCCTTGGAAGTAAAGATCACTTCCAGTGGAAGGGACGTGGAAAGTTTTCATAAGAGGTCACATTTGGACTGAGACTGAGGCTTGAAGGGAGAGAAGATTTTGTCAGTCCAAAAAGGAGAAAAGACATTTCAGGCATGCCTGGCAGAGGGAACTCCATGAGCAAGAGCCTGGAGGCAGTCAAGTGGTGGTGGGTTGGGGAAAGGGCTGGTTTCATGATGTGCCTCAAGTGCAGGGTTTGAGGGAAGAGGAGCTAGAGAGGGGGAACTAGGGGCTGCCTCCCATAGGGTTTGGAATTGATCCGTGGGTTTGCGATCCTAACCTAGAGGGGGTCCCAAATGAGATTTTCAATAATCTGCAGTGAAATGAGAGAAAAGTGGAGATAACGTAGTGCAGTTTTCAGAAAGCTAAATTAATTCAACTCAAAAGACTTTTCTGTATTTGGAGATTATTATGTCCTTATGGGTATGGGGTTCAAATGATCTTTCTTTAATGAAATAGGAGTGAGAGATTTTTTAAATTCTCTGATCTCAGAAAAATAAAAATATTTGTGATCTCTGACTGTTGCCCTATTAAATTATTTAAACATTGTCTTCCCCATCCATGAAATTCCAAAGTCTGGAGACTGTTGTGTTAGGGGCCAGGGAAATTTTAATAGAATATGGATATAATTAAATGGATGATTTTAAGAAAAGTGCTCTAGCAGTCTCAGGTGGCGACAATGTGGAAGGGCCCACATGGTGATATGGAGTCCAGTAAGGTAACTACGATGGCAGTGAGGATAGATATGGAGGATATGAGAGATAGGTCTAATGATAAGGACAGGGCAAGGGGAAAGTGAAAGTGCTTGAGAGGTTTGATGCCCAAATGGCACTACCACCACCCTGGCCAACCATTTTGGGTGCTTAACATAGATTTAAATCTCTTTATGCTCATTACCCCAATCTTTTTAGACTCCCAGCAAACACTCCCAGCCCGTGCTAACCTTTTAGAAATTGTTGGGCTAAGAAAACCCCAAGAAAGGCCAGGGACCTCTAGTCCAGGTCCTAGACACTAGCACTCACACACACATTCACTCATGTGTATAGCCACAAACAGAATTAACACATGTGTTTGTGCACACTCTCAGTTCCACATACACATGCATAGACATGCCATTCAAGCTTGCATACACACCCACATAGAGACAAACACATGCAAATGCACATGCACAGATAGACAGTTCACAGCCACAAGCATGTAAACTCACATACAAATGCCTGTATGCACATACAGAAGTAGGCACATTTGCACATTAACACATGCCTTCCCATGCAAAAGCACAGCATGCAGATACACATGGACCCAGGAACATACACAAAATTATGTAGACATACAGAAGCATGCACCCAGTGCAAAGACATGTGCATGCACATGTACACAGAGGGCTGTGGCAGATGCCAATCAACACATGGTTAAATCTCAGGGAAAGGAGGCAGCCTGCCAGACCACCACACACACTTTAGCTGAAAGGGCCCTTTTAGATCATCTAATTCAACCTTCTTGGAGTTCTGATGGGGAAACTGAGTCCCTGGCATGCCACACCATATGGAGCTCTCCCTCAGCTGGGGAGGCATGAGGAGTGGGGAAACAGAAACTTGGGTTTGAATTCCACATCCCTACCCCCACTCAACACACACACACACACACACACACACACACACACACACACACACACTAGCTGTGTGCCTTTGAGCAAGTCCTCTCAGTTTCCTACTCTGCAAAATCAGTGCCTGCCTCACAGAGATGTCACAAAGATTTGGGGAGGTTGTCTTTAAAGTAACCAGCATGAAGTGGGTGGTCAACACACATGACTTGTTAGAAGCAGATTTCTGAACTGTATACAGAGCACCAAAGCAAAGAACAACTATTATTCCATATTTGGTAACTCCAGGGTTAAGGTCTCAGGTCATATCTGCTCTTTTGCTACAGCCTCCACCCCCAACTCTCTATTCTGGACTTGCTTGAGTCTAGGATGAGAAGCAATCCATTTTGGAGCTGAAGGATGACACCTTAGAAGCCAAGGATACTTGAAGGTGGCAAGAAGTCAAGCCAGGGCCCAGGACTGCTATGAGCTACATTGGGGTTTAGGGGCAGCCAAGGGACAAGATGCTTGGATGTGAGATGAACCCAGTATAAATAGTTCCATACATGTCTGATGTGTCTTCCCTTGAGATCTGTGGTCCCGGAAGTTATCTATGGTCTCTCAGAACAACCAAGCACACATATGAGTGCCCCCATCCCAGCCTCACACTTTCACACATACACACACAGAACTGTTTATTTGATGTGTCCTTTTGTCCCCTTCCAGCACCTAGCATGGTGTTATGTATATAGCAAGTACCCAGAACATGGAACCTCTCTCATGTTACTCTCTTGTACCAAATGGACATATCATTTCCTGGAGAGGACTGGCCTAGGAGGTGGCAATCCCACCTGGCTTGCAAGGTAAAGGGATGGCAATACTGGCATCCAGGGTACTTCCTGCATCAGCACAGCCTGGGTATGGGTATGGGAAGTTCACTCCTAATGCTTGCCTTCCTTCCCCAGTTGTCCATCTCAGCAAAATGGGTGTAGCTTGCTCAAGAGTCATCTGAGATTAGACAATGTTTGTTTTGAGCAGTGGGAGAGATGGGGATGAGCCCTTGGTAGGTAAGATGGGAAGTAGGAAGCAAAGCCCTGTGGGTAGGTAAGACAGCATTATTACCACATGTGTGTGGCATGTGTCTAGATGCCCTGCCTGTGATTGCTGTTAGATATTACCAGAGACAGGTTATGTTTAGATTTTGCCACAAAATAAGGGGAGATTACAGTCTATTACATAGACCATGTATAGATCCAGTTGTATCCTGACCCCCTCTATGACCTTAGGCACATCTCTTCCCTGTTTGAGCCTCAGTTTCCTCATCAGTAGTTTGGAGGGACGAACAGATGACTTCTACAGGCCTTTCCATCTTTGATATTGTGTGACTATCTACCTACCTTATAAGAGGAAAGAACTGAAGGACAGAAGCTAGTATTGCTCTCTCAAAGTCACCCAGAAGTCATGGCTGAGATGGAGCTCTAGCTGGATTCTCCACCTCCTAGGCCAGTCCTCTCTGTATTATGTGGCAGGCACTATTCCAAGCCCTTGGCATGTATTAACTTATTTCACCATCACAATAACTCAGCAAAGCATCCTAATTTTAGTGAAACACAGGAAGTTCAGTAATTTATCCAAGGTCATAGAGCTCTTAAGTGACAAACTTGGAATTTTAAACCCAGGTAATCTAGGTCTGAAGTCCATGTTCTATCCACTGTATTTATGTAATCGGTGCCTCAGTTTCTCTACCTATAAAATGAGGGTGTTAGATTGGTTTCTCTCTCAGAGTCCTTCTGGCTCTGGCACTCTCATTATATTTTTCTACTTTTTTAAAAAAATATATATTTTATTGATTTTTTTATAGAGAAGAAGGGAGAGTTAGAAACATCAATAAGAGAGAAACATCGATCAGCTGCCTCCTACACACCTCCTACTGGGGATGTGCCCACAACCAAGGTACATGCCCTTGACCAGTATTGAATCTGGGACCTTTCAGTCCTCAGGCAGACGCTCTATCCACTGAGCCAAACTGGTTAGGGCTATTTTTTTACTTTTTAAAATTGGATTTATTGAGGTGACAAAGGTTAATAAAATTATATAGGTTTTAGATGTACAATTCAATAATACATCATCTGTATATTGTATTGTGTGTTCGCCACCCCAAGTCAAGTCTCCTTCCATCACCATTTATATCCCCTTTACCTCTTATACCTCCTCCCATCCCTCTTTCCCTCTGGAAATTACCATACCGTTCTCTGTATCTATGGGTTTTGTATTTTTTGCTTATTCCCTTCACCTTTTTCACCAAGCCCCATAATGCCCCTGCTCTCTGACAGCTGTCAGTCTGTTGTCTGTATCTATGAGTCTGTTTCTATTTTTTTTCTTAGTTTATTTTGTTCATTAGATTCCAAATATAAGTGAGATCATGTGATACTTGTATTTCTCTGACTGGCTTGTTTCACTTAGCATAATGCTCTCCAGGTCTATCCATGCTGTCCCAAAGGGTAAGATTTTCTTCTTTTTTTTTTTTTACAGCTGTATAGTATTCCACTGTGTAAATGTACCACAGCTGTTTTATCCACTCATCTACTGATAGGCAGTTGGGCTTCTTCCAAATCTTGGCTTTTGTAAATAATTCTGTAATGATCATAGAATGCATATGTTCTTTTGAATAAGTGTTTCAAGTTTCTTTGGATATATTCCCAGAAGTGGAATCATTAGATCATAAGGTAGTTCAATTTTTAATTTTTTGAGGTAACTACACACTCTTTCATACAGTGGCTGTACCCATCTGCATTCCTACTAACAATGCATGAGGTTTGCCTTTTCTCCACATCCTTGCCAACACTCGTTGTTTATTGATTTATTGATGGTAGACAATCTGACATGTGTGATGTGATATCTCATTGTAATTTTAATTTCTCTGGTGATTAGTGACTTTGAACATCTCTTTATATGTCTACTGGCCATCTGTATGTCCTCTTTGGAGAAGTGTCTATTCAGGTCCTTTGTCTATTTTAAAATTGGATTTTTTGGTTTTTTTTGGCGTTGACTTTCATAAGTTCTTTATACGTTTGGGATATTAACTCCTTATCAGCTATATCTTTGGTGAATATGTTCTCCCATACACTGGGTTGTCTTTTCATTTTGTTGATGGTTTCCTTTGCTGTCTGGCACTCTCATTATATTTCATATATACTTCTCTAAACTTCCAGGCCAAGTGAAAAAAAAAAAAAACCTGCTCCCCAAATGTCAGTGATTTCCACTCAAGGTCCCTGGGGAGGAGAGGGAAGCCTAGGTCATGGAAATGAGCCTGCACTGGAGGCCAGCCCTCCCAGTGGCCCCTAGGTCCTGAGAACAGCTGGAGGTTTGTGAAATTCTGGGAGCCACCAGGTCCAGGACCTGGTCTGCATTTCCAAGCCAGCAGTAACAATAACAAGGAGCAACAATTCACTCCACCTGGGTTGGGATGTGGGGTCAGAGGTTTCATAGTGGGTTAGGGGAGTGGAGTTCTTTGACCCCACCCCTATCCCACCTCTGAGCTGCTGTGGCTGTAGGCTGTTACCAGGAATCTTAGAATCCAATTGCACATGTAGTTCAAAGGCTGAGGCTGCAAAGGAGCAGAGTAAAGGAATTCCTGCACTTGGGAAACAGGGCTTGAGGCCCTAAAAATGGGTATGGGCTGACTTTCTCTGGCCTTCCCTCTACCCTGGGTTGGATCACTCTGGGAACTTGAGAGAAGAGTGTGGTATAATTATATAATGCAGTAGCTGCTAGAAATAGGACACTAATGTGCTAGCCCAGCTTAGGCCTCTTCTTTCTCTCTCTCTTAGCCTCAGTTTCCTCATTAACAACATGGGCAGAAGATTTCCTACTTTATAATTGATTGCAACAATGACATATCTGGGAAAGACCTGCCATTTGTAGGTGCTCAGCAAATGTGGGTTCAATTTGAGGAAAGTTGATTGGCTGCTCTACCTGATCCTGGGCCCATAGCTTGTACCCTCAGTGTCCTTGTCTATAACATAAGAGAAATTGTACTTTCCTAGGGAGAGCCTAAAATTGGGAACATCCTGTGCAAGTGAAAGACAGTAGGAAACACTGATATTAGGACCCCGAAGCTCAGAAAGTGGGTGGTTTAGGTAATTCACCACTCCACATATCCTCACACCTGGTTTAACTAGTCCAGAGTCTGGAAAAAAGACTCCATTCCACCCTTGAACCACTGCATTGCTCCCCTCCAGTCCCTTCCTGCATTCACCCTGTATAAGGCCCCTCTCCTGGAAGGACTCCCAAGCTCTGGGCAGGAAGGAGAGTCCCTGTTGGCCAGTGGGAAAGTAAAATCTTTGGGATATGACATTCCTGAGATTATCTAGAGAACCCCTGGGGGTTGTAGCTGCTAGCTTATTCTCCTTCCTAGCCCAGTTCTTGTTTGCTGTGGAAGCGGGGAGGACAGTAGGCTGGGAAAAATGGAGCGGGGGTGGAGGGGCAAATGTTAGAAACTAGACCTGGAGAAGCCCTGTGGGTCAGGTGAGGAAATGAGGAGTGGGGAAGATGGAAAGGAGGCCCTGCCAGGACTGGCAGGAGGGAATTAAGGTGAAAAGAGTCTAAGGCATCAGGGATTTCTGTCACAGATTTATAAAATGATATGCAGATCAGCATTTTTGAGGCTATAGGTCAGGCACTCTTTTGGGGGTGAGTGAGTGGGTATTAGACCACAGTAGCCTTAGTGGGTAGGAAAGGGGAGTCAGGCCTTCTGAGAGGCCCCTCACTCCAAACTTGTAGGGATAACTCATATCCTAAGAGAGGAAATAAAGGGGAGATAGACCCTCTGGGGATTTCTCAAAAAAGTGATCCCAGACCCTGAGTTCTAGAAGACATTTCTTCCATTGCCATTTCCTGGCTGAGATTGTTCCTCACCCTCTTGTAATGGAAGGGTAAGAATTGTCAGAGACCCACCTATCAATATAGGCAACAAGTCTAAAGCCCAGCAAAGAATTGGTCAAAGTCACATGATCATGCCAAATGCCTGTGTTGATCATTTCTACTCTGAACCAGGTCTCCTCTGTCTTTT
Organism: Myotis daubentonii; assembly: GCF_963259705.1. Taxonomy (NCBI): domain Eukaryota; kingdom Metazoa; phylum Chordata; class Mammalia; order Chiroptera; family Vespertilionidae; genus Myotis; species Myotis daubentonii. Next base: position 92,492,683 of record NC_081861.1, on the reverse strand, counting down.
CCAGGGAAGAGATTGGCATCCTTCAGGTCTGTAGCACCCCACTCCTAACAGACATCACAGCCTGAACATTAATGCATGATCCCAGGCCACTGGGATGGAATTTAAAAGTGGCCCCATGACACTAGTACTCTAATTTAGGACCTGGTGGTACACTCAATCCAACCTCAGTCCATACACCACTCTTCATGTACCCAGCTGTCTCTACCCAGGACTCTGAGCACCTCTGAGGACCCAGCCTTTGTCTTATCTACAGCTGTGTTCAGCTCAATACAGCCCCTATTCTAGGCCTAGCCTGGAGGAGTTAGCTGAGTGCATAGAGCACACACATACACTCATGCACACACAAGTGGCCAAACTCGCTGCACCCCTTCCCAGTGGAGAGACCCCAAGAGACAGAAGAGTCAGCTCCTGAGGAGTCTGGGGAGCCTGATTCTCAAAGTGGCCATAGTCTGTGTTGGAAGAACACGGACTCAGCCTGGGGACTGTGAGAACTCACTCTGGAGGAAGGGAGGGTTCTGTGAATAGGGCTTTGTGTGGCTCAGCTGAGAAGGCTGGGGGAGGCTGGAATGTGAAGAACGTGCTCTCATGACTGGCCTCAGGCTTGGGCCTGTGGCATAGGGCTGGCTGGGAACTGAGGGGAAGCAGAGAAACCAGACAAAGAAAGGACAAAACATGTCTTTAGGCTTGCCCTCAGCAAGATAAGGGCTGGTCATAAAGCACACAGGTTTAGCAGAGAGGATGGCTGAGAACTCCATGGTCTGGACAAAGCCTGTTAGTAGCATTTGCAGCTTATCTCCAAGCCACCCCTCACAGACCTCCCAGCTTCTTCTGCAGCAACCAGCTTCTGCCCCATCCCCCTTTTGGCTCTCTCCCACTCTTTCAACATGATTACCTTAATCTTTCAAAAACTCCTGATCTGTCTTTTTATGTCTGGTCACTCTGTCTGCCACTAGACTGCAAGCTCCTCAGGGGCAGGGACCATATCTGCTTCTGTGCAACTTTGCATTTGCAGGTCTACCATAGATAGCACCTACTGGGCAATTTTGAGCAGGTGCTCCACAGACCCCTCAAATCCAACAGGTCCAAATGAGATTCATTACAAAAGAAAGACCCCCTGTCCCCAACCACACCTTTTCATCTATTCCTTACTTCAGTTAATAGCCTCATCATCCATCCTAGTTGCCCAGGTTAGGAAGCGTGAATTCATCCTTGACTCCTCTCTTATCCTTCCATATCCTATCAGTGGCTTTGGTTCTAATCTTACCTAATAAAAAAGAAATATGCAAATTGACCAGCCCTCACTATGCCCACCAGCCAATCGGATGAGTATGCAAATTAACCCAACAAATATGGCAGTTAATTTGCATACATAGGCACCCAACGACCTGGGTCCTGGAAACATCATCGACACTCAGGTCACTCCAAGGTAGGCCCTGTGTGGGCCCTAAGCAGCCTAGGAAGGGCCTCATCCAGGGGTGGAGCTGGCAATCAGAAGGGTCTGGGGGTCCCCTGCCCAGGCCTACAGCCTCAGCTGGAGGCTGGAGGCCTGGGCAGGGCTGGAGCCAGAGATTGGAGTGAACAACAGAGGAAACACCTTTTCTGACTGCTCATTGGCTAAGCTCCCTGTATGCCACTGGTAATATTCTTAGTAACTTGGGTAATAAGAATCCAAAAAGGTGATCTAGGGTTTTTCCACCACACTCCTGGAGAAAAAAACGAATGTCCACTGCTAGAGGGCTAAGAAATGTCATATCCTGCCCTAGCTGGTTTGGCTCAGTGGATAATGCCTCAGCCTGCCCACTGCAGGGTCTGGGTTCAATTCTGACCAAGGGCATGTACCTAGATTGCAGGCTCCTCCCTGGCCGGAGCCCAGGTCAGGGCTCATGCAGGAGGCAACCAATCAAAGTGTTCCTTTCTCTTCCACATTCTTAAAAATCAATGGAAACATGTCCTCAGGTGAGGATAAAAAAAAAAAGAGAAAGAAATGGCATATCCTATGAAAGGCACATCTTGAAAATGCCTAAAGAAAGTTGTCATTTTTTCATGGGGAAGGGACTAGAGTCCGTGTTGATGAAAACACCTTGGTGGCTGCAGTGACTGACAATGGCTGAAGCAGCGGGGTGATGGGGCTGGTGCCTTCCCCTGATCAGCCTGGTCGCCTCCCACAAAGGAAGGCCAGACTGTGGCTTACGCCCGCTCCCCAAGGGGAGCAGGGAGCGGGCCTAAGCCATCAGTAGGACATCCCCTGAGGGCTCCCAGTATTGGAGAGGGGGCAGGCTGGACTGAGGGACCCCCCCCCCCAGTGCATGAATTTTGTGCACTGGGCCCCTAGTGTATAAATAGTTCATATCTTGGTTCCCTCCTTTCTTTATTCTTTTTTTTATAATTTTTATTTCTTAAAGTATTACAAAGAGTATTACATATGTCTCCTTTTTTTACCCCCCTTGACGTTCCCCCAGCCCCTACCCCCCCCCCCCGGTGTCTTGTGTCCATTGGTTAATCTTATATGCATGCATATAAGTCCTTCGGTTGATCTCTTAATCCCCCCCCCCCAACCCTCCCCAGGCTTCCCACTGTAGTTTGACAGTCTGTTCAATGTAGCTCTGCCTCTGCATCTACCCCTGTTCATCAGTCTATACTGGTCCCCATTATCTGTCCCAACCTCACTGGAGCAGTCCCAACCTCACTGGGGACGTCTCAGCCTCACTGGGGCCTTCCCGACCTCACTGGGGCCGTTTCAACCTCACCGGGGCTGTCCCTATCTCACCGGGTTCCCTCCTTTCTATCCCACAGACCACTGGCCTGATCTGCGATCTGCTCTGGTGTCCCTATCTCTAGTTTTGTCTAACCTTCCCCACTCCCATTCCTAATCTATTCTTTACTCAACATATAGAGTGACATTCTATAAATATGACTATGTAAATCCCCTGTTTAGACCTCTTCAATGGCTCCCCAATGGGTTCACCATAAAGTTCAAGTTTCTTCATGTGACTTAGAAGGTTCTTCACAACCTGACCCCCACCTGCTGCTCCAGACTCATTTCTCACTCTCTGTTTGGCACTCTGCTCTCCAGCCAGACTACACATAGTTCCTCAAACCACATGCTTCCACATCTCCTTGCCCTTTGCTATGCTCTTCCTCTGCCATACTCTTTGCCTCTTTATCTGCCTCATGAACTACTATTCATCCTTTGAGACCTGTTCTAAATGCTGCTTTCTTCCCGAATGTCCTCATGACAATGCACTTGCACTCTCAGCAACTAATTACTCCCTCTGCTCAGTTCCACAAGGCTTTGTACTTTTATACTTTCCAACAGCATTCACATGCAACTGTGATGATTTGTGCACGTGCCCTACACCCCTCCCCCCAACTTGGCCATGAATTCCTCAAAGGCAAGGCACATGCCAGGTATAACTGAATCTCTGAGTACCCAGTACAGGGCTTGGCCCTGAGGAGGCTCATAATGAGTGAATGAATGACCCACTGGATGGGAAGACTGTCACCACTAATCCTGGTATTCTTCCAGAATGTCTGTCTACAAGCAGGAAACAAAATAGATTTTACTTGGTAGCAGAAATTTCTGATACAAAAGTGCATGCCTCATTTTTTCCTGTAAGTCTCTGAGCTACCAAAATAGTGCCAGGATCAGGGTCCAAAGTAGAGTGGGACTCATAGTTCTGGCCCAGGCCTGGTTATTCTGACTGCAGAGAGAAAAAAATAGGATAACATAAAATTAGCAGCTTCATAAACCTAAATTAGTGTAAGCTTGGTTCTGACATTTACTAACTGTGTGACCTTGGGTAAGTCATTTCACTTCCTCTGGGCCTCATTTTTCTCATGTGTCACATGATGATAATAAAGCCTACCATGCAGATTGATTGTAACAGTTGAACAAGGTCACTTATTTGTATCCTGTAAATTTAAAGCCAAGTTAGCTCCTGAACTTCTTTAATTCTGTTATACTTACGATAGGTTGGGGCAGGGTTGAAAAGAAGATAATTTAATATGAATAGGACCTCAGAACAGTCTGTTCCTCCTGTCAATTCTTCCCCTAATTTCCTAGAATTGTCACATTTAGGACTCTCCTCCTTCATTTTTTTTTTTTACCAATTTTGTCCACTAGTGAGAATTATATTGACTTGCTGAATCTTAAATAGGTCCAATTTGTAGGTTTGTAGGGAAATTTCATATTTGTCTCTTTTGATTGGTCTTTCTCCTCTTTTGACACTTATCTCATTCCAGAATTTTTCATTTGCTTCACACTAACATCCCTCAAGGGCCTTGTCAATGAACACGGGGTGGGGGTTGCCTCCTATCTCTGCTCTCTCCTGTGGCCAATTGTGGGTTGAAGATTCACCAGGTTGTCTTATGGTCTACCAGGATGGGTTTGACCTTTAGTCATTTTAGGGTGATCTAGGACTGAGCCTAATCTCCAAGGATTAGAGATCATTGTTGTCTGCACCTGGTGTGGCAATCATTGTTCAGAGGATAAGAGAGATAAAAAATATTGTGGCAAACTCTTTTCTAATAACCTTTGTTTGGTTCACAGGCTGGCTGCACAAAAGCAGAAGAGGCAAGAAGATCCTTCTATCTATAAGGAAAACCCTTTTTCCTTTCATTCTTAACTATTGAATTAACATTTCTACCACTACTTTTTCAGACAAAGCCACTGACATTGCTTATCTAACTATTGCAAAAGCCTCCTAGGAGATCCCCCTGCTTCCACTCTCGCTCTACAATCCTTTCCCCACACAGCAGCCAGAATGATCTTTTTAACGCAGAAATCACATCTTGTCATTCTCCAGCTCTACACCCTCCAATGGCTACCTACTGTCATTTTAATCAAAGCCAAAATCCTCACCCTGGCCTCAAAGCCCTGCATAATTTGGTTCCCACTGTTCTCTTCAACTGCTGCCTGGAATCTTCTGCACCCAAATTGTCAGATTTCTGGTTCCTTCTTATCATTCAGGCCTCTGCTCAAAGTTTAGCTCCTCTGAGAAACCCTTTCTGACCACCATTTCTAAAGTAAAGCAATCCCTTTATTCCTCCTGCCCTATCACTCCCTACCTCATCCTCTATATCTATATCTATATCTATATCTATATCTATATCTATATCTATATCTATATCTATATCTATATCTATCTATATCTATATCTAATCTATATCTATGTATATCTATAAAAGGCTAAGTGACTGTCCGACCGTCTGACCTGTAGCTATGACACGCACTGATCACCAGGGGGCAGACACTCAATGCAGGAGCTGCTGAGCTGTGGTGACTTGGCAGAGGCAGTTCTTTGGTGATGCACCCTGGAACTAGAGAGGAGGGAGCCTGATTCCAGGGTGCGTCACCTGAGAACCACCCTCTTGCAATCCGGGACCCCTCAGGGGATGTCGGAGAGGCAGTTTCAGCCCGATCCCCACAGGCCAGGCCAAGGGACCCCACCTGCCAGAGGGAACCTGCTCACTCCACAGATGCCCTTTGCCCTTTGAGCCGCAGCGCTGCCCCAAATGGGGCCGGCTGAGGAGGGACCATGGGAGGTTGGCTTCAGGGCATGTCCAGCCTGTCTCGCCCAGTCCCACCCCACTGGCAACCTTCTAATTAATTTCCTTTCAATGTGCATGAATCCATGCACTGGGGCACTAATATATACATTTATTGATTTCATAGAGGAAGGAAGAGGGATAGAGAGATAGAAACATCAATGATGACAGAGAATCATTGATAGGCTGCCTCCTTCACGCCCCACACGGGGGATTGAGCCTGTAATCCAGGCATGTGCCATGACCGGGAATTGAACTGTGACCTGCTGGTTCATAGGTTGACACTCAACCACTGAGCCATGCTGGCCAGGGCTTCATCCTGTTTTATAAAGTTTATCCTTCTTGGTTCTTAGTGATGTCAGAAATTCCTTATTTATTTATTGGTTTACCTGTTTAGTGTTTGTCCCTCCTCCACGAGGACAGGGACCTTACCTGCCTAGATCACTGCTATACCCTTAACATATAGCATAGTGCTTTGAAGGCCATTGGCACTCTATAATATTTATTGAATGAATGAATTTATAATGTGCTTTATAATTTTAAGAAGTGCTTTCAGGTACATTAATTTCTCACAAATCCTGTGAGGTCGGTATTATTACTATCCTAGTATTGTGGATTCAAAAACTGAAGCTCAAGAGGGATTGTGTAATCAATGACACATAATCACTAAGTAGAGGAAAGTGGCCCTGAACTTGGGCTTGCCAATTCTAAATACTACTCTTTCTACCAACACACCTTGCTATACCAAGATTGGTATGTGTTAAATCAATGCTAACTGCTCCTTTGAATAATCCTTATTTTCAGATCTTGGGACAGTATTATGAACTGTGAAGATTGTCTCCAATCCCCTGACTTGGGGCTGCTTCCTATGTGATGAGAGTGAACCAGAGGAATCAGCCAGTGGAGTAGGAGAAAGTATTATGGTGTGGGCAGCCAGGAGTTTGGATTTCTAGGTTCCATTTTTCTCCACTTATACTTCATTTCCTTTTCTGTGGGCCTCAGTGTAGCTTTCTGTAAAATGGGAAGATTGAACTTGCTGCTTGCAAAGATCCCTTCCAGTTCTGACTTGCATGGATGTCTGCAATGCTTTGATTTCTTCTCTGTTTTCTTTGCAGTGCTTCCCGATGCAGCAGGGGAGGAAGAATGCTGGTAAGTGTGTGAGGTGGGGCTCACACATGGCATGCAATGGGACTTAGTTTCTCAGTGCTCCTAATGAGCTGGCTGATTAGGTTCCTGGGCAGTACAGCCAATGGCCTAGGTGTAAAATCTGGAGACATCCCCTCTGTCTCCCTCCAGTGGGCGTTTCCTGGACTACTTGGGCCTGGCCTTGTGGAGGTGAATGAGAATGCAGAGCTTCTTCATTTCTCAGATGGAGGGTTTTCTCTTGTTAGGGAGCCAAGGGAGGATTTCTCTGAAGAGCTACCAGCAAGTGGCAGCCACCCATATACTTCCCTTGTTCTCATAGGCCTTTTGTCCACTAGGAAGTATATTAGAGTTGGGAGGGAACAGGTAAGTGGAGGGTGAAGAAGAGACCTGACATTTGAGTCAGTGTCTTTGGTATCCCCACCATTTGATTTATCTGGAAGACTACCAAGAACTTTAGTTAGGACTTGAGGCATATATATAGCCTTGAGAGAAAAAAAATCCCTCCTTTTTTTTCTCTAACAAGTTTCTTTTAGCCTGACTGCCTATCTGCCTTCTGCCTCTGGATTCCTACTTGGGTGTGGACAAATGGATGTCATTCTGAGAGCAACTTCCTTTTGTTGAGGGGGACACAGTCATATAGGGGAAGATGACTGCTTTGGGGAGGAAGAGAAAGGATACTGGCCAGGAATGCATTTACTGCCAGAGCCTGAACTTCTGGCATCATCCTGGATTTGCTGAAGTCATCTAGGTCATCCTCCTTGCTCCAACCCTACCTCAGCCATTCCCATTGGCTCCAATTAATCAGAATGAACTTGTGACTTGAGTGAGCATGGCTTTTAGGTGGCAATAAGGATTGGGGACTTGTGTGGAACAGAAAAACACCAATTAACAAGTGACATGCTAAGGACCTGTGTGAGGTCCTGAAGACTTCCCCAAGTAGTTTGCAGTTGGTTTGCACCGTCTTACTAGGAGGCAGAGAGGAGATCTGGTAACCTCCCAAGGACTTTTCCAGCTTAAGACCTTGAGTTCTTGGGTGGTGGCTGCTAAAAAGGAAGAAGAACCAACAGGACGAGGTGTTTATTTGCATTGCCATGACAGCAGATGAGAGGGGACCTATTTTGAAGCAGGAACACTGCTTTGATCAGCACACAGCATACATCTGCTTCTTCACCCCACCCTATGCCTCCTCCCTCATCTTACCAGGGCTTCTTGCTGAGCACAGTTCCTGCTTTGCAACAGAGACTTGTGGGGGCACAAGATCTGTGGCCTGCCCATACTTGGGGAAGGATGAATTTTAGAGACACCAGCTGCAAAGGCTAAAAGGGAACCCCTCAGGCCCTGAAATAGTGACCCCCTCCTCCAGACAAATGCATTTGTAGTTGCCAAAGTTGCCTCATTAGAATATTTGTGCCACGCTAAGTTGCCAGTGCTGAATCCTGAAAGTTAGGTAGCAGGTGATTGAGTGGTCTATGGCTTCCAAAGGACAGAGAAGTGTGGTTTAATGTAGGGCCAGGCAGAAGAGGTTGCCACTTACAGAGCTGAGCTGGGACTGATTGTGCTAATTCTTTAGGTTAAAGTTTGAAAATGTCTATTTAAGGGCAAAAGTGAACACTTTGGTTCAGGCTGATCTGAGGATAATCTGGCACAAATTATGAGCTTTGTGGATGTGGCTATGGAAGCATCAAGGCACTGGAGATCTGTGGTCTGGATTGTAGCCCAAATCTTATTACTAATTCATTGTGTGAGCCCAAGATCAATAGCCACATCTATAAAATGGAGCTACTTGCTACATGGGGCTCTTATACGGATCATAAGAGATAGTACAATAAAAGTTTAAAATACTGAATAAATGTGGTTAGCTTTGAGATTTAGCTCAGGGAAGGAACCAAACTCTTGATTTGTTTTCCTATTTATTTTTGGACTAGGTAATGATTTCACTTGTTTCAAAACTCAAAAGGTACAAAAATAGTCTTCTTACTCCTGTCTCTTAACTACCCAGAATCCTCTTGGAGGTGATCAATGTTACCAGATTCTTGGGTATTTGATGAGTTCAGAAGGTCTAAAGAAAGTGAATTGTGCCAGACAAGACTTCAGTGGAGGCTATAGCACCTGACTTGGGGTGAGGATAGGGTTGAGGGGAGTGTGCAGAAAAGGCAATGAAATAGAAAATGTGGGGCAGTGGTGGGCTAAGCATTATCTTGAAAGTCAAGAGATCTGGGATTGTGCCTCTCATGGTTGAATGATCTGGCCCTCAGTGTTCCATCTCCACCTTGAGCCTGTTCTACTTTGGTGGAACTTGTAAGAATGCCATATAAGAACACAACAGGCTCAAGGGACTTTTTAGAGAAGAAAAAGCTGAGACACTGACTGACAGCTGACAATTTCATGTGATTTGCATATCTGATCTTCTTCTTATTAAGATCAGTCATAGGTTTTTCGGTTTCACTACTGTTTTAGTCCTAAGTGAGCTCATTAAGAGAGCAAAACTTTGGCACTGTCTTCATAAGAGAACGTTAAGAATGTCCAACTGGCCTGGCTGGTGTAGCTCAGTGGTTGAGTGTCAACCTATGAACCAGAAGGTCATGGTTCGATTTCTGGTCAGGGCGCATGCCTTACTCTAAACTGTAATATCTATGAAATTAGGGTTTGAGGTACTAATTATATCTTTCCTAATACATATTGATTTAAATATATATCTGTCACAATTCAAAGTGTCAATGTATATTCCAAATCATCCCATGCATATAATAATACCAAGCATTGGAAAACAAACAGCTAGCTATGGTAACACAAACCAGGGGGTCAGGAGGAGGTTCCGGCATTTAGGGCTCACTCCAATACTCACTAGGTGCTCTCAGACATCCCGCATCACTTCATACTTTTTCCAAGTCCTCACATCGTGTTGTTAAGCATGAATTTCTCCTGAGATAGAGATAGGTTCTAGAGCTTCTTCCCCACAAACAAAATCCACAGTTCTGAACTGCCTTGAGGTAATGAAGTGACAATACTTGATTGGGAAATCAGAAGCTCTAGGTTTCAGTTTTGGCTCTGTCCTTTGCCAGCTGTATGACTTTGGGCCTGTTCCTTCCCCTCTCTGGGCCTTAGTGTCCCCAGTTATAAGATGAATGATTTGGTCTAAATAACCTCTAAAGTATCTTGCTGCTCTTTAATTCAATGACTTTTTGTGTTGTTTTGTTAATCCTGACCCAAGGATATATTTTTCATTGATTTCTTAGAGAGATTGGAAGGGAATGAAGGAAGGGAGGGAGGGAGAGAGAGAGAGAGAGGGAGAGAGAGAGAGAGAGAGAGAGAGAGAGAGAGAGAGAGAGAGAGAGAAACATCAATGTGAGAGAGACACATCTATTGGTTGCCTCCTGCACACACCTGGACCTGGGCTGGGGATCAAATCTGTAACCCAGGTTCCTTGCCCTTGACCTGGCATTGAACCCATGACCCTGAGGTGTGTGAGCCAACACTCTAACTGCTTGGCAACACTGGACAGAGCTCAGTGACTTCTTGACTTCCAAACCTCACACTGTTGCTTAACCTATTAGCTCCCCTTCCTAGCAACCATAGAAGTGAGGAGGCTGCTGACCTTCCTTCCCACCTTCCTTGCACTAAATTTTCCCGAGGCCTCTTGCTCCCAGTGCACAAAGATCCTTTTGTTGTCCGGAGCCATTCAGGGCTTCTGTCTAGGCTCCTGATGAGGCAACCTGTGGTGGTGGTGGAGGGGGGAGGATAGCTGGCTTGTAACAAGAGGTCTAGGTCCCCAACCCAACTGGCTCCAGCCTGGCTACAGGCTTGGCTTCAGTACCAGACTTCATCCATAAGCTACCTCAAACCCCTCCCTCTGTCTCTGAGGGAACATGGAGACAAGTTTAAAAGGGAGAAAATATAAAAATAAATACATTTATTTAAGTTGTTATTGGGTAGCACTTCCAAGATTCAGGAGGGCAGTAGACTGAAATGCTGAGCCTATGAAAATCATCCGAATAATAATTCAGTTGATTTCTTTTCTTTTAAAAATAATTAAATAATTCTTGTAACTAATTCTTGACAGATCTGGTCAATTAGCATTTGCTATTGTATGAAGAACATTTGCAGGGCATAACTTATCTAATATTTGACAGTTATTTTACATGACAAGTTGGAATAGTAGAAAGATTTACTTGGTTAGGGGGGTATCTGGAATTGATTATCATTTGGAACAGGAAATATTTCAACCATAATCTATAGTGAATTCTGCCAAGACAAAAAACAGTGGACTGTGAATTGAAAATTCTGAGATCTAGTCCCAGATTTGACATTAACTTCTGTGACCTTCAGTTAGTTGTCTCCCTTCCCTGGGCCTCAGTTTCCTTGTCTGAAAAATGAGAAGGTTAAACTAGAAGGTCCCAAGGTCTTCTGCATTCTGACTCTATGTCATCCTCCACTGCATCTCCCTCCCTCCACCATGCCAGAGTCAGACTGAAAGGGGGAAGAGGCAGGGATAAGGTCAGTGCAAAGGGCAATTTCAAGATGTTCTTTGGAATGGGGGAAAGATTTCCAGATCTGTGGAGGAGTGTAACAGCTTTCTTTTGGAGGAGTGTAACAGCTTTTTCTTTGTGGTCAAAAGGCACTTGGAAGCCCAGGATCCTGGTGCAGTAATGCAAAACACAAAGTCAGGCCCAGGCTTACAAACACAGATCAGGCAAATGTTCTGAGACACAGTCTCGGCCATTTTCACAGCCTGGGCCAATCCAGAAGATCAGAGCAAGGGCTGGCTGGCATGGGATAGCTACAAAGGTACTCAGGAAGGAATGGAAATCACAGGTGGAATGACAGGTCTGGAAAGGACCTGGGAAGTGCTATGAGACACTTCAACCACAAGATCTAACAGATACTTCACACGCAATACTAAAGATCATAATTCTTTATCATTCTTCTGGAAAACTTCTCCAAGACTCTCTTTCTTGGCTAATGCAATATCATCCACCCAGTCACTCAAGCAAGAATCATGAGAATCACCTGGATTCCTTCATCTCTCTCATTTGTTGCCATCCAGTCACCAAATCATACCCATGAAACTTCTCTGCAATGTATCCTAAATATGCCCTTCTTTTCCACCAACACTACCATAGCTCTCCATCTTGACCCTTAGCAGCTCTGGCATGGATGTTTGCTATGGCTTCCAAGCTGGTCTTCCTGCCACCATCCCTTCCCTTCCAGTCCTCCTCCCATATTGCTGCCAGAGTTCTCTCTTTAAAATTAAAATTTTTAAAAGTCCAACCTTTTTGCATTAGCGTTCAAGGTCCTTTACAACTTAAACAACCTATCTTTATTGCTTCAACTCTTACTATATCCCCACATTTCTGAGTCCCATGGGACAACTCACTATTTTCTTTATGTATAATGAATTCTCATATTAGGGTCTCTACTGGGTGTGTCTTTGCCCCTCTACTTGGCCTTTCAAGCTGTCTTCTGGCATCCCTTCTCATCTTGTCCATTTTTCTAATATAACAGATCATACTCATCTGAATTTGCCTCTTTTCTGTATCTCCCTTAGAACATTAGCTCTTTGTGTACAAAAGCTACATGTGATTGACCCCTGTATTCACAGAACTAAGCACAGGGCTTCACATGTATAATGACTCTGCCAAAGATTGTCTTTTATTTATGATGGCATAGAAAAAGAGTTTTTGGTAGTCATATTAGTGCCTTTCTTCCCTATCACTTCAGCTCTGAACTAGCTATTACAAATTGGCACTGAGTTCCCATTTGATCCAGATGACACATTGTTTTGAGATAGAGTCTTGAGAGTCCAGTAGTTTCAGCCAATGGTTCAGATCCATGTAAAACACATTTCCACCAAACCTTTGAAACTTGGAGGTTGCCTTACATCTCAAGGCAGAAAGGGCATTCAAGGATGATATTAAGCAGTGGTTTTCAAAACTGTTTAATATTGAGTTCCTCGAGATTCTTTGCAGGAAGTGAGGGCAGAACTGAGTTGAGGGGTCCTTTACTCAACCACATCAATTATATATTTTTGAGATCCCATGAAGTTTTCATTTGGAGGCTGTAGTTGGCCATATAAAAGTAAATGTTAGAGATCACTTTCCTAGTCCAGTGCTCGAATGGCTAACAAGCTCCTTTTTATAGCATTCCTACTATGTGCCCTCTGGGGCCCACACTAAACTTTCCAGGTATGGTCAAGCATCCCTTTCCATTCTATATCCCTAAGTTCTTTTTTATATTGAGCCAAAATCTGCCTTACAACTTCCACTAAACAGTCCTATTTTCACCCCTTGGTGTCTTATGAAAGTCACATGTTCCTTATTCTCTATGACTAAACTGCTGGTATTTAGAATTTTCCAAAGTCTGAGATGGAAGGGACCTGGTAGCTCATACAGTACAATGCTCTCATTGCACCTGGGGAATTTGAAGCCAAGAAAAAGTAGGTGATCTATCTGAACAGCAGACAGCTTGTTGGTGGTGAAACTTAGACTAGAACCCAAATCCCCACTCATTTATATTGTCCTCCCCAGAATTGTTCTTCCCTAGAGTGAACCATTCCAGGTCCTAAAATGATTACTCACAGTCATGATGACTTTTCCCTCAACTTACTCCCAGTTGGCAGTCACCAAAGGCTGAAGATTAGCATCTCAACTGGTGAAACCCCCCTGGTACCCAGGCTCTAGTGGGGGTGGGGGTAAGTGCAAAGGTAAAGGAGAGCAAACTGTCAGAACTAGAGCTGCCCCCCCCCCCCACCACACATGCACACACAACCTTTCTCCTTGTCTTCCTCCTCGTTCCATAAGACTAAATTCCATTCAGGCAGCCCTCCTTCCATGCAGGGCAGCCAAGGGGCAGCTTTCAAAGCCCCTTCTGACCTGTTAGCTAGAGAGTTCCTGCTGTGTGACCTTCCACATCCCAAACTCAGAAACAGGAAGAGCTGGTTTGGTTTGGGTTTTTTGAGAAGAAAAATGAAAACATAGGAAGTAGAGCTCCCGAGAACAGAGGCTTCCAACTCTGTGTCCAAGTGCTCCTGGAGCATATTTCAGGGAGGACATTCCACAGGGGAAGGGAACAGCCTTGTTATTAAAAACAAAACACAAAGCCCTCCAAGGTTTAGAAAGAGAAAAAGGCTAAAAAGTAGACTCTCAAGGAGGGAAAGGCAGTCGTGTTCAGAATCTCCAGCCCTTCCCCACCATCCCCCACTTCTGGCTGTCATCCTTTGATCTCACTGCTGTTATCACCACATCTGCGCCCCCCTCCCCAGAGATGCCCTGCTCCCTTTAACTTATGGCCCAGGCTGGGACTCAGAACCTGCCATTAAAATCAAGAAGAAAAGAAATATAAATTAAGTACAGAACAAGCAAATGGCAGAACAACATTTAGGCTTTATAAAGTGCATGTTTTTTTTGTTATTGTTTTAAGAAAGCCAGCAAAAGCAGGAAAGCTCTTTGCCAGTCCCCAGATATCTCTCAGGGCAACTACTTCATCACCCCGCATGACCTGCTATAAGTTTGCCTGGCTTTCTCTCCTCTCAGCTCCCTGACACTGGGAAGTGGATGTCATCTTGTTTCCCAACTGCAGTTACTAAAAGAACCAATGCAAAAGTATTTTAGAAAAAAATAAATCACTCCAGAACTCCATTATTCCCTGCCAGTCCTGGTTTTGGGGCTGCAGTACATGGCTAGTTCACAACTAGTCGGCAGAGTAGAAGTGTGAATTATTTGGCTGCTAAAGGAATATGGTCCTTAAGAAAACAGCTCTGACCACCTCTGGAGCTTCTATAGGCACACATATACATGTGTCACATATGCGCAAGTTCATAGCCTCTTTACCAAACTCTTAGTTTTGAAGGGTAAAAACATCTTCACCACACAAAATCTTACTACTGTCTCTTGCTTCTCAAAGAGGGCTATTTGTCTCCCCTAGGCCAGAAGTAATCAGAACATCTTCCTGGAAGATATTTTCAAAATTACCTACTAGGAATGGTCCATTTTCCCTAAAAGATTTGGGAAAACATCATTTTTATATTAAAATAAGCATAGATATATGGTATGAAATAGCATGCTAAATTTACATGAATTGTAAGCTGAAAGTGGAGACTTCAAAGGAATTTCTCATTTGTGGCTAGTTGTATGGGCTTCTGTAGCTCCTTCGGGCTGTGTGGAGAATGTTCAACCATTGTGGATACTTTGGTGCAAAAATTTAAGAAGCACTCAATGACACACTGGGCTCCCTGAGGTACAAACTGTGTCTCATTCCTCTCTATATCCTCATGTCTAATACAGATCCAGCCCCCCAGAGAGAATGCTAGAAACCATTTGGTTCATCCCTCTACCCACTGATCTGTCCATCCATCCTCGCCAAGAAACAAGCAAAAAAGGTAGCCTTAAACTGTCGGAAAGAGCTGTTTCTGGAGAAACCAGACAGCTCTGGGTCTGAATTCTGTCACTTATTAACTGTATGATCACCTCTCTGAGCCTCAGTTTTCTCAATTTTAAACTGAGGATCCAAATACCCAACTCTTGGGTTGTTGTGGGAACTAAGTGTGATAGTAGGAGAGAGTGTGTTCTATATGCTCCGAGGTAATACACAAATTATAGTTATCAAATGATTATAAAATGATTACCATGACTAGCCCATGCAACAGGATGATGGAAGGTGGAGATGTTTTATCCAATCTAAAAGTCTGATTTGAGATTAAGAAGGCAGGAGCTGAGGTCTCAGGAATGAGCCCCTGGGCCTATGGGACAGGAAGGGCCCATGTTGAATCATAGCTCTGGAGTCCCACCCCCACTCCAGGGAGGCTGTGTGTAGGCCAGAGGGATTGAGTGATGGAAATAATCGGTATGTTTCATACACCTGAGGTCTTCAAAGAGCAGATATGCTTTCCTTCTTGTGTCTGCCAAGGAGCCCCTTGGAAGCCAGGCTCACAGCAAGGGTCATTTGTCAGCGAGGACTAAAGTATAACCAGACATGATGACTTGGGTGCTAGCAAACTCCTTGGGCAAGTACCTTCCCTGTCTGGGCCCCAACTTCCCCATCATCAAATGGGGGATGAGATAGGGTAGTCTCTAAGGCCCTTTAAGCTCCTACACATGATGGTTATGTGACCCTTAATTGGAAAGGGATTTGATCTTGATTTCCCAAAAATGTGATTTGAAAAAAATGTAATCAATCTGGTCATCTGATTGTTTAATACTACTTAATCTTGAACCCTAGTAAAAAAACAGTTAAAAGTAGTGTGGGGAGGTCTGACTGGGCCCACCTTCTGTTTTTAAGTTTTCTGGTTCCTATGGCTCCTTCTGCCCCTGCCAGGCTGGACTGGCCCAACTAGGCATCTCCAGAGCAATCCATGATCACAGCCCAGGTGAGTAATGGGTGGATGATGCAGGTGTTTCCCAAGCCCCAGGTTGTGATTCAGATAACTCACAATATAAAATGAGGAAAAGAAAGAAAGAAGAAAATTCTGCCCAATATATGTACCTAATTGTTCAGGAAGAATTGCTCCTAGGCAGGTCTGTTGCCTCAGAAGCCAGCAACAGCTGCGGAGTTGGAAAGCTGACGGCTCCACTCTCTGGGATTCTGGGACTGCCCTACCAATCTCAGTCTGATTAGACCTTTCCCATTCTATGAAGCTCAGTTCAAATATTCTCCCCTACCCCCTTCAAGTCCCCAGCATACTGTGTATCTGTCTTACAGCATGGATCATGTGATGCCTTGTGTTGAAGCTATTTCCTTTCACATATAGATTAGAAATAAAATACATTTTCCAAAGAAACATGTCTACTTGTGTGTCTGGATATAAAATGAAGAGCCAAAGTTTCATAACCCCTAACTTCCACATTTCAGAATTAGCCACTGTTAGGCGTTTTTTTGTTTTGTTTTGTTTTGTGTTTTTTTTAAATTTATTTATTTATTTATTTATTTATTTATTTATTTTTATTGTCTAAAGTTTTACATATGCCTCATTTTCCCCCAATTGAACACACCCCCAGTCATTCCCACCCTGGTCAACCCCCCACCGCCCCAGTGTCTGTGTCCATTGGTTATGCTAATATGCATGCATATAAGTCCTTTGGTTGCTCTCTAACACCCCTCCCCTACCATTTGTCTCTGGATCTATTCTTGTTCATCAAATTATGTTGATCATTATATCCCACATACGAGTGAGATCATGTGATATTTATCTTTCTCCGACTGGCTTATTTCGCTTAGCATAATGCTCTCCAGGTCCATCCATGCTGTTGCAAATGGTAAGAATTCCTTCTTCTTTACAGAAGCACAGTATTCCATTGTGTAGATGTACCACAACTTTTTAATCCACTCATCTGCTGATGGGCACTTAGGCTGTTTCCAAATCTTAGCTATGGTAAATTGTGCTGTTATGAACATAGGGGTGCATATATCCTTTCTGATTGGTGTTTCTGATTTCTTGGGATATATTCCTAGAAGTGGGATTACTGGGTCAAATGGAAGTTTCATTTTGAATTTTTTTAGGAAAGGCCATACTGTTTTCCACAGTGGCTGCACCAGTGTGCATTCCCACCAGCAGTGCATGAGGGTTCCTTTTTCTCTGGTCCTTGCCAACAATTGTCCTTTGTTGATTTATTGATGATAGCCATTCTGACAGGTCTGAGATGGTACCTCAGTGTCATTTTGATTTGCATCTCTCAGATGATTAGTGACATTGACCATGTTTTCATATGTCTCTTGGCCTTCTGTATGTCCTCTTTTGAAAAGTGTCTGTTTAAGTCCTTTGCCCATTTTTTTTGATTGGTCTGTTTATCTTCCTTTTGTTAAGTTACATGAGTTCCTGTAAATGTTGGAGATTAAACCCTTATTGGATATAACATTGGCAAATATGTTCTCCCATGCAGTGTGCTTTCTTGTTGTTTTGTTGATGGTTTATTTTGCTGTACAGAAGCTTTGTATTTTGATGTAGTCCTATTTGTTTATTTTCTCCTTAGTTTCCATTGCCCTAGGAGCTGTGTTGGTAAAGATATTGCTAAGACAAATGTCTTAGGTAGTTGTTGTTTTTTTTATAGTGTCTCAGAAAACTTCTATTGTCAAAGCTGTTGAAAATGCAAGAGCATGATGCTTTGGACAGAGTGCTGGCTCTGGAGAGCGAACACTTAGACTTGTGTCTCAGCTCTCCACTTGCTGCTCAGATCAGCTTGGGTGAATTCTGTCTCCACTTTGACTCTCAGTCCTCTACTCTGTAAAATAGGATAACAGTTCCTCTCCTGCTACCTGACAGGGTTGTTGTGAGAACCAAAGAGAAAAAAAATGAAAGCGCTTTGGAAACTCTAAGAGGTGCTCTATTTATCTCCATGCTTATCTTTGTGGCTTGACTGTAAGCACCTTGAGAACAGAAACTTGACCCATCTGGAGCCAGATCCCTATTGCCCTAGTCCCGATGACTTGTCTGGAACTGGCAGGTGTGGTGAATGCCAAGGACATGAGCTGAATCCCAGGGAGTGCACCACACCTAGAGTGGTCAAGGGCTTTGCTCATGTCCTGGTTTTGGGTACACAGTTCCTTGACTTTCATTTGGAACCAAACCCAACTGAGAGGACCACTTTTCTAAAATTATTTGGCTTTCAAAATGCTGTTCCACTTTGAAAATTCTGCAATTACTGTTCCCACCCTCTACCTCCTTCAGCTCCCATTTCCTCAGATTCTGGCCCCAACTAATGCTTTCAGAGTTTTCTAGGAAAGCTCACACACACATAAATGTGTGTGTGTGTGTGTGTGTGTGTGTGGAGAGAGAGAGAGAGAGAGAGAGAGAGAGAGAGAGAGAGAGAGAGAGAGAGAGAGAAGTGGACAAGAGTATTCAATTTTCTCAATGGATGTAAAACAGTGGGAAATTAGAGCTGGAAAGCTCCTCAGATATCATTTACTCCAATCACTCCCCTTCGATCTTCATTAGAGAAACTGAGACCTAGAAAATGGAAGGGACTTGCTCAGAGAGTTAGTGGCTCTGCTGGCCAAGTAAAGGCAGGAAAGGACAAGCCTCTGGTCTGAGGGCATTGAAGTTGAGGGAAGTATCCTGGAAAGGTGGGTGGGGCCCAAGAAAAGATGAATGTGGCCAGAAAGGGAGGATCAGTTGGGTGAAGCAATCAGGACCAACTGCAAAATTCCCCTGGAAAGTGGAAATACAAGAAATATGAGGGTTGTGGTTTAGCAAGTTATTATGGGTCTTGCTGAATAAGGAGAGGGAGGAGTGATGAAAAAAAAATAGAAGGGACTGGAAAGGAGAAGAATTGAAAAAAAGGCAGGCTAAGTCAGGTGAATGGAGGACATTCATGGTGGTAGGGTCAGTAAGGGCTGAATGCTGGACTTCAGTAGTCTTGTCTCATGCAGGACATCTAGTCACTTTATAAGTTCCTAGCAGCTCTGCTGCTTGGTTTCTTCTAGGCTTTGTGCTTACAAGCCAGTCTTTATTTTCTTAGCAAACTCAACATTTTTCCACTGCCCACTATTTGGAGAAGTGGCCCCAGACTGTAGGCTTTATCTCAGCAGATGTGGCACATGAGGGCATCATGCAGCCTGGCCTGGTTGCCAAAGCAGGAACACACCCATTCTCCAGCCATGATCTGATTTTCAGGTACAGTCATAATGCAAGGTGAACTCTGTCCATTTAACAGATGAAGGTAACATAATTTTTCAATGAAAATAACCATCACCAGAGGAATAAAAAATAACTAAATATGTATTGAGAACCAATAGTTGTACTGATTAAGAAAGAATAAGGGTCCTAGAGCCAAAATGCCTATATTCAAATCCCAGTTGCACCTTTCAGTGTTCTTGGACAAGTTTCTTAACCTCTCTGTGCTTCAGTGTCCTCATCTGTAAAATCCCATATAATAAAAGCCTAATATGCAAATTGACTGAATGCCAGATCGACCGGTGGAACGACCAGTCAAATGACGGGTCACTATGATGCACACTGACCACCAGGGGCAGACGCTCAAGCAGGAGTTGCCCTCAGCCCACAGGCCCCAGGCCAGCCAAGGTGGGTACCAATGGGGGCTCCCGATCGCCCCATCAGTCATCCCACAGATCTGCCCCGATTGCTGGCCAGGCCTAGGGACCCTACCCATGCACGGAGTTCATGCACTGGACCTCTAGTCAGGATAATAATAGTGTCTTCTTGAGAAGATTTGGAAGGATCAAATGAATTGATCCAGGTACAATCTTTGAACAATACTTGGCACATAGTAGGAGCTCAATACATGATAGCTATTATTGTCCTCACCATTCTGTGCTGGGCACTGTCCTAAACATTTTACTTGTATTATGGCACGTAATGATCACTCAGAAGGTAACTGGGGCCCAGGTACAAGAAGAATATATCTAGTCCATTTCCTTTAAATTTTTTCTTTCCCCCCAAAACTGAACCCAATGTGGAACCCCAATATACTGTATAAAACAGAAAAAAAGCAGCATGACTCTGCTTTTAGAAAGGTGGGGTAAGGGTCAGGGCCTAGAGTCCCCAGGCTCAGCCTTCCCTTGTTATTTTCTCTCTTGACATCCCCAAGGTAGGCCTTGAAGCTTTTCCCCTGCCACTGTGAGGCACAATTTATAAGTGTGATCTAGTGCATCTAACCTTTTTATGCTCATTGACACTGAATGGGCAAGTTACACAGCAAGTCAAAGGAAGAGAGGGGTATGGTGGCACCACTAAGCATGGGGGATAGTAACTAGTCAAAGAGAACAGCCCCTTTGGTTAAATTAGAACACAGAACATCCAGGTTTGGGAAAAGAAGAGCTAGGAAAGGAGAGTGAATAGGAGGAAAGGGGAGGCTGATCCAGAGGCCTTGACCCTGAGCTGTGAATTTGAGCAGCCACTTTGTACCCTCCTATCTTGCTGGAACTGCCCCAGACTTCAAGACAACAAGACAAGGCCTGTCCTCATGGGGCCTCACACTGCACAGTGTTTGGGGTTCTTTTTGGACAAGGACCCCTGTCCCTGAGGTCTCCAATCTGGGGGATGCAGCTGACCTGGGCTAAATCCTGCTTACCAACTGACCCAGGTGGACATTTCACAGGGCTCTTTCTCCTTCCGGGTTCCTGGACTGCAGCCTGGTTTCCAACTCGTTGTTGGGGAAGTACAGGGGTCTGGCATGGCTCTCCACACCTTTCACAGCTACGTGTGGGTGCCCCTATCTGTTCAAGGCATGCTGCTGTTTATCTAAGAACCTGTGCATTGCCAACTTTTGTTTCTAAACTTCGGCATGGGTTATCTGAGGACACCACACTGAGTAGAAATTATAAGAGAAGTTTTTGGGACTTCTATGGAACCCCTTCTTCTGACCTGATTGCTTGAACTTCTCAGGGCCTATGAGAGAGGGCTCTGGGAGATTGAATCTCCAGGGCAGGACAAGGTAGGCACAAACACTGGAGGGCAAAGCCCAGGTGTAGGGCCTTGAGTTGCTTGCCCATCCCTGGATGTGCCTCAGGATCTCCAACTGTAACATGAGGGTGTGAATCCCATGCTCACTGGGAACCAACCAGCTCCAGGCTGGTCTGCCATGGAGTTTTGAGCCACTCAGGGACTCTCTCATAACTGGCCTGGAATTCCAGGGGAATGTACCAAGTGATGAATGCAAACAAAGCCTGCCCACTGTCATAGCTTGCTGGCACTCCTGGCTAGTCACAAGTGGTAGGGATACAGGAGGCAGATAACTGACCCCCTCCAAGCTATGTCTCCAAGCAGCTTTCATTCATGGCCAGGCCAGCTGCTCAAATAGACAGAGCCCTGGACCTGGACCTCTGAGCCAGACTGAAGGGTATGTGTTACTTTGAGTTGGTGCTATACTCTTCCATGTGATGGGAAGAGGAGGAGAGGCTTCTGCCAGTTAATGACAGGGGTGAAAGTGTGTGTACTGAGGCCAGTGAGTTGAGGGTAAGGGCAAACTATAGGTAGGTGCTGTAACTACTTCCCAGACAAAGGCAGAATTGTTGGACTTTAGAACTGAGCAGCTTATATGATACAAAGATAGGATGAAAGTGATGAGGCAGAGTAAAGTACTAAGTAGATCAAGTTTGCCACTGACAAGAGCATCTTATCAGAGCTTTTGTATTTGATCTACAGAACAATTTAGGGACGTAGGTGTTATTGTATCCTTTAATAAGTGAGGAAACTGAAGACCACAGAAGTGATATGTCCTCTAGTAAGTGTTAAAGCTGGTGTTCAAAGCCAAGGTTGCTTTGAGAGTTGCAGTTCTTAGGGGCCCCTTCTCTAGAGCTGATAAAATCCACACGTCCATCCAGCAGCCCTTCTAAGATTTGGCTGCAAGGGCCTAGGAATTAGCCTTCCCATTTTACTAAGGTCCAAAAAAGGCTAATGATTGGGCAATAGGCATACATAGCCAGGTGGAGATGGGGAAAGGCTGAGGCTCCGGTCCTTGACCTTTCTGCCTTCAATTGCAAAGCTGCAAAACACTGCTATGCTCTCTGCAGTTGGTCATTTCCAATTACAAAGTGCTCTCAGATCCATTATCTTGAGGTTTGTAGGGCAGAAAAAAGTTATTTTCATTTTCTAGGTGAAGAAACTGAGGGTCAGTAACCTGCCAAAGGCTACACAGGGTGTTTGTTTGTTTGTTTGTTTGTTTGTTTGTTTACTGAATGCTGGAAACAGGACTCAAGACCTGAGTTGTGCTCAAATTCCCCTCTACTTTTTCATAAAGTGTATTTGACCAGCAAGGGAAGGACCAAGCAAGTTCACTAAAGCATAATGTTTGAGGCCCAAAGAAGCAAACCCTAACCCCCCTGGGGTGACATTTAAGCCCTTCTCTTTCATATAACCCTCTGAATTGGAGAGGCAGTCATGGGGCCTTTGAGGGGGCAACAGAGAAGCTCAGTTCTCCGGAGAAGACCCCAGAGCCACTGGCTTTCATGGTGTACTAGGTGCCCCAGCAGCCCAATGATTTTGTGGTCAGAGTGCCAAGTTTGGTCCAGCCACATGAGGAACAGGATGGGATGGGAGGGGTCTTCTTTCTCTTCTCCTCACTACCTGTGGTTGCATTTAACGCCCAGTCACTGAGTCATATTTGCAGTCCTTTACTCCAATGGCATTTGGGAAAGAAAACCCCAAATCTCTTGGCCACCATTTGGTTTGGTTAAGCAGCTTCTGAGCCACTCACTCACTCTTCATTCAGTCTTTTAAGAAATATTCCCTAATTGCCAAATCCTTCCTGAGCAATGAATATGTCATAAATAATAAAACACAGTCCTTGCTCTCAGAGAATTTAAACTCTTATTGGGCAGGAAGGCATATACTAGATAACTAAACTCAGTATAGAATGATTGCTGGTACAACTGAGCTGAGGGAGCCCCCAGAAAGGGAATGGCTTAAGTTATTCATAGGAGGGCCAGAAAGGATATGTAGGACTTTGCCAGGTGCAGGGGATATGGCAAATAACTTAACCTCTTTGTGCCTCAGCCTCCTCATCTGTAAAATGGGATATTACCCACAGGGTTTCTGTAAGGAGTCTGTAAGTTAAAATGTGCAAAGAGCTTAGAACAGTGCCAGGCACATTGAAAGCACCAAATAACTGTTCGGGAAATAAGTCAAAGGAAATAAGGATTAGCATTTTCATGAGAGAGAAGAGCATAGGTTAGACATTTAGAGGGTGATGAAGTTAATGAAGTTCTAGGAATGCCAGCTGATTTGGCTGGGTGACCTTGTGCAACACTTTGAATGTCAATCTTAGAAGTGTGGACTTGTCCCTGTAGATGGATGGGTAGCCATTTCTGAAGCTGGATCTTTGCCATGGAGGGCGGCAGAGGACTTTTGCCTGAAATTTTAATGCTCTATCCACCAGCCCTATGTGTGCCATAAACCAGGAAGCAGTCAGTTGGTACATATGAATGACAAGCCCTGTACATGGCCCAACCCCTGGCGTAGCATTGTTCTGAGGAAGGGTGAGTTGGGGGGATAGACACTACATCTCTGCCCTCAAGGAGCTGCTAACCTAATTGGGATAAGGCCTGCTTCTGCCAAGAATCAACCAATCATTCTGGTGGAGAGTGGTGGTGATGGGCAGGTAAGAGAGACTCTGTTGTGGCCTGAAGGGCAGTATGTACAGTGGTTACTATCCAAAGCTGACATCTGTCTGGGTTTAAAGCCCAGTGGTCACTTCCAAACTGTGTAACCATGGGCAAATCACTTATCTGTGCTACACTTTTCCACTAAAAATGAGAGTGATGATAATAATTTGACATCTTCATAGAGTTGTCATGATGATTAAATCATATGTGAAAAGTGCTTAGAATGCTGGCTTGAATATCACATGTTTCATAAACATTAACTCTTCTCAGTGATGCAGGGCCTACCATGTGCCAAGTGTCTGGTACTCCTGGGGTAAAAGGCAGTGGCCTGGAACATATGAATGCACAGGACCAATATGTTCCATCTTCCTGGAGTGCCAATTTTCCTCAAAGACACCAGGAAATTCAATCAGGTGTTTAAGATAAAAGAAGGGACTTCAAAGACATGCCCTGCTTGGAGCTGAAGTTTCAGGGTCCATTTTCAGCCCCTCTTCCCCAGGGTTTCTTCGAATTCTCTCCCCTTGGCCTTTAGGGGTACTTGGGTACAAAAGTTCCAGGCACACAGACATGTGAACTCCTAGAACTTTTAAGATAGATCATTCTTTGGGGTAAGGATGATGACCACCCTTACAAGGGTGGAAAGTGAGCTTCAGGGCTCAAATTCTGCCATCGCCACTATTAGCTGTGTGAATTGAGCAAGTTACATTACATTTGTCATTCCTCATTTCTCTATCTATAAAATGAGGATGATGATGATGATAATGATAACAATAGTACCTACTTTAGAGGGTTGTGGTAAGAATGATGCCAGGCACAAAGTTAGCACTCAGTACACATCAGCTTTTATTAAGTCCCTTCTCACATTTCTTCCCACACCACAACAACATTGTCAGGTGGGTGTCATACTGTGATTTTATAAAAAAAGGAACTTGACCTTGTAAGAAGTTAGGTAAGATTTGCTAACATAGGGCATTCCTAAAGTGGTGAAGGAGTAGGAATAAATTCGGGGTTCTTTCTAGTTTCCAGGTTCTGTGATTAAAGTTAACTTTTGAGCCTTTTCACATCACTGTCCTGGCTGGGGCCAAAGCAGTAGGACTCAGGAAATAGGGGAGGGACTGGCCAGAGAGGGAGATGCCTTAGCAGGGTAGGAAATGGCTGCTGCCGCCCTTCCTTCTAGGCTGCTGCTGTGGAGGGGTTGTGTCCTATACTCCGGCTTCACCAGTGAGCAAAAGGGAAACTCCTGTGCTCACAGGAAGCTGACTGTGGCCTCCTTTTCCCCAGAGGGGAACTTGCAGGATTAATACAGGGGCTGCTGGAAACGTAGACGTCAAAGGCTTGGCAGCACCAAGCGGGGCACACAGAAGAGTCTTCCAGTGGCTGCTCATCCTGACTGAGCTGGTCCAAAATGGGGATTGTTGATAGTCTTGAGAGTGCTGGGGGAGAGGAGTGGGCTTCCCTGGTTTATGATCACGTGGAAGAAAGACACAAAGAAGTCCGTGAAGCAGCATGGCCTAGTAGAAGGTGCAGTAGACAGGAGATCTGTCTCGATTCTAAAGTGGAGTCACTGTTCGACCTTGGGAAAGTCCTCTGCCCCATGTGAAGAATATGTTCATTCAATAAGTTTTTTTGTGAACACCTACTGTGTGCCACTGCCTTGGGGGAAAAGGATGACTGGCAATGGAGATCAAGATGTTAATCTCTTATTCCCTTCCAGCTCTGACACTGAGTCTAGAAAAAGTGGGTGCAAATCCCTTGCTTATAAATAAGGATGCCTCAATTCACAAACTCCTCTTCCTTTTCCTAGCCTGTCCTTCCCACATGGGGCTGCTTAGCTCCAGTCTCATGGCACAAGATATGGAGCTGGTAGAGGGAGGGACTGTGACCTTTACCTGTGTATCCTCTTATCATAATTCCCATTGTGTCATAAGGATTACTATCTTGTTACAGATGAGGAAACTGAGGCTGAGAGAGGAAAAATTTCCCAGGTTATGCTGTAGTTCATGCAAAACCACTATTAGAACCTTGTCCCCCTTACTGGCCATCACCAGAAGTGGTGTGGAAATGACCAGACCTGACAGTTGGCAACTTTCTGTCTTCCTTCCATTGTAAACAAAGATCAGGTAATGCAAGTTTGCTTACTGTGGGTGGAGGTTAGGAGTAAGGGAATTTAAGTTATGTAACTTAGGGTCCTGGGTCCAGGCTTTTTGTGTGTGGTAGCTCTCCAGTGTGGATATCTTTGAGGGAAAAAAAAAGCAAATCTTTATTTACAGAGACTGTATTCTGGCATCATGCTCAGCCCTTTTGTATTCTCACAACAGTCCTGCAAGGTAAAGATAATTGTTCCCCCTTAGATAATTGCTAAGTCATCTGCATTCTTCGGCCTCAGTTTTGCATCTGTAACATAAGCGAGTCTATAAGGCATGCTTCTGTTCATAAAGTTCAGGATATTCTTGGCACTAGAAGGGTTTCAATGTGTTCTTTTTGGAATCCAAGTTCCCCTTGCTCTGGTCAGACAGAAACCCTGGTGGGTGATGAGAAGTGACTGAGTGCCTAGATGGAGGAAGCCATGTCACTCCCCTATTTCCTGAGTTCTGCTGCTTTGGCACTCTCCATCTGACTGTTGCACCATGTTACATGTTTGGTGAGATTTGAGCTAGAGAAGCAGTGGAGGGGCTGACCCAGGGACTAAGAAAACCCTCACTCTCTCACAATGGGGTAGAAGAGTAGGAAGGAGTGGGGTTGGTGGTGAGACACCTCTCAAATAGGAGGCCAGGGTGGAAGGGGTCGATAGGTGACTCCAACCCTGGAGATGAGGCCCCATGGCTGTAGGGAGCCAGATTGTAGGAGCTAAATGATTTGAGGTCAGTGTGTGTTAGAGAAGGGGGGGGGGGGGGGCGGGGGCGCGGTTTACCGCTCAAGGTGGGGGAATGGAACTTTCTAGTTGCTATGAGGGGCAGGGCAACCAGGCCTTGGCTCCCTCAGCCCCGCCCTCCCTCGGCCCTTCCAGGGCTGTCTGCTCAGTCTGGATGCAACCTGGGAGGCGCCAGCGATCCGGCTTGCTGCCTGCAGGCTTTGGAGCCGCCACCGACCTATGGCCCAGGCGCAGGGCTGGGAGGCAGCCACGCAGCTTCGGAAGCCAAGGTCATGGGCGCCAAGGACCAGATGGGGTATGAAAGGCACCAGGGGCGACCCGCCGCGCTGGAAACAAGGTGAACAGGGTGGGGAGGACCCTGGTGGGAGGTCAGGGCTCCGCTGCAGTTGGCTGAGAGCTTCGGTGCTGCTGTTCTCGCCGCTCTGCTAAGTTCCCAGCCCCTTGTCTTTGGTCCCAGTCTTGTTTTAATTTGCTAGTCCTATGTCCCTCCGTTTGTCTCAACCCCACCCCTGGCTATCAGTCCCCCTTTTTCAGACCTTCCACCTCAGCATGCCTGCTTTCTTCTAATTCTTAGCCAGCTCTTGCTCTGTCCCAAGGTGTCCTGTCTTTTTATTCCTACTGTCTTTCTCACTTCATTCCTAACCACCTCTCTCTGCCTTCATCCTCCACTCAAAAAGAACATTATTTAATAAACAGTATGTCCCCAACCCCTTATTCCTACAGCACTTTCTTTGTCTCTACCTGTTGTTGCACTCCCACTGTCCTGTCTTCCTGTCCCACTGTATGTCTGTGTTTTCACCTCTTCATTCCATTGTTTGTCTGTCTGCCCTATCTTTTTGTCTCCATATTCTTGAGTCTCACTACCTATTCCATAGCTCCCCCCTCCATCACTCCAATGGCCCCTTACTGCCTAGCTCTGTTCCCTAGTTGCATGATGTAGCCCAGCTACCCTGGCAGCACATATTTGGTCACCTCAAATGGACTAAAAGCTCTATCCCAAGGCCTGTTTTCACTCGAACAGGTCTCCCAGAGTGTCTGGCACTTTGTCTTTTAAACAAATATGTATTTATTTGAGGACTTAAAAAAATTTCCAGGCTCTGCCTGTTACTTTTCCCCAGTAAATTATCCCTTGCCCCTGCCCAAATGGCAGGGAGGAAATAACAAATTAGGTTGGGTTTCTCAACATAGATTTGTCATGGAACATGAACGAACTAAAGGACAGGGCCTGCGGAGATGCTCAGATCAGACCCTCTGATTATATATATGTGGATATTGAGGCTCAGAGAGGGTGACACTCTAAGCAAGGTCAAACAGCATCTCCACAGAAGCAGGGCAGAAGCCAGAATTGCAGTGTCCTGCCTCTGATGCAGGAGCCTTGGTGGGGGTGGGACCCAGGAGCCACTTCCTGGTGTTTCATGGGGGCGGGAAGGGAGGTCTGTTGATCCAGAGACATAAGGTGTCCAACCTTGGAGCACTGCTGCCTTACCTCTCTCCCTGTCCTTTGGGACCTGACCTAGCTGCCCACCTGCCTGGGTTGGGCATTCTCCATTTGGGGCTACTGTTGTCTCCTCTACTCGTATAGCAGTGCCAGGAAGACAGGGACACTCCAACTATTGGGCCTATCTGTCCTGGTCTATAGTCCAGCCCCCCTGTTGGTGCCTGGGTGCCCATGTTGACAACAGGTTGATACATATGTATAGGGAAGCCCTAGCCCTGGCCTTGGCTGAGAGTCAGATCAGAATTTTTTTAGTGAGTAAATGAGGGAGGGAGGGAGGGAGGGAGGGAGGGAGGGAGGGAGGGAGGGAAGGAGGGATGGAGGGAGGGACAGAAAGGGTATTTGGAGAGTAGGGGTGGATAATTGTACTTGGAGAAGGGCCCATAGAGAGGGGACAGGAATTCCAAGACCAAGAAGAGCCCAGACGCTTTGTTGAGTGGCACTCAGGTCTCATCACACATTCCAGGTCCTCTCTGATGTCATCCTGGGACCTCTGTGGTTGTTTTCAGGGAAAGGAGACAGGGTGGGTGGGTGTCCAGGGAACTGGCTGTGTCTGCTTGAATTGAGATTGCCAAGTCCTGGAGCACCATAATCACAGGGTTGGACTGGGCCAGGCTTTGGGCATAGCTTGTAAAACTACACGCTCCCCCCACTCCCTCATAGTCCTCCAGCTTCATGGGCAACAGATTTGGTTGCACATGAGGTCAGGCTGATTGATGTGGGAGCCTGTGGATAGGAAGGAAGAGCCCCATCTTTCCTCTTCTTCCATCTCCTCCTCACCCTCCCAGGTTTTGTCTTGGGAGCTCCTTCCCTGGAGGGACATGTGTAAGGGTCCTAGGCAAGGGGGAAGGATCCTGAACTCTTTTCGGGGACTCTGGGTATTCATTGCTGCAGGGTGAACTGGGAACAGTGCTGGAGGCAGAGGTCAGATCCCCAGTTTTCTAGGCCTGGTTGGCTTCAAGATCCCCGCCCCTTTTCCCTGCTTTTCACCTGAGCCTTCCCCATTCCTTTTTTCCTCTGTTCTTTCTGGCCTGGCCCTTAGCTACTCCCCACCCTCAGAGAGCACTCATGCCCCCACCACCCCCTTCCTCTGCAGAAGCCCCATGAATATTGTTTTTCTGGGGGCCCCACCCTCACGGTAACACACAGAAAAGCTCACAGGGGCAGAGAATATGCTGGAAAGAAGGGGCCTTGGAAATCAGGGCCAAGCCTTGTTTTGTTTTTTTTTGGTTTTTGTTTGTTTGGTTGTGTTTTGTTTTTTTTTAAGATTAGGAAACGGAGCCTGGCCAGGAGGGAGCAAGTTGAGGGCCTAAACTAAATCAGGCAGAGGGGACCTGTTGGGGAAGGGTAGAGAGAGGGTTCCTCTGACCTCAGCTGCTTGTATGTGTGCATGGGGAGGGTATGAGGGGGTTTGTGTTAGAAGTGGGTTTGCCTTTACTCATCTTCCCTCACTACCCTGTGACCTTCCTCTGAGGTAGGGTGTGGAGGGTGGTGGATATCCTGCTTTGGGTGTCTGTGCCACAATTCCCAAGAGCTCTGTCCAGGGTGACCTCACCTATTCATTTAGGCCAAGGCAGGAAGACCTCCCTGTGGGAAGTGGGGTGCTCCATCTGCCTCCAGCAGAGAACCTCTTGCCCCTTTGAGATGGGCCAGTAAAGCCAGGTCAGGGGCCCATCCTGGCTGTGAAATGAGACCCATCACACTGTCATGGCTTGGTGGGTTTGTTACATGGATGCTGGGAGCCCTCCCATCATCAAGCTGACACTTTGGTGTTTGTTGGGGGAAAGGGGACAGGCTTTTGGGTGTCTGGGGAAAGAGTCAGGGACAGGCACTGAGTGGGCCTTGGCTTTCTGCCTCCAATTTGCCTAGTCCAGGTGCCTGGAGGCCTGATAGCTATCCCAACACTTTCCTCTCAATGGCTCTAGGAGGCAGGTGGGAGGGAATGAGTGCCTCTCTGTCCTAACTTAAGGAAGGGGAGCCCACAGAGGGTAAGTGATCCCTGAAACTCTCCTGGCCTGTGCCTGGCTTGGCTAATGCTCCAGCTCCCTGCACAACCAGCCCAGGGCTTCCAGCCTAGCACATATCTCCTCCTTCCCTTCCAGGGTCTCTGGTGTGTGGGGTGAGCACCATCACGGTGGTCCCTGGTCTATGGGCTGAGAAAGAGTCTTTGTTCTCCTCTCAGGAGCTAGTTTTCTATTCCCCACCTCCACTTAGCAATGCTCATTTAGTGGGCAATGCCTGTGTTCCCCTCACCTTTGCAAGCTCCCCCCACTACCACTTCTCTATTTCCCCATGTCTGGCCCTATTCTGGCTGCCCCTCTTAGTGCAAACCCCCTGCCATGGCCATGTCTCCTCAGAATTTCTTTTATGAGCTGTAACTAACTATCCCACATTGTGGGAGTCTGATCAATAGCCCCTTTTCATGAGGCTGAGTGGGGGCCCAAAACAACCAGGAAGCAAGTTTTACCCTCCCAAGCCTGACTGGTGGGCTTTCGATGAGGCATGCAGGGATGTGTGTGCAAGTGTGAGATCATGTGCTGGATGGGCCTGTCCAAGTGCAATTCATTTTCCCTTCAGGCGTCTTCTCTCCCTTTTTCCTTCCCAGCTGAGTTTCCTGGAATTATTTGCTGCTGTTCCTTTAGCTCCATGGAAAAGAGTAGTGGAAGGGCCTGTTTGGTTCCTTCCCATGTTACCCTCAGCCATTTCAGTGTGGGCCTATGGGTCTGCCTGCACCAGTCTGCAGAACTCCCATTCCTAGGCAGGGAAAGGTGTAGGGACTGTTGTAATTACTCAGGAACTTATTAGAACCCAGGTGTCTTGGAGTGAGGCTCAGGGTAATAGTATATGGAGTTTCTCTCTGCCACCACCTAGAAGAAACGGGCTGATTAGCCCTGGCAAAAGCTTGGCTCTGCAACATGTTCAGTGACATCCTGCCAACTGTCACCACCCTTTACAGTATACCCTCACATTCACTGTTTCAACTCTGCCTGCTAGGGATTGTTCTTTACTCTCATTTAACAGGTGAAGAGACTGATGGTAGGAGCACACAATGACTTGCCTTGGGTGACACAGCCAGAATGGTAGATTTGAGACTAACACCCAGCTCTCCTACTTTCTGATCCAGGCCTGTCACCATGTCTAACAGTTAGAAGCACTTTCTATGTGCCAGGCAGGCACCATTCAAAGTGTGATTTAGCCCAGTGGATCTGCTCAACAGCTGTGTGAGGTCAGGGTTGTGATTATTGTCCATACTTTACAGATGAGGAAATCAAGACACTGAAAGTTGGAAAGTAATTTTCCCAAGGTCACACAGATAGTTAGTAGCAGAGTTGGGCTTTATCTGGCTTCAGAATATATTATACTGCCTTTTGTATGACACAGTTGAGCTGTGGTTGTAGTAGAATGAGGGAAGCCCCATGCCTTGGGCATAGAAGCACATGCATGCATGTATACACCCAAGGTTTTTTCACCTGCTTTCAGCCAGCCCTCATGCACTCTACATTTTCCTGCCTGGTGGCTGAGCAGGCATTCAGCAGAACTATAGGACACACACTCAAGAGTGGGGGCTTAATTATATGAGCTTCTGGCAAGAAAAAAAATAGAGTTGGGGCTTGTGGAAAAAACTATGCCAAGAAACTAAAGGCTCCAGTTTTCTCCAGAGCCACTCAGATGCAGCCCAGAAAGGAGCTTGTGAAAAGGAACCATTTCCTCCTCCATTCCAGGCACCATCACAGAATACCTGTTATATGCAAGACTCTGGCTAGGTTGGGAGATGGTGGTGGCTTGGGGAGCAAGAAGTGCTAAATATCTGATTTAGTTAAATGAATTTACTAAAAGATAAGTTTGGTTTGCTCATTATTCATATGATTGTAATTTCTTTTTTTTTATTGCTTAAAGTATTACAAAGGGTATTACATATGTATCCATTTTATCCCCCCGCCCTAGACAGTCCCCTAGCCTCCCCTATCACCCAGTGTCTTATGTCCATTGGTTATGCTTATATGCATGCATACAAGTCCTTTAGTTGATCTCTTACCCCCCTACCTCCTGCCCCCCAACCCTCCCCGGCCTTCCCGCTGCAGTTTGACAATCTGTTTGAGGCAGCTCTGCCTCTGTATCTATTATTGTTCAAAAGTTTATAATGGTCTCTATTGTCCATGAATGAGTGAGATCATGTGGTATTTTTCCTTTATTGACTGGCTTATTTCACTTAGCATAATGCTCTCCAGTTCCATCCATGACGTTGCAAATGGTATGAGTTCCTTCCTTTTTACAGCAGCATAGTATTCCATCATGTAGATGTACCACAGTTTTCTAATCCATTCATCTACTGATGGACACTTAGGCTGTTTCCAGATCTTAGCTATGGTGAATTGTGCTGCTATGAACATAGGGGTGCATATATCCTTTCTGACTGGTGTTTCTGGTTTCTTGGGATATATTCCTAGAAGTGGGATCACAGGGTCAAATGGGAGTTCCATTTTCAGTTTTTTAAGGAAACTCCATACTGTCTTCCATAGTGGCTGCACCAGTCTGCATTCCCACCAGCAGTGCACAAGTGTTCCTTTTTCTCCACATCCTCTCCAGCACTTGTCGTTTGTTGATTTGTTGATGATAGCCAGTCTGACAGGTGTGAGATGGTACCTCATTGCTGTTTTGATTTGCATCTCTCGGATGATTAGTGACTTTGAGCATGTTTTCATATGTCTCTTGGCTTTCTGAATGTCCTCTTTTGAAAGGTGTCTATTTAGGTCCTTTGCCCATTTTTTGATTGGATTGTTTATCTTCCTTTTGTTAAGTTGTATGAGTTCCCTATAAATTTTGGAGATTAGGCCCTTATCAGATATGTCATTGGCAAATATGTTTTCCCACACAGTGGGTTTTCTCGTTGTTTTGTTGATGGTTTCTTTTGCTGTGCAGAAGCTTTTTATTTTGATGTAGTCCCATTTGTTCATTTTTCCTTTAGTTTCAAGTGCCCTAGGAGCTGTTTCAGTGAAGAAATTGCTTTGGCATATGTCTGATGATTGTAATTTCTTTATGGTTGTCCCTTCCATATCTTTAGGCATTCATTCACCTATTAGCAAGCATTACTGAGAAACTGCTGTACCCACTGTGCATGGTGCCATGGGGTGGAAGGAATTGGTTCTGGCATGGTTTCCTACACTTAGGGAAGCTATAGGATCATTGTAGGATGCACACTTTTATTTATTTTTTCCTTTTTTAAATAAATTTTTTAAATTGTTTTATTGCTTAAAGTATTACAAAGAGTATTATATATGTCTCTTTTTTTCTCTCCTTGACCTTCCCCTAGCCTCCCATACCCCCCAGTGTCTTGTGTCCATTGGTTATGTTTATATGCATGCATACAAGTCCTTCGGTTGATCTCTTACCACCACCCCCCAATCCTCCCTGGCCTTCCCGCTGTAGTTTGACAGTCTGTTCAATGTTGCTCTACCTCTGTATCTATTTTTGTTCATCAGTTTAGAAGGATGCACACTTTTATATCCTACTAGCACTCCCCAGACGCAAGACAAATTTGACTCCAACTCAAAGCCTTAGGGATGCTGACAGATATAACTGCCTGGATTCAGAAAGGAAGTCAGCTCCCTTCCCACCCATCATAAGGGTTCCTGACTCTGGGTAAGGTTTTGTATCCATGAGTGAGTTCCGGTGTACAGGCCTCATACACATCCAAGACACACAGGGATGTGGCTCACCTTGAACAAAGTGCCACCCGCAGTCTTGCCATTGAGAGGAAAGGAGGGGTACACACTGGAGGTAGCCTTGCTTCATCATTTTTCTTCTGATTCTTATTAGGGCTAGCAGGGGAAGAAGGTAGGAGAATTCCAGTTTGGTTCTGCCATTGCCTCTGGTGACTTTAAGAAAGTTGCTGTCCTAACAATCACTAGTTTTTGCTCTCATCTGTGTTAGGTACTCTAGAAAACAAATTACATTAATGCTGTCTCTGCTTTCTTGGTGCCTCAGTTTCATTTCTCCCATCTGTTAGGTATGGAGAAAATAACCAGTATGCAGGTATTATCCCTGCCATGGATTTACTGGGTAAACTTGAGTGAACATCTCTTCTCAGTTTCTGTACTTGTAAATGTGGAGGATGGTGGTTGGATATATGGGCTCTTGTGTACTCTCTTCCCTGGCTAATAGTAGTCCCCAATTCAATAATAAAATCAAGGTTGTGAACTTGTGTTGGACCCTTGTGAGGAAAGGCAAGAGAGAAATCAAATCTTAACACCGTTCCTTAGTGAATTTAAACAGGCTTTCTGTGGTACTTGCTGTCACAACTCTTGGGAGCTCTCTCCTGCTAGGATTAATGCAGATGCCTCCAGTTTGGACTTGGGGTAGAGAGCTGAGAGTAGTGGGAACATTGCAGAATGCTGGAGCCTGGCAAGGAGGAAATGGCAACTTCCTGCTCAAACACCTAACGTCCCAGTTCTCTGTTGGTTGCCTCTACTAATCTGAAATCTCACAGAAGTTGTGTTTTCTGAACTCCTGGTAAATTATCTTCAGCAAGCTGCGGAACCTTCCCGTGCACATGGCATATGTACTTAAATCCCCCACATGATACCAGACACTTACAGACGTCAATAAATATTAGGCTGTGTCCCTGGCCCACTCGCTCCTGCTTCTTCACTCAGTCCCTGGCTCTCCGCTACCGCCCTGACCCCCACCTCCTGCCGTGCCCCCATTGGTGTGACCTGAGGAAGAGGCAGGGGTGAGGGGATTGGAGGAACTGGAAGGCAGAGACCCGCCCACCACAATTTGTACGACTTTCTGAGGAGTCTGGTAGGCCGGACTGCACCCTCATTGGTCGAGGGACCTATACTTGGGCGGGGCGTCCCTACTGCCCTACTCGCTGCAGCTCCCTCCCCACCTGCGAGGAGAGTGGCCTCGGGTTGACAACAGCTAAGCAGCCAAGGCAGCTGCTTCTCTGGCTGGCACCTTTACCCGCGCCGGACCCCAGGCTCTGCGCGTGCCCAGGACGGAGCAGTCCCTCCTGCGCTGGTTTCCTGCTCGCTGGCGCTGGTGACTGTGTCTGAGTCTCAGACCTTAGGCGGTGGACGCGGCCTCCTGGTAGGAGTTGGGGCGCGACCCACACAGGGGAAGCGAGCCAAGCCACTTTCACCCTTGGAATTTGGGGTCGGAATCGCCTAAATTGGGGGACCTCCTGAGCCTGCCGGCCACGCTTCTCCCAGGGAAGCCCCACGAGTGGGGTGGTGGAAGACGGCTGCCCGCCCGTTATTCCAGGGCTGGCCTGTGGCCATGGTTCTGGGGTTTCTGAAGGGCGCTGGAGCTGGGGGGGTGGGGGTGGGGACTCCTGTCTCTGAACCCGGTCATGCCGCTTCTCCTACCCTCTCCTCTTTCCTCTATTTTTTTGAGGGCATTTCCAGGAAGCCCCTGGTCGGCACTATGGGCTTTCCCTTGGCCAGTGCCTTCCCTTCTGAGAAACGCCCTGGACTTTCCTGGTCTTAGGGTAGCTGCAGGGATCAAGTGAAAACCTTTGGATAAATTGCATCTTTCAGGGTTCAGTTTCCTCATGAAGTTCAAAATGGTTTTGGATTAGAGAAATCCTGAGCCTTTTAGTAGAAGTTTTGGGGATTTCCGAATTAGAGAGTCTGGTGTTCTCTTAATTTCTCTTCTCCCAAAGACTCTTTAAAGTTGAGCACTGAATTATGACTCAGGAAACTGGGGTTCAACCACTAATTCATGTGACCTTAGGAGAGTCATGCAATTTGTGTGTGCCACGGTGTTTTCAACTGCAATTCAGGTGGTTCACTGATTAGACGTTGGGATCTAAAGGGCCAGTCTCTTCCACCTGACATTTCATGACTTGGTGCATGGGTACAGGGTCCTAACTGGCAGGTAAAAAGTTGTCTCTGAGATGCCTGTGGTAAGAGTAGTATGCAGATGGAAAGCTTTGTGGTGATTATGTAGCTAAGCCAGCTAGAAACTAGCTGTGGTGGGGAGAGTGAACATCCAGACTGAAGGTGAAGAAGGGTGGAGCCAACACAGACCTCCACCCCCACCCCTGCCCCAGAGGTTGGGCTGGAGGGCTCTGACTTGTCTCCTTCCCACTAGAAGCACCCAGGTCTTCAGACCAGAGAAGAGGGTGATGAATCACTCCCAGGGCTATTTTCAAACCCTGACTCCTATTGTGGGACCTGTTCCCATCCCCACTCTAGAGTTTGTTGTTCCCACCCACCATCTGTCTTATTGCTTTCTGAATTTCCCCTTCACTTTCATCTTCCTGGGATAGAGGAAGACAATTCTAGTCTGGGTATTGAGAAGGCAGGCAGCCCAAGGGCACAGAAGGTGGTGGCTGCAGGTGGTTTCTGAGTGGTTGATGGAGCAAGTGGGAAGGTGTGATGGGATTGATGATGTTGGGAACAGGGCATTCTTTCACCCTAAAGCTACGTCTACCATATTGCTGGACATTTTGGGATGGTTTTTGTTTTGGGGATTTGGCCTTTGTCCAACTGTGTTCTGGCTTTGGGATTTGAGATTTCTGCTACCTGGGCCTCTGTAATTAAGGATAGAAAACACCATGTGAACAGAGTTTGTTTGGTCTCCCCTATTTGCTTGCCTTCTTATCACTCCTTAAATGTCTCTTGGGAGAATTATGCTAACCCTCTCTGTGTGTCTGTGGCTCCCCTCCCTAATATGGAGAGAAAAGGCTGTTGGGAGATGACATCTGGAGGTGTTTTGAGCAAGAAGAGGTGCTGAAGGTGTAAAAGGGGCTCTGTACCCTGTGTGCGTGTTGAGGGTGAGGCTTCCCTGTTAAAGCACAAACCTTCTGAGTTTGAGCAGAGGAACAAAGAAAGTGGCACACAGATGCCTTAACTTTTACCCTTTTTCTCTTCCTAAAGTTTTACAATTTAATTCTTAGGGCTACTGAAAGAACAAAGGACTCCTGGAGCCTAGATATAGGGATAGCAGCAGTGACAGGAAAGCAAGAAGGTCCCAAGAGAGGAGCAGTTAGAGTCCCTGATCAGGATGCTATTGCAGCTGCTGGTACTTTTCTGCTAGGAGATTCCTGGAACTCCCTGTTGCAGCAGTGGGAAGTTCAGATTCAATGATGGTAGGCTTAACAAAGGCAGGCTTGTGCCTCTACCTTCTTGGGGAAGGTGGAGTGAGGAGTCTCTGGCCGAAAGAAGGAGTTGCCTCTGACTTAAATAGAATAGGGAGAACTTTTCCCTTGGGTTCTCAGTTTGGATAGAAAGAGTGTCATAACCCTGGTCTTTGGGAGGTTGTTATCAGGTAAAATAGAGATTGGTAATCTCAGAGATGCAACGGTTTTAGGAGGGGAAGTGTAAACTCTTCCACCCTGCAACCCTAAACAGAGTAGTTGAACATAGGGTTGGGCACACAGTTGTTGTGTCAAGTGTTTATGAAGGCTCTATTCATCTGTGACTTAGGGTCTTGGTGTGTGTGTGTGGTAGGGGGCGGGTCCTGGTAAACTTGAATCAGTGGATTAGAAGCCATAGTCTGAAGTGCTGTGTTTGTATTCTGAGTCTCTTCTTGCACAGCCTTCCACCTTGGGAACTTGCATGCTGACTGTTGCTGTACCTATTACTTCAACTGGCAAGGGCAGTAGAACTGGATGCTAAGTTACTTGAGGGTCCAGGGTGGTATGCAGCAAAGAACAGGGTATCCAGGCTCTGCCACTCTGCTTGACCTCTCAGAGTCTTGGTTTTCTCCCCACTTTTTCCACTTCATTAAATTAACTGAGGTGATCCATAACTACAAAGTGCTGTACAAATGATTAAGTCCAGGCTTATTGCTCAGTTTTTTTAAGAACATAGAATGTAACCCCACCTTCAGAGAATCTACCATCTAGTTTGGAAGTTAGTAGCATAAATAATACACGACATGTCAGGCCCTTA
The DNA here is from genome assembly GCF_963259705.1 of Myotis daubentonii. Classification (NCBI taxonomy): domain Eukaryota; kingdom Metazoa; phylum Chordata; class Mammalia; order Chiroptera; family Vespertilionidae; genus Myotis; species Myotis daubentonii. The sequence goes on along the minus strand of NC_081861.1, from coordinate 92,454,675 downwards.
CCTTGGAGAAGGCTTTTAAAATTTATTATGAACTAGAGGCCTGGTGCATGAAATTCATACATGGGTGGGGTCCCTAGGCCTGGCCAGTGATCAGGGCAGATCAGGTTCCCCGCCTCCCTGCCTCCCCACATCTTCCTTCCCTTGCTGCCCCTGTCCGCTGCCACCCACTTCTGGTTCCCCGTTGTCCAGGGCCCACAGGTGATTAGAACCTGCCAGCTGGGGCGGGGGGGGGGGGGGGGGGAGGACACCAGGAGGTTGGCTGGCAGGCCTATAGGCTGGGGGCAACTTCTGGTTGAGCATCTGTCCCCTGGTGGTCAGTGAATGTCATAGTGACTGGTATTCTGGTCATTCTGTTGTAATGGTTGCTTAGGCTTATATATATATACTAGAGGCCCAGTGCACAAAAATTTGTGCACTCGGGGGGGGGGGAGGGGGGGCCCTCAGCCCGTCCTGTGCCCTCTCGCAGTCTGGGACCCCTCGGGAGATAACGCCCTGCTGGCTTAGGCCTGCTCCCGGGTGGCAGAGGGCAGGCCCAATCCTTAGGTGCAGCCCCTGGTTGGGCTCAGAGCAGGGCCAATTGGGGAGTTGGGGCACCACCCCCTGTCATGCACAGAGCAGGGCGGATTGGGAGGTTGCGATGCCACCCTCAGTCAGGCTCAGGGTAGGGCTGATTGGGGGGTTGGGGCACCGCCCTCTGTCACACTCAAGGCAGAGTCGATGGGGAGGTTGTGGCGCCACCCCCTGTCACGCACAGAGCAGGGCCCATCAGGGGGTTGGGGAGTTCCCCCCGCCACTCACAGAGTAGGGCCAATAGGGGAGTTGGCACATCGCCCCCTGTCACACACAGAGCAGGGTGGATCAGGGGGTTGGGGCGCCGCCACTGTCACACTCAGGGCAGGGCCGATGGAGAGGTTATGGTTCTACCGCATCACACACAGAGCAGGGCCCTTGGGGGGGGGGGGTTGGGGCGCCGCCCTCTATCACCCACAGAGCAGGGCTGATCAGGGGGTTGGGGCGCCTTCCCCTGTCACGAACAGAGCAGGGCCGATAGGGAGGTTGTGGCCCTGCCCCCTGTCACACACAGAGCTGCAGGGCAATCAGGGGGTTTGGGCGCTGCCCTCTGTCACACTGATCCTGGTGCCGCGAGGCCTCTCAACTCCGCTGATCCCAGTGCTGGGAGGCATATTACCCTTTTACTATATAGAATAGAGGCCTGGTGCATGGGTGGGGGCTGGCTGGTTTGCCCTGAAGGGTGTCCTGGATCAGGGTGGGGGTCCCCACTGGGGTGCCTGGCCAGCCTGGATGAGGGGATGATGGCTGTTTGCAGCTGGTCACACATCCTTCAGGGTGGGGGTCCCCACTGGGGTGCCTGGCCAGTCTGGGTGAGGGGCTGAGGGCTGTTTTCAGGCTGGGACTGTAGCTCCCAACTGCTCCTTTTTTTCTTTTTCTTTTTTTATTCTGGGCCAGCTTTAGCTCTGAGGCTCCAGCTCTTAGGCCTCTGCTCCTGAAAGCAGGTATCTGGTTTGTTTCGGTTCTCGAAACTCTGTATCAACTCCAGCTCTGAGATCCCAGCCAGCCGGCTGAAAGCTGGTTTCTGGGGTTTTGTTTAGCGTCTGTATTGTTACAATGTTTGAAACTGCAGGCTCAGAGGCCTGCAGCGGCCGGCGGGGAACGTTGGAGTCCTCCGTCACTGAAGCAAGCAAGCCTCATGTTAGTTTCAAGCTGCCTGGCTGCCGGCCACCATCTTGGCTGATGGTTAATTTGCATATTGCCCTGATTAGCCAATGGGAAGGGTAGCGGTCATACGCCAATTACCATGTTTCTCTTTTATTAGTGTAGATAGATAATTTCAAACAAATATAAGAGTAGAGATGGTTGTTAGTGTACTAAGACACCATGTACTCATCACCCAACTTCAACAGCCATTAGCTTGTGGCCAATCTTGCCCTAATTACACCTCCATCTTTCTTGTTATTTTGAAATAAATCCCAGACACCTCAATTTATCCATAAATAGTTCAATATGTAGCTCTAAAAGAAAGGGACTCAGAAAATACAGCTATGGTACCACTATAACAACAAAAAGTCTCTTAATACACCACATATCCCGGCAGTTTTCATATTTCCAGTAGTTTAGGAGGACATTTTGCCCTGGTAGGACTGACCAGGGAGAGAGTGCTTTTGATTAAGGGAAAGGTGACTGACAGAGGCATTGATATTTGGGCTGAACCTTGGAAGAGAGGCTCAGGAAAGGTTCGAGCTGGAGGGATTATGAAGTTCTAGTCCTCATTTTACAGTGTATCCTCCCTGTTTCTGGGGCTCCAGCTCTGAGGCTTGTGGAGGCTTCTTGTGGAAACTCTGTACCTGGTTCTCTACTGGTACATGGGAGAGTTTTTACTTTCTCCCTTGCCTTCCCAGTTCCAGGCCATCCAGGAGCTCGAGGTCAACAGGCCTGGGAGAATTCCTGGGAAGCTGCTCTCCTCCCAGCCCCTCCCTTGTGCTTGGCCCATGAGGCCAGTTTGGAGCAAAACAGGATGCATTCAGGATGAGCGCCTTTCCCAATTTGTCATCTAATCGCGATGGCCCAGCTTGGAGCTTCCTCTCTCATTCATGATAAAACCCCTCACTGTCTCGCTTTTCCCTCCCACTCTAGCAAGGGTGTGCTGACTTCCTCCACATCCGGACCAGCCCTCCTCCACCCTCATGTGAGGCTGAGGGACAACTTCCCTCATCCAGGCCTCTCTTTCCACTGCCCCAGAGCAGACTGTAAGAGGGGCTGAAAGACCCCACAAGTGTTCTCCCTGTTTGCAGCCTCCTGCTCTTGGGCTGTCCTTGGGAAAGGAGTGGCTCCTTTCCAACAATCCTGGGGTCCTGCCACTGCTTGGTTAATTATTGAGCCACATAATAACAACCTTGGAAAGTCACCTCTTGGGGATGGCCATTAACCAATTCCTTGTCCATGCTTCGCCTTAAAGGGACACCATCCTGAACCCTCACCTTCGCCCAAGGGAGCTTTAACAAACATTCAGCCAGTGGGAACTTCTGGGGCCAATTAAACTTCTGCCCCACTGTCTTCACTTGGGCAAACAGAAGTAGTAATTCACATTGCTTCAAGGACACACATTCACCTTAGGTGGAAAGGGAATTGAGTTAATAGGGATTCAGATGGGTGGTGGGGTAAGGGTTTTTTTTAGGCATCAGATTTAGAGGGGAATAAGGATGTTTCTAGGAGCAGTTGATGCCCTGACCTCAGTTTAAAAGTCTAAAAGGCAAGAAGGGTCTACGATTACTTGGGGTGAGATGGGGCCATATGTGTGTCTGTTTTCAGCGCAGCTGTGGGTCTCTCACACCAGCCTGGGATGTCAGCTGTCAGCCACACAGCTAGCTGCCGAGCTAGAAGAGGCAGCCTTCCTCAGAGAGCCTGTATCTTGACAAGCAGAAGGAGTTGGGAAGGGTCAGGCTATGTCCCAGGTTCATTTTTAGAAAGCTGTAGACCAGGGGTAGGCAACCTTTTTTCTGCCAAGGGCCATTTGGATATTTATAACATTTGAGGGTCATACAAAATTATCAACTTAAAAATTAGCCTGCTATAATTGGTCAAACATTTAATTAACTTACCCCTAATGCCTTGGCAGGGCCAGACCAAATGATTTCGTGGGCCATATACGGCCCATGAGCCAGACATTCCCCACCCCTGCTCTAGACCACAAGCCATTTACTGCAGTTTCAGTGAGAAGAAAAGGGATCAACATTTTGTGAACCCTGCAGGCCTCACCATAGAGTCAGGAAACCTGGCTTCTAGGTGTGCCTCTCCATAGCTACCTCTCCATCATTGACTTTAGAGAAGACTTTTGCTTTCCCTGGGTCTCAGTGTCTACATCTTTAAAATGGGAAGGACAGGTGGCATAGACTTAGTGGTCTCTCAGGCTCCCTTTCAGCTATGAAAATGTGTTCCCGGTCAAGACCCTTTTCTTATCCACAGGCAAAGGTGAGCTGGCTTCAAATTCTGCCAGGTCCAGCCACTAAATATCCTCAGCTGGCTGCTAGTTTGGGCTTGCCAAGTCTCACGCTGCCACAGCTTGGGTTTTCCTTGAGCATGGACTTTCCTGCAGTTTGAGCTCTAGCCCCTCCCCATGTTTGTGTCTGTCCTAGCTGGCCACCCTCTGACCCATTCAGCTGCAAGTTAATGAATGACCTGCTTGCTGTGGGTAGTACCAGCCCAAGGTGCTGCTGGGATCCCAGGACTCTGTGGGAACAGGCTGAGGGCTTAGTCAGCTCTAGTCACCTTTATGCTTTCTCCCATGGTGCTCCAGAGGTAGGAAGCAGAACTTCCTTTAGAGGGCCTTTAGAGGGCACTTGGTCCAACTCTTCTTCTGAAGCTGGGGTCTTCCTGCCAAGTACTTGTGAAGTTCCTGTTCACCTGTCTTCAATACCTAGTAGTGCAATGTTTCAAGAGAGTTGCTTTCATCCATGGAATGTCCAAAAGATTTATTTTATGCTGAACTGAACTCTGTCTCTCTGTGACTTCTACCCCTGGGCCCTGGCTCTTCTCCCTGAGTCCACCTAGAGTCCTAGACCCTGTCTTTTCTCTCTGATTTTCAGAGATCTGAGGAAAGAATCCTAGTCCCCCTTCATCCTCTCCAGGCCAAACAGCCTCAGCTCTTACAGGTGCTCCTCTAGGGCCCTGGGACCAGTCCTCTTCCCAGCCCCATTACTGTCCTCTGCACATGCTACTATTTGTCGCCCTTGGGGTGGGAAATGGGGCTCTAGAAGCGCCTCACTCTCCTCTTTATTTCTAGCCTGCATTTTCCCAGAAGAGTTCTGCATGATCTTTTCCTGAACTACAGAATCCTGGGTCCAGACACCTCCTACAGCTCTCTCTGATTTGTTCATCATTCAGGTCCAGCCAGTTCCCATGACTGGGAAGCCTTTCAAGGGAAAAGTCACCTTCTCATGCCCCCATAGCAGAGGGCAGTCCTGATGAGAGGAGGCACCCACCTTGATGAGTTGACTGCAGTGTACTATGTGAGGGCTGCCAGTGTATACCACTTTCCTGCCACTTGCTTTCATCTCTTGAGCTGGTGGGCGGTGGGGGTGGGGTGGGGGGGGAGAGATATTTTAAGAAGCATTGAAGACAGAAATGAGTATGAGCCATGCCCACAGAGGAGCCTAGAAGGGTGACTCAGACAGGGAGAAACACCAACTCAGCCATTCCTCTTCTAGCAGTCAGTGATGATGACAATGATGGATTCTCCCATGTCTTTAATGTTTCCAAGGCACTTTAACTTCCATGAACCCATTCTGTTCTCAGAGCAGCCCAGTAAGATAGACAGTGTGATCCCCCTAGTGTGACTCTGGATGATATCTACCTGAAGCCCAGGAAGGGGGGAAGGGCATGGTTTTCAGGAAGAGAGGATTTTGAACCCAGGTCTCCTGACACTCAGTCTTCCCTGTTTTCCTCAAACCACACCCCACAGCAAAGGCAGCTGGGGCTGACTCTGCAGCTTCCCCACCACAGAGGAACCTCTGTACAGGCTGAAACTCTATTCCCATGGTTGAGGGAGCAACCTCCAGAGGAGGTGGTCGAGGATTTCCTGTTCTTTATCTGGGCTGGGTTGTTTAAGGTGTGAGATAGGCACTTGCAGCCAGCTTTTTTGCTCCAGGCTGGCGAGGAGTAGGAAGTTTGGGAAGCCCTTGTCCCAGACATCTGGCCTGAGTGGCCCCCACCTGAATAGGACCTTCTAAATGGGAAAAAACAAAGAGGGTCATGTGGGAACGGAGCCAGAGTGGAGCCGAAACAAATACATTCTGAGTTGTACACATGGCCCCTGGGTCAGGAGAGTGTCATGGTGAAGAGTGGATACAATGGTATATGCAACACTTTGTGACATTGGGAAAATTATTTAATGCCTGTGAACTTCCATTTTGTGAGCTATAAAATGGGGATATGTATCTACCTCATGGGGTTGTTCAGTATTAAAGCCAATAGTATAAACATAATTCTTATTATTGTTGTTTAGTAGTACTTTCTGCCACCTCATCACTTTGCTGTGTTTCCCTTAAATTGGGATGTGCAGTGCTCAAACCTGCCACCTCCTGGGCATTGGCTCTGGACTTTTCTGTCATCTCAGACTCCACCTCCTCTAGAAAAGCTCTCCCTGGCCATGGTCAGCTATAGGGCTCCCTTCCTCTGGCCTCCTTTACTGGCATTTGTGACACTGCAACGGGCTGTAGTCCCAATAAGAACACCAATGACAATAGTGAACTCCTCTAGGTTCTTGACAGATTTGAAGTTACTTAACTCCCTTGACAATGCTATAAGGTATATGCTGCTCTTATCATCCCCATTTTACACATGGGGAAACTGAGATAAGGAGAAATTAAATGAAGAAGTTGCCCAAGGTTACACAAGTAGGGAGTGATGGAGTTGCGATCAGGACCCAGGCAGACTGACCCCACTGCCCACACCCTTAGCGACTATGCCATACCTCTCCTCTCCCTTTCCCAGATGCCTGGCCAGGAGGCAAGAGCTGAGCTTGAGTCTCCCTTCTGTCCCTGACTACTTATCATACCCACCAGAGATCAGTCACTCCTAGGCAGACAGTCCCCAGATCTTTGCCTGCCCCCTCCCCAGGTGGACAGATGGACAAGAAAGAAAACTCGAAGGTCTGGGTTTGATGCAGAACTGCACTAGGGTGAGAGAGGGTGTGCAGGAGGGAGATGGGGGATGGTTCTGACAGCAGTAGCAGGGTCACTTGATTAGTACCCTCCAGCACTGGAGGGTAGAGACCATGGTGCTGGGTGGCACCAGGAAAGAAGAGGCATTTTAATGAACAGTCTTGATAACCAGGTTGCATTATTTAGAAGGTATGGGTGGTAAGAGATAAGCAAGAGGCTTAGCTGGATTAATTTTTTAATCCCATCAGCTGGTACGGCCCATGCTAGATTTGGGTGTGTGGGTGGGGGGCTGGCTCTTGTGCAAAAGCTGTAGCCCTCCCCACAATGTTTCTACCTCAGGGCCCTTGGGTGCTATAAGCTTCAGGCTGTACCACCTGCCAACTCCATTGCTTTTGAGCTCATTCTCTGTTATCTTGTATCCAAACAAGTTCCAGCTACAAAGGACATCCCATCTTAGCCTCTGCCTCCCTGAGAAGGATGGGCCTGATAGCAGCTCTGGCCAAGTACTCCAGGGGACTTTGGCTTCCTCTCCACCCCCAGTTTCCAGATCTTGGTGCCAACATAGGGCCTGGCACCAAGTAGGTGCTCAGGTAATATTAATTGAATAAGTGCACAGCCAAGGGGGAATAGATTTGAGGGGAGATCCTCGGGAAGCTGACATGGTAACAGATTAACAGGAGGGCTCTGAAAATTTAGGTGGGTTCCTAGCCCCATCTGTAGTCCAATAAAAGCCACTTAACCTTTCATAGCCTCAATTTTCCCACTTGTGCAGTAGGCCTACTTTGGACAGGGCTGTTGTAGGGACCAAAAGAGATGTGGGATGACTGACTGCTTTCTCCACTGATGGGAATTTACTTCAGGCTAAGGAGTCATACTTTAAAATTCCTGGTACATGTTTTTTGTGTCTATGGCTTAGGCCATTTCCCCTGTTTAATGAGGAGGATTCTAACTTGGTGGCTCTGACTCTGGAGCCAGGCTGCCTAGTTTTGCATCTTGCTTCACCACTTCTTAGCTGCTGATCTTGGACAAGTAATTGTTATCTCTGGGCCTCAGTTTTCTCATCTGTCAAGTAGATTATCAGAGCACTTATCTCACAGGATGGTCATGAAGATTCAATTATATAATCCATATAAAAAGTAGCTAAAGAAATGCCTGGGAGATAACAATGACCTTTTGGCTGTTATTATTATCTCATTTTATACTTGCAAAAACCTCATGTTGTTGGTACTATGATCATATCACAATTTTACAGATGAGAACATGGAGGCATGAGAAGTTAAGTCTCTCCCAATACAATCTGGCATATAATAAGTATTCAATTAATATTAGTGTATATTATTAATTATATATAATTACATTCAGTGGCATAAATATTGTTATCAATAATAAGCATAGGTATAGCTAAGAAGTAGCAAAAGCAGGATGAAAAGTCATGTCTTCAGATTGCTAGCCTGTTATTCTTCCCACTATACCCCAAAACCTCTATGTTCTAAGGTCTTAGGTAGCCTTTAAATACACACACACACACACACACACACACACACACACACACATATATATGTATTTTTATTGCTTTCAGAGAGAAAGGGAGAGAGAGATAGAAACATCAACAATGAGAGAGAATCATTGATCAGCTGCCTCCTGCATACCCAACACTGGGAACCGAGCCCACAACTTGGGCATGCGCCCTTTCAGTACGCAGGTAGAAGCTCCATCCACCAAGCCAAACTGGCTAAGGCTCTTAGGTAGCCTTTTGGCCACCACTTGGAGTTCTGTTTCCCTTCACCCCACTATGGTCTGAGCTTGAATGTTGTTATGCCCTAGGCCCTTGCCTTCTCTTTGTGCTCAGCATCACAGCCCTCATTTTACCTGACCACAGGGCTCAGGGGAGGGGTTGTGTCCATTGCTTTCAGAGGGAGAATAGGCCTGGGCTGAGGAGGCCACCTCTCTCAAGCTCATTTCCTTTGTGTCAGAGACAGTTTTCTCTGGATCTCAGGGTGGGGACAGGCTCCTTCAAGGCATTTCCTGTCCGGGAGTTTATATTTGGCTTCAGAAAAAGGAAAGGGAAGTAGGCAAGGCGGTGGGATGTAGAAGTGGTGGCACAGGGTCAAAATGGGTGAGCACCAAGACTGCAGGCCAAGGGAGGGAAGCAGGAGGTGGTGCGTGTCCCTTCTCTCAAGTAAGCTTCGATGTCCTACCAAAGCTTTGGATGGGAAAGCTCAGTGCTCTTTGAAGCCAGAATGACCCCACCCTCAGGAATGGTTTATTTTCTCTCTCACAGTTTTGGGCCTTGGTTCCTGGTCCTGTGATTACTGCCCTGGGGCAAGGTTCTGCCAGTTACCCAATGCGCTGAGTTGCAAGTGTGTGCTTAGTTCTGTGTCCTTGCTGCGTGGATACCAGAGAAGAGGGTGGAGTCAGAGGCCCACATACCCTATTTAGTTGGGAAGCAGAACTTCCTGTCTAGATGTTGCCAGAACATTCAGTAGCCCTTACCACACTGCAGTGAGGATTCTGAGACCAATAGAACCAAGTGGAGTTGAGCTTTGGTTGAGTCAGAGAGACAGACACTTGTGCTTTTGAGAAGGTAATAGAAATGTGTTGGGGGCCACTTAATTTAACTTATCCTTCGTGTGAAGGGATGTTTTGACTCCATCTTGATGAATAGTAGGAGTTTGCATATTCAAGTCAGTCTGGGTCCAGAGTGTGGAGAACTGCAAGTGCTAGGTAGATTGCAGTTTGATATATCCATCCTGGGCTGTGGGCTGTGGGGAACCCGTTAGGTTGCAGAATAGAAGAGTGGCCAGGTCAGAGCTGGACTCTTCGAAAAAGAAGCTGGTAGGATGACCAGTTGAAAGGAGAAGCTGGATGCTGGGAACTTGGAGGACTGAAATAATCCAGGCATGAGAACCTAGAGCACGGTTGGGTATGGAAAACCGTGACCATTTGATGGAAAAGTTGATAGAACTTGGTGACTAAATACATGAGCAGAAAGAGAACAGATCAGGATGACTGGGCATTTAAGCCTAGATGTTTGCTGCCTTTGGAAGCAGGAATTCAGAAGAGCTGGCTTAGGAGGGAAAGATAAATTTAGTCTTGGTCCCCACTGAGGACTCTCACTTGATTCTCCTAAAAGAGAATGTGCAGGGGGAGAACAGCTCCCCACACTGAGCCAGCCACTGCCAATCATATCTACCTCTGCTCCACGTCTAGATTTTGGTAAATGGCCATTATTAGATGGGGAAACTGAGACTTAGAAATAGTAGCTTTCCCAAGGTTACCCAAGAAGTTCCTAGTGGAATTAAAACCAGAATGTAGTTCTCCTGACCTTAAATCCAATAGTCTTCCATACCACAGTGGAGAACAGTTACCACTGGTCTAACATCTGCCCCAGACTGGTTAGGTTGGCATCTCTTGTCTCCAAGTTGGGGACTGAAAGTGATGGAATAGTACATGACTTATTAAAACACCTGTTTTTTCCTTGTCACCGTGATCTGGTAAGAGCACTTGGGGGTAGGATCCCCTGGGGGCAAGAAAGCTAATAGACTGCTGCAGAACAGGTGCCAGCTTTGACTTTCACTGTCACAGGAAAGCCCTAGGAGTGGCAGGAATTTCAGCTGTCTGCTTTGGCCCTGTTGTATCTAGTGCTAGCCTAGGTGACCACAGGCCTGGCTGACTCTAGACCCAGATTTTCAAGCAGTCCCAGCAAGCCAGAGGTCTGCTTTAGCTACAAGGCTATTGTGACCCTCCCTTAATGCCCTCTCTACAGCTGCATATGGAGCTCAGGCCACAGCTTCATGGGGGGCGCAATTGATGGTTCCTTATGTAACTTCCATAATTATAAAAACTCCAAACTAGAGCTGCTACCTCTTCCTGGCTAACCCTGCAAAGTGCCCATAGTGCCCAAAGACAAGGGATCTCCAATGAATATTGAGTCCATTCTTTGCCTCACCCCACAAGCCATTCCCAAGGTGGGATGGGGCTGCCTGGGGGTGCCTGAGGCCCCCAGGTAAGGTCTCATACTTCAGGTTTGGAAGTGAACATTTTTTTGGTTGCAGGGGCTGTCTTGTGTATTACAGAATTTTAGCAACATCCATGGCCTCTACTCAATAGATGCTAGTTGCACCCCTCCCCAGTTGTGATGATCAAAAATGTCTCCAGATATTGCCAAAGGTCCCCTGGGGGTAATTGTCCCTGGTTGGAGAATCTCTGTGGCCCTGTAGCCTTGGCCATGGAGTGTTGAGGATAGAGGGATATTAGAATGGAGAGCCACACATCTGAACCTGCCGCTGGCCGGCAAGAAGATTCAGTGGCTTCCTTTTGTTGCTACCCAGCACCACAGTACTGTACCCTTTTGGGCCTTTTGCCACATTGGTGCCTCAGTTGTGGCAGGGATACTTGAAAGTGTTGTTTGTGAGGCCCCAGGAGCTGGCATCTAGCTGTAGCTCCATCTAAGATGGGGATCGGCCTCTGAACAGGTGTAGTAGGAGCCCCAAGTACTGCCCATCAACCCAACAAGCTGGAGGCCAACCATTTTCTAGTACTGCCAATCTAGGCCACTCGAAATCCAGCAGCCCTTGCTGTGGTGCTCCTCCTGTGAGGTTTGAAATGTGGGATGAGATCTATTTTGGTCTCGTCTCCCTCCCCTGTAAGAATCTATTAGAGTTGTGATTCCAGCTAAGAGTAGTAGAAGCAGGAAGAGACAAGAATGTACTCAATCTTCCATGGACAGGGAATTGCAGACCACTCTGAATGTCTACTCCAGGGTTGGGAGGGGAAGTCTTGGCAGTCTTGGAATCCATGACAGCTTTTAGTATGGGCCCTTTTGAAGGCTTCTTTCCCTTGGTCCCCCAAAGACAGAGGTGGAATAGCCAAGTTGTAGTATCTCTGCCAGGGTCACTGCCATCCTAGAGGGCCCCTTGTGCAAATTCAAATGAAGCACCATCCAAGGCTTGAGGATGGGTGGGCATGCTTCTTGTGGCCTAGGCCCCTTAATGTATCCTTATGGGAGGGTGAAAGGGGTTAATCATATACACTTGAGGCCAAGTGAATGGAAGCCCTCGGCCAAAAGTCCAGCACCTCCTTAAACAAGTCCCTCTCTAGGAGTGGGGATGGACAAAGGAAACAGGCCTTGCATCAACCAAGAGAAATGATCTGAAAAGCTACTTGTCAGGATGTAGCAATTGCCAGGTGCAACGGCAGGGCCTGGTGTGGTAGGTAGCCCCTCTGCCTACCTTGGGTACCAGCTTGGCCTCACAGAGCCCACCTTGAGAACTTGGGTTTTCACATAGATGGTGGCAATACAGGCTTCTCTTCAGCACTTTAGAATACTGGCTTTCCTCCTGCACTCACTGAAGGTGGGAGAGGCCATGCTGATAACAGATCTTGCTTTGGAGACAGTCATCCTGCCATCAGGGCCATGGAGGAGATGCCTTTCCAGATAAGGAACTAAATACTGTAAAGGAAACCAACACATTGATTGGAAGATGCCTTATGGAGCAGGTCAGCTGTTTGAAAAAATTACCTTCACAAACACCCACAGACCTACCAGTTCCTGTTCTACCATATGCATTCACATTACTGCTCATTACTCTCTCCTGCTCCTGTACTCAGCCATAGAGAGAACACGGACCAGTGATTAGAATGGCCTGAGCCTGGCCTCTGGCTAGAATCTTTCCAGAGACCTATGCTATAGCTTTTTAGCTGACCACATCTGTTTAGGGCAATGGTTCTCTATCTTGGTTGCACTTTAGAGTCACCTGGAGAACTCTCAAAAACAAACAAAAAACAAATCCCGTCCTCAGAGATTCTAATTTATTTGGCCATGACTGGTGCTCAGACACTGGCATTTTTAAAAACTCGCCGGATTAGCATGACTGGAGTGATTCAGTTGGTTGGAGTGTCGTCCTGTGCACCATAAGGTTGCCAGTTCGATCCCTGGTCAGGGTGAGTATAGAAGGCAACCGTATCTCTCTCTTATATCAATGTTTCTCTCCCTCCTTCCTTCCCTCCCTTCCTCCCATTCTCTAAGCATATCCTCAGGTGAGCACAAAAAATAAATAAATAAAGATGATAATATTCAGCCTGAGTTCAAACAAAGACACTTTGATCTGGGCTCCCATGACATCCACCCATTGCTTGTCCTGGGCCCTGTGTCTTGCTTGGTCCCTAGACCTGAGATGCACTTTGGGTTGGGAGGGGAGCAGGATGAACCAGAGTCTGGGCAGCTCTCTCACAGCCCACTGAGTGACCACAAGGCATAAGGATGCAAGTTTCCCAATAGTGGTGTGAAGAAGGTACAGTTGGTGAGGCCTGGCTTCCCAAAGCTTAGTTGCCCACTGCTTTTGCTTTTCCTCCTAGCTTTCTCTCTCACTTCTTTACAACTAGGACAAAATCAGAATGGAGTCTTTAAGACCATGTGAATACAAAGTTCAAGTAGTTCTAACAAAGGAAGTCCTTTCTAATGATAGCTTTCATATAGATACTTTCAAAACCATGTAGAACCTGACCGCATCCAGATTAACCAGGAAGGTAGGCAGGAAAGTTATTATCCCTCACTGTGTAGATTTGAAAATTAAAGCTTGGAGAATGACGAAAGTTGCTTAAGATGACTTTGGCAGCAAGTATGGGAGTGGCTTAATTGGAAAAATCTTTTTCTCCAACTCAGTTATCCTGTTGGGCATTATTGCATTTATTCCAGGGGAATGTTGCTGCCTTTCTCCTGGATGCATAAACTCTACCCTTAAAGAGCGCAGCCCAAGATCAGAAGTCCTGCTTTTCTCCTCATTGTATCCTTCTCTGCACAGAAAAAGTGCTCTGTGCTAAGAGGACCCCTGGTATGTGGCCTGTGAAAGTGTAGGTGCAGATACCATCACTGACCTCGAAAAGCATCTGCTTCTGCTCAGCCGGTCCTTATTTGATGCTCCTTTCAGGAGACTTGTGACTGTGGCCCTGAGGCCAGATTTGACTCTAGAGCTCTCTAGTATGCCTTTCCCCCACTTTTTATTTATTTATTTATTTTGGCTCGATTCAGCTGGGCTCCTCCACAGGGGGAGAGTTTGGGCTTAAATCTCAATGGAATCCAGCTTGTGCCAACTGGTGCCATCCCTGACCTGTCCTGGCATATCAGCCTAGTCTTGGCCAGAGCACAGCATGCATGATATAGAGCAGGGGTGGGGGAACCTTTTTTCTGTGAAGGGCCATTTGGATGTTTGTAATATCACTAGTGGCCCAGTGCACGAAATTTGTGCACGGGGGAGGGGGTGTTCCTCAGCCTGGCCAGCACCCTCCCAATCTGGGACCCCTCGAAAAATGTCCTACTGCCGGTTTACAGGGTTCAGGCCTAAACCGGCAGTCGGACATCCCTCTTGCAATCCTGGACTGCTGGCTCCTAACCACTCACTTGCCTGCCTGCCTGCCTGATTGCCCCTAACCACTCTGCTTGCCGGTCTACTTGCCCCCAACTGCCCCCTGCTGCCGGCCTGCTTGCCCCCAAATGCCCCCCTGCCAAGCTGATCACCCCCAACTGCCCCCCCCCCCGCTGGCCTGCTCACTCCAAACTGCCCCCCCTCGCTGTCCTGATCACCTCCAACTGACCCCCACTGATGGCCTGCTTGCCCCCAACTTGCCCCCCTGTTGGTCTGCTTACCCCCAACGGCCCCGCCCCCCACCAGCCTGATCACCCACAACTGTCCTCCCCTCTTGGACTCTAACTGCCTCTACCTCAGCCCCGCCACCATGGCTTTGTCCAGAAGAACATCCGGAAGGTCTCTTGGAGACTAAATGATTTTTTCTGTACTTATATGGCCCACAGGCCGGATGTTCTCTACCCCTGATATGGAGGCTGAAACTACTGGAATCTGCACATCTGGACACAGGCAGGACCAAGAGCCACAGGCAGACATTTCTACATTATTATTCTCAGCCTGCCCCGTGTCAGTCTCCCTGCCAGGCACATAAGGCAGTCCTCAGTCTGGGCCACCTGGAGCTGGGCAGGCTGGCCAGGTGGAGGGACGAAGGCAAAACACCTTAGCTCATCCCTTAATCCCTGACTGCTCATCTGGGAGGGGGCTTCAGGGCCTTCCAGCTCTCCATGGGGTGGTATGTTGTCAGGGAGCCAATGTCTCTGACATCCTGTTGGGGCAATAACTTATTACATTCTCCAGATTCCTGCCAGGGAAGGCTGCTGGGGATTCAGGCTAGAGCCCTGCTTCGGACTTCTGGGCTCCTTTGTCTTTTTGAGCTATTGTGAAACTTCTGCCTCAGAATCTCACTTTCCTGAGCCATTTGGCTCCAATTCTGACAGTGATATGGATGCTGCCATTTTCTAGACCCAGAAGCAAACTCTAGCTGGGCCTCTTTCTCCCCTTTCCTCTTTTTCCTTGGGAGGCTTGGTGGGCAGGGAACTTATTTGTTGAGTGCTTGGTACTACATGTCAGGGATATTTTTCTGTCCAGTATTTTATTGAATGCTCTTATTTTGCCAAGGAGGAAACTGAGTCTAAGCAACTTGCCCAATGTCAGAGAGCTACTGACTGACAGCTCTGAGATTTAAACTCAAGCTTGTCACTCCACTAGACCAGAAGGGACAGAAAACAAGTTTGAGGGTTTGGAGTTAGTTCCTTTGAGTCTAAACCCCTTGTTTACCTGGCATCTGAGGGCAAGTACACATAATACCATGAAGAAGAGTGATGGACATGGAATTTGAAAATCAGGGTCATAGTCTCAGTAATGACACTTAACACTGTGTGACTTGGAAAAGTCCCCTCGGCCTTAGCATGCTCCATACTGTAGCTTTTTTAAAATACTGATTTGGAGAGTTCCACCATAGACCAATCAAATCAGCCTTTGGGCATGGGACCTTGGGGAATTGGTATTTTTCTAAAATATATTTTATTGATTTTTTTACAGAGAGGAAGGGAGAGGGATAGAGAGTTAGAAACATCAATGACAGAGAATCACCAATCAGCTGCCTCCTGCACATCCCCACCGGGGATGTGCCCGCAACCAAGGTACATACCCCCTCCCGGAATTGAACCCGGGATCCTTCAATCCACAGGCTGATGCTCCATCCACTGAGCCAAACTGGTTAGGGAGGGAATTGGTATTTTTAAACTTCTTAGTTGATTCTAATGTGCACACAAGGATGAGAATCCCTGAGCTAAGTGGTTTAGGTCAGCGCTTCTCAAAATTTAATGTGCTGCAAATCACCTGAGGATCTAGTTTAATGGAGATCCAGTTCAGTGAACTTGGCCCCAGTGTGTCTAACATGCTCCCAGGTTGATGCTGCTACTGCTGGTCCAGGGACCACACTTTGAATAGCAGGGGCTAGAGGGCCCTAAGTATGAATGAAACAAATTGGCACTCACTTGAATGAGCTGATCTCCTTCCCACCAACCCTGGTTAGGGCCACTGCCTAGCATTAGGAGAGCAGGCAGCCCACCACTCTCCCATGGACCCTATGGCTCAGGCAGATATAGAACTTGATCACTGTGCTCTGCCTCCCCGCTTAGGGAGGGGCACAGGAATATGGATAGGTGGATGCTTCTCTCCTCCCTTCTTTTTTTGTTCTGCCTCAAACCATGAGTGACAAGGGGCTGTAGTGGATTTCAAGTGTGTGACATGCATGACTATCCTTAGGGATTGGCTCCCCTGACTTGGGTGGCCATATCAAACTCATGGCCCTTTAGGTGTCACTATTTCCTCTTATGCTCACCTTTCTGGAATCTCCGATCTGGTCCCTCCTTTGGCACCTCCTCTTTGTCTTAATGACAGGAAAGCAGAGCTGGCTGCTGGGAGGGGCTCTGAGGACAGGGAAGGCCCTTCTCTTGGGTGTGTGGCAGGAGTAAGAGATTAGGTGGTGGGTGCAGCAGTCGGCTCAGCTGTCCTAGTAGCAAAATCCTGTCCCTCAAATGCTCCCTTGGTGGGTGTGAAGTCCCTTCACACTGCTCTTACCACACCCCCTATCTTCCAGACCACCATATGCCTAGAGACCTGGAGCCTTTCCCAGGCCTGCATTGCCTTCTGCCAGAGGGCCTAAGGTAGTGCTAGCTGGGAACAAATGCTTTCCAGGATCTCTTGGAGGTCCTGGTGATTTCTAGCTCTTCATCATAGGTTAGAGAGTTGCAGTAACAAGAAAAATGCACATACACACGGATGCAGGTGCATACACAGACCAAGGGGCCTGCAGGGTGTGTATGCAAGCGCATAAGTCCACACCAATCCATGTGGATCATGGACATGAGCAAACTTGGATGCAGCTATACCCAGAAGCAGATACCAGGGTGCAACACCAGGTGCACACACTTGCAAAAATGCACAAGTGTGCAACCCTGCTCATCCCATTTTCCCCAGAAAGCACTCAGGGGCTGCAGAGCCTTCTTTTCTCTCCCTCATTAGTGTGTGACCCTTGAGGATCTTGTTAGTTCTTCTGACCAACTTCCACCTTCCCACACTCTTTCCTCCTCTACCCACACAGCATATCTGAAATGCAGTTTTGTACTTTAAATTGTCAGTCCCGGCTGCAAGGTTCTCATCCTGGATTCTTTGTGGGAGGGCACACTTGCAGCCTAGGAAAAACCCCACCAGTCTCCTTGGAGTTCCTTGGTCACAGGTACTAAGAAAATGTTGGAAATGGGGACAGGACTCGTGGCTAGAGCAGCTCTGCTGAGCCAGCAGCCCGCCCCATCCTCAATGCCAGGTAGGGACAAAAGCTGCCTGAGCAGTCCCAGGGCTTCGCTGCTGGCACTCAGCCTACACTGGGCCAGTAGGGCCTCCTCTGTGGCTGCAGTCCAGCAGCATGTCTGCACTGAGGCTGTCAGGATGTCCTGCTCAGTGCCAGGAACTCCCAGAGCAGAGGCAGGAGGCTGACCCAGCCATTGCCCTCCAAGACGCCCATAGGCTGGCACTGTGTCAGCATGACAGTCAGCACTGGGTTATGCTGCAAATAGACCAGTCTCAGGGGAGAGCTGGGGCAGTCCTGGGAGGCTCCCAGGGGAGAGAGAGCTGGAACTTGATGAGTGGTAGAGGAAGAAGAACACTGGGGCAGCCACCATGTCAGAAGAGGGAACCCTGAGCTGGAGTCAGACTGAACTTGGACTCCAGCCCTGAGATTGCTACCCCATCAACTGGGAAACTGTAGATGAGCCCTTCCTTTCTGAGCTGATTTTGAGATCTAAGAAATGGGGATAGTAAAAACTTCTTCACAGCTTCTTGTGTGTGTGTTCAGTGAGATTTGGTTATGAAAGTGCTAGAGAATGTTAGATATGATGAGGAGAAAGAGACTAATGATTGGTGAACATTTCATCTCCCCAGCTAGACTAGGATGGTCTACCCAGGCCATAGAAGGGCATGGCTCCCTGAGAAAGAGGGTTGAAGACACAGCTGTGCCTCTCCCTTCCAGGAGTACTCTTTGATCCCAGACAGTCCTGGGAGGGTTCTGTTCTTTGGCATTGGGCAAGTAAAGAATGAGGCTCAAGAGCCCTAAGCTGGTTTTTCTCAGTGGTTAGAGCATTGGCCCACGGACCAAAGGGTCTCTGGTTCGATTCCCAGTCAAGGGCAAGTACCTAGGTTGTAGGATCGATCCTCAGCCTAGGTCATGGTGAGTGAAGGAGGCACCAATTAATGTGTCTCTCTCACATGGATGTTTCTCTCTTTCTCCCCCCCCCCCTTCCATTCTCTCTAAAAACCAATGAAAAAAATATCCTCGGGTAAGGGTTTAAAAAAATATATGAATGAGGCTCAAGAAAGGAAATTCAAGAAATAGGTCTCTGAGCATATGGGGAATGAGTGGGGCTTGGGGAGTAGAGGGTAAACCCTAGCTGGCTGTGACATGAAGCAAATGTGCCGGCTCCTCCATGCTTCTCTTGCTATTTCTGGATCACCAGAACTAGAGGTGCATGCCTGCTGGAAGTGAGGCAGCAGGCAGCACCCTTGCTAACCCCATTTCTCTGCCTCATTATCCCCCTCTGTTCTGTTTTAGAAGCTGAGGCCAAAAAAGCATGTGAGTGGCTCCGAGCAACAGGATTTCCTCAGTATGCTCAGTTATTTGAAGGTAAGGTTCCCTTTCCCTAACCTCCTTATCCCTCCATTTTTTTCATATGTAAAATGGAGTAAATCAGATCCTTTCTCTGACTGCACAAGAAGCTGTGTACCCTGGCCCTCTGCCTGGCTGGCCCCTCTCATTCTTCAGGACAGCTGAAAAGTCACAGCCCCAGCAGGCCTCTACAGATCACCTTTCTAGGAATAGCCCCCACCCAGCCTCTCTTTACCCCAACACTTTGGCTGATGTCTTTTGTAGCATTTATTACTTCATTCTCTTGTTTGTTTTATGTATTGTTTGTCTTTTGCCCCCAGGAGAGTGGGAAGCCCATAAAGGCAAGGACTCTTTCTATCTTATTTGCTATTGTGTCCCCAGTGTCTGGCCCAAAGTAGATGCTCAATGAATGTCAGGAAATGAATCAATGGGCTGATTTTACCAATAAGGCAGAGAGGTGTGGGATTTTCTGGCTGCTCTCACCTCCTCCCCTTTCCTTCCTCTCTCATCTATTCTCCCTAAACCCCAGGGACTGGGACCATGCTATGGGTAGCAGTAGGAAGTGTTTCTTCTGTCCTCGTTCTCTCTGGTCCCCCAGTTCACCTTGGGTCAGGGAGGAGGTTTCCTGTTTGAGCAGCCCAGGATTCAAAGGGAAATGAGGGAGCCCATGCTGATTCTTGGCAGCCACCTCAGGCCTGCTTTCCCCCATGGACCTGCCTCACTGACCGATGGGCCTTCTTGTCCAGCTCTGCCTTCCAGACCTCTCCTCATTCTTTCTAATGATAGCCAACCTGAGCTTCCTGGACTCTTCCTTTCCTCTAGGCATCCTCCTTCTGCTCTATACTTGCTGGCCTGCCTTCCTGCTTCCCCAGCCTCCCTTTTCCAACTCAAGGGCCCCTGGGCAGAATTTCTGACCAACCACCCTCAACTCATCTTGGCTTCTCTCTGCCATACAGAAGGTTCATTTCCCTTGGATATTGGCTCTGTGAAGAAGGACCACGGTTTTCTGGACAAGGACTCTTTGGGGGCCCTGTGCAGGTATGGGGCTGAGGGCCACACCTGGAGGCTAGGGCCCAGCTTAGGGCTTCCTTGTGTTAAAAATTCCTGTTCCCCTAACACAGGAGGAGCCTCAGCTACTAACAAAGTTCATCTACTGCAGTCATGCTGCTCACTCTGTCTTCTGGGTCTGTGACACCCTCACCCAACCAGGCATTCTAGCTGGAAAGCAAACACTAGTCCTTGATTCTTTTCTCCCTTCAGTTAGGTCCCACAGACCATACTCTGATTTGTCCCCTCTCTACTTACTAGTACATCAGCTCGACCTTGGTTTGAGGTCAAACCATGACTTCTTGGGTCCATCATAGCCTCCTAACTGGCCTTTCTGCTTTCATCTCTGCATTCCCCTCCTTGTCATGGCCCAGTGGCCCAACAGCCACTAGAATCTGTTTCCAGGTGTGCACTCACTCCTCTGTTTAAAATGTGTCACTGCCTGAAGGGAAAATCCAAAGCTTTTTAGCATGATACCTGAGGCCCTTTGCAATCTGGTTTTGACCAACCTTATCAGCTTCGGTCCCCTCTCATAACTACACTGGTCTGTCTACTGTTTCCCTCTCTACCTTTCCCCAAGCTCCTGTTGAATTCTGGGATAGGAGTCCCTCTGCCTTTCTCCCTCCAAATCCCATTTCTGTCTTCCAAGAAGCCTTATCTAATTACAACCCCTCCATTCATGGAACTTCCTTGTCCCACCCTCTGTGTGCCTGCTGTGCCTTCTGTCTACTTTGTTCTTGAACCTTTCTCATTTCTGTAGCAGTTTGTTTTCACATCTATAAGCTCTCAGAGAACAGAGGCCATAATCTCCCCAGCATTGTGTCTAGCACTGAAACCTTCACAAAGTTTCATTGTCTGGGTATGTGAATCTTTGGAGTGTCTTGATAGGTTGTGCCCTGAAGACTTTGGAGTTGGGACCCTTGGATGAGCACTGCTTTGTTTCCTTGCAGGAGGCTGATGACCTTGAACAATTGTGCCTCGATGAAACTGGAGGTTCATTTTCAGTCCAAGAAGGTGAGTCATGGCAGGAGTGGGGTCTGTGACCTTGTGGTTCCGTGGGGAACTTAAACATACACAAACCACTTTTGAAACTAGCTCCAGTGTCCCCAGAGTCCAGGATGTCCAGATTAGTGCCTTGTTCCAGCCTGGAAGTAGGTTGTAGAAGGCTTAATGAGACCTCTGGGTTTTGGCAAGCCTAGTCTAGAGTCTGGAGTATGAGAATAAGTACCCTGACTATTGGCCTCTTCCACCCCTCTCAGCTCATTTCTATCTGTTAGGTTTACTAATAACTTGACCTAGAGATGGCCGTTCCTTAAGGAAATCCATCTGCCTCAACTCCCTGCTCTGTGATGACAAAAATTCCTTGACTAGGGGGTAGAAACATAATAATGTGATGGAAAAATCATGACCTATATAATCTTAGAAGACAGGGTCCTTAACTCTACTCACACCAAGTCTTTTCCCTCTGAGCCTCATTTTCTCCATCTCTACAGTGAATCTAGTTTCGGGGAGGATTTATAGGCCTCAAAGGCCTTCTCACTCTGCCAATCTGGGATTGTAGAAACCTTGAGGACTGTTGGTCTGCATGTAGCCCTGGGATATGGACCTGATGACCCCATCCTGCCCTGGGTCAGGCTTTGTGGGTTTCCTCTGGGGCTTTCTTTCCCAGAGGCCTTTAACCAGGTGTATCAGCCAAGTTGCCAGACCCTTTACCTGAGAAGCAGAAAACCCCTGGGACCTGGTCCCCACTGACTGCTCAGTGACCTCAGGCAAATCTCTCACTCTGGGCCTTAGTTTTCCCACCTTGCAAATTAGCAAATGAGAAAAATCTTCTCCAAGCTCTGGCATTTTGTGATTCTGATCTGAGACTAGCCCAGACTTGAGAGGTTGTTGAGGACAGGAGGTCAAGACTCTTGGATTCTAGCCTGGCTCTGTCACTGACTTCTTGAATGACATTGTATGACCTTGGGCAAGTGACTTCTCATTTGTGGGTCTGGGTTTCACAATCTGTAAATGTAGAGGGATTAGATCAACCAGATGACCTTTACCATCCATCTGGGCTCCATCTATGACTCCTGGCTTCCTTCTTCTAGCACTCCCAGAGCCAGCCCCCTACCCCCCCTTCTAGGACATGTCCTCAGCTAAAGAGCAGGGCCCTTTGCCTCAAGGTCCCCCAAGCATTTGAAGTAGAGCAGAGCACAAGCAAGGGCTTGTGGGTGGACTTCTTTGACACGACCCTGTGGTGCCCTTCCCAGAATGAAGACTCAGAAGAGGAAGAACAATGTACCATCGGCAATCCCTGGGTCTTGCAGCGAGAAAGTAAATGCTGGTCTCCCATGGGCTCTTCTGACCTGCTGGCCCCACCGAGCCCTGGACTACCAATGACCTCCAGCTGTGAGAGTGTCCTCACTGAGCTTAGTGCCACCTCTCTGCCGGCCATCACCGTGAGCCTACCATCTGAGCCAGTGGACCTGCCCTTGCTAGGCAGTGCCCCCAGCCCAAGTGACCGGCCCCTCTTCGGCCCCACCCAGGGCCAAGAGGGTCCCCAGGACAAGGCCAAGAAGCGCCATTCCTGTAGCTTCCTCAAGCACCTCGAGTCTCTGAGACGGAAGGAAAAGGGTGGCAGCCGGCAAGCTGAGCCTGAGCATAGCCCAGTCACCTCAGAGAAGGCCACTAAAGGTTTCTCTTTCCGGAGCCGCCGTGGCTTTCTCTCAGCTAGATTCTATAGGGCCAAGAACCAGGCAGACACCTCAGGAAGTGGCAGTGGCAGTGGCAGTGGCGCTGAGACTCAGAGGGGCTGGGAGGTCTGGCCTGTGGCCATGCTCCGGCATCCTCAGCGGATACACAGGGGTGACTACCTGGTGCATGTGCCTGGGGACCACCAACCAGGCACATTCCCTCGCTCCTTGTCCATTGAGAGCCTGTGTACTGAAGATGGACACCGTTTGGCTGATTGGCAGCCAGGTAGGCGCTGGGGCTGCAGAGGGCGCCGGGGCTCCTGTGGCTCCACAGGCAGCCATACCAGCACTTATGACAACATGCCTGAGCTGTATTCAGCTGAGCCTATACTGGCTGGGGCTGAGGCCGAAGATGAAGAAGAGGATGGTGGCAGCTATGCCCACCTAGATGACATCCTCCAGCAAGTGTGGGGACTGCAACAACGGGTAGAACTTTGGTCTCAGGCCATGTACCCAGACCTGGGGCCTGGAGATAAGGAAGAGGAAGAAGATGAGGAAGAAGAGGCCACTTCATCAGTAGAAATAGCCACAGTTGAGGTAGAAAGTCAGCCTGAGGCTCTGGGCCAGGTAGACGCTCTGGCCCACAGAGAGTCCTCAGCCCCGGGCCAGGCTGATGTCCAGACAGTTGTCCCAGCTCAAGCCTCAGCTGAGCTCCAGGCACAGGCTGAGACCAAGCCACTTGGCCCAATCCAGGATAATGAGCAGGAGGCTAATTCAAGCAGGGAACCCACTTCTGCCTCTAGCCTGTCTGTGGAAGGGAACTCCATTTCTGACACTGTGGCCTCCTCCAGCGAACTGGACAGTAGTGGGAACTCCATGAATGAGGCTGAGGCTTCAGGGTCCCCGATTGGACTCCAGGCATCAGCACCCCGTGAACGAAGAGATTCAGGCGTTGGGGCCTCACTTACCAGACCCTGCAGGTGGGAGTTCAGGGTAGGGAAAGGGGCAAGGACCTCTGCTGTCTCTGTCTCTTCCCTTCTTAATTCCTCCCTCCATTTTCAAACCCTACCCCACCCCAGCCAATTTTTTGGTTATGAGGCCCAGGGGCAGGTTCTTGGGAGCTAGCTGATTGCCTCTAGGCACTCAGTTACAGGAAGGAAACAACAATAGTACAGGACTCAGCAATCCAGAATGTTAGGTTTAGGACCTGCCTCTGCTGTGGTCTTGAGTAAATTCTAGCTTCTCTTTGGGCCTCAGTTTTCCCATGTATAAATGGAGGGCATTAGAAGAGATGAGCTTTGATCCCTAGCTTTGCCATTCTGGATTTCTCAGAGCAACCTATTCACTGCAGTCCTGGAAGGGTAGGAGCTGGTACTACTTGCTGGCATTAGAGGAGCCTGAGCTTTGCTGTCACTTCCCTGACAGTGTCTGGGCCACTGGGCAGCCCTGGAAGCTAAGACTAAGCTTTTTCCACTCTGCGGCCTAGCAGCAATGCTGACAATGGTCCCATCTCCATGCATTTTCTTTCTTTTGGGAGAAAAAAGGGGCCAGAAGAACACAGCCCATTCTAAGGTTGACCCAACCCTGCTCCTCTGGCTTTCTACCCCCATCCCCATCCCCATCCCCCATCCCTTACCAGGAAGCTCCGTTGGCACAGCTTCCAGAACTCTCATCGGCCCAGCCTGAACTCGGAGTCACTGGAGATCAACCGGCAGTTTGCCAGCCAGATCCACCTCCTGCACAAGGGCTCTCTGCTACGGCTCACAGCCTTCATGGAGAAGTACACTGTGCCCCACAAACAGGGCTGGGGCTGGTGAGTGCCCCTGGGCCATGGTCACGGCTTCCTCCCTGCCCCTACTCCAAGGCCCTGGGAGGATCAGCTCCAAAAAGCAGGTGTAGACAGGCAGAGCCCACAGGCCAATGGAGTGGTGGGATGTGCCAAGGGGCTGGAGGAGCCGTGGCCTAAGAGGTTGGCATTGCTCTGGGTGGCTTGTGTGTATGTGTGTGTATGTCAGAGGGTATACTGTACATAAGGTGCATGGGAGTATGTGTGCCATGTGCGAGGAGGGGTGAGGGTGAGGGAGGGGAACACGAGGTCCTTGAGTTGTACCCCCTCTAATGCAACACCCATGCTACCATCAGTGAGGTTGTCTTAAAATGCAGCTTTGGTTATCACTCTTCTAATAAACACCCTTCTGTGGCTCTGTGGTTTGGCATTGCCAGTTTCCTTCCCAACATGATCCTTTCATGTTCGGTCCTGCCCCATCTATCAGGCTCTTTGGCCTGCCACTCGTAAGCAACACCACTGTATAGGCCAGAAAACCTTCCCTGAATGTGCCATGCTCCTTTCCTTGCCTCTTTGCTATTGTCCACACTTTTCTCTTGGCCTGGAATGCCTTTTCCCCATTTCTCCTCCGGGACAATGCCTACTTATTTCTCAAGAGCCCGTTGAATTTCTACCCCTCTCTGAAGCCTTCCCTGATCCACTAGTTGCAGTTCCTCTCCTTCATGGGTCTTCCCCTAAGTTCTTGGTCCACTACTGGCTGCATGTACTGTCACTGCCTGTTGACTCAGATATTTCTTTAACTGAGACTGAGAGCTCTCTGTGTTCCTCTGTGACTTCTTAGGGCTGGGCGTCAGAGAAGGTGCTTAGTGAATGTTGATTCTGGGGATGTGGTGTGTTTCTTACCCCCACTCACTCCGGCCAGAGCCCCCAAGACTGAAGACAGTCTCCAAGCTGCGTCCTAGCCTACCACAAGCCCATTCCTGATCTCTGTCACTCCTCCAAACAGGTCAGTGCCCAAGTTCATGAAAAGGAACAAAACCCCAGATTACCGGGGCCAGCATGTGTTTGGGGTGCCGCCTCTCATCCATGTGCAACGCACAGGACAGCCACTGCCACAGAGCATTCAGCAAGCCATGCGCTACCTGCGCAGCCAGTGTCTGGACCAGGTGAGCTCCCCCCGTGCCCCACCCCCAGGGGACCTGCAGAGAGATAGCAAGGGGAAGAAGTCCAAAGCTAAGAAATTGGGTTGAGAAGCTGCTTCCCCCTTGGTCGGCCCACCAGAGACCTTTTCTAGCCTCAGGAAGACCCAGCAAGGATGGAACCAAAGCTTCCTTCTCTCCAGCTCTGTACCAGCATCTTTCTGGTCCAGGCAATGTAATCCCCAACTTCTAAGAGCCTGCATTAGTCTAGGTCCCCCTTTTCTTACTCATTTCCACTAAAGCCATGTTTCTCCTTGGCCTGAGGCTATAAAAACGCTTTTCTTTAGTTTTGCCATTTCTTTCCAACCCTGCTCAGCAGGAGACCTGCTGGGCTTGGAAGTTTCTGGGATGGCCTACACTTGTGACTCCTGGCCTCACAGTCTCCCCCTCCATGTTTCCCTCCCTCCCTGTCCTGCATGGGCTAGGTGGGCATATTCCGCAAGTCTGGGGTGAAGTCTAGGATCCAGAACCTGCGCCAAATGAATGAGTCCTCCCCCGACAATGTCTGCTACGAGGGCCAGTCTGCCTATGATGTGGCTGACCTGCTGAAGCAGTATTTTCGAGACCTACCCGAGCCTATCTTCACCAGCAAGCTCACCACCACTTTCCTGCAGATCTACCAGCGTGAGTCACCTGCCCCATTCTCAACTATCAAAGAGAGTAAACATGTTCTATTCCCCCAAACCCACTATATGGAAGAATAGACTGAGGCCCTGAGGAAAGGCAGGGACTTACCTAAGGTTAAACTGTGCATTTGAGCAGAGCCTGATCTTGCACCCAGAGACCTACCAGAGCCCACCTTTGCCCTCCTCTCTAACTAGATTCCCTTGGGACAACTGTTTCCTCTGTGTTCCTAGAAACAGTAGGCTCCAGGATAATAAGGAAGCCCTTTGCCATTCCTTCCCCATAGTCCTCCCCAAGGATCAGTGGTTGGCAGCAGCGCAAGCTGCCACTTTGCTGCTTCCTGACGAGAACCGAGAGGTGCTGCAGACCCTGCTCTATTTCCTAAGTGACATTGCCTCTGCTGAGGAAAACCAGATGACAGCCGGAAACCTGGCAGTGTGCCTGGCACCCTCCATCTTCCACCTCAACGTCTCCAAGAAGGATAGTCCTTCACCCAGGTGAAACAGGGTAACTTGTGTCCAGACCAGGCAGGGAGGGTTTGGTCTCCCAACCCCATTGGACTTCAGGCCCTTGATGGCTGACACTGCAGTTCCCAGGAATCACCACAAGAGGTCAGCCTGACTCCTCAGGGGCCTGGGACAGGTTGGATGCTGTAAAACTGGGCCTTGAAAGACAGCAGGTTGTTTTGTGTCTGGACTGGCAAGCTGGCTTCCTGAGAACTGGAAACCAGCCTATTAGCCATATTTTCTCCTGCCCTATTCCATACTCTCCTCTCATCCTTTCTCTCCAGGATCAAGAGCAAACGCAGCCTAGTTGGCCGGCCAGGCCCTAGGGACCTGAGTGAGAACATGGCGGCCACCCAGGGCTTATCACATATGATCAGTGACTGTAAGAAACTTTTCCAGGTGAGTAACTACAGGCCATGATGCCTACCTCCCAGACTTGGGGGAACCATCAGGTCCGACCTTTATATCCAAGACTGGACACGTGCCCCTCAACCTCCTACTTCCAACTCTTCCCTGCAAGGTTTCTCCCCTACCTCACTGTAGTAGCCAGGCTGCCCCATCCATGAATATGAATCTGACAGACTCTGTGGGCTCTTGGACTGAGGCTTCCTGACCCTCTGCTGCTTGCTCCTCATGGCCCCAGACCAGAGTGTGTGTGTGTCCTGTCAGGTACCCCAGGACATGGTGCTGCAATTGTGTGGCTCCTACAGTGCAGCTGAGCTCAGCCCTCCTGGCCCAGCCCTGGCTGAGCTGCGGCAGGCCCAGGCTGCTGGTGTGAGCCTGAGCCTCTACATGGAAGAGAGTGTCCAGGAGCTGCTGCGTGATGCTGCTGAGCGCTTCAAGGGCTGGATGAGCGTGCCAGGGCCCCAGGACACGGAACTGGCTTGCAGGAAAGTGAGTACTGCCGTGGGAATAGGAGAGGGCTTGATGCAGGCCAGGGAACCAAGGATCCCAAAGAAAGGGGCTGCCTTGTCAGTGCTGTTGTGCCTTGGCCTGATATGTGGAGAATGTCAGCCAGCAAAGCAAGAATAAATGAGACGAAGGGATCATTTTGCCAGAATTATCTTCCCAAAATCTCTCTCCAGACATGTCACTACTTTTAGAGCTTCACCTCCCATCTCTCCCTGCACCACAGTCACACTGTACTTCTGCACCTGATGATGTGCTACCTGGAGTGACCTGCCCCAAGCATTACATTTCCCAAGCCACTGTGAGCCCCAACTTGATATGCCCCTTCCTCCATTCAGAGCCTGCTGTCATGCCCTGGGCTGGAGGTGGTTTCTTTCTGTCTCTCTCTTGCACAGCCGTGTTCTTTCTTGGATTCTGGTTATAAATAAGACTGCACACCTGAGGTTTACCATATATAAACCAGGCACAATGAAACCTCCCTTTCAGGGTTGGGGTGAGAAGCCAGCCCAGTGCCTGGCACGTACAAAAGGCTCAGTAAAGGGCAGCTTTTGTTGCTCTCCACTGTCTACTTCTTGGGGACAGTGCTAGATGTTACGTTCCTTGAGGACCATCACCATCTTCTCTTCCTGTTCACTTCCAGAAATTCCAAGCACTGTGCCCATTTCATGGTAGAACCTAGCAGGCCTCTTGAGCAGGTGGAGAAGCAGACATCTGGAAGAGAGAGAGGACAGGGAACACAGGGATGGCCTGTCTGGGTGTGACAAGGGTTAGCACAATAGCCTTGCAGCCTTTCCTCCTCAGGGATTGGAGTGAGGGAAGGCCAGGGCTGGGAGGTTAATGGGAGTTCTTCAGCCCTGACAGCTGTCCCCTGTCCCTGTTCACATGGTCTGCAGGCATCAGACGGGCACCCCCTACGTGTGTGGAAGGCATCCACAGAGGTGGCGGCCCCTCCAGCTGTGGTGCTACACCGTGTTCTGCGGGAACGGGCCCTCTGGGATGAGGACCTGCTGCGGGCCCAGGTCCTGGAAGCCCTGATGCCGGGTGTGGAGCTGTACCACTATGTCACCGACAGCATGGCACCCCATCCCTGCCGTGACTTCGTGGTGCTTCGGTGAGGGACTCCAGATGCCACCCTGTTGTGCTTAGGGAACAGGGGAGGTGGGGTAGGAACCAGCTTCAGGAACCTGAATGTTATGTCCCTTCCCCACAGGATGTGGCGTTCTGACTTGCCCCGTGGGGGTTGCTTGCTTGTCTCCCAGTCCCTGGATCCTGAGCAACCTGTGCCAGAGTCTGGGGTGCGGGCCCTGATGCTCACTTCCCAGTACCTCATGGAGCCTTGTGGCCTGGGTCGCTCCCGACTCACCCATATCTGCCGTGCTGACCTAAGGTACCAGGCCCCCTTTGCCCTGGCACCCTCCTTCCCTGTGCCCCATGCTGTTGAGCTCTGGAGACTGGGGCAAGTTCTTTCTTCTTTCCTCCTGGAAAGGGCTCCTGGTAAGAACCCATGGCTCATGCCTATCTGCTTCTATCTCTCCAGGGGCCGTTCTCCAGACTGGTATAACAAAGTCTTTGGGCACCTGTGTGCCATGGAAGTGGCAAAGATCCGGGACTCCTTTCCCACCCTGCAGGCAGCTGGCCCTGAGACAAAATTGTGAACTTCAGCCTGGTTCCATAGTGACACCACCCAGCCTCCATGGTACCAAAGGAGTAAGGGGGGAATGAAAGCACAGTAGCCCCCAATGCTGCCTCCAGGGGCAGAGCTATTCCCCACACCCAGCTGCCTGTCCCCATCTGCTGAAGTCCCTCTCCACATACATGGGAAGAAGAATTTCAGTGTCCCATCTTCACACCACCTCCACCTCCATCCCTGAATCTGTTTTCTGCCCTCCTGAGAGAGAGGATCCAAGAAGACCGCTGCTGCCCTCCAGGCCAGGGAGTCACCAGTCAAACTGAAGCCTTACTGGCTCTTCATCTGCAGGGATGAAGGGAGAGGGCAGTGTGTGCTCCCAGCTCTCTGCCCTTCAGAGAGGCCAGGCCATCCTGTTTGGTACTAGGGTCTCTTTGAGGTTGAGCAGAAGGTTCTGGTCCTGCCTCTGGGCCCATCATTGGCTGTAAACTGGCTTTTCCAAATAAATTGGATGGGAGTGGATGGGCACAGGGGTAGAGCAGAGGGCAGCCCCAATGACCAAGAAGTGTTTTATTTGTGTAAATACGATGCTAATTTTTATGAGGCTGATTTAAAGAGTGGTTACTGATGGGCCCCTGGTCAGCAACATGACGATTTGGGATAGCTTGGGACATGAGAGTGAAAGAGGGACCTTCCTTTTTCAGGTCTCAAGAGACCAATGAGCCAGTTTCCCCTGGAATGGGCCCCACACTTGATCTGCCACTCTGTGGGGTCTCGGTGCAGCCTTTGGCCATGCACTGCCATGTCTGGAGAGTAAACAAGCTCAGTCCCACCACACAGGCCGAGCAGAAGCAGATGGCATCCCTTCTCCGGCTCTTTGTGCCTGTGGTATGAGGCTGACATAACAACCCCTTCTTCAAGCAGAGACCTGGCCCCCGGCTCAGGTGGCCAGCCGGCCAGATGGAAGGGCCTAGTGTTACCTCAGCCAGTTAGAGAAAGATCCAAACCTGATCTATCCCACCCATTGGCTGTCTTGGTTCATGTGGAAATTCAAGTGCCACTCAAATGCCAGCTCATGATTTATTCTTCTTTTGGCTGAATAAAATGAAGTGGGATGGCTCCTAGCCAACGTTGTAATTTTTAAGTCTATTTTACTTGTACCTATAAATACTGTACAGTCATAATATGTATATATATATATATATATATTTGTGTATATGTAGATACATATATATATATATATATACACACACACATCTATATACACACAGATATGTTATATCATAAGTGTACTATAATCTATGGTTGGGAGTGGGGTGGGCGGCAGGGCACTTAAGATGAGACAAGGGAGGTGGAGAGCAGGAGCCACATAACCCCCTCAGAAGAACAATAAAGCATTACTAAAGATACACTCTGGCTGTGTAGCTGTCTTTGCTGAGGTTATGGGTTAGGGACTTGGTGTTAGGGTCAGAGGCTGTGAGCATTACTGGCCTAAGACTCAGGGAGGTCACAGGAGGAATGGGGGCAAGGCCTCAGCTCTTCTCTTTGGGAGGTGATTTGGGGGTGTTCAGGCAGGATTCTAAGAAGCCAGGACTTGGGAAGAAGCTGCAGACCCCATCCCCTTTCTTAGCCAGGGTCCCCCACCTGAACAGCGCATGAGCATGACCTCAAGAGTCCTGATAGTAGTCATAGAGAGAGATGTTATGGCTATGTTCTCCATTTTCCCCCTGCTATACACAGCTTGGACTGAAGGACAAATAGTGGAGACCCAGCCCCTGGAGGCTGGGGGAAGCTGTTGCACTCATAAGCCAGGTTATAAGAGGTCTGAGCCCCCTGTAGCAACTCTTGGCCTGGTTCCAGTGGCCAGCAAAACCCAGGAGACTAGAAGGACCCCCTTATTTTGACTTCCCTGGAGAAATAAACTTGCCTCTCCTTGGTTATTGTAGCCAGAAAATTCCCAGCCTCTAAGGGGCAGCTAGAGAGAGTATAGGCTTTGCAGTCAAATCTGTGTTTGCATCCCTTGAGTGCTGTAGAGTAGCCCGGATCTCTCTCTCTCTCTCTCTCTCTCCCCCTCCCTCCCTCCCTCCCTCTCCCCCCTCCCTCCCTCTCCCCCTTCTCTCCTTCCTTGTAGGGAAAACAGGGATACCTTGTCACAAGTCAGCCTCAGTAAGTCATCAGGTTGGCCTGCCCCTGTCTGCACCGCTACCCAGCCTGAACAGCCTGTCAGGTCCCATTTTACTGTCACCTCCTTACATTCTCCTGGGTTTAGCTGCCCCTACAGACCTTTGTTATTTCTCTCTGCTGCTGCCTGGGTGTCTGGGGCTAGCCCTGGAGAGGAACAAGGTGAGCAGAGGGCCTGTTAGCCCCTTGCCTTTGAAAAAGCAATTTGTGTTTTGGGGTGGGAGTTGGCTCAAGCAGCACTGGTGTTAAGGAACTACTGAAGCTCTGGCCAGTAGTTTTCAAGGCAGGCAGCCAGGGGGCTTTTTGGCACAGACACTGCCCCACATGGGCATGAAAGGAGGCTGGCTGATGGTACAGAGGATGGGGTTGAGCATTCTGTTAATGGGTGGTATGAAAATCACCACCCATGTGATTGTTGCGAAGGACAGGAAAAGAGTTATAAGGGAGGCTCTTGGAAGGATTTGCCCAACCATTCGGCCCTAGACTCTGCCGCTCTGGACTAGCTGCCCAGTGTGGCTCCCTTATGTCTGGCTCTAGAAGAGGCAGTGCCAAGCAGGGGAGCTTCTCTACACTTTAGTGTTATTCCTCCTACATAAAGCAGAGGCTTTCATGCTTGCCTAGCTCTGCCTGGATTACTGTGCAGTCCATGAATGCACTGCCATGGCCAATAGACATGGGAATAGGTGTCATGATGATGAGGCTGCCCAGGCCCCTCACTGCCACACACATTGTGAACATCATCCATAACCATTTCTTTCTAGCCCTCAGTCTTATATCTCCACCCACCCTGAGTTGGCCTTTCCCTTTCCCTGGTGCCAGAGAGCTCTCACCCCCAAATTCCCAACACCATTGCCTATACTTTCTTCTCTTCTGCTTCCACTGACCCAGTACCTCAAAGAAACCAAGCTGTGGGTGGAGCCTGTGTGGGAATTGGACAATCTATGTGTGAGATTTTATCTATTATTTTCTAGTGCTCTGTTGCTGGAATGGCTGAGGGTCAATGGTAGACAGACTCAGGTTCAGATTGCCTATATCATTGCCTGGCTGTGTGGACTTTAGTGACACTTCAACATTTCTGATTCCTTTTTCCTCACAGAAGATAATCATTTATATCTTGCAAGGTTGTCAACAATGTTAAATGAGCTAATGTGAATGTGGCTTCACAGTGCCTAGCAGATAGTGGACATGAGTATGTGGTAGTTTCCTCTGCTCTGCTTCCTCCCTGCCAGTCAGGCTCTGTGGAGAAGGCGTAGGCCTGCATGGATGCCTGGGTGGGTGGGGTACGCATATCATTTTCTGCTTGGCATCAAGGACCTACCTACCCTTTTGGGACACCACAGCCTCAGGTTCCACCATTCTGGACTCACCTACCTCCTCAGCAGACTCAAAACATTCCAATGACCTCTTTGTATCCTAACTACTGATTGGCTTTCACTCCACTTCTTCCTTGATAATGTGGCCCCATGGCCACATCTTCCTTCTTGAGCCCACCTTCATCCAGGCAAGGAACTCTCTTCCCACTTCTTTGACCATAGCTCCTAACCTTCTTTCCTTGCCCCTCCCGCTTCTCTCCTCCCTCTTCCCCACCTCATCCTAAAACATTCCTCCATGTTCGTTCTTATCCTTCTCCTCCTTGGACCACCTTGCTCTTTAGGGACCTTGCTGACATCCATTGTTTCACCTGTAGGCCCAAATCAAATTCATCATCTTCCAACACACAGTTTGTTTCCTGTTGCCTGCTCTGTCTCAGGCATAAGCCCTCTCTCCTCACCTCTCCTCACAACCAAATGCATGCATCCATCCACCATCCATCCATCCATCCATCCATCCATCCATCCATCCATCCATCCAAACACTCATCCATTCTGCGATTAAGCAAGTAGTTGTGGAATGTCTGTTACATTCCAGACTTTGTGAGGTGCAGAGAATACAGCAGTGAACAAGACCAACAAGGATCCACCTTGTTGGGAATATGCCTTTAGTGCACATTCTACTAGATGGGTGAGTGGAGGGATGTAGATGGTAGACAAATGCACAAGCTAACTTCAGCTATGATAAAGGTGATGAAGGCAATAAAGCAGAGTGAGGTGGTAGTGACTGGGCAGTTACTTCAATAGGGTGGTCAGAGAGGGCCTCTGTGAATATGTGAGGGACCATTTAAGCTAAGACCTGAGGGAGCATAAGGAATCAGACACACAAAGATCCAAGGTGAAGAATCCTGAGCAGAGGACATAGTAAGCAAGTACAATGACCCTGGAATGAGGACAAAGTTGCCATTTTTTCCAGATGAGCAGATGGTTAGCATGGCTGGGGTACAGGGAGCAAGGGGATAGTGGGAGGAGATGGGGTCATAAGAGCCAGATCACATGGATCTAAAGGGGAATTAGCCATGTTCCATCTATTCTACCTCCACAGCATCTCCTATAACCAGCCTATGCTGGATACAATGCCCCATTGATATTGCACACCCTTCTGCCTAGATATTAGAAAAGAGTCCCTCACCTCCTTCCTCTCCTCCTGCCCATTTTCACCTATACATGGTACCAGGTGAATCTTTCTAAAGTCAAGTATCATCCTATGACTTTCTGGCTCAAAAACTGTCTATGCTTCCTCCCCTATTGACTACCAAACTGTGGCATTCGGGACCCCGCAATGCAGCCTCCAAATATCCACCAAATATTTCCCCTCTTTTTTTCCCCTTCTCCAGCCATGTCCCAGACATGTTCCTTTAGTTACCTCTTTCAGGAGTGGATGTAGGACTGCCTTGAACTCAGAGGACACAGGTTCAAGTTTCAGCTCTGCCAGTTCTTAGCTGTGGCAAGTTATTTAACCTTTTGGGGTTCTATTTCCCCATATATAAAATGAGGCTCAGAGAGATGTGTGGATTCCTTATCAATGTAGGTTGATTATCACGAAATGTTATCACCCTTAAACCTCACCAGTCTGGCAACACTCAATTTTGATATATCTACACTATGAAGTCATCCCTGAAACTTCCAGCAAGGTTTGCTCTCTCCCTCCATTAATCTGGGGTTTCTCTGAGTTCATCATAGTGTCCCTCACTTGGGGAGGTAAGAAAGGCATCTGGAGACACCCAGTGGTGTGTTTAAATCTTGGCTCTGCCATTTCTTAGCAGTGTGACCTAGAGCAAACAACTTTGCTCTCTCAGCCTCAGTTCTCTTATTTGTAAAATGGGTACAGGAATGCCTATCTTGCTAGGGTGTTGAGAGGAGCCCATGTATCCCAACACAGTACCCAATAGAATAATGGCACAAAGGGAGCATTTCATCACTGTTTACAGGCCACATTTTATTGCTCTTCACAGATAATGGATTTTCATCAACATTGAGGCAAGACCCTCCACTAGCAAAAACATTAAAACTGACTGATGGCTCAGATGATGGCTATAGTATTTTTTTTTAGCAATAAAGTAATATTTTTAATTAAGGTATATACATTGTTCTTTTTTAGACATAATGCTATTACACACTTCATAGACTACAACACAGTGTAAACATAACTTTTATATGGACTGGGAAACCAAAAATTCCATGTGAATAACTTTATCACTTTATTACAGTGGTTTGGGACCAAACCTGCAATATCTCCAAGGTACCTGTATTATGTTACCTCATTCACTCCAAGCCATTGTTCTATAAGTCCCCCTTATTTGGCTTGCCTCCCCATATCCTCTCTAGCTGTTCACACCCTTCCCGACTCAGCCAGCCTTTCCTAACTAACCCACCCATGAGCTCTTGAAGCACTTTTCAAGTGGACTTTTTATCACACAAAACTACCCTCAAATGTACAAGCCAGTCTCTCCTTGCCTAGGCTGTGACATAGAAGACAAAGACCAGGTGAGTCACCTCTGTGGCCCCATGTCCAGCATAGGGTCTGGTCTAGAAGACCCAGTGTTCAGGGAGGTCAGAGTGCGTACTGAATACAGTTAAATATTTGTGAAATCAGAGAGACAGTAGAGTATGTGAGGTTGGGGCTATGAGATGGGAGAGGACACTGGAGCTCAAAGAAACCTGGGGAAGAGTGGGTGAGGACAGTATCAAATTATTCTGCTGCCTAGCAGGGAACTCCTGGGTACTGAGTTCCTACTGTGTATCAGGCACAATGCATTGTATTTTCCCACATAGGATATCATTTCAACCTCCAAAGTGCCCTTTGAGGTGCTAGCATCACCTTTTTCTGGATGGGGTTCTGAGAGTCCAAGAAGGAATGAGACTTGCCCTGAGGTATGCAGCAAATAAGCAGATGACCTGGGACTTTCCACCAGACTCCCAAGCCCATCTTCTTTCAACTACAGCCCTGTGCAAAGGGAGAGGACACTGCTACCTCCAGCTGGTGGCTTCCATGTGTATATGTGTGTGTGGGAGGGGGCAGGGGGCACAGTGGGGAGGGAATCAATAGCTGTAGCTGTGAGAGCTGTTGAACAAAGGAGGGAATACATTTGAGAAAAGCTGGATGAATGAAGGAAGTGAGACCAGGAGGGAGGGAAGAGGGCATGCATGCACAGTGGTGTAGAGGCTGCCCTCCTATGCTTCCAGCTCACCCCCAAGGCCTGCTGGGCGTTGGCCTGCTGTGCCCTGCCACCAAGATTCTGGCTGTGGTTACTAAGGGCCCTAGGTTGGTCCTGAGCTGCCACAGCCTCTAAGATAGGCAGATGGTATCTTGAGCCAATGGAGAGGGCCTGGGATGGAACAGAGACCAAGGGCACATCTGGACTTTCATGGACCCTAGCTACTTCTGCTTTTGTGGGCTCTTTCTTAAAATATATATTTTGTAACTGTATTGGTATGAAAATGAATATTACCCAGGCTGGGCTAATCATTATATATTCATTGTTATTATATTCATGTTTTTCTTTTGATGTTAAAATAAAACACTTTTGTGAACCTTAGGTACTAGGCTTACTATGCTTAACAATAAGTTGTCCCTGGTAGAAGGCATCACAGAGCTTGTAGGAAAGTGAAAACATTGCTGCTGGGGAAGGGGTGGAGGTACTGACTGAGGCTCCAGGGAGCTGGATTTCTGTCTCTACACTTGGGTGCATCTAGCACATGTAACCACAGCAGTGCTTCCTGCCTCCCTTATTGGGGTGTACACACTCATTTCCCAACACCACCTCAGATATGCTTCTTAGTCCAGAGGAGCAAGAAGATTCCTGTCAGGGCCTCTAACTGGCTCTTATGGCCTTAGACAAGCTCTTTGATGTCAAAAGAGAGCAATTTATGGCCCAGAGCTCCGGACTGGAATGCAGAGATCCCATGCTCCCAGCCTCCTCTCCTCTAAGGGTGGAGGGAAGAGCAGGGCCAGAGCTGGCATACTCCCAGCAGTCTTCCGGGAAAGGGGAGCAGATGAATCAGTGGCTCCAGCTTTTCCATGGTGTGGAACATGTTGTCCAGGTCACAGAAAAGCACCAGTATAAACAACTACTGCTTGTGTAGGCAGAGGAAATGGCGATGTCTTGGCCTGTGACAGCTTCACGTGGAGGGGAAGAAGAGGACATGAGGGAGAGTGAGATGGGGGGTGGGTAGGGTACTAAGAAGAGAGGCAGTGCCCAGAACTCAAGGAAAAGAGAAGCTACAGAAATAAAAACCAATCCCTCTCTAGTGTGGTTGACACAGTTCACCTGCCTGCATTCTTACTAGATAAAAAAAGCAGATATAACTTTTATCCCTATTTTAGAGGTTCAGAAACCAAGACTTGGAGAGGTGAAGGGAGATACTTGGCTAACGTTATACTCAGTTAGTTTGTGGTGGAACTAGATTTGAACAATTTGAACCTGTGTGACTCAGTGTTGGGTGAATAGAAAATCAGTCAAATCAGTCAAATCAGTCAAATCAGTCAGTGAGATGGTGGCTGAGAAGTGAGGGAGTGAGCCAGGCAAGAGCACCCTTTCTCCTACTTTTACCTGGTCAATGTCTGGGAAGCCAGTCTGTCTCTGAACCACCTCCAATAAAATACACTTGATTTGTTTCCAAAAGACCCTGAGGTGGGTATCAGCATAATAGTGGCTAACATGTATTTAGTGACGACTGTATGCCAAGCACTGTTTACACACTTCACACGCCTTTCCTCCTCTAACACTTCTTGTGCACCTATCATGCCAGGCACTGTGTTGAGTACTTTATATGCATTAGATAATTCAGTTTCCACAACAATCATATGATTTTTTTTTATTGCTTAAAGTATTACAAAGGGTATTACATATGTATCCATTTTATCCCCCCGCCCTAGACAGTCCCCTAGCCTCCCCTATCCCCCAGTGTCTTATGTCCATTGGTTATGCTTATATGCATGCATACAAGTCCTTTAGTTGATCTCTTACCCCCCTACCTCCTGCCCCCCAACCCTCCCCGGCCTTCCCGCTGCAGTTTGACAATCTGTTTGAGGCAGCTCTGCCTCTGTATCTATTATTGTTCAAAAGTTTATAATGGTCTCTATTATCCATGAATGAGTGAGATCATGTGGTACTTTTCCTTTATTGACTGGCTTATTTCACTTAGCATAATGCTCTCCAGTTCCATCCATGACGTTGCAAATGGTAAGAGTTCCTTCCTTTTTACAGCAGCATAGTATTCCATCGTGTAGATGTACCACAGTTTTCTAATCCATTCATCTACTGATGGGCACTTAGGCTGTTTCCAGATCTTAGCTATGGAGAATTGTGCTGCTATGAACATAGGGGTGCATATATCCTTTCTGATTGGTGTTTCTGGTTTCTTGGGATATATTCCTAGAAGTGGGATCACAGGGTCAAATGGGAGTTCCATTTTCAGTTTTTTAAGGAAACTCCATACTGTCTTCCATAGTGGCTGCACCAGTCTGCATTCCCACCAGCAGTGCACAAGTGTTCCTTTTTCTCCACATCCTCTCCAGCACTTGTCGTTTGTTGATTTGTTGATGATAGCCAGTCTGACAGGTGTGAGGTGGTACCTCATTGCTGTTTTGATTTGCATCTCTCGGATGATTAGTGACTTTGAGCATGTTTTCATATGTCTCTTGGCTTTCTGAATGTCCTCTTTTGAAAGGTGTCTATTTAGGTCCTTTGCCCATTTTTTGATTGGATTATTTATCTTCCTTTTGTTAAGTTGTATGAGTTCCCTATAAATTTTGGAGATTAGGCCCTTATCAGATATGTCATTGGCAAATATGTTTTCCCACACAGTGGGTTTTCTCGTTGTTTTGTTGATGGTTTCTTTTGCTGTGCAGAAGCTTTTTATTTTGATGTAGTCCCATTTGTTCATTTTTTCTTTAGTTTCAAGTGTCCTAGGAGCTGTATCAGTGAAGAAATTCCTTCGGCATATTTCTGAGATTTTGTTGCCTTTGGATTCTTCTAGAATTTTTATGGTTTCCTGTCGTACATTTAAGTCCTTTATCCATTTTGAGTTTATTTTTGTGTATGGTGTAAGTTGGTGGTCTCGTTTCATTTTCTTGCATATATCTGTCCAATTTTCCCAACACCATTTATTGGAGAGACTATCTTGGCTCCATTGTATGTTCTTGCCTCCTTTGTCAAATATTAATTGAGCATATTGGTTCGGGCCGATTTCTGGGCTCTCTATTCTATTCCATTGATCTATATGCCTATTCTTGTGCCAGTACCAGGCAGTTTTGAGAACAGTGGCTTTGTAATACAACTTGATATCTGGTATTGAGATCCCACCTACTTTGTTCTTTTTCAGGATTGCTGCAGCTATTCGGGGTCTTTTTTTATTCCAGATGAATTTTTGGAAAGTTCGTTCTAGATCTCTGAAGTATGCCATTGGTATTTTAATGGGAAGTGCGTTGAATTTATAGATTGCTTTGGGTAGTATGGACATTTTAATGATGTTGATTCTACCAATCCATGAACACGGTATGTTCTTCCATCTGTTTATGTCTTCCTCTATGTCTTTTTTCAACGTCCTGTAGTTTTCTGAGTAGAGGTCTTTTACCTCTTTAGTTAAGTTTATTCCTAGGTAGCTTAATTTTTTTGGTGCAATGGTAAACGGTATTGTTTTTATAATCTCTCTTTCTGAAAGTTCACTATTGGTGTATAGAAATGCCTCAGATTTCTTGGGGTTAATTTTGTATCCTGCTACATTGCCAAATTCATGTATTAAGTCTAGTAGTTTTTTGATGGAGTCTCTAGGGTTTTGTATGTATAATATCATGTCGTCTGCAAATAAGGACAGTTTTACTTCCTCTTTTCCAATTTGGATGCCTTTTATTTCTTCTTCTTGCCGAATTGCAATGGCTAACACTTCCAATACTATGTTGAACAGGAGTGGTGAGAGGGGGAATCCCTGTCTTGTTCCTGTTCTTAGGGGAAATGGTGTTAGTTTTTGTCCATTGAGTATGATGTTGGCTGTGGGCCTGTCATATATGGCTTTTATTATGTTGAGGTATGATCCTTCTACTCCCACCTTGCTGAGAGTTTTTATCAAAAATGGGTGTTGAATTTTGTCAAATGCTTTTTCTGCATCAATTGATATGACCACGTGGTTTTTTTTCTTTCAATTTGTTTATGTGATGTATCACGTTTATTGATTTGCGGATATTGTACCATCCTTGCATCCCTGGGATAAATCCTACTTGGTCATGGTGTATGATCTTTCTGATGTACTGCTGGATCTGATTTGCTAAGATTTTGATGAGGATTTTGGCATCTATGTTCATGAGGGATATTGGCCTGTAATTCTCTTTCATTGTGTTGTCTTTACCTGGTTTTGGTATTAGGGTGATGCTGGCTTCATAGAATGTGCTTGGAAGTGTTCCGTCCACTTAGATTTTTTGTAGTAGTCTGAGGAGGATAGGTTTTAGTTCTTCCTTGAATGTTTGGTAAAACTCCCCTGTGAAGCCGTCCGGTCCTGGGCTTTTGTTTGCTGGAAGCTTTTTGATGACTGCTTCAATTTCTTCCATAGTTATTGGCCTATTGAGATTTTTAGATTCTTCCAGATTGAGTTTTGGAATGTTGTATTTTTCTAGGAATTTGTCCATTTCCTCCAGGTTGTCTAGTTTGTTGGAGTAGAGCTGTCCATAGTATTTTTTAACAATCATTTGTATTTCTGTGGGGTCTGTTGTTATTTCGCCTCTATCGTTTCTGATTTTATTTATTTGGGTCCTCTCTCTCTGCTTCTTGGTGAGTCTGGCTAGAGGTTTGTCAATCTTGTTTATCCTTTCAAAGAACCAGCTCTTGGTTTCATTGATTTTCTGTATTGTTTTTTTGGTCTCTATGTCATTTATTTCTGCTCTAATCTTTATTATCTCCTTCCTTCTGCTCACTCTGGGGTTTTCTTGTTGCTCTCTTTCTAATTCTTTGAGTTGTAGAGTTAGATGATTTACTACCATTTTTTCTTGTTTTTTGAGATAGGCCTGTAGGGCTATAAACTTCCCTCTCAGGACTGCTTTCATTGTGTCCCATAGGTTTTGGATTGTTGTGTTTTCATTGTCATTAGTTTCCAGGATGTTTTTAATTTCTTCTTTGATCTCATTGGTAACCCAATCAATATTTAATAGCATGCTATTCAGCTTCCAGGTGTTTGAGTATTTTGGGTTGTTTTTATTGTTTATTTCTAATATTATGCCATCGTGGTCTGCGAAGATGCTTTTTATGATTTCAATCTTCTTGAATTTGAGGATACTTTGCTTGTGACCCAATATATGGTCTATTTTTGAATATGTCTTATGAGCATTTGAGTAGAATGTATATTCCCTGGCTTTGGGGTGATGTGTTCTGAAGATGTCTATTAAGTCCATCTGATCTAGTGAGTCATTTAGGATTGCTGTATCTTTGCTGATTGTTTGTTTAGAGGGCTTATCCAGTGCTGTCAGTGGTGTATTAAAGTCTCCTACTATGATTGTATTGTTGTCGATCTCTCCTTTGATATCTTCCAGGAGTTTTTTTTATGAATTTGGGTGCTCCTGCATTGGGTGCATTTATGTTTGCCAGGGTTATATCTTCTTGTTGTATTGATCCCTTTAGTATTATGAAATGGCCTTCCTTATCTCTTGTTATGGCCTTCACTTTGAGGTCTATTTTGTCCTATATAAGTATTGCTACCCCAGCTTTCTTTTCCTTTCCATATGCCTGAAAGATATTTTTCCATCCTTTCACTTTCAGTCTGTGTGAGTCCCTTCTAATGAGGTGGGTTTCTTGTAGACAGCAGATGTATGGGTCATGTTTTTTTATCCATTCAGCCACTCGATTTCTTTTGTTTGGAACATTTAGTCCGTTTACGTTTAAAGTTATTATTGAAAGGTACTTGTTTGTAGCCATTTCTTTTTTTGTGTGGCTGTTTTCTTTCTGAGCTTTTTATTTCTTCTTTTTATACCAGTCCCTTTAGCATTCCTTGCATTGCTGGCTTGGTGGTGACAAACTCCCTTAGCCTTTTTTTGTCTGTGAAGCTTCTTATTTCCCCTTCAAGTTTGAATGATAGCCTTGCTGGATAGAGTATTCTTGGATTCAGTCCTTTGCTTTGCATCACTTTGTAAATTTCAGTCCATTCTTTTCTGGCCTGATGTGTTTCTGTTGAGAAATCATTTGACAGTCTAATGGGAGATCCCTTGTATGTAACTTTCCGTCTCTCTCTTGCAGCCTGTAAGATTCTCTCTTTGTCCTGAACATTTGCCATGGTGATTATGATGTGTCTTGGTGTGGGTCTTTTCGGGTTCACCTTGTTTGGGACTCTCTGGGCTTGTGTGACTTTTATTTCTTCCCCACCTCAGGAAAGTTTTCTGATATTATTTCTTCGAGTAGGTTTTCTAATCCTTGTTCATCCTTCTGTTGTTCTGGAACTCCTATTATTCGTATGTTGTTTCGTTTCATGTTGTCCCAAAGCTCCCTTAGGCTCTCCTCCTGTCCTTTAATTTTTTTCTCCAATTGCAGAACATTTTGGGTGTGTTTTGCTTCCTTGTCTTCTAATTCACTAATTCGGTCCTCCGCTTCTCCTAGTCTACTGTTGATACTTTCAATGGAGTTTTTCATTGCAGCTATATCACTCTTCATTTCTTCTTGGGTCTTACTTAAGTTGTTGATTTTTTCATCTGTTTCTTCTAGCTTCTTCCATATGTTATCGATTTTTTCATCTGTTTCTTCTTGCTTCTTGCAGAGGTTGTCGATTTTTTCCTCCATCTGGTTTATGCACTCTAGGACCCTAATTCTGAATTCTTTATCTGTCATGTTGCATGCCTCTGTATTACTCAGCTGCTTTTCTGGAGAGTCCTCCTTCTCTTTCCTTTGGGGGTTTCTTTGTCTACCCATGTTTGATCTCACTGACATATCTAGACGTTGAGTCGTTCAGTGGTTGCTCCCTTGGTGGCAGTGACTCCTTGGTCTGTGGTTGCTCTTCGGGCGGTTGCGGTAGAAGCTGCTCTTCAGTTGGCAGCAACTCCTCTGGTGGGTGCTGTTCACAGCTGTGGTGGCTCTTCTGGCTGGTGGGGCGAGGTTTCACGTACAGCTGCTGTTCCTCAGCAGAGGATGTGGTGCTCAGGAGGTTGCTGTTGCTTGGATCTGCTGCGTTGATTTAAAGGCACAAAATACAACACAACAAGGCACCACGTACCAGGCACTATACACAAATATATTCACGATATTAATAACCCCAAATAAAGGTGACCACCTAA
This sequence comes from Myotis daubentonii, assembly GCF_963259705.1. Taxonomy (NCBI): domain Eukaryota; kingdom Metazoa; phylum Chordata; class Mammalia; order Chiroptera; family Vespertilionidae; genus Myotis; species Myotis daubentonii. Next base: position 92,411,792 of record NC_081861.1, on the reverse strand, counting down.
ATTAAGAGAATTAGGGGATAAGGAAGAAGGAAGAAAAAAAGATAAAAGAGAAAAAAGAAAAGAAAAGTAGGGACCAAAAAAAGGAGTGCAAAAATGAAATTGGGAAAAAGGAGGGGGGGAAATAAAAGCGAGAAAAGAAAAGAAAAGAAAAAAGAGCGAAAAGAGAGAATGAAGTGGAAGAGGGGAAGAGACTTTTTATATGAGGAGAATACTCCTATAGAACAGCCATTAATCCCAACAAATTCCAGCAACAGCTCCCTGGATATGAATGCAAACTAGAACCAACCAATAATATAACGATGAAAATAGAATGGAGAACACTAATCCCAAAATAAAATAAAGAGAAAATAAAATGGCACTTTAAAAAATGGTAAAATGGTAGCAGTAATAATACTGGTTAAAAATAAGAAGGTAGTAATTAAAAGGGTAAAATCAGGTGATGGAAAAAGAAGAGAAAAGAAAAAGAACAGAAAAAAAAAAGAAAAAAAATTGGTTTCTTAGTTAAAAAGTGAAAAAAGAAAAAAAAAATGCAGTAGTGAAGGTCCTTCGGTTCTTCTATTCTTCAGTGTGGCTCGCCTTAGACCTTCCAGGTATTCAGGAGAGTGTTGAGTTTCCCTGCGATATACTGTTCCTCTGTGTTGTAAACCACAGTCCTTATTTTAAAGCAGGCCAAATTTATTTCCCAGACTGCCTTATTTTGTGTTTAGCAAAGAGTCAGTTTGTGGGTCAGCCTCTCGGTGGCAGTGTTCTGGGGTTGGCCTCTGAGGCTATAGGGCCTCTCTGTCCAGTGGAAGTTCACTGCCCAGAGCTGACTGTGTAATAGTTAGTTACTGGCGCTATGTTGTTGCTGGGATTGAAAATCCCTCTATAGGCCAGACCCTGTTAACTCCCAGGGAGTGATCGGGTTATCTTAATCCTTGATCTCGTACAGGGTGGAACCTGGGTGTGGCTGTGCTCCTTGCCTGGGGGCTGGGGGGAGGAGTCTCACTCTCCGGAGAGGATGTCTGCCCCAGTCCTGGGCTCAGGGGTGTCTCAGCACTCAATTCACTGCCACCTCTCCCGGTTCTCCCTCTCTCCCCAGTCTCTCCCCAGATTCCACTCCTCCGCACACTCTCCCTCTCTTCAGCACAGGTGAGTGTCTGTATCTGAAATGTCCCATGAACAGGATTCAGTGAAAACAAACAAACAAACACCGGCCGCGGAAACGGGGAAGGCTTGGTTTCTGTAAGCTTCTTCTCTTACCGGGACTGCATGGTCAGGTCAGCTCTTCAGGCTGCCCCCTTTAGGCTCAGTCCTCCGTGATCACAGAACCCAGCTCTCAATTTCCCTGGCGGTGCCAGGAATCCCGCGGTTCTCCTTTCCCCCGTCAGGGGCTGTGCCTGTCCCAGGGGACGCGGCTGTCTGCCACGCGGTCTCCCTCCGACTCTCTGGGCTCAGAGGTCTGGCAAACTTTCCTGCCCAAATCCCTGGTTTTTTTTTACCTTTCCAGGGGAGTTCTGCTCTTCCCGGCTGCAAACCCTCTCACCAGCTGAGCAATTTCGCCAATTTGAATCATATGATTAATAACCTTGTTTTACACACGAAAACAACTGAAACCCAGGGAGATAAAGGGACCTACCTGAGGACACAAGACTAGCAAATGACAAAGCCTGGATTTGAAGCTTGGTCTGTCAGACTCTAAAGACTCAAGAAAGGCTAGGGTTGGGCAGGGTGATGGGCATTTGACCCAATAGAATAAACCCAGCAAAATGAGGGGACCTGGAAATGGAGCCCAGTCAGAGATAGAGCAACAAATGACTAATCCTGCTCTTCACCCAGAGGGCCTTGAGAAGTGGTTTCCATGTCCATGGAGGAAAGAGAGAAAGCAGGTCTAAGGAGCAGCTGGAAAGATTGGGGTTGGATGTTAGGAAGCCCTTCTTCAGTCTGTGGGTCACTAAAATACTCATTTATTGAGAAGTAGCTTGCTCGGAGGCAGGGGATTGTCCAAAATGACTCCTTGAGGTCTGAACCAAAATTTGGGGAGTACATGCAATGACTCAAATTGTCTGGCAACAGTAGGGCAAAGTTCTTCCCCTGGAGACCAGCTTGTAGGTCCTGCTGCTTAGAACACAGGACAGGCTCCACAACAAAGAATTTCCCTACCCAAAATGTCAGTAGTTCTAGGCCAGTGATGGCAAACCTTTTGAGCTCAGCGTGTCAGCATTTTGAAAAACCCTAACTTAACTCTGGTGCCGTGTCACATATAGAAATTTTTTGATATTTGAAACCATAGTAAAACAAAGACTTATATTTTTGATATTTATTTTATACTAGAGGCCCAGTGCATGAAATTCGTGCACTGGGGGGTGGGGTTCCCTCAGCCCAGCCTTCCCCTCTCACAGTCTGGGAGCCCTCAGTGGATGTCCTACTGATGGCCACAGACTGGCAGCAGAGGCTCGGAGCAGGCGTCCCGTGTGTGTGTGTGTGTGTGTGTGTGTGTGTGTGTGTGTATGTATGTGTCTGCTGGGGGCCTGCCCCCAGCCACACCATGGAGGCTTGGAGCAGGAGCCCCTCTGTGTTGATCTCTCAAGCTCCTGGCCTCCACTGCATGTTGTACTCTCCCTTGAGCTATGGCCAGGATGGGGGTGCTGCTTGCAAGCTGGGCTTTCCTGCTCCTGGATTGCCATGGCGACCAGGGAGCAGGCCTAGCTGGGGGCTGTCCACAGGCGGGGCTTGCTCTCCTGCTCCCAGATCCTCATGGCAACCAGAGAGAAGGCGCAGCTGGGGGCTGCCCTCAGGCGGGGCTTGCTCTCCTGCTCCCAGATCCTCATGGCAACCAGAGAGAAGGCGCAGCTGGGGGCTGCCCTCAGGCTGGGCTTGGTTTCCTGCTCCTGGATCAGGCGCAGCTGGGGGCTGCCTACAGGCCACACTTTTCTACTTACCGATCGCCGGATCACCACAGTGACCCAGGGCCCAGCGGCACTTTTCTGCTCTCCAATAGTCATAGGGTCCTGGCTGGGGGCGGGGCTTACCAGTGTGGGGCTTAGGCAGCACGGGGGTCCCGGCTGGGGGCTCAGGTGGCACAC